>NC_139610.1:1060341-2405341 GCF_964270895.1 Podarcis filfolensis | reverse complement strand
TCTCTCCCTCGCCTCAGGTGCCTCGCGCAGGGCTGAGGAGAGCGTGGCCTGGGTGGGTGGCTCTCACCGTCCCGCGGTGCGGTGCACGGGGCCTGATGGCGGACGGGCTGCCGTGACGGCGAAAGGGAGCGCGCCAGCGTGTGGACGCGCCTGTGTGTGGCAGGTGCCGGCGGTGGCAGTGGCAGCCGCGTATCCGCCCCGGAGCCGCGGCAAAGGTGTAAAAGAGCCACATGCGGCTCCGGAGCCGCGGGTTGCCGACCCCTGAGTTAGGGTCTGGGTTTGGGTTTAGGTTAGTGTTAGGTTTGAAGTTAGAATTAGGGGCTAGGGCTAGGGCAAGGGTTAGGGTTAGGGTTAGGGTTAGGGTTAGGGTTAGGGTTAGGGTTAAGGTTAAGGTTAAGGTTAAGGTTAGGGTTAGGGTTAGGGTAGAGGTTAGAGTTAGGATAGAAGTCGAGGTTTGGATTAGGGTAAGGTTAGGGTTAGGTTTAGTTTTAGGGTTGAGGTTAGGGTTAGGGTTAGGATTTATGTTTAGGTTAGGGTTAGGGTAGAGGTTAGTGTTAAGATGAGGATTAGGATTAGGTTTAGGGCTGAGGTTGAGGTTTGGATTAGGGTTAGGGTTAGGTTTGAGGTTACAGTTAGGGTTAGGGTTAGGTTTGAGGTTACAGTTAGGGTTAGGGTTAGGTTTAAGGTTAAGGTTAGGGTAGAGATTTGGGTTAGGATTAGTGTTAGGGTTAGGGTAGAGGTTAGGGTTAGGGTTAGGGTTAGGGTTAGGTTTAGGGTTGAGGTTGAGGTTAGAGTTAGGGTAGAGGTTAGTGTTAGGATTAGGGTTAGGGTTAGGATTATGGTTAGGGTAGAGGATAGGGTTAGGGTAGAGGTTAGTGTTAGGATTAGGTTTAGGGTTGAGGTTGAGGTTAGGGTTAGGGTTAGGGTTAGGGTTAGGGTAGAGGTTAGTGTTAGGATTAGGATTAGGGTTAGGGTTCGGGTTCGGGTTAGGGTTAGGGTTAGGTTTAGGGTTGAGGTTGAGGTTGAGGTTGAGGTTAGGGTTGTTGGTTTGCAAGCCCCCTCCATAGAGGCTGGCCCCTCTCAATGTCCTCGGAGCTTGCTTACCGGTAACCTCCTCTGGCTGATATCCAGACAGACCAGGGAGATTTTGATAGGCGACATTTTCCCAAGCGTGGGTAAAATGCACAACCCCTCCCTACTGCTTCCACAGGGGAAAGAAAATAAGTCAGAAATCTATTTACTTGATGTTTATTTCTGACATTACAGCACTAGAGAAAAACACGTCCTTTCAGTTCAGTTCTTCTAGCACGTCTGACAAACTTCCTGAACATGCGCACACAGAAGGTTTCAAGTTAGGGTTAGGGTTAGGGTTAGGGTTAGGGTTAGGGTTGAGGTTGAGGTTAGGGTTGTTGGTTTGCAAGCCCCCTCCATAGAGGCTGGCCCCTCTCAATGTCCTCGGAGCTTGCTTACCGGTAACCTCCTCTGGCTGATATCCAGACAGACCAGGGAGATTTTGATAGGCGACATTTTCCCAAGCATGGGTAAAATGCACAACCCCTCCCTACTGCTTCCGCAGGGGAAAGAAAATAAGTCAGAAATCTGTTTACTTGATGTTTATTTCTGACATTACAGCACTAGAGAAAAACACGTCTGTCAGAGCTGCCCGAGGTCCCAGCTCACAAAGGACCAACGCCGCTTCGTTGTTAAGTACGAAAGTCTTTATTGAAGTTCAGTTTCACTTCCAGAGCCGCAGCGTGCAGCTCTACGTCTCAAACTCTAGATCGCTGAAGCTCCGTCTGAGTCTCCTCCCCCCAGACACCAGTTTAAGACTCTAGCCTTGCTCCACCTCTTCCTCTGCTCTTTCCGCCTCTGGTTCCGCCTGTCCGTCGGGGTCTCGCCCTTTCTAGACTCTTCTGACGCTGAATCCCCTGAGCCTTCCCCCTCCCTCCGGCGGGCTTTAGGAGCTGGTTCCCAATCCGGGTCTCCTGCTGTCCCTCACGCCTATACATTTGAACTTGGCGCGCGCGCCCAGCCAGCAACTTTCCTCCTGACCGTTTCACTGCTGCTGTCACTTCTGGACCGTCTTCAGGGGCTGGGAGCTGGAGGCACTGTCATACAGTGGTTCCGCTCCTTCCTCCTGGGCCGTGTTCAGAAAGTGGTGGTGGGGGATGAGTGTTCAGACCCCTGGGCTCTCACTTGTGGGGTGCCTCAGGGTTCTGTCCTCTCCCTCATGCTTTTCAACATTTACATGCAGCCGCTGGGAGAGATCATCAGGAGGTTTGGGCTGGGTGTTCATCAGTATGCGGATGATACCCAGCTCTACCTCTCTTTTAAATCAGAACCAGTGAGGGCGGTGAAGGTCCTGTGTGAGTGTCTGGAAGCGGTTGGAGGATGGATGGCGGCTAACAGATTGAGGTTGAATCCTGACAAGACAGAAGTACTGTTTTTGGGGGACAGGAGGCGGGCAGGTGTGGAGGATTCCCTGGTCCTGAATGGGGTAACTGTGCCCCTGAAGGACCAGGTGCGCAGCCTGGGAGTCATTTTGGACTCACAGCTGTCCATGGAGGCACAGGTCATATCTGTGTCCAGGGCAGCTGTTTACCAGCTCCATCTGGTACGTAGGCTGAGACCCTATCTGCCTGCAGACTGTCTCGCCAGAGTGGTGCATGCTCTGGTTATCTCCCGCTTGGACTACTGCAATGCACTCTACGTGGGGCTACCTTTGAAGGTGACTCGGAAATTACAACTAATCCAGAATGCGGCAGCTAGACTGGTGACTGGGGGCGGCCGCCGAGACCATGTAACACTGGTCTTGAAAGACCTACATTGGCTCCCAGTACGTTTCCGAGCACAATTCAAAGTGTTGGTGCTGACCTTTAAAGCCCTAAACGGCCTCGGTCCAGTATACCTGAAGGAGCGTCTCCACCCCCATCATTCTGCCCGGATGCTGAGGTCCAGCGCTGAGGGCCTTCTGGCGGTTCCCTCCTTGCGAGAAGCAAAGCTACAGGGAACCAGGCAGAGGGCCTTCTCGGTAGTGGCGCCCGCCCTGTGGAACGCCCTTCCAGCAGATGTCAAAGCGATAAACAACTACCTGACATTCAGAAGACATCTTAAGGCAGCCCTGTTCAGGGAAGTTTTTAACGTGTGATATTTTACTGTATTTTTGGTTTTTATGGAAGCCACCCAGAGTGGCTGGGGAGGCCCAGCTAGATGGGCGGGGTATAAATAATAAATTATTATTATTATTATTATATCACTACTTCCCCCTTCGGGGAGGCTAGCTGCAACTGACCTCCCCTCCGTTCCCCCACTCTCCGATGGAGGCATGGTCAGCCCTGACTCATCTTCTCTCCCCGCTGGAGGAGACGCTGGTCCTGACACATGTGACTCTTCCCCCCCACTACGCTCTGGTGGGGAAACTGGTCCCGATCCTCCACTGCTGCTTTGGGGTTCCCCTCTGGCTCCTTGTTTCTGGGGCGTCCCCCCTGGGACCCCCCTTGCCCTGACCATCGGCGCCCCCTTCTGGGAATCTTCTGATTCGCTGGAGAAGCTCATGGAATCTCTCGGGTCACTGTCATACTCCCCTACGCTGCCCTCGGATTCTTCCCCTTCGCCCTCCATTTCCTCTCTCCCCTGTGCTCCTGCTCCCGAGCCCCTGACAACGTCCTTTCAGTTCAGTTCTTCTAGCACGTCTGACAAATTTCCTGAACATGCGCACACAGAAGGTTTCAAGTTACACTCTTCACAAAGACTTATCCAGCCTGTGTACGTCCTGGGAAATTCTTTTTTCCCACAGATAGGTGCATCATGTGATGTCAACAATCTGGCTGTCTGCAGCGGTGATGTTTCCATATACTGACAAGGGTTAGGGTTAGGGTTAGGGTTAAGGTTAGGGTTAGGGTTAGGGTTAGGGTTTGAGTTTAGGTTAGGGTAGAGATTTGGGTTAGGATTAGTGTTAGGGTTAGGGTAGAGGTTAGGGTTAGGATTAGGTTTAGGGTTGAGGTTGAGGTTAGGGTTAGAGTTAGGGTAGAGGTTAGTGTTAGGATTAGGTTTAGGGTTAGGGGTTAGGGTTAGGGTTAGGGTTAGGGTTAGGGTTAGGGTTAGGGTAGAGGATAGAGTTAGGGTAGAGGTTAGTGTTAGGATTAGGTTTAGGGTTGAGGTTGAGGTTGAGGTTAGGGTTAGAGTTAGGGTAGAGGTTAGTGTTAGCATTAGGTTTAGGTTTAGGGTTTAGGGTTAGGGTAGAGGATAGGGTTAGGGTAGAGGTTAGTGTTAGGATTAAGTTTAGGGTTGAGGTTGAGGTTGAGGTTGAGGTTGAGGTTAGGGTTAGGGTTAGGGTTAGGGTTAGGGTTAGGGTTGGGGTTGGGGTTAGGGTCAGGGTTAGGGTAGAAGTTTGAGGTTAGAGTTAGGGGCTAGGGCTAGGGCTAGGGTTCGGGTTCGGGTAGAGATTAGAGTTAGGGTTAGGGTAGAGGTTAGGGTTAGGGTAGAAGTCGAGGTTTGGATTAGGGTAGGATTAGGGTTAGGGTTAGGTTTAGGGTTAGGGTTAGGGTTAGGGTTTATATTTAGGTTAGGGTTAGGGTAGAGGTTAGTGTTAGGATTAGGATTAGGATTAGGATTAGGATTAGGGTTGAGGTTGAGGTTGAGGTTGAGGTTGAGGTTGAGGTTAGGGTTAGGGTTAGGGTTAGGGTTAGGGTTAGGGTTAGGGTTAGCGTTAGGGTAGAGGTAGAGGTAGAGGTTGAGGTTTGGATTAGTGTTAGGGTTAAGGTAAGGGTTAGGGTTAGGGCTAGGGCTAGGCTTGAGGTTAGGGTTAGGGTAGAGGTTAGGGTTAGCATTAGGGTTAGGGTAGCGGTTAGCGTTAGCATTAGGGTAGAGGCTAGGGTTAGAATTAAGGTTAGAGTTAGGGTTAGGTTTGAAGTTAGGTTTAGGGTTAGGTTTGAGGTTAAGGTTAAGGTTAAGGTTAAGGTTAAGGTTAAGGTTAAGGTTAAGTTTAAGGTTAAGGTTAAGGTTAAGGTTAAGGTTAAGGTTAAGGTTAAGGTCAATGTTAAGGGTAAGGTTGAGGTTGAGGTTGAGGTTGAGGTTAAGGTTAAGGTTAAGGTTAAGGTTAAGGTTAAGGTTTGGGTTTGGGTTAGCGTTTGGGTTTAGGTTAGGTTTAGGGTAGAAGTTAGGGTTAGGGTTAGTGTTAGGGTTAGGGTAGAGGATAGAGTTAGGGTAGAGGTTAGTGTTAGGATTAGGTTTAGGGTTGAGGTTGAGGTTGAGGTTAGGGTTAGAGTTAGGGTAGAGGTTAGTGTTAGCATTAGGTTTAGGTTTAGGGTTTAGGGTTAGGGTAGAGGATAGGGTTAGGGTAGAGGTTAGTGTTAGGATTAAGTTTAGGGTTGAGGTTGAGGTTGAGGTTGAGGTTGAGGTTAGGGTTAGGGTTAGGGTTAGGGTTAGGGTTGGGGTTGGGGTTAGGGTCAGGGTTAGGGTAGAAGTTTGAGGTTAGAGTTAGGGGCTAGGGCTAGGGCTCGGGTTCGGGTTCGGGTAGAGATTAGAGTTAGGGTTAGGGTAGAGGTTAGGGTTAGGGTAGGAGTCGAGGTTTGGATTAGGGTAGGATTAGGGTTAGGTTTAGGTTTAGGTTTAGGGTTAGGGTTAGGGTTAGGGTTAGGGTTTATATTTAGGTTAGGGTTAGGGTAGAGGTTAGTGTTAGGATTAGGATTAGGATTAGGTTTAGGGTTGAGGTTGAGGTTGAGGTTAGGGTTAGGGTTAGGGTTAGGGTTAGGGTTGAGTTTCGAGTTAGGGTTAGGTTTAGGTTTAAGGTTAAGGTTAGGGTTAGGGTTTGAATTTAGGTTAGGGTAGAGATTTGGGTTAGGGTTAGTGTTAGGGTTAAGGTTAGGGTAGAGGTTAGGGTTAGGGTAGAGGTTAGTGTTAGGATTAGGCTTAGGGTTTGGGTTAGGGGTTAGGGGTTAGGGGTTAGGGGTTAGGGGTTAGGGGTTAGGGGTTAGGGGTTAGGGTTACGGTCAGGCTTGGGGTTGAGTTAGGGTTAGGGTCAGGGATAAAGATAGGGTTAGGCTTGATCTTTTGGTAAAGGTTAGGTTTATGGTTAGGGTTAGGGTTAGGGTTAGGGTTAGCGTTAGCGTTAGGGTTAGGGTAGAGGTAGAGGTAGAGGTAGAGGTTGAGGTTTGGATTAGTGTTAGGCTTAAGGTAAGGGTTAGGGTTAGGGCTAGGGCTAGGCTTGAGGTTAGGGTTAGGGTAGAGGTTAGGGTTAGCATTAGGGTTAGGGTAGCGGTTAGCGTTAGCATTAGGGTAGAGGCTAGGGTTAGAATTAAGGTTAGAGTTAGGGTTAGGTTTGAAGTTAGGTTTAGGGTAGAAGTTAGGGTTAGGGTTAGGGTTAGGGTTAGGGTAGAGGATAGAGTTAGGGTAGAGGTTAGTGTTAGGATTAGGTTTAGGGTTGAGGTTGAGGTTAGGGTTAGAGTTAGGGTAGAGGTTAGTGTTAGCATTAGGTTTAGGTTTAGGGTTTAGGGTTAGGGTAGAGGATAGGGTTAGGGTAGAGGTTAGTGTTAGCATTAAGTTTAGGGTTGAGGTTGAGGTTGAGGTTAGGGTTAGGGTTAGGGTAAGGGTTAGGGTTAGGGTTAGGGTAGCGGTTAGCGTTAGCATTAGGGTAGAGGCTAGGGTTAGAATTAAGGTTAGAGTTAGGGTTAGGTTTGAAGTTAGAGTTAGGGTTAGGGCTAGTGCTAGGGCTAGGGTTACGGTTAGGGTTAGCGTTAGGTTTAAGGTTAAGGTTAAGTTTAAGGTTAAGGTTAAGGTTGAGGTTAAGGTTAAGGTTAAGGTTAAGGTTAGGGTTTGGGTTTGGGTTTGGGTTTGGGTTTGGGTTTGGGTTTGGGTTTGGGTTAGCGTTTAGGTTTAGGTTAGGTTTAGGGTAGAAGTTAGGGTTAGGGTTAGGGTTAGGGTTAGGGTAGAGGATAGAGTTAGGGTAGAGGTTAGTGTTAGCATTAGTGTCAGAGCTACCCTAGGTCCCAGCTCACAAAGGACCAACGCTGCTTCGTTGTTAAGTATAAAAGTCTTTATTGAAGTTCAGTTTCACTTCCAGAGCCGCAGCGCGCAGCCCCACGTCTAAAGTGTCAGACCACTGATGCTCCGTCTGAGTCTCCTCCCCCTTGACACCAATTTAAGATTCTAGCCTTGCTCCACCTTCTCCGCTGCTCCTTCCTCCTCTGGGTCCGCCTGCCCGCCGGGGTTCCGCCCTTTCTAGCCTCTTCTCCCGCTGATTCCCCTGAGCCTTCTCCCTCCCTCCAGCGGGCTTTAGGAGCTGGTTCCCCATCCGGGTCTCCTGCTGTTCCGCGCGCCTGCACATTTGAACTTGGCGCGCGCGCCCAGCCAGCAGCTTTCCTCCTGACCGTTCCACTGCTGCTGTCACTGCTTCCCCCATCGGGGGGGCTAGCTGCAACTGACCTCCCCTCCGTTGGAGGCGTGGTCAGCCCTGACTCCCTCTCTGGAGGAGACACTGCTCCTGACACATGTGACTCCTCCCCCCCACTACGCTCTGGTGGGGAAACTGGTCCCGATCCTCCACTGCTGCTTTGGGGTTCCCCTCTGGCTCCTTGTTTCTGGTGCGTCCCCCCTGGGACCCCCCTTGCCCTGACCATCGGCGCCCCCTTCTGGGAATCTTCTGATTCGCTGGAGAAGCTCATGGAATCTCTCGGGCCACTGTCATACTCCCCTACGTTGCCCTCGGATTCTTCCCCTTCGCTCTCCCAATCCTCTCTCCCTAGTGCTCCTGCTCCTGATTCCCTGACATCCATCCCCCCCTCGAAGCCCCCCCTTCCCCCCTCCCCCTCTTCGGGTGTGGGTTCCGGGTGCTCCAGTCCAGTGGGTGTGAGTGCGGGATACCATTCTTCCCCCCTGGTGTGTAGCCGGTCCACTGGATCCGGCCCAACCGCAACGGGCTCGTCGACGTCGATTTCCTCTGCTTCCATCTCTCTGCTGATGTGCTCGAATCCAGGATCCTCCCCCAACACGTCCATGTCCTCCCCTCCCCCGGGTACCTCTGGTGAGACTGCTTGCAAAGGTCCCCGCAGCAACTCCCTGCGCCACCCCACCTCCGGTTGAGTGTCCCACCAATAGGAGCGGTCTGTGGCAAACCCCGAGAGAGACCCCTCCGAGGAGCTAGTGTCCGGCGTCGTCTCTTCAGCTGATGAAAAACCCTGGAACGTACTGGCTGACAGAGTGGGTGTGAAGAGCCAGTCGTCGAAATACTATGCCGGCATAGGTCTGTGTGGGAAGAGTGCATGGAACTCGTCTTTAAGATAGTGCTCCTCCACGGCATAGCACGGTACCCACCTGTTAGCGCTGGCTGGGGTACCTTCCCTGGCGTGGAGGTATTCCACCCCCTCTTCCCCCCACCTCGAGTCCAAAATCTCAGTGACCTCGTTGAGTGGCGTTGCCCTCCGTGACCCCTCCCTCTTCGGAGATTCGTTAAGTGGGTCTGGCGCGTTCCCTGGCGCCTGAAACCTGTGGGGTTCCCTGTAGGGTGTGAGCACTGACCTATGAAAGACTGGGTGCATTCTGGAGCCCTCCGGGAGTGTCAACCGGAAGGCCACTGGATTGATTTGCGCCGCGACCTGGTAAGGTCCCAGCTGCTTGTGCTTGAGCTTCCTCTTAGCTAGCGTCCTGGCCGCCACTGCCTGGGCTGCTAACCAGACCCAGTCCCCCACCCGGATGTCCTCCCCGACCCTCCTGTGCTTGTCTGCCTGCATTTTGTAGGCGTGTTTCGCCAGTTCCAATTGCCTGCGGAGTTGCTCGTGGACCTCCTGTAACTCTGCTGCTAAGTGCTCTGCTCCCCTTGGCTCCCCCTCCCCCTTCGTCTCTAACCCCGGGAAAGTCCTGGGATGCCGCCCATTATTGGCGAAGAACGGTGTCACTCCTGTAGACCCGTGCTTCGTGTTGTTGTAGGCAAACTCGGCCAGCGGTAGGTAGTCCACCCAGGTCGAGGGTTGTTGATTGGCGTAGCATCGCAGGTACTGCTGCATGATGGCGTTGACCCTCTCCGCTTGTCCGTTGGTCTGCGGGTGTCGTGCCGACGCTAAGTTGATCTTGACGTTCAGGATGCCCAGCAGCTTCTGCCAGAAGCTCGAGATGAATTGGCGACCCCGGTCGGACAGGATGGACCGCGGCAGGCCGTGAGCTTTGAACACGTGGTCTATGAACAGCTTGGCGGTCTGTTCCGCTGTGGCCACCTTCGCGCACGGAATAAAGTGCGCCATCTTGGTGAACATGTCTACGACCACGAGCACCGCAGTTTTGCCTCGCGAGCTGGGCAGATCTGTGACAAAGTCCAGGGCCACTTTCTCCCACGGTTCGAGCGGCGTCTGTAGGGGTTCTAGCAGACCCGCCGGCTTCCTGTGTACTGGCTTGGCCCTTTGGCAGGTGTCACACCTGGAGACGTAATCCGCGACTTCTCCCCTCACCTTGGGCCACCAAAGTCTCTGGTTACTAATTCCGCCGTCTTGTCCTTGCCGAAGTGCCCAGCGCTGGGCGCGTCGTGTAGCTGCTGCAAAGACTTTCGCGCGGAGGTCGTCTCCGGGCACGTAGAGAGCCCCTCTGCGGATGAGCAGTCCGTCTCGTATCTGGAACTCGTCGTCCTTCGCTGTGCCTTTTCGCACCTCCTCCATCTTGGATTGTGCGAACGAATCCGTCTGCAGCGCTCGACGCACCGCGTCCAGGTCCACGGCAGCTGAAGCGCACGCCCACGCTTTCGGTGCGAAAATGTGCTTGGCCGCCACCGGCGCCGCTTCCTCGAGATACTGCGGCTTCCTGGATAGTGCATCCGCCATGACGTTGTTGTCTCCCGGGATGTATTCTATCCGGAAATCGAAATCCGCAAAGAACTCCGCCCAGCGAATGTGTCTCTGGTTCAGGAACCGCGCCGTGCGCCAGTACTCCAGGTTCTTATGGTCCGTGCAGACTTGCACTGTGTGTCTGGCTCCGACGAGGAAGTGCCGCCACGCCTTGAAAGCTGCATGAATGGCCAGCAACTCCCTGTCCCAGATGGTGTAGTTCTGTTCCGCCTTGCTGAGTTTCCTGGAGTAGAATGCGCACGGCCTCCATTCCCCTTGCGGATCTTGCTGCAACAGGACGGCCCCCACCGCTCTGTCCGAGGCGTCCGTCTCAACCCTCATTGGTCTGCTGGGGTTTACATGTAGCAGCTGTTCTTCGGACGCGAAGAGACGCTTGAGTCTCCGAAAGGACTGCTCCGCCTGGTCCGTCCAGGTGAACTTTTTCTTCTTGGAGCTGAGGGTGTCCGTGATGGCCGCCGTCTCCTTCGCGAACCCTTTGATGAACTTGCGATAAAAGTTGGCGAAGCCAACGAACTTCTGGACCTCCTTCCGATTGCGCGGGCTCTTCCAGTCCAACACCGCACGGACCTTGGTGCTGTCCATGGCGAGTCCCTTGTCGGACAGCTTGTAGCCCAGGAAATCCACCTCCGTCATGTCGAACTGGCACTTCTCTAATTTGGCGTAAAGTCTGTGCTCCCGTAGCCTCTGCAGGACCTCCTTGACGTCCCTCTCGTGAGCCTCCTGCGATTCCGAGAAGGCCAGGATGTCGTCCAGGAAGCAAACGCACTTCTTGTAGAGGAGTCCCGCTAACACGTGATGCATGAAAGCTTCGAAGGTATGGGAGCCATTTTGCAGACCAAAAGGCATTACGCGATATTCATAGGTGCCTAAAGGTGTAAACATGGCTGTCTTCCACTCATCGCCCTCCCGCATGCGTATAAGGTTGTATGCCCCTCGTAGATCCAACTTGGTGAAGATCCGTCCCTTCCTCACCGTCGCGAGCAGGTCGTCGATCTTGGGCATGGGGAATGCTGCGGGCTTTGTTTTGGAATTTATGAGCCTATAATCAACTATGAGCCTGCGTTGGGGCGTGTCCTTCTTCTTCACGAAAAACACGGGACTGCCCCCCACTGCTTTAGATTCTTGGATGAACCCCCGCTTCAAGTTGTGATCTATGAACTCCCTGAGTTCTTGCAGTTCGTCTTCAGACATGGAATACAGTTTCCCAGTCGGCAGCGTCGCTCCCGGCAGGAGGTCAATCTTGCAGTCGTAAGGCCTGTGGGGAGGCAGGTTATCCGCTTCCCTCTCGCAGAAGACCTCCAAAAACTCCTTGTACTTGTTGGGTACCGCTTGCACCATGCCTAGGTGTAACTGCGGTTCATCCTCTTGCCCCTCCTCCTCCTGGCGGGTCTGGATGCAGTGTTCTGCGCAGTAGGAGGAGCAGAAGGTCAATTGCCGCTGGTACCATGCTAATGCCGGGCTGTGCCTATCCAGCCAACTCATACCCAACACTATGGGCGTGTCTGACAGGTGGGTGACGTTGAAGCTGATGACTTCGCGGTGGTTTCCAATATGCATCACCATCGGTGGTGTTTGCTGTACCACCTCGCCTCCAAGTAGCTTCCTGCCATCGACCGTGACGACGTTTAGGGGCATCGTGGCTGGCATGAGTGCTATGCGATGTTGCTTGATAAAGTCCACTCCTATAAAGTCTGCGTTGCTCCCAGAGTCAATGGTTATTGGTACTTGCATGGTGTGCCCAGTGGGCAACTGGAGCGATGCGGTGAGTTGCACCACTGGTTTGGGTGGGAGGGGGTCTGTGGGCTGTAAAATCTCTGGGGACTGCTTCACTGACTTGCCTGGTTGGGCCCCAGTGGCTCTGTTTCCAACCAGGCGTCTTCTTCCCCCTGCGGCTGCTTCGGCTGCTGACTTGTTCCCTTTACTGTTGCTGAGGCTGCAGTGTGCTTCTGGAGCCTCTGGGGACACTCTTTGGCCATGTGCTGAGCACTGTCGCAGATGTAGCACTTCCTGGTCCCTCTAGGAGCCTTCGCCTTGACTGCTCCCGGTGTTTGGGCTCTGCTGGCAGTCTGAGCCCTGGCACCACCAATCTCCATCGGCTCTTCTCCCCTTCCCAAAGGAGGCATGGACAGCGCCCGCCCCGCCTCTCTGGGAAAGAAAGGGGTTGTCCTGGCTGGGCTGCTTGCCTTACGTCCTTCCTCCCTGCTCCAAGGGCGTCCTTCCAGGCGCACACCAATCGCCAACGCTCTTTGGGCAACTTCTTGGGTACTTTGTGGTCGTTCCCCTCTTGCCAGCTCATCTTTCACCTCTCCACTTAGCCCCTCCCAGAACAGGTCTCTGACAGCAATAGAGTCCTTCTCCCAGCCCAGCACGTTCAATAAGGCAAAAAAGCGTGAGTGATATTGCCTCACCGTCGCTTTCCCTTGCTGTAGTCCATGCATTTCCCTCCGAGCAACATCTACATCTACCGTAGATTTAAAACAAGCGTCCATAGCTTTGATAAATGCATCGGAATCTTTGAGGGCGGGGTCTTCTTCGCGCCACAAATTCCGCAGCCACGCTTTTGCTTCCCCATGCAAATGAGTGATTATGAAGCCCACTTTCTCTTCCTCATCTCTAAAGTCCTTCCGAAGCAAATTGAGCGCGTAAACCACGTCAGCTCTGAAGTTAGGGTATTGCTGCAGGTTCCCATCGAAGTGGGCTACTAGGCTGCCCCCCCTCTTCCCGAGGCCAACTCCCTCCGGTTTGGGTCCTGGCAGCCCCTCTTTCCCCCAACGGTCCCACCTTGCCTGCAGATCCCGGCAGAGCGCTACTGCTTCTTCTTCTCTTTTCCTGGATGCTGCTACTTCTGCGTAAAGCGTCGTCACTGCTTCTTGCAGTTCTTTCACCTGGCTCTCTGTAGCCATCTTTGCCTATCTTCGTGAGCTTGCAAAACACCAAGTCTTGCCCCTCGCTGCACCAACTCACGCTGCGAGGTTTTTATAGGGGACGGAGCATACTGTCAGAGCTACCCTAGGTCCCAGCTCACAAAGGACCAACGCTGCTTCGTTGTTAAGTATAAAAGTCTTTATTGAAGTTCAGTTTCACTTCCAGAGCCGCAGCGCGCAGCCCCACGTCTAAAGTGTCAGACCACTGATGCTCCGTCTGAGTCTCCTCCCCCTTGACACCAATTTAAGATTCTAGCCTTGCTCCACCTTCTCCGCTGCTCCTTCCTCCTCTGGGTCCGCCTGCCCGCCGGGGTTCCGCCCTTTCTAGCCTCTTCTCCCGCTGATTCCCCTGAGCCTTCTCCCTCCCTCCGGCGGGCTTTAGGAGCTGGTTCCCCATCCGGGTCTCCTGCTGTTCCGCGCGCCTGCACATTTGAACTTGGCGCGCGCGCCCAGCCAGCAGCTTTCCTCCTGACCGTTCCACTGCTGCTGTCACTGCTTCCCCCATCGGGGGGGCTAGCTGCAACTGACCTCCCCTCCGTTGGAGGCGTGGTCAGCCCTGACTCCCTCTCTGGAGGAGACACTGCTCCTGACACATGTGACTCCTCCCCCCCACTACGCTCTGGTGGGGAAACTGGTCCCGATCCTCCACTGCTGCTTTGGGGTTCCCCTCTGGCTCCTTGTTTCTG
This sequence comes from Podarcis filfolensis, assembly GCF_964270895.1. NCBI lineage: Eukaryota > Metazoa > Chordata > Lepidosauria > Squamata > Lacertidae > Podarcis > Podarcis filfolensis. Next base: position 2,391,904 of record NC_139610.1, on the reverse strand, counting down.
GTGCGTCCCCCCTGGGACCCCCCTTGCCCTGACCATCGGCGCCCCCTTCTGGGAATCTTCTGATTCGCTGGAGAAGCTCATGGAATCTCTCGGGCCACTGTCATACTCCCCTACGCTGCCCTCGGATTCTTCCCCTTCGCTCTCCCAATCCTCTCTCCCTAGTGCTCCTGCTCCTGATTCCCTGACATCTAGGTTTAGGTTTAGGGTTTAGGGTTAGGGTAGAGGATAGGGTTAGGGTAGAAGTTAGTGTTAGGATTAAATTTAGGGTTGAGGTTGAGGTTAGGGTTAGGGTTAGGGTTAGGGTTAGGGTTAGGGTTGGGGTTAGGGTCAGGGTTAGGGTAGAAGTTTGAGGTTAGAGTTAGTGGCTAGGGCTAGGGTTCGGGTTCGGGTTCGGGTAGAGATTAGAGTTAGGGTTAGGGTTAGGGTTGAGTTTCGAGTTAGGGTTAGGGTTAGGGTTAGGGTTAGGTTTAAGGTTAAGGTTAGGGTTAGGGTTTGAATTTAGGTTAGGGTAGAGATTTGGGTTAGGGTTAGCGTTAGGGTTAAGGTTAGGGTAGAGGTTAGGGTTAGGGTAGAGGTTAGTGTTAGGATTAGGATTAGGGTTAGGGTTTGGGGTTAGGGTTAGGGTTACGGTCAGGCTTGGGGTTGAGTTAGGGTTAGGGTCAGGGATAAAGATAGGGTTAGGCTTGATCTTTTGGTAAAGGTAAGGTTTAGGGTTAGGGTTAGGGTTAGGGTTAGGGTAGAGGTAGAGGTTGAGGTTTCGATTAGTGTTAGGGTTAAGGTAAGGGTTAGGGTTAGGGCTAGGGCTAGGGCTAGGCTTGAGGTTAGGGTTAGGGCTAGGGTAGAGGTTAGGGTTAGCATTAGGGTTAGGGTAGCGGTTAGCGTTAGCATTAGGGTAGAGGCTAGGATTAGAATTAAGGTTAGAGTTAGGGTTAGGTTTGAAGTTAGGTTTAGGGTTAGGTTTGAGGTTAGAGTTAGGGTTAGGGCTAGCGCTAGGGCTAGGGCTAGGGTTAGGGTTAGGGTTAGGGTTAGGGTTAGGGTTAGGGTTAGGCTTAGGGTTAGGGTTAGGGTTAGGGTTAGGGTTAGCGTTAGGTTTAAGGTTAAGGTTAAGGTTGAGGTTAAGGTTAAGGTTAAGGTTAATGTTTATGTTTAGTTTAGGGTTAGGGTTTGGGTTTGGGTTTGGGTTAGCGTTTGGGTTTAGGTTAGGTTTAGGGTAGAAGTTAGGGTTAGGGTGAGGGTTAAGGTATAGGTTAGGGTTAGGGTTAGGGTTAGGGTTAGGGTTAGGGATAGGGTTTGGGTTTGGGTTTGGGTTTGGGTTTGGGTTTGGGTTTAGGTTAGCGTTAGGTTTGTGGTTAGAGTTAGGGGCTAGGGCTAAGGGTTAGGGTTAGGGTTTAGGTTAGCATTAGGTTTGAGGTTAGAGTTAGGGTTAGGGTTAGGGTTAGGGTTAGGGTTAGGGTTAGGGTTAGGGTTTGGGTTTGGGTTTGGGTTTGGGTTTGGGTTTAGGTTTAGGTTAGCGTTAGGTTTGAGGTTAGAGTTAGGGGCTAGGCTTTGGGCTAGGGCTAGGACTAGGGCTAGGGCTAGGGCTAGGGCTAGGGCTAGGGCTAGGGCTAGTGTTAGGTTTAGGTTTAGGTTTAGGTTTAGGGTTAGGGTTAGGGTTAGGGTAGAGGTTAGAGTTAGGGTTAGGGTAGAAGTCGAGGTTTGGATTCGGGTTACGTTTAGGTGTAGGTTTAGGTTAGGAAATGTCAAAGAAAACAACATGTAAAAAATACATTAATTACATATTATCTGTAGGCTTCTAGACCCCTCTGTGATTATTGGATTGAATTAGCTTCAAGAACAGATAAAAAGAAGTCCATGGTAACACATATTTTAACAATGGAACTCACTCCCACAGAAGTCTGTGATGACCACTGGATGGCTTTAGGAGAGGACTGGAGAGGCTATCAATGCATACCTGTCAACTTACAGATTTGAAAATAAGGGACCAGCAGCCTCGAAAATAAGGGATCAGCAGCCAAAATAAGGGATTTTGCTTAATTTATACATAAATCCGGCACTGATGGAGTCAGGCTGCTTTTGCTGCCACTGACTGTGTTTTGCAGGGAGTTGGACTAGATGATCCTAAGGGTCTACAACTCCGACCAAAGAAGAGTGGCAGACAAAACTGATGAACAGCATCGAGATGGCAAAGCTTACAGGCAGAATTAGAAACCAGAAAGAGGACCTCTTTAATAAAGAATGGGGAAAGTTTATAATTTAGTTGAAAAGCTATTGTAAAGAGTTACATACCTACATTGGTAGGATTGACAGAAAACTTGTAGTAAAAATTTGAACTATGGATGGACAAATGATTTATGCAAATAGAGTTATGAAAGGGACGCAGAGGGGGAAATCACTACATTAAGATGCTGCACTGGCTGGAGGGGATGCTAAGCAGCACGTCGGGGCTGCCGTCGTCCTGGTGCGAGGAGTTCCATCAGAGAGAGGGAGGGAGGGACAGAGACTCTTGCCCACGCCACCCGCGAGCCCGGCATGAGGTGTTTGCGGCGGCCGCTGAAGCACCGCCCTTCTGCGTCCCTCCCCATGCCCTCCTCTTCCTCCTCCCTCAGGCCGCCTCCTCAGCCTCCGCCACTGATGCCGCCTCCGGCTTCCCCTGGCAGCGCGGCGGAAGTCTCGCAAGAGAGGGGCTGCCGGCCCGTCTGCTGCCACCCGTCTCCTCACTACGTGCCCCTGAGGGGGGAAAGGGAGAGACGGAGACGCGGCAGTTCATGTGCATGCTCTCTCGAAGAGGAGGACCCCGAGCTGCTGCTTCCCTCCCGAGCCAGGCGAGCACAAAACCTGGGAAATTTAAGGGACATCATCAATCCGGGACAGCAGCGGGAAACGGCGCTGGGATAAGGGAGTTTCCCGCCAAATAAGGGACAGTTGACAGCTATGTATCAATGGCTAGGACCCATGAGGTATATCATCTGCCACCAGAGCTGGAAACAGCAATGCTTCTGAGTGCCAGTCACTGGAAAGCACTGGAAGGGAGAGGACTCTTGTGCTCGGATCCTGCTTGCAGGTCTCTTATCTGGCTGACCACTGTGAGAACAGGATGCTGGACTAGATGGGCCATGGGCCGGATCCAGCAGGCTCTTCTTATGTTCTTAAGGAATTCTCTTCCTGGAAACAGGCGCGGAGCTTCAAGCTCTGTCGGGGGGGGGTGGAGAGCAGGCAGGGGTGTGGCGCACATCCTGGGGGCGTGTCATGCCGCCCGCCGGGGCGGTGTGCTCCCCCCGCACCCCTGTTCCTCCGCCAGTGCCTGGACGTGTGAATGGAAGGAATATCCATACCTATGTCTGCTGATAGCAGAACTCTCAGATGTTTTTATTGCCAGTGCAAGCACATTGAATAGATTATATGTTCTCTTCTTTAAAGGTAAGGATTTCCATTATGATTTTCTTTTTTTATCATTTTGTATAGGGTTTTTGATAATTTTATAATATAAAACATTACCATTTCAAACATTAAAATACAAGGTTCTTTTGAACCTTTGGACCTCCTTTCCTTCCTCCAGGGGTTCCATGTTTGAGTTTAAATTTGCTACATCTTTTACCATTATCCACCTATTATATAACCATAATTAGCACAAATAATTCCACATTACAAGTGTCACTGCATTCCTGCCAAATATTTTAACTTTTTACAGTGGTCTTTTAAATAAATTACAAATTTGCTCCAGTCTTTAGAAAATACTCAATCTTCCTGGTTTTGGATCTTCCCCATCAGTTTCGCCATCTCTGCCTACTCCACCAGTTTCATCTGCCATTCTTCTTTTGTTGGTACCTCTCCTTCCTTCCATCTCTGGGCTAGTAGCATTCTCACTGCCATTGCTGCACACATGATTTTCTTCTGAGAAGCACTTGTAAAAGATCCTTGAGTGACCTAAATATTTATAGTTGCTTTGCCTTCCCCATGACATTATTATGAACATTTGTTATTTACAAGTCAAGGAAAGTGGCTTCCTTGATCTTCTGATCTTGTTTTCCCCATTTATGCTCCTTCAATGCCTCTGGTCTTATCATCTGCGCTGTGTGGAAAACAGTAATTTGTGATGACATTATCTAAGTGCCCTGCAGGCAAAAAGGGAGAAGAAAAGTTTCAAATCAGCAACTTGAAAGAAGAAAAAACAAAACAAAACAAGGAAAGGAAAAGAGAAATAGTTTAGGATAATGATGAAGTTTAATTCCTGAGTCATTACAGCATCTGAGAATGGAGACATAATCTGCCTCCATTAGAAATGGCAAATGTTGCTTGTTTGTGGGGCTGTAATAAGTTGTGACAGGAAGGGAATTATTATGCAGGTTATTTCAATGCTCATAGCCACCCGGCCACACTGTCCTTCGCAGCCCCTCTGCCTTGTTGGGATGCAGGAAAGGAGTTGCTCTTCGCAAAGAGAAAGATAAAAAGTCACCTGGCATTCCATAAACCAGGTGCTATTGAGTGCTAGCCTCTCCTTCTGATGTGCAAACCCGAGTTAATGAATTTGAATGGACAAATAATATAGATTAACACAAGTCAAATGGGGAGGCTGGTAAGTGATCTTTTATTGTGTTTTTAATATCCTGTTGGAAGCCGCCCAGAGTGGCTGGAGAGGCCTGGCCAGATGGGCAGGGTATAAGTAATAAATCATCATCATCATCATCATCATCATCATCATCATCATCATTATTATTAATGACAAGCTGCAATTGAATGTTCTACACAGTGGTTCCCAATTAGCTAAGTAATGCAGCCCCCCTGTTTTTCCAAAGCCAAGCCAAGGACTCCCAACTTTTGAGAACTGTGATGTCTCTGTGGCAGCTTTTGTTCTGTGAAGGGTGCCACAGACCCCCTGGGGGGATTATGTGGACCCCCTGGAGTCTGTGGATCACCAGGAGGGAGCCACTGTTCTGCACAATGTGATTGCCTTAACTTTAGACTCTCCCAGATAAGCCACTTTGGAAGATGTAGGGAAGTGACCTGGAAGCAAATCACATTGAGCACACCTCTGCATTAGCACATAGAGCATTTTAAAAGGTGGACTCGGGGCTGCCCATCGCAATGCAGAACACCGCAAGACACTCTGGATAAGTGCTTGCCAGAAGTCGATGGATGAAAGGAAGCAGAAATCATGTCAGTTTTGAGATTCAGACATGACTTATTCAGGAGCAAAGCGGACATTTGATCTGCAATTTGGGGCTGTGCTGAAAAAGTGCAGTGGGGCACAGAGATGGGGCAGAATGGGAAGGCACCAGCACTTCAAGCAAAGACTGCCAACTCTTAACTTGCCACCTTTGGGTCCCAGAAGTGCTGGGAAGGATTCACAACTTTTTGGGGATTGCAAGTTGTCTCCTGGGTAGATTTGTCAGATTGGCCCTCTGTACACCTGGTTGTCTATTAAGCCAAATGGGGCACTGCTCCCTGCCCCCCCCCAAGTTTTGTCTGCTTTCACCAGCCCCCCCCCCGCCTGCCTTCTTACCTACCACCAATTCAGGGGGCAGCCCTGCCTCTCAGCCTCCTTCTCCTTAGTCTTAGCGCTGCCCCAATAGAACTCAGCATGGAAGAGGATGGGGACAAACCTAGAATGGTCGGCTCTGCCTGTCTTTGGCTCCAGCACAACCAGTCACTGGCTCTGGCGCCACCTACTGTTGGCCTCCCTGCCTTTGGCCCACTGCTACGGTACCTCCATTATATAGTGCATGGGTTGCCAACCTTCTTAGGCTTGTGGGCACATTAGGATATTTGAGTAAAAATGTTGGGCGCCATCCCTTCCGGTGACTTCTCTTTCCCTCCCTGGATCAGCCCCCGGCCTGGAAAAGGAGAGAATACATGCGTACACATTTCCCTTTCCCAAGGAAGCTGAGTACAAGTTAGATCCAACAGAATGAACCTGAGCCTTGAAAAGCACATGGAGCTGAAAGAGGAAGTGGAAAAGAGGCCACTCTTCCAACTTCTGTTTCCAAGGAGGCAGAAGGTAGCCACCCTCACAACCTTATGAGCTAGGAGGCAATGAGTGGGGAGGTTTAAGGGCTTTGTGGGTGCCGAGTGAAGGCCTGTAGGACGATGTTCCCCACATCTGCCCCCCTTGGGCAAATGATTAAGATAATGCCCGCTTTGCAAATGCAGTAATGCGCTCTCTTTTACATTTCAGCTCTCATTGCTGCTGCTCTCTGCAATGGGTTCAGAAGCGTCTTAGCATTTGGTTATCATATTACTGATTATCTATCTCTCCATCATAAATACTAATCATTCTAATCTTCATGCGGTCAGCTCTGTTGCTTTCATTCAGTCAAACTCAAAGAAGAGCGGCAACAGCAGTCTTGGGAAAGTCTTGGGATCTGCAGAACTACAAGAACTCTTTAGGAGAGGAAACCCTCAAATGGGAGGGGGAAACCTGCCAAATGCAGCCAAATGTGCACTGAACAGGCTTAGTGGCCACCGAATGTTGACGGAGGAAGAAGGAATGGAATGGAGTTTCCTGGAGGAGGATTGTGACCATTCCACGCTGCAACATTTTGTTGAAGGTCCCTCTGGTCCGTCTACACACACACACACACACACACACACACACACACACACACACACTTCATTTATTGCTTTGACTCCAGGTTAGCTTTTCCAGAAACTAGAATCTAATTAATGCAATCTAATTAAGTAACTCCAGCTCCTTTCCATTTCTGTTGTGATATTAAAGGCTCTGCAGAGCTGGCTGGTAAAAGACCAGGCAGCAAAGCTGAGTCAGCATTGATTCCTTCTACCTCACAGCCTTGTGTGATTCCAACGTTCATTTTCAGCATTTTAAACATCCATTTCTGTAAGTACAGATATGATCTCACTTGTTCCATGATCCAGCATTTTTGCACGTGAGCGATTGGAATTTGGAGGGCCTTAACAGTGCAACACATCTTTCTGCATTAACAAATTACATAAGGCCTGCTCTCTTGATTATTTCCAAATAAGAGCGCTTTCCAGATTCCCTAGAGAATCTTCCCAGGACTGAGCTGACCAGAGACTTCGGGCTGCCACCTGCTGGTCCAGCTGGAGAATTTCTCACAATTTTCTGAGAACTCTTCCGATAATTTTCTTTTCTTGCCGGGGATGGATATGTGGGGTCCCTCTCCAAACCAGTTCCAGGTCGAGGATTGGGTGGTCCTTTGGGTGAGACACCCTCCATGGGGCCCCCTCCCTCCATCACTTGGCTGCCTACACCAAGTCCAGGCTGGAGGACCCAAATGCCCTTTTCCACGCTGGAATTAAGAGGGAGAAGGGGTCCCCCTTAGCTCAGGGTTGCCATATGTCCTCTTTTTCACTGGGTATGTAAAATGAGAGCTGTCATAGCGACCCATAGTTAAAAGTACACGTCAACAAATGTGTCCTCTTTTTTGCTCTTCAAAATATGGCAACCCTACCTCAGCTACTGTTTTCAGAAGACTACATGAGGAGGCATGATCGAGTTAAAACTGAAGCGCGTCACGGGTGGGGCTTTTGTGTTTCAGTAACAAACACAGACAAGAAAATAAGAAGAGCTTGCTAAACCATGCCAAAGGGGGCCCTTCCTTCCTGGCTGTAGATGTAAGTACCTTTTCTTCATCCATATGAAGCCAGTCATCATTATCTGGACTCCATCTAAAGGCAACAGCTTGTTCTTGTCAATCCACCCTTTCTCTCGCTCCCCCTGCCCCTTCTCTCTCCCTTTTCTGGATCTAAGCGGTTTCTTTGCTGCTTCTGGCTCAAGTCGACACAATCAAGATTGTGGTGCACCAAATGTGCCAGGCACCCAAACAACGAGCAGGTGGCAGTTTCTAGTTTGGAGAGCTCCAGGAACACAGCAAGATTCTCTCTCTTTTTTATTTTTTATTTATAGTTTTCCAATTTATTCATACAGTTACAATAATTTGCAACAATTCTTTATATAGTCTACAAACATTTTCCAATCTTTCTTAAAGGTTATTTCATCTTGCTCTCTGATTCTACTGGTTAAACTTGCTAATTCTGTGTATTCCACCAGTTTCATCTGCCACTCCTCCTTCGTGGGTCCTGTACCTTTCCACCATTTGGGGGCATATAAAATTCGGGCTGCAGTACCTGAATATAGAAATCAAATCCATTGATTCTTTGGTACATCTGACACAACCATTCCTAAAAGGAATGCTGCTGGTCTTTTGGGGAGTGCCTTTATGAACATTTCCCCCCAACTCATTATTTATCATCTCCACAAAACCTTTGTATGTCCACCACATATGATAAAATGTACTTTCTATTTCTTTACATTTCCAACATGTTCCTAATTTTGATTTACATATGTTTTCTAACTTACTTGGTGTCAGGTACCATCAGCATATCATTTTCATGTAATTTTCTTTCAAAGCGTAACATGCTATAAATTTCAAACCAGTTTTCCATAGTTTCCCCCACATGTCCAATTCTGTATCATGCCCTACATCTCTGACCCAATGTATCATGGCAGATTTAACCATTTCATCTTTTATTTCCCGTTCTAACAGTAACATATATATCCTAGAAATTATTTTTTCTTTGTTTTCTACTAGTTCCCTTTCAAGTTAGGAACTTTGATCTGTAAATCCATGTTGCTGATCTAATTTAAACACTTCATTCAATTGATGATATTGAAACTAGTCCATCACCAGACCTCTGGGGTCTTCTAGCGTCTTCAACTTCACCTCTTGGTCTGAAGAAAAAAAAAAGTCTCTATATGTTGCCCATTTTTGTTCCATATTCAGCTTTAGTTTATATTGGTGATAGCCATTGGGGTGTTTTCCTTTCCAGTAGGTTTTTGTATTTCTTGCATACTCTATATACATTTTGTCTAATTACACGATTTGAGAAATTCATTCATATACATATATATTCAGATTAACATTTTACAGTCATATATCCAACAAACAACATAGAAACAAGATTCCAGAGAATCTCCTGGACTTCCCTCTTCCCCTTTGTGGGTCCTATTGTTAATAATTTCCTCCTGCATCTTTTATAATAATCCAAATCCTTTACATCTCCATTGTATCCAAAATTCACCATTAAACTACAAGTGTTATTCCAATCCTACTAACAATTATAACTGTTTACAATGGTTTTTAAGTTATAAATTTTCCCCATTCCTTATTAAAATTTTGGTCTTCCTGATTTCTGATTCTTCCAGTCATTTTAGCCATTTTACCATAATCCATCAACTTGATCTGCCGTTCTTCTCTGGTCGGGACTTTATCTTCTTTCCATCTCTGAGCCAGTGACATCCGCGCAGCCATGGTCGCATGCAGAAATAGTCTTTTCTGCTCCCTTGGGATTTCGGCATCTGTTGTTGTTGTTGTTGTTTAGTCGTTTAGTCGTGGCCGACTCTTTGTGACCCCCTGGACCAGAGCACGCCAGGCACTCCTGTCTTCCACTGCCTCCCACAGTTTGGTCAAACTCATGTTTGTAGCTTTGAGAACACTATCCAACCATCTCTTCCTCTGTCGTCCCCTTCTCCTTGTGCCCTCCATCTTCCCCAACATCAGGGTCTTTTCCAGGGAGTCTTCTCTTCTCATGAGGTGGCCAAAGTATTGGAGCCTCAGCTTCACGATCTGTCCTTCGGCACCTAGAATTCCTAAAAGGAAGGCTTCGGGGTTTTTTTAAAGAAAAGGTTATTTTAAACATTTTTTTCCCAACTCATTATATATCATTTCCCAAAATTCTTTTACTACCTTACATTTCCACCACATATGATAAAAGGTTCCTTCTTTTTCCTTACATTTCCAACATACAATTGACCCTGTTTTATACATTTCTGCTAATTTGCTTGGAGTTAAATACCAACATTACATCATTTTCATATAGTTTTCTTTCAACGTGTAACATGCTGTGAATTTTAAATCCCAATTCCGTAACTTTGTGCATGCTGTAAGTTGTATATTATACCCAAAATCTCTCGCCCAGTGTATCATGATTTGAGAAATTATTATATATTTTAGCTTTATCATGCAGCAAGATTCTCCTGAGGAGGGGGAGGGGGAGATTTTCCTAATGTGTGTTCCCAGCTCCTGCCCTGAAGTATGTTCTGAATGGTTGATAGGTTTGCATTTATTGTCTGCACCGAGAAGGATGGAGCTGCTCAGAAACTGCTGAACCCTAGAGAAAGTCACCCGCTGCTTTCTCAGATTTTTCTAGTCCTAAGCACCTGCTGCTGTGCTTTTTATTGATTTATCTCTTCCCTGTTTGAGTGTTTTGTTCTGGGTGCATTCTGCCTTGCTGGATTCATCAAACTAAACATAAAATCTAGTGTCTCTCCTCCTCCACCACCTAAAAACCTTCCTGGCTTTGCAAGGGGTTGGACTAGATGACCCTTGGGAATCCCCTCCAACTACAATTCTATTATTTCTTTCTGGGGTAGCATCCACACTAGCTGTTGTTTCCTGGAAACACAAACTTTTGTTCTTTCACTTTTTCTGCAGAAGAATCCAGATCTGTTCATAAAAAAACCTATCAATCCAGATCCAGCCCTGGCCCTCTTGTCTATTTAAAGAGGAGGCTGGAATGACTAGATACAGAAAAGCTCTGGGCACCAAATGCCTTGCAGCTGCACATATTAAAATCACTAAAAATTGGAAAGGGGCAACAGTGTTTATTCTGGCGACACTGGTACAATAGATTATGGCAACTAGCTTTGGAAGACAAGTTTCCTCTGACACTTAATATGTTAATATGTGGTACCTCTTCATTTGCTATGCAACTGAAAGTCACCAAGATTGCAGGCCTTTGTCTCCATCATTTTGGAGGGATGTATTTTCTCACAAGTCTGGGCTGGATCGCTCTCTCTCTCTCTATCCAAGGGGTGAGAAACGCCAGTGGTTCTAGGCTTTCCCAGAGTTCACTTTTCTTGGAATGATGCTCAGCAGAGACTGTGGTGCCTTTAGGATAGATAGTTTTACTTAAACACATATGCACAGCCCGAACATAAGATGCAGGCGCTCACAGCATTAACGCCCCAACAGATCTTCCTCCTTCATTCATCACAAGTTTGGATCCAGCACAGAGCAAGCAGGTCTCTGTGTCTCCAGCTTTCCATTCTGCTTTTCAGCTCTCTCTCACACACAGCTCTGGCTTTTGTTCTCCTGCCTTGCAGCTAGGTGAAGGGGGTGGAGGAAAGCCCACCCATTGGCCTGGAGGCATCATCCCATAGTTGCAGCTCTTGCAGCGGGGCTCCTTCTTTGGGGTCCTGAGGAGGACACCTAAGTGGCCAACTCAGGTCACTGTCTTATGAATAAGCTTGTCTGACAAGCTCCGCAATAGAATCCTTTATGAGACTCTAACTCTCATGGGTCTAAAACCCCAAGAATTGGAAGAGACTCGGGACATCATCCCAACCGCCCCGCCCCCCAACATACGACAGTATGGAGTATGGAATACTTTAATAATAATAGTAACAAACAATATAACACTATAAAACATATTATAGGGCAGATGGGATGAAAATGACTGGGAAGCCCCCTGACTCATGTATAACAGAGGGAGACATCAATATCCTTCTGGCTTTTAGGTGCATAATAACACTGAGCTGAAATTTGGTGGTGGGCTCAGTTCTCTGGAGTGGGCTGAGCAAGCAAAGCTTCCTAATGTCCTAAAGCTAGTGAGGAATTATCCATTTTTAAATACAGATGGCTCTCCTCTCTCAGCATAGCTGAAAGACAGGCTGTTAGAGATTCAGTTGTCCCAAAGGCCTCCAAAGAAAAGCTCCCTCTCCATTCATCTGATTTCATCAGGTTTTTATTCCATCTTTGCCGTTTGGTTCCCCTGCCTGTCTTGCATCTCTGTCCCTGGCTGCTTCCAGTCTGCCACACATGGGCCTAGCCAGAATTTATGTTGTGGGGGGCAGAGCCTCTGTTAGTTAACTATTTTTATTGATTTACTTGATGGGAAGCAGCTGCCCCCCAGCCCCCCGGCTACATTGATGCTGCCACATACAAGGGCATTTCAGGTCACACAATTGTTATTGATTGGGGAAGTCTTGCATGACAAACCTAGTTTGTCTCCCCCCCCCCCACAAAAATCAGGCCTTTTTGAGATAAGGGAAGGGAAGGGGAAAGTAAAGTCATCTGACCCTTCCGCAAACCAATCAAAATGAATGCATCATCTAATCTCCCTGCAAACAAATCAGGATGAATGCTGGAAGAACCCTCTGTGAAAAGCATGAGGGAATGAGGGTCCCCCCTCCGACACCCCCTCCCTTTGGTGATCCACGTGGCTCTCTAGCAGCTTGTGTTTAGAAAGGTAGTTGTTGCTGTTAATAAATGTATTTACATAGCTGTCAAGCGTCCCTTATTTGGAGGGACAGTCCCTTATTCCAGTGCCATGTCCCGGTGCTGTCCCTTATTGATGGATGTCCCTTAAATGATGTCCCTTAAATGATGTCCCTTAAATTTCAAAGGAAGCAGCTCCTCTCCCTCTCTCCCTGCCGGCCAGGGAGGAGGGAGGCTCCAACTGTGTTGCTTGGCTGTGTTGCTCACCCAATACGAAGTCTAAGAACGACTGGGAGCTTGCATGCCTTGTACTGATCAAATCAGCCGCGTTGCCTGGGGACTCGCCTTTGCTCAGCGCTTCCCAGTGGAGAGGTGATGGTGGTTTTCCTTGAGGCTTCGTTTGGCTGCTGGCTGGGCTTTCTGCCTTTGGCTCAGAGGGGCTCAGAAGTTGAACATACCTGTGCTGAGTGCTCGGATCGGAATCAGATGGATACGTCATCGACGGCCCACTCACCCTTGCCGGCGAAAAGGTCTGTCTGGAACGAGGGCACATGGTGGGGGAAAAGGAAAGGAGATCTCATGGGAGGGGGGGCTTTTGAAATTGTTTTGGAGGCTCCTTTGATTGACTTATGGGGGGAAAGAAAGGAGCTGGTTGACTAAAATGGTGGGTGACTGGCGATCTCGTGGCGAGGGGGGGAGGCTGTGTGTGTGTGGCTCGTTAATGCAAGCTGAGGGGTTTTTTGAATGCTGGACACCATTTTGTTGCACGTGCCGCTGCAAACTTTGCAGTGCAAAGCCAGGCCAGGGAGCCAGCTTAAGTTGAGGCTGCATAGGCCTTGTGGTGCATGTGATTCAGATTCTATTCAGTTGAACCTCTGGTTACAAAGTTGGTTGGACAGTGTTCTCGAAGCTACCAGCATGAGTTTGACCAGACTGCAGGAGGACAGGAAGACTGGAGTGCCTGGAACAGGTGAGGCTGCAGGTCCCTTATTTTGGCTGCTGGTCCCTTATTTTCAAGGCTGTAAGTTGACAGCTATGTGTATTTATATTCCAGCTTTCTCCCAAGCTGGGATTCAAGGCGGCTTCCAATATTTAAAAACATAATTGTAAAGTACAAAGCAATTAAAAACAATAGTTGAAATATACCAAAAGAAAAATTAGAACCAGCCCTTAATATCCCATTAATGCCCTGATGGCAACCCGCTGGTCAGCACTGCCTTCTTTTCCACAATCCTGCCAGAATAGAAAGGTCTCAGCCTGCCAGATATAGGATAACAAAGCAGGAGCCAATCTAACCTCTCTTGGGGGGGAAATTCCACAATATAAGAGAAGACGCAGAAGAGCCTCCCTCTTGGGTCACCACCAACTGTGCTTCTGATTTGATGGGGACAGGGACTAGATTTAAAGTACAGTTAAAGTACAACGCTAATGGCCGCCTCCCGCTGAGCTCTGCTCAAGGAGGCTTCTTCACGAGTTCGGGTCTAACCGCTACGGCGAAGCGGGGACCCCTAAAATCTCAGGCGCGGAAGCCTGAGAGCAAGGAGGCTCGGTGGGCACCTTAAGCGCCCCCCTTTACTGCAAAGGAGTCTTTTTAAAGGCTCCGGAGCGGCATCGGGGAGCGCGGTGCTGAGAGTCGCTACCCAGCCCGTGGAGTGAAGCCGCGTCGCCATGGACGGAGAGCGCCGATTCCTTCCTGTCATTCGGACTGAATTGGATTACCCGTGAGTAAGACGGAAAGACAACATTAAAAGAAAATTCTAAGAATTTGGCTGAAAACGGAGAAGGCAAAAAATAAGGAAGTCTGCCTTCCTCGGACTGCATGTAAACAAAGCAATGAAATAGGAAGCTGCAATTTGATAGGAAGCAGCTTTAAATTTAACGGACTCAGACATTGGACTTAATTCCCCCCCGTAGCAGGCAGGGGCAGGGGGGGAAGACTTGTAAATTGCTGTACCTGCATGGAAGAAGCATAGAAGGGGAAATTTCTGCCGTTTTGAACCCCTGGGGAGGACTGCCTGGAAAGTGAGCCACCGGGAAGGAGAGCTGTCACTTAGAGACTTGCAACAAAGTTGGTTCTTTATATCTTTGCAACAAGTAAAGACTTTATTGGATACAAATTGGGTACTCTGGAAAGATACATTTGATACCATTTGGAAAATATTGGAATAGGCTGTTACTTGTGTTATTTTTGAAGGGAACTTTTTGTTTTTAGCACTTGGAACTTTGAGCGGCTCCCTCTAGAGGCCGCAGGAAAACTGTTACAAAATTGTTATTGTGAGAAACAGGCTTGTGGAATTTCCCATTTGAAAGCTATTCCCGTGGGAATGACCTTGGGACATGAGTGGCCCAATAGAAGCAAGAGTTACGAGAGCTAAAGGTAAAACTGAACAAAAGAGAAGGGCCTCAGTAACAAATCCAATTGCACCTGCTACAACTTTTCCCATGGATACTGCGGCAGTGGCAAATGCACTAGTGAGAATAAATGAATCTCTGGAAGCACTTACAAAGCAGAGCACCGAAAACTCTAAACAGCTGATTGAATTGTCAACAAAAATAGACAAAAACACAGAGACAATAAATAAATTAGTACAAGAAAGTGAGGCAACTAGAAAGATTGCAGAGGAAGCGAAAATCTCTGCAGAAGAAGCAAAAGTTTCTGCAGGAAATACACAGGAAAAGTTGGTGCCAGTCTGTAAAAAGCTAGAAGAACATGATGCTGCCCTGTCTTTACTGGAATTACAGAGGAAAAATAAGAATCTAAGATTAAGATTGATTCCAGAAAACGAAAAGGACAATTTGACAGACTACCTTACATTTTCAAAGAGCTCTTGAGATTGGAGATTTTCGTGTGCAGTTTTTTAAAGATATTCTTAAATATATCTTGGAAGTGAGGACTTACTACAAGGATTTGGTCACTCTACTGAGAAAGAACAATATACCATTCAGATGGGAGTTCCCGCAAGGCCTGTCTTTCAATTATAAAGGAAAGAAAATTAAGATAAAAACAGTGCAAGACAAAGAACAATTTTTGGCAAGGAACGAGGAGGACCTTTGTAAAGAAACGGTGGACACTACAGATCCAGCAGAAATACCAGATATTTCAAACTTATCTTTTGGAGCTAAAACATTAACAGAAGAAGGTTTGCTTGGAGCAGTTGGGGGAGTATCTAAGTAAATAACAAGATGTCTCTGCAAATTCTAAGCTGGAATTGTAATGGACTGAACCTTCCTAGAAAAAGGAGGGAGGTGTTTCATATTTTGAAAAAAGAACAATTGGACTTGATTTGCTTACAAGAAACTCATGTGACCAGAATACATCGAAAACTACTTATAAATAAAAGATTAGGACAAGAATTTATTTCATCTGACAAAGTCAAGAAAAGAGGAGTGGTAATTTATGCAAAAGAAAAGTTGGCCCCTAAATTAATATTTAAAGATGAACAAGGAAGATATTTGGCAATTGAAATCCAAGTTCAAGGAGAAAAATTATTGGTAATAGGAGTTTATGCACCGAATGAAGGGAAGTCAGAATTCTTTAAGAAATTGCATGAGACACTAATGGACTATTTGGACTATAATGTAATCTTAATGGGAGACATGAATGGAGTGGTCTCCACAAATATGGACAAAGCACAAAGACAGGTGGTCTCCAAGGATGGGAGACTACCTAAGACCTTCTTTGAAATGACTGACAATATGAACCTGATTGACATTTGGAGAACAAGGAACCCTCTTGAGAGAGAGGGAACCTTTTTCTCTGAGGCAAAAATGACTTGGACCAGAATTGACCAAATATGGGTATCTAGTGGGATGGCACCAAAGATTAAGAAAGTGGAAATCTGCCCAAAGACTTGTTCCGACCATAACGCTGTAAAGATGGAGATGAACCCAACAACAGCTGGCTCCTTTAGATGGAGGATGAATGACTCCCTGTTTAGAGATGAAGAGGTGTATAAAAAGGCCCAGAAAGCAATAAAGGACTACTTTGAGATAAATCTGAGAACAGAAGTGGAAAAAAGAGTAATTTGGGACGCAAGTAAAGCCGTTATGCGAGGATTCTTAATACAACAGAATGCCATAAAAAGGAAGAGACAAAATGAGCAAAAGGATAAGATCCTGGAAAAGATAAAAGAAGGAGAAAAAAGATTGAGATCTAAACCAAAGTCACATGAAATCTTGAGAGAAATTAAGTTTTATCAGAGACAATATATGGAATTGATGAACCAAGAGATAGAATGGAAAATAAAACAAATGAGACAAAAGACATTTGAATCGGCAGATAAATGTGGGAAATTTTTGGCATGGCAACTGAAGAAGAGACAAAAACAGAATACGGTTACCAATTTAGAAGTGGAGGGAAAGAACATCTACAAACCAAATGAGATTAGAAACTGTTTTCAGAGCTATTTCAGGAGACTTTACGCACAAGGGCCGGTGAACGAAAAAGAAATTGAAGAATTTCTTAAAAAATATGGATTACAAAAAATTTCTGAACAAAGTAGAGTGATTTTGAACCAGAAGATAACTGATCAAGAAATTGAGGGAGCCATTCAGAACATGCAATTGGGAAAATCTCCAGGACCTGATGGACTGACCTCCAGATACTACAAAGCTTTGAAAGAATGGCTTATGCAACCGTTGAAGGAGGTCTGCAACGAAATTATAGAGGGGAAGAAGGCACCTGAATCGTGGAAAGAAGCTTATATTACACTTATACCAAAGACAGAGACTGAAAAGAACCAGGTTAAGAACTACCGCCCAATATCATTACTCAATGTGGATTACAAAATTTTTGCAGACATTTTGGCAAAAAGACTGAAAAGAGTTTTGGTGGGGGAGATTCATAAAGACCAAGCGGGCTTTCTTCCAGGAAGACATTTGTCAGACAATGTGAGAAACATAATAGATATTACGGAGTTATTGGAAGTTAATATTAATACTAAGGCAGTGTTAATTTTTGTGGATGCGGAGAAGGCCTTTGACAATATTTCTTGGAATTTTATGAAAAAGAACCTCCAAGGGATGGGGGTAGGCCAAGGTTTTGAAAATGGTATAAGTGCAATTTATTCTGAACAAAAAGCAAAATTGATTGTAAATAATGTGGTTACAGAAGAGTTTGCTATTGAGAAAGGGACACGACAGGGATGCCCAATATCCCCATTACTTTTTATATCGGTCCTGGAGGTCTTATTAAACATGATTAGAGAGGACCAGCTGGTTAAAGGGATTCAGGTCGGAGCTAAACAGTATAAACTGAGAGCATTTGCAGATGATCTAGTTTTAACCTTGGAAGAGCCAGACACTAGTACGAAAAGAGTTTTAGAATTAATACAAACATTTGGTCAAGTAGCAGGTTTTAAGCTGAATAAACAGAAAACGAAAGTACTGGATAAAAACTTAACAGCTGTTGAAAGGGAGAAGTTTCAGAGTGAAACTGGTTTGACAGTAGCAAAGAAGGTGAAATACCTAGGGATTAATCTGACATCTAAGAATGTGAACTTAGTTAAAGACAATTATGAGAAATGTTGGACAGAAGTTAAGAAAGATCTAGAAATATGGTCAAATCTAAGACTTTCCTTGTTGGGCCGAATTGCTGTTATTAAGATGAATGTCTTGCCGAGAATGTTGTTTTTGTTTCAAACATTGCAGATTTTGGACAAAGTGGATTGTTTCAAGAGGTGGCAAAAAGATATATCTAGATTTGTCTGGCAGGGCAAAAAGCCCAGAATAAAATTTAAGATATTAACTGATGCGAAAGAAAGAGGGGGGTTTGCCCTGCCGGACTTAAAGTTGTATTATGAATCAGCGGCCTTTTGCTGGCTGAAAAACTGGCTGCTTCTTGAGAACACAGACATTTTGGATTTGGAAGGGTTCAATAACAGATTTGGCTGGCATGCATATTTATGGTACGACAAGGTAAAAATCCATCAAGGTTTCAAAAACCATATTGTCAGGAAAGCATTATACAATGTTTGGATTCGGTATAAAGATTTGTTAGAAAACAAAACCCCTAGGTGGTTGTCACCACTGGAGGCTAAGGAAGTGAAAAAACTTAATATGGAATCCAAATGGCCGAAGTATTGGGAAATTATAGAACATGAGGAGGGAAAAGTAAAATTGCAGAGTTATGAGAAGTTGAAATTTAAAGTAAGAGACTGGCTACATTACTACCAGATAAATGAAGTTTTTAAACAGGACAGGAAAATTGGCTTCCAGGTGGAGAGGTCAAAATTAGAAACAGAGCTTTTGGAACCCAGCACTAAAAATCTGTCAAGAATGTATAACTTGTTGCTGAAATGGAATACACAGGATGAGACGGTTAAATCAGCTATGATTAAATGGGCACAAGATGTTGGTCATGACATTATGTTTGCTGACTGGGAACAGTTATGGACCACCGGTATAAAGTTTACGGCATGTAATGCCTTAAGAGAAAACATTATGAAAATGATCTATAGGTGGTACATGACTCCAGTCAAGCTTGCAAAAATTTACCACACGCCCAATAATAAATGTTGGAAATGTAAGGAAACTGAAGGTACCTTTTACCACCTTTGGTGGACGTGCCCAAGGATTAAGGTCTTCTGGGAAATGATTTATAATGAAATGAAGAAGGTGCTTAAATGCACATTTGTGAAGAAACCAGAAGCCTTTCTCCTGGGCATGGTGGGCCAATTGGTATCAAGGAAAGATAGGACGTTTTTTATGTATGCTACAACAGCAGCAAGAGTACTTCTAGCAAAGTACTGGAAGACACAAGAACTACCCACACTGGAAGAATGGCAGACCAAGGTGATTGACTACATGGGACTGGCGGAGATGACTGGCAGAATCCGTGACCAAGGGAGAGAGACGGTGGAAGAAGATTGGAAGAAATTTAAAGTTTATCTTAAGAACTGTTGCAAAATTAATGAGTGCTAAAATGTTTTGGGTCAGGTAAAACAGAATTGCGGGGACAAATAATTGGATATGAGAAAAAGGATTCAAAGGGAAAAAAAGTGTTATAAGTTGACATTGGGGCTTGCTGGAAAACTTTAAAACAGGGATGCAGAAAGGGGAGGTATGAGGAAGTCGATGAAAGAAGGTATAAGAAAAAATGTGAAGAAATTATACATGTTTATATGTTTGTTTGTTTTTGTATTGTTTTGTATTGTCTATTATTATGTGTTAAAAAACCAATAAAAATTTTATATAAAAAAAAAAGATTTAAAGTACAGTTGTGAGTGTGTTCTTAAAGCACTGTGTTTTGTCTTAATGTAACTCTCTTTGAAGCTTGGCTGTCACAGATATGAAACTCTATCCTTATGGACAAACCAACAGCCTTGCAACGCGAACACCCACTGGAAAATACACCACAAACCTTTATGAACGTGGTGTCCTTTTACTGTATACGCACAAACTATTGAGCCCGGCTTCCACCCGCCATCATCCCATGGAACAGGGTGGAATGGCATTTTCTTCTGACTGCTGTACAGCCAATGAACCATATTTTTCTTGTGATGGCTCTGTACGCCAACTTGCTGTGGTTAATATTGTTCTCTCTCTTTCTTTTTCTTTTGTTGGTTTTTTATATCTATTTTGGCTATAACTGAAGAATTAAATATAAATTAGAAAAAAAGAGAAAAGCTACACTTGTCAAATTTCACGCTGCTGTCATGCAGCCAAGTTAAAAGCACAGGAGGCTCTACAGGAAGCTATTGGTTCTAATATTATGAAAGACATCATTTTTAAAATGCATCCCTTCTCCCTGCAATTCTCCCCACCCATAATTACTTCCTAAATGCTATTAGGCTGCTTAATCAGATGCTCCCATTAGGAAGCCGAGACGTGATCCACTTTGCAGTTAGGCCAGGGTGAGTACCTGCAGCAGCCGATGGCCAATAATGGCGAGATAACAGCTGTCAAATTTCCTTTGCTGCATTTCCTCCTTATCTAGTTATTTCTTTCTCTTGGCTGCCCCAGCCCACACTTTGTGGTAGAACACAAGGAAGGAACCCAAGCTCCCTTAAAATCTGAGAAAATTGTCTCCTTTTCAGCAAGGGAAAAGGTACGCCAAATCTCTAGTCTTGAATCCTGGTAGAATCAGAGTCTGGTTCTGCTAAGGAGAAAGGGAACTTTGTGGCCTCAGCCTCTTTTCCACACCATAAGAGCAAGCCCAGATGCCAGTGTTTTTATAAATGGGGGGTTCTGATCCCATTTGCTGGGGGAAGAGGAGAAAACATTGCTTCTATTTGTGTCCCTCTGTCAGGTGTGGGAAACCTGACGTTCTAGGCTTTGCAACACGCCTGCCTGGTCCATTGCCATGCTAGCCAGTTGATAGGCTCCCAGCAGCTGATCAACCTGCTGAATTATCCCAACCATTTTAAATCGTGACTGTAAACTTAGCTGGAACAAATTGCTAATAGCAACTTCCTCACTAAAGATTTGGGCTTTCTGATGCCCCGTTCATTTCTCTCACATGATACAAAAGTTACACCTGCTCCTGGGAAGCGTCTGTGATGCAGTCACTTATTGGGCTGATAAACCAACGTAGGCTCCATGGCTGCCACTAGCAAGTGCAAGCGGAGCCTTCTTTGTGTTGACACTGTGAAATGGCTTCCCCAAAGACAGCGGGTGGCTCCCATCTTTCAGTCAGTAAATTAAAGCACTTTCATTTGCCTGGGCCTTTGGTGAGCAGCAATTAACTAATCAAGCACTTAGAATCATAGAATCGTGGAGTTGGAAGGGACCCCAAGGGTCATTTAGTCCAACCCCCTGCAATGCAGGAATATCTGATAAAGCATCCAACCTCTGCCTAAGAACCTCCAAGGAAGGAGAGTCCGCAACTTCCTGAGGGAGACCATTCCACTGTTGAATAGCTCTTACTGTTAAAAATTTTTTCCTGATGTTTAGTCATAATCTCCTTTCTTGTAACTTTAAGCCATTGATTCAAGTCCTAACCTCCAGAGCAGCGGAAAGCAAGCATGCTCCATCTTCCATGTGACAGCCCTTGAGATACTTCGCAATGGCTCTCATATTTCCTCTCAGTCTTCTCTTTTCAGGTTAAACATACCCAGCTCCATCAACCGTTCCTCATAAGCCTTGGTTTCCAGACCCTTTGATCACCTTGGTCTCTCTCCTCTACACATCTTCCAGCTTGTCAACATCCTTCATAAATTGTGCTGCCCAGAAGTGGACACAGAATTCCAGGTGTGGTCTGATCAAGGCAAAATAGTGGGGCTATGACCCAGTGGCGTAGCGTGGGGGGTGCAGGGGGGGCCGGCCGCACTGGGCGCAACATCTGGGGGTTAGGGTTAGGGGCGCAAATCCATGGGTTAGGGGGCGCAAATCCATGGGTTAGGGGGCGCAAATTACTTGCCTTGCCCCGGGTGCTGACAACCCACGCTACGCCACTTCTATGATCTCCCTTGATCTGGACACTATACTTCTGTTACTGTAGTCTAGAATAGCCTTCACTTCTTTGCTCCTGCATCACACTGTTGATTCATGTTAAGCCTGTGGTCCACCAAGACCCCAAGATCCTTTTCATGTGTACTGCTAGTAAGCCAGGTATCCCTCATCTTACATTTTCATGCTTAACCTTGCTAAGCTTTGGTGAAAACTCATCTAGTCTCCCTGCAAACTAATCAGGATGAATCTACAATATACTGTATTTTGGAAAGTTGTTTGTCCTTTTCTCCATTTGTTTGCTATGCATTCAGGTACCTCTCAAGATATCATTGCCAAACTTGGCCCAAGCATTCCTGAGGTGGGAGCAGTGGTCGTCATTGGCATTTGGATGCAGACACCATTTTGATTCACAATGGCAGACCAAAATGTGAATTTAGCATGACTTCACCCATTTTTTGGCAATAGGTTCATCCGCCTCTTGAGATATCGTCCCAAAACTTGGCAGAAACTTCCAAAGCTTTATTACTGTTTGGACACTACATCAAGATAGTGGACCAAAACATGACTTCGCCCATTTTATAGCTCATCTGCTTCTAGTTCATCTGCTTCTTGAGATACTGTTATCAAATTTGACACGAGGGTTCACAAGGTGAAGGCAGTAGACTTCGTCACCATTTGGACTCTGGGCACCATTTTGAAACAAGATGTAGACTGAATATGACTTTGGCATGATTTCACCCATGGTGTGACATGTCTGAACTCACAAATTACACTATCCATTCAAAAATCACTTTTCTTTTTGTTTGTTTCAAAAAATCCCTGGGTGGCACAGGGCACTCCCCACTCAAGCAGGCCATCTGGAATCACTGGACGTCTCCAGTTTCCTCCTTCCAAACGAAACAACCTTGGAGGGTGCTGTGCTTCTGGAATTCCCAATACTCTAAGAACTGGGGTGAGCATAACAGCATCCGTCCATTTGTGGACACGCATTTGTGGACACTTGCTGACAAGTTGCTGGAGCCAGTTTAACTCTGTGCAGTGCCAGTAATAAGAGCTGACAACGTGTGAAGTGTCAGAATTTGTGCCAGGCTAAGTGCTGGGCAGGAGGCAGAGGGCCAAGTATCAAAGCCCAGAGGTAAGAGGTAAAGCGCCATTGCCAGGAATATGGAAGGCCAAAATGCCATTTAAGCACAGGGTTGTGGCTAACTAAGAGGAAGACTAAGAGGAAGAACTCAGTTTTGTATTTCAGAACCAATTATCGATTTAGGAAGGTGGAGAGAGAGAAAAGTACCTAGCTAAGGTTGTTCCTCTGCGGTTGTTTCTTCTCCCGGCTGAACCTACCTGGCATCTACAACATTTTCTCATAGATTTTGTTTTCCATAGCGCTGACCATCTTTGTTGTCCTCCTCAAAATTCATTCCAATTTGCCCTTGTGGTTTTTAGAACTGTGACACTCTCAACAGGACATAGTTCTCCAGAAGAGAGCGGACTAGTGCAAAATAAAGTGGAACTCTTATTTTCCTGTGATGTAGAAACTATTGTTCCTGCAATGCATCCCAGAATCACGTCAGGATTTTTTGCAGCTCCATTACAGATCATGCTGCTGACTTATGTTCAGCCTGTGATCAGCAGCAAGCCTCCTCACATGTGCAAATGCCATGCTGGGTATCCCCCCCCCCCATCTGTTAATCTGGACCCTGCTAGGTCTCAGGAACCGTCACAGCCATCAAATGACAAAGCAGCCATGACAGTCCAAGAAGGATCACAAATCCAGCTGTGTACTACATTTGTGCAGGCTGCTTGGAACTTCTTGCCGACTCTCAGTAACAGCCGAGAGAAACATTGGCACCTTTGATAATGAAAACTAAGGATAAACAGAATAAATGAGTTACTTAAAAAAAACCATGAAGATCAACAACTTTATGATGGATGTTGAATCCCTAATCCTGGGACTCTGATCTGTTTAATTCTGAATTTTAAATTGTTGTAATCCACCCTGGGAGGTGCTTGTGAAGGGCAGGCAATAAATTATTATTAAATTAATAATAGTAACAACAACAACAACAATGTTGTATGAATTTAAACTATAATTAGACCACCAAATAAACATCATCCAATATCTATACAATCATTTTTTTGTATAATTTTTGCATGAAGATATTTTGTTTAGTCATTTACTATGCATTTTCACTGTCATTTTGTCGCTGATTTTTATGTGGTGTATTTAGCTTAACCATAAATTGTCCAGATAAATAAATAATGCAGAAATGTGCATAGACAGCTTTGCTGCTATTTATTTATCTTTACAAGTCCCCTCAGCCCAGCTTCTACCTGGGCTACCATTAGTTGTAAGGTCTCTTTTGCATTTTCCTGCTTGCAGCTACCCAAAGGTTTTCACCAACAGCAATTCCACACAGCCCTTCTCTCTCTCTCTCTCTCTCTCTCTCTCTCTCTCTCTCTCTCTCTCTCTCTGCTCAAGGGCAGCCCCAGCAGCCTGGCACATAATAAATGAAGGCTGTCCTTCCTCATCAGTGCAGCAAGCCTGGAAAGTGCATTTTGGGGAAAATCATTGCAGGCTTTCCGTTGTCTGTATCTGGGCTGCAGAGCTGTACTATTTTGGAGCTGCAGCCCTGCGTGAGCCGTAGAAGCAAAGAAACTCTTCGTGCTGGTGATGGCATGGCGAGTGGGGACAAGGCTTTAAAAACAGGAATGAATTCAACCCAGCTTGTGTTTAACCTACACAATTGAAACAATGACAGAAATGAAATGCAGCCATCTTTCAAAATGTGATACAGTTCTCCAGGTGGGTAATATGTGCCAAAATGCATTTAAAAACTGACATGAAAATGTGGAGAATTGTGTTTAGGAATTGTGTCTCTTTTTCTGCTTTTTTCAATAAAAACCTAAGAAGACCACCTGGATCAGGCCATTGGCCCATGTGGGCCCGTTTTCACAGTGACCAGATCCCCCAGAACCAGGGGGCGGCAAGCTTTACCACGCCTGGGCCAGTTCACTCCAGGGACAATCCCACGCCCGCCATTTCTGGCATCTGCATCTGCACAGACGCAATATTCAGCACCGTGGAAGTGAGTCCCTGGGCCACACTGTGCTGATTTAGCGCAGTGTGCAGGGACTCGCCAAGCGGGCGGCTCAGTTGGGGGGGCGGCTCGTGGGGGGCGGCCGGTTAAACATCCCCTGTGGGCCCCTTGTGGCCCATGGGCCTTAGGCTGCCAACCCCTGCCCAGGACTTTCCCCTTCCGTAGTTTCCAGTGTTTCTGGAAGCATTTCTGCTAGGAGAGAGGCAGCACTTCTGAAATGTGGGGAACGTAATCCTCCGTGTGGTCAGAGCCCCTGATGCTTCCAGTAATTGTGTACGTTTTGATCAAGAAACAAGCCACAATCAAGAGGAGCTGCCTATTTTAGTTCAACTTGAAATAACTTAAAGGGCCGAAACCTGTTTTTAGGCAGGGGAGGGAACAGTATCAGAAAGAATTTCTGCTCCACAGAAGCTGCTAAGTACAAGCCTTGTTGTGCAGTGACCCCTGGAGCCAGCAGGCTCTGCGCTAGAAGCTGCTTTTAACCTCCCTGGCCCGCAGTCGATGGCTGCAGAGGGCTCAGGCGTCAAAAGGAATTTAAGCAACCCAGAAATCCAGGCAGGCTTGAAATAAACCCTTAAAATGTAACAAACCTGCCTTTTGTTTTTATTCTGCAAATGAAAAATGACATCCTCCCTCTCCTCCCTCTGGTCTCCTAGATGAGCAGCTGGTTAATCACATGGGATTAATGAAAACCAAGGATTTCCTAACATGCTCAGCTGTTGACACCAAATCCTCAGAACTTCTGCTTGAATTATTTAGAATGCATGAGGTGTTCATTTATTTCAATGGGTCTCCTCTGAGTAGGACTAGCATTCCAACCAGCATTGGATGTAACACTATGATTCCTTGATGGGGAGAGTAACAGGAAACATATTGTGTGGAGCTGGTGTAGTCCAAACCAGGTTGGCTGCCTCTGCTCTATATACACTGTTCAATGATGCTGTTTTGCTACCAACACCTTTGTGGAACCTGTATTAGCAGTTCAGGTTCAGCAGACAACATAACCAATGTAAAACGTATCAGGAGAGACTGAAGCCACAGAAAGCCAGTGTCAAGGGATCTAGATGTCCAACATTTCAGGGATTCTCTAGCTGAGATTCCTGCATTGCAAGGGGTTGGACTAGATGACCCTTGGGTCCCTTCTAACTCTTCGATTATTCTTTGAACACATACTGAGCATCCCCAAAAGCTAAAGAGAGATGGGGCAGCCAGCCAACACCTTCTCAGGTTGGGCTTGAGCCGTTGTTATGCGTTTTCTAAGCAGGAGGAAATGTGTTCTTCATCAGTCCAGTCCAGAGAGCAAAGAAGAGGAGGTTATGCTGGTAAATAAAACCCTGATGCAGTCAAGAGCTCAATATGCACCAGAAAATTCAATTTACAGAGCAAGACTATCAGTCTTGGACCATCAGGAAGGCTTGGGCACAGCACACTAAAGCAGGCCCTGACAGCCTGAATTAAGCCAAGCGCTAGCCAGATGTCAGCTTCCTCCAACAGATAATTCAATTCAGTCCTATCAAAATCAGGCCCTCAGGGTCTGGTATTTATGTTTGTCTTTGGAACTCATTTGGAAAACTTCAAGGAAAAGAGGTCTTAAAATCCAGTGCTGCTCAGACCTGTGAATTTACCTTCTGGCTCTGATGCATGAAAAAAGAGCCTTCACATTTTTTCAAATTATGTGACTTTGATAAAGGCGAATGGGTCCTTCAGAGGCTACAGACTTGATGACTGTTCACTTGTTGAACTGGATTTGTGTATGTGGAGGGGTGGAGAGAAGGGGATTGTGCCTGCTGTCCCATTCCTGATGTGATCAACTCCCGCCCGGGAACCAATGTCTCCACTGTGGAAGGACGTGTGGGTCCAGAATTGGCCTCCACAGTCACTTACAGACTCATTGTTAAAACCGTGTTTATGGAAGACAATCTTACTCGGCTACGAGTGATCGCTAAAAAAGAAGAAGAGTTCTGGACTATAACTCCCACCAGCCCCAACCAGCATGACCAATGGTCAGGAATGCTGGGAGTTGCAGTCCAAAACATCTGGAATGCACCTGTTCCTGGCTCTCCTTCTTGGGTGCAGAACTCAAACCACCATTGAAGGCTTTGAAAGTTTTATTGATGAAATCGGTACACTGTCCCCTATGGGTCTACAGGTTACAAGCAGGTAAATCACAGCAGAATGCCAAGATACCTGGCTGGGCCTAGCTAAGACATTGATCTGACCTTTGACATGTGTGCTGTGCTCTCCTTTTGAAGCGTGGGGTGGCCATGGCTTGTTCCCATGGCCAATGTCCCAACCCTCAGGATGGGGAAGCCAACAGGAACTCCTCCACAGAAGCGGGACATGCATGGTCTGCTCACTAGAGCATAACAACATCAGAAAAGCCTGCTGGATCAGGCCGATGGCCCATCTCACAGTGGCTATCAAGATGCCCCAATCGGAAACTAGGGAGCAGGATTCCAGCCCAAGAGTCCTTTCCAACTGCGGATTCTGAGCAGTCATTGTGACCATGCTATCCATGGCCCTCTCCTCCATGGATTTGTCTAATTGTCTTTTAAAGCCATCTTGGTTGGTGGCCATTCCTGCCTCCAGGCAGATCCATAGTTTGTGCTGCGTGAAGAAGGACTTTCTTTTTTCCTGCATCTCCCAACATTCAGCTTCACTGGATGTCCACAAGTTGTTAGGAAGAACAACTGTTCTCTATCCACTTTCTCAGTGCCAGACATCATGTTATATTCTTCTATTGTGTCACATGATACTCACCTTTTCTCTAAACTGTCACCCCCATCCTTCTCCTTGTTGAAAAATCCTGGGGATCCTTTGGATTTCAGTTTGGTAACTTTAAATATGACCTTTGAGGAGAGATTCCCACCTTTAAAACTTGCTACCAGCATCTTAAACCAGGGATGGGCAACCTTTTTCAGCCAGGGGGTTGCATTCCCTTTTGGATGGGGCCAGAGGCAAAAGTGAACAAAGCAGTTATTTTTAACAAAATGGGTATACCACCTGATTGCAAGAAAACCACTAACTGGTTTAGAAAGGTAGGCTAGGTTCTACACTCCTCTGCATTCGCCATCCAGACAAGAAAAGGTATTGTCAGAGATCAATGACACCTCCTAGCTAGGCAAAAACAGTCTCAGAGGGAGTTAAGCAAGGACAGGGAGCAGGGAAGCCAGTCCTAGAAAGCCAAATTCTGTCCCTGGGCCGGAGGTTCCCAATCCCTGTGTTAAACATTAGGCAGTCTAAAGTTGTATTTTAACACATTTGGCTTGGCTCTGATTTTGTAGGTGCCCCCATGTTTGGCAAGAAGTATCAGCTGGGCAATTGGAGAAAGCAACAACCACTCCTTGATAGGAGAACATAAGAAGAACCTGCAGGATGAGGCCCATGGCCCATCGAGTCCAGCATCCTGTTCTCACAGTAGCCAATCAGATGCTCCAGTGGGAAACCCACAAGCAGGATCCAAGCACAATAGCCCTCTCCCTTCCTGTGCTTTCCAGCGTCTGGCACTCAGAAGCATTTACGGCCTCCAACTGTGGAAGCAGAGCAGAGCCATCGTGGATTCCACCTTCAGTAGCCCTCCTCTGTCCGTTTGTCTAATCCTCCTTCAAAGCCGTTTCGGCTGGTGGCTATCACTGCTTCCTGTGGGACCAACAAGCAGATAGTAGTTTGAAAACCCCCCTTTTCCTGATTGACCATCAGAAGCCTATTTGGGGAACGGCAGAGGGAAGTTCCTGTCATTTCATATTAGCTGACATCAGGACAGCGTGGGCACCCAGAAGAAATGCCGTGTGTTGTGTGGCCTTGAAAGAGGCAGCAAAAGCCCTTCAGATTGTTTAGACTTGAAAACAGCCTTGCATCCTCATGGTTTTAGAGTGTTTGGTGGATTTCAAACTAAACATCCACTAGACTAGACAATGTTCTAGTCATTTGCTGTGCCCTGCTGCTCCCACCTGACTCAGGTGAACCACCTGCCCCTATTTACCAGGGACAACCACCGTTTCCTGCTTCCTGTCCTGGGGAAATGACAGTCCCTGTTTTAGTTTTGAGGAGATGTCACATTATTTTTTTTGTCATTGTGAGTTTTTATTCATTTATTTATTTCTTAAAATTCATATGCCACTTGATTGTGAAGAAAAAACCCCAAAGCGGTTTACAAAAAGAATAAAACAATAAAATTATTGGTAAAAAGAATTAAAACAGCTATTAAAAATATTCAAAAATTAAAACCAGCAATAAACTTAGAACATATCTCCATTCTAGATATCTGGGTAGGCTTATATAAGCAAAAATATTTTTAGCAGACACCGAAAAGAGTTCAAGTGATACCTGGATTTTAGGACTTTATCTGGGCCTATGGACCTAGACTACACGCAGAGGGAGAAGACCCTCTTGGTACAAGTCTGTTTATCCCGCAAACAGCTGCTGAGTTGGGTTAAATTCTAATATTAGCCATCTGTAGCCTTGGGCAAGAAGGGGCCCCATTAGCCATCTGCTAGGCTCACATCCTCTGCTCAAGTCCCTAAACCTCTTCCATTAAGTTAGTATTTACATTAAAAGCCATGTGGGCCTGGATAGGAGGTCCGTGTGCATGTAGAAGAGTAGCTAGTAATTTGATAATTATTATTTGCATAGGTAACATTTGCTATCTATAGAAATGCATAGTAAGGATTTAATCTGCCACCTAAAAGGTAGATCTGCACCTGGCAAACGCTGATCAAGCGATATTTCTGTGTTGTGTCAAGAATACAGTGCCCTAAGGGAGGGGTCAGGTGAAGAGTGACCACAAGCCTGTCTGGAATTATTTTGGGACGCAAGTGCACACGTAGAGACCTGCTGGCTTATCTCAGCTGATTAGATGAAAAGCACTAAATTGCTTAAGTCACTAGAACATGATTAAATCAGGAAACCAAGCCATAGAAGTGGACTGTTAAGCTCTGTTTGTGCTGATTTTGTACATTTCCACCAACTGGAGGGGACTGACTGGTGGGACATTGTTGTACAACAGTATAAAATGTGTCTTGTATTTCTAACAGGCACTCAGGCTGGATCTACATGGATCTAAAAAAACTCTAAGAAAAAACGGTTGCAGTAGATAGCTCTCAATTCAAATTTCCATTGATTGCTGTACAGCACCCCCTGGTGTCATATTTTTATAACATATTTTTAATTTTTAACATTATAATTGACTGTGTAGCTCAGTCTTTGCAAAGAGATCCCACTGAGTCATCTTGATATTGCAACATCAAAATAAACTGCCTTTTCAATTCCTTCCTTCCTTTTGCCTTCTCATTAATGGTTAAAAGGAGTGAGGGTACAGTGGCGGAGAGTTCTGCCAGTTACACAAGCAAGGCACCTGCCTGCTGTTCATAGGCAGGGAGTTCCAATATGTAGGAGCTGCTACACTAGAAGATTGCAGAATGGGTGTTATGTGGCACTCGTAATAGTGCCAGTTCTGCAGATTTAAGTGTTTGAGTAGGTGCATATGGGGAAAGGCAATCTTTCAGGTAAACTGGCCCCAAGTTGTTAAGGGCTTTCTACAGCAATATAGAAATACAATGCCCTCTACGTGGGGCTACCTTTGAAGGTGACCCAGAAACTACAACCAATCCAGAATGTGGCAGCCAGACTGGCGACTGGGAGTGGCCACTGGGACCATATAACACCGGTCCTGAAAGTCCTACATTGGCTCCCAGTACGTTTCTAAGCACAATTCAAAGTGTTGGTGCTGACCTTGAAAGCCCTAAATGGCCTCGGCCCAGGATACCTGAAGGAGCGTCTCCACCCCCATCGTTCTGCCTGGACACTGAGGTCCTCCTCTGAGGGCCTTCTGGCAGTTCCCTCCCTGTGAGAAGTGAGGTTACAGGGAACCAGGCAGAGGGCCTTCTCAGTAGTGGCACCCACCCTGTGGAACACCCTCCCATCAGATGTAAAGGAGATAAACAACTACCTGACTTTTAGAAGACATCTGAAGGCAACCCTGTTTGTTGTTGTTGTTTAGTCGTTTAGTCGTGTCCGACTCTTCGTGACCCCATGGACCAGAGCACGCCAGGCACTTCTGTCTTCCACTGTCTCCCACAGTTTGGTCAGACTCATGTTTGTAGCTTCGAGAACACTGTCCAACCATCTCGTCCTCTGTCGTCCCCTTCTCCTTGTGCCCTCCATCTTTCCCAACATCAGGGTCTTTTCCAGGGAGTCTTCTCTTCTCATGAGGTGGCCAAAGTATTGGAGCCTCAGCTTCACAATCTGTCCTTCCAGTGAGCACTCAGGGCTAATTTCCTTAAGAATGGATGCGTTTGATCTTCTTGCAGTCCATGGGACTCTCAAGAGTCTCCTCCAGCACCATAATTCAAGAGTATCAATTCTTCGGCAATCGGCCTTCTTTATGGTCCATCTCTCACTTCCATACATCACTACTGGGAAAACCATGGCTTTAACTATACGGACCTTTGTTGGCAAGGTGATGTCTCTGCTTTTTAAGATGCTGTCTAAGTTTGCCATCGCCTTTCTCCCAAGGAGCAGGCGTCTTTTAATTTTGTGACTGCTGTCACCATCTGCAGTGATCATGGAGCCCAAGAAAGTAAAATCTCTCACTGCCTCCATTTCTTCCCCTTCTATTTGCCAGGAGGTGATGGGCCCAGTGGCCATGATCTTCGTTTTTTTGATGTTGAGCTTCAGACCATATTTTGCGCTCTCCTCTTTCACCCTCATTAAAAGGTTCTTTAATTCCTCCTCACTTTCTGCCATCAAGGTTGTGTCATCTGCATATCTGAGGTTGTTGATATTTCTTCCGGCAATCGGACTTCCGGGTTAGCGCCTCCGGTAATGGCTGAATTCCTCTGATCGGGAGGAATTTACTTCGTGGAAATTAGGGTCTGGTCGCCACGGCGAAGGTGGGGACCCACAAAAAATCACAGGCGGGAGAAGCCTGTGAACGTGGGATTCGGCTGGCACCCTTTGCGCCTCCCCTACTCGCGGGGAAACCCGGTTTCGGGGATCCGGAGCGACGTGGGGTGAGTGGCGTGGTGCTTCGAATTGACTGCTTCTTTCACGGAGTGAAGCCGCATTGCTGTTGCCGGAGAGCGCTGACTTTTTCCTGTGGACAATTTGATCTTAAAACAACTACCCGTGAGTAGAACGGAAAATTGGATTTTTAAACGTCTTAATTTGGCACTGAAACGGGGAGGTTTCAAACAGGAAGTCCGCCTTCCCCTTTTGTAAATAGACTGAAGCAAAGAGGCTGCAAGCTAAAGTCTTGGAAAGCCTTCCGTAAAGGATTAAACTTCCATCGGCTAAAATCATCAAAACCCCCTTGGAAGCAGGAGAAGAGGGGGGAAATTTTGGATCGTGTAAACCTGCAGGAGAGAGCGAAGAAAGTCAAATTACCACCGCTCTGAACCTGGAAACGGGCTGCTAGTAAGACTGACGTTTTGGAAATGCTCATAGACTGTGAATAGATCGTTTGTTGACAGCTAGTTAAATAAGAGAAATACATTGTTTCCATTGTCTCCTTCTGCGTTTAAAAAGGAGTAAAAGTAACTGAAAATTGAAACTAACTTTATTGCTTGAACTGTGCTTAAAAGGATTGATACAAATAGAAATTGTTTCCCCCTAGAGGAAGCCTTTGAAATTGTTACATGAGCTGAGCTGGGGGAATTTCCAGCTGCAAGATAAAAAACTGTGAGAATCTGGGATTGACCTTGGACCGTTAAGAATGTTGACAGAAGAAGCCTTAGTGGTTGCATTATGTAAGATAAATGATTCACTGGAACAGCTCCATAAGAAGACGGATGCTCTGATTGTGTTTCCTGCTTGGCAGGGGGTTGGACTCGATGGCCCTTGTGGTCTCTTCCAACTCTATGATTCTATGACTATAAAAATTGATAACTTGGAACAAAAAGTGACTAATTTGGGACAAAAAGTGAATATTAATACAGAAACTATTCAGGAATCGATACAGGGATCTACTTTGACATGGCAAATTGTGGAGAAGGCAGGGGAGAAAGTTGTGGTTGTTGAACCTAAAGTAGCACAAGTGGAGAGGGAGAGAGCCCCAGCCTTACAGATGCAATTTGATGACTATAAGTTGATGCTTTCTATGATTGAATTTAGAGAAAGTCAGATTTTGAGGATTGGAGCCCCGCTTGGACTGGAGAAGGAAAGTTGGATAGATCCCTTCATGCAGGGATTTACTGACCTTTGGGACCTGGACTTGGGTCAGGAGGAGCCTGGAGTTGTGGGGACCTCCAGATTTGGAGGAACTTTGAAATACGTCCTGAAATATCTTTTGAATCTCAGTTTTAACTATGGAGATTTGGCTGACTTGTCGAGAAGGAATAAAAACATTGCTAGGTGGGAATTTCCCCGAGATCTACTCTTCAGCATCAAAGGAAAATAAGAACAAGATCAGGAGAAGACAAAGTAAAGTGCATGTATAAATATGAAGAAGACTTGCAGAAGGGACTTGGAAAAGAGTTAAGAGCCTCGGACAGAAGATCACCAGGTTGATGGACTATATGGAATTGATGGAAATGACTGGCAGAATCCGAGACCAGGGAGAAGAGACGGTGGAAGAATATTGGAAAAAGTTTAAAGTCTATATATGGAAATAATGTAAAATTAATGAGTGTTAGAAAAATGTTGGAATGGAATTATACGGCTTTAGTAGAAATGTTATAAGGAATTAAGCATAAATAAGTACTATAGTATTAATGGAAAATAAGGTTAAAATATGTTAAGATAACCATATGACAGAAAATAGAGAAAGATGGAAAGGATTTGCTGAAATAATTAATAGAAATGTAATACAAAAAGGGAGGTGAGAGGAGGTCGATGAAACAAGGGAATGAAAGAGAGGGTATTGAGATGGTATGATGTGTGTTTTTTGAATTGTTTTTGTTCTCGTTTTGTTTAATGTGTTAATGCTGTGTTGTGTATTGTTTATATATTGTACTGTATTGTTTTTTCTTTCTTTTTCTTTTTTTTCTTTTTTCCTTTTTGTAAGGTTTAAAAGTAATAAATATTAATTTTTTAAAAAAAGATATTTCTTCCGGCAATCTTAATTCCGGCTTGGGATTCATCCAGCCCAGCCTTTCGCATGATGAATTCTGCATATAAGTTAAATAAGCAGGGAGACAATATACAGCCTTGTCGTACTCCTTTCCCAATTTTGAACCAATCAGTTGTTCCATATCCAGTTCTAACTGTAGCTTCTTGTCCCACATAGAGATTTCTCAGCAGACAGATGAGATGATCAGGCACTCCCATTTCTTTAAGAACTTGCCATAGTTTGCTGTGGTCGACACAGTCAAAGGCTTTTGCATAGTCAATGAAGCAAAAGTAGATGTCTTTCTGGAACTCTCTAGCTTTCTCCATAATCCAGCACATGTTTGCAATCTGATCTCTGGTTCCTCTGCCTCTTCTAAATCCAGCTTTCACTTCTGGGAGTTCTCGGTCCACATACTGCTTAAGCCTGCCTTGCAGAATTTTAAGCATAACGTTGCTAGCGTGTGAAATGAGTGCAATTGTGCGGTAGTTGGAGCATTCTTTGGCACTGCCCTTCTTTGGGATTGGGATGTAGACTGATCTTCTCCAATCCTCTGGCCACTGCTGAGTTTTCCAAACTTGCTGGCATATTGAGTGTAGCACCTTAACAGCATCATCTTTTAAAATTTTAAGTAGTTCAGCTGGAATACCATCACTTCCACTGGCCTTGTTATTAGCAGTGCTTTCTAAGGCCCATTTGACTTCACTCTCCAGGATGTCTGGCTCAAGGTCAGCAACCACACTACCTGGGGTGTACGAGCCATCCATATCTTTCTGGTATAATTCCTCTGTGTATTCTTGCCACCTCTTCTTGATGTCTTCTGCTTCTGTTAGGTCCTTACCACTTTTGTCCTTTATTGTGGTAATCTTTGTACGAAATGTCCCTTTCATAGCTCCAATTTTCTTGAACAGATCTCTGGTTCTTCCCATTCTGTTGTTTTCCTCTATTTCTTTGCATTGCTCGTTTAAGAAGGCCTTCTTGTCTCTCCTTGCTATTTTTTGGAAATCTGCATTCAATTTCCTGTATCTTTCACTATCTCCCTCGCATTTTGCTTGCCTTCTCTCCTCCGCTATTTGTAAGGCCTCGTTGGACAGCCACTTTGCTTTCTTGCATTTCCTTTTCATTGGGATGGTTTTCATTGCTGCCTCCTGTATAATGTTACGATCCTCCATCCATAGTTCTTCAGGCACTCTGTCCACCAAATCTAAATGCTTAAACCTGTTCCTCACTTCCACTGTGTATTCATAAGGGATTTGACTTAGATTGTATCTTACCGGCCCAGTGGTTTTTCCTACTTTCTTCAGTTTAAGCTTGAATTTTGCTATAAGAAGCTGATGATCTGAGCCACAGTCAGCTCCAGGTCTTGTTTTTGCTGACTGTATAGAGCTTCTCCATCTTTGGCTGCAGAGAATATAATCAATCTGATTTCGATGCTGCCCATCTGGTGATGTCCATGTGTAGAGTTGTCTCTTGTGTTGTTGGAAAAGAGTGTTTGTGATGACCAGCTTGTTCTCTTGGCAGAACTCTATTAGCCTTTGCCCTGCTTCGTTTTGAACTCCAAGGCCAAACTTGCCAGTTGTTCCTTTTATCTCTTGACTCCCTACTTTAGCATTCCAATCCCCTATAATGAGAAGAACATCCTTCTTTGGTGTCAATTCTATAAGGTGTTGTAAGTCTTCATAGAATTGGTCAGTTTCAGTTTCTTCAGCACCAGTGGTTGGTGCATAAACTTGGATTACTGTGATGTTAAAAGGTCTGCCTTGGATTCGTATCGAGATCATTCTGTCATTTTTGAGATTGCATCCCAATACAGCTTTTGCCACTCTTTTGTTGACTATGAGGGCCACTCCATTTCTTTTACGGGATTCTTGCCCACAGTAGTAGATATGATGGTCATCCGAACTGAATTCGCCCATTCCCGTCCATTTTAGTTCACTGATGCCCAGGATGTCAATATTTATTCTTGCCATCTCATTTTTGACCATATCCAACTTACCAAGGTTCATGGTTCTTACATTCCAGGTTCCTATGCAATATTTTTCTTTACAGCATTGGACTTTCCTTTCGCTTCCAGGCATATCCACAACTGAGCGTCCTTTCGGCTTTGGCCCAGCCGCTTCATCAGCTCTGAATCTACTTGTACTAGTCCTCCGCTCTTCCTCAGTAGCATGTTGGACGCCTTCCGACCTGAGGGGCTCATCTTCCAGCGTCATAACTTTTATATGCCTGTTGTCTTTGTCCATGGAGTTTTCTTGGCAGGGATACTGGAGTGGCTTGCCGGTTCCTGCTCCAGGTGGATCACGTTTGGTCAAAACTCTCCACCTTGACCTGTCCATCTTGAGTGCCCTGCTCGGCATAGTTCATAGCTTCTCTGAGTTATTCAAGCCCCTTCGCCATGGCAAGGCAGTGATCCATGAAGGGGCAACCCTGTTTAGTGAAGTTTTTAATGTGTGATGTTTTATTGTGGTTTTAATATTCTGTTGGGAGCCGCCCAAAGTGGCTGGGGAAACCCAGCCAGATGGGCAGGGTATAAATGATAATAATAATTAACAACAACAACAGCAGCAATTGTAATAGTAACACCTTGAAATTGGCCCGGTAGCAAATTGGCAGGCGCAGGCATTACATGCTGCCAAGGCCTCCCTCCTGTCAGCAATCCTGCAGCTTCTGGCTCAAGTACAAGCTCCACCTACAGTGCATTGCAGTAATCCTGTCTCAAAGTCTCCAGTGCATGGACTACTGTGGCCAGGCCTTCCCATTTGCTGGCCAGTGTTCTCCTCGAAAGGAATGTGTCCTGCTGTTGCCACCGGAGCTTCTCACGGCTCCATCTTCCTGCTCCCCAAACACTTCCTCTTTAAATCACTGACTCCTTATCCCTGTCACTTGCTGAGCCTCATAATAAACTCTGCCTGTTCCATTGTGACATTTCCACATGCTGAGCAGTTTCTGGCTGCTGTGGAGCAGTCAGTGCTTGGCCGCTGTTGGGCCGGATCCCTCTAAGTTGTAAAAATGTGCAGGGTGAATATTTCTCACTCTGTTGTTGGCAGTACCCCAACTCAGTCCTGGCACGCTCAGCTGCCTCTCTTTGCTTGCATTTTCAATTTTCTTTCCATGAAAGTGTCATCTATCACTGGCAACCTTTCCACTGGCCATTAATTTTTACCAACTGCCAGATTGACGGAACTCCAGCTCCTGCTCCTTGCTTCCTAACTTAAAGGGATGGGCAGAATTGCAAATAGCTCCTGGTATTAGTGATGTTAAATGAAAAAGAAGGTGGTAAAGAGAGGGGACGGGAGGGAGGAGGAAACAAATTCAATAGCGCAGAGTTCATGGGGCTTATACATTTGCCTTCCCTGAATTGTTTTGCATTGCATTTGACTAGTGCCTCTCATACCCTTCAAGCGTCCCAGTTTTCCAGGGACAGCCCCAGAATTACGAAAGCAAGCCATGGGATGTCGAGGGGGCCTGACACACGCCTTAAAACTCCACCCTCCCAATGGTGCTCCTGTTTGGACTTGACATACTGCATAGGCCAGTGGGACTTGCTGCCAGGCAGGCCAGGGGTTAAGAACACATACTGTGTGAATATTGCGGGGGGTGGGCAGCAGGAAAAAACCTGAATTACGGATTCTGAGTTTTGCTGCATTGCTGCTGGCTGTTTGCTTTCTCCAAATGCCATTTCCATGTTCATTCAAACAATACTTTGGCCCACTTGTGCTTTTTCAATATAGTTATCTCTCTTTTCCCCTCCAGCATTGTTTATAATTTATATATCTGTGGTGCATGGGATTTCAAGCAGCTTGCAGACTATTTCTTGGAACTCATTGAGATATAGTTTGCCTTGCAAATGGAAAGGCAGGCTAAACAATCTGAAATTTAATTGCTTTCAGAGCTGTCAGCTAGACTGATTTTGCAGTGAATTATCAAGAGCAATAAATTGCATTTTGTGGGCCAGGCTAGCCGTATACACTGCTATTTTCATTTCTTAACCCATTAGTTGGCTTGATTCTACCTAGAACAGTCTTCCTGGGCAGAATACTCTTACTTGTCATCCAAGATTACCAATAAAGACTGCCAACATTTTTTGTTTGCTTGCTTGTTTCCAGATCAGGTTGCCCTGATCAGGTTTCAAGGTCTGTTACAGCAAAAGTAACCAAGCGTTTTGTGGCTTGGGGGGGGGGGGGCGTGGGAGAGGGCCTCCTCAGTGGTGGCTGCTCCCAGACAACTTTGGAACTGCCTCCCTAGAGAAGCCAGACTGGCTCCCTCCTTGCTATTCTTCTGCCGGCAAGTGAAAACCTTTCTCTTCCAAGATGCCTTTGGGAACTGGCTGTTTTTGAGGAAAGGGATGGTGCTGTGATGTTTTATTGTTATTGTCTGTGTTTAAGGGATTTTTAAATATGATTTCAATTCTATGAATGTTTAATTACATTTTAATGATTATCCTTTCTATGTTTTTAGCTTGTTCTGTTTCATCTATGTAAGCTGCCTTGACTCCTGGACTGGGGAAAAAGCAGGACAACAACAACTAGGGCTGCCTGAAAGCCAGGCTATCTTGAAGACAAACTAGGAGCAGAGGGCTGAGGGATGTTGCCCTAGTAATAGTCCAGGCTAAACGGAAAGCATTGTTAGTTGCCTTAGTAAGGCGGGGTGCATGGGGCGTTAGGGGAGGGCTTGTACCTCTGGTGGGGGACATGTCATGCACCTTCTGGGGTAGTTTGTCCACCTCCGCACTCATCTCTCACCTGCGGCTCCTGGAAGCTGTCAGTATTGTTTGAATTAACATGGAACTTTTAGGGTTAATGGATACACAACTGGAAAAGGACTCCAACTCTGAAAGGCGAATGTCCGTGGCTCAGTGGGAGGTGCCTGTTTTGCACTCAGCAGGCTCCAGGTTCGATTCCTGGCCTCTCCAAATGAGGCTGGCAAAGACTAATGTCTGAAAGCATTGAATGAGAGCCAGCCTGACAGATAGTGCTGAGCTCAGTGAAGCAAGAGTCTGATTCTCTATAAGGCTGCCTGTGCTCCAGGGTCTGCAGCTACATCTGCTTCCAACCTACTGCAAAAAGCACTCATCCCCCCACAGCCCCAGTGCAGGTATCACGCCCCCCCCCTTGGGAGCATGCTGCAGGTCTTATTTTCCACCATATGCCACTTTTGCTGAAGGTGTGAGTAAGCCATTTGGCAAGAGCACAATAGTCCATGGGAAACGCTGACCACTTTCTCTCCTGGCTCACAGGGATAAATATTTCAGTAATTAAAAGTGGGCTCTGCAACAAA
The DNA here is from genome assembly GCF_964270895.1 of Podarcis filfolensis. Lineage (NCBI taxonomy): Eukaryota > Metazoa > Chordata > Lepidosauria > Squamata > Lacertidae > Podarcis > Podarcis filfolensis. The sequence goes on along the minus strand of NC_139610.1, from coordinate 2,352,839 downwards.
ATGTTGCGATGTGTTTTTCCATTTTCTCTTCTCCCCCCGCCCCCACCTTCTTCTGTCACCACTGAGCATACGCGGTCCTCCTGGGCCTGCTTTTGTGAGTCTGCCTCCCCTGAAGCTTTCTTTTCTAAAGATTTTCTGTTCTTCAGCAAAGCCCTGGGGGTTCCCTCAAGTCCACTGATGTTTTCCTATTGTACATTTAGGCATGTATAGTTGGAGAACTGAACATATGGCCAGGGTTGGGAATCTTTTTCCACCAAAGGGCCACATTCCTTCATGAGCAGCCTTCTCGGGGCCAGTGCCAGACGCAAAAGTAGGCAGAACAATAGATCTGAGTCTTTCCTTTGCGCAATAGCTTGCATTCTTGCCACGCAAAAGTCACCCCCTTCTGCATCTCCTTCCAGGCAAGGAAGAGCCCAAGGACACACTGCATCCTGGCAAAAGCACTCAAGGAGGCTCTAGCCTTTGGTGGGGGGAGATGCTGCCTGGGGAGGATCGAAAGGGCCAAAAAGAGACCTGAGGGCTGCATTTGACCCTGATGTTCTCCACATGCCAGATGGTATGAGCATCGCTGCTGGCAGCCCTTTCCTCTAGAAGAGGGCCAGTCAATGCTGAAGAAGGGAGATGGGTGTTTCTGGGTTCCTGGCCCCTCACAGGCTCTGATCTGTTTGGCTTCAGCAAGGTGAATGCACCATGTGTCTCCACACCATGCCCTGGTACGAGAATGCAGAATATAAGGAAGTGGCGAAAACCTTATGCTAATCTTTGTCCCCCCACCCCCTTCTAGGTTATTCACCACCCACCATCTTGTAATATGCCATCCCCCCCCCCTCGTTCCTTGTTTAAATCCAGGGATTGGTAACTCATGGCCTGCAAGATGTCGCTGGACTTTGTCATCTTTGACCATTGGCCATCATGGCTGATTGGAGCTGGAGTCCAAGAGCATCTGGAGGTCCACAGGTGTGTCCAAAGCTTCCGTTCTCTCTGCAATATGGAACCATAGCATTGGAAGGTACACCTCGTCCAACCCCCTGCAGTGCAGGAATCATGGCTGAAGAATCCCTGGCAGAGGAAGGAGCACTTACCACCTGCTGAGGGTTTCTGTTTCCATGTCAAACAGCTCTGACCATCAGAAAATTCTTCCTAATGTTTAGCCAGAATCTCCTTCCTTGTCTTTTGAATCCACTGGTTTGGGTCCCACCCTCTGGAGCAGCAGAAGACAAGCTGGCTCCGTCTGCCATGGGACAGCCCTTCAGGTATTTGGAGACAGCTATCATGTCTTCTCTTTTCTCTTTCAGCCTTGCGTATACCATTGGAACAAATTTCATGCTAAATGATCACTGGCAGATCCTAACAGATTATCCTTTGCGTTGTTTTTGTGTCTTCATTTTTACATGCAGAATTTTCATGGACATTCAGGGTACAGTCTGATTATTTATATTCATTCTAATTTTGCAAGATAAGCAACCTAACTGGAGCCATTTTGTCTTCTGGATTTGGCAGTCAGCCTGGCGATTAAAATTACATGGCTCCAGGTTTGTCATCACCATATCATTATCGCTGCTCCATTGCATAATCAGTTGTATGGTGGAGCCTGGTCACGATCCAGTGCTAAGTTCTGCACACCTTCCTGTGCAATGACTAGATGACCATTCCCATCAGCGCCTGAAGATTCATTGAGCTCGTTCAACAGGGGTCAGAGCAACACTGCAGATGTCCATCTGCACATGTATCCACTGCATGAGTGCAAGTTGGCTTTGTGCCTGGATCTCCCTTGGCTGGATTGTGTCTGTAAGTCTGAGTCTGGTCTATACATTTAGTGAATGGACTGTTCTTGTAAAGTATTTAAGAATACGTGATTGTTTCTATTTCCAGGGAGAGGGGGTGTCTAGCAAAACAAGGGACTGTTCTTATGCAGCTTAGTAGGTACCCCCAAAGCAGCTGCAGCACCATGGATAGTTCTGTCATGGGCTGGCCAAGTCAGGATTACAATGACTCAAGGGAGGGATCCAGTGGGTTGGGGGGAGCCTGAGGGGTGGGGAGGGTGGGAATCCAAGGAAGGTTTCTGAATCTACTCCCTCACTCCAATCTTCTTTGTGGTGTGTCCCTCCTGTCCTTCAGCCCCTGCCAGACTTTCCAGATGGGGATGAGCTGTGCACCAATAAGTTTCCCAGTGCAGCCAGAGGTTGGCTACAGCTGTGTCAGCCCAGAAGGGGAAAGTTTGCCCAGCACTGGATCACCTTCTGAGGCCTCAAACTAGTTAGGGCACTCACCTTTGTGTAGCACTGAATAGGATTAGCATTGTGCGATTGCCTGAATTGCCTTAATCTGTTTATGTAGTGCAGTACCCTAAATAACTCCTGCCAACCTAGCAGTTCGAAAGCACATCAGAGTGCAAGTAGATAAATCGGTACCGCTCCGGTGGGAAGGTAAATGGCGTTTCCGTGCACTGCTCTGGTTCACCAGAAGCGGCTTAGTCCTGCTGGTCACATGACCCGGAAGCTGTACGCCGGCTCCCTCGGCCAGTAAAGCGAGATGAGCACCGCAACCCCAGAGTCAGTCACGACTGGACCTAATGGTCAGGGGTCCCTTTAACTTTTACCTTACCCTAAATATAAAAACCTTTTGGAAAAAAATTTTGCCTTGCATTTTTTCCTCCAGGAGCCAGAAGCCAGGACAAGCTCTGAGTGAGCAACAAAGGCTGGTGTGTTTTGTCTTGAAGCATCCCTGCATCCCTCCCAAGTCTATCCTGGTGGGGATGCCATTATCTCTGAATCCGGCAGACACAGAGTTGGAGGTTGCAGAAGCACCAGGTTCAAGTTCAGGCCTCTGAACTGTCTGATGGTGATCAAGGAAACACTGTCCCTGGGGCCATCAGACAGGAACCCCCCAGAAGAACCTCCTGGACCACTAGGGTCCAAACAACCAGAGCCCAGATCCTCAGAGATTCCTTGCCCTGCGCCTGAGGAACCAGATGCCTCCCGCTGCACATGGCCAGCCCAGCATGCGACAGAGGAGGCGTGTCCATCTTCAGGTCAGAGGGTTTGCCCTTTAAGGTTCTGAAGTACCCCATGAGGGGGTGGGGCCTGGAGGAGGCAGTCTGGAGACAGAGGCTTGCAAGCTTTCAGTCCACTGACAACCTTTACAAGAGCACATTGCTCGCTGGGCGCTATCTGAGGTCCTGCAACTTCTGAGCTCAGTGGCGTAGCGTGGGGGGTGCAGGGGGGGCCGGCCGCACCGGGCGCAACATCTGGGGTTAGGGCAAATCCAAGGGTTAGGGGGCGCAAATCCACGGGTTAGGGGGCGCAAATCCACGGGTTAGTGGGCGCAAATTACTTGCCTTGCCCCGGGTGCTGACAACCCACGCTACGCCACTGTCTGAGCTGCCTCCAGTCTGGCCTCTTTCTCTGTGGGCTCTGGCATTCCACAAGAACATGGCCGGCTGAAGAGTGTGAATCCTTCAAGGGCTAACCCCTTTGCCTGGAAACAAACAACCCTCGTGGCCTCCACAATGAACATTTGGGCAGGCACAGTGCAGCAGAGGGCACGTCCTTCTTCAGGGAAAGCATTTATGAAGGTACTGGCTCAGGCTTCACAGGCAACTGGCAACCAGCCTCAGGTTCAGTATCAGGAGCTTAGGTCCAGTTCATCATCTGGTGGTTCTGAATCTCTGGACCCTGCCAGTCTATCCACGCTTGACTCTCAGTTCCAGGCCGCAGCCATGACAGGATATTGGATATCTTGGAGTTATGACCTGCCTTCCCTCCGTTTATTTTCAATGATGGAGTTTGCTCATCACCCAAAGTATGAGGGTGGGAAGGAATCTGGATGCAAAGGTGGCCTTCCTTTTCAACACCCCTGAGCAATGCAGGAAGACACCGAGGCCAGAAGGGAGCATCAAGCAGAAGCCCTAAACCAGCTAGGAGAACTGTCCAACAGGATGTGGACAGCAAGAACAGGAACTGAGTCAGGAGATCTGGACCAGCAAGAGAGCTGCCCAACAGTGTCTGGGTAGCAAAGCTGAGCGACAACCTGCCTATCTGAGTCAACCCATGACTGGTGACTTGCATGAACTCAGTCATGCTTTATCACATTGTTCCTGAGCTTCTAAAACTGTTGCTTATCAGCTGAGTTGTGCATTTGATTCTACTAATAAATGCTGACAGTTCACCAGCCTTCCAACTTCTCTAGGCATATTTGTCAACCCTTGTTCTTGTTACAATCAATTTGAATTTATTGCCATGAGAAAGGGCATGACACCAGCTTAGATGTCTTTAAAAGGGGATTAGACAAAGTCATGGGAGATTAGTCTATCCGTGGTTGTTAGTCTTGATGAATTTCTGAAAGTGTCATGTTCAGAGGCTTGGTTTGTTTGTTTATTTCCTATAAACTGCACAATAAAATATTTTTCTTATTTATTAAATTTGCATACCACCCTTCATCTGAAGATCACAGGACAGTTCACAAAATAAAAACACAAAGTACATAACATAATAAGAACAAAACAGAAAACAAACCCCCAATATGCTAAGATGGTGAACATCACACACCCATAAAACAGCACAAAAATGTGTAACATCAGGATAGTGATGCGGACTGAGCTATACATAATTTTTCATTATATGCTATTTGAATTATGTCATTAAGTCTATGTTTTATGTGGGCAGCTATACAGGGGGCAAAGTGGTTCCCTCAGGTAAGCTGGTCTCAAGCTGTTCAGAGTTCTATAGACTAAGAGTAAGACCTTGAATTTAGCTCAGTAGCATAGAGGCAGCGTGTGGAGATCCTTAAACAAAGGTGTCATATATTGCTGATGGGAAGCACATTAGGCACTCAACTGCAGCTTCTGGACCAAACACAAGGAAAGCCCTCCCTACAGAACATTGAAGCAGTGGTACCTCTAATTTTGAGGTACCAATGCCTGGATCACAGTCGTCAAGCTACCCCAGTCCAGAAATGGCTGCAGTTGTGTCACCAAACAAAGATGCCAGCTGTCAGGAAGCAGCTGTGGCTGAGGGCTGTGGCCTTTCTCTCTGCGAGCTTCCCGGGAGTATTTGTCTGGCCACTGTAGGGAGCAGGATGCTGGATGATATGGGTCCATTGGTCCATTGGTCCCTTATGTCCCTTCAAAACGCCACCCTTCCTCTCTGCCTGCACTCATGTGACATTTCAGCCCAGTGACCTTGAAAAGCAGCTGTCAGCATTCCAGCAACAGAAGGCTGCCTTCATTCGAAATGAAAAGACTCCTATGCTTCAGAATGCAACAGTGGGTCACATCCGCTGGGATTTACCAGCAAAAGTGATTGTTCTAGTTTGGCTCTGTCTTTTCCTTTCCTTCCAGGTCTGTCAGCCTGAGGTCTTGGGTGTACATGTAACAACTGCAGTGACAACAATGTTGGGTTCGTATCACAATGAAGTCTGCGTCGCATCAGACCAGAAGTCTGCCTCCCAACTTCCCCTCGTTCTGACTGTCACCTCCTTGCACCCTTTGCATTTAAAATAAAGTCTCTTGGCAGGAGATCATGGACTGCTCCTCACGCTTCATTTATCCATCTTCCATGCCCTCCTGCACAGGAAAAGAGTCGCTGTTTCGTTGCCATGTTTTTAATCTTCATCTCACCTTTTCTATTATATCATGGCCAAAGACTAAATGGCTCTCCAGTCCTTCACTTGAGTTATTAGGTGCATAATGGGAACTCTTGAGGAAGGACTAAGCATGAAGGATAGGCTATTAGAGGAGAAGTGGTTCTGCTCTTGCTTGTCCCCTGGATGCTTTTCTGACTCATTCTAATAACTGGCAAAATTGTGTTTCAGTGACGTTATTCATGTCCATGGGATAGCTGTTCCAAAGATCTTTAAGAGAAGATAAAAAATTTATGGCTTTGTTTTAAAGGAGCAGTGAGAATTGTTTATAAGATATGTAGAAATACAATCCAGGCTATGGTGTGGTGTGGTGGTACATGATGAATCAGCCATGCTGAAGCTCAGCAAACCCAGACAAGACTGGTGCCCATTGCTGTGATAGACTCATGAGTAGGAAGGATTCCCAAGGGTCATCATCCAACCCCTGCACATCAGGAATCACAGCTCAAGAATCCCTGACAGGTGGCCCTCCAACCACTGCTTGAATACCTCCGCTGAAGGAGAGTCCACCACCTTCCATGGGAGTCCATTCCACTGCTGAATGGCTGTAACTGTCACAAAGTTATCCCTAATGTTTGGCCGGACTCGTCGTCCTTGCAATTTGAATCCAGTCCTACCCTCCAGAGTAGAAGAAAACAAACTTGCTCCATCTTCCATGTGACAGCCCTGCAGATATTTGAAGATGGCTGTCATATCACCTCTGATGCTTTAGTTGAGATTTCTGCAGTGCCGGGGGTGGATGACCCGCCAAATCTAGTTCTGTGATTCTTCTCTTCGCCAGCTAAAATGTACCCAGTTCCCTCAACCCTTCCTCATAAGGCGTGGTTTATTAATTATAATCAGCTTTTCATGAGAAAAGATGTCACTAAGAGTAAGACAAATACAAAATTAAACTGACACCAAGACAATTTGAAACCAAGACAACTCCAGGAATTCATGGGGAGGAAATCAGCATTGCTCTGTGGCAAGTGTTTCATGAGGGCAAATATTATACCACCCCCACCCCCGAGCCTATTTGGGGGGTGCCTGGTGGGAGCCTCTTTGTGCAAGTGGAAGCAAGGGTTTCACAAAAGCAGCACCATTAGCATATAAACCGAATGATTTTTTTAAAATTAAGGAATGGGTCTCCAAATGCATAGTCAGGTTAAAGGTTGGTCTCAGGAGCTCTTTAAAAGTTGAAGACTACTGCAGTGCGGCTCTTGTTGTGTTCTTAGTGTAATTATTCACTGGTGCAATAATTTAAAAAAATCGAGTTACAAATTTAATTTAAAATTTGGCTGCTGTTGTGTTGTACCTATTTTACTTAAATTATTTATTTTTTGGGTTGGATATAGTAATTGTCTGTGATATTATTTGCACACACACACACACACTGAGAAACAGAATGGAAGGAAGTTGGTCTGAAATTTTACTAAATGCAGCAATTGAATGTACTAAAGAAATCAAATAGAGATTTTTCTAGGCTAGCAGTTTCCTTGACGTGCTGATTTTCAATGTGCAGCGAGTTGTTTTTTTTAAAACCACACGCGGTGCAGCATTCAAAAGTGTGCTTCCTCCTTCTGCCAACAGTTTCAAATGGCAGCCCCCCAAAGACATTTGCTTGTAAGTTTTGCCAAAAGCGTAGGTTACTCCTTAGTATAATTTCATGGAAGCATGTACAGAGCATGTACAGAGAAATTAAAATTAAACCATACAATTAAAGCACTCTTGTACCATTCTAACAGCCATGGTTCCCCCCAGAGAATCTGAGAATGGTGCATGCTCTAGTTATCTCCCGCTTGGACTACTGCAATGCACTCTATGTGGGGCTACCTTTGAAGGTGACCCAGAAACTACAACTGATCCAGAATGTGGCAGCCAACTGGCGACTGGGAGTGGCCACCGGGACCACATAACACCGGTCCTGAAAGTCCTACATTGGCTCCCAGTACGTTTCCGAGCACAATTCAAAGTGTTGGTGCTGACATTGAAAGCCCTAAATGGCCTCGGTCCAGTATACCTGAAGGAGTGTCTACACCCCATTGTTCTGCCCGGACACTGAGGTCCAGCGCTGAGGGCCTTCTGGCGGTTCCCTCACTGCGAGAAGCCAAGTTACAGGGAACCAGGCAGAGGGCCTTCTCGGTGGTGGCGCCCGCCCTGTGGAATGCCCTCCCATCAGATGTCAAAGAGAAAAACAACTACCATCTGAAGGCAGCTCTGTTTAGGGAAGCTTTTAATGTTTAATAGGTTATTGTATTTTAGTGTTCTGGTGGATGCGCCCAGAGTGGCTGGGGAAACCCAGCCAGATGGGCGGAGTACAAATAATACATTATTATTATTATTATTATTATTATTATTATTATTATTATTGGGAATTATAGCTCCTTTCGCAAGCTACAGTTTTTGAAATTCTTTGGGGAAAGCCACAACTGCTAAAATGGTATAATGAGGGGTTTAAATGTATTGTGCTTGTGGGTGTGAGCTCTGTTTGGACTTTGCATGGTATTGCTGATGTACAAAGTCTATCTGCACTTTATGGTTCAGCAGATGAGCATGGGAAATTAATCAACTGTGGTTTTTAATTTTGTTTTTAATGGCACAAGGGAGTAATGGTGTCAAACTACAGTATAATTGAATTTGTTTTGTTTTTTTCTAAGCTGAAAGTGCTTATTCTGGAACACTTCAAAACAATTTGAAACATTGTGCCCAAACTTTTTTGTGCCATCACCTCCTTGGTTCCATGAACTCATCTCCAGTGCCCCCTGCCCTATGAAAAGCATTGTGCAGAAGGGCAGTTTGCACAACCCACAAAGGAAGGTAACAGCACAATAAATTTCAAAACAATAACAATCAATTGCACATTTCTTCAGAAGCCAATTAAACCTATTTAGTTTGATTAATTCTTTAAAAAAATTAATGAACTTTTTTTCAGACATCTTTATTGAAAGTTCAAAAAGTACATCCTTATATGAGCACTAATCATGATGAGACGTAAATAAAAGAGAGAAAAAGAGAAACAGCCCCCGTGTAGAAGGGAAAATAAAGGGGGGAGGGGGGAACCCAAAACTGTATACTTTACAAAGTTGTTATTGTACACCACCAGATCTTAACCTATTACACTATTTGTAAGAATGGATTCCAAATATCATTGAATTTGCGTTTATATGCAACAGTGAAGTCTTTAGCATTTGCGCCGCCGGGGGTGCAAAGATCTGCCCAGCGCCCCCAAATTTATTTTAGCCACCCCCAAAGGTATCAAAGTGACCCCACTGCCATGAAGCAGCTCAATACAATACGTGACATAATATGTTAATATGTAAGAGTTAATTTCGCTTGCACTGCACCCTTGAGAATGACAAGCGCCGCCGCTAATACGGTGCGTCTTTGGTAAATGAGCACACAAAGTTGAAAGTCCTTTAGTGAAACAGTAGGTATACATTTCAGTAATACCTAGGTATATATGTATTTTGTTTTTCTAGCTTGATCAAAATTATTTATTATTTCATAACAGGTAGATAGTTAAGAGCTTAGGCAGCTTCAGCAGCGGGCCTGGCGCCCCCCAGAATTTGGCGCCCGGGTGCCCCGCACCCCTTGCACCCCCGGGTAAAGATGGCCCTGATATGCAAGTTGTTCTTACGTGGCGAGTTTGTATAAGTCTTCAATCCAATCATAGAAGGGAGCTGCATTTTTATTTTTCCAATTCTTCAGTATCCGTCTTTTAGCTGTGGTCAGGGCACGGAGAGTCCACTCATATTGTCCTATTGTAGGGTTCCATGTGCTTGAAAATGTAAGGTTGTTCCATACAGTTCTGTTAATGGTTACAGTTACCTTCTGCCAAAAATACGTCAGTATAGGACAATGAAATAACATATGCTTTAGAGAAGTATTATCCCTATTGCATTTCCAACAGTTAGATACCTTAGATAGCCCTTTTTTAAGCAAACGTAATGGGGTCCAGTATATTCTAAATATTATTTTTTGTTGTCTGAGCCTCCATCTATAGACCACCATCTATGGATAGCCGTCTGCATCAGAGGGAGAGGCTCACTTCATTGGCTCCGTGGGACCAGCTGTGATGGGGCTCCTCTCAGAACTGGCATGCAGCGGAGGGAGAGCTCAGCTAACAAGGCTCCCTACTTTTCTCAGTGATCTTTCCCTCCTTATCTAGTGATCCTTTGGCAAATACAAAACCATTTCCGTATCCCTCCCAAGGTGCTGAATTCTGACCTCCTAATAAACTTGAGGTGTTCCCCCCCCCAACAGCCTCGATTTATCACCGAAGCTTTGAGTATGGAACCATTTAACAGCTTTAGAACACCAACAATTCCAGCTTATTTATTAAAATGTATTATCAACCTAGCATGGTGGAAACTATCAAAACAGCCCAGAGACAAGAGAGTTCCACCAGCTCATGATGGAAATCAGAGGGAAATGTCCAAATGTGCTGTAGAAAGGCAGATAATCTAAACAAAGAGAAAATGAGTGAAAAAGTAAGAGGAATAGCCTTGGAATCAAAGATTTCAGTGCAGATAGAGCTCATATCTGGGCCATGCCATTTCCCCCCCTGCTATAACAGGAACACAGGAAGATCCCATCTGTCAGGGATTTTTAGCTGTGATTCCTGCAATGCAGGGGTTAGAGTAGAGGTCCCTTCCAACTCTACAGTTCGATGATGCTATGAATCAGGCCATTGGTCCCTTTAGTTCAGTATAGTCAGCACTGGGAGCAGTTAATTTGTGGACCTTCAGACATTACTCAGCACAGTCCAAGGCCAGGGATAATGGGAGGGATGGCCCCCACCCCGGGTGAAATAGCTGATATAACTAACTGGCAGTGGCACGGGGGGGGGGAGCGAGAACATGTACCCCAGGAGGCAGGTTGAGGGCAAATAGCACCTTGCCCTGATGACAACGTGTGACGGGGCAAGAGAAGAGAGGAGCACCACGGTCACAACACATGCTCAGTGACTCCCACTGTTTCAGCCCTCAGCTGGTTTCCCTCGCCAGCCACTCCATAGGCAGAGGTGGGCCTTTCTATGGCCACACATGTCTTCAAACACAACAAATGGCTATACAGTTTGGAGAAAACATCTGTCTGGTTAGGCCCAGGGTAGGCAAGTCCAGATGATGTTGGAATACAACTCCTTGGCCATTGGCCATGCTACCTGCAGCTGTTGGGAGAGCACCATGTTGGCTACCCAGCCTTTAGGCTTTTGTCTTTTCCCAGCCACCAAATATTTGTATGCTCAGTCCAGTCACCTTCCGTGGCAGAAAATGATAGATCTCAAAGGCTGGGGTGAAACTAGGCTTTAGTTCACCCAGGTCAAAGACCTAGTTTGGCACACACACCCATGCACATTTGTGTACACGCATGCACAGGCCAGGGGCCTCAATGGTGGCCCTCTGGAGGCTTCACCCGGGGCAGAAAAGCTGGCTAGCCCCCTCACCCCACCCCGTAACTACGACTCTGCTCAAAGGCAGGAGAGCTGCATTGTTGGGGCAAAGAAGAAATTATGGTGCATATGTTTTTCCTGTGGACCAAATCGGAGCTTTAAATTATGGGAAATGATGCAGAGGGGAAAGCAGCCTTCTGCACTGGAGTTGCATTGCTCTCGTTTGTTTGGGGTTTTTTAAATGGAAGTTTGGGAGATCAGTTATAGTACTTTGGGCATAGCATTTAGTTATGCATGATTCTTTGCTCAGCTATCATTCAGTGCATTAGTACCACAGAGACGTTTAGCATTAAGATACCCATCTGAATCCTAAGCATCAACATGGGACCACTCTGCTTCGGAAGCACACCAAAAGAAAACCGCATGGGCTGTCTTTCAGTTTCCTGCAGGTAATCAAGCGTAGCTCTCTGGGACATTTTCTCCTTCTATTGGAACACACACAGAGGGATGGAGAGAGACGAAGAGGAGGGCTGCAATGCCCCTGTCAAATCCCAATACGTATTCCAAATCGGCAATTTCATTTCCTTGCATATTTTGCAAGTGGAGTCATTCCCCCTAGTTTTCCATTCCGCCTCTTGCCCATAGGAACATAGCAAGTTGCCTTATATGGACTCAGACCTTTGGTCCATCTAGTTCAGTATAGGCTACACTGGCTGGCAGCACCCCTCCAGGATATAAGCTAGGAGTCTCACCCAGCCCTATATGGAGATGCCTGGAATCATCTGCTTGCATGGCAGACTCTCTCTCACTGAGCTCTGGTCCTTCCCCAACAGTCACTAACAATCCATGGCCACTGAGCATGCTCAGTCCTCTTTTCTGGTGCCCCATTTCTGCAAACCTTGGGGCCCCCCCTCAGGCTTGCTGCTGATGCCTCCTTTCATTCCTCGGTATCCCCAAGTTGGCTACATAACCATTGGCACTCAGCCCCTGAGTACCGTTGCCTTGCAGATCATGAGGACTAGTTCCTCTTTAAACAAAAACCAAAAGGCACGCGCTACCACCTTGGGATGGATCTGATCCCTCATATATTCCTCACTTTGCACGTTTCAATAATTCACCATTATAAACACACAGACATGTCAAAACCAAGAAGAAAACTCTTCCATGAATCCTAACTGGGCTGCTCTTGTTCTCCAAGGAAGTAACTTTGCCGCGCGTCGCTTGGCATCCAGCCTTTTACCACCACTTGAGGGACAGATCCCTAATGAAATATTTAGAAGAGGGATGTTTGGAGGCACAAAGGGGGAAACGCTTCCTTCGTTGAAATGGGCTGCGCTGAGTTATGAAACATTGAGCGGGCTCTTGTCAAATGCAGCTATTTTGAAAGGGAGAGGCTTCACACATGATTGCTGCACAGCAGAAGGACAATTTAATACATGGTTTCATGCTCCACGCTTGGGTGGAGAGTTTATGGCTTTTGGAATAAAGTCAGTAAAGGATGCTGGAATGGATCTGTATTTAAAGACTCTGGAGCCCAAGAAAGGGGGGTTAGAGTCAATCCATCCCTCTGTTACTGACAGGCCTGGGACAAAAAGGCAGTTTGCAAGGGAGACTGCTGGTGGTGAAGAGGGAGAATCTGAGTGCTCAGATAATAGGGAATTCATTTATTTTATTTCATAAGATTTATACATACACTGCATGATTGTAGAAAACAACTACAAAAAGAAACAAACCTCAAAGCAATTAAAAGATAAAACCACAAAATTATCACTAAGAAAAATGAACAATAATTTAAAACATTTAAAAAGTTAAAATAACAATAGACTAAAAAACAGATTAAAACTTGCATTGACTTTCCAAGCATCTAAACAAGAATGTTTTTGGTGGGCACCAAAAAGAGTATAGTGGAGGCACCTGACTGATATCAATAGGCAGGGAGTTCCAAAGTGTAGACACCCTCACACAAAAAGATTGAGTGCTCTCTCTAAGGACAAGTTTCCCATACTGAGGAAAGGTAGCAAATCTGGGACCTTTTATATGACAGGGTGCACGTTGGTTCTTTGGTATCACCTGACTTCCCAGGCCAAGAGGATTAAGTGCTGTTGTGCAAATGTCCCAACGAAAACTGCCTGCAGTTCCTTCTCCAACCAACAGATAATTGGTGAATGATTGGCAGGACTTCTAGTTCCAGCATCCACTGAACACCCACTTGGAAGAAAAATATCTATCCAGTACCTAAAAACTAATGGAGCCAGTGTCAGGAGAGGGTCACTGGGGCGCCGCCACCAAGAAGGCCCTCACTCCACTTGTTGCCTGATCAGCTTAAGAAAGCGAGGGCACCAGTGAGAGCTTTAGAACAGAGGTTGGACAGTCACCTGTCAGGGATTCTTCAGCTGAGATTCCTGCACTGCAGGGGGTCAGACTAGATGACCCTTGGAGTCCCTTTCAACTCCACAATTCTATAATTCAGATAGATACCTGGATGAACAGCCATCCTGTGAACAGATGTGTGAATGAACTTACCATATTTCTTTGGTTTATTTCTGTAGATCAGGCATGCCCATCTTGAAGTAGGCTGTGATCTACGATCCAGTATAAAAACTGGCAGTGATCTACCCCCCCAGGGATGGGTGCCGGGTGGGCAGGTGGGCGCTGGCTGCTTCCCCCGCCATGGCAGGGGTGGTTGCAAACAGCCTGCTTCCCCTGAGCTCAGGAGGAGGTGTGACAACTGACCAAAATTCATCCCAGGATTGACTGGTCGATCATGATGGATGCCTTGGACATGTCTGTTGTAGATCATAGCATAAGTATAAAGATTGACATAACTTAAGAGTTTCCATCATGAATCTTTCTTGGCCTTGGTACAAGCCTGATACCAGTCTCCTCTCAAAAAGGGTCCTGAAGACATTCAGGGAGACATCCTGAGTTCCTCACACCTTGTAAAGGTCAACAAATGCAAATTTTGTTGCCAAGTATAGTATATTCAAACTCCTAAATGGGGTCCATCAAGGTCAAGGTCAAGGTAATGATCAGGCAGAAAGCAGATTGAAGACAGCCAGTTCAGTCACAGCCCACTAGGATGACTTGCTTTCACACTCTCAATTTGCAATATGGACCAGGTGAGAAATGGGCAGGAAATGCTGGGTAGCTCAGTCTGTAGAGCATGAGACTCTTAATTTCAGGGTTGTGGGTTTGAACCCAGTGTTGGACAGAAGATTCCTGCCTTGCCGGGGGTTCGACGAGATGATGCTTGTGGTCCCTTCCAACTCTACAGTTCTATGATTCTATGAAATACAGGAGATGTTCATCTCACAGCCCCTCCTTTCCCCACTAAGATGCCATAGCAAGAAATATTTTTTAAAACCCAGATTTTCAGTAGTTGGTTATCATGGCTCTGCCAGCTTTAACAAGGACCTTCATTCGGTGCTCACAAGGAATGAACACACACACAGTTAAGGACAGGTATACTCTTCTTGCCCCCACTTCCATTTCTTAACTTACTATTAGAGTGTCAGCTGGCAAAATTATCACCCTCATGGTGTATAGGCATTGGAAATAGGGATATCCAACCCTCCAAATGCTGTTGGACCCTCCAAGTCCCATCTCCCTCAGGGATCCTGGGAGCTGCAGTCCACTGGTCTCTGCAGGCGGCCAAGCTGGCCAAGCTTCTGCTGCGGTAAAGAAAGGCAAAGCTGCTGCTTCTCCAGCCCAGCTGCAGATCGACCACATTCTGCAAGTGCTGAATTAAATCTTTAAAGTTCAGATGGCTGAGCAGCTGCCAAAGGGGGATGCTTGAGAAGAACATTGTGGAAGTAGGGCTAGCTGCAAAGAAAGCTCAAGTGAGCATCTCCTATGTGAAATGTACGTGCTCTGATCTGTACGTGGCACCACTGAACTGTAACAAGCTGAATGATTTATGGGGAATGCAGACTAATTCTGAGCGGCATGGAAATCCCAAAGGCCAATAAATAATGAATGCAAGCAATTCTTCAGTTATTAGTTAGTTGACTGCTTGACTTGTTACCAGGAGCTGATGAGGAAATAGAGGTGTGGACAGAAGCGATTCACTGTCTCCTCATCTCCAGTTGCAGAAAATACGCCTACGAGGTGGGCTGGAGCAGCCACCTTGGGGAGCAGAATCTTGTGGGGTGGTGCCCCTGTGGGTGCCCCACCTGCCCCCGCCACCGCTCAGGCTTTGACAGGGTTTGGGGGGACCTACCTGTCTTTCCTCAGGTGGTGAATGGGTGGGTGACTTGGAGAGTTGATTTCTCCTGCCTTTCCAGAATATGCTGGGGCCATGCTGCCACTACCCCCCCCCGCCAAAACTGGCACTAGACCAGGAATAGTCAACATGGTGCCCTCCTCATCCAACATGGCCAACCATCAGGGAAGATGGGAGTTGGAGTCCACACTATCTGGAGACCCCCACTGCCCCATGGTGCCCCAAGAGAGGGCTGCTATTGGCACTCCCTCCATTGCATTTAGTGGGGGGATGTTTCCATCTACCCCACTCCCAGCCCTTGGAAGCCTTATAGGCAGCTGCTGCAGAGAAGGCCTGTGAGCAGCATCATGAGAAGGCTATTTCTGTGTGCTCTTAATGTTCTATTTATAGTATTGTGACATGCCACCCCCAATCTCTGCCAAGTGATAGCAAGATTCCAGGGAGTTCCAGGCACTCAGGGTTGTGCTTCCACTGGAAAACCGAGACTCAGGTGTCTTTAAGAAACATAGAATAGAATCATAGAATCACAGAGTTGGAAGAGACCACAAGGGCCATTGAGTCCAACCCCCTGCCAAGCAGGAAACACCATCAGAGCACTCCTGACATATGGTTGTCAAGCCTCTGCTTAAAGACCTTCAAAGAAGGAGACTCCACCACACTCCTTGGCAGCAAATTCCACTGTCGAACAGCTCTTACTGTCAGGAAGTTCTTCCTAATGTTTAGGTGGAATCTTCTTTCTTGTAGTTTGGATCCATTACTCCGTGTCCGCTTCTCTGGAGCAGCAGAAAACAACCTTTCTCCCTCCTCTATGTGACATCCTTTTATATATTTGAACATGGCTATCATATCACCCCTTAACCTCCTCTTCTCCAGGCTAAACATGCCCAGCTCCCTTAGCCGTTCCTCATAAGGCATCGTTTCCAGGCCTTTGACCATTTTGGTTGCCCTCCTCTGGACACGTTCCAGTTTGTCAGTGTCCTTCTTGAACTGTGGTGCCCAGAACTGGACACAGTACTCCAGGTGAGGTCTGACCAGAGCAGAATACAGTGGCACTATTACTTCCCTTGATCTAGATGCTATACTCCTATTGATGCAGCCCAGAATTGCATTGGCTTTTTTAGCTGCCGCGTCACACTGTTGGCTCATGTCAAGTTTGTGGTCAACCAAGACTCCTAGATCTTTTTCACATGTACTGCTCTCAAGCCAGGTGTCACCCATCTTGTATTTGTGCCTCTCTTTTTTTTGCCTAAGTGCAATACTTTACATTTCTCCCTGTTAAAATTCATCTTGTTTGTTTTGGCCCAGTTCTCTAATCTGTCAAGGTTGTTTTGAAGTGTGATCCTGTCCTCTGGGGTGTTAGCCATCCCTCCCAGTTTGGTGTCATCTGCAAATTTGATCAGGATGCCCTTGAGTCCATCATCCAAGTCGTTGATAAAGATGTTGAATAAGACCGGGCCCAAGACAGAACCCTGTGGCACCCCACTAGTCACTCTTCTCCAGGATGAAGAGGAACCATTGATGAGCACCCTTTGGGTTCGGTCAGTCAGCCAGTTACAAATCCACTGAGTGGTAGCATAGTCAAGACCGCATTTTACCAGCTTCTTTACAAGAATATCATGGGGCACCTTGTCAAATGCCTTGCTGAAATCAAGGTAGGCTACATCCACTGCGTTCCCTTCATCTACCAGGCTTGTAATTCTGTCAAAAAACGAGATCAGGTTAGTCTGACATGACTTATTTTTAAGAAATCCATGCTGACTATTGGTGATCACAGCATTCCTTTCTAGGTGCTCACAGACTGTTTGCTTAATGGTTCATTTTACATATAGTTACACCTAAAGTGTAAATGGAGGGGGTGAAGGGTGGTGAACATCACACCCCTAGAGCGAGCCTGGGCCCAAAGCAGCAGCCAGTCATGGCCTTCCCTTCCTTGTCGGATGCTGAATGTCTCTGGTCTCAGTTGTTTTTGTTCTTAGATGCCACCTCCCTAAATCCAGCTCCTGAGGATTCTGGCTTGACTTCAACTTCCACATTTACCCCTTTCAGAAATTATGGGGAGGACCTAGCACCCAGGAATTTTCAGGGATCTTTGTCCACTGCAAACTCATAACAGGAACGGCAAACCTGCAGCTGTGTTGCTAGTCCCATGGACCACATTGGCAAGGGTTGATGGGAGCTGGAGTCTGACAACATACAGAACGCCACTGGTTCCTCATCCCTGCTTCAGAAAGGCACTGCTGGCTGCCTTCTGCTTTTCCTTGTGGATTGCATCGTTTTCTGGGTGGTGCAATGTCTCAGACCTCTGCAGAGCTGCAGAATGCCAAGCAGACCTGAGGCCCGGTGTCAGGAAGACTCCTCTGCTGGCCCATAGAAAGAATGTTTGGCACCTGAGCCCAGGAGAACCAGACTCTGCAGCTGTGTCCTCTCTCCAGTCACCTCAATGCCCTGTAAGCCCTCTGTGGTCTGTTTCCCCAGGTCAGGCAGGCTGAACCTTGGGCTGTGGTTAGAGCTGCTGCTTCAACAAGGAGGCAGCTCAGACTAGGAACTTATATAGGAGCTGAACTCCACCTTTTCCTGGCTCTCCAGCAACGCTGGACCCGCACATGTGCTTCCATGTAGCCTTTATGGCCCCATCAAAGCATCTTCTGGCTAGGAAGCTGTAAATAAAAATGTTGCCAGAAGCAGCAGGAGCTGCAGTCACCATGACTATGATGAGCATGCAATGGAGACAGCAAAATGAGAGTGAGTGGTAGGAATGCAGATTCCATGAATACTAATACTAATAATAATGCATTATTTCTGTGCCACCCATCTGGCTGGCTTGCCCCAGCCGCTCTTTCCCCATCAAGAGCTCTGCTTCAAGTCCAAAAGCAAGTTTCCCCGAAGAACTGCTGGAGCAGCTCCAACTACAACTGGTGGGCTGTGTTCAATTTGGTGAGTTGTAAATTGCATAGAACAGCTATTTATTTTATTGGCCCTTTCAGAATTCTGAAAAGAAACAGTCAGACAAAAAAAGAAAATCATTAAGTATCAGAAAGGAGCAATGAGGAAGTTCTCCTCTAATGGAAAATGCTTTAAAGTATGTTACAAATTTAATCAGTGGTTTTATTCACTGTGTACTCAAGTCAAAGGAAAGATGAGAAGAAATGCCCAGACCACATCCACCCCCGTAAAAATGTAATAGCATTAGAAAATACTGCCAGTTCTTTCCACCCAAGGACCAATTTCCGGTGGATTTGGGCAAAGTGTATATAACAAAAATGGCACAGCTTTCTGTGCAGAGACTAGTGTCTGAACAGACAAGTGTTCTGACTGATATTGATCTCCACACTACAGCTCCCAATGGTGAGAAAAAGGCACTTTGCACATGTTCAGAGACATTTCTTTCTTTCTAATGAGTTCATACATTTCCGGAGCATTGCTGCAGCACTAAAATAAATCACAGGAATAAACCCTGTTTCCGATTAACCTCATTGGACTAGAAGGTATTGGGTGATGGAGGAGGGGTTTGAGCGGGGGCTCCCTGGGGTCAGCCTTCAGCACCTCGTTTCCTGAGCCGCCCCCCCCCCCGCAATCTAGCTCCAGGAGCAGCCAACCGAGCTCCGTGTTCGAAGGATGCCAGCCTTATAGGGCCTTCTGCCCACCAGACCCACCTTGGTCCTCAGCCTGAGCAACTTGGGTCTGGTATTGTGATTTTCATAACCTGCCAGTTTCCGCTAGATCTGGGAAGGATGCATTTAATCACTACAAACACTTATTTAGTATGATATCTACATATCTACATGTGTCTGTGTGTCCATCCAATGGCTCTTCCTGACATATTTATGGTGCTTTCATCCCGATCTGCTTGCACAAAGTTTACACAGAGTTTTGGAAAAGAAGAAAGCTAATATTTATTATAGGGAACATTTTTGAAGTTAATTTTAATTATTTTAAAAAGTTGTTGTTTGTTGTTAACTTTTTTCCATCAATAATTTTAATCTTTCATGTAAACCTCTTAAGAGATTTTACTACAAGGAGTGATAGATATCTTTTGTTAAATGTAGTTTCTTGGGTTCATTGTTCCTTATATATGCATATTGTGTTTGTTATTTTGCAAGCAGTTAGTGACTACTGAGTATCAAGCAATGCATAAAAATATGAAATAAATGAATAAAGATGAATTATCAACAAAAGATTAAAACATGTCAACATCTATGTTGGCCTAGATAGGCTTGTCTAAGGAAAAATCTTTTAAGCTAGCATTGGTATTTTGCTTCTTTAATAGAATACAATGCAACATCAAACAAAACTACAGTGTGATGCATTTAAAAACAATAAAATGGCCACAAATAAACAAACAAAAACACAGCAGCACATTTTGAAGCATGTTTGCTTTTATTTATGACCGCTTCCACATTCAGCCTCTCTTACCAAGGCCCCGCTCAATTCACAACTAATGCATTCCAAAACATCTGGAGAGCAGCAAGCAGAGGGTGGCAGCTTCTGCATTATTTCAGAAATGACTGTGATGTGCTGGGAAAGGCAACCCAAGTGATCAAGGAACTGAAGCCACTGGGCTCATTCTACTGAAAACGTTTGTATTACTGTCACTCTGCTGCCACCTCCTGACCAATTGCTCCACCTGAACCATAGCAGGGTTGCCATATGTCCTCTTTTTCCCGGATACACCCTCTTTTTCACTAGGTACGTAAAATGAGAGTCATCATAGTTATACATAGTTAAAAGCAAACGTGTCCTCTTTTTTGCTCTTCAAAATATGGTGACCCTAATTACCAGGTTCCAGGGGTACCAGGTGCTGCACCTACCCAGGGTCTGTACTTTCTTGTGGAAAATGAAGCGGGGTGCAGGGGTTCACAGCATTAACACTCCAAGGGTCTGGGGAATGGCTCATATCCTTGCCTTTGTTGGTTTAACAGCTCAGCCATTATCAGGCTGGCTTGGCTATTTCAGCAATCGAATCTCTGCTTGATCTGTGGATTCAGGCGGCTAGATTAAATTCTAACCTTTTACTGGTTTCAGGAACTAGGGGAGTCTGACCCACCTGCAAACTCATAATACTACACCCTCCCAAGAGAGACACATCTGTCCCAGATGAGGAAACAAAACACAGTTTCCTTGCAGAAAAATAACAGGTAGTCTAGCAAAAACATTAGAACACACATCATCATGAATGATAAGAAAGTACAATCACACCTTTAACCCAATACCAGCACAGTAACAGCTTATTCTTTTCATGCAAATTTCCATCCCATCACTGTAACTTCAGGCCTTCCTCTTTCCACAGCACAGAGCTGCTTTCAAACACACATACATACAGTGGTACCTTGGTTCTCAAACTTAATCTGTTCCAGAAGTCCGTTCCAAAACCAACGCGTTCCAAAACCAAGGCGCACTTTCCCATAGAAAGTAATGCCAAACGGATCAATCCGTTCCAGACTTTAAAAGACTTTTAAAAACAACCCCTAAAAGAGCATTTTAACATGAATTTTACTATCAAACAAGACCATTGATCCATAAAATGAAAGCAATAATTAATGTTCTGTACTATATAATAAATAAGACAGTATCAGACCAAATATCACCTCAGAACACTGCAATTGGCAACAGAAGTCTTTAATTACGATGGGGGTGGGACTCAAATGAGCTGTGCAAGGGTAAAAACAGGAGGAAAAAAGCCTTAATTATGATGGGGGCACTTAAATTAGCTGCACAAGGGTAAAAACAGGATGAAAAAAGCCATAATTACAATGCAGGGGACTCAAATGAGATGCGCAACAGTGAAAACAGAAGCTCAGGAGCACGTTTGGTTTCCGCAGCAAAGTTCAAAAACCAGAACACCTACTTCCAGGTTTGCTGCGTTCAAGTTCCAAGTTGTTTGGGAACTAAGCTGTTCAAAAACTGAGGTACCACTGTAGTTGTCAGAACAATTCCTTAAAAACCATTAAGTGGATCGCATCATCATCAACATTAAATAAAAACAAGTCAACAGCATTTCAAAAAAACAAACAAAAAACACACACTAGAAAACAATGGCAAAACTTCCAGGAAGGATCCACACAGTCCCCAAAGGTAGAACCCCCCCCCCTCCAGGCCATGCAGTTCCAAACCCCGACAGTTCTGCATGACACTATGGCATCATAGGAGTGGACAGAGGAGTCTCGCTGCAGCATTCTGCACCCGCTGGAGTTTCTGGGACAGCTTCAAGGGCAGCCCCGTGTAGAGCGAATTACAGTAGTCAAGCCATGGATCACTGTGGCCAGGTCGGGGCGGGAAAGGTAAGGGACCAACTGCTTGGTGCGGCGAAGGTGGAAAAATGTCGCCTTGGCTGTTGCTGTAACCTGCGCCTCCATGGAAAGGGAGGCGTCAAGGATTACACCCAAACTCTTAACGGAAGGCAATGGCACTAATTGGGCCCCTGCAAGAGAAGGGAGTTGGTCCCTCATCCCCATGCCATCCCGACCCAGCCATTGGACCTCTGTCTTTGAAGGATTTATTTTCAATTGGCTCCCACGAAACCATCCAGCCACAGCTTCCAAGCATCTGGTCAGTGTGTTCGGGGCCGAGTCAGTGTGGTCGTCCATCAGCAGATAGAGCTGAGTGGCATCAGCATATTGGTGACAGCCCAGCCTAAAGCTCCGGATAATCTGGGCAAGGGGACGCATAAAGATGTTAAAAAGCATCGGGGAGAGGATTGCGCCCTGTGGCACTCCACACACCAAGGAGTGGCGCGACGACATTTCCCTCCCTAGTGCCACCCTCTGTCCCCGACCAGAGATAAAAGAGCACAGCCATTTACGGGCTATGCCCTGAATCCCCACGTTGGCGAGGCGGTGGTCCAGAAGATCATGATCGACCATGTCAAAGGCTGCTGACAAATCTAAAAGGATCAGCAGTCCTGACCTGCCTCGATCCAGTTGTCTACGGAGATCATCTGTTAGGGCAACCAGAGCCGTCTCAGTCCCAAAACCAGGACGGAAACCGGACTGAAATGGATCTAAAGCCGATGTTTCCTCCAGAAACCTACCAAGCTGTTCAGCAACCACTCTCTCAATTACCTTACCCAGATATGGAAGATTTGAAACTCAGCGGTAATTGGATAGATCTAAGGGATCTAATGAAGTTTTCTTTAAGAGTGGACACACTACTGCTTCATTCAGTTCCCCTGGGAATGTCTCCGTGTCAAGGGACAAATTGATAATTTCAACCAGGGGGGTCCGCGCAACATCTGGACACTCCCTAATCAGCCAAGATGGGCACGGATCAAGGAGGCAGGTGGTGGGCCTACCAACTTGGAGGAATCTATCCACATCAGCAGGGAGTATCCAATCGTAATGGTCCAACACTGGACCTGAAGTCAGTCGAGGGGCCTCCAGTTCAGTCACTGTATCTAAATTGGCATGGAGTTCACGGCGGAGCAACAGGACTTTCTCCGCAAAAAAGCTCGCGAATGCCTCACAGCTGTGGGTCGAATTTGTGCTTAAATTTGGTTGTCCTCCTAAGGACGTTATTGACCTAATTATTCAAAAAAGTTGTGCCGGGCGAGAGCTAGCGGATGCAATGGAAGCTGCAAAGTAAGATTTCTTAGCAGCTTTCATAGCCATCTCATAGGCTTTCATAAGCGTCCTATAAGATGTTCTTGAGGCTCCGTCACGAGTCCGTCGCCATACTCGCTCTAGCAGTCTGAGATCCCGCTTCATTTTCCGGAGCTCCTCAGTAAACCAAGGTGCCCGGTTTTGACGGGGTCGCCGAGGGCGCTTAGGCGCGATCTCATCAATGGCTGCCAGTCCTCAACAAGGTCATCTAATGAGTCGCCAGGAGGAGCAGGGTCCCACACGGCTTGTCGGAATCTATCAGGACCCATCTGTTTTCGCGGACGAGCCCAAATAGGTTCGCCACCTGAGCAGGGGAGGAGCGGGAAGTCAATCTTGGCTTTCAGAGCGTAGTGATCAGACCATGGCACTTCCACAGGGGGGAGCATGATCACATCTATGCCAGCCCCAAAGATCAGATCCAGTGTGTGGCCTGCTTGATGGGTG
The DNA here is from genome assembly GCF_964270895.1 of Podarcis filfolensis. NCBI lineage: Eukaryota > Metazoa > Chordata > Lepidosauria > Squamata > Lacertidae > Podarcis > Podarcis filfolensis. Next base: position 2,329,567 of record NC_139610.1, on the reverse strand, counting down.
GGGCCCAAAACAAACTGGGAGAGCCCTAGTGTTGCCATGGAAGTCACTAGGTCCAGAGCCTGTGAGCAGGGAGTGGCAGCGGCATGGACGTTGAAGTCTCCCAAAACCAGTTTAATAACAATTTAAACTACATAGATAAAAAATAAAAACAATTTAAAATAAAAACATTTTTTAAGGATCCATCTCTGTTGAGCAGCAGCAGTCCTTTATGGAGCCCTCCAGACCCCACCCCAAGCCAGGGGGAGAGAGGCAGGGCGGGGCCCTTCAGGCTCCCAGCAGGTCAGTCCTGGGCAGCAATACATGGTCCCCAATACAGCTTCCCTTCTGCTGCCGCAGATCCTTCTAACTCAGGTGTAGGAAACCTTTATCAATCAGAGGGCAGCATTCCCTCTTGACCTTTGAGGGGCTACATGCTGGTTTGGGGTGGGGCCAGAAGCAAGGGGGGGCAGTGGGTGTACATCTTACCTTTGAACAGAAGTGTACACTGCCGCCACAAAATGTATTTGGTTTCTACGGTATACACCCATCTCCCCATCACAGTTTGGGCAGGTGAAAGATGGGACCTGGCCATGTGGTCTGGAGAGCCGCATAGAGGGGTCTGAGGATGCCAGGGCAGGGTTGCTCCATGATCTAGGAGGCAAACGGAGGCAGTGGAATGTAAGGGGTGCCTCCGTGAGCAGGTGCCCTTCACCACTGCTGGAGAAATGAGAAGAAGCGACTGCAATGGCTTCTGGATTCTGGCGAGAACTCATGAGAGCCATGAGAGATCTTGCTTGAACCTGGAAGCCACTGTTGCATGACCCTGGTAAGCAAGGCTTTGGTGGCAGAGAGGGGGCTTCTTCCTTTCTTTGGCAATCACTTGTAGCCGAGTGTCTTCCATGATCACAGTCTTAGCCGTGAGTCTGTAAATGATTGTGGAGACCAATTCTGGATCCACACGTCCTTCCACAGTGGGGACATAGGTTTCCGGGCAGGAGTTGATCACGTTGAGGATTTGCCAAACGTGCCCTCCTCTTAGCATGTTTTCCCCTTTCATCCTGAGCTCAAGTGTCTTCAAAGTCCACGATGCCTTTGGTAAAAGCTGTTCTCCAATTGGAGCACTCGCAGGCCAGTGTTTATACTACATTTTTTTTAGATTTGCCTTGAGAGAGCCTTTAAACCTCTTTTATTTAAAAGCATTACGCTTTCCATTTTTAAGTTTGGAATAGAATAGTTGCTTGGAATACGATAATCAGGCATCCACACAACATGACAAAGTTGATGTCGAAGAATCATTGCTTCGACACTGGTGATCTTTGCCTCTTCCAGTACACTAGCATTAGTCCGCCTGTCTTCCCAAGTGATGTGTAAAAATTTTCAGAGACACAGTTGATGGTATCTTTTGAGGAGCTGGAGGTGGAGTTTGTCCATGTTTCACAAGCGAGGGGGGGCATGCAGTGTGTATGAGGGGCAGCACCTTTCCATATCATCTTGATATGGAAGTGTGCCTGGTTGCCCCTGTGCCAGGGATCAAACATTGAGCGCTTTATGCATATGCAAACAAAGCAGATGCACCACCTACCACTAAGGGGCAGGTCTTTTGGCATCTCCCTCATTACAAGTATTTTATCCTCACTAGAGGACAGAAGGAAACTGAAGGAAATCAGCCCTGAGTGCTCACTGGAAGGACAGATCGTGAAGCTGAGGCTCCAATACTTTGGCCACCTCACGAGAAGAGAAGACTCCCTGGAAAAGACCCTGATGTTGGGAAAGATGGAGGGCCCAAGGAGAAGGGGACGATAGAGGACGAGATGGTGGGACAGTGTTCTCGTAGCTACCAATGTGAGTTTGACCAAACTGCGGGAGGCAGTGGAAGGCAGGAGTGCCTGGCGTGCTCTGGTCCAGGGGGGCACGAAGAGGCGGACACGACTAAACAACAACAACAACAAGAGGACAGAATGAACTTGTATAAAGTCTTATTTTCCTCTTGAAGGGGAAGAATGGATAAATACAGCACCAGGCTGTGTTTCTTTCCCCCAGCACCTTTTGCAGTTCAGGAAGAAAAATATAGAGCTGGTAGAAGGTGCCTCCAAGGGCTACTTCATAGTAGGAAAAAAATGATAGTTTTTTTCTCTCTCTCCCTCCATCTCTCATTGTTAGGACAGACACAATATAAATACTTATACGGATTGTATTTAATTTATGGAAATTTATTCATTGAAGTTTTAGACTGTAAGCCCAAAGGCATGGGCTGTGTTGCTTGTTCACCGATATTTTGAAAACTGATATTTTCACTTTTACTGATATTTTGAGGAGCCTTTCCAGCTGAAGAGCAGGATAAAAATGCATTGAAATAATTAATGAGGGGGAAAACAACCCCAAACCAGTAGGAACATAGGGTTGACATATGTCCTCTTTTTCCAGGACATGGCCTCTTTTTCAGAGGTAAAATTTCTGTCCAGGTGGATTTTTTGAATTTGCCAAAATGTGCTGGAGTGCGGGAGTGGGCCACTTTATATGTTGAATATGCAGTACTAGACAACCAAGTGCAAAACATATACATACTGTATGAGTTTTGCATTATGCAGGAAAGGACCAGGTCCTTGTTTCTGTATATTTTGAAGGGACATTGTAGAATGCACCCACTCCTTCACCCCCTCCCCCAGGAGCCAGCAAATGCTCTTTTTGCTCTTCAAAATTGGCAACCCTAGGACATCCTTATTATTTATTTCTCTTTCTCAACATCCATAGGATGTATAATATGTATCAATATCTTGTGAACTGCCCTGAGATCTTTGGATGAAGGGTGTTATTCATCATCACCATCATCATCATCATAATACCACTTTTAAAAATATGCAGTTTAAACGTTATTTTGCGCCAATGCTACCCTATTGTGAGGGGAGGGGCCTTCCTGGATGAGTGTGTGTCATAATATCTTTATCCCTTTGTTTCATTGTTTGTTACTTTGTTTACTTTGCATAGTTTGAAGTTGAAAGGTTTCTTCTGACACCCCTTTTTTAACACACACAGACACACATTTGTTGTTGGCATCCATCTATCTCAAACAAAAATGGAGTGCACTTTTGTAGGTGAAGTCAAACTGCTGCGTTAGCAGCACCAAAATTACCTCCCAGGGGCGTAAGTCTGGGCAGTGTGTCCTGGGCTGCCCAGACAACAAGGCCACCTCTTGTCCTCACTGATATGGTCTACAGGAAAGAGTCCTTTCCACACCCTTTTAAACTCTCATCCAATTCCCCCTGAGACCCCAATGCAATAAAATAGTTCCTCAAAGCTCAGAATGAACTTAGGCTTGCAAGAGCAGTTTAAAATAATAAAAAAGGTTTCTTCGGCTATGTTTGAAACAATATGATCAAGCAAGTAGTAAGTCCCTTGCATGGAAAATACAGAGAAATATTATCAGGTGACAAAAAGAAGGTGGAACTCTTCAACGCCTACTTTGTCTTCACCCAAAAGGAAAGCAGTGACCAACCTGGTGATGACATAATAAATGATGCAAGAAGGGAGCTGCATCCCAAAATAGGAAAAGAGGTAGTAAGGGAACACCAGCCTACTTTAAGTGAATTCAAATCTCTAGGGCCTGATGAGCTGCACTCAAGGTTACTAAAGCAGCTTATGGATGTAATCTCTTTTTTTTTAATAATATTTTTTATTAATTTTAACATATAAATTATAAAATGTACCACAAAACTTATCACTTATACAATCTTTTTGGACTTCCATCAGCACCTCTGATGATCCACCGTTTTAACCACTTCTTATGCATTTCTTAACTTTATATTGCCTTTACATCTCTTAACAAATCATCATCCCCCTTATCCATTTTTACAATACTTCTAATAATACTCCTCACAAAACTTCTTGCAACCCTACAAACGTCGTCTGTTCTTCACAATTACTTTTCAAATAGTCCGTAAATTTACTCCAGTCTTCCATGAATTTCTGGTCTCGCCGGTTTCATTTTAAAAAAAAAAAAAATATTTATTAAAGTTTCAAACAAATTACAAAAATGAAAAAATGAAAAGGAAAAAAAAGAAACAAAAAATACAAAATACAGAAAAATAGAACCAATTAAAAACAAATCAGTCTTTCCATGTCTTGTCTTTCATTTACTTGTTCCCAGTCAGCCAGCATAATGTTATGTCCGACATCTTGTGCCCATTTAATCATAGCAGATTTCACCGTTTCATCCTGAGTATTCCATTTCAACAGCAAATTATACATTCTTGATAATATCTTAGTTTTGGGATCTAACAGTTCTGTTTCCAATTTTGATTTTTCCACCTGGAAGCCAATTTTCTTGTCCAAATTGTAAGCCTCCCTTATTTGATAATAATGAAGCCAATCTCGCACTTTATCTTTTAATTTCTCAAAGCTCTGCAATTTCAATTTGTCTCCTTCTTGGTCCAAAATTTCCCAATATTTCGGCCACTTGGCCTCCATATTGAGCTTTTTCTGAGCCTTTGCTTCCATCGGTGATAGCCACCTTGGGGTTTTATTTTCAAGTAGGTCTTTATATCTTATCCAGACATTAAACAATGCATTCCTGACAATATGGTTTTTAAACGCTTTATGTGCTTTGACCTTATCTGTCAGGGAACTGCCATCGGAACTAGAGGAGGAGGCAAGGCTCCACAGCGATGCTGGAGAAGGGCCAAGCAGGGAGAGAGGCAGCTCTCCGGCTGGGGAAGAAAATCAGCGTAACACCATGGATAGAGGGGGGCCGATGGGGGAAGCGGAGAGGAGGCTCCAGGACTCCTCGCAGGAGACCAGCGAGGAGAGCACGGGTCCTCCGCTGCCCACACCCACCCTGCGCAGAAGACTTCCACGCAGGGAGAGTAGGCGGCGACTTGGCGTCAAAGAACTTCTTTGCTGGAAGAGGTTCAAGAAACGCCCACTGACGGATTCTGCTAGCGACTGAACAGCCACGAAGTGTCCAGCCAGGAAAGGTTTAACCAGGCTACCTAGCCAGGAGTGGCGGCAACTTACGCACGAGCAACCCCATATAACCATTACAGCAGTCCGTCAGTCCCTGACGTTGCTTGTGCACAGCGACAGGCAGGCAGCACCATGAGCCAAACCGGAGGAGCAGGCACCACGGAGCCAGCAGCTGGAGTGCAAAATCTGGTGGAGAGGAACCGAGATTTAGAACAGCATGTGGGTCTGCTGACGGCGCGGCTAGACAAAAGGTGGACCCAGGATGCACAGGTCAGACCCACCCCCGTCGCAAGGAAGGTACTGGGACTGGTACACAAGTTTGGGGGGAACCCCCAGGACTATAACGCGTTCCGAACGGAAATAGAGTACGCTTTGGAACTGCAGCATAATGACTTTGCTGATGATGGGGAAAGGGTGGCCTATATTGTCGGGCATCTACAGGATGGGGCACAGGAATGGATCAGGCCCCTAATGGCGACGCAAAATGCTGCCTTGAAGGACCTTAGGAAATTTTTCCAAGGGATGGATGCAATGTATTGCAGTGAAGTGGAGCAAAATGTGACTCGACGGGAATTGATGGGGTGCAAGCAGGGGAGCCAATCAGTTAGAGACTACTGGTCGCGTTTTGCGATGCTGATCCACCAGCTCGGGTGGGATCTGGACTCTGAGCCCATTCAAATGTTGTTTGAGGAGGGGTTGTCCCCAACGGTGAAGGACGAGCTTTCCCGCGCGCCCCGCCCGCAGTCGATGGATCAGCTGACCAAGGCTGTGCTTGCGATTGGAGTACGACAGGAAGCGCGGGCTCAGGAGAAGCGTGAAGGGAGAGGGTAACGTTGCCATGACTACCGCATTCCTGAAATGCCGAGGCAGCCTTCCCAGCCGGCTGAGCCAATGGAAATAGATGGCGCATGCGAGAGAGAGGTTTCAAACTCCAGTGAAGGTCGCAAGAAGGAGGGAAAGGATTGGAAAACCACCAAGAAGTGTTTCCTCTGCCAACGGCCAGGACATTTTGCCAGGGTCTGCCCTCAAAGAAAGGGATGGCAAGGGATGGTGGGAGCCGCTGGCTGTGAGGAGGAGGGGGAAAAGGGGCAGGGGCAGGGAAACGCCAACGCTTGGCTGCCAGTCAGCGGGCATAGCAGCCAGGCCAGCAACCAATAGAAGTGCCCCAGCCAGACCCCCCCCCCAAGGCAGCTATAGCCATAGAAGTGGTGCTAGAACTCCCGAATGGGCACCCAGTCAAGGTGAAGGGGCTGCTGGATTCAGGCAGCTCCTGCAATTTCTTCAGCAAGGACTTCGCTCTGGAGCACCAACTCCACCTGCTGCCCCTAGATTTCCCCTTGCAAGTGACCACCATAGATGGCAGAGAACTTCTGGGAGGGGAAGTGATGCACCAGACCCCACCAATGAGAATGAGGGCACAAGGAGACCATTGCCTTTCACGTAGCCACACTGGCAGGACCCCCAATAATATTAGGGATGAGCTGGCTGGCACTACATGATCCAGTAGTGGCATGGCATCAGCGGACGGTCACCTTTGGGTCAGCTCACTGCTTGGAACACTGTCTAGGGGGGGGGACGACCCAAGGATGACAGTGGCCAGGGTGGCTGGGATGGCTGTGGAGCCAAAAGGGGAGGTGCCACCACAATATGCTGACCTGCAGGAGGTCTTCAGCGAGAAGGAGGTGGATAGACTACCCCCCATAGGCCCTTTGACTGCCAAATCAACTTACTCCCAGGGGCTCAGCTGCCGGTGGGTAAACTGTATGCCATGTCTGACCGGGAAATGCAGGAGTTGTGGGAATTTATTGACAAGAACCTGAAAAGAGGTTTCATAAGAGAATCAAAGGCGGTGGGGGGCAGTCCGGTGTTCTTTGTGGACAAAAAGGATACTAATCAGCCTAGATTAGTCGTAGATTTCAGGGCCTTGAACCTTGTATCAGAACCCGTGACCTTCCCAATGCCCAGGATTGACGACATTTTAACATGGGTGAGGCAGGGGAAAATTTTTACCAAGCTGGACCTCAGGGGAGCGTACAATCTGATTAGAATGAGGGAGGGGGACAAATGGAAAACCACCATGTTCACCCCCCTGGGGGGCTTTGAGTACTTAGTTATGCCATTTGGATTACAGTCGGGCTCCGCCTGTTTTCAAGCTTTCATGCACCACGTGTTGGGGTCCCTGCTGTACAAGAACTGCGTAGCCTTTTTGGATGACGTCTTAATCTATTCGGACAATGAGACGCAACATGTCAGAGACGTCAGAGAAGTGCTAAAGAGACTGCAGAAGCACCAGTTGTGGGTCAAGCTGGAAAAATGCCAATTTCACGCCAGAGAAGTCGAGTTTCTGGGGTACAAGTTGTCAGACAAGGGCTTAGCTATGGACCCCAGCAAGGTGCAGGCGGTACTGGAATGGAAGGCCCCAAAGACCCGGAAGGACGTGCAGAGGTTCCTAGGGTTCAGCAACTTCTACAGGAAGTTCATCAAGAACTTCGCCCACTTGACAGCACCCATCACAGATTGTCTCAGTAGCAAAAAGAAGTTCGTCTGGACAGAAAGGGCCCAGCAATCCTTTGAAAGACTGAAGAAGGCGTTCACGTCGGAAGAGCAGCTCCTGCACGTGGATCTGGAGAAGCCCATGAGGCTAGAGACCGACGCGTCAGACCGAGCCATAGGAGCAGTACTTTTGCAGCCAGGAGGCCAGCAAGGCTGGAGGCCGTGCGCCTTTTTCTCGAGAAAGCTGAGCAAGTCGGAGCAAAACTACACGGTGTATGACTGCGAACTGCTGGCTATCTATGCAGCGTTTCGCCGATGGAGACATCTGTTAATAGGGGCGCAGCACAAGATCCAGGTTTGCACGGATCACAAGAACTTGGAGTACTGGAGAACTGCGCGAGTACTCAACCAGAGACAAATTCGATGGGCACAGGAGTTCTCCAAGTTTTCTTTCGAGATCCGGTATGTGCCGGGAGAGGAGAACGTTAGAGCCGATGCTCTCTCCCGGAAGCCGGAGTACATGGAAGGAGAGGGACTGCCGGAAGTCTGGCACATGTTCCCCGAGGACAGATGGGTGTGTGGGGGAGTGTTGGTTGGGAAACGAGAACTGGCCGGTCTTACCAGAGACGAGGAGTTCGCCCAAACTAAAATCAGGGAACTACGGGAAGGAAGGGAAAACCATGGAGAGTTTGAGGAAAAGGAAGGGGTACTGTACTATAAGGGAGCGCTGTACGTACCGGGGAAAACCTTGAGAGGAAGGGTACTCAAACAACTCCACGACAACCCAACAGCGGGGCACTTTAGTCAGCACAAGACCATGCTGCTTGTCACCAGGCAGTTCTGGTGGCCAAGGGTAAGGGAAGATGTACGGGAGTACGTACGGGGGTGCGACCGCTGCCAGAGGGCAAAGGGGGAGAGGGCGGCCCCTGCAGGGTTACTGGAACCCTTACCCACGCCGGGAAGATCCTGGGAGGTGGTGTCCATAGATTTTATGACAGATTTGCCCAAATCAAGGGGGAAGACAGCAGTCATGGTAGTAGTCGATCTACTGACAAAAATGTGCCATTTCATAGCTTGCTCACATGCGGTGACGGCAGAGGAAACGGCCAGATTGTTTGTGGATCACATCTTCAGGTTGCATGGGGATCCCTCAAGGGTCATCTCAGATCGCGGGAAACAATTTACTTCAAGGTTCTGGAGGAAGCTCATGAGCTTGCTGCAGGTCGAGGTGGGCTTCTCGACGGCGAGACACCCGGAAACCAATGGGCAAGCGGAACTAGCGAACAGTATACTCCAACAATACCTACGCTGCTACGTCAGCGAGAGACAGAACGATTGGGTAGAGAAACTAGCGCTGGCTGAATTTGCGTACCATAACGCTGAACACATGTCCACGGGAATGAGCCCGTTCATGGCCAATTATGGTTGTCACCCCAGGGCCTTCCCGGGGAGGGGGGAGGAAGGATGGAGCGTACCTGCAGCAGAGCAGTTTGTGGAAGAAATGGAGGCCTTGCACCAGCAACTCCAGATGAACTTGGAGCGGGCCAAGGAAATTTACAAGAGGCAGGCAGACAAGCACCGTCGGGAAGGGGAGACCATACGGGTGGGAGACCGGGTGTGGTTGTCAACTCGAGGGTTACCCTTTAAGGGAGGGTGCAAGAAGTTGCAGCCGAGGCGGCTGGGACCTTTTGAGGTAACACAGCAGGTGAACCCCGTGGCATTCAAGCTCAAGCTGCCTGACAGCATGAAGTTACACCCGGTGTTCCATAGGTCCCTACTCTCTCCGTACAGGGAGGGGCGGGAATTCCCGGGACGGGAGGGAGAAGTCACCACACACCCACAGGTAGAGGAGAGAGAACACCACAACCAAGCCATGGAAATACTCGATTCCAGGTGGCGAGGGCACAAGGTGGAGTACTTGGTAGCTTGGGAGGGAGAACCCCGGTCAGAAGACACGTGGGTTCCCGCGGAGGCAATCAATGACGGGTTTCTAGTGGAAGAGTTCCACAGTCGGTTCCCAGATAAACCAAAACCACCAGCGCGATTCTGGGAGGAGCAATTTGGAACCACAGACGACGAGGAGGACTTTGTGGGTTTTCCTGCCTCCGAAGAGGAGGGAGGAGAAGCGTCGGAGGGGGAAGAATCAGACTGGGAGGCCCACCCCGCGGGGAGAGATCAGAGCGGGTGGGAAGCGGGTTTTGAATCCTCTGAGGATGGTGACAGCTCCTTCCGGGGATTCCCTGCATCGTCGGCCGAGGACAGGGACGAAGTTGGATTGAAAGGTCGGGCCGGGGGTGGAGGGGGCTCTGGGGGGGAGATGGATGTCAGGGAACTGCCATCGGAACTAGAGGAGGAGGCAAGGCTCCACAGCGATGCTGGAGAAGGGCCAAGCAGGGAGAGAGGCAGCTCTCCGGCTGGGGAAGAAAATCAGCGTAACACCAGGGATAGAGGGGGGCCGATGGGGGAAGCGGAGAGGAGGCTCCAGGACTCCTCGCAGGAGACCAGCGAGGAGAGCACGGGTCCTCCGCTGCCCACACCCACCCTGCGCAGAAGACTTCCACGCAGGGAGAGTAGGCGGCGACTTGGCGTCAAAGAACTTCTTTGCTGGAAGAGGTTCAAGAAACGCCCACTGACGGATTCTGCTAGCGACTGAACAGCCACGAAGTGTCCAGCCAGGAAAGGTTTAACCAGGCTACCTAGCCAGGAGTGGCGGCAACTTACGCACGAGCAACCCCATATAACCATTACATTATCATACCACAAGTATGCATGCCACCCAAATACATTATTAAAACCTTCTAAATCCAAAATGTCTGTGTTCTCAAGAAGCAGCTATTCTTTCCGCCAGCAAAATGCAGCTGATTCATAGTAAAGTTTAAGGTCTGGCAGGGCAAATCCACCTCTTTCTTTTGCATCAGTTAGTATTTTAAATTTTATTCTGGGCTTCTTGCCCTGCCAGACAAATCTTGAAATATCTCTCTGCCACTTCTTGAAACAGTCCATTTTGTCCAAAATTTGCAGTGTTTGAAACAAAAACAACATTCTTGGCAATACATTCATTTTTATCACAGCAATGCGGCCTAGCAATGAAAGCTTCAAATTTGACCATATTTCTAAATCTTTTTTGACTTCCATCCAACACTTTTCATAGTTGTCTTTAAATAAATTCACATTCTTAGCTGTCATATTAACCCCCAGGTATTTCACTTTCTTAACTAATGTTAAACCTGTCTCCTTCTGACACCTCTCTCTCTCAATCACTGTTAGATTTTTCTCTAGAACCTTAGTTTTTAACTTATTCAACTTAAATCCTGCAACCTGACCAAATTCTTGAATCAATTCCAATACTCTTTTAGTGCTAGATTCTGGCTCCTGTAATGTCAATACTAGATCATCTGCAAATGCTTTCAATTTGTACTGTTTGGCTCCAACCTGTATACCCTTAACCAGTTGGTCCCTTCTAATCATATTTAAAAGAACCTCCAGGACCGATATAAAAAGCAATGGGGAAATTGGGCAACCTTGTCGTGTCCCTTTCTCTATCTTAAATTCCTCCATCACCACATTATTAACAATTAGTTTGGCCTTTTGTTCAGAATATATTGCGCCTATACCATTTCCAAAACCTTGACCAACCCCCATCCCTTGTAGATTCTTTTTCATAAAACTCCAGGAAATGTTGTCAAAAGCTTTCTCTGCATCCACAAATATCAAAACTGCCTTAGTATTGATATTCACTTGTAGTTTTTCTAAGATATTAATTATATTTCTCGTGTTATCAGACAAGTGTCTACCCGGGAGAAAGCCTGCTTGATCTTTATGTATCTCTTCCACTAGTACTTTTTTTAATCTTTTAGCCAAAATATCTGCAAAACATTTGTAATCCACATTAAGTAGAGATATGGGGCGGTAGTTCTTAACTGTGTCTTCTCAGACTCACTTTTCGGTATAAGTGTAATATAAGCTTCCTTCCACGACTCTGGTGCTTTTTTCCCTTCCAAAATTTCATTACAAACTTCCTTTAGTGGTTGTATTATCCAATTTTTCAAGGATCTATAGTATCTTGAAGTTAAACCATCCGGCCCTGGAGATTTACTCAGTCGCATATTCTGAATGGTACCTTCTACCTCCTGTTCAGTTATTTTATAATTCAACATTAGCTTGTTTTCTTGGGAGATTTTTTGTAGTCCATTTATTTTCAAAAATCGATCAATGTCAATTTCTTTCTGTGACCCTTGTGTATATAATTGTTTGAAATACCTCTGGAAACAGTTTCTAATCTCCACTGGGTTCTGTATATTCTTTCCTTCCACTTCCAAATTTATAATGGTGTTAAGTTTTTGTCTTTTTTTCATTTGCCAGGCCAATAATTTCCCACATTTATTGGCCGACTCAAATGTCTTTTGTCTCATCTGTTTAATTTTCCATTCTATTTCCTGGTTCATCATTTTCATATACTGTACTTGATATAATTTTATTTCTCTCAAAATCTCTTGCGACTTTGGTTTCGCTCTCAGTTTCTTCTCATCTTCCTTTATTTTCTCCAAAATTTTATCTTTTTTCTCATGTTGAGTTCTCTTCTTTATTGCATTCTGTTGTATCAGAAACCCTCTCATAACCGCTTTGCTTGCGTCCCAGATTACTCTTTTTTCAACCGTGGTATTCATATTTATCTCAAAGTAATCTCTCAAGGTTTTTTGGGCCTTCTTGGTCACTTCTTCATCCCTAAGCAAGGTGTCATTCATTCTCCATCTGAAGGAGCCAGTTGGTGTTAGTTTCATCTCCATCTTCACAGCATTATGGTCAGAGCAAGTTTTAGGGCAAATTTCCACTTTTCTTGTCTTTGGAGCCAGTCCTCTAGTTACCCAAATTTGGTCAATTCTTGTCCATGTCATTTTGGCTTCAGAGAAGAAAGTTCCCTCTCTACCCAAGGGATTATTTGTTCTCCAGATGTCAACTAAATCCAAGTTGTCAGTCATCTCGAAAAATGTTTTTGGTAGTCTGCCGTCCTTAGTAACTACCTGTCTCTGTGCCTTGTCCATATTTGTAGATACCACTCCATTCATATCCCCCATCATAATCATATTATAATCCAAATAGTCCATCAAAGTCTCATGCAACTTTTTAAAAAAGTCTGATTTTCCCTCATTTGGTGCATAAACGCCTACTATCAAGAATTTCTCTCCTTGTATTTGAATTTCAATTGCCACAAATCTTCCTTGGTCATCTTTAAATATGAATTTCGGTGATAGGCTCTCCTTTGCATAGATTACTACTCCTCTTTTTTAACTTTGTCCGATGAGATAAACTCTTGACCCAATCTTTTATTAATCAATACTTTCCTATGTAGCCTTATCACATGTGTTTCCTGTAGGCAAATCAAGTCCAGTTGTTCCTTTTTTAATAAATGAAAGACCCTTTTCCTCTTTCGAGGGGAGTTAAGTCCATTAATGTTCCAGCTTAATAGTTGCAGAGCCATGATGTAGTTACACTGATTTTCCTCCAACTGCGCCCAATACTTGCTCTTGTTCTGTCGGTGGTGTTAGTATCGCCTTCGCTGGGCAGTCCAATCCAAAGGATAGTGTTGCTATGTCCACTATTGGTGATCTTTTGTCCAGTACTCTTTGCTCTAGTCCTCTATCTGGTGATCTTCTGTCCGATGCTCCTGGCTCTTTTCCAAGTTCCTTCTGCAGATCCTCTTCGTAGTTACTCAAAAACTTTTCTTTATCCTCAACTGATCTTATTTTTATTTTCCTTCCTTTAAAACTAAAAGATAGGCCTTGAGGGAATTCCCACCTGAAGATGATTCTGTTCCTTCTCAGCAGGACAACCAGGTCTCCATAGTTGGACCTAAGGTCCAAAATATGTTTCGGGATATCTTTGAATATTTATTTTTTTTTTTTTTATAAATATTTTTATTTTTCCATATAAACACCATACAACAAACATAAACATACAAAAACAAAAACAAAACAAAAAACATGTATCATTTCATATCCTAATTTCATATCCTATCTTCCCCGACTTCCTCGTGCTTCCCCTTTCTGTATTCCAAATTCTTATCGATTGTTCAGCAAATCTTCCCTTATTTTAATTTAAATTTAGACTATTCTCCTTATTTTCCTTGTCTTAACCATTGCTAATAGTAACCATTTACTTTCCAGTCCAACATCATTCTAACTTTCATTAACTTTATGATATTTCTTTAAATAGTCCTTGAATTTTTTCCATTCTTCTTGCGCTGCTTCTCTTCCCTGGTTTCGGATTCTGCTCGTCATTTCTGCCAAGCCCATATAGTCTATCACCTTCATCTGCCATTCTTCCAGTGTGGGTAGTTCTTGCGTCTTCCAGTACTTCGCAATGAGTATTCTAGCTGCTGTTGTAGCATACATAAAGAAAGTTATATCCGTCTTTAACACCCCTTGGCCGACAATACCCAAGAGAAAGGCCTCTGGTTTCTTGGGGAAAGTATATTTAAATACCTTTTTAAGTTCATTATAGATCATTTCCCAGAATGCCTTAATCTTCGGGCAGGTCCACCAAAGATGAAAAAATGTACCTTCAGTTTCTTTACATTTCCAACATTTGTTGTCAGGCACATGGTAAATCTTTGCAAGCTTGACTGGGGTTATGTACCACCTATATATCATTTTCATAATGTTTTCTCTTAAGGCATTACATGCCGTAAATTTTATCCCGGTGGTCCACAACTTTTCCCAATCAGCAAACAAAATATTATGACCAATGTCCTGAGCCCATTTAATCATGACCGATTTAACCGTTTCATCTTGTGTATTCCATTTCAGCAGCAAATTGTACATTTTGGACAAATTCTTAGTACTGGGTTCTAACAGTTCTGTCTCCAATTTTGATTTTTCCACCTGGAAGCCGGGATATCTTTGAATATTTCCACTCTTGACTGCAATATTACCAAAGTCTTCTGATAGTGCCAACCCAGAATTTTATCTCTCTCTTCTTTAGATCGGAGGGTAATCAGACAATCTCTTACTCTATTCTTCTTCCCTCCTCTTCCAAGCCTAAAGGCACTCACAATCTTAAATTCTTCTTTCTCCAAATCCAAATCCCAAAAGTCTGCAAATTCCTGCATAAGAAAGTCTGCCGGACTGTCCTTCTCTAATTCCGGCACAGCTCTGATCCTCAAGTTCGTTTGTTTCTCCTTACGTTCAATCATAGAAAAAGTCAACCTGTGATCCTCCAATTGCCTCTGTATACCTGGTATCTTCTCCTCTACGGCAGCTGCTTTTTCCTTAGCTTCTTCAGCGGTCTGTCGAGTCAGAGTAGTTTCTGTGTTAGTATTCATCTTCTGTCCCAAATTATTAATGCTTATAGTGTTTTGGTCAATTTTAGTTGATACTTCAACCGCTTGTTTACTTAACTTTTCCAGTGATTCATTTATCTTACCTAATGCAAGTGCTAAGGCTTCTTCAGATGACATACCTTTTGACTTAGATTGTGTAGATGCAACCACAGATGAGGCAGAAGGGCCAGATGTTGATGGTCTTCGCTGCCAGGATTTCCCAGACCTCGTTATTTTGTCTTGGAGCGAGTCTGCTTTTTCTTTTCCATCTGCCATAACACTTCAGCTGAATACTTCCTGGTGTGGTGCGCTCAGCGTCGGGTCAGGGAAAGCGCTCTGCTGCAGTAAGAGTGCTCCCAATCACGGTTACGGGATAAAAAGACGGGGAAGCGGGGAAGCGAGGGCGACGCAAACCCTGAAGAGGTCTGAGAGGAGGTTCCAGACTGAAGAAAACAGATCCAAGCAGCGCATAAAGGGGTTTTCTGCCGTCCCAGCACAAAAAGTGGAGGGAGGTGGAAGAACTTCAGCGCAGAAAGATCGCACACCCGACCGTGAGACGCCCCTGAGACCTGAATGAGAAAGCACCAGGCTGCTCCAAACTAAAACTGTAAAAACAAGAGTACTCCTGAAGGAACAAGGTAATAACGCTGGCTTAAATTAAAATAAAAGGAGTACGGACTAAAGTAATATTATAAAGGACAGTAAAGCTAATGGAGAGAGGAGCTTCAGCGTTCTGAGACTTATCAAGTTGTGGAAAATAAGCCTTGTAAAGAGGCAGAAAATAAAAACTGAGACATACTGAGTACCTGCTTCTACAGGGGGACGCTTGTTGAGAGAGACAAGGAGCTGAAATAACAAGCAGCAGCAGCGGTGACAACAAAGCAGCGGCCATTAAGAAGGAGATCAGCGTTAAACAAAGGGGTGAGTGAAAAAGGAAAAGGAGGGGGAGGAACGTGGAGGAGACAGTGGAAAAGAGAAGGAATAGAAAAGATTTGAAGACCAGGCAGCGGTGGGAAGATAAAGATTAAGATAAAGAAGTGAAAAGGAAAGAGAAGAGACTTACAAAGGGAGAGAAAGAAGGAGGAAAAGACTGGAATAGGGAAGAAAGCAGCTGGCGAAAATGGCGCTGGGGGGGGAAGAGTGAGTCATCGCCCTCAGAAGGGAAAAAAGCCGGAAGAAGAATAGTGGCGGAAACAGTCACTGCAACAAAGAGAGGCTAGAGAAACAAAACAAGAAGGACCACCTCACAAGCAAATTGGAAAATCTCGCCACCTAGTGGCAGAAAATAAAATTACTCCCATAATCTTAAAAACGCTGCTAAGACACAGGCTTGAAGTACAATCATAAAGAAAATTAGCTATACACGAAAGGACATTTGAAACACCAAGTTCAGCTTCTAGGAAATAAGTTCTTAAGACGGATGTTAAGTACTGCGAAGGAATTTTTCTCTGATAATTGCCAAAGTAATTAAAAACTGCCAAAGTAATTAAAAATATTTAACAATTTCTTATTAAAATTTGGATTGTTTTTTTTTTTGATTTTTTTTTTTTAATAATAAAAAAATTAAATATTTGAGATGAACTGATAACAACATAGGATAAAACCACCGGAATCTTAACTGACTTTCAATCCCAACAGGTAAAAGGACCAAATTATAGACTATCAACAGAGCATTTTCAAAGTTTATGAATATATACATTCTTGGTTTGAAATAAAGACATCTAGATCAGAACCAAAAGGAAGAAGACAAATATGGGTTCTAAAAAATACCAAACTATACTGACATCTGGGTCAGGACTACAAGTGAGAAGACAATCAACAGCTGAAACAGACCCCAATGCTGACATAAAAGACCTTATAATGGGGATGGAAAAGAGCCTGAATGACAAGCTGGACATACTAGCTGGCAACATCCAACAAAACTCAAAGCTAATAATAGACCTAACAACACAAATAAGTGACCTCTCACTTAAAAATAAAGAACTGGATAAATCTATACAAGAACTTAAGAGTAAATCTACCAAACAAGAGGAAATGACGAAGAAATTGCAAATGGAAAATAAGGACATTAAAAAATCACAAGACTCAGCGAAGGAAGAAATAAATGACCTAAAGAGAGCCCATGAAGAGCTGCTAGATGATATATCATTGATGGAGATGCGTCAGAAGGAGATGGTCCTCCGCTTCCGAGGCGTCCCACAAACTCATGATGAACAAATTCAAGAGAAATTATCACAGGAGATTGCAAACTGGTTGGGAGTAGAGGTAGAAGAGATGCTACTGGATATTGATAAAATTTTCAGGATCAAATCAGAAAGATCGGACACTTATAAAGGGCCAGGAGATTGCTTAATTTTTTTCAACTCAAGACTTTTAAAGGACAAAATATTACATCAAAAAGGACAAGTGAAGTTAGTAATAGATGATAGGCCTATCAAAATATTTAAGGAAATCCCAAAAAGAATTCTGAAGAAAAGGCAGAATTATAAGACAGTAACAGAAGCACTCAAGAAGAATTCGATTAGATTCCGGTGGGAATTTCCTGAGGGCATCACCTTCACATATAAGGACAGAAGAAAAACTCTTAGATCAGTCGACGAGCTGGGAAAATTCTGGAGGAAGTACAAAAAAGAACTAACTGGAGATCCAACATTGGAGCGAGAGGAAACAACGCAGACACCACAAGAAGCATAGAGAGACAAGCGCGTATTAAGGGGAGGGGGGAGAGATTGGAAGAAGCAGATTATCAAAATCCTAAAATTTCTGAGTTTTCTTTTTCTTTTTTTTCCCCTTTCTTTCTTTATTTACTCAACGAAACCATTGTAGATAATAAATAAAAATTAATGAATCTAAAAATTATATCTTGGAATGTTAACGGTTTAAATGATAAAAGGAAGAGAAATAAAATAGAACATGTATTGAGGAAAGAACAATGGGACATTATATGCTTGCAGGAGACCCATGTGACTAGAAACCACAGAAGGGTTTTAGAAAACAAGAGATTGGGTCAAGAATTTATATCCTCAGATGTAAAAAAGAAAAGGGGAATTGTGATCTATGTGAACCCTAAATTAGACGCAAAAAAAATCTTTAAGGATGATGAGGGCAGATTACTAGGGGTAAAAATAACAAAAGGTAAAGAACATTTAATTATAGTAGGAGTTTATGCCCCGAATGGTAATAAAACAGAATTTTTCAGAAAAGTAGAAGCTAATTTACTGGAATTTATAGAAGAGGAAATTATTTTGATGGGAGACCTAAATGGTGTCACATCAATAGAATTAGATAGGACACAGAGAGAAAGAAAATCAAAAAAAGGCAGACTCCCAGACACCTTCTTTCAGATGGTAGAAAACTTAAATTTGATTGATACATGGAGATATAAAAACCCAGGAGAAAGACAGTATACACATTTCTCGGAAGTTAAAAAATCAGCCGGCAGAATTGACAGCATATGGGTATCAAGTAACTTAACAACTAAAATTAAAAAAGCAGAAATACAGGCCAAAATTATTACAGATCACAACCCAGTCACATTAGAATTAAAGGAACACAAGAAAACTAATAAAAGATGGAGACTTAATGAAAGATTATTAAATGACAAAAAGATTGTGAAAAAAGCGCAAGAACTACTGAAAGAATTTTTTGAATTAAATAAAGAACAGGATACAGACTTCAGGACAATATGGGATGCAAGTAAAGCTTTCATAAGAGGCTTTTACATACAACAAAGTGCAATAAGGAAAAGAAACAGAGAGCAAAAACTAGAACAAATAAGGAAAGAAATAGGAATAAATGAAAAATTATTAGCAAAACAACCAAAAAATGAATTAATAAACCAAAAACTAAAAATATTACAAATCCAGGCTTCAGCAATATTAAATAGTGAAATTGAGGACAATATTAAATGGATGAAACAAAGGTCGTTCGAATTTGCAAATAAACCCGGAAAGATGCTAGCCTGGCAACTGAAAAAGAGACAAAAGGAAAAACTGATTGATAAAATAGTGGAAGAGGGGAGAACTTTAGATAACCCTGAGGAAATTAAAAAGTGTTTTACAAAATATTATAATAAGCTATATAAAGCAGGAAATGAGACAGAGGTTGAAATAAAAGAGTATTTATGTGGAAAGGATATACCTAAAATTAAAAAAGAAAAGATTCAAGAGCTAAACTCCCCAATAACCACAACAGAGCTTCATCAAGCGATAATTAAGATGAAACTGGGAAAATCCCCAGGCCCAGATGGTCTTACCGCAATACATTACAAAAAATTAGAGGAACCACTATTATCACCTATGAAGACACTCTTAAATAGAATATTAGAAGACGGGAAGATTCCCAACACCTGGAAACAGGCGCACATAGTAGTAATCCCAAAACAAGGACGAAATAAAGAGTTTATAACCAATTATAGACCAATATCATTACTAAATAATGATTACAAGATATATGCACAAATATTGGCAACAAGATTAAAGACAGTTTTGCAGGATTGTATAAATAAAGAACAGGCAGGGTTCTTGCCGGGCAGGAAAATGAGTGACAATATAAGAACAGTGATTGATATGATTGAGTATTTAGACATGAAACCAAGTAAGAAGGTAGCCTTTGTTTTTGTGGACGCGGAAAAGGCGTTTGACAAAGTATCATGGAAATTTCTAAAAATACTATTAGACCAGATGGACATGGGCGACCAAATTACAAGAGGGTTAAAAGCAATTTACGAACAACAAGAAGCAAATATAATAATAAATAATGACACGACTGATTATTTTAAAATACAGAAGGGCACCAGACAAGGGTGCCCACTCTCACCTTTATTATTCATTTTGGTTTTGGAAATATTAAATCAAGAAATCAGATTGGATCAAGAAATAAATGGAATATCCCTAGGAGAGAAAATATACAAAATAAGGGCATTTGCAGATGATTTAGTGTTAATGGTGGAAAATCCAAAGGAAAGCATAGCAAAGGCTCTAGAAAAAATGGAAAACTTTGGAAGGGTATCAGGTTTTGCTTTGAATAAAGAAAAAACGAAACTAATGGTAAAAAACATGGGAGATCAAGAGAAAGAGGAACTGGTAGAAAAATTCGGATTACAAATTGTAAAAAAAGTGAAATATTTAGGTATACAAATAACAATGAAAAATATAAATTTGTTTGAAGATAATTATAAAAAAAATTGGGAAGAAACAAAAAGAGAAATGGAAACTTGGACAAGATTGAAATTAACACTCTGGGGTAGAATCTCGGCTATTAAAATGAATATCTTACCAAAACTTCTGTTCCTTTTTCAAATGATTCCCATAATAGGTAAAGATGATTGTTTTAAAAAATGGAAAACGGACCTAACAAAGTTCATATGGCAAGGCAAAAAGCCACGGATCAAACATAAATTATTAACTGACATAAAAGAGCGGGGAGGTTTTGGACTCCCAGACCTGAGACTATATTACGATGCAGCATGCTTTACTTGGATCAAGGATTGGATCAAATTGGATAACAGTGACATTTTGGATTTGGAGGGATGGAACAACAGATATGGTTGGCATGCCTATCTAATTTATAACAAAGTGGCAGTCCATAAAGAATTTCTAAGCCACGTAATTAGAAATGCATTATACAAGGTCTGGATGAGATATAGAAGGTTGTTAGAACCAAAAACCCCATGGTGGGTCTCACCGCTAGAAGTTATATCGGTTAAAAAGATAAATACTATAGGAAGAATGGCAACATACCAGCAGCTCCTAAAGGAAGAACAGGGCCAAGTAAAACTAAGACCATACGATGAGGTGACCCAATACTGTACCACATGGTTACAATATCACCAAATTGCACAAATATTCAACCAGGATAAAGTAATAGGATTCGAAAAAGAAGAATCAAAATTACAAAAAGTATTATTACAAAACTCAAAAAAATATATATCCAAAATGTACAATTTATTATTAGAATGGGAATTAAAGGATGAAGAAATAAAAGAAGTTATGATTAAATGGGCATGTGATATAGGATATGTAATTCGGCTGGACCAATGGGAGAAATTATGGAAATATGATATTAAATTCACGGCATGTTATACAATAAGAGAAAATTTTATGAAAATGGTGTACCAATGGTACTTAACTCCGGTAAAAATGGCTAAAATTTACAAATTAAAATCGAATACCTGTTGGAGATGTAAAAAAGAAATAGGAACAATGTTTCACATGTGGTGGGAATGCCGACCTATTAAACAATTCTGGAATGAAATCTATGAAGAACTCAAAAAGATGTTTAAAATATCTTTCAGAAAAAAACCGGAGGCATTCCTTTTAGGTTTAATTACAAATGATATCCCCGAAAATCAAAGGAAAGTATTCCTTTATGCAACAACAGCTGCCAGGATACTTATAGCTAAAAACTGGAAAGGCAGAAAAATTCCATCAGTGAAAGATTGGCAAATTAAATTTTGTGAATACATAAATCTGGCAAGACTCACAGCTTACATAAGGGGACAATCGGACCAGAAATTATTAAAAGAATGGGGTTGTGCTAAAGAGTATATGAAAAAACATTGTTCTGGAGTTACTATATTGGTATGTAATGAATGATGCTTTACAGGGTCAAAGGAAAAGAAAAATGGTGCAAAAAAAAAGAAAAAAGTACCAAGGTGGAAGTAATCTAATTAGACACAACAACACAGTAAGAGTAAATTTTTTGAGGTCTTGGAACAAAGAAAGGAAGTCAATTTGTGTTTATGTACGTAATGATATGGTTTTTTTTCTGTAGATGTGTGCTTTTTCGTTTTTGTTTAGTTTAGTCTTGTTTCTTTTGTTTTTTTTTTCCTTTTGTTTTCTATTTTTTTTTTCCTATACGTTCCGGGGATTTTTGTTTGTATAGTATTATTTTGGATTCAATGTTTGTAATTTTTGTTATGATTTTGCATTGAAAAAATAAAATAAAAAATTAAGAAAAAAAAAAAAAAAACACTTCAGCTGAATACCCAAGGTCAGTCCCACGGCCACAATTTGTTTTGAAGTGGAAAATTCCCCTGGCCTGATTGTTGCAACCAATTCAGAAACTTCCTCTAGGGGGACACAGTAACCGTCTGTACTTGTTGTATTAAAAAGTAGCACTTTTTAAGCCCCCATTTCACAAAGTAAAAAAGCAGTCTCAATTTCAGTTACTTTTCAGATACTTCAGTTACTTCCCCTTCTTTCTAAGATCAGGAGGAGACAACCCGATACAATGTATCTCCCTTGCAGCTAGCTGTCAAAGAGTACTCTGTTCAGAAACAGCGCATTTCACAATGCGGCAGTCTTATTGTTCTTTGGCAGCCCGTTCCCAGGTTTTGAGCAGTAGATTTTTTTTCCTTCCCTCTCTCTTGCAGGCAAATAAAGTCCAAACCTCTCCCCCCCCTCTCCTGCAACCGAATCGCTTATTTTGGTGTTGGAATTTTAGTCCTTTCTGATCAACTTCCAAAGCTTTAACTTACAGCTTCTTTGCTTTAATCCAGTTACAAAAAGCAGAAGGCGGACTTCCTGTTTATACCTCCCCGCTTCAGTGCCAAATCTGACCTTTTTTCTTCCCTTTTTCAATTTATCCTACTCACGGGTAGTTGTTTTTGAAGTCAAATTGTCACAGGAAAAAGTCAGCGCTCTCCGGTAACGGCTGTGCGGCTTCGCTCCGAGGAAGGAGCAGTTAACTCTCAGCACCGCGCCACTCATCCCGCTCGCTCCGGAGCCCGTAGTCGGGTTCCCTTGCGAATTGGGGGGGGCGCAAAAGGTGCCTGCCGAGTCCCACGTTCACAGGCTTCACCCGCCTGTGATTTTTGAAGGGTCTCCGCTTCGCCATAGCGGTACAGACCCAATTTCCGCGGAGCTAGTCCCTCCGAATCAGAGGGAGTCCGCCATTACCGATGGCGCTAACCCGGAAGTCCTGGTCTCACCGGTTTCAAATCCTTCCTGTTAGTTTATCTAATTCTGCATAGTCCATTAACTTCATCCTCCATTCTTCAATCGACGGTAACTCTTCTTGCTTCCATTTTTGGGCCAATAATATTCTTGCTACTGTTATTGCATATAAAAAGAGCTTACATTCCTTTCTATTTATATGACTCCCCACAATGCCCAATAGAAATGCTTCTGGTTTCTTTATAAATGTATATTTCAACATTTTTTTCAACTCATTATATATCATCTCCCAGAAGCATTTCACCTTTTTACATTCCCACCACCTGTGATAAAATGTTCCCTCTTTTTCTTTACATTTCCAACATTTATTACTAACTTTACACATTTTCGCTAAATTAACAGGTGTAATATACCATCTACACATCATTTTCATCACATTTTCTTTTAGGGCATTGCATGCAGTAAATTTTAAACCTTCCTTCCATAATTTCACCCAATCACTCAGCTGTATATTATACCCAAAATCTTTGGCCCAGTGAATCATAACCGACTTAACCTCTTCGTCCTTCAAATGCCATTCAAGCAGCAATTTATACATTTTAGACAGAAATTTTGCATCATTACTTAATATCTCTAATTCAAACTTTGATCCACTTTCATCAAATCCTTTTTCTTTAGAGTCTTGTTTAAACATTTCGTTGACCTGGCGATAATGTAACCAATCATTAACATATTCTTTAATTTCTTCATATGGTTTCAGTTTCCATTTACTTCCTTCCATATATATTAATTTCCCATATGTTATCCATTTCCCACTCATATTGATCTTTTTTACACTCGTCGCTTCTAATGGAGATAACCAATGTGGTGTTTTTCGTTCCAATAGGTTTTTATACCTATCCCAGATTTCTATTAGAGATCTTCGAAATATATGGCTTCCAAATCCTTTATGAACTGTGCCACCCAAATCTATTGTCATAACCTTCTAAATCCAGCAATTCAGTTTTTTTTTCTAATTTCATCCATTCCTTCAACCAACAAAGGCAAGATGCTTCAGAATATAATTTCAAATCTGGCAGGGCGAAGCCTCCTCTTTCCTTAGTATCTGTTAGTAAACTTAAACTGAATTCTCGGCTTCTTTCCCTGCCAGATATACCTTGAAATGGTTTTTTGCCAATCTTTAAAAATTGCTGCCCCTTTGATTATTGGAATTGTCTGAAACAAGAATAACATCTTAGGTAGCACATTCATCTTAATAGTTGAAATCCTTCCCCAAAATGGTAACTTCATCCTTCCCCATATTTCTAAGTCTCTTTTAACAGTATTCCACACTGGTGTATAATTATTTTGAAAAAGATCAATATTTTTAGAAGTTAACCAAATTCCCAAATACTTAACTCTTTTGACAACTTCAATACCTATTTGTTGTTGCAATGTTTCTACCAGGTCCTGTTTCATATTTTTAACTAATATCTTAGTTTTCTTTTTGTTCAGTTTAAAACCTGCCACTTGCCCAAATTGTTCTATCTCCTCTAATATTTCTTTAACACTTGTAATTGGTTCTTCAATTGTTAATACCAAGTCATCGGCAAAGGCTTTCACTTTATATGCTTATGGATGTAATCTCAGAGCTTCTGTCTATAATATTTGAGAATTCTTGGACAACAGGTGAGGTCCCTGCAGACCGGAGGTGGCCAGATGTTGTCCCTATCTTCAAAGGGGAGGGGGAGAAGTCCCAGGTAACTACTGACTGGTAAGCTTGATGTTGTTACCAGGAAAGGTTCAAAAACAGATAATTAAACAGTCAGTCTGTGAGCACTTAGAAAAGGATGTTGTGATTACTAAGATCCAACATGGGTTTCTCAAAAACAAGTCATGCCAGATGAATCTCATTCTTTATAGCCTTACAAACTTGGTGGATCAGGGGGATGCTGTGGATGTTGTGTATCTTGATTTCAGTAAGGCTTTTGACAAATGATATTCTTGCAGAGAAGCTGGTATAAAGTGGGCTGGACAAGATAACTGTTAGGTGGATTTGTAGCTGGTTGACTGACCAAACCCAAAGGGTGCTGACCAACGGTTCCTTGTCATCTTGGGAAAAAGTGACAAGTGGGGTGCTGCAGGGTTCTTTCCTGGGCCTGTTTTTGGTTAACATCTTTATAAACAACTTGGATAAACACATTGAGCGGATGCTCATCCAATCTGCAGGTGCCACAAAACTGGGAGGGGTAGCCAATGCCACAGAAGACAAACTGGGCCAAAACTAACAAAATGAATTTCAGTAGGGACAATGTCAGGTTCTGCACTTGGACAGAAAGAACCAGTTGTACAAATATAAGATGGGGGACACCTGGCTTGCCAGTAGTACATATGTGTCAGCTCCGTTCCTTCACTGACAGGGAACGAGAACGCAGGCCTAGAGAGAGAGAGCAGGTAAGAGTGGAGTGCAGAGGGGAGGGAGCAGCAGCAGCAGCAGGGAGCAGCAAAAACCTGATCTCTGACACAGGGAAAATGAAAGAGAGAGCCAAAGTGAAAGAATGCAACTTGTCAGCTCAGACAGTGATACAGACACAGGAATACATGGAGTGCCCTCTCCAAAACCTCATAGGATCAGGAGATTAGCCAAGAAGCGCAACCAGGACAGGAAGGGAATGGGGGGAGGTTTCCTGTTGGGGGAAAAGGGGGCGGGCCTCAGTTCCGGCAACTGTGCTTTCTGAGGATGAAGGAGATTAGCTGAGCTCCGACCAGGACCTTTTGATTTGACTAATAAATCTGAAATAATTAACTGCCAGAGTCGTCTTGCTTGTGTGGGAAAGACCCAAGCCATTACAATATGGAAAGGATCTAGGTGGTCTTGGCAGACCTCAAGCTTAACACACAACAGTGTAATGCAGCAGCAAAAAATGTGAATGCTATTCTAGGCTGCATCAAGACTACTATTGTGTCCCAATCACAGGAAGTCATAGTCCTGCTCTATTCTGTCTTGGTCAGGCCACACCTGGAGTCCAGTGTCCAGTTTTGGGTGCCACAATTTAAGAAGGATATTGATGAGCTGGAAGGTGTGAAGTGGATGGCAACCAAGATGATCCAGGGTCTGGAAACCAAGGCTTACACTGAGGAATGATTGAGGGAGTTTGCGTATGTTTAGCATGGAAAAAAGGAGATTGGAGAAGAGATAGGATGGCCATCTTCAAATGGCTGTCACGTGATGGATGGAGCAAACTTGTTTTCTCCTGCTTGGGGGAGGGAGGGTAGGACGTGAACTCGTGGCTTCAAGTTATAAGAAAGGAAATTCCGGCTAAACCTCACTTAAGAACTTTCTGACAGTAAGAGCTGTTCGACAGTGGAATGGACTCCCTTGGGAGGTGGTGGAGATTTTTAAGCAGAGGTTGGATGGCCATCTGTCCTGGATGCTTTGCATTGTAGGAGTTGCACTAGAATTTAGACGACCCAGCTCTGTGATTCTGTAACATTTCCACCCCACGGAAAGCCCGACCCCTTCTTCCTCCCCTTCTGCGAGCCCCTCATCTGTTTCATTTCAGCTTCGTGGGGCTTCCCACCTCCTCCCCGTCTCCCCCTGAAAAAGCGAAACAGCCCGGCCGCCCCCTCCTCCTCCTCCCGCCCCCCGGGAGAGACCCCTTGCGATGCTGTGGGGAAGGCGGTGCGCCGCCTGCTCCTCGGGGTCGGCCCAAACCCTGCCCCGTGGGTGGGTCTGACCCTGCCTGGGAGGAAGGGGCCGGCCCAGCGAGAGGGCGAGCCAGCCAGCCAGCCAGAGAGCGAGCGAGCGAGCGAGGAGCACGGAGACCAGCCGCCCCGGCCTAGTCCTCCAGAGCCACAAGTCGGCCGGCCGGCGGGCGAGCGGAGAGCGCGGCTTCCCTCAGCGCAGCGGGCCGAGGCGGCGGCGGCGGTGTTTGCGCTGCTCCCCGGCGGGCGGGGGCCTCCCGCGGGGCCGGCCGGCTTCGGCGAGGCGCCCCCGCCGCCCTCGAGGCCGAGCCGCAAGCGCAGGCAAGGCAGGCCGCGGCCGGCGGGCCCCGGAGATGCGGCCAGGATGTCTGTGTCAGGGCTGAAGGCCGAGCTGAAGCTGCTCGAGTCCATCTTCGACAAGGACCACGAGCGCTTCCGCATCGTCTCCTGGAAGCTCGACGAGCTCCACTGCCAGTTCGTGCTGCTCCCCGCCGCCGCCGCCGCCGCCACGGCCCCGACCACCCCCGCCGGCCCCGCCACGCCCGCCGCCAGCAGCCCCGCCAGCGCCGGGGGAGGCAGCCTCCCCGCGCCGCCCCCGCCGCCGCCGCCGCTCACCATCCACTGCAACATCACGGTGGGTGCCGCCGCCGCCGCCGCGCCTCGGGGGGCCAAGGGGAGCCGCGCAGAGCCGCGGGTGGGACCGAGGGGGTTTGCCGAGCTTTGTTTTGCATTTCTCCCTCCCCCCCCCTTACCGGGGTCTCCCCTTCCTCATCCTCACAACATCCCTGCCATGTAGGGTAGGCCGAGGGGGTGCTGGGCTCCCACGGAGCTTCATGCCCCAGTGGGTATTGGAACCCCCGCCTGGAGGGGTGGGAGAGTTCCTCTGGAGTAATTGCTCCGGGGCAGTTAAGGAGGGTCAGGAGCACCTAGGAGAGAAGAGAGGCTCTGGCTGCCCCCCAGGAGTGTGAGAAACAGGGTACAAGGCAACCCAGGAGTTGAGGACTGGGGCTTCCTTACTTTCTCTGTTCTCTTTTTGCATTGATATCCCAACCTGTTCCTCCCAAGGAGCACAAGGCGGGGTACCTGGTTCTCCCTGGTGCAACAACCCTGTGCCTGGATTAGGCGGCAGAGGCAGTGCTTGGCCCAAGGGTCACCAAGTGAGATTTGAACGCTGGTCTCTCCCTCTACACTGCACTGGCTCTCTCACCTGTTTCCCCAAATTTTCAGAAGAGGGGTAATTCTCCAGGATGTGGGGTAAGGAGCACCCAGGAGGGCTGGTGGGTGCTGTGTCCTCAGCCCATCTAGTGAGTAAGCAGGAGCCTTGCTAGAAGGGGCAGGAGGTGGGGAACAGTCCAAAGATTGAGAAATGGGGTTGGGAGGTGGCCATAGCCACAGGTTTGGGACATACCCTTCAAGGGACCTGGGGGATTATTAATTTGAGACAGGCTGGGTTTACTATGCCAGGGAGAAATCCTGGGAGTTGGAGATTGGGGCTGGCCCAGGGTTGGGGCTTGTCACTTGGGGAAATAAGAGTTCTGCTGGGGGGGGACACCCCACGGTGGTTTTGTTTGGCCTCCTGGAAAAGGGAGCTTTGGGGCCTGGGAGTAGGAGGCAGCCCAAGAGTCAGGGTGGGGTAGAGAGCCATGAGCTCAGATTGTGAGGCTGAGTCACTCCAGAGTCTGGAGAAGGCCTCAATTTCTGGGGATTAGAATGAGACTGGTGATGGTCCAACCCTTTTTTGACATAATTTTTTATTGATTTTCATACAATTTAACAAATTCAGTTTTCATACAATGTTCCCTTTGCATTTTGATTTCCCATCCTCACTTCCATGATGTTTCTGTTCAAATCCTTTGATCTACTTAGTTATAATTCATATTTCTATAACATATATCCTACATTACATTCCTTTATTGTTCTTATTCCTTTGCTTATGTTTCCAGTTCTGCCTGTGATTTCATTTGGCTATAATATTTTATCAGATAGTCTAAGAATTGCCTCCACTCTTCCACAAACATTTTATCTCTTTGGTCTCTTATTTTTGCCATCTCCATAGAGTCTAAATCTCCTCTTTTGTTGGAACTTCTGTCCATTTCTGCATATACAATATTCTGGTTGCAGTGGAAGTATACATAAAAATTTAACCAACTTTTTTGAGACCTCTGCCCCAATTATTCCCAAAAGAAATGCTTCAGGCTTTTGGGGGATGACTGTTTTAAAGATCTTTTTTAATTCATTGTGTATCATCTCCCAAAAGCTTGTTGTTTTTTTACAAGTCCACCACACATGAAATAACTATTGGGACTGTTTTCATTTCCAACATTTACTTGATATAGTCTTATACATTTTAGCCAGTTTGTTAGGTATTAAACACCATCTGTATATCATTTTCAAATAGTTTTCCTTTAATGTGTAGCAAGCAGTAAATTTCATATCTACTTTCCACAACTTTTCCCATACAGCCATATCAATATTATGTCCCAAATCTTTTAGCCCAGTGTATCATTGCAGACTTAACCAATTTGTCTTTCGTTTCCCATTCTAATAACATTTTGTACATTTTCAAAATCATTTTTCCTTTACCTTTTAACAGTGTTAATTCAGATTCAGATCTTTGGTCTGCAGTCATACCTCGGGTTGAAGTTGATTCAGGTTAAGCGTTTTCGGGTTGTGCTCTGTGGCGACCCGAAAGTAATGGAACGCATTACTTCCAGGTTTCGCCGCGTGTGCAGACTGTCAAAATGACGTCACACACATGCGCAGAAGCGGCGAATCGCGACGCGTGCAGACGCGGGTTGCGTTCGCTTCAGGATGTGAACGGGGCTCCAGAACGGATCCCATTCGTATCCAGAGGTACCACTGTATAAAGCCATATGTCCTATTTTTCTTACGTAGTTCATTTACTTGATGATATTAGAGCCATCCCATCACTCACTTTTGGACTTCTTGTTGTTTCAACTCACAACAGTCTCCAGAAAACCTTAATATGTAAAACCTCTATATGTACCCCATTTTGCTTCCACATTCAATTTCTTTTGTGCACATGCCTCTATTGGAGATAACCACAATGGTGTTTTCCTTTCAAATAAATTTTTATATCGGGTTCACACACTACTTGTGATTTAAAAATTCTTTGTGAACCTTACCCTTCTCATACCATAAATATGCATGCCACCCAAACCTTCTAGGTCAAATAACACAGTGGTGTCCAAACTTTTTTCAAAGAGGGCCAGATTTGATGAAGTGAAGGGCCATGAGGGCCAACCAAAGTTGTTGACCCTTTTTTTAAGGACTAAAGTTGTTGAGGTTTTCTTTAAGGAAAGAAACTGCCACTGGGGCCAGATGAAACCAACCGGTGGGCTGGATTAGGCCCCTGAAACGGACTTTGGACATACCTGAAATAACCTATTGTTTTTCAGTACCAGCCATTCCTTCTTCCAACTCATACAGGCAGCTTTATAACATAGTTTTAAGTATGGCAGTGAAAATCCTCCTCTTTCTTTAGCATCAGTTAATATTTTAAATTTAATCCTGTTTTCTTCCCCATCCCAGACTTTTGGACCTTGCCATTCTAGAGAAAGGGTTGGGGGAGACATCCTTTCTTGAGGTAGGGAAGATTGATAGAGGGTAGATGAGGAGGGGTGATTTCTTATGTTACTCTAGGGCTTGCTTAGTTATGGGGTGGCAGGCGGGGAGGCAGAGAGTCATTCCTAATGAAGCAGAGAAGAAAAGACACCCAAGGTTCTTTTCTCTTCCTGTTGCAGTCAGATGAGCTGGTGGCTCATCCGTAGCTATTGGGGGGGGGGGACGACTAGCCAGGTATTATGTCCCAGAGGGGCGCCATTGAGGCTCCCAGCCTCTGTGTGTGTGTGTGTTCTAGGTGTTCCAAACTGGGTCTTTGAAGCATGGGGTGGGTGCGCGTGCGCGCCTAGGATCAATAGTCCTGTGGTGGAGCATACATGGGGGCTACTCCCAGAAGATCAGGTGGCGACAAGAGAGGCTCTGTTGAGGCTGGTTCTTAAATATGAAGGGAACTACGTTACTACCATCCAGATCTCACATGGCTACACTTGGTTTTTTGTGTGTAAATTCTGAAACTTCATAGTGTAAAAACTTACTACTCAGAACTTCATTTTCTCCTTCAAAGTTGAACAGTTATCCCTTTGTTAATTTGTTTTTTAGAACCTTTCTTTGCTCGCAGTAGTCATATTGCCTCTCTTTCCCTCTTTGTTTTTCCCTTTGTTTTCTCTCTGGAAATATTATTTGCATTACTGAAGTTTTGGGAAGGGCAGTCTGAAAGGAAATATACTTCCCTCCTCTTCAGCCATTCAACTTCTTTAAGTATAGGAGTGCTTGCAACAGACAACTTTGACAAAAGAAGCCAGAAGATTTTGTTTCTTTAAATTGAAAAAAAAGTGTTGCAGGGCGGGTATATGTGTGTGTGAGAGAGAGAGCAGAATGTGGGCAAAGTGCTCCTCCCTGATTAGTTGGAAGTTAGATTAAGTAATTTCTCTCCACCCATGATAGGTGGAAGCCCAGAGAGAACAAGGAGTGTGCCCATATTGTTGAATGTATGACCTGCTTTTAAAACAAGGCATGAGCTGAGTAACTTGCCTCTCCACCAGCTGAGGAGGTACTAGCTTGAAAGCAAGTCAGGAATTCTCTGTTTGGAGTAAAAAGGTAAAAGGTAAGGGATCCCTGGACGATTAAGTCCAGTCAAAGGTGACTGTGGGGTGCGGCGCTCATCTTGCTTTCAGGACAACTTTCTGGGTCATGGCTAAACTGCTTCTGGTGCAACGGGACACTGTGAGGGAAGCCAGAGCACATAGAAACACCATTTATCTTCCTGCAGCATAGTGATACCTCAGTTTTCGAATATCTTGGAAGTCGAACGTTTTGGTTTTTGAACATCTTGGAAGTCGAACGTTTCGGTTTTCGAACACCGAAAACCCAGACGTAACTCGGTCCCAGGATTGCTGAAGAAAGCAGATCACTTAAGGAAAAAACCCAATTGAAGAGAGGTGGGCAAGGTAGAAGGCTAGAGTTGCCCCCTGGCCGGACTTCTCTGCCATTAAACCCACACTCTGCTACTGGCTCTCTCTCCTCTGAGAAACTACATGTGTTGAATTTCTGTTTCCTATTCAGCATTTAAAGGTGTAGGAGCCCTACTAGAAAGAAATGGGTAGCAACCCAATGTAGGACCATGAAGGGCTATGAGCTGGGAACATTTTCCTTAATGTTTATAGATTTAGAGCCCACCTGTTTAAAAGACAACTTTCTCATAAGGAAAGCACACAGATATATCACTCAGACTGTTATGTCGTATAACTATATATACACACACATACATAAAAACATAAAGCAGAGCACTAAAATTAAAAATTCTAATGAACATGCAGGCAATGAAACACATTAAAATAAAATCAGCCGCAGCAGAACCTTAGAATTATAATGCAACCACAATAAAACAGCATCACAGATTGCAGGTCCAATTAAAATAATTACAAAAAGGCCACAGTAAACAAATAAGTTTTCAAGGTCCATTTGAAGCAATGGAGCCTGTCTGATCACGCTTGGGGAAAAAGTTATTTAGATACAGCATGCAAATTTACTACTTTTGTAATATGACATAAATTTAAAATGTGATTTCCCCCCACCCCATTGAATCTCCCTCTTTTCTCAGTTTCAGTTTGTTTGGTCTATATACTAAGCATCAAAGGTGAGTAAGAGCAGAGGTGCACAAGTTTGAAACCATCAAAAGATTTATCAGCCAAAAACTAACACTAGAGTTACAGGATTTGATAAACCCTTGTAGGAGTGGTAGGTACCTGTTGATGGGAGCCACTAGTGCAGCCTACTGAATCCTGAATTGCCACACACCATAGTAGTTCCCACCCCTTTTGAAGTTTTCTTCTCCCACAAGGCAAATGTCATATGGTTCCTATTGTGTACATATTGTTGTACGCTGCCTTGATAGTTTATATGAAGGCAGTATATAAATGCTATTATACATAAATTTAAATTAATGTTGGCTAACAGCTTGCCACCCCTACTGGTAAAACAGCCCTGTGACACTCAGCTGTGAAGTGGCATAACTCTTTTTGCAGGCTTGCACGTTGGTGCCATACCTTCCTGCAAAGCTGTAAACATTCTAGGAATTCAATGCCACCGGTAAACTGGCAAAGGGTTTTGAGCCACCAGTCCTATGCACACTTCAAAGTAAGCCTCAGTGAAATTGGTGGAGCTTGTTTCTGATTAAACACAGATAGGATCAGGTTACATATTGGTTGAAATAGCTGTGTATGGCCCTGGGCTTCCCTGATGAGTCTTGCTTATTTTGTGGAAGAAGAGGAGACAGTAAGTTCATGCCAACAACCATTCATTTCTCCTGTCCTAAATATGCCCAGGGTGGGAAGGAGCAGTTGCGGTGATGCTGATGGCTTACTGTCATTGTGTAGGAGAAACGGAAAAGGTCCCTGCTTGCTTGCAGTGTGTTAGGACTGTAGTTTTATAGAACTAATGCTCAACTTGGCTCCGTGCTGTTTTAATGTGACATGTGATGAAAGTGAGCTCTTTCAGATAGGAAAAACTCAGGATTGTTCTATACAAACATAGAAATTCTAGCCATGTCAAGCTGCTCTGCAGACTAAATATCAACCATCGCTGTTGTAGGAATGCAGAAACTCTGCTTCTCTTTGTGTAGGAGAGGAATCCCTATTGGATCTTAACTGGTTGAGATCCTTTATTCCAGCCTTCCCCAACCTGGTGCCCTCCAGCTGTGTTGGACTTCAGCTTCCATCAGCCCCAGCCAAGGGAGCAATGGAAATCTCCACCATATTTGGGAATTTGCTAGTTACACTTCTCTTAAGTACTCAAACTGAAGATGTTCTAGCTCCCTGCTAGGAGTTATCTTTGGCCTTGTCATCTTTCTTATACAGAAAGCAAAAGGTGAACTTTTAATATACTGCAATATTAATCTTTAATGGAGACATATCCCAATATTTACTCCCACAAATCCATATTGTGAACAGTCCTTTAATTGTAGTCTACCAGTGGACCACAATGTGTGTCTGATTTGCCCCTAAACATAATTGTAGAACTGGGGTGGGACAGTGTATGATGTCAAATAATAGGCAGAGGACTTGGGGACAAATATTAATTGCTGGTGAAAACTGGAATGGCAGAGATGAGAGTAGTGGTAGCTCCCCGCCCCCTTGTTTTCCTGTTGATCCAGGAATGAGAGAGCTGACAAGTCAGCACTTCACTTTAAAAAAGGCTGCAGGGAACAATGCTGTGATACAGCTTATTATTATTATTAAAAATCCTGCCTTTACTCCAAGAAACTCAGGTTGGTTCCCCCTGTTTTATCCTTGCAACAACCCTTGGAGTGTAGGCTAGTGGCTGGTGCAAGGTCATCTAGTTAGCTTCGTGACTGGATGGGCATTTGAACCTGAGTCTCCCTGGTTGTGTTCCAAGACTTGTCCACTGGCTCATGCCAGTTCTGCCAACCTGATCCAGAAAACAGTGCAAGAAACACATCTGAAACATATTGATGAGGTAGCCATTATTGTTTACTACCACAAATATAAGTTCAGCTCCCTGATTTAAGCAGCCATAACCATTTATTTGACTTGGATTGTGGTTCTAAACCCATTGAACCAAAGTTGGGTTTATTTCTGAGTCAAGGGCCAAGTAAGTGTGCTGACACCATAAACAGGTTTATTATGCTAAAAAGCTTTCACTGTCTGGCAGCCACACTTAACAGCACAAAGCCCTGTGAGTCCCATGAGGGTCTCAAGAGCGAAAGGAGTGCAGTAGTCTTGAGGTGCCTGTTGCTCCTCCCCTGCTCCCCTGCCAAGGGGCCTGCGCACTAGAACTTGAGTGCCATGTCAGGCACCTGCCCTACTTTGGGAAAAGCTGACTTAAGCTGTTCTTGGGACTTCCTTAGCAATGTCAGCGTGCCTTTGGTACAGAGGTGTCGTACTGTTTACAGCAAACAAGATGTACTTTAGCTCATGCTGCTTCAAGAGGGAATTGTCTGTTCTGCCTGGAACTACTGTCCCTGCTACACAGAATTGTGTTTGTATGTAGTCCTTACGCAATAAACAGATGAAGGCGTTGACACACTGGATAATTGAAAATGGCTGTGCCAGCTTGTCATAGGCAGTTAGACTCATTTTATGCCATGGGGTGTAATTCTAATGTTGTGTTCTTTTTTTTCATGGCCAGTAAGGCATTTTGGGGCCTAGGACTACTGGCAGCAGCTGGCCATCTGAGTGTTTACTGTCCCAGGGTGACCTGCATCATGATCACATAGCCAAAAGTTGGGGAATTAATCTTCTTCATAAGAGGAGACTCCTGGAGCTGGTTTGTGTGAACCCAAAGGCTTGATAGTTTGTAGGCAGCATCAGTAGTACTATAGAGCTCGGAGTTGCAGTAATTTCCCTTCAGAGGTGTAAAGCAATCTGTAAAATCTGGCTTGATTGTTTCTGCACCTACCCCAAAACAGATATTGGCATGTTTACCTATACCTGTATTTACCTATACTTGTAGGAAGGGGAGATATTTTCTGCATTCTAAACCTCCTCTGTGGACTGGAGTAGGTATTATCAACTTGTTTTTTTGGCAGAAGCCTCTGGGCCTCCATAGAACTGCACAGTGAAGAAATGCAGGTATTAAATGCAGAGCTCTCTCCCCTGCCTCACTCCAAAGGAAGGAGTGGGCAATTGCTAGCTGATAATAAATATCCATTCATCCTGCCTCTCTTCCACAAGGGAGGGAAGCTAAAGGAGACTTACAGTGTTCACAGTCATTTCCCATCCAAGCACAGACCAGACTGACCATAGTTCTAAATTATCAGACACCCTAAATAGCTCCTGCTTCCTTCAACATGTTTTAATAAATAGCAAGCATCCTGAATCATGGCAGGAATCTTGCAAAATAAAAACTGGTGCCAAGCAACATGATCCATCTGCTTCTAATATAAACAGTGGAACTTGGTGCAACCTATGGCAAAAACTGTGTGAATCTGTTCCCTTTTTGAAAACGGCAGACCGCCTTGACTTTTGCTAAGACCTGTGCTAAGCGTTACATGCTTCCTTTAGAGGGTCAGCATTCAAGTAGCAGAAATCCAGTAACTCTTTGATCTAAAGGTGTGTAGAACTGTTGGTCATTAGGGATGTTTGTTTTAGAATATGCTAGTTTTGCAGAATAAACATGAGCTTTTGTCATGTCTTCAACGGGGGTTAGTTCTGATAAACAACAGTTCATTTGTGACTGGGCTGTACAGGAACAGTCTCTGTATAGATATTTCCCTGCACATAGGAAAGCATCTAAAACTCTTCTTTCTGATCTATTTATTCTTCCGTATGGAGGAGCATTTGGTCATTTGGGTCCCCTATCTGCAATCTGATATAATGTATCGCAGAAACAGATTTAGCACATCCATCTGCTGTTTGTGACAAACTTGACAGATGTTTATCATACATATAGTAGCAAGGGAGTGGGGGAAGCAATTTCACTAACAAAGCAAGGAGAGACCTTCTTGTGCTTGGTCATAATTCATTTTCAGATAGGATTTTTTGAGGATACATAATTAAAATAAAATTTTGAGGGCCAGAAATCAACATTTCTGTGCACAAGAAGCTGCCCAGTAGCAGACCTATCTAGCTTGTCTGCTGCTGCTCCCCAGAGTGTTAGACAGAGGCTGCCTTTGAAGATTTTGCAGATTACAAGCACTGAAAACAGTCCTGCTGACCTGGGATTCTCTGCTCCAGTTGCCACATCTCTCTGGAGACAATTGCTTTGTGTCCCAAGTGAGCAGCTATTGGTAGATCTTCCACTTCTAGCCATTAAGATACTGTATGTTAGACATTTACTAAGGGCCAAATTAGACATAAGATGTGTGAATGTGTTTGATGCATATTCTTTAGCTGCCAGGGAGCAGGGCCTAGGCAGCATTGGAGCCAGAGCGAGTGGGGTGGATGAGTTTAATTCTCCCTCCCTGACAAAAAGTGGCAGCTCTGAAGGTGCTGTTTGTGTGCAGTTTCAAGGGAGCAACCTTTTGTTGCTGGGACAGTGGAAATGTTGAACTTTTCTTCCTTCAACCCTGTGCTCCCAGTCTGTATTCATTACATTCATGTCAGTCAGGCGTTGTGTCTGGTGTTCTCCTGAGCCTTCTCACTTTGGGGGGTGCCAGTGTCCACAGACTAGCAAACAAGCCTCAAGAGTTGCATTATAAATGAGGGTGAGCCTGGATTGTCTCTTGAATGTGGTACAAAGCCAAGCAGCTTTGGTTTTTTTTAAAAGCAAACAAATCTTATTTTAGGTTTGCATTGATTCTTTTCTTTTAGCATTAGGCCTGACATCTCATTTAAGAAGAGTGTGTGTATGTCTGAGATGACATACTTTTCTGATTGGAATTAGGGTTGTTTTTGAGTTCCTTCAAGATAGGTTAGTCCCATATCTTTTTAGCCACGCTTAACCTGTTCAGTTTTTATATAATTACTTACTGGAGTAATTAGTGGCTCAAGTATGGATTCTCCTCCAACAAATTCTGTTTCTCCAGTGAAGGTTTATGTATGGAGAGTATTAATTAGCATTGGGGAGGGTGAGGAAAGAACAAGAGGGAGCTAATTATGCCTG
The DNA here is from genome assembly GCF_964270895.1 of Podarcis filfolensis. Classification (NCBI taxonomy): domain Eukaryota; kingdom Metazoa; phylum Chordata; class Lepidosauria; order Squamata; family Lacertidae; genus Podarcis; species Podarcis filfolensis. Next base: position 2,292,592 of record NC_139610.1, on the reverse strand, counting down.
AAAGCTTCATCTGAAATGGAAAGAAGTGTTATATTAATTATTCCTATAAGAAATTTGCTGCCGTGAAAGTAGCCACATTCTGTGTTACCTTAGAAAAACCTTGTTAGGCTGAGGGGACAGTGTTTGGCCCAAGGCCCTTTGGGGAGCTTCATGGCTATCCAGTGATTTTAATCTGTTTCCAGCATCCAAACCTTTCACCAGCCCTGCCCTGCTCTGCTCTGGGATTCCTCATGCATTTATTAGTGCCATTTCTGAGCATAGGCTTGTAAATAACCACTCTTCTTCGGATGGGATGAGACCTTGGAGGAGGAGCTCCAGATGGAATGCGTAGTCTCATTTCAAGTTGGAGTCAGCCCTCTTCAAGCTGGATCTGGGATTCACTCCCTATCTCTGCTGCTGCTCTGCTTTCTTTTACAGACCCTCCCCTCCCCTGCTGAAGGGAAAAGGCTTCACCTTGGGGAAGTAGGCAAGAAGCGGTAGAGGGCTCACTTTGACACAGTTCTGAGTATTGTACCAGCCAGACGACAAGGAGTGAAGCAGGCACAATTTTCACTCTTGCTCATTCTCACTAAACCATAGTTTGACTTAGCTTTATGTGCAAACTGAGCTGGAGGCAAGGCCTGTGTGGTACAGTGGTTAACAATATCAAACCAGGTTGAAATCCTCACTCTGTTCTGAAGCTCACTGGGTTACCTCAGGCCAGCCTACTTCACAGAATTGTTGTGAGGCTAAAATTAGGAAGGGGAATGTGTTCACAGTTCTTATCTCTTTGGCGGGGGATAATGATGCATGGAGCACCCATTTTCGGCTAGGACAATGGGGCTCCTGGTGTTCACTGGTATGCTCAAAAAGCCAATGGAGGGGTTGCACATCTCAAATTGGCCAGACGCAAACTGCTTCCTGCTGACTAGCAGGAAAACTTACCTTCTGATTTTGGCGACAAATTACTACGATATGTAGGCAGGCAATTTTCCACACACACCCTTTGGCTAGTGGCTCATGTGAGCATAATTTGCACAACTGTCTTAGTGACCCTTTCCTAGAAGAAAGTGGTTGTACCCTCAGAAAAAGAAGGAAAAGTTGAGATGGCGGTTGAAGAAGTTGGTGCTTTTTCTTTTCAGGCAATTAGTTAAATCTTCATAGCCAAGTGTGCTTCCTGCTTTGGAAAACAGTTGCCCACTCTACATAATTGACTTTCTGTGTCTGTCTGGAGTTGAGATGGGGAGCTGCAGAGGTCTGCTTTATTGGTTTTTAAAAAAGCATTCTTTCTCTCACCTTGATAATGGGACATACTTTATATTTTAACAAGTGCAGTTCTGCAGAAGCTTTGAAATATGAATGTGTAGTTCAGGCATAATACTTACTTACTTACTTACTTACTTACTTACTTACTTACTTATTTAAAGCAGGAGTCTTATCCCTCTTCATCGCCAATATGGTTCGTGGACTCAGATGACCCCAACTTGACTTCAGTATTGGAGCGTTTAGATGATATTAAAAAGAGCAATACTCTGGTAAGTGATCACCTGTCCTCCTTTGCTTAATCTGGCATTTGGTTATGAACTAGGTATTAGGTTAGAATCCCACAGCCATGCCATTGTTTGGTGGTGCCTTTTTTGTTTTAAGCAAAAATATTGCTTGTGGTTTCACAAGTGGCACTCCTTCACCAGCTGGCCATCTAAAAAGATTTGATCTAGAATAGTATCTCTTTCAGTTTGCAGAAACCATTTATTCACAGCAAAGGCTCATGCAGGGTAACTACCACAAATGTTTTAGCAATTGCAAAAAGCAGAAGCCAGAAAACAAGTGTGCTTTGCGTGGAGAGGGGGCATGTTATAAATAACAAAATTGTCCATTTGTATGAGAGAAAGCAGGTGGGATTTTTCATGCTTTCCTGTCAAAAATAATTTCTAGATATTGTGACAGTACTTCTTAACACATAGTGCCAAAACTGAAACTAGCGCTGCCCTCTTTTCTTATCATAGCTGGCTGTATTATGACTTGCAAGCAGGAGAAGAAGAGCTTCAGATTGTGATTCTTTCATGCTGCTTTCTCTGACCCAGTTCCCTCCAGTTGTTGTGGGAGTGCAGCTCTCATTGGCCCCAGCTAGCATGACCAATGGTTAGGGATAATATGAATTACACTCTAAAACATGGAGGGCATCAGGTTGGGAAAGGCTTCTTCAAGAAATCATAGTGGTTTCTTGTATTTAGTTTTAAAGCTACCCTGCCTTTACACGTGACCAAAGCAGAGGGCTGAAGTCCTACTGGGCTTTCCAACGTATGTATTTCTACCACCAATTCTTGAAATCAAATTGGGGGTGTTAACCAAGGGGCAATTCATAATATGCACTACTGGGAAATAATATTTCTTCCTAGCCTAAATTCTTGGCTTGTGGGACTGCCGTCTTCTGGATGGGTGGTGTACACATGCAAAGCCCAAGCCACCTTCTTGGCAGCCATGATTTGATGCTACAGTCCCAAAAATCTTAACCATGGGAATTCTGGAGCAGCAGTAGGATGGTAGAGCATCTAGAAACAGGTGTTGCTGCTGCTTCCCTTACTTGGCTGCTTTTAGGAAGGAGACAGTTGTCCTGTTCAGGTTGTCTTCTGATGCTTTGGATTAGTGTTCCAGTTGATATCATTTACATGTGCCTGTTGGTGAGAGAGAGAGAGAGGATGAGAGAGAGAGAGAGAGAGAGAGAGAGAGAGAGAGAGAGAGAGAGTGAGAGAGAGAGAGAGAGAGAGTGTAAGAGTCTAAGCAGAGCTGGCAGTGTGTTGAAGTTGATCACAAGTTATAATAAAAAGAAGTATAGCAATAATAGCATTCCAGAAATAAGGTTACAACTGGAAAATCTATTAAATGATATTTAGTATTTATTGGCAAACTCCTTCATGATTTAATTTTGTTCCAACACATCAAGAAGGCTCTCCAGCTGCTCATGAGCATAGATTCTGTTTTCCTGGAGTCTCTTGTAATGAGCAATGTTTACCATTCTCAGGGTTTGCCAGCACTGTGAAGCCAGTTGAGCTGAAAACATTTGAGACACATCCTGCTTCATAGTATCCTGAATTGTCTATAGATGCACAGCAACGTAGTAGTACCAAATGTTACTCTCGCTCTTACTCTGCACTCCTGGAGTTTAAACACTTTTGGTTAAACATTTTCCAGTCTGTAACTGCTTCATGCTGCATCTTAAATCTGAACTGTGGACTATTGATAAGTGTAACATGTTTTAGACCAATGCATACAGTATTGCGTAGGACATCTAATGCTGATGTGTAGATGTGACATCAGAGTTCATGTGTCCATTGCCAGGCAGGCGGGATAGGCTGTTCTAAAAATGAGATGTTGGGGCATCTGCTTAAGTTTCTTCATGCATATTTTGAATAAGAATAAATTACAAAAATCAAAGGGTCTGGACTAGACTCATTCTGTTAGGCTTTGCAGCTTCAGATGAGTTGGAAAGAGTCCTGATGCAGCAGCAAGCTCATCTGGAAAGTTGTGTTTTCAGAAACAGTTCCAAGAAAGATAACTATAACATTTTGGCACTATTATCCCAGATTCGCCTTGTTGGACCTGTACTAGTTCTGCCTCTTTCAAGGCTGCCTGGGAGGTAGCTGGTTCTAAACAGGAGCAAGCGACACTGTTCATTCCTACCCATGAGTGCATTATGCTTTCTGCATCCAACAATTCTATGCTTGTTTCCTAGCCTGTGGCTTCATCTGCTGCTTAATAGCATCCCACAATAGAGCCACATTTCCTGGTTATCTAAGGTTGCTGGGCAGGGAAGGATGTGACCAACTTGCTACGACATGAGTTTGTAGCTCAAACTGGGGCCTTAGCTAGTTCTGCTTCTGTAAGCCAAGCATGTTACCTTCCCAAGCAAGTGTTGGTAGAGGCCCTGCCTTGACCTAGAGATCCAGAAGCTTTAATTCTCCCTCCTCTGTCTGCCATGCTCTGCATACAGTCGTACCTTGGAAGTCGAATGGAATACGTTCTGGAAGTCCATTTGACTTCCAAAACGTTTGAAAACCAAATCACGGCTTCGCCAATCAGAAGCCATGGAAGCCCCTTCAAATGTTCAGGTTCGAAAAGGACATTCGCAAACCGGAACAATCATTTCTGGGTTTGTGGCGTTCAGGAGCCAAAACATCCAAGTTTCAGTGAGTTCGACAACCAAGGTACAACTGTACTCAAATTTAATTAATTTGCCTGCTAGAATCCTATGCTATAGTTAAAATCTACTGAGGGGGACTGTTTGGGTTGCAGAAGCCAGTGCCTTCTGTTGGTTGCTTAAGCATTTAACAGTAGCTGGTCATTATTTCTCCACAGTAAAAATGAGGAGTTGAAACCTGCTCACTCTTATTTAAAAAGGAGCTTCAGGTGCTTGGGAAAACAGTGGCACTGCGCGACAAAGCCAGACTTGACATGGGGTGTTATGGATGCCGCTAAATCTGCCTTGTTGTTTAATGGGCTAATCCTAAAGAAACCTTGAAAGTAAATCATACTTGATATAGTGGGATAGAACTATCTAGTAAGCATGCTTAGGGTTGCAGCTTTAACATTCATAAAGAATTACACAGTAAGTGCTGTACATTTTGCCCAAACAAAAATCTGCAAATCGGTCTAATAGATCTTTCATTGACACTTCCACGCTGAATGTGCCATTCCTAAACCTGTCTTTGAATGGAGGGGTATTTAAAGGGAAACAGCATTTTGCAGGCTAAAAATAGTATCCTATGGGCTCTGAGCAGAAGAAGCAAAACACTGATGTATTGCCCGAGATCCATAGGTGGTCACAGGTGGTCATGTTATTCCCAGCTGTTAATCTGTGCTACCATAGGTGCAAAACTCAGGTTACATGTAGCTTATTGGGAGACAAAATTCTGTCTGTTTTGGGCTGCCGCCAGCAAATGGATCCTCTCCTCTTGCCCTTACTTAACACTTGATAAAAACTAGGATTTGTGTGTATGTGGTAAAAGTAAAAGCACTTAAGGCCCAGATGAATAGGTGCTTTGTGTGTGTGTGTGTGTGTGTGTGTGTGTGTGTGTGTAAAAGTGGTAATTTTCATAGGGCTGGAAGGAAGTGCAATTGCCAGGCCAAGGCAGAATGCTCTGCAGAGCAGGACACCTGATCGGGGCAGCAAAGGCCTGGAGTAAGCAAGGTGTTCCATTTCCAGGGTCTTGCAGGACAGGTGGGTCCGGATGGCACAAGCCACAGAGAAAATTTATTCCTGGTACCAAATATTCTGTCAGACACCGGATTTCTATAAATTTATTTCTGTAAACAAACTAGATGTTTGTTAGTTTTTGAAGCGAGTCTGTCTGTTCCGGTGCAGTTAAGACTAGGGCTGGGTGATGTCTGGTTTTCAACATCATGATATATCAGCAGCTGAATACTGAAATATGCTGATATATCACGATGTCGGCAAAGCCATTGCCTTGAGTCCTACCCTCCAAAGCAGGAGAAAACAAGCATGCTCCCTCTTCCCTGTGACAGTCCTTGAAATATTTGAAGATAGCTAACATATCTCCTCGCTGTCTCCTGTGCGTATGGAACTCTGGTACATCATGGAGAAGGGTTCAAGCGAATCCTTGTCTCTGATGTGCACACTTCAATGCTCAGGGTATGTGCTTTCAATTGAGCAGTTCCTCCAGGTGGTGCTGGCAGGTCAAGAGGACCGTCCTGCGTGCCCTCCCAGAATAGCTGGATAGATACAAGATGGAGGCTGTTGCTTTATTAATCTGAGTACCAGGAAATCTAAGACTTAACAACTTATAGCCTTTGTATATTATAGGGTTTATTATAGTTATTTGTTTAAGAGGTGGGTATCCTCTTTGTTGGGCACAGGATTCAGGGCACAGCACGGCAAACTTTCATTCAAATAAAACATGAGAACAAACCATTCACAAGCCATTTTACTTGTTTTGTAGCTTCTCCAACAATTGAAACGATTGATATGCGACCTCTGCAGACTATATAATCTTCCTCAGCATCCTGATGTTGAAATGTTAGATCAACCATTGCCGACCGGCCAGGTAAATCCTAATGTTCCTCTGACTGACAGGTGCTAATGGGTCTGCCGGATGTTTGGGCTGTGGGCACAGGTTGCTGAACCCCCCCTAAGCATGCTGCTGACCAGACAGGAGTGCAACATGGGTTATTTTTTGTGGTGTGTAAAGGTGACTAATTCACAAATCATTTCTATGCAGAGCAAGTGGTACTCATTGTCTTGTTAAGGAAAACAACATTCCTCATTGTTTGAGATGAGTATTGTGTTTATCTTTGTGATGGAACAAAGCAGGGTAGGCTTATAAAGAACTTTTAGGTTCTGCTGCTTAGTTCCAATGAGGGCGAAGCTTTCCTGTCTTCTTGTTCCTCCCTTACATGCAAGATGCTTACTCTCCTCCAGCTTTAAGAAGCTCACTGTGGCCTTCGTAGCACTGCCTCATTGAGAATTTAATCTCTCGCCACTAGACACCTCTCCGTTTCTAATGTTTTTTCCAAAACTGATAGTTCTTTATCAAAGTGCAATCAGTGTGTGCATATGTTTGCATCTTTGTGTGTGCTTCTTTATAGCTCATAAGCTCAATTCCTATTTTCAGTAATGGTGCTTAGCATTTGTAACATGCTTTTGAGTGTTCAAAGCATATCATGTGCATTATCTTGTAAACCCTTCGGGACGAAACCTCCCTGAAAAGTAAGTGAGTCTTGTTATTGGGAATGGGATGCTCAAGCTAGCATGTGTTGTGGCCATCTAGTGAGATTATAGCAGAGGTCGAATTTAAACTGACTCAGCCTCTTGGCCGCTAGCATACTTTTTCTTTTTTCTTTTTTAAACTGAAAGTGATAGTAACAAAGAATCTGATTTTGTTATGTTCCAGAATGGAACAACGGAAGAGGTTACATCAGAAGAAGAGGAGGAGGAAGATATGGGTGAAGTATGTCTGTGTGCGCATCTGTGCACGCATGTCTGTGCATGCACGCGCATGCTTTCCAGTAGTAGTAGTAGTAGTAGTAGTAGTAGTAGTAATAATAAATACATTTATTATTTATATCCTGCCCATCTGGCTGGGTTTCCCCAGCCACTCTGGGCTGCTCCCAATCGTATATTAAAAACACAATACAGCATTAAACATTAAAAACGTCCCTAAACATGGCTGCCTTCAGATGTCTTTTAAAAGTAGGATAGTTGCTTATTTCCTTGACAACTGATGGGAAGGTGTTCCACAGAGCACTACTTCTCGCAGGGAGGGAACCGCCAGAAGGCCCTCGGAGCTGGACCTCAGTGTCTTTGTTATTCTTATTCTGGCTTCTATCATTCTTGAATCTCTCTAGGGAAGGAGGAGTGGAAACCATGGGGAATCAATTGAAGATCTGCCCTCCTAAAGTTCAATAACCCTTCTGTGTGCAATCCTTATCCCACCCAAACAGCATTGTGCATATCTGTCTGACTGCCAGGGACCCTGCAGTGGAGCTTCCCTTCGCTCCTATGCACTCTCCTCCCTGTCTGCATAATCAGCCTGAGATAACTGGGTTCAAAGCAACGGGGGGCTTGTGCTTCCCTTTCCCCTGATCCAATAGTGCACATTTAGGGCAGGGGGAGAGAAACAGCCATGAAGTCTCAATTGCTTTTGTAAGCATTTTGCCAATGAGATACACCCGCATTTTTGCCCTTGCTTGTGTTCTCCCCCATCCCTGCCCTGTATGAGAAACCCTGACTGATGCAAAGCACTAAGGCACATGAATTTTGCTTTTGTTGGCCTTGTTCTTCTTAAGTAGTATAGTAATTTTGTCTTGTAGGATATTGATCTGGATCATTATGATATGAAGGAGGAAGAACCTGTTGATGGAAAGAAGACAGAGGATGATGGCATTGAGAAAGAGAACCTGGCAATCCTAGAAAAAATCCGAAAGAGTCAAAGGCAAGACCACCTAAATGTAAGAGGCGATCAAACAAATAAGAGCATGCTGTAGAATGCATACAGCATTTCATTTTCTGCACCGTTTCTTGCAGGAATGTATGTACTTTTAGCACACTTCCGTAAATTTCATAGCTATATTGGGAGTTATAAGGTTACAGTCTCTCCATGCTCTCTGTGTGTACTTATTCTACTTATACATATAGAAAGAATTTAAATCACTTTACCAAAAATGTACTGTTTTTTCTACCTTCCAACTTGTTAAATATTTAAAATTAGTGTCCTAAATGATTGTGCCAGTTTTTCAATATTGATCATTGGTAGCCTTCTTTTAAACAGCCTTTTAATGGCCCTGGTACTGTTCTTTTAAGAGTTTTATCAAATCAAGCTACCCTTAACTTATTTTTAGGGTGCAGTCTCTGGGTCTGTCCAGGCTTCAGATCGACTTATGAAAGAACTCAGGGATATATATAGGTCGCAGAGTTACAAGTCAGGTAAGTATCTGCATCTTTTATGAGCAAAATCATAACGTTCTATTCTGATCTGGGCTATGATATGCAAAATTAAGGCTGCAATCCTATATAATGTATGACAGGGGTGGCCATTGTGGTGCCTTCTAGATGTTTTTGCCATGCTGACTGGGGCTGTTGGGAGTTGGAGTCCAAAACATCTAGAGGGTGTCAGGGTGGCTACACTTGATGTATAGTATACTTGCTTGTGCTGAACTATCTGGGACGTAGCTATGAGTAGACATGCATAGATTTCCATTGTAAATGTGCCCAAATCTGAAACTGAGTAAGTGGCTTGTTTTGTCTTCTTTCCTAGTGTCTGCGCTATCAGATTCTGAGCTATTCCTCTGTTGCACTCAGTTCGGCATTCATACTTTTAAGAATTTTTTTTAATGAAATTATAAACATTGTGCACTTTATCAAAGTGTCTCAGGTGAAATACTAAACAACCATCAAACAGTTTGAAATCTGTGTTAAGTAAAGAAAGCACAAATACCCTCAAATTTCACAGTCCTGTCCACCAGTCACAGGACTCCCTCTCTGAATCAAAAACCAATTGCAAATTCCCACACAGAAAGAAAGTGTGGGAAACCCCAGCTTTTATCTGAAGAGTGTAATATCTAGTCTGTCTCTGTATTTGATTACAAATGGCCTGGCCTTGAAAATGCTTTTCCTGAGAAAACCATTCTCCTTGTCTCTCTCTTGTTAATCAAATCACAGTTGACCGTTTACTCTCCCAGCTTACCAGAAAGTCCTTGTGTTGCATTCCTAGTATGTACTCCACATTCTGCAGGTCTAAATCACCAGTTGATTTCCTCCACCTCTCATGGCTGCTGTGTATTTTAAAGGCAGCACTCCCTAACTTTGCGTATGAGGGGCGAAGGCTGAAATTTTCTGCCATTGCGCTCTCTCTCTCTCTCTCTCCTTAACACGGAGCTAAAACCTTGTTCAAAGACTACAGCATGATCCTTCCAATATAATACAACAAGTTGTGCAGAATCCTTCAGTTCCCTATGTTTATTAGCATATATGAAACTGGCATGCTCCAGGGCTTTTGCCCTATGTTCTCTTGAGAAAAAATTATGCATTTACTTGGTAAACAAATGCTTGTAGATTTTCTCCTATAGATCAGCACAGCCAGCCAGTTATCTGACCGTCCTCTTCATTCTGTACGTAGTTCAGTTCCTGAAATAGCACAGTAGAGGAGTAAGGCATTGTTTGAGCTGCCTCCATATTGAGTTTTAAGGCTTTTTTCAGTAGTGATTTTTTCACAAGGTCAGGCATTGTTTAGGAGCCTCAGTGGCATTCATAGGGTGTTAATACTGAGCACAAAACCAGGCATTTGGTGCTGGCAAAGATGTATACATCTGAGTGTGTCCTTGCAGCTGCAGAAATATCACAAGGGTTCCCAGAGGCTGTCAAAAACTGGCCTTGACTTTTGCTCTTCTATGAGAGTTTGAATTGGGTGGCTACCTTAACTTATAAAAAGGGTAGCTAGATTTTTTAAATTTTATCCAGACATCTTTACTGAAAGTTCAAAAAGTACATACTTATATATGCACTAAACATGATGAGACATAAATAAAAGAGAGAAAAAGAGAAACAGCCCCCATGTAGAAGGGAAAATAAAGGGGGGAGGGGAGGAAACCCAAAATTATACTTTACAAAGTTGTTATTGTACTCCACCAGATCTTAACCTATTACACTATTTGTAAGAATGGATTCCAAATATCATTGAATTTGTCCATGGCAAGTCTGTGTTTATATGCAAGTCGTTCTTACGTTGCAAGTTTGTATAAGTCTTCAATCCAATCATAGAAGGGAGCGGCATTTTTATTTTTCCAATTCTTCAGTATCCGTCTTTTTGCTGTGGTCGGGGCACGGAGAGTCCACTCATATTGTCCTTTTGTAGGGTTCCATGTGCTTGAAAATATTCAAGAGGATACTTTGCTCTGTAAATGTAAGGTTGTTCCATACAGTTCTGTTGATGGTTACAGTTACCTTCTGCCAAAAATATGTCAGTATAGGACAATGAAATAACATATGTTTTAGAGAAGTATTATCCCTATTGCATTTCCAACAGTTAGATAAAAGGGTAGCCATAATAACTGGAAAGTGCAGCCCACTGAAGATACGGAAAGGAGGAGAGGCTTTTGTAGAGTAATACTTGGATTTATTGAATTGAGCTTTGAGTCTTCTTAATGGATATTGACAAAAAGGTAATTTAAATTAATTGCGCACATTTTTAAAAAATTACTCTTTGAAATATGATTCGTGTTTGTAGGTGGCTTTAATTTCTTAGATTTGAATACTTGTGCTAAGATTTTATTAACAAGAGATATGAAATGGGAGTAGAAGAGTGGGGGGAAAGGTTGCTATAACTTATATAACGGCATTGCTTTCAGGGATTATACGTCTCTGCGGGATTTAGAAGCTTAAAAACCCTTTAAAATTAAGAAAGTTTAAAATTAAGAAAGTCTTTAAAATTAAGAAAGTCTTAAAGGGAGGCAGGATTTTCCCGAGGGTCCCTGCCTGTCATAAAATCATGGAATAATAAAGTTGGAAATAACCCCAAGGGTCATCTAGTCCAACCCCCTGCAATGCAGGAATCTCAACTAAAGCATCCATGGCAGATGACCATCCAGCCTCTGCTTTAAAACTTCTAAGGAAAGAGTCACCACCTTCCAAGTGAGTCCTGTTCCACAGTTGAATGGCTCTTACTGTCAGAAAGAATGTTCTTCCTGATGTTGAGTTGGAATCCCCTTTCTTGTAACTTGAAGCCATTGGTTTGGGTCCCACCCTCCAGAAGAGGAGAAAACAGGCTTGCTCCATTTCCCATGGGATAGCCCTTGAGTTATTTGAAGATGGCTATCAGATCTCATCTCCCTCTCCTCCTTTCCAGGCCAAACATACCCAGTTTCCTCAACCTTTTCACATGGTTTCCAGACCCTTGATCATCTTGGTTGCCCTCCGCTGCACACATTTCAGTTTGCCAATAGTATTCCTGATTTGTGGCGCCCAAAATTGAACATAGTATTCCAGGTGTGGTCTGGCCAAGGCAGGATAGAGTGGTATTATTACTTTCCTTGATTGGGACACTATACTAGTGTTGATGGAGCCTAGAATAGCATTAGCTTTTTTTGCTGCTGCATCATGTTGTTGACTCATGTTAAGTTTGTGGTTCATTAAGGCCCCTAGATCCTTTTCATGTGTACTAGCCGGGTGCCCCCCATCTTACATTTGTACAGCTGGTCCTTCCTGTCTAAGTGTGGAACCTGACATTTGTGCCTATTCAAATTTATTTTGTTAGTTTGGGCCCAGTTCTCCAATTTGTTAAGGTCATATTGAATCCCAGTTCTGCCTTCTGCAGCATTCTGTCATAGAAGTTGTTCAAATTTTGCATTAAAAAGGGTGAGACCTGTTTTATGGAAGCAAGCCTGGTATGATAGTTGTGACTGGTGAGAACATTCTAGGCAGGGCTGGAGGATCTCAAGTGCTTCATTGGTGTGGCATCTCAAAACCAGAAACATGTCTAGCCCTTCAGCCTGGCACAAGGGGCAACTGAAGTATAAAAGGGCTATGTGATTGGAGGAACAGACATTCCATGGGAAACTCAGGATGGCGTGGATACATGTGCAAAGCCCCCAAGGCAGCAAAAGTTTTGGATCACTGGATGGTTCTCAGTAGATGGAGAAGGGTTTTGGGTTTTTTACTCCCAGCTGTTTGACAACAGCAAGAACACATGGTTGCTCCCTCACCCCTTCATTCTGTTGAAATGAAGGCAGCTTGGGAGAAACCCAGGAGTGGGTATTACTGTGGCAGGACTGAGTTTATTCATCCCAGTTTATTATGGGACACAGGAGGCAAAACCTGCAGTTCCTTGCGCAGTATTTTTGCACCTGACTTTGCCCACTTGCTGTTTCTGCATGTGATTCTAGTTGATGATCCTCTTGGGATTATTAAAAAACAAACTGGTCGATCCCACAAGTCTGGTTCAGGTAGGGATGTTGAAAGGTACTCTCTCTAGTTTTCGACTTAAATGTGTCTAGCTCTGGAATAAAGACTATCCAGATGCATTGCATCTGCTTTTAATAAGGCTTGCATGGTACTTGTGCTTCCTGGGGTGTTCCTGGTTTCATTTCATGTCTGGGGACTTACCGTATTTTTCACCCTATAGGACGCACCAGCCCATAGGGCACACCTAGTTTTTTTTTGGGGGGGGGAATGAAGAAAAAAAAATATTTTCCCCCCCCCCAGGTGCGGGGCTGGGGCGGGGCAAGCCCGAGCTTCCCCCGACCCCAGCCCAGAACAGGCAGCTCTCCGCAAGCCGGGGGTTGGAATTGTAATTATGTGTGGGATAAACTGCAGTGAATTTTACTTTTCTAACCAGACTAGCAATAGGCATGATCAGTGTTCAAGGACACATTCTAGGCCAGCCATGCAAAAATACTCAAGGAAGGTGTGAAGAGGGGCAATGAGGGCTGTGGCCTGGTGAGAGCTGCAAGGGAGTTGAAGGGCAACCTTAGGGGCCTGGGCCTGATTCCTCCCGAAATTAAGAGGAATAATTTCTCAACACGACTTCGCGACAGACTCCCACTGCGTGCGGAGAGCTTCCTGAATGAAGCCTGGAGAGCAAGAGGGGTCGGTGCGCACCAACCCCTCTTGCTCTCCAGGCTTCAGCAAAAGCCTGCATTCGCCCCATAGGATGCACACACATTTCCCCTTCATTTTTGGAGGGGAAAAAGTGCATCCTATAGGGCGAAAAATACGGTACCTATCCGTGCTAGAAAGAACGCATCCTTAAGACGCGGCATTCTTAATCAGTGCCAGGGTGTTTGCTATCTATAGATATAAGCCCTTGCCACACTGTTAGCTAGTAATCCCGAGGCAGTGTTGTGTTGTATTTGCTCTTACGAAAGGCCCCCATATGAACCGGTGCACCTTGGAATAGAAGTGGCTTGAGCATGGAGATTCTATCAGCTGTGCATTTTGACAGTATCCACCTGCTTCATCTTCGGACTGCAGTCGGAGCTGAGCACCGACACTGGAGATAACAGTGAAATATTCACAAAATGGAAGGATTCTTGTTTTTAGGGGCCTGGCCAGCCTAATTAAAAATACAGGAGTGCTTCTGGAGTCCCACCTCCACTAAAGTTCCCAGTTCATTTTCCCACCTTGACCACAAATCCGCTCTTCCCTCTATAGCTGAGATGGGGAACCTGTGTCCCTCCAGATATAGTTTGGGGCTGATGGGAATTGGGAGCCCAACATCAGCTGGAGGGCCACAGAATTCCCATCCCTGCTCTAGAGCGCCTAGGTGAGTGTGAAAAGGTAGATGCAAACATTCTTGCAAGTTCAAAAGATGGCAGCCCAGGAAGACAACCCACAAACAAGGGAGTTGTCTGCTGATCATTTGCATAGTGGACCATTATATGTATGGACTGGTGGTTCGGCTTCCTATGCCTGCCCTTTGAATTAATTTGTTGTTTATTTGTTTAAAATTTGGAACATTAATAAAAATCATTTGGGGGGGAAATGCCATGCCTGTTCAAGGAGGCCTGCTGCAGTCATTTGTTTGTGTGGGTGTGGGATGAACCAGTGCAATCTTACATAGACAAAATTTTTCATTTCTTTAAATAATCTTTCAACCACTCGATGCCTCTGCAACTCTGTTTCCTTTAATCCTTAACCAGTTGTTATGGGAAACTTAGTTTTACAGAAACTCCCTTCCCAAACTCTTCTCCTCACCCCAAGTGTAATATTGTGTTCTACTAAGGCCAACAGAATCTGAGATCAGAAAAGGCAGCTTACAACTGTAAGGCATGATGGCACTGGCAAGAACTGCAAGTGCTACTCTTGAATCACTGCCTTCTTCTATGCATTTGTAACCCGTTCTTCACTAAGGGAACCTAGCAGCCCCTTGCTCTGGGTATCTCCCTCTTGGACTCCTGCAATGTGCTCTACGTGGGGCTACCTTTGAAGGTGACCCGGAAACTTCCAGCTAATCCAGAATGTGGCAGCTAGACTGGTGATGGAGCGGCTACCAAGACCACATAACCACAATCTTGAAAGACCTACTTTGGCTCCCAGTACGTTTCTGAGAACAATTCAAAGTGTTGGTGCTGACCTTGAAAGCCCTAAATGCTTGGCCCAGTATCCCTGAAGGAGTGTCTCCAGCCCGGACACTGAGGTCCAGCGCCGAGGGCCTTCTGGTGGTTCCCTCACCGTGAGAAGTGAGGTTACAGGGAACCAGGCAGAGGGCCTTCTCAGTAGTGGTGCCAGCCCTTTGGAACACCATCAGATGTCTTCTAAAAGTCAGATAGTTACTCCTTGACATCTGAAGGCAGCCCTGTTCAGGGAGGTTTTTAATGTTTGATGTTTTATTGTGCTTTTAATTCTGTTGGGAGCCATCCAGAGTGGCTGGGGAAACCCAGCCAGATGGGCGGGGTATTATTTATTTATTTATTTAGTTATACCCCTGCCCATCTGGCTGGGTTTCCCCAGCCACTCTGAACGGCTCCCAGATATTATTATTATTGCTTGAGCAGGCAGAGAGAGGCCTGCCTACTTTTCGCAACATAATCGCAACTGCTAAGACCCCACTTTTTATTATTTGTAAGTCATTTTAAACTAACTAAAAGATTTCCCTCTAGAGATAGCATCTCTCCAGGACTTTCTTCTTTAGTTGGGGCTGGCAACATAGACTGTTTGGCACTGGAAAGACTGCATAAACTGGCTAAATTTTGTAGCTTCTTCTATTAATACAAATGCAGAAAAGAAACTGAAAGGGATTTTCCTGGCCTTTTTATTTGCTTTATCTTCTCTTCCACATATTTGTGTGTGGCATTTTGAAAGCCACAGAATGCCCTCGTTTTAAAAATACATTCTTGGGGATTTTCTATATGCTTATTTGCCTCATTCAGCAGCAGGTGCTGCCCCGGGAACCTCAGCGGATGTGTCTGCTTGCAGATCAGCTGGGACAGGGGTCAGCAACTCCAGAGCCGCATGTGGCTCTTTTACACCTTTGCCGCGGCTCCAGGGCAGATACTAGCGAGGGGAGGAGGCGCATTGTGCGCCCCGACACTCCCCACTGTGGCGAGCGCTGTACTGGCTGTGACGTCGCATGGGGGCGGTGCATGCGTTAGTCACGCACCGTCCCGACATCACCTTCCCGCCCGCTGTCAGATCGGAGGGCAGCGGCGCGCATGCAATGGTTTTGCGGCTCCCAGTTTTTTTCCCTTCGGAAACGGGTCCAAGTGGCTCTTTTTGTCTTAAAGGTTGCAGACCCCTGAGCTGGGAGAAGGCGCAGTCATTCAATATGTGTGCAGTTGCTGCCGTTAGAGTGTTGCTGTTATTATTTTTACTGAAGGTGCAAGTAGAATGAATCAATAGGCTCTTTCCCTGAGACATTCTCTACAAGCTGTTCTTTCCTGCAGCAGGAGGTTTCCCTGGTGTGGATTTCTGCTGCAAAATAGAGGAGAGTTTGTGGAGGAAAGGTGGGGAAAGAGTCAGGGAAACCCTAACTTGTCGTGGAAAAAGGCTGCAAGAGGTTGTCCAGGCACATATAATTCATGGTACTGTAAATAGTGTCAAAATAGATGCTGTAGGTTTTCTGAAGCTAGGCACATGTGGAGCCAGTCAGTCTTGTAATGGAGGGTATTAGGAGCGCCATGTAGGAGCAAGATATAATTTTGCCCTCAGATACAAAGGTAGGATTGCTCTTATTAGTGAAGTTCTGCTTTCATCCAAACAGCTCTGTGCTGCTGAGGAAAAGAGAGGACCTTGCTCATTCAGAACTCAGCATCTCTTTGCATTCAACCTTCGTGGAGTTCCAGATCGCTATCTTGGGTTTGGGTGTGGGTGTGTTTTCTAGTAACAACGGAAGCAAGCAACTCTTTTCATTTCCATTTTCTGCAGGGATTTATTCAGTGGAACTTGTAAATGACAGCCTATATGACTGGCATGTAAAACTTCTAAGGTAAGTTCACTTTTCCCCACCCCAACACTGTCCTAAATCAGTGGTTTTGCTATTGATGGATAGCTGGGTTGGTGGATGAAGGTGCATGATGATAATAATTTGATGTCCGCACCTAGGAAAGTTGTATACTATGTTGCAGATTAGCATATTTGCTTAAGGTTAGGGTTGTCACTCTAGACTTTTTTGTAGCCCTAATTGGCTAGGTCACTTGATTAGCCAGTGCATCTCTTTTAAAAAACAGACTTTTAAGTGCTTATAAAACTGCAGAGGGCTGATACTCTTGCAGGAGAGGCATTCCTTCCTGTGTAACGTAAATCAGTCCCCATTGTGACACAGTGTACAGTGGTACCTTTAATTCTCAAATTTAATTAGCTCCGTAAGTCTGTTCCAAAACTTTTTACAATCTAACAAGATAATTGATCCATAAAATGAAAGCAATAATCAATGTTCTGTACTATAAAATAAATAAGACAGTATTGTAGATGATAAAAATTAAAATTATTTTTTTTCTTGCCTGCACTGATGATAGTCATTGTTTGGAGGGGGGGGGGGCTTTTATCCATTTCCACAGTCACACGATCAATCAATCATAAAATGAAAAACAAGCCACAGTCACAAAAATGAAAAAGCCACACAAACAAAAAAGCAAAAAATAGCAAAAACAAAAGCACCAAATATCACCCCAGAACACTACAATCAGAAACAGAAGGCTTTAATTTTGGTAGGGGCGGGCCTTAAATTAGCTGCTCAATGATGCAAACGGAATGAAAAAAGCCTTTATTACGATGGGGGGGGGGGCTTAAATTTGCTGTGCAAGGGTAAAACGGGATGAAAAAAGCCTTAATTACTATGTGAAGGACTCAAATTAGCTGCGCAACAGTGAAAACAGAAGCTCAGGAGCATGTTCGGCTTCTGGGGCAAAGTTCAAAAACCGGAACACCTACTTCCGGGTTTGCAGCATTCGAGTTCTGAGTTGTTCGGGAACTAAGCTGTGTGAAAACTGAGGTACCACTGTATATTGTCTAAACCTTGTTTTTATTCATACAAGTGGTGCTAAACAAGACACAGCAGCCCTGAATGCTGCATCTCATCTATTCTTCTCCTCACCCAAAAACCCCTTCCTCGTCCCCAAGGCTACAAACTGTTCCTTATACATTTCAATAAATACATAAGGAGCATTTCAAACTGCTTGCTATTTATCTAACAGGTTTATAAACTGTTCTCAAGAAAGAACAAAAACAGTTCCAAAAACAGTTTTAAAAATATGCACCAAAACATAAAGAAAATAAAAAATTTAAACTGTTTAATTAACATCCTTCTTTAAGAATTCAAAGCCTAGAGACTTGGTGGGCATTTTTTTTATTAAGTCATACATTCTTTGAGATTCCTGTGAAACAGAGAGTCTTAGGATATGGAATCTGTTCCTCAAGACTCCTAAGTCTGCATCTGATGTGCAGGAATATTCCCTGTTCTCTGATGACTCCAGCACTGCCCTCCAGAGAAACACTTGCCTGCAGCCAGGATGTTCATTAGGACCCTTAACTGCAGGTGAGCCACACCCTGTAAACAGCTGTCCTTTCGTTCTGAAGGAAATGCTTCACTCAGCATGGCACGGCCTAGTTGTTTGCGAAAGGTAGTGACAACCACTCAGAACTGAGCGACTCAATCCTTCTGCTTTTCCTCATTCTCCTTTGGTAGGGTTGATCCTGACAGCCCTTTGCATGGTGATCTTCAAGTCTTAAAAGAAAAAGAAGGTGTAGAATATATTTTGCTCAACTTCTCTTTTAAGGTAAGAGGAAAATAGTATCCAGTGTGTGAAAAAAATTTCATTGGTATGTAAATCAAAAGCAAATAGTTAACAAGAATTATGTTCTTTAATTTTATTGAGTCTCCTTTGAGTAGAACTTGTTTGGATACAATCCCATATTGCAAATAAAAATAATTAAAATATAGGACTTCAGAATGATGTATTTGCAGCAGGGCATCAAATTTAGAAAGTTTTTGACTTTTGGATTTACTTTTCTTGTTCTTAGGATAACTTTCCCTTTGATCCTCCATTTGTGAGAGTGGTCTCTCCTGTGCTCACTGGCGGGTAGGTGTTGGTTTTTTTAACACATACACACACACAAACAAACAAACAAACACAGTGTTTCGTAAGAATGCGCGCGCGCACACACACACACACACAGTGTTTCTTAACAATAAATCACAAAGCTGTTACATTAACATTTGGGGAGTTATGTTTTAGCACATGGTTCTGTGGCCACCTGATGTTGCACTGGAAGTCTTATGCAGTGCAGACATCTGTCATAGACAGCAGTGACCTAGGAGGTTTCCTAACTTGGCTCTACCAGGATAAGTGTTCTTGTTAGAATCATAGCATTGGAAGGGGCCATGAGGGTCATCTAGTCTAACCCCACAACTGTGCACATTCTTGGGCAGGAAGACAAGCATGGTACAGCGGTTGCAGGTCACTGCAGCAGCTCCCTTGCCATCCATGTCTCTTGGTCCTATGTACCCCATGAGACAGCACCCCAACCTCCCCCTCAAAACACCCCTGTTTACAAGTCCTGGTCATGAGCTCCCAGAGACTGCAATCAACTAACTAGAACTGTTGTTTTAATGGAATTTCTGTATTTCCACCCTACAAATGCATTCAAGGCAGCTTACAAATATCCTGAAACAGCAATTGTACAGCAATATCAAATCTAGATAATTTAAAACAGCAATACCAAAAAAAGAACACCAGGAGCACCAGAAAAACTAAAGCCAGGCTGCTTATGAGCAGTTATTCAATCAGGTGGTACTGAGGGCAACAATAAAAACCATTTGGGAGGGAGTTTTACAGCTGGGAGTGCAACCCTAGGAAAGCCACTTGCCTCTCTTCCAAGGGCGGGGTAAAACATACAGGACGTCCAGTGACTGACTCTCCTGCCAGACTGGTTCATGTAGGAAAAAGCAACCCATAAGGTACCCAGTTGGGACCAGGTTACTTTAAGTCACCTCACTTGCCTGCAATGAGGAGAAGAAGATGAGGCTGACTTACATTAATCTCTCTTTTAAAATGTGTTGCTTATACACCAGCCCTCTTCTCTCCAGAGTTTTAATTAATGTTCCCTTGCTGTGCTTGTGCCTTTTGAGAGGCTGGAGCGGGTGTTGAGCACATTCTCCTTTTTTTGCAGCAGCCATAGGCAGGGTGCATTGGCTCATACTGCTTGTGGCGTAACAAGAGTTGTGCTAGATCAGACCAAAGGCCTGTCTTGTCAAGCCTCTTTTTTCCCCAGTGGCCATGCAGTTGCTTCTGAAAAGCTTGCAAACAAGACATGAGGGCAGCGGCTCTCTCATGCTGTTGGTATTCTGAGGCATCGAGGCATCATGATTTGTATTCAGATTACCTTATTCCCCTTCTAAAGGCATATTAGCTAGTAGCCATCACCACATTGGGCAGCAGCAGTTCAAGAGCTGTAACTGTGGTTTGCGGTTTTGTCTATCCTAACACTCCCAGCAGTTAGCTTCTTTGGATGCTCCACCTTCTAGTGTTAGGTGAGAAAGCGGTGAACTTCTCTCTGTCCTGGGAGACCCCACACTCAAATCCCCTGTAGCCTTGAAGCTCGTTGGGTGACACTAACGCTGCAAACCCACAGGTGAAATTGGCAGGATGAAACGGGTGGGGGCAGGGACAGGGAGAGACCATGTTTGTGACACTGGTCTTCTTGTGGGGAGGTCAGCGTAAAGTAACAGACTGACCGCTTTGTCGTCAGTGAAGCTGACAAGAATTCACCCCTATAAGGACTATGCCACTTCATAAACCGAGGGCGGAGGGGAATTGAGTTGCAAGCTCATGCACTTCTACTGTGTCAAGCCCTGTGCCTTTGGAAAGCTAGCATGTCCATTAATCTCCTTTGCAGAAGGAATTTGCATGGGCGGCTGAGGGCATGCAAACATGAGATCTCCATACTTGCTTTCTCAAATGGCACAGTGCCAGGAGCAGTGTTGGCCTTGATATTTCTTCATCTTTAATGGTGGGCTAGCTAAGGCCATGGTACAGCCTGTACCAGTTCTGTAGTTTTTTTGTCACTGGATCTCCGTTGCAAGTACTCAGTGTCATAGAGCCTTGGGACTTTCCTTGTCCAGCAAGCAATGCATCTTTGCATGATTCCCCATCCCCATTTCAACATCATGGAGCTCTAGGAATCAAAAGGAGCTGCCTTTGGGTCTTCTGCACCTTCCCACAGACTTGTTGGGAACAGTAGAAGGAGGGCAGAGTTCCAGCTGAACTCTGTTGGCTGAGAAACTGTGTGAGGCCGACCTCTCCAAAGCCACCAGCTGATAGGGGGATGTGTGGGTGTGAGAAGAGCAGCAGTGGTTCCCACGGCTGTGTGAGAAGAGTTGCTATCAAAGCAAAGCTCCGTGTTTGTTTGACATTTAAAGGTTTTGGAGAATGGTGGCACCAGACTTTAGTGATGATGCCCCTTTGCCCAAGGAAGGAATCCAGCAATTGGCCTGGAAGAATAAAACTTAAAGCCCCCAATCTCTCGATTGCTACTTTCATACACAAGCTTGGCAGAAATGGTTTGTTTTGCACTGCTGTCCATATCAGTTCTGATGCGCGTGCCAAGAGTTGACAGCTTTATCGCTCAGGTGCACAAATTCAGTTCCCACGCGTTGTGACCTGTCCCCGCTCCCGCCTTGTCTTGCCTCCTACTGGAAACCTTGGATACTGTTCTGACTGCAGCATGACTGTCAGTTGCCTGTAAGGACCACCTGGAGTTGGTTTTTGTCTTGCTTCCTTCCAACTTTGGTTCATACCTCCCAGCCGGCTGACTCTGAGTGAAGGTTTGCCCCCTTCCCCCACATTCACACATGACACTGTCAACATAGTGAGGCCAGTCTTCACTGCAGTTGCTAAAGCAGAGGCATAATGATGGATGTTTTGGTGACCAGTTTCTCTGGTCACAGAGATGCCAAAAGCACAGCCGTGTCACTTGAAAAAAATCAAGCATGATTTAAACTCTGACTTGGTTCAGATGTAACAGGACAACATGGCTTCCTGTTATGTGAATGAACTGCAGTGACCCTCAGTCTCACAATCCCACTGCCTCCTTTTTCTGCTGGGAGGAGATCAGAAGCTTCTGCTTCCCCCTTTAAGTCTGAAACCATGGTTTTGAGCCTGGGCTGTCCTCCATATCCAGAGTTTAAACAAACCAGTTTTGCAAAATCTGATATACAGTGGTACCTCGGGTTAAGAACTTACCGGTAATTCGTTCTGAAGGTCCGTTCTTAACCTGAAACTGTTCTTAACCTGCGGTACCACTTTAGCTAATGGGGCCTCCCGCTGCTGCTGTGCCACCACAGTGCGATTTCTGTTCTCATCCTGAAGCAAAGTTCTTAACCCGAGGTACTATTTCTGGGTTAGCGGAGTCTGTAACCTCAAGTGTCTGTAACCTCAAGCGCCTGTAACCCGAGGTACCACTGTAAAGAGAAATGGAGGTTTGCTTAAAAGTGGAACAGCTGCTTCTGATACTTCAGCCACAAAAGAGGGGTCTTGTCGACCTGTACTTACCTTTCATGTGAATGGACTCCTCTTCAGCAATATCCAGTTTTAAGCAAACCTCCATTTCTCTTTACAGTGGTACCTCGGGTTACAGATGCTTCAGGTTACAGACTCCGCTAATCCAGAAATATTATCTTGGGTTAAGAACTTTGCTTCCAGGTTGCCAACGAAAGAAGAAATGTTTGTATTCATTTTATGTTTCAGCTTATGTCCTTATTTATGTTAATATTTTCTTACATTATCTGTTGTCAGTACTTAATTGAAAGCCTCAATAAACACACACACACACACACACACACACACACACACACACACACATTTTAAGGGGGATTAAGCTCTAGATTTGTTTGCATGATGGGAAGCCATGGTTTCCTCTTGCATCTGAACTGGGCCATCATTTAGTAAGGTGGCTTTCCTTTGTGGGCTGCTTGCATACCTTTTGCAACTGGTGGTAGTGGCCAGCTGGGGGAAGGGTTGATCTGATAGCACTTCCACTCTTGACTCTCTGGCATGTATAACTTCGGAATAAATCATGTGAGAGATTAACCAAAGACGACTGTGCTAATTTTCTACTCCAGTTGGAGGGAAGTGAACAAAGGTTAAAAGTGGTGATTGTTTTTAAATGTTTCCCTTGTTGTATTTTCTAAGCCGCTGACAAAGAGAACAGCAAAGTGTAACAGTAATAAAATGCACTAAAATGAGGACTGGATTGTTGTCAGAACAGTGATATCAAAACAGTGAGTGCGCAGTGATTATGCACAGTTGGCTAACTCAGTTACATCAGGGCTGATTATAGAGCTGATGCCAAAGGGGTTTAAAGCCATGGATTGAATAGCTTGGATGCCAGGGCCTGGCCCAAGGCATTTTGGCACCTGAGGCAAACCACAAAATGGCACCCTCCTCCCTGCCAGGGAAGAAGGGGAGAGGTAAGCTCTATACCTGCCTCACCTGGTCTCACGGGTAGTCTGTTTCTGTTTGATGCTTTGAGTTCACATTGCTTCTCATTTGTACATTCATGAGCTTTTATTGTTTTGTGTCCAGAATAATTCCAATAGACCAAGCCAATGAGGACAGCTTGACTTTGGCTCACCAATATTTAACCTTTTTAATACTCCTTGTCTGAGCGTGCTGTCTAAATGGCTGGCTCCCATCTGAATGACATAAGCAGACAAAACAGTGCTGGGAAGCAGTGGCGTAGCGTGGGGGGTGCAGGGGGGGCCGGCCGCACCGGGCGCAAGATCTGGGGGTTAGGGTTAGGGGGCACAAATGACTTGCCTTGCCCCGGGTGCTGACAAGCCACGCTACGCCACTGCTGGGAAGATCCAGATTGTACAACTCAGAATAACCCTTCTGTTGAATATGATTCTAGTACACAAATGCTTGTCTCATAATTAATATGTTAGTCTTTCCAAGGTCTTACTGAAAATCATACTCTAAACTTGCTTTTCTGTCCTGCAGGTATGTTCTCGGTGGAGGTGCATTATGCATGGAGCTGCTTACTAAACAGGTACATGCAGAATCAAAAGTCTTGCTCCAGATTTGTCTGCTCCTATGGAAGTCCTCTGCAGCTGGTTGAACAGACCCCCATTTCCAAATTCTTATAACATCCAGCTGACTCAGAATGGCATCTTACAGGGCAACTAAAGCAGTTTCTGTGCCAAACTGGGCCTATACCTTGATTGAAATGAATCTAGAAAATCAGTTACCTCCAAGAGTGCCTGAATTGGGTCCACGACCACTCGCTCAAGAATGGGAGATTAGCACTGGCCAGTAGTTACTTAGATTTTCTGAATCAAGGAGTGGTTTCTTGAAGAGTAGTTTTACCACTGCCTCCCTCAAGCAGGCAGAGACCGCCCTCTCTTACAAGGAGGCATTAATCACCAGCCAGCTGTCCCCTCCCTGCTAGTTTTTATCAGCCAAGAGGGACAAGAGTCCACAATCCCCTGACCGATCCAAGCATTTTGTCCACCCTCGATGCCTTCTTTGCTGCCTTCACTGCTACTTAGGTAAGCTCGATGATGCAGCCAGATCTTTCCTCCAGTTGTTTGAGCTGTCTCCCAACTTGTTTAATCACCCTAAGCTCTGGAGGTTGCCAGGGATTCAAATGGGCTCCCACGAAGTGGGAGAGAGCAGTCAAGGTGATCATGTCAATGGCCTGAGCCATTCATATATTCCAGAGATTGCCCAGGGCTTCAACAGGAGCACCAGTCATATCAGCTGCAAAATCCCCCCAAGCCACCTGGAAACCCATTGCATCCATCAGCCTCCGAGGACAGACCATCCTCATAGGGGATGGTCAGGGACCATCCTCATAGGGGATCCTCAGAAGGGAAAGAATGCTGAAAGCCTCAAGAGGAAGTGACTGGACCATGACAAGGGTCAATACCCCCCCCCTTTCAGAGCACCCTGTTCCTGCCCAGTGGAAAAAACAAAGTTCAGAGTGTGGCCTCCCACCTGCTTTGGCCTGGTGACATGTTGAGACAGTCCCATGGTTATCATGGCAGCCATGAAGTCCTGAGCCACCGCAGAGCCAGTCACCTTGGCATGGGTCCCTCAGAACCAACCGTCTGAGAGTCCTCAACATCAGCTCTGTCAGCTCAGGCAGGGAAACTGCTGAGCAGGAAGGTGGTCAGTAAACAGCAGAATCCCAATTCTGTCCCTATTACCCAACGCCTGGAACACACACTCTAGATTCTGCCCCCCCCCCCCCGGCAACTGGACAGTGAGAGAATTTCTTTACACCACAGCAGTTCTCCCTCCCTGACCCTCAAGTCTGGCCTGATGGGGACAACTGAGTGAGACCACCCTGCTCACCCACCCATGGGCTTCCTTATCCACAACCGGGTAATGCTTCGAGCTGCATTCATTTATGCTGGCATTCAGCAACAGCAGCTGCAGACCAGGCAGGCTGATATGACAAGCACAGTTCCTCAGGTTGGAGGAGGGGCTGGCACACGACACAGTCACCAACTGCCTGCGATTGTGCCCCTTACCTGGCCTGCCTGCTTTACCTCCTGCACCGTACCTCTCCCTACCCTGAACCATTGTGATTGGTTCTCCCCCGCTCCCCTTTTCCCAGGCACATCCCAATAACAGTCCTGAATTTAAACACAATTTAAAATTGGTTAAAGACAAATAAAAATAATTAAAACAAAAATAGTTTAAAATACAAACTAATCAAAACAAAGTAGCTGAAAACAATTAGAAAGATAGACCAGAACACTAGACTGTGTGTCACAGTAAATCTTTCTTTCCAGCTATAAGTAATGAGATCTGAATATGTTTTTAATTTATTAAACAAACATTGTAATTGTTATGAATTTTCATGGCATTTGGAGACATGTGCTTACGATTTTATTTTTTGCCTTGCCAGGAAACTTTGACTTTTACTCTTCCTTGCTTCCCTGTAACGTACTCCTATTTCATATTTTCTCCTCTTGTGGCAAATAATTGCCATTTTCAAAAGTTAGAACATCAACCCAAATTAACCTGGTTTAGTGTAGAGAGGTTTGTTTGGGATTGAATGTTTTCTGCAGGACAAGGGGACAAAATGCAATCCTATTCTGGAATTTTCTTTTCTTTTTTTCCAGGGTTGGAGTAGTGCCTATTCAACAGAATCTGTCATCATGCAGATCAATGCCACATTAGTCAAAGGAAAAGCCAGAGTACAATTTGGAGCAAATAAGGTAAATACACGCCAGTATTCTTTTTCTGCTGTTCATGTATTGTGGTAAGAGCAGTCCTGGTGCCAAATGTATTGCTTTGCTTTCCTTTGGACCACATCAGCAGCAAGGCCAGGAGGGGGGTTGTGTCTTCTGGGCCCAGGACTTGCGCCCCAGAGAGGTCACTTTCGTGCCTCCAATGCAGCAAGAACAACATGGGAGGCTGTGGTTATGAGTTAAGCTCAGCCTGATTGGCACTTTTTTTCAAAGCTGGAAAAGCACTAACTAGGCTTGGGGAGGGAGGTGGGGAGCCTCAAGGACCCGGTCAGAGTCCTCCTGCCTCCTTCTCAATGCCACTGCTGCCCCAGGAGCTGCTTCTTGCTCCCTGCCGTGCCTGGGGCAACCAAAAAAGGCTACCCTGGTATGAATGTGTGTGACCCACAGTAAATGATCAAAACAGGCACTCAGTTGGCAATATTTTCTTGGCTAGTTGACTGCAACCCCATACCTGTGAAATAATGTAATGTGTGCTGAAGAATGGTTGTTGGGCTTTGGCGGTTTTTAGTTGGGGCTTATTGCAGAAGAGGCAACCCCCTGTTCAGGGAACTTAACCATTCCAAGCAACGTTTATGTCCCCCAGGATCCCACCAGTTGGGAAGTCGGGGAAGAAAAACACTTTAAACAGACTGTGGGGAGAGCCTATCACCAGCAGCGTAAAAACTAAGCAGCATGCATCCAGGCTGAGTCAGAACTACTCTGTCATGGTTGGGATACGTACTTCAACCATTCATCTCTTTCTTTCAGAACCAATATAACCTAGCAAGAGCACAGCAATCCTATAAATCTCTAGTACAGTTACATGAGAAAAATGGTATGTATGGTATGTATGCATGCTATGGTAAAACACATAGTTGTGTAAGTATAACGTCAGAGGAGAGAAGCCACTCCGCTCCCCATATGCATGTTTTTCGCAGGCATCCAGAGCTGCGCATAGTCTGGTTCTGTAAACAGTGTAATAGTGTGTTGGGAAGTTGGTCATAACTTAACTCCTACTTCCCTGATACATAAATATAATCGCAACCCCCACCAAGGTTTAATCTGAAAATTAGATCAGCTAATTGATCTCAGTAGACTGGTAGGGCAGCAATTTAAGGTCACACTTTTTGGGGAGGTCTAGTGAATTAAAGAAGTGGGGGAAAGAAGTTAAAATTTACCTTTCTAATATTGAATTGTAGTTTTGATTTGGTTTCATTGTAGATCCTATCAGGCCTGGTGCTAGTGGTTGACAGTTGTCCCAGGGCCCCTCACGCTGGCCCAACCCAGCTGTGCCACCCTACCACTCTCCTTGCCAGGCTCCCAGACAGCCATTTCAGTATTGAGCAGGCCGTGGTACCACTTCTCTGTTCCCATCTGTGACAGCCAGCTGCCACTTAGCTTCTCCAAAGTGCAATGCAAAGTGCAATGCCCAGCAGACCCACACTGGGGGGAGCTGGAGGCCCATCAGTGGCACCGTACTAAGAGCCCCCTTAAGACTGGTCCTGGTATTAGATACTGGTAATATAAAGGTAGGGGACACAGGTGGCACTGTGGTCTAAACCACTGAGCCTAGGGCTTACCGATCAGAAGGTCGGCGGTTCAAATCCCCACGACGGGGTGAGCTCCCATTGCTCAGTCTCTGCTCCTGCCCACCTAGCAGTTCGAAAGCACGTCAAAGTGCAAGTAGATAAATAGGTACCACTCTGGTGGGAAAGTAAACAGCGTTTCCATGCACTGCTCTGGTTTCGCCAGAAGCGGCTTAGTCATGCTGGTCACATGACCCGGAAAAAACTGGACAAATGCTGCCTCCCTCAGCCTATAGAGCGAGATGAGCACCACAACCCCAGTCGTTCGCGACTGGACCTAACAGTCAGGGGTACCTTTACCTTTTAATATTAAGGTGGGTTGATAATTCTTTGCTTGCATGTTGGATCATTAGGACAGTCCGTCAAGTAAGTTGTTTCCAAATGTTGCTGATTTTTGCATAATACCTTCCAGTTGCAGAACTGGATTCCTAAGCACCGAGTTATTTATATGTAGACTGAAACACATTAAACAACTCATGTTGTCTTATGTGGATGCTCAGAACACCTGTCTGCACTGGTATCATGGTATATTATATAGTTATTAAGCACGTGTGCAATTACAAAATGGGTGTTGCCACCACTGCTGCACATTTGTTAATGCCAAATCTTTTTTTATATATACTTCCTGCAGGCTGGTTCACACCTCCTAAAGAAGATGGTTAACATTGTGGACTTTTCATACACTTGGACCAATGTCAGTAAAAGATTTTCCTTCCAACACAGATTCAACTATGAATGCCCCCATAACAGCCATACTGAAGATTCTAGCTCATAGATAACTAGTGGATAATCTGTTGACTGACGCATCCAGTATAAGCTACAGCTGTACAATTCTGCTCTTCTGTCAAGTATCTTCAACTGAACAGTTTTAGAACTTTATTGTCCCCATGAATTAAGCATACCAATCCCCACTCCATTTTAGAGTGTGAATCCTTCAAACTGGGCTCTTGGGGTTTCTAAAATACCAGTCATTAAGATCTCCCCCCTTTTGTATGCACTTATTTGTTTTCCCAAACTGCAGACAGCTGCAATATATTTTATTTAAAGCCAACCAAGTTGAATAAAGTTAGTTTAATAATATGTTACAACGTTTTTAGGTCTCATTAAATCAGACTCCTTCCTCCTCCCCTTGGTCTAAAACTGAGAACATTCATAGTATTGCCAAATTTGATGATGATAGGAGAACCGTAATGTTAAATCATTAAAACTTTCCTTCTTCTTTCATGGCTGTATTGAGGATATGAGCTGTTTCTGGGCAGAGATGCCCTTGAGGTGCCCTGCTGCTTCAGCAGAGCCAGGCTGTGCCAAGAGAACTTTGTGACTAGTCATATCCACTGGGGCATCGGTTTTTTGCTGGGCTACTTTGCTACTTGTTGGCTCTTGTTGGCTCCTTTGAAAGGAGGAGCCATAGATATAAAGCTTGAAGTTATTTAAAATACTAGAAACCTTCTTAGGCATTCGATTCTATTAACGGGTTGTTGCAATCATTTGTAGAGTAATGAACTTTAAAAAGCAATTGGCAGAAATCAAGAAGACACTCCTTTGAAAATGTTTTTTAAACAAAAGCAACAGTAACAAGTCCCAGGGATCACTTGATTCAGAGTTTTTTTAAGAAGGTTGCTATAGTTGTGACCATGGTTTCGTTGAAAAACTAATGGGGAACTGCTCTTCCATTTAGGAAATGAATCTGGATCTGTAGCTGCTGTGGGTCGGGAACTGCTATAACATTGCCTTACCTTTTTTAAAAAAAAATCAGGTGTGATTTTTATTTTTTGGTAGCTGAAATTGACTAGACCTTTTTGTTCACAGGAAATAAGGGTATAAGCACTTTTTTGGGGGGAGGGGGGGTCTCCAGAAATGTCTCTGCCCCTCAGCCCTCCTTCTTGACCTTGGAGAAAAAAATCCTAAATTTGTGCTTTTTTGTGCCCAGGCATTTGGTCACATATGCTGTTTTTGTTTGGATTTTTTTAGCTTGGAGGATTGGATTAGAAGGATTTGGCCTGGTCAAAGACTGTTTCATGCAGTCTTTTAGGGAGTGGATGACTTCCAGCTTCCCTGCTTGTTTGATTGTACATATTATTCCAGTGAAATCCTGTTAGCAGCCATAAGGCAGAGGCCGAATTCTGTAAGCATTTCTGCAGCTCCTTTTCAAACCTGAGGCTAAAACTTTGAATACATTATTGAATTCTAATGGACAAGCAGAATGACAGGTGCACACTTGGCTTGCTTTTTATTGTTTCTGAGTTTCATTTTTCATTGCAGAATTATTTAGCAGTGTACGGTAATCTGTAAACTTGCATCAAGTTTATGAATAAAGAACCATTTTAAGA
This sequence comes from Podarcis filfolensis, assembly GCF_964270895.1. NCBI lineage: Eukaryota > Metazoa > Chordata > Lepidosauria > Squamata > Lacertidae > Podarcis > Podarcis filfolensis. Next base: position 2,263,012 of record NC_139610.1, on the reverse strand, counting down.
ATTCTGTTTGTCACTTTATTTCTGGAAGGAGTCTGCTTTCAGTGACTGAGTGTGGTATCTTGCAGCTGATGTTTTGTAAACATGAGAAATGGCACACAGTACTAAAAAGGTGATCTACTATGCTGTACACTAATACAATAGTTTAAAAAGCATAATACCAATCTTTAGTAGTGGTGTTTAAGTCCATAGTGTGGTATTCAACCCATGAGTAGACCCACTGAAGTAAATAGATATGGCTAACATAGGCTCATTAGTTTCAATGGGCCTGCATAAAAGCTGCATGTTCACATTTGCAAATGAAGAAGCTAAGTTATTGTCTTTTTTGTCACTGAATTAGAAACTAGAAAAAACCAAAAGCATGAATCACAACTTGGCGAAAGTGAGAGAGCACTGTGATAATTTTAAATGACCTACTTCTCACTCAAAAGCTCTCATGAAGAGTTGGTTTTGTCTTTCAGTCTCACACATAACATTCTGTGATACAGATTCATATAGACATGACATTAGTGACTGAAGTAATTTTGAAGCTTTGTTGGCTGCTTTAAAGAAAATATTTGAAGTTGTTTGTCTGCAGTCTGAGACAATGAATGCAAAAGTAGAAACCAGAGAGCCATGCAGGGTTTGGGGGGGTCTTCAGTTTACTCAGGGTGGAGTCCCCTCAGTGCCACACAAAACCTAAATTGCTTCGGCAGGGGGAAAAGTTGCCTCCGGCCCCCGAGGGGAAAAAATCATTGACAGCAGGAAACAGTGTACAGATTTATTATATGGGGCATTTTAGTTTCAAGAAAAGTTAAGTAAAGGGACATCATAGAGGTGTGTGAAATTATGTATGGCATGGAGAAAGTGTATGCAGTATCTTGTGATATGGAACCTGGGGCCCCAATGCAGCATAGTATCTGAGGATTCAGGACAAACACACAGTGCTATGCAATTTGTCCCTTCAAGAGGTAGTGATTCCCACCAGCTTGGATACACACACACACCCCTCCACTGTCAAAGACAGTGCCTTGAAATACTGGTTTCTGGGATTCATGGGGAGGTGAGTAGTGAGCCACAATACTGGGCCAGTAGACAGCAAAATGTTGGCCTTTTCTAGGTATTTTGAAGACTGCAATCTTGTCCCTTCTTAGTCTTCTCCAAGCTAAATATATCCAGTTCCTTCAGATACCCCTTACAGGAATTTTCTAGTCAACACACGGCTGCAACTACATCCCAGGGTGGTTCTCATGATGATTTTTTTTGGGGGGGGGGGAGGACCTTGACCTTCTTGGAAGAAAAGTGGGATACAAGTGTAATGCATGAAGTCTCTACTTTGATTGAAATTGAAATACTTTATTGTCCCTTGTACAACTTGTATACAGTGAGATTACACGAGCACAGGCAAAGCATGAGGATAAAAAGTGCCTCTCAATAAATTCCCAGCAACTGCTGTTCGGGGGCTTGCTTCCAGTGATCCCTGTTATACCATGAAGCCATCATGACTTGTAGTTGTTTGTGGTTGTATCCTCCACAAATTGTATAATCCCCTTTTAAAGCCATCTAATTTTGTACCCATAATGACATTTTGCAATTACAGTGGTACCTCTGGTTACGAACTTAATTCGTTACGGAGGTCTGTTCTTAACCTGAAACCATTCTTAACCTGAAGCACCACTTTAGCTAATGGGGCCTCCCGCTGCCACCAATGTGCGATTTCTGTTCTCATCCTGGGGCAAAGTTCTCAACCCGAGGTACTACTTCCAGGTTAGCGGAGTTTGTAACCAGAAGTGTTTGTAACCTGAGGTACCACTGTACAAACTTCATAGCTCAACTATGGGCTGTGTGAAGGACTTCTGTCTGCCTTATCCAAAATCTCTTGCCTGCTACCTGAATGACCCTGGATTCCAGTGTCGTGTGAGAGGGGCTTTTTTCTGAACTAAAATACACCCTCCATACTTTGTAACCTTTTCTTATAACTTTACCTTCATGGTCTTGGTACTCCTTTCCTAGGCCTACCATTTGGAGATCTACAACAAGAACTGTGCTCAGTATTCTAAGTGGGGCTAAAAATACTAGTTGCAAAGAATATGGGCAGCTGTATTAGTCTGCTACAGCAAAACAGACAGAAATTTGCACACCTTAAAAGCCTGGCATGTTTTATAAATCTCCATGCGGAGGTTTTCATGCATCTCATGAAATGAACTCTAGGAAAAGTTAGGCCATAAGAAAATGGGTTAATCTTGGAAGTAATGGCAAGAGGCCAGGAGAGCTATTGTGTGTGGTAGCTGTGAATAGTTTCACGCTGGGATCTCAACCTGGAATTTTAGAAAGACATCGTGATACTGGGAGTTTTATTTTAGTAGAATTTGCTAAGAAAAGCCAGGAATCGGAGGGCTTGAGTTTGCATCGCGCATCCTGCCCTTCCCTGCTTATTTCCCCACCAGCTGGGTCCTGCTTCCTTCTGAAGGCGGAAATGGTCTGTCCTTCCCCTCACGGCTTCGGGAGAGACAGAAAAGGCTAAACCAGGCGCAGAGCTTCCCTTCTCTCGGGTCCAGAGCGAGGCTGCTTCCCTCCGCCTCCCTCCTTTCTCGCATCGCGAAGCAGGCGAGGCCAAAGAGGCGCCGCCTCCTCTCCGGCGCCAGAGGCGGAGCAAGAGCGCCGAGGAGCCCCTGGGCCGCCGGAAGCGGCGCTCGCCCATTCCCTTCGGCTCCGTCTCTATGGTGCCGAGGCTGTCGCAGTTCTGATGACGCGCGCCGAGGTCGCTTCCGGCTCCCGCTCCGCTTCCGCTGGTTGCTCGGCTACCGGCGCGGCCTGGCGTTGCTATGGAGCCCGATCCGAAAGGGGGCTACGTGCTGAGCAACCTCGCCGAGGTGGTGGAGAGGATCCTGGGCTTCCTGCCGACGAAGGCGCTGCTGCGCGCGGCCTGGTGAGGGGGGCTCCGAGGGGCCGGCGGGGGACAGGCTCTCCCTCCTGGGGATGCGCTGCGGGGGTGGACTAGATGCCCCTGGGCCCCTTCCCCTGCGGGGCCCGCCCTCCGGCCCAGCGCCCTCTTCGCGCAGGTGCCCCGGGAAGCCCTCGGCCCCCTCCAGGGGCTCCCGGAAGCAGCCCCGCCATGGGTAGCCTGCACTGCTGCAATACGTGGTGACGGTCACTAGCTTGGATGGGGAATAGACACACTAGTCTAGGGGCCCATTGACCATTTTGCTTGCTCTCCAAATCAGACCACCTCCTGGAGGATAGGGTGTGTAGATGTTGCCATGAATTCATCTAATCCTCTTCTAAACTAGTTGTTGGTGCTGAGCTCCGCTGGGTTTGCTTTGCTGCAGTACAGGAGTGTAACCTGGGGAAGGGGTGGAAAAGCCTCCCCTGGGAGGAAATATACGATTTGTCTCCAACTAAGTTTTATTTGTAGCAGATTCTTTGATCAAAATTTGAAATGAAAGTCCATGGGCCTACTCCGAGTATGACCAGCATTGGATACAACTCTCTTTTTTTGTTTTATGTAATTGTTGTGTTTGCCATCTAGAGAACTTCTGTTGCAGGGAAGTAATATAAATTAATTCATTCGTTTTCTAGCTGTGCTAGTATGCAGTAGCGAAATTATAATTGTTCTTCTTTCCTTTTATTACCAATTTTAAAAGATATTCTATTATATCATATCATATTATAGTGAAAGCAGAACTTTTCGTGGTAGTGCAAGGCATTTTACAGTCTGGCCCAAAGGAGGTGAAAGAGCAGATGGTAGCTAGCTGTGTTTGCAAAGCATTTTGAGCATAAAATCACTTGCATCTGCTGAGACCTTGACTCCACGATTACAACAGATGACTCTCGAGAGACCTCCAGAGTACCGTCTAGTCCTGTTATCCTGGATTAGTTTCAGTTACTAAGGCTCAAGGATGTGGACAAAGTGCTTGGATCGGTCAGGGCATTGTGGACTCTTGGCTGATAAAAACTAGCAGGGAGGATGCAGCTGGCTGGACCAGGGAAGTGGTTTGTGCCTCCTTGCAAGAGGGGCTGGTTCCTGCCTACTTGGGGGAGGCAGTGCTGAAACCACTCCTCAAGAAACCATCTCTGGACTCAGAAAATCTAAGTCACTATCGGCCAGTTGCTGATCTCTCCTTGAGCAGGTGGTTGTGGACCTGATCCAGCCAATCTTGGAGGAAATTGATTTTCTAGATCTATTTCAATCAGGGCTTAGGCCCAGTTTTGGCACAGAAATTGCTTTGGTTATCCTGAATGATGACCTCTGTCAGGAGAGGGGAAATGTATCCTTAACCTCTCCTTGGCCTCTGAGTCTTTCAGTACCATCAACCATGGTATCCTTCTGCAGCAGCTGTCCAAGCTAGGGGTGAGTGGCTCTGATTTGCTGTCGTTCTGGTCATACTTGGATGGTCATTTCCCCAGGGTTTGATTTTATCCCCCATGCTGTTCAACATCTTCATGAAATGGCTGAGCAGAGTCATCCGGAGTTTGGAATACGTTGTCTGCAATATGCTGATGACACACAGCTCTGCTTCTGCTTTACACCTGCAGGTGTGACAGTGGTTGTCCTGGACAATTTTTTTAAAATAATAATAATATTTATTAAGTTTTCCATTTTAACAATCCAATAAAAACCACATTAATAACATTCCAAATTATAAAATAATCAAACGATCCAAATTTTATGCCAAATTATAAGTCTTTGGTTGGCTTCCTATGCTCTGAGGTTCGGGGGGTGATGATGATCTCACATTTATGCTTCTCTTAATTAGTCCAGGTAGTTCCAATAAAACAATCGGATGTTAAGCCTTGATTTATTTTTAACAGCCTCTGAGTTCGTCTGGCAAGCGAGTTAAGCCAATAGCGTATGTTTCTCTATGGGTGTGTGTTTGTTTTTTATTTCTCTCTTTATATTCTTTGTACTCCAACAGTCTGTCCGTGGCATTTCACTTTCGCTTTCTCGCACCTGTGATTTTCCACTGCGACACGTCCCAAGATGAAGGAAATCTGGCTTTCTGCCAATTGTACCAGGCATATGTCCAAACTTCTTTGTTTTATCTCATTCCAAGACAAATAAGTCTGTACTTTAGCTAGAAACCATAATTTCCATCTTCTATTCTTAACAATCCGTTGAAGGTAATTGCAAATTCATAAATCATTTCCACACAGTTAATAATTAGACCAAAATTATAACAATAATAAAAATACTCTCCAGTCCCGTTTGTGTACATAAGCAATCCGGCAGTCAGTCCTTCCAGGAAGATTTGCCAAGTAAGATAGCAAATACAAAGTATATCAAAAAGAAATAATGGAGGCTCATCCCCCCTTCCATTCTGACATACCAATCCCGTAGTGATGGTAATCCTTCCACTCAAATCCTTTGGCACCCCAGTGGCTGAATCAGTTAGCAGTGTAATTTACCTCCCCTCGCTCAGAGCATACCCGTTAATTAAGTCCAAATTTCATCTTTAAAAACAGGTGTTTGTTGCTTATGGTGGCGGCTTTGGAGAGTTGCCAAAAAGACGCATGGTGCTTTCCACCCAGTGCCCCCTCATTCCTTCCAGATTGGGAGCAAGTGTTGGGCAATCTGCGGGTGAAGCTGCCCTCCCAAGCCCTGGGGGGGTTTGGAAGGATGTTTACTCTCATCTCATCCTCAAAATCTTCCGTGTGAGACGGCTCCAATGGAATGGGCAGCCGGACATCATAGCAGCCAAGCAGGAAGTGGTTGTCCTGGACTATTGTCTGGGATGTATGAGAGCCGACAAACTGAAGCTCAATCCAGATAAGACTGAGGCACTGTTAGTTCCCTAGACTGGAAGGGTGAGCGCTTCCCTGCATGTGTTGGCGATATACTTCCTCTGAAGGATGTGGGGATACTTCTGAATCCATTGTTGTTGCTTGAGACTCAGGTAGCCTCGGTAGCTTTGGCTGATGGCCCAGCTGCACTCCTATCTGCACAGGGATAGCCTATTGCAGGCATGGCCAAACTTGGCCCTCCAGCTGTTTTGGGACTACAACTCATCATCCCTAGCTAACAGGACCGGTGGTCAGGGATGATGGGAACTGTAGTCCCAAAACAGCTAGAGGACCAAGTTTGGCCATGCCTGACCTATTGTCTGTTGTATATGCTCCAGTGGCCTGTAGGTTAGTTTACTGAACCTTTGGGGCTGCCTCTGAAGATGATGCAGAATGCAGTGGCCAGGCTGCTCACTGGGGCAAGATGGTTGGAGCATATTACACCAATCCTGGCTTGACTGCAGTGGCTGCCAATTAGTCTCCAGGCCCAATTCAAAGTGCTGGTTTTGATCTACAGTATAAAGCCTTAAATGGCTCGGGACTGCAATACCTAGGGGACTGCCTCTCCCCTTATGAACCAACCCAGACCCTGCAATCATCATCTGAGACCCTCCTTTGTGTGCCTCCACAAGAGGTCCGGAGGTTGGCAGCATGAAAACGGGCCTTTTCCGTGGTGACTCCCCATTTGTGCAATGCTCTCCCCAGGGAGGTTCACCTGACACCTTCGTTCCATATCTTTAGGCACCAGGCAAAAACATTCCTCTACGTCCAGGCCTTTGGCTAAACAATCTATGGCCTTTAAAACTGGGTGGGTGGCTATTTCATTGTTGTGATATGTATATTTGTGTTTTTATATTGTGAACTTCCTATGATCCTCAGACAAAGGGTCGTATAGAACTTTAATCATAATATAAGTTTATTTGCAATGTAAGTTACTGTCTGCTTTCACTTTGGGAAAGGGAAACATAATTGGCTGAGCTTGGCATAACTTAGGTATGTTACCATTACTTGTCCCTTGCTTTTATACTTCACTCATCAGGGTAAGTGTTTGATGGGGAATGGAATTAAAAATGGAGTTGTTTCTGTCTCATATCTCTCTTGAGTTCTTGGAAGATGCTCTGTATAGCACCTGGTCCCTCCTGGGGAAGAGAGGGGGACAAATGTTGCCCTTGGCCTGGAAACTTTGCTTGCCAATGCCTGTCCCTATTCAATGCAGCTGGTGCGGGGAGTGGAATCGCAAGACTCCTGAATGCTGCCTTTCAAATGGAGCCCATGGCTGACATAAGAGATGCTTTGGCCCTTCTCTTATTTTCTAGGCAGTGACAGGTGAAGCTTGATCAAATTCCAAGACAGATGCTGAACTTCTCTCTTAGAAATGCAGGTGTGACTAGGAGGAAAAGGAATGTCAGATTGCCAGTGGAGTTTGTAACTGGGGGTACGTAATATTTTAGCAGTTTTCCATGTGAACTGCATGAAGCCACAGACTCCTGTGAAGGAACCTGTTAAAAAAATTCTGAGATTGAGACAGCTGGGCTTTCAAAGTGGTTCATTTTTAGAAGATGCAAGAAGTGTTTGCTACCACTGAAGGTGCATGATAGACATTTCCAGATAAGGAGTCATCTGCTCTTGCAGGGCATGTACAGAGCTGGTAGTGGCTGAAACAGTGAGCTGCAGTGGGGAAGCTCAACCACCAACATAAGGAGTCTTTATTAGCTCCCTGCGCCCCCACCTGGCTTCTGGGGGGAAATGCTGCCCTCACTTATTGGGCTATTGCAAGGGTGATATATTCCTTGAATACTCCAAATCGCTATCTTCCTGTCTGTAGTGATGCTGATTCTGGGTTGTTGTTTTTAGTGTGTGCCGGTTATGGAGAGAGTGTTCCCGCAGAATCCTGAGAACCCAGCAGAGTGTTGTCTGGGTCTCCACAGTGGAACCAGGGCCATCAAGCAGTCATGCTCTGGTTCAGGTGTTAGCAGAGGAGCTTGAGGTAAGTGAATGGAACATCTTTGAACAGTTATATACTTGGATCTTTATATATATATACACTATATATCTTGGATCCTTGGTTCAGATTCCTGCATTTGCAGGGGGTTGGACTAGATAACCCTTGAGGTCCCTTCCAACTCTAAGATTCTATGATTCACAATTGGTAATCTCACAAGGACTGTTCCTCTTGATGTATAACCTCCTAAAATCCAATTGGTGCTTCCCTGTTGATTCTGTAGCATTGCTATGTATTTTGCTTTAGGTGTGACAGTGCTTATCATACTTGTAACCTATTGCAACTTGCTACTTGGTTGATTGTCAGATTTGGAGAAGCTGAGTTCTTAAATGCTTGTCCTGTCCTATAGTATCAGCTGGTCTTTAGGTTTAAGGAGGTGTTTGATACTGACATGGGGTTCTCAGCTCAAATTCTGTGCACATATACCTTTGAGTAAGCCAGTTGAACACACTGGAACTTGCTTCTGAGCAACCATGCATTTATCTGTATGTGATATAGTGTTTTCCTGAACGTATCTATTCAGAAGTAAGTCCAGCTAAGCTCAGTGGGAGTTGCAATAGGCAAGTGTCCTTAGGATTACAGTCCTAAACTATAAGGGTTTACAGTGGAACCTTGGTTCTTGAATGCCTTGGTACTAGAACATTTCGGCTCCAGAACGCCGAAAACCTGGAAGTAAGTGTTCTGGTTTTTGAACGTTTTTTGGAAGCCGACCAAGGTTCCAAAGGTTGGCTTGTTTCCGGGGAGCTGCGCCAGTCGGAAGCGGAGCCTTGGTTTCCGAATGTTTTGGAAGTCGAATGGACTTCTGGAACAGATTACGTTCGAGAACCGAGGTACCACTGTATAGTCTTTTATGTATGCAATATTTTAATAGAAAAAAATACGTTGACCTAGATTACCATATAGAGTGGTAGAACATAAAACAGAGAGAACTCAAAACTGTTTCGTATGCAGACTGTATCCAGAACTGCTTCTTGACATTAGATAGTCACTCTAACAATAATGTTTTAGATGCGTGTTGAAAACTTTGGCCCTGAAGAATCATATTTTGTAAAGGATGTGTGTGAATGATGGTGTAAATACATATAGTAACAGACACACTTTCAGACTCTTCTGGGCCAGCCCAGTACATTTTTCTGCCTGTGGCAGAGCAGGTAATGGTGCAATGCTCCACCCCCCTCATTTTCAATACATGCAGTACTCAAAGTATGTCACGTTATTTGGCACCTGAGGCATAAAATCTCTCAAGCACTTCTCTTTCCCCTCTCCTTTCAGCAGTAAAAAAGCACAATAATAAATTAAATACTAACTATTTCACGGTACTCCAAATCAGCTGCTTGAGGTAGCCAAGTCACTTCACCTAATGATAGGGCTGGCCCTGGAGCTCTCTAAAAGTAAAATGATTCTTTATGCTCGAAACCAAGCATGTTTTGTATTGGGATATCTATAACTTTAAAAAGAGACAAGATATATGTTAGGGGGTTTAAATAGTCCCCCCCCCATTTCCTGCTATGCTTGTTCTTCCTTTGAAAGAGAAGTTCCTGTTCATTCACCTCTCCAGTTTCTGTTTTCTTATACTCAGCTTTTACTTTACAGAAGGTTCAGGTGCTGCCCCAGACAGTATTGTATATAGCAGATGCAGAGACTTTCAGTGAACACGAAGAGTGTCCAAGCCACAGGCAGAAGAAAGGTGAGCATCTATGTTGGGTTTCCTTCTGCCATGAAGAAGCTTTGCTCTGCATCCTTTCTGATTTTATACATTTATACATGGAAGCACTTGTGTGAGGGATCTGGTTTTATCCAGTGGATGAAGTACTGTGTTTAAATTTCAGAGGAATTTAAATAGTAAATAGCATTGAATAGCTTGGCAGCCAGCCAGAAGGTTTAGTCTCCCCCAATGCTGTGGGAAGAGGTAAAGTCTGAGCTCCAAGACCCAGGATCATTGTAGCAACCAGTCCTGGCCCTGATCAGTGGAGATGGGGTGCAGTCTGACACTGATAGAGATCAAGCTGCGGAGAGGCTTGCAAAACAAGACACGTTGGTGCTTTTCAAGCCTCTTGCTGGCCCAGCAGAAAGTGAGGCTCCTTGTGCTCTTTTCCTGGCTCAGGAGCAGAGCAGAGAAGCCTCCAAGGTCACAGGAAGGCTTTGAAAGTAGCAAGTTATTTCCCTGCTTTCTTCAGACATTTGTAGAGACATGGTTATACTGGATGGCATGATACCTCCCTGTTTTGGCCACTTATAATTCTGGCCCTATCAGAAGCCTGAACCAACACCTTAATGTTCACACTCCTAGAAAAAATGTGGACAGATTGCCAAGTGGTTAAACATACCTGGGGAGTACCCATGCATGCTAAAGCAGCTAATTAAAAATATCATGGAGACCTGGCAGTTTTTTCCAGCTGTACTGCTGATTCAGTGTGAACTTGTGCAAATTGTTTTTTCTTGTAGCACGAAGAAGAAATAGCAAAGAAACAGCCACTGCCTTAGAAAAACTATTGCCCAGACGATGCCAAGTCCTTGGTCTAGTGACACCTGGAGTTGTAGGTAAGAAACAGCAGTAATGCGTTCAGCTGTCTGCACCTTGCCCAATGTTAGCACACTTGCAAACCACTCCTTCCACTGGCCCAAAATACAATGGTGTTCTGTAAAAGTAAATGAGGGAGGGGCAAATTCCGACCCTTCACAAAGTAAGGAACAGTTCACACTAGTTGATGGGCCCCATGAGTGCATGCCCCCCCAGCTGCATTTATACCAAGCCAGACCATTGGTCCACAGGTTGCCACAGACGGCAACCATTTTGCCCACATTCAGGTGACATGTGACCACCGATCTGCAGGTCTTTTTGGACCTGGAAGAGGGTGGAATGGAGTAAGGCGGACTTATGTGTGCTCTGCTGCCGTGCGTGGGGGCCAGGTACACAACCCCAGCACAAATTGGGGGTTGCCTGTACTGTCTACATTGACTGGCCTCCTCTCCAGTTTCAGGCATGAATGTTTCGCAGCCTGGCTGAGATATGTCAGGGAACAAGCCTCTTTATACTCAAAGCATCTGCTCTTGCCCAGAGGTGTGACACCCCCCCCACTTCCCTTCTGCTCATAGGTTTGCCTGGGAAATGAGCCTAGGAACTCTCATACCCCAAATCATTCCTAGCTGTCTGAAATCCTGTTTAACCAGAGAGTAAGCCTGGGACCTTCTGCCTACTAGGAATGTGATCCTAACAACTGCACTGTGGGCCTCTTGCCTGTGGATTTTAAAGTCACGTGTGTGGGGTTTTTAAAACTTCCTGCAGGATGTGTCAGAGATTAGTAAGAGCCTTCTTGGTTTAGCTGACAGTGCTTTGGGGTCATATTGCTTTCAAAATGGGACCATTTAAAAAAAAATTCTTGTGGAGCTACATGACTAGGGGATGGGGAAGCAGCAGCAGACAGATGTCAAGATTCACCTGCTTTTGAACTCTCCTCCTTAGTTACTCCAATGGGGTCTCGCAGCAATCGGCCTCTGGAAGTTGAAGATGGTGAAGCTGGCTTTGCAATATTGTTCCCCAAGATTGATGGGGTGAAGATTCAAACCTTCCACTTTTGTAAAGACTTGAAGACCAGGGTCTTTGATGAAAGCCAGTTTGCTGAAGCTGGTACGTAATGACTAAAACACTGTAGTAGTAAAATACTAAAGCTTAGCAGCCAAATTTTCAATTTAAGCTATTGACTGAGTATGGATTCAGGAGAGAACTATGAGGGTGATAAATGTTTTTAAGTGTGCATTGAAAGAGAATATTAGATATACACCTAAGTGCATATAGCGTGAATGCAACAAAAAATGTTTGGATGTGTGTGTGCCATGCCAGTATCTTTGGAGAGCTAGAATTGGGGCCACTGTATGCATTATGCAGCCACAGAGACAAGCACCATGAGCAAAAGGTGAATGAACTGACTTTATATTAGACAAAGGAAAGGAAGATTGTGACTACAATGCATACACATCATTTCAAATATTTAAAAGCCTCTTTGAAATGAGTGAAGGGACAGGTACTTTCTGTACTGCCAACTGATAGAAGAAGAGGCATAATAGTTTTATGCTTAAGGGAGGGGGATTCTGGCAAAACACCAGGGAGAACACTTTTTAAATGTGAAGGTCAGCAGCCAAATAAACTGCCTTCCTCCTTCAGTGTTTCTAAAGGAAACAGGCACTTGTCAAGGGTGTTTTAGATATAAAGTATCCAGGATTGGGGAAATAGGCTTGGATTGAATTATGCAGTGGATGCTTTCTCAGCGGTCTCATTCTAGGTTATTTTGGTGACCTTCCCTGTGTCCTATGCAAGCCTTAGAAGTGTCTGATTACCCTTATATAAATGTTTTGTAACCAGTTCTCGAGAAGAAGCAAATTTGCATTGTTTCCCAAGCCTCTTTTCCCCATGGTATTTTTCTCATGGGAGTTTTTGAAATATTCTGTGTTGTCCTGATTATCCTGGAAAAGGATATTCTTTAACCCCTCAGGAATAATAGCATGGAGATGTTTTGTTAAAAATGTTCTCCACAGTCCTCATCTTCCCCACCAGCCACAGTAAAAAAAGGAAAAAAAAGAAGAATCTTTCCTCCAGTGGACATGCAGTTTAACCTAAAGCATCTAATAGATTTGTTGTCCAAGTTGGAGCATCTCCCTTGTGAAGCGTAACAAGTCCAACTTGTTTTTATAGGCCTTTTTAACTTTGGGGAACGTAACTTAGATATGCTGGGTGTGTTGTTTGCCTGACCTCAAAGGAAGTTGGTTACTTCCTGCACTATGGGGTTGGTGCATTCTGACACGTAAAATGCTAGCTACTGGTTAAAATCACCATGTGCAGAGCAAAACAAAACACAACATGCAATTAGGGGCTGCACGAAACCTTCAGGATTATATGCTGAAGAGGAGGTCATAAACAGCTAGAGGGCCTTAATGATAACAACAGATCTTTATAGAGCCTCTGCCTTTATGATATGCATTCTGCTCTTTGAGCCTTTAGGGAGAAGTAGCCCAGAAAACAAAACTGATGCAGTTCATCTAGTCCAGATGCAAGACTGTCTTGCCTGTTGTTGTTCCTGCCAAAAGACAACATTACAGAGGTTAATCCTTTCCCCCTTCTCTTTCTGTAACCAGGCCTGAAGAATAATCCCGATCTCAGAGTGGTTCTTTTGTTTGGGTACAACACATGGAAGTCAGGAGGAACCCGATTTCTACACCAAATAGTCAATCGCTTGAATGAAAAAAGCATCATCTTGGCTGGCGGACATGTGGAGAGCTTTACATCTCTAACTTCTGAGAAGTGGGTATCTTTGGAAGAGTGGGGGATCTCTCTGCCCTCAGGTGTCCACTAGAACCCTGGATTGCCTAATGATCTCTTGTGTACCAGATAGTTAATTTAGTTTCCACCCATTTCTGAAAATCTCGGCTTATGTTTATTTAAAAACAAGTTTCTGACTCTCAAGGTCTGCTGAAATCTCTTGAGGCTAGAGGTGGTGATGATTGCTTAATAAAAGCCATGATGAATCAGAACAAAGGTCCAACATCCTGTGTATCGCATAGTGGTCAGTCAGATGATATGAGACCTTCTGGCAGACATGAAAGCAGTATCTCTCTTCTGTTATCTCCTCAGCAACTAGCGTTCAATGGCATAGAGCCATCCCATGTGCTTTGCTTGATCTGTTCTCATTCTACTGTCAATTTCATTGGGTTAGAAGAGGGAATAAAACTGCTATCTAATTTTTCCACAACATGCCCTCCCTTAGAACTTTGTGATCTCCCTAACAGCCACATCTGTCTCAAATAATAATTGGTTTGGTATGTAACAGGGCACAATGGATTCATTGTTTTTCATTGTCTTGGGAAATAGATTATCTGGGTATTGGATCGTGGTTATTGGAGTTGGATCACTACCTTTTGAAGGCATAGAAAACATCACTGGTTCTAACGTTTCAAGGAACTCCTTAGATTCCTGAATCCTCTGTTGAATTAATAGCTTAACATAGAACTGAAGCAGCTGAGCCTGAAAGAAACGTGGCTAGATTACAGATTTCTCTTTATTTTTGCTAAAACACTGATTGCGGCATTTATTTATAAAAGCTATGTCATGGCCGTTGCAAATGAAACCTTTTTTTTGAGGCTGGTAACTGTATCTGCTTTGATATTTGAAGCTTGGAAGGCACAGCTCCACACACAGCAGATCGCTTTAGCTGCTAGCCCATGCATGATTGTGCTTGGGAGTGTGCGGGAGATCAGCTGTGTGTTGGATTCGTTCTTTTCTGTTTGGTGAAAATTATTCAGGAGAGGGTGCTAAACAACATGTGGTTGTTTGGCTGCTAATCAGAAGTGCATCCTGGACCTAGCTTTCCTGATTGGTTACTAATCAGTCCAGCCTTCCCTGAAGAATGTTGCCGAGCTGAACAGGGGCCACCAGTGCAGGTGCTGTGAGCTTCCTAGATGAGCTTGCTGTGGTTTTTTGGCTTGCATTTGAAATCTTGGCAATCTTAATTTGTGCATGGCATATCAAGCCATGTACATCCTCTCCCTTTCCCAATGAATCCATGGCAAATGCATGGGCCTCTGAAAGTCTGATAGTGTAGGGATGAATATAAACAGTGATGTGCTACTTCTGTACACAGATGTAGCAGCTTACATTCCAGTGGTGTTCTAGCAGTTGTCAGAATGAAGTGTCCCTCTCAAATCAGTCTGTATTATTATATGGTGTTTACTCAGTGTACAGTACAACTGGAACAGGCATCATGTCAGGTGAATTATGGTCAAATAACATCTTCGTAGCATATTAACCAAAGGGAGGCAGAACTTTCACCACTTACCTCTCTCTTACGGTCCATTTGAAGTCTAGTCTGAGGATACAGTACTTTTTAATTCAAGAAATAAGCACCACTTATTGATCTGGGGGAATCTTGCAGGATAGCTGATGCCGTAATGTTAACTTGCAGTTGGTATAATGAAGTAATTTACTCGTATTATTTATTTGGGTTGGCAGCCAGTAGGTTCGCAGTATTCCTGGCATGCCTCCCACCCAAAAGGACATTCTATAAATCAGCACAGAACAAAATCTTCAATAGTGTACAGCAGGTGTGGTCATGATCATGATCATGATGATAATCTGGCTGGGTTTCCCCAGCCACTCTGAGCTGCTCCCAACATAATATTAAAAACATAAAATGTCAAACATTAAAAGCTTCCTTAAACAGGGCTGCCTTCAGATATCTTCTGAAAGTCAGATACTGTAGTTGTTTATTTCCTTGACATCTGCTGGAAGGGCGTTCCACAGAGCGGGCGCCACTACCAAGAAGGCCCTCTGCCTGGTTCCCTGTAACCTCACTTCTTGCAGGGAGGGAACCACCAGAAGGCCCTTGGCGCTGGACCTCAGTGTCCGGGCAGAACGATGGGGATGGAGACGTTTCTTCTGGTATACTGGGCCGAAGTTCTGAACCTCTTCAGAACTTTATAAGTTTATACAGCGTGGGCTAGATAACCATTGTGCTGCTTTTCTAAAGCATTTTGCAAGTTCTTTAGTTTGGTAAGGGGAATTTTCATCTTTTGGACAGCAGCCATTGGTTGAACTGCACTCTGTCCATTTAAAGGTTAATAATGTAGTTTTTCAGCAAAGGGTGTTTAGCTACCTGTTACAGCACCTGTGATTTCTTTCCCCTTGAAAAATAGTAGTCTTTCAGGAGCAAATATCTTTTGTTTGTCAACATTTTAGCTTGGCTAGCTCCCATTTGGAGCTTGTAGGTCAACATCCTCAAAAGATAAGCTATCTGTTGATCTAGTTGCTAGCAAGTATAGAAGGAAGCCCTACATGGGTTATGAATCTGTCTGAGCTGATTTTAAGATACCAGTTGCTAACATGTTGGGAAAGGTACAGATTCCATTCTTCCAAACTTATGGACCGCCTCTCCAAGACCCTGTGATCATCATCTGAGGTCTCCCACAGGAGATCTGAAGGGTGGCATTACAAGAATGGTGGCCATTTCTACGGTGGCTCCTGCTTGTGGGACGCTCTCCCAAGGGAGGCTCACCTGGCACCAGGCAAAACCTTTCTCTTATATGAGGCCCTTGGCTAGTTAAACAAGCTATGGCCTTTTAAACGGGGTGGGGGGGTGGGGCTGGTAAAGGGTTTTTGTTTGTTAAATATTTTTGTGTATTTATATTTTAAATTCCTAGCAACGTCTTCCAAATAGTAAAGTCAAGCACACAAATTATGGATCCCTCAGTAACAGACTTAGATTCACCGGGGGGGGGGGTATATAGATATATTTAGCCAGGAAGGCATTCAGTAAAGAAAAGCTACAACGCTGTTGTGTTATGTATTATAAGTATTTTTATGTTATACTACAATTATATTCCCAATGGAAGCACACATAAACAAACAGAATAACAAAGTAGGTCCTGTTGGAAAACAATTTGCTTGTTTGGGAAGTTAAAATTTTCTGGATTCATAAATGTTCACAGCCTTCAAACAAGACTTTGGGGATGTGGGCAGGAACATGCCGAGAGAAACAGTGGAGTGCCTAGTATTTATGTATAATAATAATATTCACATTGTTT
Source organism: Podarcis filfolensis (assembly GCF_964270895.1). Lineage (NCBI taxonomy): Eukaryota > Metazoa > Chordata > Lepidosauria > Squamata > Lacertidae > Podarcis > Podarcis filfolensis. The sequence goes on along the minus strand of NC_139610.1, from coordinate 2,246,682 downwards.
TTCTTGTTTTGTGTTGTATAGAGTCTTGATGATGCTGTTCCATTCTGACAACCCCCCTTTGTAATATGGTGCTTTGTTTCTCTTCTCTTTCAGTAACACTCAGGCTGCTGATTCTTGTGGTGTGGTTGGCTTGGCTTTCAGTGGACCGCAGATCCAGAGTGCGACTGTTCTGTTAGATCAGGATGTGATTGATGAGAGGACAGCAGAAGCAGCAGTGCAGCGCCTCAAAGCCACAAACATTCCTGAACACAATAGCCTTGGCTTTATGTTTGCATGTGTTGGCAGGGGATATCAACATTATAAAACCAAACAGAATCTTGAGGCTGATGCTTTTAGGAAGTTCTTTCCTAACATTCCCCTCTTTGGCTTTTTTGGACATGGGGAGATAGGATGTGATCGAATTGTGACCGGGAATTTTATACTCCGAGAGTATAATGACACAAAGGATGACTTGCTCCATGGTTACACCACTGTAATGACCATTATCCATCTGGGTTCAGCCAAAGCAAATCAAGCTTAAACCTTTAGTTGTAAATGTGCACCAGAGAAACGATGCTGTTTTAATTCCAGCAATGTAAAAACAAAATAAAATCTGAAACACTGTACACACTTCCAACAGAAGTGGATCCTGAAACAATTGTAATCACTGTACCATTGACTTAGGGTGTCTAGGTGGCATAATATTAAATTAAATTTGATGAGGAAGAAAGGGTTTTTTAAAATTTCAGATTTGTCAGATCTCTGGTAAAGGGTTCTAGTCAACTAACTTTTTGCTGATAGTAGACCCACTGAAATCTATCTAAATGATGGCTACTAACTTCATTGGATGTAATCTGACTAAATGTTAGTTGAATACAACCCAAAGAATTTATTTATTTCTAAATTTGCAAATTATTTAGGTCAGAGTTAAGTGAACTCATATCTTTAGAAGTAACATAATTAGCATTTCTGCATGCAGTTTATGGACCAGATTTTGACACAACAATCAAGTTAAGCATTAAACGAACTTTCAGTTATGTTTTTAAAAAACGCTGTTGCTATGCCTCTGTTTTACAGCAACATTACATTACAATTTTCTACTGTGACAGCAACACTACTCTGCAGAAGGCTGGGCCATCACATATGAATAACAGGACAATTCTCGAGCTAGAAAAAGTGGTTAGGAAGACCCTTCAAACCAATCCACCCAGTCTTAGTGGTGTGTTGGAAATGAAACCTTATGCTGCCCTTGGCTTGTTTGCAACACTACCTCTCAAGCTGCTTTTGGCAGGAGGTTAAGCTGTTGTTGGACACATGATCACATAAATCACTTTGCTGTGTGGCAAATCCTCGTGAGTGGATGTGTTTGAAATGTAAGACAATGCTCTTTATATAAAGATACCCACAAAGAGATGGAAATGAATAAATGGGGTTGATAAGGCACTAACGACAGTTTTCCATATCCTTATTGTTGGATTTACAAAACTAATTCCACTTCTTACAGATGACATGCTTCCTTGGAACAGTATGAAAGGAATATCTTGGTGTGGTGGACAAGGTGAAGCAAAAACATGAAAGCAAGAGCCCGCAATCTTTACTGGAAGTGTTCAACTAGCTCTGATTCACTGAACTACTCAGGAGTGCCAGTGTCACCGTAAGATAAACAGCATATTTGGGGAACCCTCTGCGTGGGCTTCCTATCTCTGGGTCATTTCTGCAGGACCCTTTCCTATCAACTATAGGCTATGAAAACTGTTGCAATCTTGCTCATTTGCACCCAAAATAGCAAATGAGCTTGTGGTCCTCTTAAAGACTAACAGGGTTATTGTGGCAAAACCTCTTGTAGGTCAGAACCTACTACAATAAAGGTTCAAAAATCAGGTGTGATCTTGGAGACATTTGGATGCTGCATACCACCTGTTACCTTTTGTATTTCACAATCATCCATATATATATTTTTTTAAATGCATATTATGCCAGCCAATAACATGTAGCCCATAAAATTTATGTCACAATGAATCAGTATTCAAGGTGGTATTAGCCACTCCACTTTTGAAGTCACAAGAAGCTAATTCACTTAACCTCAATAGCTTCCTTTAATTTGTTGCTTTTAATTAGAGAGATAAGGCTCTCTTCAGCTCAACACTGTCCTTTCTGCATTTGAAAGCTCAACTCCCACATTTAAAAACAACAATAATATTTTTAAAAGTTTGCCAAACAATAAGAAATGTGATATAACTGTACTGTCTCTAGCCTTTTTAAAATCTTAATCTTTAAGGCTAGGGGAAAAGTATATAAGAAATATTCTCTAAGCTGTAGAAGAAGAAGCACATTTCTTTTACCAGGATGGAAAACATATTATTTAGCTCTCTTTAACGAGCAAATCTGGATCTCTAGATTATTCTTTTTCTTTTTCCTCTGGAAAAGCTGTGTGCATAACATTTTGACAAGTACAGCTTTTACTGGCGTGCAGATGGTACCGGTGAGAGAAGTGTTGGTGAATTCCTTCTGGGTTACACAACTAATAAAAGTCTTAAGTAACCTGCTAGAAATAAAAGCAGATGTCAATCTTATTTTGGTCAACCATTGGTAACCTTTTCATCTGCCATCTGTGCAACCTCTCAACTCCCATCAGCCTCAGTCTTAGCAAATGGTTAGGAATGATGGGACTTGTAGTTTATATCTTTGTTTGCGGAGCAAGGTGGCAACAACAAAGCAGCGGCAGTGAGGAAACCTCCCTAAAAATGCCATCTATTTAAGTTAACTATCTGAATTGTGGACAACCAGCAAGATAAAATTAGAGGGACAGTTTATATTCATACTTAGATATACCTGTAGTGAAGGCTCCTCTGACCTTAGCTGTTGAAAGGTAATTGCAGACAAAACATACCCCAGCTGCTTATGCAGATAAAAGTTCAGGAGGATTTAATTTAACAGTGTGATGTCATCAAGCAAGATGGCTGCCTAACTCTCTTACTCTTAACACCCTGTGCACTATCAAACCTCCCATTTAAGCTGAAAACCTTAAAAAGTGACTCTGTGAAACAAAATCTCTACAGATTATGCTCCAGGGATCTCATTTAACACCACAACAGTCACAAAAGCCATGTATCAGGAAATCAACCACAAACTTCTGAGCAGCAGGAAGAAGAACTAGGCTCAAGCGTGGCAGCTAAGACTGCAAAACTCTTAAGACGAAGTATTTGCCAGTTTCCTTCTCCCTGAGCTCACTACCCACCTGGGAAAGCTGAGACAGGATCTCAGGGAATTAGCATTAGAACTAAAAGCAGCTTTGACTCCCAAGTGAGAAAAGACTCAACAAAACAGAAGCCCGGATCTCTGAGGCCTCAAGGACTGCAAATGAAGCTCTAAAGTTAGGAATCAGGAGGTGAAAATCAAGAAACTGGTGGCCATAACTAGAGAAACACAGCTTTGTATGAAGCAGACATTCTTGTCGCTTCCATCTGTAAGTGAGAGGCCTACCAGAATTTCTGGAAGGCAAAGATTTACTCTCTTATCTTCCCTAATCTTAAAACTTAAGGCCTCCGATCTAGAGTTTGCATACAGAGCAGGCCAGTGCTTGCAAACTCAACCACAGAGACGTTGTTATTGAAAGGTTTTTCCTCCTTTCCACTAAGCAGGCCATTTTAAAGGAACTTCATATACTTGACAGTCTGGCATGGGAAGGCCAGAATATCTCTATTATGTAAGATTTGTGTCTGGCAACCTTAAATTGCAGACGTTCCTTTAAACCATATACAGAAATGCTTCAAAATGCTGGAATCCACAAGAGATGGGGCTACCCATTCCATCTGCTAGTGCTGCTGGATGGGGTACACAAGGAGGCAAGACTACTCCAGAGTATGCTAAAGGTGTCTGTACCAAGCGACCCCCAAACCAGCACCTGTAACTCAGACTCATCAGATGATGAGATAGGACTAGGTTGGCAGCAGCAGTGACATCAAGTAAAAACTTCTTAAAAGTGCCACTTTCAGCATACTGAAACCCACCAGGTCCTGGGAACTGGAAGAGGACACCAGAGCAGTGGTCAGCAAAATATCAATTCTCTTAAACAGCAATAGGGAACTAATAACCACTAATGTACATTATTAGCTGTCAGCATGACAAGGAAGCATTGAGACACATGGAGGTGCCCAAAGCAAATGAAGCAACCTGGCACTGGGAAATTTAGAGAACTGTTAAATTGATTAAGTTTTTTACTTCAGTGTCCCCTTATATTTGCTATCAGAAAATGAATGGTGTTAAACATTGAGAGGAGAGACTACCTCTTCTCATGACCATTCTAGCAGAACTTTGCAAGATCTTTGTGTTTTATTGTTGGATTACATGGTGAAGCTTGAATTTTATCCTATACACGCTATTACTCTGACCTACATTTTGCCACCTATCAAAACAATCCGTTAAAATGTTTGTACAATTTCCTAGCCAAAATACTCTAACCTGGCCCAATGGTTGATCTGGAAACTATAAAAATACTCACCCTAAATGTCAACGGTCTCAACTCACCGGTGAAACGACAAAGAGTCAAGCTAATTCTCAAATGGGAAAAACCTAAAATAATATGCCTACAGGAAACCCACTGTAAGAAGCGAATGGATAGAATTTTTCGTCTCAGAGGCTTTGATGTCCAAATCTCATCTCCTGGCTCATCAAAAGGAAGAGGGATAACACTGCTGATTTCTAACAGTCTGAATTTTACCCTCAAGAGAACTTTGACAGATGAGAGAGGCCACTAAGCATTTCTCAAAGGCCAAAGTAATGGCATCACACTAACTATAGCCTCACTTTACTCTCTGAACAAAGGACAGTTACAATTTCTCCGACTTGCTATGCAAGAACTATCTGGATTCCAGGGAGGCAAGGTGCTATTAGAAGGGGATTTAAATCTTGAACAAGATCCCCAACTGGACAGATTAACCTCTCTATTGAATGATAACCATACCTAAGCCAGGAAAAATCCTGCGTCAGTAGAATCATATAGACCAATAATCCTTTTAAATCAGGATGCTAAAATCTTTACAGCAATCTTTACTGCAAGGCTCAACACGTTTATTTCTTCCTACATCACCATGGACCAAGCTGGGTTCATACCCCAGAGACAGATCTGTGACCCCATTCAGCAGCTACTAAATGTTATCCATCATAGCAAAAGGAAAAATTTACCACTAGCCGTCATATCATTAGATATGGTAGTTCCTAGAAGGGTTGTTGTCAAAAATGAATATGGGACATTTTATGAATTCTATCATGAGACTGTACAAAAACTCATACACTCGGGATAAATGGCATAGACTCTAAAGTTTTCTCTATTGCAAGAGGGGTATGACAGGGATGCCCTCTGTCACCCCCTCTTGTTTGCCCTCTCAATTGAACCACTAGCCCTCTCCATTAGAAACAATTTGGAGATAAAAGGAGTTCAAATAAAAAAAAATGCATAAAATAAGCCTTTTTGCAGATGATATAGTAATAATGCTCTCTAACCCAAAAGCTGCAACACCTGTATTAATGAAAGAACTAAGCAATTATGGTAAAGTGGCCAGATTCAAAATCAATGAAATCAGAAATAATGTAGATAGGCATTCCTCCACCTGTCTAATTAAACATTCTAAACCAAACAGGTTTTAAAACCTGCCACAAGGTAGTAAAATATTTGGGAGTGCAGATAACTAAAAATCTATCCGCTCTAAAGAAAGCAAACTTCACACCAGTATTCCTACAGGTATGACAAAATCTTGAGTCTTGGAAAGATCTACATTTATCATGGTCAGGACGCATAGCTGTAGTTAAGATGGCTATTCCTACCGAAATTTTTGTTTCTCTTTCAAGTGTTGACAATTATGATTACACCCATACAATTTAAAATTTGGCAGTGGTCAATAAACAAGTTTATTCATGAAGGGAAGAAAGCATGACTAGGCTCTAGAATTATATATGGAAGTGTCCAAAATGGCGGGATTGGAATCCCACATCTCCAAACTTATTACAGCGCCTTCCAAGGAAAGCATTTGATGTCACTGATCCACAGGCAAAAAGGTAAACCATGGGATATAGATATAGAAATTTCGGATCCTGTATATATCCCTATCTACCCTCCTCACTCACTAAAACCCATACTATTGTGAACCCTTTTTTCCGCACCACTCTAAATTTTAAAAACTGGCTCCCCCATTATCTCCCCTTAGCTTTCACCTATCTTTTAAAGAAGCAGGGCAATGCTTAGATTGGAACGTTTGGGAACAGGTGGCCCTTTATAGATTAAAAGATTTCTATGCAAACAGTAAAGGTGAAGGTAAAGGTCCAGTCACAGACGACTCTGGGGTTGCAGCGCTCATCTCGCTTTACTGGCCAAGGGAGCTGGCGTACAGCTTCTGGGTCATGTGGCCACCATGACTAAGAACGGTAGCCCCCTACAAAAAGAACAATTCATTGCAGCCATACCAAACCTTAAAGGGCCATGGTACCACTTCAACCAGCTGTTAAGATTCCTGTTAAACCCAGACATTTCCACTCAAGCAAACAAAAAACTAACAGCAATAGAGCACATCTTTGTTAACTTCTCTCCACTCTCTAGGGGCAGAGCGTCCTCAATTTATGAAGCTCTAATAACACTAGAATATGGCAATCTATTATACACAAAAATGCCGTGGGAAATGGACCTAGATGTGCAAATACCAAATGAAAAATGGATGGCTTTGTGGTCTGGGAGACCGTTGAAATCAGTTTCTGCAAAAAGAAAGGAAGCTTTGCTAAAACTTCTGCATAGGTGGCATTATACATCGGTGAGGCTGTCCCAAATATGTAAACAACTAAAGAGAACCTGGCTGATCTGATCCTGTTGACAGCTAAAACAATTGATTCTATTTGTAAAACGCTTAGCTCATTGCTTTCTAAAATGGACATTTTAATCAGTGAGGTCACAGAGACACTCAGAAAAGAAATCAACAAGGTACCAAAGGAACCTTCTCTATCTAACTCACTGTGAGCTAAATATATGATCCAGGACACGTGTTCCAAATCACGAGATAATATAAACCAGAAGCTTGTTTGTGGAATGAAAGAACAACATCACTTAGTGTTACAACTGAATAAGCTTAGTCTTGCAATACGCAGCAACAAAGGCTGGGTTCCATCCTTTTATACAATTTGACTGGTCAAGAAGCGTTGGAGGATTTTATTAGGGTTACATAGACTTAATCAATGTGTAGCCTCTGAACTACTCCTATTAAGCTCAGAAAGTCTTACTTTAGAAGCCCCAAAATTCCCTCACTGCTACATCGCACCAAGTCTATGTTGACTCCCAAAGGAATTTTCCCAGTACGTTTTTAACAACCTGATTTTATCACCACTAATAACTAACTTTAAAGCAGCCAGCCACCATAATTATAACAGGACCCTAATGAAAAGAACACAAAAGAGCTTAAGCAAATCCATTCAAGAGGATTTGATCAGTTGGCAGAACCAGAGGATCCAACCAAGGACAACTATGTATTGGAGGAGCATTTGAAAGGCTCTTTAAAGATTTGCCAACACAAGAGCAACAACAGATTATTGAAAAACTAGCCTGCTGAAGATATCTGCAGACATCATAACTCCTACAATATGCCTAACGACTCTCAGCCTAAGGAGCCCTCGAAAGAGTCCATGATCTCTACTACCACCACCCTACGTAATGATCCATCAATACAGAACGCCTGACAGGTATGGGCAGGTCCCCTTCCTTTATTGTCAGTGATTACAGCAGGTATCTTTCAGCTCCTATGGCATTAAGCAGTCTGGAACTGCCTACACATCGTGGGACCTTATCCCTGGCTCAATGCTGAACTCTCCCTTCTGCTGCTCCTGGAGAACGGCTACAGAAAGATCTCGTATCTGGAGAGATGCTGCCCCTGTGACTCTGGCCAAATTGAAACTGTATAACACAGGCTTCTTCATTGTTCTACAGAGATTTAGGCTCTGACCTTATTCTGCCAATACTCCAGAAATACGCTGGATGCTCTGGTCATTTTTTTGCCACTCTGTTGCTCCTTAATAAAAAAATCCTGTTATACAAGGTAGCCAAATTTTGTGCAGCAGCAATCAAAATACGACATATAATGACTAGCACCAAGCATTAGTATTATCTATAATATAATGTATTGACCTCTCTAGGTCAGAAGGGTTTCCTTTCTGACAGATAAATGACTCCCTATAACTGCTTTTTATGTATATGTGATTTTATATCATTTTATTTATTTATTTTGGTGTATTTATCTTGATACTATGACTTGGACTGTAGTCCAGTAACATCTAAAGGGCCACAGGTTTGTCATCCCTGAACTACAGTTCTGTGTTAAAAATATAATCAATTTTAGTCTGGAAAACTGTTTCCCCAAATCAACCATCTCTTTAATGCCTCAAATTGGAAGCATGGTTTTCCAGTTCAACTGGAACTATAAAGCAGCAGTTAACAATACCTCAATATATTTAGTGTTTAAAAATTAGCCAGCTCTAGACTTCATGCAGTGTTTTTTTTTTTTAAGGAAGTGCAAATGATTTTCAGAGGTTACATCATGCTATGTGGTTTTATTTTTGGCCAACAAAAACAGTTTTGTTTCCTAATATGACCTTTGCAGCCAGCTAAGCTGTGAAAGAACTGATTTTAAACTTGTGAATGCTTTTTAATAGAGACCTGGAATAGGCATTTAAAGAGAGAAAGATAAACTTTATTTACAAATGAAATTGTTTTGCGGACTGACCTTAATTTTTAACCACTGTATTTTGTGCAGGTCTAAAGCCCTCTGAGTAGTTCAAACAAAACTTAGAAGTAACTAAGTCATTGAGAAGGTTCTGCATGTCTTCAGCCAGTTACAACTTGTGGTCCATATATAGGGTCCATTATATATATATATTTACTAGCCCTGCCCTCCCATTTAAAGTTCTGTTCAACACAATCAAAGGCCTTACCATTTTCCATGCCTAGGAAAAAGCATATACCTATTTTTGCCTTTGATAAATACAGATGAATGAAACATAGCTTCTCAATATTATCTAACAGTATTCTGTCATGATTCAACAGTATTTTATCTTTTTTAACTACTATGTATAAAGGTCGTTCTAACTTGTCTCTGATAAGCTTCACATACCTTGTACATTCTGTGTCTGACAACTGCAAGAACATAAGCAATGCACATTTATGCGTATATATTTGGTCTTGTAAAATATTAGCAATATCTTCTTCTTTCACAGTGTCTGGGAACAGTGTTATGGATTCCTGAAAATTATATAAGAGAATAGCTTTATTAGAAGTGATTATTATTATTATTTTTTAAAAATAGTCTATTGGCTTTCCACCATTATTCAAGGTGATTTACAAAAATCATTAAAAGAATATAAATAGTCTCCAAAACAAGTATAATCACATAGCCTAGAGCATAGAAGCAGTAAAAATTAGCTGATGAAGATACGCATAATCTAATTTGCAAATCATTTGGCACATCTGCTTTCCTTATGAGCCCAAAGTTAGTTGTGACTATTTTGAATTCATAGAAATAGAAAACAGTGGATTTTTTTAGCAGAATCAGTGCTTAATTTATGGTGTGCTTTCATATTTTGCTTTTGGATAGCGATTTGCATGTTTTTTTTATTCTTTCCACCTGATCCTACATGCAATTCTTTGGTTCTTTATTCCACATCTCATTACATTATTGTTTGTTCTGGGGGAAAGTGTGAGCTACTTTTCCTCAAAGAGAACTATTAGATATCCCTTAAGGGGTTGTATGCTTTTTCATAATTTTCCTTTCAACTGACTCTTCACTGAATTCAACTGTTGTGCATCCAAGGAAAGACAATTCTGCTCTGCATTTTATTCTTTGCTGATTCTAGAAGCTGTATCAATCATACTCTTCTTTAGTACTGTTTTAAACGCCTCCTAATTTATTGTTGCAAATAACTTGCTATTTTTGTTATTAATGAAATGAATAGTTTTTCTGCTCAGAACGTTTAGCATGACCCCTCTTCAAACAGCAGCATTTTGAGTTCCCATTTTTTAGCCATTTTATTGCTTTTCTTATATCTACATATCATCATTGGCCAACGATGGCCATTCTCTCTTCTTTTTATCCCCCAGAAGCTTCTCAGTGAAAACACAATTAGAATCCACTGGAGTGAGAGCTACATTTGGGCATGAATGATATGGGTGATTCCCACTGTTCATGAGTATAAGCAGATGGGAAACATTTTGTTTTAAATATGGGTCAGTGGGACTGGAATTTTCCCAGTTCCCTACTTTTAGGTTTAAACTAGTGGTTAAGTAGTCTACAGTAAGATTCTCTGAAGAAAATTTCAGGACAGGAAGAACAGAATCAAGAAAGTCCCTTTGTCTAATATTAGGGATAATTTTGCCCAAATACTCTCATCGTTCACAAGTTTCTCGTTTTCATTTAAATGTTGTTGTTTTAAAAAGGTCCTTCAAGATATGTCTTAAATAGAAATTCAGATTATTATATATGTACCACTCTGCCCAATTCTATGATGGCATTAAGTCATTCTGGTAACAAGATGTTTGGTGTGGTAGAATCCCATCACCTATCAGTAAATATTAGATAATAATTAAATAGAAAACAGCTTGAAATGCATTTTACAAAAACATAGAATTCACGGATAAGACATTTGTACACAATGTCTCTTTCTTTGAAGTAACCAGGATCCCTTTTAAATATAACTTTGTCCTGATAGGTTCCTTCAGAAAACTCTCCTCTGATTTACACAGCACCTTGTCTTCTCTGTCTTCTTACCATATTCTCCAACATTGTTTTTGCTTGTCTATAGCTGTTTTGCTTGTTGCTGTTCCATAATTTCTTGTTTTGATTGCTTTATTCAGTTATCTCGGGGAAAAACAAGAATTTTATTTTCATCAAGACTCTTTTGGCAGAAAGTCTTTACCATTTACTGTATCCCTTTACCATTACTGTATTTGAAAATTACTTACTGTTGCAACCATCACTGCTGTTCCCTTCAATCAGGTTGTTGCCATGCTCTATGGAACTGGTCCGTGGAATCTGGCCCTTCCTGACAGTGATTAGGAAAATTAAAAAGAATAAATGTGGATGTGAGTTCACATTGCATTTAGCGGTTGCGGCTTTTGCTATTACAGCCTAATGGGCTTTTACATCGAACTTTCAGACTGACTGCTCCACAGTTAGGTAGCATTTAATCAGCTGTTAGTTTGAAATAGAGACATGGATTGGGCTGTCAATGCTTAGTCATGCATCCTCTGTGCACATGACCAAATGCTGTGTACACTGAATGGGCCATCTGAATAGGTTTTTAATTAATTTTCATTTTTCACATCACACAGTCATCTGAATTATTAAGTTACAAGTCCACATCATTATTTGCTGTGTCATTGCAAGTCTTTCTTTAGTGGAGACAGGACATTTGAAATAAAGTTTATGCTAATCATTTCTGCCCTATACAGTATGTTGGGTTTGGTTTTACAGAAGCTGCTTTCATATGTATATTAAATTGCTTTGATATTTTTAAAAGGGAAGGTGTCCCAGAAATTACATAAATAAATGTACATTGCAGAAATGTTTTATCCCATTAAGCTATTCTTCTGTACTTTTAATATTTTCTAAAGGTGACAATGGGCAGCTTAAATAATGCATTCAGTTCTCTATTGCTGAAAGGGACTCGGTTCTAATGTGAGATGGGAGTGTGTCACAAAATATTTCCTTTTAAGAACTGCTGTTACACGGTGCCTCAGCAATGCTTTTTAAAGTTTTAAAAAGTGAAAAACCATAAGCATAGTGAAATGTTTTTATTAACCTCAAAGACTAATATTGCATGCATTATAAATGGAGAATATTTATATCATGTAGAATATTTAAATTCTGTCAGGACAGAATCAGAGACGTTATGTGAATCGCTAGGCCAGCCTTTGCCCAGGGCCTTCTAGGTCTTCTGCCCTACAACCCCTACCATCTCCAAGACATCTAGAAGATGCTGGGTTGGCAGAGTCTGGCATAAGCACTACCATTTTACCTGCAAAGAAAGAAGAATGCACCAGCAACCAGGACACTTAGGACGACCACTGAAGCTAAAACAGCTGCAAACAGTTCACCTCTTGGATGGCTCTTGATGCTCGGTAGTAAAATTTCCTCACAACGATTTCCTGTATAATTTTCAACACACCTGCGAAACAGAGGTTTACATTAACTGAGTATCTTGTGGCACAGCTTATATATACTTAATCTACCAGTACTTCTCAACACTTGCTTGTCTTGACACACAAGCATGGCCAGGAAGCAGCAAAATCTTGGCTGTGCCGGTAGAATCAAAGATTTGTAGAGCTGGAAGGGAACATGAGGGTCATCTTGTCCAACCCCCTGCAATGCAGGACTGGGGGCTTGAACCTATGACCCTGAGATGAGTCTCGCATTCTAACAGTTCAAATGAGTGTCATTCTCCATGGCTCCCCTTAAGACAATTTACATTTGACATTTCAGTTAGTGGGTTATGTCCTGGTTCGGAGTAGACTACACACTGAACCTGAGTCAACAGTGTGACAACAGCAAAAAAATATACTTTTCTAGGCTGCGTCAACAGAAGTCTAGTGTCTAGATCAGGAGAAGTAATAGTCCTGCTCTACTCTGCCTTGGTCAAACCACACCTGGAATATTGTGTCCAGTTCTGGGCACCATAATTTAAGAAGTATATTCACAAGATGGAGTATGTGCAGAGAAGGGTAACCAAGATAATCTGGAAACCAAACCTTATGAGCAATGGCTGAGGGAATTGGGTTTATTTATCCCGGTAAAGAGGAGACTGAAAGTAGATATGACAGTCATCTTCAAATATCTGCAGGGCTGTCGCATGTAAGACAGCAAAGTTTTGTTCTCCTGCTCCAGAGGGTAGGACCCGAACCACTGGATTCAAATTAGACAGATGGAGCTTCCAACTAAATATCAGGAAGAATTTTCTGACAGTGGAACAGACTCTCATGAAAGATTGTGCACTCTCCTTCCTTGGAGGATTTAAAGCAGAAGTTGGGTGGCCATCGGTCATGTATGAGGTTCCTGCATTGCAGTGGGTGGGACACATGATCCTCTGGGTACCTTCCAGCTCTGTGCTGTGTGCTATATACCTTTCATGATGATGGAAAAAGGCATTCAGAGGCATTTCAGGTTGTAGGAAATTCATAAAGGTGCAGTGTTGGCAACCCCATCCCTAATGGCTAGTCAACTCTTGTGCAACTGTTTGAAGCAGAGTAAAGTAAAAGGTAAAGGACCCCTGTATGGTTAAGTCCAGTCAAAGGCAACTATGGGGTTGTGGCACTCATCTCGCTTCAGGTTGAGGGAGCCGGCATTTGTCCACAGACAGCTTTCCAGGTCAGGCGGGCAACAGGACTAAACCGCTTCTGGTGCAATGGAACACCATGATGGAAACCAGAGCACACAGAAATGGTGTTTACCTTCCTGCCACAGCAGTACCTGTTTATCTACTTGCAGTGCCGTGCTTTCAAACTGCTAGGTTGGCAGGAACTGGGACGGAGCAACAGGAGCTCACCCTGCCATGTAGATTCAAACCGCCAACCTTCGATCAGCAAGCCCAAGAGGCTCAGTGGTTCTGATTAATATTGCTAATCAGAAAGAATAGCTAATATTGCTAATCAGAAAGAAAGACCACAGCACCACCTGTGTCCCTGAAGCACTTTATTAATATCCTAGTGCCACTGTCCTTCCATTAGCAACTTGTGCCCTTGTATTTGTGCCAGACCAAAATGCAGGTAAAGTTAGTGGTACATCTCCCTGCTACTAAACATAACTATGTCATGAATAATTAGTACTACTAGTAATATATTTATTTGTACCCCACCTTTCCCCCTGATGGGACTAAAGGAAGCTTACAGTACATGCCACTGGAGGGGTAGAATGATCGTAGATGTGTTTCCTCAAATTACTTTTACCGTTAGCCCGCAACTTAAATGCATTTAACTTTTATGCATTCAGCTTTATACACATGGCAAAAAAACAAAAAAGACAGGGCAGAAAGGGGAACAAGGTTCCGGGGGAAGTAACTTTGGCAATTCCACCTGCCATTGAAACCAATGAGATTTGACTGCACAGGATTTTGGCTTTAGGCTAATATTACCATTAAAAGTAGAAACCCTTTCTTGATTTATATACAATGAACTGAACTGAAATACGACTGGAATTTACTTAACACTTGGGTTATTTCTTACATGTATGGCCTCTATTGAGACACAGGGTTGACCAGAGTAGCTGCTTTATTTTCTGAGCGGGCTACTTACAGACTTGCCTCATTTCCTGCTTGCGTTCTAGTGTTTGCCAACTCTGCTGTCGATGTTTGCGCTGCTCATTCAGCAGTGGGAGGAAACCTGGTGCAGTTGCCTGCTGATGTATCACTGCTCTTCTGTATTTTTGATATTTCACATGCGCACATTAACAGTAGGAGAGAAGTTGGGGAAGGGGTGCTCAGTGGAAGAGCATCTGTAGAAGGTCCCATGGTTAATCAATGGCATCTCCAGGTAAGTCTGGAAATGTCCCTTACCTGAAACCTGAAGAGCCAATACCAATCATTGTAGACTACTGAACAGGATGGACCAGTGGTCTGACAGTGTAGGGCAGCTTCCTATGTTCCTATGTTCAAAAGTGCTTTGAGTGGCACATGTGAAATCTGTCCTGGTCTGCAGCATAAAGTAGTTTTCCTTTTCTTTCGTCCAGTTGCATTGCAGGTTTAGTAGGCGTTGCACTCATATACTACCCCCCACTGCTTTCTTTCTGATTAGCAATATTAATCAGAACATATAGTGTTATTTTTGGAACTCTAGTCTAATCAGGAAAATCAAGGGGGTTTCTTTATTAACGTGCCTTGTATATAAATATCCGTTGCAGGCAAAAAATACCATGTTCCCACTAAAGTCTGCTCAAGCCAAGGAGCCAAGATCCTTATTACTTATGCAAAGTTTTAGTGCCCCATAATTCTGCAGTCAAAACAAAGCAATGCAAATTATAAATGTGTATGCCAATAACTTGACCTGCATGTTTATACTGGTAACAGAATTGCACTTTCTCTTTGCAGGATTTGGTAGATATTAGTGTTGCTTTACACACAAACACACCACATTCTTCTCTCCCAAACACCATGTGCTATTTCCTGTACTGCACCTAGTTGGGTCTGCCATACTATATTATGGTATGTTACCAGAAACATTATATTGTTACCAGAAAAATGCCCATTGCCTCCTCCCTTTGCCCTTCTCTAGGCACCTGTTGTGTGCCCCCCTGTGCCCCCCACATGTCCTTGGGTCCTAGATGTCCACAGTGACCTTTCCAAGCAGGCCATCTCATCCTGCCCTCCAGTCATTCCCATCACATTCTGTTTTATTTTTCCAATTTACTGTAATCATTACATGGTTAGCAGTCTTAGTCCTCATTGGTCTGTTTTGCCCACCAGGTTAAAAAAAAATTAGCTTTCATATTTCTGCAAATCCCTCAAGCATGCTGATTCCCCCTCTAGTGGCCTTGTTTTGGCTACTATTTCCACTCTGCACCAGAGTTCGCTGTTAGGAGAGATGCTGAATGTCAGAGTGAAGATCACAGCTAAGTACTTTACAGTCCAATCACAAAACATATTTGCCTCAATCTAGAAAAAGTTAGTTGCACCTAATGCAACAGTCACATGTGCAATAAGTAGTCTTCAGAGAAAACATGCCAAAGATGGCAAGCACTAAATCCTTTCAAAATTGACGGGACAATGTGGTTCAACAGCTGTGGACATTCTTGGAAGACACAGATTATCTAGACCCATTTCAGTCTGGGTATAGCTCAGGCTATGTGATGGACCCTTGCTCAGAGGTCTGCACTGACTGCCAATTTGTTATCAGGCCAAATTAAAAGTTTTCCTATTGGTATATAAAAGTTTCTCCCATTGACTGCTACTGATTTTGGGGGACCTAACATTTTAAATGGAGCCACGGGATTCAATGTGGGTCCTGTTAAATTCACTCAGCCTTATTTCCAAAAAATATGTTACCATCGGTGTGGGATTTTGTATCTGAATGGGTAGTAGTAGCCTAATAGCTTTTGAAAGGCCATGTGTCAGCTATGAGACCTCTCCCGCTTCACCCAAATCCCCATTTCTGCCAAAAAGAGCAGTAACTGTGAAAAATCCAAAAGCAAACAGGAATCATTTCCTTCATGTACTCATTAAAGGGCATGTTTATCTATTCAAAAGAAAGGTGTGATTCTGCTGTGTACACAGTCCACAGTCCACAGAGTTACACAAGGTTCTCTTGCATCATGTGTCCTGGTTTAGCATACCACTTTTCTCAATACAGCATTTTTTTATTGCCAAGAAGCCTCAGACCACATTTAGACCTGCACTGCAGTGATCCCTCATCATTCACTCTTTAGGACTTTTCCAGAGAACTTTCTGCCTTGATAAACAGTCAACTGCTGCAGAGGAGCTAGAAGTCTTCCCCAAGCAAGCACTTTTGTTGCAGGGATATCACATTTTCCTTGTGCTCAAAACACAATACGGGACTAAATCAGCAATATGATGGAAAAGTGGAGGTTTTCTATCCTCTGCAATACCCCAAATATGGCAACCAGGCTAAACTACAGATTAGATGCAGATCTGGCCCAATCACATGAAACGTGGAGCAGTGTGGGATCAGTGCCAAATCAAAGTGCAAAGCAGTTGGTTGTGGGGAGGCTGGACCCTCCCACCACCAGATTCTCCTACCATTTCCTCCCCAGCTGAACTCTGATACCAGAAGTGGGCTTTCTGGGGACAAACACAGATGAGGGAGTAGAAAGCTAAAAATTCTACTTGCACATTTCCTTTGCATTTAAATTACACCCCCCCCCCATTGCCAGTCCACACATGATCACAACAGATATACATTAAAGTTATAGGTCCATTGGTGTCCTGGACAGTACAGCTCAAATAGTAGTGGTGGTAGGGCATCCAAGTATGACTATTACAGTTTTAAATGGCAATGCAGTTTCTTTTCTTTACCATGAGAACTTTAAATGTCTGGAAAAAATCTTTAGGGTGGGTGGGCAAGTGAGGAAGATGTACTCTCACAAGATCTTCCTTAGGCAGAAAGATCACTGTGAATTCTTACCTTACACTTTATAGCACATAGAAACCAGCCAAGATGATTCAAATGTCATTTCAATCAGATAAATATTAACAAGATTTTTATGGACTTTGGGGTCCCAAGCAAACTCTCTTCTTCAAGTCTTCTAGTGATTGACTCTGCTACTGGCTATGGAAGCCAACTACCTTAGCACCCAGTCTTTTCTGCACAGAGCTACAATTTTGCCAATCATTTGAGAAGGAATCAAGGCAGAGGATTAGCAACTTGGAGAAGTTGGGGTGAGATCTAGGGATAGATCCTTTACATGCCAGTATTTGTCTAAGCAAGCATTTGGTCCTTCTGTAATACCACTGAGCTGTGGAATACATATTCTTCCATTACTACTATTCCTAGCTCTACTGATTACCAAGTGATAGCACAGTGTAAACAAGACCTTTCTTATTTATAATTAGCTTTCTTGCCTGACTGATAAGGAGCATGCCATGCTTTGAATAAGAACATGCTGGAATACAATCCTCTAATTCACAGAGCGATCCCATCCATTAGTTACATACTTGACAGGATAGAATTGCTACTAAATAAGTGGATAAGAAGTTGTAACAACTTCCATATTTACTAGCCTCTTCTGGTGCAATGGGAAAAAATGAGTCGCTAGTCCTGACGTTGCCCAAAGTTATGCTTGCTGAAGTGGTAAAAGTGAAAATTCAGCATGTGGCTACTTCATTTAACACTAAAGCCAGGTAGATGAGGAAGATCCTAGCAGCTCAATATCCTGACTCCCAGCCCCAGTGATTGCTAACACAATGAAATGCAGCCCATTTCCTGAAGGGTGGAGGAAGGGGAATGCATAAGCAAGGTGTGTTTTATACTCTATAGCAGAAAGGGAGCAGGTAACATCATAGTCCACACAACAGGAGGTGTAGGTTATCCAGCCAGCAAGTGGCCTCTTTGTTCAGATACTGGTTTCTGAACACAGAGATGCATGAAACATATCTTTGTGCATGAAACCCGCATATTGGTATATGTGATTGTTGTTAGCTGATTTGACTAGAGCAATAAAATGCAATATAAAGACTAGTAACTAACGAACTAAAAAAACAAAGCAAAATTGATGTTTATACTAAAACCAGATGTCATAATACCTGACAGTTGTCTGTCCAACTTTAAAAGAAATAGAAAAATCAAAGGAAGGGCATTTCACAACTTCTCTAGCCAAGCTGTGCCATTGCTGTGCCACTCTTTAAGTAGGCGGTTAATGTTTACTCGTTCTGTTGAACCCTTCGCTTCTTGTCTTGTCCTGTGAACTGAGGAAATAACAATTCCGTTCCCTGTGCTGTGCTTTGTCAGTATAAAGTGCTCTGTCTCATCCCATATATGCTTACCACAGGCAGTTACTGTGTGCCAATAACCATTTTTATTGAGGACAATTATGATTACAGTCTTGGTTTATATGTACCACTTAGCATCAGGTACTGGCATTACAACTGTGCAAAGAAGAATATAACAGATGTGTTACTAAATGGAAGTGTGCTAATAAACTACTGCTCCTGCTCCTTGACACACCAGATTGGGGCTAAAGACAAAATAAGCCTGGCAGCGATGGCAACTGCAAAGGCAATGAGGTGGCAAAGTTACTAGCACCAGAGGAAAGAGGTGTAAACTCTCAGGCAGCCTTGTGTGTGACTAGGTGGTTAGTGTGCGCATTAGGAGAGCACTATCTGTCTCAAGCCCTACAAAAGTCTGGAGAGGCCCCTTTGTATATTACCTAA
Source organism: Podarcis filfolensis (assembly GCF_964270895.1). Lineage (NCBI taxonomy): Eukaryota > Metazoa > Chordata > Lepidosauria > Squamata > Lacertidae > Podarcis > Podarcis filfolensis. The sequence continues at coordinate 2,227,806 of NC_139610.1, read as the reverse complement.
AAACAATGCAGCTTAAATGTTTCCAATGTGATTTTGTGATTTACCTTGAGTGGGATATCCCCTGAAGGGTGGCACACAAATGATTATATAATCAATACATAAGAAACATGCTCTAGATAAGCTGATGAAATAATGTGTTTCCTCCATTGCTAATTTAGCCCAGGAGATGACTCTTATGTAGCAATGAAAATACAAACATTTACCTGCAAAAGGGACTGGAAATGGCAGGTATCGTGTAACAAATCCCACCATTCAGACAAAAAGATCCATAACTGCTGCCACAAAGTTCTTCATGATCTAAAACAAAAAGAAATATAAGGTAGGTTAATTTTAGCCTGCTCTTCTTGCATGAAACAAATGTGATGATGTGGGGAAATAGAATAACTTACTGAAGTGTTTTAACACCTTGTTTGCCTTCATATTGTATGAAAAAGTGTTTCTATTATTATTACTTTTAATCATGACAAATAAAAGAAGGATTAACCTTACTCTCACAGCCTGCAAATGCATAGGCATCATCGCCATCTCCTGTTATGCAAACACAGCTTTTGGGATTCTTTTGCATGAACAGGTGGACACAAGATCCAAGCACAAAACCCTACAAAAGAGGAGTGGGAAAGGCAGCGTTGTCGTTTGTTTGCTTTACGGTCTGTGCAAAAGGGCTTCAGCAAACGAAAGCAGAGACTTATTGAATCCTCTCCTTCTGCCAAAGGACCAAGAACAGGAACCCTGATGCAGAGCTAGCTCTTCAGTACTTTGTGGGAAACTGATAATGCAGGAGTCAGGACCGGTTTCAGTCCAACATCTGCACAGATCTGAGGTCTCTGCTAGTGCATTAGAGTAGGGGTATCCTTTTGCAACTGAGTTCAGTGGGATTTTAATTGCATAAAACTCAGCACTAGATGACAGCCTTCAGATTTTACTTGATAGGCTCTGCTTGCATTATTATTATTATTAGTAGTAGTAGTAGTAGTAGTAGTATTTTCGGAGATCTCAGGGAGGTTCACAGAATAAAAATCAAGATATAAAACCACAAAATACCTAATAAAAATAAAAAACAACAACCCAATACTGCCCCCCCCCCAAAAAAAACACATTTTAAAAGGGCATAGGATATAAATCAGATCAACCAAAGGCCTGGTTAAAAAGGAATGTTTTTGCCTGGCGCCCAAAGGTGTATAATGAAGGCTCCAGGTGAATTTCCCTGGGGAGAGCATTCTGCAGATGGGGAGCCACTGCAGGGAAGGTCCGTTCTTGTGTTGCCACCCTCCTGGCCTCTCAAGGAGGAAGCATACGAAGAAGAGCCTTAGAAGATGATCTCAGGGTCTGGGTAGGTTCATAGGGGAAGAGGCGGTTCCTGAGGTATTGCGGTCCTGAGCCGTTTAAGGCTTTATAGGTCAAAACCACTACTTTGAATTGGGCCCATAAACTAATTGGCAGGCAGTGCAGTCAGGGCAGGATCGGTGCAATATGCTCAAACCATCTTGCTCCAGTGAGCAACCTGGCCGCTGAATTCTGCACCAGCTGAAGTTTCCGAACCTTCTTCAGAGGCAGCCCTACATATGCAGTAATCTAACCTTGAGGTTATCAGAGCATTGACAGCAGTAGTTAGGCTATCCCTGTCCAGATAGGAGCATAGCAGGGCCACCAGCTGAAGGTGATGGAAGGCACTCTGGACCACTGAGGCCACCTGAGCCTCGAGCGACAGCAAAGGATCCAGGAGGACCCCCAAGCTACGAACCTGCTCCTTCAGAGGAAACATAATCCCATCAAGAGCAGGCAACTTCCCACCCATCTGGTCTAGGGAACCACCCACTAACAGTGCCTCAGTCTTATCTGGACTGAGCTTCAGTCTGTTGGCTCTGATCCAGTCCATTACTGAGGCAAGACTTCCAGCACTTCCACTGCCTCACCTGCAGATGTAAAGGAGAAATAGAGCATACTGCTGACAACATACTCCAAACCTCCAGATAACCCCACCCAGCAGTTTCATGTAGATGCTAAACAACATGGGGGATAGGATTGAGCCCTGCGAAACCCCACACTGAAGGTTCCACAGGGCTGAAAAGCATTCCCCAAGTATTAAAAGACAAATCTTGAAATCTTCCTTACACCTTCAGATTAAAAGTCTACTTGTTTCCACTAAGCACAGATAAGTTTAACCACAGTTTTTCTGAGTTCAGACGAAAACAAGAGGCAAAGCTTCTGATTTCCTCCTCAAAGTTGCACCAGAGGAGGCGAGGAGCACATTAGCCTAGGGGAAGGCTAGGCTTGTTCTCAGCCAGTAAAGTAACTGGCCAAATTCACAAATAGAACTTCTCCAGTGAGTAAGGATTGAAAATCTAGTTCTCCCAGTCCTAATCAAATAGTGTAATGATTACACTGCACTGTTTCTCCAATAGCTACTTCAGAGCTGCTGATATAAACATTTATATCCCACCCTTCTGGTGGAAAACAACATAAACGTTGTGTGCAAAAACACACAAATATTTGCTACATTTAAAATTGCTACTTCATAAAAACAACAATATAAAACAACTAAGCAAGGATAGAGGAAACCAGAAGTGGCTTGTCAGGTGTGGCAGAGGGAGGGGCATCCTCACAGTGGTGGTGGAACGACTGTCTTCAAAAGGATATGATGTTAGCTCTGACATACAGGTGTGTGCAAACCCACCAACCCAGAGCTCTCCCAACTACTTGACTTGCCCGGTGGTCCCTGCCTCCACTGCTGCTCCGGAGCCATAGATGGAGGAACAGCAACAAACAAAACAGATGAAGGAAATATGCCACTTACAATAAAAGTATGCCACACACTATCTTCAGCTAAGAACTCCAAGTGAGAGTGCTAACGCACTTCATAGCGCAAGGTATTCCATAGTTGATGTGCAGCCACTAGGAAAGCTTCCACAAAAACACCCTAAGGGTACACAATCTTTAAATAAAAATATCTTTCTTGCTGAAAACTCAAGGACAGGAAGGGAACAGATGGCAGAATTTCCTGGTTAAAAGTGAATTCAAAGAACAACGTAGAAAATGCTAAAACTCCATCCGTCCACCAATTTAGTTCTGCCTCTGACATCTTTCCCTGATAAGGATCTCTTACAACATTTCTGAATCTTCCTGAAGCTTTGCCAAATCATCAAGAGAGGCAGGCAGACAACACCTTTCTTCATTTCCTGCATTTTGAGTTGCATGAACAATGCTGTAAGGAGGCTGTAAGGTACAGCACAATATATTAAAATACCTAGATTAAAAGTTGCCTTTAAACTAGCACTGAGAGTGAACTTTAGTAACCACTACAACAACCCTATTCAGAAATAAACGGGTCCAACAGATCAAAAACTAGCCATCTGCACTGCCATAAACCCTGTGGAGATCCCTAGGCAATTGAAATCTTGCCCCGCCTCTCTGTATGCACGCTCTAGTGGGATAACATGGAACTAAGAAAGCTTGACTGTAATTTTCTTTCAAGATCAAATTAGTATTATTTTGATCCATTGTCATGCTTATCTGGTAATCTGGCACTGGCCAGCTGGTAACCTGAAAACTGTGATATTATTTTGCTGAGTTTCACCTAGTATCGGAGTTTAAAGTGGAAGAGAAGTAATGCTAAAGATCTTCCAGGAGAACAAAGGAAATAAAGAGCTGCTGCTTTTACTCTTCTTCTTTGGCGATCATATGTAGCCGAGTAAGATTGTCTTCCATAAACACGGTTTTAACAATGAGTCTGTAAGTGACTGTGGAGGCCAGTTATGGATCCACATGTCCTTCCACAGTGGGGACATAGGTTTCCAGGTGGGAGTTGATCACGGTGAGGGTTTGCCAAATGAACCTACCTCTTAGCACGTTTTCCCCTTTCATCCTGAGTTTGAGCGTCTTCAGAGTCCATGACACCTTTGGTAAAGGCTGTTCTCCAACTGGGGCACTTGCAGGCCAGTGTTACTGAATTGTCAGTGTTTAAGCTATACTTTTTAGATTTGCCTTGAGAGAGTCTTTAAACCTCTTTTGTTGACCACCAGCATTACAATTTCCATTTTAAGTTTGGAATAGAGTAGTTGCTTTGGAAGACGGTAATCAGATATCTGAACAACATGACCAGTCCAATGAAGTTGATGTTGAAGAATCATTGCTTTGACACTGGTGATCTTTGGTCTGGTGATTCCATCAATGGTGTCTCCGAGAAAAATTATATATGACTTGGGAAGACAAGCAAACTAATGTCAGCGTACTGGAAGAGGCAAAGATCAGCAGCTGCTTTTGCTAACACTCCTGTCCAGATCCACTATAATCATCTGAAAGTGGCTGGTGGGACGGGACAGCAAGAGCAGGGAAGAGGAGCAAAGCATCTCTTTGTGGCCTTATAGTTCTCTCAAGAGATCAGCTTGCAGGGAATATCATTCCACAAAGAAAAGATATTATTTGCCTTTAAGGCCTCCCCCCCCACCAAATAATTTTTGAAATAAATAAATTATACCCCCCTCTCTACGTGAATGCAATGGGTGGGACAAGTTAGCAGCTCCTCCTGCTATACATTATATCAATATTTATCAGAAAGAATATTTTAGCAAGAGCTATTTTTAAAAAGATTTTTAAAAATATTGCTACATGTTAAGACCAAGCATCTCCATTAAGAAAGAATCCGCTTGTGGCATAACACCCTTGAGAACTACGTGCTACCTTGCACTCTAGGTGTCATAGTCACTGTTATTTCTAGCAGCACCTGAAAATGGGGCAGCAAATATGGAAACATGGTGCCACAGTAAGACCACTTTTTAAATGGTCGGAAAGTTGTACCAATTTTTCCATTCTCAAACACTAAAAAAGAGATCTAGCTTAAGTTGATATTTCCCATATATAAATGTGAGTCTCTAAAGGCCTCTCTGCATGATCTGTCAAAGTGGAGAAATATCCCGCAGCCCAGCCAGTAACAGAAATGCTGCTTCCTGACCAGCACAGCCCAGGTAGGAAGCCAAGAGGGCAGAGAGGAGCTCAGGGATGTTGTTTTTACAGAACCATAACCAGATTTGCTTGTTCATCCGGTACTGTTCTTTGTTGACAAAATAAACTCATCTAACCTGAGTTTCTCTATTTTTATTCAGATTCTGTGAAGTTTGTTAGGGAAGTCTGATTTCGAGGCAGGTCTACAGTCTGTATTATGGCATGTCTACAATGTGACTAGAATACAAATGTTGTGTTACTGTATTTAGAGGGCTGTAATCACTACAAGTAACTTCATGGTTTACAAAACACTCTAAAAGCTCATATAAAAAGCTACAGTAAATATCATCAATCTCTGTACTCATTTGTAGGCTCTTCTGAATTTCGTAACTTGTGCTGTCAATGCTGAACTCCATGCAGCTACAGTGAAGGAAGTGGAACGCCAACTTGGCTGGGGGAAATTTTCATACAGGCTTCGTGACAGGAGTGCATTGTGCTATGAAGGGGCTTGAAGCCAGGGGAACTTTGGGAGTTAGTCACTTGCCGAATGCAATGTGGCCATGGAAGTAAAGATTCTGACTAGGTATATTAAAGACTGTGTGCTGCGGGAAGGCATGGGATCTAAAAGGCTGCACAGAAGCAAAAGGGGAAGTAGAAATCACAGGGCCTAAGGATAAAGAATGCCAAAAATATTCAAATTCAGACTAATTAGACAGGTATTTGCCTATATGACTCCAAAATATTGCAATCAAGTTATCATGTAGAAATGATTTGAATATTAATTACATGGAGAACAACAAATGAATTTATTATATAGTAGTTGTTTGTACATTGTGCCACAAACAAACAGGATGAAATTGTATTCAAGACATCGGTCAGTTGTGTGGGTGGAGGAGCATTCATTATTTGCATCCTATCTCAAAGGTTCAGGACACTTTACATTTTGAAATGTTTATGATCTGTGGTTCAGTACAACTTGCCTACTGGATTCCTTCTGACTAGTACATATAGGGGTGTGGGTGGTGTGCATGCTTTCTGGAGATGGGAGAAACAAGTTGAGGAACTAAAAAAATAAACTAGTCTGGAAATCTGGGGTGGGGGTGGGGGGAATCTAGTCAGGAGAAGCAGAGAATAGCCTATTAAGGAATTCATATTTTTGATGAATTATTGTATTGATTTTCATGGTAAAAAAAAAGCTTGTATCAAAAGTGCTAGAACTCAGTTCCTGCGGCCTCCTCTCTTCCCAACATCCTTGGAATGGCCATATTGATTGATTGATTGATTGATTGAATTTATATACCGCCCTATACCTGGAGGTCTCAGGGTGGTTCACAGAACAAAATCAAAATATAAAATAAAAACAAAAACAACAACCCAATAACACCCCTAAAAAAAGAACCACAAAATTTTAAAAGGGCAAGTATATGGGAGCCACCTACACTGCCAGACCAGAGGCATCAAGCAGCATCTGCTCTGAATGACCGTGGCACTCTGTCTCTTTCCCATCCCTGAGCTCCTTTTAAATGGGAAATGCTGGGACTTCCTGCATGCTAATCATATGCGTGCCAAGCTATAATCTCACTCCACTGGAGGACAGGAAACTCAAGATGCTATACGCTGGGCCTGTTCCCTTGCTCAGGTCCAGAAAGAGGTGATGGGAAGGTAATTGCAATGAACCACCTAGTTCATTTTCCCCAAGCTATACACTGAAACTAGTGGGGAAAATCACCTCTCTTAGTAGCCATGCTATTTCTGCAGTACACTGATATTATGGCAAAACCATACGTTGATAGTAAAGAGAAGGGCTGTTATGTGCTTGCGCTATAAGGGGAGCCCCATCAACTAATTGTACCGATTGCCAATGACTACCAGCCAGGATGGCTCTGCTCTGCCTCCCCAGTCAAAGGCAGCAATGCTTCTGGGTGCCAGTTGCAGGAAAGCACAGGAGGGGGTCTTGTGCTCAGGTCCTGCTTGCAGGTACCTTGTAATGGCATCTGGTTTGCCACTATGGGAACAGGATGCTGAACTAGATGAGCCATTGTTTTTAGGATGTTATGGCTGTGTTCTTGTGCAGTCTAATAGAGAGTAGAAAGTGATGACATTGCAAACAACTCATGATCTAGTAAACTTCAGGGAAACCGTTAACCAAACGTTCTTGAACATTAAAGAACATATTGCGTTCAAGAACATACTGAGGGTGGGCATATACTAAATCAAATAAAATTAGGCACTAAAATAGGAAAATATTATTTAAATGGTGGAACATTTCTGTGAGAGCAGGTAGTATTTCATTTCTCCATAATCTTTCTTGCTTAGAAAAGTTAATTAATATATAGGTATGATCATCTCCACTGTGATCTCTATCACTGTGCAGAGGAACAATATGCTGCCCACAAGCAAAGCAAATATGGAGCTTCTTTAATCATGTTAATTCTTTTATGCATAGATAATTCCACATTTTCACACTAATATGTTATGCTGTTCAATATGCACATCAACATCAGCTGAATATTTGTGCCCACTAATCTGGCAATGTAAACAGAAGCCTAAAATTTGTATGCACCTGCAAATGAGGGACACACCACTGCATGCACATATTTTAATACATCAGGCAATTCAGTCCAAAACAGTAAATGCCTGAAAATAGTCTGCAAAATCCACAATCTTGTCAACACACATTACCTATGAATGTTTTGCCCAAGAAACAAGTTAATTTGCCAGAGGAAGTACAGAATGACCTTCTTTTCTCCAACCTCTATTCTTTTGTACAACAGTCTGTATCTCACCTCTTGCCATGACTAAGTGGCGTTCTTACTTTCTAAACTTCATCTACCCATCTGAAATATGGGGATAACACGAATCCATATGACAGGGCTAAATATAAGGAGGATTACAAGATAGTGGTTGCAATCAAACAATCCAAACCAGGTTAAAAAGTAATAAAATAATCCCTTTCCACAAGGGCAGGAGAGAGAACATGTGAGCACAAGTATATGAAACCAGTATGTGAAGTGGTTTGATGAGTCACAAAAGCAAACCATTGAGCAGTCAGAAATATAACAGAGTTGTGAATATCGGTACAGCCAAAAACCTTAAGGAAGTTACCTGTTCGCATATTATTCTGACCGCTCGTAGTTCTTGATCACCACCTATTCTTCGAATGCCCTGAAGACAAAAACACCTTGTTTCATTCCAAAAGTTTTCTGTCTGATGAAACAGCTAGGATTATTTTCATCAAAACTAAATAAATACTCAGTTGGCAGTCAGCAGATATCTGTTACCCTTTATGTAAACACAATTAATTTTAAATCTAACAGCAAACACTGCTGCATTCAATAGCTCAGTGGTCCTGATTTTTTGTTAACTGCTTCCTTTGTTCCTGCAGTTACTGTACTTTTCCGTGTATAAGGCTAGATTTTTTAACTTTAAAATAAGGTTAAAAATCTGGGGGCATCTTATAAATGGATATTGCATATGCCCATTTTCTAAATTTGGGATCCCCAAAAGCATGGGGGTGTCTTATACACGGAAAAATACGGTAATTTATTTGGGCAATTCTCCTTTAGTTTTTGTTAACTCCACCTCCACGCCCCTGCAAATTGCAGCACCAGTCTGTCTAGCATAGTCAAACAGCACTATAAAATCTTTAAATATTATTGTAACTTTAATTAAATCCAGTTTGGAGGTTATGTCCACTGTAATACATCCCAATGAGTTTAAATGGGCTATGACTGATCTATAGCCTATTAATTGCTGTTTATTATTGTGAATATGCATTGTGATATAAACAGAATGAGGATATTATACTGAAGTATGGTTTAGCATTACATCTGAAAGTGCCATCCTTAACCTATGGATTGCTGTGTGTCTAAGACTGAGTCCAGGCTGCCTTTTAATTTGACCTTTGCTCTAGCAATGTAGTGGCAACCAGAATGAGAGGAGAGAAGAATAAAGTAATTTATGGAGCAGTTACCAAAGAGAACGGAGCTTTTCTTCATCAGTCACTCTCTTCAGCTCATCTGCTAGACCAGGCTTCCTCAAACCCGGCCCTCCAGATGTTTGGAGACTACAATTCCCATCATCCCTGACCACTGGTCCTGCTAGCTAGGGATCATGGGAGTTATAGGCCAAAAACATCTGGAGGGCTGAGGTTGAGGAAGCCTGTGCTAGCCCCTGGTCTGTTAAATGCATAGATGCTCCTGTGTGGCTTGCAGATGATGTTCCCAAACCCCTTCCTCTCCAAGAACTCAACAGAGATATGGTTCTACCTCTTAGTATAAATCAAGAGTGAGGTTGGTAAGGAAAACGTTTTGTCGAAATCTCTGTCATCAGTGGTAGCTTTATTTATGAATTATGATGCCAGCTCTTCAGTCCACTACACCAGTGCATACGATCGACATTATTAAAGTGTAAACTTAGATGGCCTGTTGAGCTGACCTCCAGCCAAGGTGAAGAAACGGGGAGGGGGGAATCCCACTAAGGCAGAATTAGTTACCATAGAATCATAGTTCAAAGGGGCCACATGGATCATTCTAATCCAACCCCATTTCATCCAATGTGGGGCTCATTAGAATATGAGTTTCGTATGAGTTCTGAGTAGGGATGCAACCCAGTAATAAAAATGTTAATTCATTAATCATGTAAGTCTCAGACAATTAATTTATAGATTAAATTTGTCTAAATTTCATATTAGTAAAAACAATATCCCCAAAGCCAAAAGCATATTTCCTTTAAGTTTATGCACACATGTATTCTGGCCAGCGTCCACTCAGCTAAATGAGCACCAGGAGGACCCCCAGATGCAGCACATTTGACAAGAGCAGGCACAGGACTATAAATCCCAGAGTGTAAGTTATACCCAGCTGACATTGTTTGATGCAGCAAGCATCATCTTAGAAGAGCATTCTTTTTGCGTGTGAAGACAGGACTTGCATCTACAGTTTTTATGAGTAATTCGTGTTAAAAATAATAAACAATATCTAGTGGAGGATTAATTGTGAAGTCTTTTAGTCAACTAAATATGTTTAATTGATTAATCTGATTAAGCAATTAAGCATTGCAGCCAAGGTGTTGGGTTTGCCAGGTTCGTTGCTTGCTAAAGATACATTTACATAACTTATTTACATTGGCCATTACTGATTTCACATACATTTGGGAACAAACTATTTTTTAATCTTTATTATTTATTTATTATATTTGTATACTAGCAGTGTGGTTGGATTAATTCAATTCCTTTTAATTATTTCCTTTTCCATTGAAATATGCAGGGGATACTCATCACTTATCCAGGAGAACAAAAAATATTCCTTCCTAGTTCAAGGATTATTAATGAGCAGATTTGATATAGATATGAGGACAAACAGTGGAGGATAAAATCTTACTTCCTTTTCCAAGAAACATTAGTGAGTATCTTCCACCCAAACACATCTTCTGCTACTTTTCAAAGAAGTGCAATTTGACCCTTGCAACATACATTTTCTAGTGGTGTTTCTATCAGTTCCCAGTTATTTTTAGTACATACTTCAGGTCAGCTGCTGGTTAAATCAGTCTAAACAATGGCCCTCAGTCAACTGGTCATGGAGTTTCCCCTACCCCTAGAAGACCTTCACAGACACACTTGCAATAGTAATAATCAGTGTCAAGGTCTCACATGTACCAGGCAAGTTTCCTCCTACCAATTACCCAGGCAGTGTGTGAACAATAGGAAATGGCACTTTGTGTAATCTGACTTCAGTGCTTGACAACTAACTGCATTCCCACTGTGTTTACAAGGAAAGGAGCAATACTAAGTACTGTATTGCATAATGTAATGTACAGATTACTATATCCCAGGAGAAAGCTGAATGAGTGACAATGCTTTAGGAGTTATATTTTAGTTGCTGTGAATTCACCATTCCCATACTATGGGTGCACATGGCTATTAACCGGCAGAGTCTCCAAAGGAGATCAAAAATTGAAATGGATACCCACTGTGCTTCAAGTAAATATACAGAAGATTCTGTTTTACTCAAGGTTGGAGGAAAGAAAGGATTAAACAACCCCTTATCCAGAGCAAACAAAATTGAAGAGAAATAACCATCTAAAGGAGCTCAACTCTGTTTCGAGTTGCAACCTTGCAAGAGTGAGTGAGAGAGATTCAGAGATTTCTTGCTGAAATAGCCATCCCTGTCCTAAACTAAACATGTTTAATTTGGGGAAAATATAATAAATTGCACTTACTAATTTCCATAGTTACTAACAATGGTTATTTTCAAATTTACATTTCATACTTGTGCAATAACATCTACAAAAAAGGTAAAATTGTGCTATATTGCTTTTGTTGTAGGTAATCTAAATCCTGATACTAAATCAACCAGTAGAGCATGGACCTTTTGTGGATGAAAGAGGTTGCACTTGGAATATTACACATTCACCTATGTCACTTGAAACGCTTTTTTCCATTTGCCCTGGATAATGCAGGATCATCCAATATTTGTCAAGAGGAAACGTCTGAATAAATTTTGTTCATTCTAAATGGCATACTGTTTCATAAAAAGGTTAAAGAGATCTATACTTACGGTATAAATAAAATCAATGATGATTCTTGAAAGAATAATCAATTTCTTTATGTATCCTGATTCTGCAACAGAAACATTAAATGACAGCTGCCTGAATTACACTGGTTAATTAACAGTTCTTCTCTGTGGCTCATTTCTACAGCTGTATGTTCTATCAACTTTGTATATAAGGAAATAAAACTGAAAACAGTAAGAGGCATCAGTAAAAAAAAAAGCAGACCTGAATGCTTACCTGAGTGTTAAAATTCCAAACTGCGTGCACAAAATGATGCATTTAAGTTAAAGAAAATGCAGTGTATTCAGCAGCAAGGTCTGGCATTATGTACTTGATGCTCAAAGCTGACAATTTATATGACTGCATAGTGCAACGTGGGTGAGGTTGAGGCACAGACAAAGGTGTACACAGAGGCCAGGTATGGGTCAGGAGAACCGCCCCTTTGTTCTCACAGCATTGCATACATGTCACTGTAACAGGGCTTTGATCGTAAAGCAAAAATGCACTGTCAGTGACATTTGACTGAACTTCAAAGCAGCTTCCAAATAGCAACATAAACAGAAGAAGCTAACTCTCTGGTTACAAACGTAAATTTAATACATGCTTACTTTGTTTAACACTTGAAATGTACCGTATTCTGTATTCTTAACAGAGAGTTCCAAGCTACTTTAAAATGCCAGTGGCTAACCTTGCAGCGCTTAGAGGCAGTTCCATGACCTACATTTCAAATCAACTACTGCACCCAGGTTGATTAGATCTATGCACCTGAACCTATACTTCAAACCAATTCCCGAAAGTACTTTGATTAGATCCATATAATCACCTTTAGGGCAACCTGTTGCCTGTGAATTACTTATGTGACAGTGATGCTATCTTTACTATCTCTTTGTCACATTTTTCAGAGAAAGCATATCCAAATTCTGAGGCATGCATATACGTATGTTTGTGGGAAGTTAGATAATAAAATTATTTACATATGTTTACTTAGGGCACAATCCAGAATCATTACAAACTATTGGAGTTTTTGCATTTTAACTCAATGGGCCATAAACTGTAGCATTTAAATGCATACTGGCATATAATTTAAACTTTTTTAGGAATGCATAATTTTTGAGAGTACCGTTTCCAGCTTTTCTCAGGGATTAATAAAGGGAGGTAATATCAGGGGAGGGGTGGCGGAAGAAGATGAGCCATGGGAAGGGTCTGAATGCAGACATACAATTTCTTCTATGTTGGTAATGCTTCTCAATCCCAGTTATGTGCTCTGGTTTTAAGCATTTAATAATAATAATAAATAATAAAAAAAGTTATTTATATCCCGCCCTCCCCAGCCGAAGCCGGGCTCAGGGCGGCTCACAACAATAAAATAGTACAGCATTCTAAAATCATTTCATTATAAAATTAATTCAATTCAAATTGATTTACCAAAAAGTGCACACATAGCTCAGTGGTGGAGCACTCCCATTGCATGCAGAGGTTCAGAAGAGCCGTTTCCACTACGCAGGTTGGAGATTTACCCCTAAACCAGCAGAGGACACACTGCCCCAAATGTGCTACCAATTCCATTTTGCACAGAGTATTCAGGAAAATCAATTTTTTCTGTTTTCTTCATTTGGGGTAGTTGCTATATTAATGGTGCAGTCCCAAACCTCTGGAATGTTAGTATTGATTTCAGTGGGACAAAATAAATAATCCTTATGGCTTATAATCTTTACACCAAAACTGTAAAACCAAATGATAAAACATTAAATTCAAATAAATCCAGCATACTATGATTAATAGTTATTTGTATTAAACCAAATATTTGTGCATTTTTATTAAAAAGATGTACATTTGGGCAGTTTTCCTTGACCTTCATATTATTTGCATTAACTATAATGATATAGAAATAATCATTTAAATATAATTAGACAGAAATATTACTAAATCATTAAACCCGTTACTGAACACACTGTAATAGTTTTCTGTGTTTTGAAAACATACATCTGCAAATATCTTATGATAAAATAGTAACGTACATTAAAAAAAATTCTTTGTGCACTAGATTCGGAACTCATGTCGATGGTGATTTCAACTTTGTTCAGCTAGAAGAAAAACAGAAAGTAATTTCATATTTGCATTCTGCTTCTAAGCTTAATTTTTATGGCAAATGTAACTACCCTTATTGTGCAAATAAATTCCTAGAAACAATATCATTTCTAAGAGTTTGCTTACATAATAAGGGAGGATTGTTCTCGTGTCTCTGGTTGTCATGAGTACTGAATATATTGAATTTATTATCACCCCCCCCCCAAATAATCCTGAAAATTGCAATTTGCTAAGGGTGTTGGATTTGTAGCTCTGTGGTTAACCAAAATTCCCAGGACTTTTTTTTTGGGGGGTGTGCTTTAAATGTACGGTCTGTATGCAGTCTGCATGTTCAGTTAGATCAGACATGGCCAAACTTGGTCCTCCAGATGTTTTGGGACTACAGTGCCCATCATCCCTGACCACTGGTCCGGTTAGCTAGGGATGATGGGGGTTGTAGTCCCAAAACATCTGGAGGGCCAAGTTTGCCTGAGTTAGATCAACCCAGAGTATTTTGAGGTAACAAACTACCCTGCTCTTTATTAGGTAGCAGAACTTACTTATAAACATTTCTAGTTCTGAAAAAGCACTAGTTGTGCCATGGAGCCAGGTTCTGTAAACTTCCATGTTCTTTCAAACAGCATTCACACACACACACACACACACGGGTTGCCACATGTCCGGGAAATCCCAGACATAATCTCTTTTCAGCGCCAACATGTCCATCGAGGGGAATTTTACATTTTAAATGAAATGTCTGGGGTTCGGGGGATTTATTTATTTATTTATTGCCGGCTGGGGCTCTGGTAAGTGAAGGTTTAAATACGACCTGACACTCCATTGGGATAAAATACTATAAATCCTAGAGAGTCACTGTTTTTAATGATCTTGCAAATAGTTACAAATTATATTTCCTGTCTGCCTAAGATTTATTCTCAAATACTATGTTGAATCAATTTCTAGAATTCTAGATACAGTCAGCTAGATGTGAGGGGGAGGTCTCTTGCCTGTCCTTCAAGCCACATGCAGTTTGGATGGGAAGCCATGGTAACGGCTCATACAAACTAGATCACTGTTTTGTTTTACAAATAGGCTGAACTGATGTGAAAAAAATGTATACGTCACTGAATCTCTAGCAGCAACTGATTGTCTAAAAAACATTTTGTTACATGTTGTAGGAAATTATCTTTCTATCTAGAAATGGCAGGATTACTCACTTTGTTTGCAAAATGATATCACTTTACTAGGAACCTTGTCATAAAAATGCTGTGACACACTGACTGACATAGTCAAGGAAGTAGTTTCCAGAATGGCATTCTGTGGCAGACTCTTGCTCCATGGCACAAGCACACACACCCTGCACCCCCCCCCAAGAAAAGTCCCTGGGAGCCAACAACTTCAAATAAAGTTCTGTACAAAAGTGTGCACCACTTGCTGTCGGCCCTGCTAGGATTGCCTTCTCCTGTCAGCAGTCAGGTGAAGGTGGTACAGGTATGACAAAACTGATACATTGCCCCCGCTTCTCTCTTTCACACACAGACACACACACTGGCAGAAGACGAGGAGTGCGGGGGGAGCACAGCGCCCCCGGCAGCACGATCCCAGTGGGGTGCCATCATGGCTGCCCCCTGCCCGCGCTGGGCACCACGCCCCCGGCAGGCGGCACGCCACGCCCCCAGGACACGCAACAGCCCCACCCCCGCCTGCTCTCCGCCCCCTGGTGCCAGAGCATGAAACTCCGCCACTGCACACACACAAACTTGGAAAACAATTTCTTAGGTGACATAGGACTACTACTCTCCAGTTGAACCTACCCAAACCCTGAGATCAACTTCTGAGGCCCTTCTTCATGTGCCTCTTCCATTAGAAGTCCGGAGGGTGGCAACACAAGAATGGGCCTTTTCTGTGATGGCTCCCTGTTCCTGATCTGCCCAGGGAGGTTCAGCTAGTGCCTTCGTTAACAGGCGCCAGACAAAAACGTTGTGGAATGGGGCATTATTGGGTTGTCTTTGTTTTTGCTTTTATTACGCATTCTATGTTTTTTATATTGCAATTTTATGTTGTGAATGGCTCTGAGATTTACAGGTGTAGGGCAGTATACAAATTTAATAAATATTAATAAATAATAATGATAACAATAATTTGGTGCTTGCCCTGAACGTAGAGATTGCTAGCTATGTATCTTTGCATTAGGACAAGAACTCTAGATACAGCGAGTTGCTACAGTTCTGTGCAGATGGACTACTCTTATTTCTAGACTAGCGCAGATATTTAGGCAGGGCAACAGAAACATGAAAGGAAGAAGCCAGAATTACATTTTTGCAGATCAAGCAAAGCAACAACAACTTATCAACTTAACTCCTAACTTAACAATAATGTATTTATTGGCATGTCTTTAATTTACACCTCTATATATATTTGTCTCCTCAAACAGTTCATGGAGCTTGGAAATCAGAATTACGGTAATTTTCTACCTCTCATTTTATTTAAATATTTTCAAACTACTCAGTATTTCATCAAATAATAGTTTTCTGAAACCAAAGGCATATTTTTCTTGCATTTCTAGTAAACTGGACTAATTAGAGATAGATACCTATATTGATATGGGCTCTTATGCCCGCTTAGATATACCCCATGCATTTCTATTATCATAGTAATGCAATACCTTCATGTAAATTAAAATGCCATTTATTATTATTATTAAGAAATCTACATCAAGGTGGATGTTAAACAAAAGCTACTAGAAGTAGCTCTACACATTTTTCTGTTATCTAAATGTTCCTAGAACATAAATACTTCCAACTTCCATTTTGAGACTACAATGCAACAAGCATCTCAATTTCTATCTTTAACAAAAGCAGTGCCTCAGTTCTTCACTTGTACTGCCAGAGGAATGTTGGCCTGCCAAATAAATGGCATGATGAGAAGTAGCTGTGTCGTTCATAAATTGGGGTGGAGGTGGTTAAAAGATGAGAGGATCCCTCACATCAACTGAGTAACAGGTGCATTATTCTTCTGTGCTAATAATCCCTGAGAAGAACCTGTGCAATATGTTACTGGGGGGATGAGGGTAGAGACACTAAAAAGGTAAACATTTCTATCCCCTTAGGAAGAGCTCTCATCTTACGGAGTGCATCTTTTGTTTCGTCACTCCAACCTTGAAATAGAAAGAATTCTCGCCTTCAAGGTGTTTGCAGCCCAGTTTAACAGAATTCTTCATATGGCCCTGACAGAAGTGCTAAAGGCAAAGCTGCAGGCAAAGCGGGAGAGACAGACTCCTTTGTCAGGATTTTGTCTGATCTGCCCTTAGAGCAAACCATATTTGGCCACTAATGAGGTCCAGTGCCGAGGGCCTTCTGGCAGTTCCCTCGCTGCGAGAAACCAAGTTACAGGGAACCAGGCAGAGGGCCTTCTCGGTAGTGGCACCCGCCCTGTAGCACGCCCTCCCAACAGATGTCAAAGAGAAAAACAACTACCAGACTTTTAGAAGACATCTGAAGGCAACCCTGTTTAGGGAAACTTTTAATGTTTAATAGATTATTGTATTTTAATATTCTGTTGGAAGCCACCCAGAGTGGCTGGGGAAACCCAGCCAGATGGGCGGGGTATAAATAAATAAATTATTATTATTATTATTATTATTATTATTATTATTATTATTATTATAGCTGGAGATCAGGTGGTTTCCAACTATTAAGTCTTTAAAAAATGGTGCAGTCTTCTTAGATTAATTGTGGGAACAAAGGATGCAAGAATATATATTTATTCTAGTGCCGAAGTTGTGGTTCTTTGGGGATTTAGAATGGCTCCCCAAGTAGTTAGCAGCTAGTAACTTTTAACTGTTCATTCCATTTAGTTGCTGGAAGTTACTTGCTGTGCAGAACACACTGACTCTACCTTGTCTATTATGGGCAATACACCTGTGCAAGGATCACTCTGTGTGAGGATCATTTTGCTTTGTTGATCATTGCCAATTATCTTTTCACCCCACCAAATGTGTAACGCTGCTGATGCAAAGCTCTCTCTAGGACAATTATCAATGCAACCTGTTTCTGTTAACATTCACTTTCAGCTACGATCCACTGGATGCCATAGTCACCACTGATGTGTTATGAATTACAGTGATAAAAACTTTAGATTGTATAAGCTAGTTGCTTCATGTTTTTATTGTATCCACTTTATTTATTTATTTATTTTTGCAGTTTTGTTTTCCATGGATGCTAGTCTAGTAACCATACCTACACAGAAAACCATCCCTGAGGCCTCTCTGGTGCATGCAGGGAAGTGTATTGTTACAAGAAGATTACATTAACTGATTACAGTCAGGTTTTACTAGAGTGAGAGAAGATGCCTTCCTCCTATAGATAGTTCTCTACCACACGTAAGCCATTTTTCTTTGTCAACGGATTGTTATCACTTCTCAAAACGAGTATTCAAAGAGTAGAAATGACAGCTGTAAAACCTGGAGATAATAGACTAGAGTAAAAACTACACAATTTAATAACCAGCTCTGTTCCTTTTTAACTCTTGAGGCACTGGCTTCTGTACAAAGAACACTTGTAGCTCTAACACTTGGAAGTCCCATTGGTAAGAGAATGGTAGTGCTGGTTTTGCCCTTTACAACACTGTAAAACAGTAATTGAACTCAAGCATTGTAATAGTTGCATTAATATAGCATTCTAGTACTGGCTGTCAACACTCCTTGCAGGTGTTACTACCAGAGGTGGTAGTAATTTCTGTACATGGTACTATTCTCTTACCAACTTTAATATATCAGTCCCTCACAAACTATAAAGTATAATAAATAAGCATTCCAAATCTCTGCAAGTCAATAGATTGTATTCAGCTAAGTTTTACTCAGAGCAGACCCACTGAAATTAATGGACCCATGTCATGTCCATTAATTTCAGTGGGCCTGCTCTGAGAATGGCTAATATTGTATATATCCCTATATGCTCCTCCCCCTGAACCACATTGCTTCAGAAACGCTCTTAAGAGTGGTTAACCAAATATTTGACCTAGAGTGTCCAGATGGAGCTGTTTCTGCATCGGGAGGATTTATGGCCTCTGATAAGTGAACAGACTCCAGACAACCCCAATGCTGCGTGTCTACAGAAGGATGAGCGAGCTCATGCCACTATCATCCTGGGTTTGGAGGACAGCTAACTCGTCAACGTGAGGGCATTGCTGAAGCTAAGCAGAGCCAGCAAGCATTGAGAGACATTTATGTTAAGGCTACAACAGCAGCAAATACCACCTGCTAGCTATAAAGAAAACATTTGTGGAGCTGCAGGAACGAGACATTGCAAAGGTGTACGTCATACCGCCAACCTTAAATGAAAGTTGGGACAATTTTGTTATGAGCCTGGAGGCGATGCCTGAAGAAAATCTTTCCCTTGACAAAATGGGTAGGGCTATAGCTCGTGGCAGGGGACATCCATTGCTTGCAAAAGGTTCCATTTTAAATCCCCTGCATCTCCAGGTTGGGCTAGGAAAGAAGTTTTCTGAAACTGCAGGGCCAAATAAATACTGTCGATGGGGGGACTGAGGCTGCGAAAGAGTGACTTACCAAATGCCATATAGTGAATTCAAAGCAAAGACTTAAGCAGCAGACTTCTTGATTCATGGCTCAGTCAGTCTGAGCTGCATTTCAGGGTTAAATGCAATAGCCAAATCAAACAAGTTTGCATTTGTTACAGGGAAATTGGAAGGGGGGTGAGAGACCTCGCCCACACTCTGAGCCTTGTCTCTCCACACTATGAGGCAAAGATGAAGAGCCTCCACTGCACATTACAAAATGTAGCAATTCATTGATAAATGTATCTATGTACAGGATCAATGGGAAAACTTTAGAAATTCATAAGAAATCACATCATTGTATCAATCTTCTCAGTTCCAATGGCATTTAGGACCCAGGGAAGTGAGGTATAAGGGGAGGGGTGAGAGAGCCGGCCATAATCCCCAAGATGTACAGTCAGGTCTGCAGGGCCTTCCCAAGGAGTCATGACTGGTGATATTCTGCCCTCAAAGTGTCAGACAGATAACCATCTCAATCCCAATGCCTACCCACCCTAAAGTAGGATGAAGCACAAGACAAAGGGGTGTATTTGACTAGTGTAACCCCCTGCAATGCAGATATCTCAGACAGAGTATCCATGACAGGTGGCCTTCCACCCTCTGCTTAAAAACCTCCGATGAAGGAGAGCCCACTACCCCATGAGGGAGATAATTCCACTGTCAAATAGCTTTTACCGTCAGAAAGTTCTTTCTGCTGTTTAGTCGGAATCTCCTTTCTTGTAAACTTGAAGCCATGGGTTCAAGTCCTACCCTCCAGAGCAGTGGGGGGAAAGTTTGCTCTATCCTACATGTGACAGCCCTTAATATATTTGAAGATGGCTATTATATCTCCTCTCAATCTCCTCTTTTCCATGCTACATACCCAGATCCTCATATTGCTTGGTTTCCAGTCCCTTGATCATCTTGGTTGCCTTACTCTGCACATATTCCAGTTTGTCAACATCCTTCTTTAATTGTGCTTCCCAGAATTGGACACGGTATTCCAGGTGTGGTCAGGCTAAGACAGAATAGAGTGCACTATTACTTCCCTTGATTTGGACACTGTTCATGCAGCCTACAGTAGCATTAGCTTGTTTTGCTGCCAAAAAGAACATCTGATACCCACACATGTACACCAGTAGTCTAGGAGGTTCTGTTAGTTACTGCACCAAAACCAAACAAATGTATTATGACATAAGGCTGAATAAGAGCTAAATTGTCTCTTTGAGATAGACATTTAAAACATATTCTTTTATTGAAATAATTTCAACTATAAAGAAATAAAGTGATACAAAGAAAAAAGGGGGAAGTGAGGGAGAAAAACTAAAACGTGCATAAGAAAGGGGGGGAAATATACAAAATTGAAATGTAATCTACTCCCATAAATTCTTATATAAATTGATATAGTGTTATTATCCTAATAGATACATTGGCTAATAGTGTAATACATTCTGTTTAAACTCATTCCGAATGTTGTCATATTTACAAAGTCTACATCTGTTAAGTAGTCTGTTCATAAATTGCATGTGTTGTCATACTGTTGGTCCATGAATTAATGTTGATCATAGCTATTCAGCAGTATCAGACTCTTGGTCACTATTAGGGCATGTAGAATCCATTTTCATGTCCCATTGTTAGGTATATAGCTCAAAAGAGGTATATAGTTCAATAGGTATATAGTTCAAAAGAATATTCTCCGCTGAAAGATTGAACTTTTTTCTGCACAGTCCAGCACTTTCTCCCAAAACTTGGTGCGTATAGAACACTGTACAAACATATGTTTCAGGGGGGCATTGTCCTTGCCACATCTCCAATACAGAGCTATCTTAGCTAGTCCTTCAATCCTTAGCTTGTCTTCAGTGAGTTATCCCATTGTTCTAATATCTCAGGTGTCTCAGAAGCTGAGAGGGCTGCCAGCCCAAACACACTTCTTAGGTGATGTTGTAATTGAAGATATTGCCATTGGGCCGCATCTGATATTTCCTTCCTTATCTATCAGTCACCTGCTTCCATCTGATTTTTCCATACCATCTTTTTTGCAATTTTTAGAGTAGGGTTTCCTTAGAAAGTAAGTTTAGGATGTGAAAATGGATCAAATTTGTTTTTATTATTCTATATCCTTCTAATGTAGTTGTTTCCAGTCACCTGGGATTTCAAATATTTTTTCTGAGTATTGTCCAAGCAACCAAAGGTACTTATGCATATATTCCAGGGTTGCTCACGCTGGAAAATTGAGGCCAGCAGTAGCTTTCCAATATTTAATTTACTACATTAACAGTATATAAGCATAATTATCTAATTCTAAATTCAGAATTCTGAAACCACCTTCTTTAATTTCTAGCTGCATTCGCTGCAAGAATATCCTTGGTGTTGTTCAGCCCCAAAGGCATTTCCTAATGAGGGTGTTTATCTTTGGAAATATGATCCAGATATAAAAACTGAAATTCCTTTCAGGATATAAATGAATCTCGGAATAATATTCATTTTGAGAGCATTCACCCTTCCCCAAAGGGTAAGGTTCAATGACTCCCAACTATCAATATCTGAAGAAAACTCTTGTTAATTACTTTATATTAACTGTGACTGTGTTATATCTTTTCTGTGACTGTGTTATATCTTTTGGTATTAATATACCTAGATATTTAATAGATTCAGAACAAATCTGGAATTTCCATGGCCCTCTAGCAGCTATTGTGGCTCATTGACCAGAATTAAATTCTTGCAGTGCCTTGTCTGCCAGGAAGCATGGAATTAAACAGAATTATGCTCAAACAGTTTGTTGGGCTGCAGAGTAAGAAAAATAGTAGAACTTAGCTGTACTTTAGATAAGAAAAATACTAAAATATACAAAATAAGCACAAGTTCCTTTTCATCAGAATATAACACAAATTAACGTTGAACAAAACACAAATTAATGTTGAACTGTGTATATTGGTCATTACTAAGGTTGACAGCAGATGATGAGCATCCTGGATACTCCTGTACCCTAAACACATTAACAGGCTAATTTCCCTCCTGAAAACCAGCTGCATTCAGTAGGGATGCATGAGTGCAACTGAGAACAGCTGTCCCATTATTTCTGAATGCCTGATTTCATACTGTAATCTGTAAATTAGTTGACAGATGTAGAAAATCACATGTTCAGTACCTAGGGAACTCCCTAAAGATGTTCTAGAAGCATTATATATATACTATTTTTTTAATGTCCCATGCACATTAAATATAGCAAGGATAGTCATTGCTCCTAAATCTATGATGAAGATAGTGATATTTGTTCATATTAAAGAGCCATAGACCAGAGTTCTTGCACTTTCACCTCACCAACAAAACTCTCCAATCTCCATCATTATCATTATTAAGGTCTCAAAGCAATTTATAAGTTTAAAATACAGAGATACCAAAAACAACAACAGTAAAACAGTAAAATCATACACAGTATCAACCAACATTCAGTAACAAGGAAAATATCATTTTCCACCCAATTAAAAGATGGACACAAAAAAACAGGACAAAAATGAAACCACACTGAGATTCAAATGTCTAGGAGAACAATAACACCTTTGCATGGTGCTTAAAAATGGACAAAGCTCATGCCAGGCAAACATCATTGGAAAAGGCATTCCACAGCTGAGGGACAGCAACTGAAAAAGCCTGTTCTCTCACTGCAACCCATGACACCTTTTTCAGAGGCGGCACCTTTTTCAGAGGCTGAGTAAAGCCAGATGATGATTAAAAGGTCCAGGAAGGTTTGGACTGGGAAAGCCTATAATTGGGGTCCTGAGCTGTATAAAAAATTGTGTTTTATAGGTCAAAACCTGCACTGTGAACTGGACTTGGAAAACAACTGGCAACCAATACAGTGAGACCAGAATTAGTATTATAGGCTAATACATCCTGGTTCCAAACAGGCTGCTTCTTCAGAGGCAGTTCCAAGTATCACATTGCAGTTATCTAACTACGGGTTACCAGAACATAGACAACTAAAACTGCTTATCCTCACCCAGATAAGAGTTGCAGTTGTGCCATTAGCTGAAGCTGATGGAAGGCACCCTGTGCCCGAGAGCTAACTTGTGCCTCCATTGACTGGCAGTAACGTACCCAGAGGTAGCACACCTGATCCTTCAGGAAAAGTATGACCATATAAAGTTGCATCCCTCCTAATCCAGATTGAGTAACCACCATTTTAAAATGCCTAGTCACATCTGGACTGAGCGTTAGGGTTTTTTGTTTGTTTTTTTGCTTTCATCCAGTTCATAACTACAGCCAAGCACCAGTTTAGCACATTCCTTCATCACATTACAGTGGTACCTCAGGTTAAGTACTTAATTTGTTCTGGAGGTCTGTTCTTAACCTGAAGCTGTTCTTAACCTAAAGCACCACTTTAGCTGATGGGGGCTCCCGCTGCCGCACGATTTCTGTTCCCACCCTGAAGCAAAGTTCTTAACCCGAGGTAATATTCTGGGTTAGCGGAGTCTGTAACCTGAAGCGTATGTAACCTGAGGTACCACTGTATTCAGTCAACCCAGTGCTCCTTCCATTCCCTACTATATACTTGTAAAGTTTTGATTATGGAACAACATATAACTGAATTAACTTATTCAAAAACTACTTCTAATCATAGGCAATACACACAAAGCAAAAACAGTTTAGAAATCTGAGATTGATGTGGTACTCAGAAATATATATATATCAAATTTTATGAGATTGTGACAATTTATCCCCACCCCTCTTTTTAATGTAATTTTGTATTGAGTTAGTTTTTTCTACTTAGTTTGGAGCTTACCCTGTGTAAATGGGTATTCTTTACTCCAATGGTGTAATCTTTCTCAGACAGCCACAAGGCAATCTGCTGAATCAACGTAATCTCTAAGCTGTACCATCTAATCTTGCAGCTGTTCTCTCTGCATGGTTATGCAATCTGTCCAGTGTGCATATATGAACAAACAGGCAACATTTTAGCATTTTAAAATGCAGCTCTTTTAAAGCTTCTGCCATTCCCCATGGTGTGCCAATATGCCCTATGTCAATTAATAATATGCTAGCCAGACTCTAAAACATGCATTTAAGTTGCACAAAACAACAGACATTGCTTTGTTAGAATCATGGAATTCTAGAGTTGGAAAGGACCGCGAGGGTCATGTAGTCCAATCCCCTGCAATGCAGGAATCTCAGCTAAAGTCTCCATGACAGATAACCTAACATCTGCTGAAAAATCTCCAAGAAAGGAGAGTCCACCACCTCCTGAATGTCGAACAGTCCTTACTGTCAGAAAGTTCTTCCTGAAGTTTAGTTGGAATCTCCTTTCTTGTAACTTGAATCCATTGGTTGAAGTCCTAGCTTCCAGAGCAGGAGAAAAAAGCTTGCTCAATCCTCCATGTGACAGCCATTTAGGTATTTTAAGATGTATCTCCTCTTTTCCAGGCTAAACATACCCAGCTCCTCAAAAGGCTTGGTTTCCGGACCCTTTTCATCTTGGTTGCCCTGCTCTGCACACATTCCAGCTAGTCAATATCCTTCTTACACTGAGGTGCCCAGAAGCAGACACAGTACTCCTGCTGTGGTCTAACCAAGGCAGAATAGAGCGGGACTATTCCTTCCATACCCAGAAACTACAATTAATCCAGAATGCGGCAGCTAGACTGGTGACTGGGGGCGGCCGCCGAGACCGCATAACACCGGTCTTGAAAGACCTACATTGGCTCCCAGTACATTTCCAAGCACAATTCAAAGTGTTGGTGTTGACCTTTAAAGCCCTAAATGGCCTCGGCCCAGTATACCTGAAGGAGCGTCTCCACCCCCATTGTTCTGCCTGGACGCTGAGGTCCAGCGCTGAGGGCCTTGTGGTGGTTCCCTCATTGCGAGAAGCAAAGCTACAGGGAACCAGGCAGAGGGCCTTCTCGGTAGTGGCACCCGCCCTGTGGAATGCCCTCCCATCAGATGTCAAAGAGAACAACAACTACCTGACATTCAGAAGACATCTTAAGGCAGCCCTGTTCAAGGAAGTTTTTAATGTGTGACATCTTAGTGTATTTTTGGTCTTTGTGGAAGCCGCCCAGAGTGGCTGGGGAAACCCAGCCAGATGGGCGGGGTACAAATAATAAATTATTATTATCTTCAGGAGAAGAAAAGCCTAAGGAGCAAACCCTACATAAATGCAGAGTGCAATCCCTAAGATGGTTGGATAGCACCTTGTACACCTCATTCTGGCAACTCCCGCAGCCAAGCTGGTGCCAAATGTATTGCTCTGCTTTCTTTTGGACCACATCAGCCAGGCCGCATTGGGGGGCAGGGGATCTTCTTGTCTGGGCAGTCCAGGACCTCCATACACATTACCCAGGCTTGTGCTGCTAACACAGAAGAAACAATGTGGAAGGCAGCAGTTACAATTTACAGGTCTCTGCAGTCAAAGCGGCTGCTGTTATTCTCCAGTGGTTTAACTTCACCATTGGTTCTCGAGACAGACGGATACCAACAACAAATTGATGCTGTTGTTGCTGACTAGAATAAGAGTTTTTTATGCTGCTGCATCATACTGTTGACTCATGGCAAACCTTTGGTCTACTAAGACCCCTAGATCCTTTTCACATGTACTGCTGGCAAGCCAAGCGTCCCCCATCTTATATTTGTGTAGCTTGTTTTTCCTGCCTAAGTGCAGAACCATTCATTTGTCCCTACTGGAATTCATTTTGTTTGTTTGGAACCTGTTCTCCAATCTATTAAGGTCATTTTGAATCCCAATTCTGTCTTCTGTGGCATTGGCTACCCCACCCAATTTGGTGTCATCTGTAAACTGGATGAGCATCCCCTCAATTCTTTCATCCAAGTCGTTGCAAACCTTCATTCTGAGCTCCGGCCCATCTGACCTTCTCCCTACAACTGTTTGCTATTTGTATACACTCTTCCTTTATGATTTCTCCTTTCTTCCATTTCTTATACATAGCTTTCTTACATCTCAGTTCCTTATGCAACCAAACCAGTTTCTCTAGATGTCTCTCACTTCTCTTGTAGAATTATGTTATTTGAATGGATCCAGTATATATCAGTTGCTGTCCTAAGTATGGTAACAACAAAGTCCATTATATTACTAGATCCCTTTATACAACTCATGTATTTTATAATGAAGCGATAATAAAACATGCTACAGAAAAAAGTTTGATTATATCACGAGACAAATCTCCAACCAGACCCCCCCCAAAGTCAAATCCTGTTTGATTTTGTCCTTTTCTGACCTCAACATTTAGATTAAACTCGTTTAGTGATGTATAAAAAGGTAAAGGTAAAGGACCTCTGACAGTTAAGTCCAGTCGCGAATGACTCTGGGGTTGGGGAGCTCATCTCACTTTACTGGCTGAGGGAGCCAACGTTTGTCCGCAGTTTTTCTGGGTCATGTAGCCAGCATGACTAAGCTGCTTCTGGCAAAACCAGAGCAGCGCACGGAAACGCTGTTTACCTTCCCACCAGAGCAGTACCTATTTATCTACTTGATAGTAGCTCACACCGCCGCGGGGATTCGAACCGCTGACCTTCCAATCAGCAAGCCCTAGGCTCAGTGGTTTACACCACAATGCCCTTAGTGATCCATGTTGTTTAGTCGTTTAGTCGTGTCCGACTCTTCGTGACCCCCTGGACCAGAGCATGCCAGGCACTCCTGCCTTCCACTGCCTCCTGCAGTTTGGTCAAACTCATGTTCGTAGCTTCAAGAACACTATAGTGATGTATAAAGGTAAAGGGACCCCTGACCATTAGGTCCAGTCATGACCGATTCTGGGGTTGTGGCACTCATCTCGCTTAATTCGCTGAGGGAGCCGGCGTACAGCTTCCAGGTCATGTGGCCAGCATGACGAAGCCGCTTCTGGCGAACCAGAGCAGCGCACGGAAACGCCGTTTACCTTCCCACCGGAGTGGTACCTATTTATCTACTTGCACTTTGACGTGCTTTCAAACTGCTAGGTTGGCAGGAGATAGTGAAATATAAATATATAAATTCTAGTTATGTATGGAAGCTTTCATCAGCTATTAAGTCCTGATAAATTCAGTTAGATTTACCGTATTCCCAATAAATTGAATGGAGGATTGTGGCCTTAGACCTGGCATCTAGTTAGTTTTGCTCTAGGGCAGAGGTTTTCAACCTTTTTGAGTTCACGGCTCCCCTGACCAACTACCTTCTTTCTGCGGCTCCCCTAGGGGGCTCTGGAGGCGTTAGGTCACCCCTCGCCTGCAGAGCCAGCAGCCCCTCACCCCTTTCTGAACAGCCTCCCTTGTGTTGAGACAAGAGAGGAGCTTCCTGACGCCTCCCCCCCCCCCGGGGCCTGGGAAGAGGGTGGCTCCAGCCTTAGCGGCCCAACAGAGACTGGCCAAAGGTGAGCATGAGGCCAGCACCCTACTCACCTTGGGAGGCAGCAGCGGGCGCCACTGGGCCTGCATGGCAGAGTCTCCCCTTCAGCACCAGACCCTCAGCTCCCAGGCAGGCCTTGCATGCAGCAAGCACAAGGCAGGCCAGCGCAGCACTGCCTGCCTGGCCTCCCACTTGTCCAGCCAGGGCTGGGCTCCCTCGCCCGCTTGCTTCCTTCCTCCGAGGCCGCCTCGGCTCCTGGCACCCAGCACCCCCTGGCCAGCCCTAAGGGCACCCTTCGCCCACAGAACTTGTAGCCAGGGCTGCTGCAACAGCCAGAGGCAAGAGGGCATCCGAGGAGGGAGGGAAGAGAGAGGGAGGCCAGGGTTGCCCGCAGCCCCCGGCCATCCTTCAGGGCGTCCCAGGGTGCCATGGCACACGGGTTGAAAACCACTGGCTTATCCTGTAGCCTTATGAGGCTTTGCCCTCGGTGGCAATTAGATTAGCTTGTTGCTAGGCTCTGAAATTTTACATTAGGACTTTGTAAGTAAAGTTGCTGCTAAGAGCAACAACCTTCAATAAAAAGAGAATTTGAGTCAGCTGTGGGCAGATTCTCTTACACCTGTTGACAACTGCAAATAGTCCTCGTTTCATTTAATTACTTATAAATATTACATGAGGGCCCGTTTGGGATGGGAGGGTAAACATACAAATATTCCATGCCAGATAAAAGAGAAGAAAGAAAGAAACAAAAGCCCCACCCTTGTAGTGGGGCTTAAGTAATGGTGGCACCGGTTTTGCTGTTTTATTCATGCTGACAGCTTTTGTGACTTCCAGGTGCCAGGCGGGGGGGGCGTCGCGGGACAGGGAGAAGCCTCCCGGCCTCTCTTCCCGCCTAAACCTGAGGCGAAGGCGAGCCTCCCCCCCCCCGGCGAGGCCTCCCCTCGGCAACCGCCAATCCCCTTCCTCGCCCCGCCCCTTTCTCCTCAGCCTTACTATTACTACCAAGCCCTCCGCCCGCCGCCTCCATTGGGCCGCCAGAGCCCACCACGTGACCCGCGGGAGCGCCCCGCCCGCCGCGCAGCGGGTTTGTTTCCAAGGCGACCGACGGGCGGGAGGGAAAGAGGGATGAGAGAAGGGGAATGGCGGGGGGGGGGGGACTCCTTGCCTCCCGCCCCGCCGAAGGAAGCGCGGGCTCGTCGGCTGAGGGAAGGCGGGCGGGGGCGGGAGTGTGGAGGAGAAGGGGCTGGCGCATGCGTGGTGGCGCTGGAACCCTGGACCTCGGAGGGAGAGGGCGCGCGCACGTGCGTGTGGCTCCGCGCTCGCTCGCTCGCGCGCCGCTTAGCCTGATCCTTCGGAGCTGCAGCTGCTCTTGCAGCAGCCGAGGAGAGCGGCTTCCCGTTAGGCTTCTCGGGCGGCGGCGGCAGCAGCAGCAGGTACGTGGCTCCTTTGGGGCGGGGGGTTTCCTGCCCCCTCCTCCCCCCCCCGCAACCCCCCCCACCTCTCTGCCTCTCCCGGCCTCTGCAAAGGCGCACGTGCTCACCTGCTGCAATGGGAGGCGCTGGGGTCCCCAATCCCGATTGCACTACCGAGCCCTGCAAGAGAGGGGGGGATCCAGGGTGACAGCCGAGCATCCACCCCCCCCCGAATTGTGCCCGGGGTGCGTGTGTGCGCGCGCGAGGGGGAAGTCCCCTCCGGGTGGCCGAGCTGGGCAGGGGGCTTCCTGTGCCAAGGAGCCCGGCATTCCCCACTGCAGAGGAGGAGGAGGAGGAAGGCGGCGGGCGAGCACCGGGCGAGTGTCATGGTGGCGGGGATATCCTGTCTGCTAAGGTGCAAGGCATCCCCTTCGTGAGGGACGGACATATTGCACATTAAGAGGCTGTATTAGTGGAGGAAGAGGGACGGGGACTGGCTTGTTAGGAGTGCCTGGGACTCCCTTCTACAAATTTTGTTTTCTTAAAAGCAGGCATTTCTCATGTGAGGATCTGCACCACAAGCCGGGGATTCCCTGTTGCCTCCCAAATGCAGTTCATACTTGACGTTGCTTTGTGGTGAGATGCTGAGCATCCTTCCCTTCAGTCCAAACTCATTCTTAAAGCTGCAGAGTTAAAAGGATTAGGGCAATGAATTGTCCCTTCCATCAGCTTATACATAAAAGGTGCATATTTCTGTGGTGGAGGGCAGGTCATCATTTTATCCTGTTGCCACTGTGGTGGTGCTGAACTCCGTGGGATTCTTTTAAGTGTGGCCACTGCAACACTTTCTCCATAAGAAGAAGAAGAAAAGAATACAGTGTATGGTTTTCCCCAAGGGAGACTGTTTTCCTTCATCTTTCTTTCTCTGTACCAGATTGCAAATCTCACCACAGCAGGGAACAGGAGGAGTGCATGCTTTATGAGCCATTTATCTGCAAAAAGGTGATGAGGTACCCTTTGCCAAAGTGTGTTAGGAAGGCATTCCTCTCTGCCCATTGAATTTTTTGTAGGTTCTCTCTGGTTACCTACATACTTGAAAGAGAAATATGAATTTACTGCTTCTCAAGTTCATAGAGTTGATTATGTGGCAAGTAAGCAGCCCTTTGCTTTGTCACTGTAAAACAATATGCATGTCAGGGTGGGTCTAGTGAGAAGTTCATGAATTTTCCTATGGAAGTGTATGTAGGACAGATCCTACTGATGTAGTACTTTTTTGGAATTCATTCATGGGCGTAGCCAGGATTTATGTTAGGGGGGCAGAACCTTAGTTAAGTATTTTTATTGATTTAATTGATGGAGGGCAGCTGCCCCCCTTGGGTTATGCCCATGAATTCATTGTGGGTTTTTGTATACAAGCTTGGTTGGCCTTTTGGGAAGGCTTGAGGGAATCCTTTATATTTAAGAGAGGTGACTTTTGATGACTTGTTAAATGAGTGGTACTTGAAAGTCAACTGCTATGATCCTAGTGATTTTTTTCCTACAGTAAGGGTAGTGGGAAGAGGTAAAACAACAGAATTCTATATGACAGGGAAACAGATTGTTTTGGAGGTCTCCGCCTTGGGCTTAACTGTAGTTGGTAATTCAGTTATTTCCTAAAACTGTGTTTTACATGAAACTAAGAGGAGAGCTTTCCTTAATGTCTGACTCTAAAATAAGACATTTTGAGTTACTTCATGTTGAAAGCTCTTCTTTTTAAAAAGGTGCATGACTAAGGGCATTTCTGCACAGCAACGGGCTGTTTAGTGCAATAAATATGCTTTGCTGTCCACTTGTTGCACATGGATTTGGGTTGCAGAGCCTCTCAAAGTGAATGGTAGCATACCTCTTTATTTTCATTTGCCTCTTTTTAGTTTTTCTGAGTGGCCTTGACATGCTTTTATTTTACATTGAAAATTAATTTGCAACAATACATTGGCCTGCATTAATAAAGATTGCTCACTGACTTTCAAAGACCTAATTTAATGATATATTGGTTCCTTGGTATTTGGGTAACAGTCTGATTTATGTGTCCTTAACCACACTAGTTGATGTAATATAGGCCGAATTTGGGGGGAAAAACACAACACCAACCAAACGAAAGCTAAACTTGACAAAGGACCAAGTTGGAGCGCATCAGAAGGTAGTTAGACTTTGTGCAACTCTTCTTCATTTTGACCTGCTTCTCTTTATGTGAACACAGTATTGCTTTTGATTCTGCAGTGCTAGCCCTTGCACATCCTGGCTGTATTATTTTTTTTTTTAGCTTAGGTTTGCTGATATGCAGAACTAATGTACCTGCATGTCTGCCTGCACACACATATGTACCAAAGGGTGGCTTGGGCCATGGGTCTGGCAAGTTATTTGCTCCGATCAAGTACCCAACTGAAAGACAACTCTAGATCTGTGACTCTTGGAACACTTAATTACATATTGATCTTGTCAGCAGTTTTCATTTATCATGCAGTAACTTGTCTTTTAAATTTTACTGTTACCTACCATCAACAATGTAAGTTATCACTTGGGCAAATATCTGCTGATTAGCTAGCAAATAAATGCCATCTTGATTGTGAGACTGTAGGTCTAAATTGCTTTTACCTAGATTAAAATGCAATAGTGACCTCCTAATTAGCAATCTCTTCACATGAGAAAAATACTCCCATGAGGCATTTGCTTCTTCCTATATTACATTAGTTAGCTGTTTACTGATAAAAGAGGTATTCCAATGTGACTTTACCCAAAGTCATACCCCCCCCCAAAGCTCTATAACTGCCACCTTGGTAACAGCGTTATTTCATTTTTATCGGAACAGCTGATGAAGGTAAATTCTTTGCCTCTGTTAATCACAGTAGCATAAGTATTATTTTAGTGATTAACCAAATCCTAAAAGGGATCCAAAGGAAGTGTGAAGTGTTTGTTGCTTTTATAACTGTGTGTGTGTAAACCTAAGAGCAGGAGATACCTGCATGCCGAAATGCACACACCTCTCTCTCACAGAGTTGTGTGTGGGATGAGCTGGAAAACCCTAGCAGCGAGCTTGCTTCTGGTCTCAAATCATAGAGGAGGGCTGCAGTATCCAGTGGCTTAGCAGCTGCCCTTCCCAAGATCAAAATAAGTGATCAATTCACTCGGGTGGGGCTCGCCACCAGTGCCCCCCTGCTGCCCCATGCCTCTTAGCACTCCCCTAGGAAATCCCACAGCACCCTTTGGTAGATAGGGCTATATACCTTAAATCATATGGTAGTCATATTCTAGAGGTGTAAGTTTAATTGTCTACTTTTCTAAATAGCTGTCCAAAATCTGCAGTGGTTTTTTACCTAAATGCAAAGGTCTTATGTAAGGTAAATGATGGTGTTGGAGAAGGCCTCTGACTTCTCTGCCCTTGTATTCTATTCTATTGCTATGGCACCTTCCTATTGGCTGTCTCTTGTGGCTTCTGAAAAAGTTCCCCCCTCCATGTTAATATAACAAAGGCTAATAGAGTTGCGCAAGTGTGATGTGAAATCTTTTCTGCCTTAAACATTATCAGAAATCAGTTGGCACTTCTATTTCCAGAAAACGATTCTAGATTCAGGTAGGTAGTCGTGTGGGTCTGACGCAGTCAAAATAAATTTTAAAAACTGTCCAGTAGCACCTTAGAGACAAACTTAGTTGGTCTCTAAGGTGCTACTGGACAGGTTTTTGTTTTTTATTTATCCAGAAAATGATGTTGTTGAAAGTGATGTAATAGGAACTATCATTTTCTCTTCCCTTCTCTCTCTCCTTCCCTCCTCCAGCTTTCTTTTAAGTGTCTCTAGAGTGGGGAGGAGCTCCTTTGACCCGATACTAGTTGCTAGTGATACCTAGCAGTACTGTACACAGGAGTCTGAGTGTGCCCCTTTCAAAGATGGTGCCAGGCTATGTCTTGCGCTGGGACACAGAATCAGTGTTGCAGGCAGGAGGGGAGGGTTTGCGACAAGCAGACACCCTGGTTGTTTTTTAAATGGAGGAACAAAGTCAGTGATGAAACAGACCCTTGCCAGGCAGTGCATACATTAGGGGCCTGCTTTGTCTCTGGGGGGCAGGAAGTGAGAAATCCAAACCTCAGTGATACTAAAACAGTCATTGACTGTGAAACTCAGTGAATAGTTGTTGAAATCTGTAAATGATTAATTTCCCCACAAACTAGTTTCAGCCATGGTTATTGGTGGTGGTAAGGTACTGCATAAGAGTGAAGGAGCCATAGTGCTTAGCAGGCACCTACATTTTAAAACTACAACAATAATGAAGGACAAAAAAGGCAGGTTCATCTTTGTTAGGGGGAGCACTAGATGGCAAAACTAAATTGACAATTGGCCCCAAACTCAACACACTTAGATTTTTTCCAGAAAAGACTAAATAAACTCATCTCCTGCATCAGAGGGGAAACAATTCTAGGAGGTGACCTCAACCTAAACACCAGAGATACCTCTCCAAGACATTCAGCCCCAAATCCTCTGGACAACCTTTCTCTGAAGGAAGCCAAAAAAAGAGGCAGCAGAGACTCCTATAGACTACAGTGGTACCTTGGGTTACAGACGCTTCAGGTTACAGACTCCGCTAACCCAGAAATAGTACCTCGGGTTAAGAACTTTGCTTCGGGATGAGAACAGAAATTGTGTGGCGGCGGCGGAGCAGCAGGCCCCATTAGCTAAAGTGGTGCTTCAGTTTAAGAACCGTTTCAGGTTAAGAACAGACCTCTGGAACAATTTAAGTACGCAAGCAGAGATACCACTGTACTAAAAATGCTAAAAAACGAAGGCCTGTATGAAACATGGGGTGACAAAAACCCAGGCAACACCAATCTCACATTCCTGTCTGGATGCCATGGCACAAGGTCTAGGCAGGACTGACCATGCCAACCCTAACTGCAGAGGAACAAGAATTATGGACAGCCCATGGACAGAGGAAAAAGAGACTGTCCTCAAAAATGTAGAACCACACAAAGCCCTGGGCCCAGATGGCTTTACAGCAGAATTCTGCAAGAAATTCAAAGACACCCTGATTCCCTTTATGACACGCCTGTTCAACGACCTCATAAAAGGACCCCCATGCCTCCTCCAAAATAAAGCTGAAATATATATTTCATATTCTTAAGTGGTGACACCTGAGACGTAAGCCACTAGGCACCTGGGTTTCCCCCTTCTGATTTGACCTTAGCCAGTTTAAGGTCCAGTGAATCCATTGCCATAATTCACAAACAGGCCTGTTAGTATTAAAGGCCAACTAAAGTCCCCGTAGCCATTTGTTGAAAAACCATGCCATCATTAATAATAATAATAATAATAATAATAATAATAATAATATTTTTTATGTATACCCCGCCCTCCCCAGCCAAGGCCGGGCTCAGGGCGGCTAACAAGCAATAATAAAAACAAGTTGAATGATTACAACTTAAAAACAAAATTAAAATACAACATTAAAATATTGAAACATTAAAATAATAAAATGTAGCCTCATCGCAGGAGGAGAAAGGAAAAGAAAAAAGAAAAGAGGGAGGGAATCAAATTGGCTCCAAGCCAAAGGCCAGGCGGAAAAACTCTGTCTTACAGGCCCTGCGGAAAGAAATCAGATCCTGCAGGGCCCTGGTCTCTTGAGACAGAGCGTTCCACCAGGCTGGAGCCAGTGTTGAGAAGGCCCTGGCTCTGGTTGAAGCTATTCTAACTTCCTTAGGGCCCAGGACCACTAGGGTGTTGCTATTTATGGACCTTGAGGCTCTCCGTGGGGCATACCGGGAGAGGCGGTCCCGTAGGTATGAGGGTCCTAGGCCATGAAGGGCTTTAAAGGTCAAAAGCAGCACCTTAAATCTGACCCTGTACTCCACCGGGAGCCAGTGCAGCTGGAAAAGCACTGGGTGAATATGCTCCCATGGCAGAGACCCCGTGAGGAGCCTCGCTGCAGCATTCTGCACCCGCTGGAGTTTCTGGGACAGCTTCAAGGGCAGCCCCGCGTAGAGCGAATTACAGTAGTCAAGCCTGGAGATGACCGTCGCATGGATCACTGTGGCCAGGTCGGGGCGGGAAAGGTAAGGGACCAACTGCTTGATGCGGCGAAGGTGGAAAAATGTCACCTTGGCTGTTGCTGTAACTTGCGCCTCCATGGAAAGGGAGGCGTCAAGGATTACACCCAAACTCTTAACGGAAGGCAATGGCACTAATTGGGCCCCCGCAAGAGAAGGGAGTTGGTCCCTCATCCCCATGCCATCCCGACCCAGCCATTGGACCTCTGTCTTCGAAGGATTTAGTTTCAATCGGCTCCCACGAAACCATCCAGCCACAGCTTCCAAGCATCTGGTCAGTGTGTTCGGGGCCGAGTCGTTGTGGCCATCCATCAGCAGATAGAGCTGAGTGTCATCAGCATATTGGTGACAGCCCAGCCCAAAGTTCCGGACAATCTGGGCAAGGGGACGCATAAAGATGTTAAAAAGCATCGGGGAGAGGATTGCGCCCTGTGGCACTCCACACACCAAGGAGTGGCGCGACGACATTTCCCTCCCTAGTGCCACCCTCTGTCCCCGACCAGAGATAAAAGAGCACAGCCATTTACGGGCTATGCCCTGGATCCCCACGTCGGCAAGGCGATGGTCCAGGAGTTTGTGATCGACCATGTCGAAGGCTGCTGACAGGTCTAGAAGAATCAGCAGCCCCGACCCGCCTTGATCCAGCTGTCTACGGAGATCGTCTGTTAGGGCAACCAGAGCTGTCTTGGTCCCAAAACCAGGACAGAAACCGGACTGAAATGGATCTAAAGCCGATGTTTCCTCCAGAAACCTACCAAGCTGTTCAGCAACAGCTCTCTCAATTACCTTACCCAGATATGGAAGATTTGAAACTGGGCGGTAATTGGATAGGTCTAAAGGATCTAGTGAAGTTTTCTTTAAGAGCGGACACACCACTGCTTCCTTCGGGTCCCCTGGGAATGTCTCTGTGCCAAGGGACAAATTTATAATTTCAACCAGGGGGGTCTGCGCGACATCTGGACACAATTAATTAATTAAGCAATTAAGGATGCTTGGGGAATGTACCAGAAATCCTGTATTGTAACTCATCTCCCATTAAATCTCTCATGACCAGTATGCGATACATAATGTATGTATTTCCAACCTGACTTTTTTTAAAAATGGAAATCTTCAAGGGGTTGTGCAGTTTCTGCTTAATATCTTACATGATCCTTAGCTGTTGTTGTCATGTGGGAAAACAAATTGAACCCTAGCTGATTTATTTTAATAAGATATTTTTAAATAGAAATCAGCAGCATTAAAGTTATGGTCTTAATTGTGATCCTATTGTAAAATAGGGGGAAATGGTATCAAAGGGTCTTGGAGACAGTGCTGGTCACTCAGGAGCCTCTGAGCTGCTCCCTTGGGCAGAAGAAACGCTCCAGGTACACTGGAGGGCCGGGCTGAATTAGTGAGCGGCTCTAGACCCTGTTCTTCATGACAAAAAGCAGGAACTTTGAAGAGGAAAACTAATAAGTGCCTCTGAGCGCATGCAGAGTGCTTTTCCTTCTTCATTTAATAGCCAGAACATAGAGCTTCACTCCTGGGATGTGGGCGCAGGGGTTTCCTCTGGCTTCAGAAATTTTGCAGATAATGCGTTTTTATGATAGAGAGAGAGAGATTGAACTAGGATTGCCCTTGCTAGCTGTGGAAATGGCAGCAGCACCTCGGTGGAAGGGTGGGATACGAATGTAATATTATACAGGCAACGCCCCATTTACTCAGGGGTAATATTCTAAGGTACTGTGCGTTTAAGTGAAATCACGTCTATCTGAAACACCATTGAAAAAGCCTGCAAACATAGCTTTAGTCACCTATCTAGACTTTCTTGTACTGTGTGTGCCCATTTTCAGACTTTTCTGCCAACTAGAAGTGTATTGGACTGTATGTGCCCCAAATGTGAGCTTTCTACCTGCCAATCAGTTTCTTGGCCAAAGTGATGGTTTTGACACATAAAGCCTTAAACAGCTTGGGACTGCAATCGGCGCTTCTTTTCTGGGGGGACACAGTGTTACACATAGCCCTAAACATTTTGTGAATCTTTGTACTTTTGTCCATTTACTGTATTTATTTCCCCCAATTTGAACTATAAAATGCTGGTTTTCTTGAGTCAAAATGAGAGTACCCCTAAACATTTTTTTAGAAAAAAAGCACTGACTACAATACCTCAAAGACTGTTTCTCCCCATGTGATAATCACCGGAGGCCTTTCTTTGTGTGCCTCCTCTATGAGAGGTCTGGAGGGTGGCAACATGAGAAGGGCCTGTTTGGGGAATGCTCACCCCAGAGAGTCTTGCCGGGCACCTTCATTATACATCTTTAGGCACCAGGTGAAAACAGTCCTCTTCAACCAGGCCTTTGGCAGATTGACATTCTATGTCCTTTTAGATGTGTTTGTGGGGTATGGGTTTGTTTTGCTCTTGTTTTTATTTTGTAATTTTATGCTGTGGACCGTCTTGAGAACTTCGGATGAAGGGTGGTATACAAATTTAATAAATAATGAAAAACAATACCTAGTCTGTCAGCAATGTAGTCATTTTTATGTGCATTTCACGGGCTCATTATTATTATACATTTACGTATACCCCACCTTTTTCCCTGATGGAACTCAAAACAGCTTTCAGATAAAAATAAGAATCATTTAAAACATTGAGAAAACAATTAAATAACAGTTAAACAATAGAATTAATAGAACTATATACACATGTAAAATAGGTTTAGAACGTAGAAATAATTACAGTAAAAACAGCATGGCACCAGCCTTCCAGCAAGAATGAAACAAGAATGTCTTCACCTGCTTGTCGAAGGAGAACAAGGAGGGAGCCAGTCTAACTGCTCTAGGGAGGTTGTTCCAGAGCCTGGGGGCAGCCACCAAGAAGGCCCTTTTCCACGTCCTCACCTAGCATGTCTGTGAGAGTGGTGGGACCAAGAGAAGGGCCTCCCCTAAAGATCTCAGAGCCTGGGAAGGTTTGTATGAGGGAATATGGTCTTTCAGATAGTTTGGACCTAAGCCATGTAGGGCTTTATATGCCATAACCAGCACTTAGAACCGGGCGATATTTCAGTTCATTGTCTGAAACTGGTATGAAGTTCAGATTGCAATACTGGCTTCAGACTTCTTGAGCTGGCAATACTTCACGGCTCCCTGGCTGCCGCCAGCAGGCTGCCTGTCTGCACTGTGCTGGTGGTAGGTGGGGAGCTGCGATGTCTTGCCCGCTCAGATTGCGCGCTCTGTGATTTACCTTCACCTGAGCAAGTGGGGTGGGCTGCCTCCTTCCTGCCGGTCGGTTGCAGGCAGAATGACCAACTGGGAGGGAAGAGGCAGCCTACCCTGCTTGCTCGGGCGGAGGCAGATGCGCAGGCCAGCAGGCACATGGAGCACTTCCTTAGGCTTTCTCTGCCAAGGCTGAGGCTCGACTGGGGAGGGAGTGGGCAGAAGCGCCTTTGCTTGAGCAAGCAAGCAGCCTCCTTCCCTTCCTCCTGGTCGCTCCTCCCTCCCTGCACACCCCAGCTGCTTTTTCAGCCCTTTTCAGTGTTATAGTGATATATTATGATGTCTGAAATATCACAATGATTATCACAATGACCAGTTAGTTGATATATCATGATGTTGAAAACCAGATATCGCCCAACTCTAACCAGCACTTTGAATTGTGTCCAGAAACAGACCAGTAGCCAATGGAGTTGTTATACTGAGTAAGTCATATGCTCCCTCTAACCAGCTGCAGTCAGCATTCTGGCTGCAGCAGCTCTTTGAGCCAGTTGAGGTTTCTGAGCACTTTTCAAAGGCAGCCCCATGTGGAGCACGTCACAGTAATCCAATGGGATGTAACTAAGGCATGTGTCACTGTGACCAAGTCAGACATCTCCACGAATGGGTGCAGCTGGTGCACAAGCTGTAACTGCACACTTGCACTCCTGGCCACTGCAGAAACCTGAGCATCCATGCTTAGGGACAAGTCTAGGAGCACGCTCAGTGGGCCTGTGTCTTCAGGGGGAGTGCTGCCTTCTTCCTATTGAAGTTGCATACATATCCCATCCTAATCATTCAAGACAACTTCTCTATGCAGCAGATTTCAGCTTTGGAGTTGCTATGGAAATACCTTAAGTACTTGTTCATGTCTCTTCATGAAGTGTCCTGTTTCAGACTCTTGAAGTAATCAAGATGGTCTGCAAAAGCTTCCAAACTCTGTTTTCAACTAACCATGGTTAGTTGTGTTATGTATGATCTCAAGCAAATAATTGGTTTTGGGAGCAAGCAAACTTCATAAACTGATTTCTGATCCTAGTTTGTTTCCCTAAACCATAGGGAAACAAACTAGGATTATAGATAACTGTAATTGCAAGTTTGTTATAATGTGTTGTTATGAAGTTAGTAAACTGTATTGTTATGGCCGGATACCAAAGGAACTAAGCCTTCTCCCCGCTTCTTTAGCACACTGAAACAATCACACAAATTTAGGCTTCCCGAGTGCCTTTCAGTTCTAGAAGGAGAGGGACAACCTATGAAAAATAAGCATAATTTGTGATGAGTAAATGAGACTGACATGAAATGTGATGTGGACAAGTCTGGGCATGCCCTATGTCATGGGTAGGCAACTAAGGCCCGGGGGCGAAATCTGGCCCAATCGCCTTTTAAATTTGGCCTGTGGATGGTCCAGGAATCGGCATGTTTTTACATGAGTAGAATGTTTGCTTTTATTTAAAATGCATCTCTGGATTATTTGTGGGACATCGGAATTTGTTCTCTTCCCCCTCCAAATATAGTCCAGCCCCCCACAAGGCCTGAGGGACAGTGGACTAAAAAGTTTGCTGACCCCTGCCCTGTTTGCTTCCCCTCCCTTCTTGCTCCTGCATATTCACATTGCCTCCCTTCCTTGTTTGATCAAGCCATAGTTTGCTATTGCGTCTGAACTGGGCAAAATGTGTAGCCATACTTTCCTTTCAAGCGAAGACCTGGAACAAGGGCTTGAAGTGGCTAGAGGAGTGGGAACATTTTGTTTGATCTCATCCGTCAGCGCAGCAGAACAAGCTGTCCTATGGCAAGAGAACCCTGTATCACACATGGGTCCCTAACAGGCACCTGCCCTTTCTTCATTTTGAAGGCCTGTGGGGAAAGAGTCGCCCACAAATAATCCTGCCCATGCAGATGAGGGGCATAAAAAATGAGGACCTATTCTTTCTTACCCAGTTTATAAAAACTTCCAGTTCACCTAGTCCTAGAGGCAATTCTTACCTTTCAATACAAATAAGCAAGTGACTTTTTATTTACAAGCCAGCTGTAGATAATTTCCTGTATTAATGAGCTCCCCTCAATAGAAGAGCCTGTCTTAATGTTGTTTTAAATCTTCAACCAGATCAAACTGTTTCATGCCTTTATCTTCAGTGGGCAGGAGAAACAAACTGTTCTGTACCTTACTTTTTAAATATATATATATATATATATATATATATATATATAGGAAGAAGTTTCAACCTACCGTAGCTTTGCATCGATAAAAGTCCTAAGCTCAGTTACTGCACTTCCAGGTTGCAGCAGAATTAAGATAAACCTTCATCTGTGAGACCTTGGGGAGGAACTACATTTTATAGATGGTTCTGATCTAGATATGTTTGGTGTGTGGAAACTGCTGTGTACTTTCTTCTCATCTAAACCTATCCAGGCTGTTCTGGCTGGATCACAAGTGTCCCTAGCAGGCGCCTGTCGTTATTCTTTGAGGTTTTCCATTAAAATGAACAGCTTGGGCTTGTATCATCTTCATAGGTTTCCACCGAATTCTTTCTGCATCTTACTTGACCAATTCTGAACACAGGACTCCGTATGAGATTTTACTAGCACTTTCCAGTTCTTGATATAAATTTGTTCTGGAGGCCCAGTAAAAGCTGTGGCCAGGTTGGGTTTAGGTTTGGCGCCACCTGGTGGTCAATAAGCAACATTGCAAGCTTGCAAAAATAAACAAACCAAACAGGATGCTGCTGTCTTGGCTCCTTCCTTCTTCAGTTTTTTATTTTGCCTTGCAGAAAGCAGTCATTTATTCCTGAGACTCCTGGTGTTCACCTTTTTTTCCAGGATGGTTAATTCCTTGTTCATTCTACCTCTCCTTGAATTTCTCTGTGGTTCTAGTTCCTTTACCTTCCGCATTACCACCCACATGGTCACCACCTTCCACATTCCTTTATCATTTCCAGATGAACACTTTCGCCCTAGCTGAGAATTATTTTGGCAAGCTTGCAATGTTGCCTGTTGACCGCCAGGTGGCGCCAAACCTAAACCCAACTTGGCGGCAGCTTTTTCGGGATCCAGAAATACCTTTCATTGTAAGTATAATGGCCTTTTTTGATTATTGCTCTGTTCACAGAAGCACCACCAGGTTTCTAAACCTTTTGGTGTGCGTTAAAAAAATAAACTTTATTATCAAATATGCAGAGTTTGTTTTGGAATATTCATTTTGTATGGCTTCTGTCTGTTGACCTTCAGTTCAACTTTCACTGTGGGTTTTACTGGTGCCTATCCACTGGTGCTATATCCAGATGTTTAAATTAGCAGACAATCAATTCTGCAAGAAAGCATCACCTTTTGAAGTTCTCTCTTGACTGTGCAGCACAAATGGTAGCATTGCCTGCTTCATAAATACAAAAAAATGAATATTAGTTCTTTGTTTTCCATTTGTTAAGACTATTATTTGTATCTCCCTCATTCAATTTGACTGACCTAAAAAAATCCCCAAAGCTCACCTCACATCCTTTTTCAAAGGCTGCATTTTCAAAATTGAGACAGTTTTGATAACTCCTTTTGATATGGAACTCTAGTGCAGCCTGCTATCATTACTTCCTAAGCCCAATATTTTTTATTCTACTTCTGGGTATCCACAATTCTGAAATAATATAAAATAATTATGTTTATTAGGTGGGAACTAGTTTGAGTAGTACTTTTAACTAGGGTTACCCAGATGCAAAAAACCAAACCAAACCAGGGTTCTTGAGTGTGTGAGAGAGTAAATTTGGATAATGCTGAGAAGCTGTGCTTGCTGGCACGCTCTCTTCTCTACCACTATTAAAGCTGTAGCAGTTCTGTCTTGTTTTGCATAGGGTCACCCTAACTTTTAACAAAAATGCCAAAGAGCGTGTTGTAAATGAACGCTAGCTTCATTTTCAGAAGGACATCATAGGAGGTCCTTCTG
This sequence comes from Podarcis filfolensis, assembly GCF_964270895.1. Taxonomy (NCBI): domain Eukaryota; kingdom Metazoa; phylum Chordata; class Lepidosauria; order Squamata; family Lacertidae; genus Podarcis; species Podarcis filfolensis. The sequence continues at coordinate 2,185,714 of NC_139610.1, read as the reverse complement.
TTTCAATGAGCAACTGGAAGGCACGCCTTCTGGGGAAGGCTGGGAAGGCTAAGAAATACAGTTTAATCTTCTTTATTCTTTGACAGGAAGAGGCTCTGTGTTTGTTGCAGTAAACTGAATCATGATATTGACAAATTTCAAGCCTTCAGAGAGTCTTTCATGCGATGAGGAGTATTTTCGGTTTCTTTTTCTCCTAGGTGTTGGCAAAGGTGACAAGAAGTTTAACCCTGCTTCTTTCTGAGGACTCCAATAAAAGTTTTTAAAATTATATAGTGCCCTTGCAGGACACTCATTAAAGCAGGATGCACACCGCTTAGATGAAAGCAGATAAGTTGTATATAAATAGTTAGAAAATAAAAATGAAATGAAATTCAGTTAATATATGTTTTTTCAAACACTATATATTGAAGATTTTTGTTCTTTGCTGGCTACCCCTCTTTCTTGCCTTCTACTACTACTATATGGGCAGTCTTCAGAAGTACTGCAGATCAACAAACAGAACTTGGCTGTTGCATTTCAACAAATCTTTTGGAGAGACCTGAGCAGGCATCCTGGACTTCCTTTGAAGTTCTTGCTGTAGCCAAAACAAAACTGCTTAAGAGGCAGAGTGCTTCTCAAGTTAGATTTTTTCAAGGTAAACCAGAAGTGGGTTGCCTCTACAGAATGCTAGCATGCCCTCCTTAGCTGAGTGTTTCTTTTCTGAAATGAAAAAGCCTCACATGCTTCAGCTTTTTCTCATGGGCTCACACCTTGATCAGAAGGAGAGTGGCACAACCTGGGATCTTAACACTAGTTGCAAACTTCCTTACTTTGCCATCTTAGAACTTTAACATACTGTAGCTGGAGCTTCTCTTGTGCTCTTTGACAGCAACATCTATTTCTCCTAATAATAATAATAATAATAATAATAATAATAATAATAATTTTATTACTGGTACCCTGCCCATCTGGCTGGGTTTCCCCATCCAAGGTATTCAAGGTATGTGAACTCACTGTTTTTGTGTTTTCTACTTGCTCTCTGAGCAAAGCAAGTGGCACTCAACTTTCTTGTTTTAAAACAGAGATTCTCTCTAACAGTAGCCAGATGCTGTTGGACAGATGTGTACGATCATATCCATTTAGAGTTCTACCTAGACCCCTGTGACAATGCCCATCTGTGCTGGCTTACTTAAGAGAGTTTAAGCATGTGATTCCCTGGCTGAAATATATCATTTGGCTATTAGCTTTTCTGGGTGTGTGGAGAGCATTTGTCAGGAGTAGACCGTGCCTCAAAAACCTTTAATTATACACCACAGCTTGTTCTTCTGGGGTCCAAAGACAACTCACTGTCAGCTGACATGTTGCAGGCATTCTGCTTATAACAGCTTGACTGTAGTTTGACTGATTGGTTTCTGTCAAGTAAACGGCAGCAGTGTTTTCATTAAAGGCTATGTCAAAATGTTTCCACACAGCATATTTGGATTTTAAAAGTCTTGTTCTATAAGTACTGTAAAAACTGGATGGATTGTGACATATTCAAGGAAATTGTTAACAGGCCTAGGATGTGCACCTCACATTCTTGTCTACTTTCATTGAACTAAATGTCTATTAGAAGAACTCTGCTAGTATTAATTTTGGGTTTTTATGTGTTTGGGGTTTTTAGGTATAAGTGTCTGTGGCGGTGGTGAGATGAGCTTAAAAGGCATTTATAGTTCCAATTTTCAGGTGGCTTCCTATGAACACTTGAAGTAATAAGGCCACTATGGGGTGGGTTGAATGATGGAGTGGGTAGGTACCCGTAATTGTTTGATGCATGAGACTTATGGGAAGACGGACCATAGCTTATCTCCTGATTCCATACAGATTTATAAGTTTCTCAAGATGTGTGTGTGAGGGGGGGGGGGTGACATGCCTTAACTCGGGAAACTGTGGTTTGTTTAAAGCTTTAAGCAAACCCAAGTTATGGCAAGTAATGACATCTGTCTTGGTTTAAACTCTAGTGAGAACAAACCAGAATTTGAAACCATAGTTTGTTCCTGGTTTATTCTTAGTAACTGGGTTTTAATTACAATCAGATAATGGTTCTGTGAGTTCAGGCAGCATGGGGATTTGAGTCCATTTGTTTAAAAGCTTCCATCGCCTCTTGGCTGCGGAAGGGAGAGGCATGAAGAACATGAGCCCAAGACTTGTGCAAGCCTGTTCACATTTTGTTTGAACTGTGCTTAAGAGTGTGCTGGCCCACTCCAGTCAGTCTTTGAATGCATTAATTACTGTGTCTGTTCCTCTCAAAGACCACATAGCTTTGTTGTACAGCTTGCTAATGTCTTCCTTGCCCTCTGTAGTCAGACTTGGGAATCACCAGGGTTAGCCCCACACAGGGCACAGTCTGGGTCTGCTGCCTTCTTTGCTTGTGTGGTGCAAGCCTCTGCGCAAGCGTGCCTTGGGAATATTCTCTAGTACGGTCCCAGTTTTGTTAGCTTGTAGAAGCAAAACTCTGTGGCATGTGGCTTGTTTATGCATTGATAGCCCCTTCCTCAAGCATCCTGCCTTCCTCTGGGATCATTCCCTAGTAACTATGATCATGATTCCAATCTCCAAGGTAATGAGACACATAGAATATAACACTTTGGTACAGTTTCTTCAGATAGAAGATCAAAGCGTACTAATAATAGGCTAAAAATGGGAGCAGTTAATCAGATTATTGTGTAATTCAACTGAGAACTGAATGCAAATCATGCAGGCTCAGCTACGCAATCTTGTGTTTGCAATGGGGAGAATTAAAGAATGGCAAATGGCAAATGGCAAAAACAAAACAAAAATTCTTGCTGGATCTGAGCAAGAGTCCATCTAGTTAGCATTCTGTTTCCAGCAGTGACCAGCAGTGTCTTTCTGAGAAACATGCAAGCAAAAGCAGGATTGTGAGAGCTATCTCCTGATGTTTATCCCCAAAATTAATTGCTGGAGGTGTACAGCCACTGAACATGGAGATTCTGTTTTAGCTGTTATGGCTGGTTTCCATGGATGTAGCTGTCCTCCACACATGCATCTAATTCTGTTTTTTTAAAAAAATCTGTGCCAGTGGCTGGAAGACGAGTGATCTGCTTGAGATGGGCCCATGCTCCTCATGCACATTCTCTCCACGATCAAGAACTCACCTCCAGAACAGGATTACAATACTGGAGAAAATGCTTTCTGTTTGTCTCTCTGCTCTCTCCCCCCCACTCCAAATATTACCGCATTGCTTTGGTTCTCTATTTTTGACTTGTAAGATTTTTAATGGAATTTGTGTTTGATTCTTGTAAGCTATGCTAGCAACTCCAATCAAAAAGTGGGATACAAACCTAATAAATTGGAGTGTGGTTCAGTAATTTATTTATGTGTGGTAGCCTTTCAGGACTTTATGGAAACATCAATTGGTCCCAGATGCTGTGGCCAGATTTTTGAGTAGCGCAGACAGTACAGAATTGCCAGACTTATGAGATCTTCATTGGTTACCTGTTTGTTTCTGGGCCCCATTCAAAAGGACGCTTTTGATGTATTCCCCCACCCCTCAAGGCCCTAGAAAGATTAGGTCCCACTCCTGAAAAATGTGCCATATGCCATATATTTATCTTTCTGTCCTGCACACCCTGAATGACCCGAGGAGGTTCTTGTGCCCCTAATTTTGAGTGGCAGTGGGCTGTAAAATCAGGAGCCTTCTGGATAGGAGCATTCTGAGTTGCCCCAATCTGTGCCTCGTGGAGGTTGGTCGCTTCCTGTTACATTTTTGGTTTTTTTAGCTTGTTATTTCGGAAAGCTTTTAGCTAAGGGAATTTTATAGGTGAACTTCTCCCATAATGAGAGGGAGTTGTCAAGTTGGGCTTTCAGACCCACCGGCAGTGGAGAAAGGACAGATGTCTTGCGAAGGTGGTGGAGCTCCCAGTAATAATAATAATTATACCCCACCCATCTGGCTGGGCCTCCCCAGCCACTCTGGGCGGCTTCCAACAAAACACTAAAATACAGTAACCTATTAAATATTAAAAGCTTTCCTAAACAGGGCTGCCTTTAGATGTCTTCTAAAAGTCTGGTAGTTGTTGTTCTCTTTGACATCTGGTGGGAGGGCGTTCCACAGGGTGGGCGCCACTACCAAGAAGGCCCTCTGCCTGGTTCCTTGTAACTTGGCTTCTCGCAGCGAGGGAACCTCCAGAAGGCCCTCGGCGCTGGACCTCAGTGTCCAGGCATCCCTCAGTACAATCACAAGAGTGAAAGATCTTCAGTTAAGTCTCCCTCCTTTTCCGGTGGGCTGAGCGCAACATCCACTCCATCATGGTGGAGCACATCTTGATGGGGGGGGTGTTTTCCATAATTTTATGGCAGTTTCTCCAGGAGTTGCTGTTCACTGTGTATTTCCATAAAAACCACCCAAAATATATTTCAACCAGTTAGAAATTTTGCTTATCTACTTTGCCCTTTTAGGAAAGAATTATTATATGCTAGGTTTATTTTTCTATTATTGAGCCAAAAGTTTAACCCAGACATCCCCAACCTGTGGCCCTCCAGATGTTCTGGCCTACAACCCGCATGATCCCTAGCTAACAGGTCCAGTGGTCAGGGATGATGGGAGGGTGGGGGTTAGAGCTTTAAGAGGAATAAATTATTTCCCTATCTCAGTGTGTGAAGAAATTAGTTCATTTTCATGCACGGTACAATTACCAGTAAAAATGAAGCAGTGGCAACATTTTCTCTTGCCCCAGCATGCCACTTGCTTAAAAGAATTTCCCCAGGCTTCAGTCGACACACAACTACCACAACTGGCAAAGTGGACACATTGGGAGTTTTTAATTTAGAGAAGAATGAGGGAATGTGGCAACCAACCTGTCTGCCAATTGCTGCAGCTCAGTGATGACTGAAGTGGTGGGGGAAACTGCCTTAAAATCAGAGGGGGTGGGGGAATATGCTGCTGCCACTGCTTTTACTAAATAAGCTCCCTGCCCCTGAAAGCTTCATGACTTTCTCTGGCCCCCTGAGGAACTTGCCAACAATAATACCCTCTCAGGTTTTGCAGCAATTCTGGTGGGGGATGATGGGGGATTAAGGTTGGGGGGGCACCAGGTTGTGGGAGACTGGTCTAAACCATGGGTAGGCAACCTAAGGCCCGAGGGCCGGATCCGGCCCAATCACCTTCTCAATCCAGCCCGTGAGCAGAATATGTCCCTTTATTTAAAATGCATCTCTGGCTTATTTGTGGGGCATAGGAATTCATTCATTTTTCCCCAAAATATGGTCCAGCCCACCACAAGGTCTGAGGGACAGTGGACCAGCCCCCTGCTGAAAAAGTTTGCTGACCCCTGAAACAATCAGGAGGAGATTCTTAAAACGCTTCTGATATATTTTTACCTCTTGTGTGAGTAGTGACTCTGTCCTTGCTTCAGAATATTGATTTAGTTTGCACAGAGCCCTTTAATTTCTGTGCTTTCAAAAACTATTATTCCCTCTGGCTTCATTGCTTCTCTTCATACATTACCCAAATAACTAATGAGTCTATTAACTCCAGTTAGGCTTTGCTAATTGCAGCAAGATCAGGTTTTCACAACTTAAGTTGTGAAACTTCATCATGCCCCAATTATCAAAGCCTATTTATTCCATATGCTCAGGCATTGCTACAAATCAATTGTTCTCTCTTAATATTTAGTCCTGTACTGAAAAACAGTAAAGCACTGGACTTTCAAAACACAATTCAAGGAAATTTGGTAATGAAACTCTTTTTAGCAGAAGAGAACGTTTTAAGTCTTAGATGTGTATTTTAGCTGTGAAAATACTCTTAATGAGTCTAGATCATTAGGTAGACAAAATTGTATTATTGGGTATACTTGCTAAGTTCCAGCATTCTAAAGGAATTTTCTCTTAATATATACATTTTGTTTTCAATTCTGCCTAGTACACATTTTTTCGGGCAAAACATTATTATTATTTATTAAATTCATGTACCTCCCTTAATCTAAAGATCACAGGGCAGTTTACAAGATAAAAACACAAAATGAAAACACAAAAGACATAACATAATAACAAAAAACCAATACATTTCCCCCCAAACACATTTAAAAGGCTATAGATTGTTTACTCAGTCAAAGGCTTGGTTGAAGAGGAACGGTTTCACCTAAAGATACGCAATGAAGGTTCCCGGCAAGCCTCCCTGGGGAGAGCATTCTACAAATGGGGAGCCACCACAGAAAAGGCCTGTTCTGTGTTGCCGCCCTCTGGACCTCTCATGGAGGAAGGCATTCGGAAGACAGAATCATAGAGTTGGAAGAGACCACAAGGGCCATCGAGTCCAACCCCCTGCCAAGCAGGAAACACCATCAGATGATTGCAGGGTCTGAGTCGTTCATATGGGGAGAGGCAGTCCTTGAGGTATTTAAGGATTTATAGCTAAGCCAGCACTTTGAATTGGGTCCAGAAACTACTTGGCAGCAAGTGCAGTCGGGCCAGGATCAGTTCCCAATGCTGCACCAGCTGAAGTTTCCAAAGTAAGCCTCAAGTGACCATAGTGGATCCAGGAATACCTCCAGGCTATGGACATGCTCCTTCAGAGGGAGTGAAGCCCCAGTTCCCCCTCCTATAATGTGTTTTTGTATGTTGTTTCCACTATTGTATGCATTTATTTTAACATAGTACTGTATATGCATTTTTGTGCACACAACTTGGCTGGAAAATTGCATTGTAAAATTTGGAGGCGTGTGAATCTTGAAGGATGACTATTTCAGTTTGTGTACTGTTTCAAAATGAGTGAATTATGTATGTTTGCCTTTGAATGCAAACAGAATTGAATTTCTGCATCCTTAGACAATAGTAGGGACCTGGGTATCATTTGAGTATACTGTGACATGATTTCTGTCCAGCATTACTCCATCCCATTGCAACTGTGTACCTTGCCAATAATAATAATAATTTTATTATTTGTATTCCACCCATCTGACTGGGTTGCCCCAGCCACTCTGGGCAGCTTTGAACCTTCTTGTTCTTTACTGCTTCAGAAGTGTTTCCTTCCCCTTCAGAGATAAGATTGCTGATATCTAGACAAAGGATCTTTTTGGTGGTGTTGCCCTAAGACTGGAAAGCTGTCTCTGAACATATTTATGTCTGCTGGCATTTAGGACACATGTTAGGTAGCTTTAACTGACTGCTGTTTTGTTGATTGATTTTCGTTTTTAACTGCTGTTGCTGCCTATGTCTAGTGGTATTAACTGTGTAACTTTTTATCTCAGGTTATGTTTTAGTCAGAAAGTAGTGCAGGAACACATGCTCTGAAAAAGCGTATGTTCCACTACAAGTTAAAATTGCCACATGTTGACTTTCCCTGGCGATGAGGAGGCAGGTGGAATTGGTCTCTCTGCATTTGATAATGTTAAAGTAAAAAAAGATTTTGAAAGATGGGGAAGAATGAAACTCTCACTGCTAGGAAGAATCTCTGCAATTAATATCTGAAGAAGTGTGCATGCACACGAAAGCTTATACCCTGAACAAACTTAGTTGGTCTCTAAGGTGCTACCGGACAATTAAAAAAAATATATATTTATATTTCAATTACGTCAGACCAACATGGCTACCTACCTGAATCTGCAATTGATATGAAAGTTTTGCCTAAAATGTTGTTTCTGTTTCAGACAATTCCGATAATAAGCAATACAGGATGCTTCAAACAATGGCAAAAGTATCTCTCAAGGTTTATCTGGGAAGGGAAGAAGCCCAGAATTAAGTATAAAATATTAGCAGATATTAAAGAAAGACTGCCAGATTCACACTTCCAGATTTAAGACTATATTTCTGGAGCATCCTTTGTGTTGATTAAAAGAATGGAATTCACATATGCTAGACTATTTGATCTGGAAGGATAAAGGATATGGCAGAAGATTTGGATGTCTCGCATATTTATAGTATGATAAAACAAAAGTCCACAAATGGTTTCTGAATCATGTTGTAAGGAAAGGTTTGTATGGTGTATAGATGAGATATAAGAATTTGCTTGAAAGAACAGCTTTGTGGTTATGCCCTACTGAAGCAAGTTCACAAATGCAAAGTAATATGGAAATGAAATGGGAAACCTATAGAGTTGTATTATGTGAATTCCTCTTTGAAACTTAAAAAGTTAGAGGATGTTAAGGACTGGGTACAAAATTGGCTTCAATATTACCAGGTTAATGAACTATTTAAGAAACTATTTAACACCAAATAAGCTAGCCAAAATGTATAAAACTAAGTCAGGTATGTGTTGGAACAGCAAAATGACAGAAGGAACATTTTTTCATATGTGGTGGACTTGCAAAAAAGCTAAGGACTATTGAGAAATGATATATAATGGGATTAGAACTATGTTTAAATTGATGATTCCCAAGAAACCCAAAGCGTTTATTTTAGACATTATAGATAATGATGTACCAAAAGAGTTGGTTAACTTATTTATGTATCTAACCTTAACATCCTCTAACTTTTAAAGTTATCCATGGGCATACAGTACTCATAACTGCTGTCGTTAGATACATAAATAAGTTAACCAACTCTTTTGGTACATCATTATCTATAATGTCTAAAATAAACGCTTTGGGTTTCTTGGGAATCATCAATTTAAACATAGTTCTAATCCCATTATATATCATTTCTCAATAGTCCTTAGCTTTTTTGCAAGTCCACCACATATGAAAAAATGTTCCTTCTGTCATTTTGCTGTTCCAGCACATACCTGACTTAGTTTTATACATTTTGGCTAGCTTATTTGGTGTTAAATAGTTTCTTAAATAGTTCATTAACCTGGTAATATTGAAGCCAATTATGAGTACTGTATGCCCATGGATTGAAAGAAGGAGAGGTTCCAACAAAGGAAGAATGGCTTTTGAAAATGATGATGCGGAACTGGCAAGATTAACAGCAAAGATTAGAGATCAAAATGATGAAAAATTCCTTGAGGACTGGAAACGTTTATTGATTATTACAAAAACTACTATAGTGAGATGAAAATGCAAGCATTTGAATGAAATATGAGCAACTGCGTGAATTAAGATAAATAGGTTAAATTGAATGTACTGAATAGTATAGGGAAAAGATAAATACCACATTTGATTGATTACTTGGTCCAGGCTAGCAAATGCTGTACCATATGGGACTCCAGGATGAAGTAGCTGTAGCTTTTTGGAAATGCACAGTCTTAAAACATCAGGAATATTTGTCATCAGGAACTAAACGGCAGAGCACCTTGCATCTGGGAGAAGATTGCTGCACTTCATATTAATAGGGTGACCTTGTGTTATTATGCAGGTGGTATTTAAAATACCGTATTTTTCGGCCCATAGGACGCTCCGTCCCATAGGACGCACCTAGTTTTTTGGGGGGGAAATAAAGGAAAAAATTTTCCCCTTTATTCCCCCCCCAAAAGCAGGTCGGGGAAACCTAACCAGGTCGAGGAACAGCGGGATGGCGGTGCTGCGCCTCCCTGCTGTCCCCCGAGCTTGTGGGGCTGGCCGATGTCTGCCCGGCGCGAGGGGCGCTCTGCTTCAGGGCATCCCGCCCGCCGGGCGGCAGGCTGCTATCCGCAGCGTGGGGAGCCCTGCGGGGAACTCCCGCAGGGCTGCCTAGGCTGCAGATGTGTTCCCGAAGCGCCAGGCGCTCTGCTTTCAGGGCGCCCGACGCTTCAGGAAGCAGGCTGCTATCCGCAGCCTAGACATCCCTGCGGGACCTTCCGCAGGGCTGCCTAGGCTGCGGATGTCTTCCTGAAGCCTGGAGAGCGAGAGGGGTCGGTGGGCACCGACCCCTCTCGCTCTCCAAGCTTCAGCAAAAGCCTGCATTTGCCCCATAGGACGCACCCAGATTTCCCCTTCATTTTTGGAGGGGGAAAAGTGCGTCCTATAGGGCGAAAAATACGGTATACATTTCGAGCTACAAATTCATACAGATTAAATGCATCCTTTCTGGAAGTACGCCCATAGTATTAATGGCAGATGCTATCTCTAGGTTCCATCAAATTTTATTTTGAGGAGAGTGGTTTTTAATGCAAAGCTTTTGCTTCCTATTATTGGATTAGACGTCCCGGTTGTGCCAGTGGGGAGAATGCTTAAGCCTGGTCATAACTCAAAAATTACACTGTATACAGCTTTGGAATTTTTTCCAGAGTAGCATCATGTCACTGGTCTTTAAAAGTAGTTTATATGTGTGTGACTCTGTGAAGGCAAACATGGGTAATTTCTAGGCTGTGTGTGACTTGAATCCTGTAGTGCTTTTGTATGCCAGGCAGTCTTTTGGTAGAGTATACCAGCTTACAGTTCCAAGTTGCACATGAGGAACTTCAAATGTCACAGTAAGAATGCTTTCATTTTTCACATGTGTGTGCTTTAACACCTTTTGTCTGCTTGTAATATAGAAGAGCAAGTTGGGATCTAACTGCAGATCTCTGGGTGACTTGCCGCATATTGGTAAAGTTTTCTTGCTCCCAATAGTCAACAGGTTTGAGTGAAAAAAGGATGTTATCTGCCCTGGGCTGGTGTTGTGATAATCATTTATCTTTCAGCTTCAGTCTTCCAGGCCTATAAAATAGGAGTATTCATTATTGCCTTTGGACAGGCCTTTGTGCAGTTTTCAAATTTTGTGTTCAGATCCCCTATCTGTAGTAATTCAGATCTAGATTTGTACTCCTGTGTACAGGTTATCCTTTTCCTTCTAGGAAAAGCAGCTTGCATTCAAAGTGCTGAAGGAAGTGCTTTGACTACAAACTGCTTGATTGAAAAATGAAACTTTTTTTTTTCCTTTCAAGGGGAAGCAGTTTATGTCCAAAGTGCTGGAGGAAGCACTCAGAGGCCATCCCTTTGTCCAGCCCCCTTGGCTCCACTGGGAACGTTCTAGTGCAGCCAATTCCAGCTGATTGCCAGACTGTGCAGGGCTTATACTCAACCAGTTTATTGACAATTCAGATCTCTCTGCAAGGCAGAATCCCTGTGTCATCTGAACCCTGGGAACAATGGGTGGTGAGAGAACATGCCAGCATCAAACTATAGGTTCAGCACCTGTCTTATTCTCATTTACCGTTTAGAGAAACCATAGTTCCCTGAATTTGATTGTCAGAGAACAGTGGCCTGTTTAAAAATGGAAACAAATGCTGTTAAGGTAGAAACACAAAACCTCAAAGTTTGTTTTAGGTCATTGATATACTGTGTTGGAAAACTGATGCTTGCTGTCTGAAATGAGCCAAAGTAAATTCAGTTAGTGGACATTCAATGACAGTTGTCCTCAAATTTATAAATACAGGCAATCCTTGTTTTGCCCAGGAGTTCTGCTTCAGATCCCTGTATGCATCGGCGGAGCATGCCTAACACTGTTAGAAAGTCATATGTAGAGCACACCTTAAACGAGTCTTGCAGTCACCAAAACAGAAGGTCTAGTTGCCATTTTTGTAGCTCTAAAGTCTTATTTTTCAAATGATGGGCTGTTTGTGATTGATTATCAGTTAAACATCTGGCTAGTTCAGATGACAACTTTGAGCTAGTTTAAGAACCTTGAGAACTTAAAGAATATATATATATATACACACACACACACACACACACACACACACACACAGAGAGAGAGAGAGAGAGGGGGGGGGCTATTCCTACAGGATGTGGTATTGGTATGTGAAAACATTCAAGATCCAGTGATCCGCAGGCATGCAGCTCCAGATGGCAGAGATGTCAGGCGTCATCCTAGCGCCCAGACGTCTTCACTTGCTTGCAGGTGGCCGATAGCCAGGTGCAAAATATGCCTGTCTGATTTCAAACACTGCTTGCCATGTAGAAATTGCTATGTATAAATTCTCAGTCAAAGATTTTCTAGCTCAGACATGTGGCAGAACAACTAATAAACAAATATGGAAGACTGTAGATGAGCAGCATTTGAAACTGACTGAAAACAAACCCAACAAAATTAATAACTAATGTTTACACAATTCTTTCTGAAGTTAAATTGACTTATACACAGCCCACATATAAGACGAAATGGGAGACAGACTTGATAAAACAAAGTTCTAATATCCAGCAAGGGGAATGAGCTTGGATGTCTAATAACATTCCTAGATCTTTGATGAGTCTGAAAACATATTTCTTCCAAGACAATCTGTCAGTGGTACAGGGGCACCATCTCCTTGGGGTTGAGCCCTTTTGGGGCCCCCAGTATTTTTTTGGGAGTCCAAAGAGCTCCCGAGGAGGCCAAGCCCAGAGCCGAGCGTGACGCAGTGGAGGTGGCAGGAGCAGGAGAAGTCAAGGCCATTGAAGCTGTGCTGCTGCTGCGCCTAGAAGCAATTGCAACTCTTCTCGTGACAGCCAGAATTTACATTGCTCAATACGGAAAGACTGAGGCGATTCCCACCCCCCACCCCATTTGAAAAAACTGGCTAGATAAAATATGGCCAGTGCATTAAAACGACACAAAAGAAGTCAAACCAGCAAGAGAGCATGTTCTCAGAATGAGTCCTTTTCATCTGTTGTTGGAATGAAAAGGTTGGAGATAACACCCACCCTTACAACTAATGTTCAACTGTTTGGGTTATCACTGTTACTTTTGGTTTGGTTCCAAGGCACCTCTCTTTACCGGTTTCCCAGCCCCGCCCCCCCCCCCCCCGTGTGTGTGTTGTATCTAATTATCCTAGTGTAGTTTCTAGTGGATGGCATCAGGTGGTTGAGTGTGTGGTCACATGTGATGAAATTTGTTGGTTTTCTTCCCATTTGCTTTCAACCTTTTATTGTTTAGATAACCCCTCCCCACCTAAATTGAAATGCTATGATAAGACAGCGCCGAAATGTCTGAACTATATGACAACGCAAGCTTTAATCTGAGCTTTTTATTTTATTTTTAAAAAATGGTTTTCCAGCTCTATTTCCTCCTATACCTTCTAGATTAATCCTGGGATGTATTTTTCCTAGTTCTGTTCGGATATGAATGGTATCTATAACATGGGCTCTGTAAGGGAAGACATCTAAGCACCCTTTTGCCACTTCAGGGGTATCACTGTGAAATGCTTTTCTCCCTTCTGGCAAGAAATGTCTCTCACTGACAGCTGCGTAGTAGTGGGTCTGTGCCTGAAGGTGGCTGTTGAAGGGTTTGGAGGCTGCTGGATTTGGATGCTCTGCTCTCCAACAGCTTATCCAGGAGCAGAGAACTTAAGAGCTGGGGAGCAATGCTTGAAGAGATGTTAGGGTTGGTTGGGATGTGAGGGTTAGGTCTCTGTGGACAGCATGGAGAGGGCACTTTCTTGCGGAGGAGGCAAGGCTTCTGGAATGGATGAGAACAGTTACTATACTGGCTCATACTTTCCCACTTTTAAAACCTACCCCTCCCTTCTCTCTTAGTCTAAATCTTCCAACTGTGAGAGCTTTATCTGGAAATTCTTTTAAAATTAAATATTGAAATACCAGTATTTGGGGACAGAATTGGTCAAGAACCTCTGTAAAACATTATTTTCTCCAGGGTGAAAAGTACACGTGGCTGTGCTGGAACTTGACTTCAAGTTTTCTATCCAGGTTTTAGGGAGACTAAATAAGACTGAAATACTTGCTGTACTCCCCTAACTTCCAGGGGCACTTTTCATTGAAAAGATGCACAATGTCTGCTTTCCTAATGACATTTTCTGCTGTGCTTCCAGATGTGAATGGAGCTTTGTTTATCTCTGGAAATCTACTCATCTATTAAATGAAAAGGGCAGCACAACTTCGCAGCAGCACAATGGGCTTCAAAAGTGTTCCACTTTAGTTCAATAGATGGTGGATGTATCCTATGACTAATGGAATCCTTCTGCAGCATTAGGTGAGATGCCTGAAGCCAAGGTCACCACTATGGTGCAAAGGTATGGTAATCTATGCGTCTTAATGGAGTTGGGTCTACTGGGGCCAGTAATAGTGGGCTTCATTTAAAATAATAATAATCTTGGGTCATTTCCTGGAATTCTGGTTCACTCTTCTGGTATCTGAAGCACCCTTTGGACTGTGCTAGCCAAGTTTGCAAATCACACTAAATCATTGTTAATTGCTTAAAGCAGGGATGTCCAACTTCCCAGAGACTGTGATCTACTCCCACTATAAAAACACTGGCAGTGATCTACCCATTGGATAGACCAAAGTTGTTGAGCTTTTCTGAGGGAGGAAAATCAAAAGTTGTTGATCTACTTTGAGGGAGGCTTCAGCAAAGTTGTTGAGCCCCCCAGTATGCAGGGGAAGCAAACTACAGTCTCTGGCATTGTGTTGTATCTGAACCCAGGGACATGGTTTGTTTGTTTCTTCTTCGGTTACAGACTGCAGCTTCTTGGGGGGGGGGCTTTGGCTACCAATCTTGGTTTGTTGGGCATGAAACCCCGGGTTTGGATGTGCTGTAATGCTAAGCCTAGGAATCATTGTTTGTTTCCTCCCAGTGTGAGCCAGCAGGAGCAAAGCAGTGTTCTGCCATGTGACCTCCAGATGCATGCCTTGTGACTTTTGTGGCAGAGTCATGGAAAAGAGAGAAAAGGAATGGAGTTTCCACTTCTTTGGCACTCTCAGAATGGTGTGAATTTGCTATCCTAACTGCAAATTTCAGATCTGAATCTGAACGGGTCTTGATGTGTCATGCTTGGCAAAGTTCATCCTCTTAAGGATCAATCTTGGATGTCTTGAAAGGTCTTAAGACTGTCATTGTCTCCAGGTTGGGGGGGGGTTATATTTAAAAATCAGGAATTTACACACATTCCCTCCCAATATTTATCCCAGGATGGTTTGTCAAGCAGGGATTGTAGCTCAGTGGTGCATCATGTGCTTTGCACACAATTCTAGGTTCAATCCCTGTATCTCCCTGTTTCAAAAGGACCAGGTAGTTGATGATGGGGCAGATTTTTGTCCAGCTCTGCAAAGAGCTACTGCTAGTCAGAGAAGACAATAATGGTGTAGTCTGACCTGATGGAAGAGAGCTTCCAGGGTCCCTTGGGATTTCATTTTGTATCTTCCTTGACAAGTGTGAGCTGGAAATCTCAAAGCAGTGATGTGACTGTGGTTGTTCTTCCTGCCCAATATGACCAAGCACTGCAGGACTGGGAGGGAATGACTCTGTGGAGCCTGAGCGCCATGGAAAGTGGTCTTATCTAAAGCCACTGCATATGCTGCAGCACACCAAGTCCTTCTGTCTTCACTGCATATCAACTGCATCTCTTGTGTGACGATAGAAGGAATTTGGGGTGGCTGAAAATGCAGTTTAAAATTTTCTCCCTGAAGCGAGTTGCAGGCCCAGATGTCTTGTTAGCCAGATTGTCACCTCCCCGCTTCTCCAAACACAGATGCCTTTCCACCAACACATGGTGGAAACACAAGGATCCATCCTTGCTTTAATGTTTACTTAGCCCTTAGTCATAGAATCATGGAATCGTAGAGTTGGAAGGGACCCCCAAGGCTCATCTAGTCCAACCCCCTGCAATGCAGGAATCTGAGCTAAAGCATCCGTGACAGACGGCCACCCAACCTCTGCTTAAAAACCTCCAAGGAAGGAAAGTCCACCACCTCCTGAGGTCTGTATACTGCATTTCCAGAAGGAAGCTAAGTCTGTAAAATAATTAATCAGGAGCTACAATTTGACATTTCATCAATTTTGTGTGTGGAAAAGGTAGAGACCACATTTGAGAGGGTATTTCTTTCTCTTTTGAAATGGCTCGCATTTCAAAATGATTTTCCTTTGTCTTGTCACATGAAATTTTATACACACTTTCCAGGAGTATAAATAAAGGAGTTTTAATAAATATCTGCTGGATCTCCAACTTGATGTCTTTATTCTCCCATTTAGATTAATTTTTCTGTGCCTCCTGAGAAATTATTTATTTCTATTTGACTTAGGATTGGGCTATGTTGGGTTTTCAACATTGCAATGTATCACCAACCAAACATCAGTCGGTGAGCATGGGGTGAAACTGACTCAGCTCTCACCACGGCAGCTGAGGCGCTTTCACCCCAGTGCCTTGTGGGTCTCCTGCCCCCAGCTGAGCGAGCCCCACATGATCAGCAGGGACCTGGGGCTCTTTTGCAAGACTCAGCCGGGCAGTGGGAGGGCTCCCCTGCCCCACCTGAGGGAGCCCTGACGTCCCTGCCAGTCACACGTGAGCAGCAGAGAGACCAGTGACCTAAATAGGGTGGTTTGGGGAAACTGGCCTGCGGGCTCAGAGGTGTCCTACCCTGATTATAAGGAAACAACTCTCTTCTTCCTAACCCTTGGTAAAGCAGCGAAACTGTTTTTTTAGCTGAACCATCTTGTTGCTATGTTGCGGAAAGTAAAAAAGCAAGCTTCTAAGTTCTAGAAAACTAAAATCACAGAAATACGATTGTTTCAGGGAACCTGAATAAGTCCATGCATACAACTGGCCATCTGCAACCTGCTCCTTTCATAAATAGAACTATGTTCAGTCTTAGAAAAACTATTGGTAGTTAAAAGACCTCGGCCCAGAAGGTTTAAAAAGTACATCTCCCACTCTTCCCCCAGTTTTCACTGAATGCATTTCTACTGATGAGCACAGAAGGGAGTGAGATGGTGTCGTCAAAATTCTTCTTGCACTCTGTAAGCAGCCAGATACAGATGAGCATTCCAGAACTTTTGTTACCCAAATGGTTCTGGCATTCCAAAGTTCTTTCCAAATAAAGACTACGGTGTTTGCATTTCGGCTGGACTGTGTGCAGTTACCTCTGCAGTTGCATCACAGAAAGGGCTACACTTTGCTGAATCATAATAACTGCCAGCCCAACTTCACAAGCTTGAGCCACAATCTTGACTTAAAGCAAAGCATGCTTTATACATTAAAGAGGGAAACCACAAGACTCCTGAGGACATCAGCTCTGATCAGTTTGGCCACAAAGCTTAGAAGATGTGCAGACAAGAAGCCTGTACGTAAAAATGGCTGGGTTATATCCCATCTTGGCTCTCCCCACCCTCCTCCCTTTAAAAAACAAACCAAAACCCCACTTCACTGAGATATGAAAGGATCCACAAAGCTCACGTTTTACATGCTGCTGAAACACGCAGACCTTTCAGTGTCCCTAGAAGTAAAATATGTATATCGTAATGTCAGTATATTTTTGTACTCACACAGAAGTGTTGATTCTGCTCCTGTCCCTTCTAGGCGGAGATGGAGAATGCCAATCACTTGTTCAGGAGGTCAACGAAACATTCTCATCTGTATAAAGTGCTGACCAGGGCATGTGGCGAAGAGACCGTGCAGAAGAGAATATTAGCTGCTTCGGTTCCTTTTCAGGCACATCCTCATGGTAGCTTTTGTACCAGGTCCCTCCCCTTTCCATTGTCAGGGAGGGAGCTGCTGTTTCCCAGCATTGCCTGTGCAACACCCCTCTGGAGTGCAAACAAAAGATAAGGGCAGAAAACCCACTTGCTCCTGATAGTTGAACCTCCGTTGACTTTCATTGTAGGTGCTGTATATCAAAAACATATGAATGGATCATCTCTCAACTCAGCAAGCAATTTGTAAATTACTTACTACTCTTACCGTGTTTTTGGCCCTGCAAGGGCTTTCTTTTTCTTCTTCTCCTTCTCCCTCTTTGCCTCTTCCTTCTTGGTTTTCCTTCTTTTCACAGTTCTCCCCTTTCTGTGTTGTCACTGTCTGTGCCCTTTCACCTAAGGGCACGTGGACTCTGCGCCTTCCCAGCCATCAGTGAGTTTTATATAGTTTGTAAAAGAACCTTTCAGAGTTGTTGCTCCTCCCTCTCTGTGCGGGTGGTATGTTTGGGTGTGCATGTGCGGAATGACAATGCTCTTGCTTTACATCTATGAGCAGCTGCAGAGCATGGGAATAAATCTGGCATCATTTCTTTGTACTGCTCTGGTTTGAAGCACCTGTTGTCTCAGTCTAAACACTTTTATTTGGATAAGCATATTTCTCCTGTGTGTGTCTGTTTCTCATATGTGGCGAGTGTCAGCCAGACTTTGACATCACTGCTGCTAGGAGTCTCCACACACTTGCTTCACTTACCTAGTTTCTCTCTTTGGCTGATGGACTGTAGCTGAGTAGTGGAATGTGAGGTCCCAGAGGCTCAAAGCAGAGCAAACTGGGCACCAACATTCAGGGGAAATTTTTTTTTTTCCTTTTGAAAGTGTTACTTTAGCAGGCACACACTAGAGTACACAAAGTGAACCCTGTACCTCATGAAGCAGAGGCATGGCTTTATCTGGGGGACACTTGCACTGAAAAACCACACACCACCAGTTCTTGCGGTTAACTGTAGTTCTCAGACTAAATGTATGAGAACCCACTAAAACTGTGAGGTGGGAAGTAATCTGGAGAACCTGAAGTTTGAGCCTTATTGCCTTGGTTTCCAAATAGGTGGTTGATACTCTCAAATGATGAAAACAGTGACTTGGGCAATGGGAGGTACAAGTAACAGGTATTTGAGATGTGATTTAATTAATTAAAAATGAGTAGTCTCATCAGAGAGTTCTTGTTTATCCCTACTGACCACTAAAATCTGTGGCTCTAATCACATTCCCACTGTCCTTTGGTCAACCTAGGCTTAGTTCACCCGAGGTCTTGTGAATGCTTCAACACACATCCAGTTCACAGGCCTGAAGTTTTGTGCACCTGTGGTCAAGTTATGAGTTGAATGAATCTTGGGCTCTTCAAATTGCAGATGCCAAGGTGTTCTGGTTAGATGTCATTGTTTACTCTCCTTCCCTTGCAAAAAGTAAGGGACCTATATGGCAGTGGCTGCTGAATTTCGAAGTCTTCTGCCTGTTAAAATGAAAAAAAATATATTTCTTGCTTGGGTTTAGAAGGGGCTGCATCCATCATCATCATCATCATTCTGCCCATCGTACTGGGTTGCCCCAGCCACTCCGGGCGGCTTCCAGCAAATTAAAACACAGTAAGACAGCAAACAGGGATGCGGGTGGCGCTGTGGTCTAAACCACTGAGCCTAGGGCTTGCCGATCGGAAGGTCAGCGGTTCAAATCCCCGCGACGGGGTGAGCTCCCGTTGCTCGGTCCCTGCTCCTGCCAACCTAGCAGTTCAAAAACACGTCAAAGTGCAAGTAGATAAATAGATACCACTGCAGCAGGAAGGAAAGTGGCGTTCTAGTTTCTGTCACGGTGTTCTGTTGCGCCAGAAGCGGTTTCTGTGCGCTGCTCTGGTTTCACCAGAAGCGGCTTAGTCATGCTGGCCACATGACCTGGAAAAACTGTCTACGGAAGCGGATAAACGCCAGCTCCCTCAACCTTTTAAGCAAGATGAGCACCGCAACCCCAGAGTCGTTCGCGACTGGACTTAACTGTCAGGGTTCCTTTACCTTTACCTTTTTAAGACAGCAAACACTAACAACTTCCCAATACAGGGCTGCCTTCTAAAAGTCAGATAGCTGTTTATTTCCTTGATGGGAGGGTGTTCCACAGGGCAGATGCGACTACCGAGAAGACTACCCTTTGCCTGGTTCCCTGTAGTTTCACTTCTTGCATTGAGGGAACAGCCAGAAGGCCCTCAGAGCTGGATCTCAGTGTCCGGGCTGAGCAATGGCCTTTGGTTGGTTTTCTGTTGCTCGTGTAGTTCTAGAATTTTACAGTTCTATATTGATAGCTTTCTTTTATATCTTGTTCACTGCTTTGAGCACTTGAAAGGCAGTTGCTACATATCTAAACAAGTTCAATCCAAGAGGCCGAGGAGGAGAGGAATTAATTTTAGATTTAAAAAAGGCTTCAGGGGAGTTACGGCTTTCTTCAACATTTTTTCTTAAAGGAACACAAGCGCACACTGGATTTATTATTTTACTGCCAAATGTAAGGGAAAGATAACTATACATGCTGTAAATCAGACACATGGCGGACTCTATTTTCTTTAGTTCCTTCTTCCCCAGATTAATATAGTTTATTGGTCTGCCTCAATTCAGCCTAGTTTGATCATGTTATTGTAGCTAGTTAGGTCCACCCAACTGAAAGGGTGTACTACTTCTTAATATTTTGCAGTTCCCTCCAGGCCTGTTAAGATTGATGGGGGGTAAAAATGGATTGGTTGAGAGCCAATACTGAAGCTCAGTCCAAACAATACAGCAGTCCTCTTGGATGGGTAGTTCATCTACCAGGTTAGTGGTGGTGACTGTGTTGAATGAGGTTGCAAGTTTGCATTCAGTGGAGGCACAGGCTGCCTGTGTGGCATGGAGTGCCTTCTTCCACCTTAGCCTTCTGTGCCACTATAATGCATTCTATGTATGTCTAAATGGAGACCTTCTAATTTCCCCAGCCTTTGGAATCCTCTGCAAATTGCTTTGATGTTGCTTTATAGGTTGGTTGGCAGGTTGGGTGGTTGGCTGGTTGGTTTTAAATTCCGCTGGTTGTTTTTCTTATTGCTCTTTTTCTGTTGTGGTGGCTTATACTGTGATAGGTTAATGTTTTTTTACAAATCCAACTTGGCCGTTTTTAACCTTCATTTCTGCTTCATGTCCATTTCCTTCCAGCACCAATGCGGCCCCCGCCCACATGCCAAATTCCTTAGCCTACCATACTTGACCCCATTCCTGTGCCACCAAGGTAGCCCATGTGCCCTAAAGATGTTGCTGGAGTCCAGTTTCCATCTGCCTCAGTCAGCCTGGCCAATAGTTAGGGACCTGGGGAATTGTAGTCCAGAAGCATTCCCTGAATCTGCATTTGCCCCTAAGCAGGTGGTGCTGCTCCCTTTCAGAGCAAACCTTTTTCTCTTACTGTCACTAAGAAGCATGCCTCTAACACTTACCGCCCTTCCGTCACCCTCTTGAATGAACGAATGAATTTACTTTATTACAGTCACAGACCAGCATAAGCAAAGCATCTAAATAAATAGCATAACAATATGAGTCTAAGCGAATAATTATTAAATAAATGGGAGCAAGAACCAAACATAGCTTAAAGCATATACATAGAATACTTAATTAAGCGTAAATAAAGGATGGATCAAAACTGATAAGAAAATTTTAAAAGACCAGTTAAAACAGCTATGTGGGTGGGGCTTCAGAAGTGCAGATCTAACAATATGAGCCTTCAATTTAGGACTGAATTGTCGCATAGACCATCCTTCAACGAATATCAATCATGGCAACGCAAAATCTGATGACTGAATATGTGACTTCTGGGCTTTCGTCCTGTAGTAACAGGGAGATGTTGTGTTGTTCTGAACACCCAGGGAACTTATATAAGTTGGGTTGGATAAACCTGGTTTGAATGTCTATGTAATAGTGGCAGTGAAGAGGGGCACGCTCCGTTGTCACCCTCTTGTCCTCTGGGGACTCTTCTTTTGCTCAGCAGGGGTGGAGGGCAGACAGAGACAGCAGAGAGCTGTGCAATTAAGTAAGTGGCCCCTCCTGGGCCTTCGTTACTTCCTTTGGGTGTGAGAATCATTAAAATGGGAGGTTAAGGAGAGACTAATGCTTAGGGATGTTCAGTGGTAGTAACCCAGAACTATTTTTTTCTGGATCAGAGATTGATGTCTTTCCACTTTACCTATAAAACAAGCTTGTCTGTCTATCTCTCTGTCTCTCGCCTCCCCCTGCCCATAAGAGAAAGATTGCTTGTAGCGGAGTGAGAAGTCCTGACTGCAGAAAGTTTTCCAATGTCACTGCAGATTTTGGCTAAGGCTCCTGGATGCTCTTTGTCCTGAAGTGGGACAGGCGCTTCCCACTTCTCACAGTTTTGCTGGAAGCAATCCTTCGGGAGAAAGATGATTAATGGCAAGCTCAGAGGAATCAGTCTGTGTCCTACATCATTCTGAGCAGGAGGAAGGAAGAACTAGCCTTTGCTGAAGTAGGCAGAATCAAAGTACCTGTAATCATTCCTCTCTGTGCCCCCTAGCAGCGGGCGAGCCTCATCGCCCTGAAATGTGAACTCTCACAACACACAAGGGTGAGTAAAAGAAGAAACAAAAATTATCCCATAATCCCTGGCCATTGACTATCCTGACTGGATCTGATGGGAATTGTAGTTCAAAACATCTGTAGGACACCAGATTCTGTAAGGTTGGTCTTAACAAGAAGAGTGCAATATTTACCATAGATTCCGGCGTATAAGGTGACCTTTTAACCCTGGAAAAGGGGGTTGCCTTATACGCCAGGTATGGGTGGCACGGAGCGGAGGCCCCCCCCCCCCCGCTGTTGCGGCAGCGGCGGCAGCTCTGAAGCAGCAGCAGCGAGCGGCGGGCTCAGCTCCGCGCCAGGCGACTGGGCTTATAAAACAAATCCCCAAATTGCAGCTGCTAATTTGGGGGGTCGTCTAATATGCCCAGTCACCTAATACGCCAGAATCTACGGTACTTAGCTAGAGTACAGGTGACTTCTTGTTTTTGGTTTTTTTTAAAAAAAACATGCTTTTTAAAAATGCCCCTGTTGAATTTCTAGTTTTCTAATCTGCTCTTCCTATGTAATCCAGGCACTGTTTTCTTCTCCACTGTAATCTAGGAACACAGATGGTTAAAAAAAACAAAACACCTTGTGCTCTGATTGGCTCCTCCTTTTTCTAGTTTTCTAGTTTCTCCAAATGAAGTACTGTATCTGGTTAAGATTCTTGCATAATTTCTGCCCCTTGTGTGGAACATGAGAGCTATTAATATTATACAGATGATTGTCCATGTTACTTAAATCAATAGAGGACTTTGATCACCTGCTTCAGAGAGGAATGTCTGCAGCCAAATTATAAAGGAAAAGTTGGGGCGTTGGGGTACAAAGCATTCTTGTGGCTGCTTCCCTAAGGAAATAATCATGCCTTTTTATAGTCACTATTTCCTTTTCCCTCCTCTCCCCTTCCCTTGAGAAAATCTGCACAAAACACCCAGCAGTTGCTTAAAAAAAACCTAAAAAGCTGCCCTGTGTTATTGGAGCCCAAACTGGAGTTGATGCTGAAGATTTATGATTGAGTCTTCTGGTATCTGTCTTTAAAGCATCTGATAGGGTGGGGTGCTGTTCCCTGTAGCGTATCCCCAATTTTAAATTTCAACTGCTTGATCTGCTATTAAGTGTGTGTGTGTGGTGGGGGGGGGGAGAGAATTTGGGGTACCTCTCCTTCCCTGCTCCAGTGGGGTGTGTGTGTGTGTGTGTGTGTGTGTGTGTGTGATGTAAATCAGGTGTTAAAGAATCGCCCTCCTCCCCCAGCATCCCAGCCCCAGTCTATATTACTCCCTCCAAGGCTGCTTTTAGGACACTGGAAGATGCTTTCATGCATTTTCTCATATAATATATAATTTCTCATATAATATCGAATTATAAATCTGTAACTACATCCCAGTGTGGGTCAAACTGGAAGAGAGGCTTTGGCCTGGATTTATGGGGAATCGAATCCCTCCCTCCTAGGGCCCCGTGTGCAGCTCTCCTCAGCTTTCTTATTGGTTCTGTTGCATGTAAAATAAGATATATAAGATATATTTTTGTATATGTAGATCACTGAACTGGATCCAAACTACAAGAAAGAAGATTCCACTTAAACATTAGGAAGAACTTCCTGACAGTAAGAGCTGTTCGACAGTGGAATTTGCTGCCAAGGAGTGTGGTGGAGTCTCCTTCTTTGGAGGTCTTTAAGCAGAGGCTTGACAACCATATGTCAGGAGTGCTCTGATGGTGTTTCCTGCTTGGCAGGGGGTTGGACTCGATGGCCCTTGCGGTCTCTTCCAACTCTATGATTCTATGATTCTATGAACTGTTTTTGAGGACACGTAATTAATGTCCCCATGGGCGGTGTTGGTGGGGCTGAAGCCCCGGGTCTGCTGAGTCCAGGCCGCTTGCCCCTCCCTTTTTTAAGCTTTACCTTTTTCTTTTTAGTTTGATTTTAGGGCAGGTGGGTGCCCTCAAAAGCGCAAACCCCAGCTGCCCACCATCTTAATTTGCCAAGAGGCCTCTAGACTTCCAAATAAGCACTTTCAAATTGTGTCCTGAGCCTTCAGTTCTTTTACCTGAGCCCAATGACTAGATTAGCATGTAAGACATAGACACCGTTTACTCATAGTAGTTCCATTAACCACCATCATCTGGAACAGATCTTGCATCACCTCAGACCTTTTGAGATTAATTTGTACATTTGTACATTCTGTGTCCATTCACAGGAATATTTTCAAGCAGAGGCTTCAGTCTCATATCTTGGATAATATTTTGCCCTCCTCCATGAGTTACTGTATATGTATAAGTAGATAACCCTGTTTATATTCTCTGTGCTGCATTACAAAGGATGATTGCACAGCTTATTGTTATATAAAATAAAATTTGAGTGGTGCCAGTTGTGGTATATAGCTTGCCATTTTTGGTGATCATGTGTGTTCTGTTTTTTGTTTCTCATTTCTGTTGACTTTATTTGTTTAGGCCTCCTATAGAAGGCGGAATTTCAGAAGTTGAAATAATATCTCAGCAAATAGAAGAAGAGACCAAAAGCATAGCACCTGTACAGCTTGTTAATTTTGCTTATCGGGATTTGCCACTAGCTGCGCTAGATCTGTCTGTAGCAGGTTCCCAACTCTTGTCAAATTTGGACGAGGAGTACCAAAGAGAAGGGTAAGTGCAAAATGACATATTTATTTGAAACCTTTCTTTTTTAAAAAAATAAAATAAAATTCATTTTCACTTTTAACATTTGTCATCATACACAAATCATAATCATTTTACAAATAGGATTCTCAGAATCCCCAAACTTCCCTCCACACCTCCATGGTTTCTCCAGATATTCTTTTCAAACTGCATCGTATCGTATTCTCCATATTTTCTTAAATCTCAATTTTATCATAATTCTTGCTTCATTGCAAGTGTTTTTAAAATCCTGCCAATGTTTTCAATTGTTTACAGTGTTCTTTTAAGTAACTTAAAAAAAATCCCCATTCTTTATTAAATTGAGTATCCTCTTGCTCTCTGATTTTCCCGGTCATTTTCGCCAATTCGGCAGAGTCCATCATCTTTATCGGCCATTCTTCTTTTGTAGGTAAATTGTCCTCCTTCCATCTTTGGGAAAGTGGCATCTGCACAGCTGTTGTAGCACACATAAATAGTCTCTTCTGATTGTTAGGTATTTCTGGACCTAAAATTCCTAGTAAGAAAGTTTCAGGTTTTTTTACAAAAGTTATTTTAAACATTTTTTTTCAACTCATTATAAATCATTTCCCAATATGCTTTTGTTTTTTTGCACATCCACCACAAGTGGTAAAATGTGCCTTCCTTCTCTTTACACTCCCAACATGTATCTGTAGCAGTTCTATACATTTTTGCTAGTTTAGTAGGAGGTACCAGTGATACATCACTTTCATATAAATATCTTTCAACATACAACATGCTGTAAGTTTTAAATCTTCCCTCCATATTTTTCTCCATCATGCCAGTTGTATATTAGGTCCAGTTACCCTTGCACATTGTGTAATTACTGATTTCACTTCTTCCTCTTTAGTATACCATTCTAACAGTAGTTTATACATTTTTGAAATCAGTTTAACATTATTCTCCAATAGTTCTTTTTCAGACCTTGAAGTTTCTGTATTAAAACCATTCCTTTTATCCTTCATACACACATCATTTGATTGGTGGTATTGCAGCCAGTCTTGTCACCAAATGTCTTACATCCTCAAAATTTTTTATTCTCAATTGATCTTCTGCTTCAAATAGCAACTCTTTATAAGTTGCCCACTCACTTTTTGCATTAAGCTTTTTCACAGACATTGCTTCCAGTGGGGAGATCCACCAAGGTGTTTTCTGTTCCAATAAGTTTTTATATTTCTCCCACACCAAGTAAATTGATTACGCACCCTTACACGCTTTTGTCTTTTCATACCATAGATATGCATGCCAACCACATCTATTATTGTGACCGTCTAAGTCCAGAATATCCACATTCTTTAAATCGATCCACTCCCATAGCCAGCAAAGACAGGACGCCTCATAATATAATCTCAGATCTGGCAGGGATCTTTCTTTGGTGTCTGTTAACAATTTATACTTTATCCTCGGTTTCTTCGCCTGCCAGATAAATTTAGAAATATCTTTCTGTTTTAAGTGTCCTGTTCCACTGATTCCTGGGATCAACTGGAACGAAAATAACATTATTAGCAATACATTCATTTTTCTTACTAATATCCTTCCCCACAGTGATAAATTCATCCTCCCCCATACCTCCAGATTTCTCTTTATTTTTTCCCAAGTGTTAATATAGTTATCTTTAAAAAGTTTATATTTTTGCTGTCAGCCATACCCCCAAATATTTCACTTTTTTCTCTATTGACAATTCTGTTTCTTGTTGTAAATCCTTATTTTGTTGTTCTGCCATATTTTTTGCCATCATTTTTGTTTTATTTTTGTTTAACTTAAAGCCTGTTACTTGATCAAACTCCAAAATTTATGCAAGACCCTCAGTATACTTACCAATGGGTCACCCATTTGAAACGTTTCTATCCCCCCCCCTTTCCCATAAGATCAAGGCAACTTGCAGCCCACTCTTTAGTAAGAACATAAGAAGAGTCTGCTGGGTTAGGCCAGCATCCTGTGTTCTCAGTGGCCCAGCAGATGCCCCAATGGGAAACCAGCAAGCAGGATTCAAGCGCAAGACCCCTCTCCCCTCCTTCACTTTCCAGAAACTGGTGTTCAGAACCATACAGCCTCCGACTGGAAGCCGTGACAAAATACTGGTGTGATAAGTTTATATCTGCCAGCTCTCATTTATCTCCTCATTACAATTTGTATTGTAAACCGCCCTGTGATCTTTGGATGAAGGGTGGTACAGAAATTTAATAATTTTTTTTAAAAGAAAAGGAATAATAGTCCATCTATACCTCGAGTGACAGTGCTGGATCTAAGGGTACCGCCACACTCTGAATCTGTTCCTTTTACAGGGAGTGCAATCTGATCCAAAACAGTCTAAAACCACCTAACTAGGTAGACGAACAAACCAGAAACTGTACCTCCATCTTGTCTGATTGAACTTCTGTATATTGGCCCTCATACAGTCCATTATTTTTATTTATTTATTTCATAAGATTTGTACACCATTTGATTTTTACAAAAGAAAAAAAACCAGCTCAAAGCTGTTTACAAAGAAATAAAACAATAAAGTGGGGGAAAATTCACAACCATACTTTAAAACACACAAAAGTTAAAATACTAAACCAGATTAAAACCCCATCATTATGAGCTTTAAGCACTGGTTTAGAATGCTTACTGGCTCCACCTGGGTTGCATGAAAAGGAAAGGTAGAGCTTGGTGTCATTGCATATTGACAGCGCCTGGGTCTCCCAGTGGCTTCATATGGACCTTAAGAAGCATAACGGATAAAACAACCCTGTTGGACAACGTATCCTCGATGCCATGAGGCAGAGCAATAGTCACCACTTTCTGGAACGGCTTTCCAAGTAGGAGTAGAATCACAATTCAGACCCTCAACTCAAGAGAGCCTATCCAGAAGGATGTCACAGTCAGTAAATTGGGGCCTGTTGTTAAGAAGTCTCCACTTGGAAAATTATCCTGTGAAAAGTTCCCACTCATCTTGGGCTCCTTGCCACCACCTTCCTTGAAAGGTTTTAAGGCTCCTTAACTGGTGTGGTGAGTTGACATCCCAATACATGCAGTGCTGCTGTCCAAGTGGAATTTTGGTATGAGAGATTCCAACTGCTTTGAGGTTGCCAACATGTCAGGTGAGGTCTGACCAGAGCAGAATACAGTGGCACTATTACTTCCCTTGATCTAGATGCTATACTCCTATTGATGCAGCCCAGAATTGCATTGGCTTTTTTAGCTGCCGCGTCACACTGTTGGCTCATGTCAAGTTTATGGTCAACCAAGACTCCTAGATCCTTTTCACATGTACTGCTCTCAAGCCAGGTGTCACCCATCTTGTATTTGTGCCTCTCATTTTTTTTGCCGAAGTGCAATACTTTACATTTCTCCCTGTTAAAATTCATATTGTTTGTTTTGGCCCAGTTCTCTAATCTGTCAAGGTTGTTTTGAAGTGTGATCCTGTCCTCTGGGGTGTTAGCCACCCCTCCC
This sequence comes from Podarcis filfolensis, assembly GCF_964270895.1. Taxonomy (NCBI): domain Eukaryota; kingdom Metazoa; phylum Chordata; class Lepidosauria; order Squamata; family Lacertidae; genus Podarcis; species Podarcis filfolensis. The sequence continues at coordinate 2,157,776 of NC_139610.1, read as the reverse complement.
AGTTTGGTGTCATCTGCAAATTTGATCAGGATGCCCTTGAGTCCATCATCCAAGTCGTTGATAAAGATGTTGAATAAGACCGGGCCCAAGACAGAACCCTGTGGCACCCCACTAGTCACTCTTCTCCAGGATGAAGAGGAACCATTGATGAGCACCCTTTGGGTTCGGTCAGTCAGCTAGTTACAAATCCACTGAGTGGTAGCATAGTCAAGACCGCATTTTACCAGCTTCTTTACAAGAATATCATGGGGCACCTTGTCAAATGCCTTGCTGAAATCAAGGTAGGCTACATCCACTGCGTTCCCTTCATCTACCAGGCTTGTAATTCTGTCAAAAAACAAGATCAGGTTAGTCTGACATGACTTATTTTTCAGAAATCCATGCTGACTATTGGTGATCACAGCATTCCTTTCTAGGTGCTCACAGACTGTTTGCTTAATGATCTATTAAGAGAGAGAAATCTAGAGTTTTAGCTGTGCTTGGGCAGTAACCTATCTACCCTGAAACAAAATGTTCCATCAAAAACAGGAGTTCATACTTATTATAAACTTGCGCCTTATTTCATTGGGGGAGAGGAGGCAATTTCATTCCCCCAACCTTGAGTTAGAAATGTTTTTATTCTTTTGCTTTTAACCTGAATTCTTATGTTCCCATTTTGTATTTTTGTGTTGTGAACTGTGGATGAAGGGCTGTATACACATTAAATAATAACAAGGAGTGCAACAGGCTAAATTTTGGACAACTGCATATAGTCTGTAAGCCTATATCTGACCTTCGTTTTAACCTATCTTCCTGGTGGCAAGTGCCTAATGTTTGTTAATTGTCAATCTTAGTTTCATTCTTGTCCTGTAACCTAAAGCAGATCACGCAGTTGGGTCAGTTTTGCAAGAAAGGTCCTATAAATATGCCAACTAGTATTTTGATAAGGGTTTTCAGCTGGAGAGAAATGCTGATAGGATTTCTGGATCCATGCTGCTTCATTTGCAGGGAAGACAGTGAGAAAACCCCTCTTGTGACTTTCCAAATTTGGTTGCCCAGATTTGGGAGAACATGGAATATGGCAACTAAAGTGGAAAATGCTTGAAATGATCTATCCAGACAATGACTTGACTTATTTTTCTAGATACCCTATTGCATTCCCCCTCTCACTTCAGCAGCCAGCATTCTGTAGCCACTGAGAGCCCTCTGTTCTCGCTGGGCTGCTTTTAGGAGTGTTTCTCCCTAACCGCCAAGTTGGCTTATACCGTCATGCGTGGTTTGTTGATATTTTGGCTGCATAAGCCTGTGAACTGAAAAATGGGATCACTATGAGTATACAGATGACATGAATTAGTAAATGTGAAATGATAATCCTCTTAAAATACTCAAATTCATCCATGTGCTCCTGTGGCAAACAACTCCTAGGTCTCCTTAGACATCCTTAGGCATCCTCATCTCCTTAAAATCATTTTTTACACTGAAGGGCTGGCTTCCATCTGTCCATCCTTAAGTGACCTATTTCTTTTCTATTTTGTGATCTTCAAATCATACTGAGCAAAACTGTGTACCTGTTAATATGCCACAATGCGGCACTTTGGAGTAGAGGACCACCCCCCTCCAAAGTCAAGGAAGCGGAAACAGGGGCAGCTGTTAGCAGCTTGACTTGAAGTGTTTGTCGTGGCTCATTACCAAAGAAATATGGTAATCTTTTCCCACTCTTGTTCCATGTTGAACATTCATTTAAATACTAGTGTATTACAAAAAATCTGAGCTGGTAACAGATTGGCTTTACACAGAGACAAATGTTGAAAGATGTGCTTTTCTTCCTTCTCTTTTATAGTGGCATTCCTGACCTTTCCCACTCATTATATTTTAAAGACTTTTTTTTTAGTGTCCTTGCTTCCTTGGAAGCTACTGACCATAGTTTCCCAGTTCAGATACAGTAGGAAGCTGGGGCTTCTGGGATTGTTTCTTTGCTTGTGCAAAGCAACTCATTTATATTTCTGCTTTTTAAGCTGTGATGGTCATCTGAATCCAGCCACTATCATAACTAAACATTTATAACAGGACTGTCAAACACCAGCCCTTTTTTATTATAACAGTTTCATGCAGAGCTGTAAGCTGTAGGTCAGGGATCCTCAAACTACGGTCCGCGGGCCAGATGCGGCCCGCCAGGGTCCTGAACCTGGTCCGCCCGGCAGTTGCAGAACCCGCCGCTGTCTAACGGGTCTTGGCCCAAAACTTTAGCGGCACAAGAACATGGTGGGTGGCGCCAGGGAACATGCGGGTCCAGAGGGCCAGGGAAGGCGAAGCCTCATCGGCCGGGAGAGAAGCTGCTCTAGCTTGACGAGGCACGGAGGAGCCCCAGGAGCGGCGAGGCTGTTGTGGACCGAACCCCGAGGTTTTCTCTCACTCCACGCTCCTTTCTTCCTGTCGCCTTGCTAAGCAGCTTCTTTTCCCCGGTTCGCTTTGCACTTCCTGCCCTCCCTGCTTTGTTTCCTGGCAGTTTCAACTGAAAAGCCGCTCCTCTCGCTTCCCTTTCTTTCCCTGGTTTCCTTTTCTTCGTCTTTCTTGCGCAAAGGCAGTTTCTTACTCAACTATTCCCTCAACAGTCATTTGGCTTCGAGCGCCACATTTTGCTTTTCATTCTCCCGTTCCCTGTCAAATCGCAGGAACAGGAGAGAAGGGGAGTCGTCATGCCATCACGCTCTCCTGTGCATTTACAGCCTGCCTTAAGAGAGAGATGATCACCTGGAGACCCACTTCCTTTCCTGCAAATCCCCAAGCCAAAGTCGCCTGGACTCTGAGGGGAATCAGTACACCCAGCCTTAACCTGGGAGTTGCCCCTGCTTGCGCTGAGGGGGAAGAGATCTGCGCTGGCCATCGCCCGCCTCCGGCAGAGCCGAGGACTCCACGGCAAGAGCCAGCCCCGCCAGAGCCACCATGGTTTCTCTGCAGGATCCCGGCGAGGGCTGCTCCTTCCATTGTAGCTTCCCCTTCTGGTCGGCAGCGCTTGCAGTCTTCGCCTTTGCCCGTGGCCAGGGGGCAAGGAGATCCCCTTAACCGGTCACTTTCCTCACCTCCCAACAGTCAGGGTTTCAGAAATCTCCAAGAGCCTCTCCCTTTAAGTGGACCCAGCCTTTCCTCTCCCCCCTTTACACACACTTCTCATCCTCCTTCTCCTTCTTTCTTCCTCCTTTGAACATTTCTTGCAATCAGAGTTTATTCTCCAAAGACGTGCGTGTAACACAAGTGAAACCCCCCCCCCCGATCATCACATACTTCCAAGCCCATGGAAAGAACACGCACACAGCACCAAGTTAACTGGAAGTTGCTGGATTGGACCAATTCATGGAGGAGAAGGCTCTCAACAGCTCCTAGTTGTGATAGCCAAGCAACTTCACTGCATTTTATCCAAATATATCTTCTTGAAAATGTTCACGTTCTGCAGAAGAAGATCCTTACATTTCTGGCAGAACAGAGCAAATTGGCTAGTGCCCATAATGTCACCATGTGCAATGCCCTTAAAGTATATTGTAAATATTGTATTGTTTTTCCTGTTTTTGTGCACCACAAATAAAATATGTGCAGTGTGCATAGGAATTCATTCATATTTTTCCCCCAAAGTATAGTCTGGCCCCCAGCAGTGTCTGAGGGACAGTGGACTGGCCCCCTGTTTAAAAAGTTTGAGGACCCCTGCTATAGGTAGTGAGTGCCCTGGTGCAGGGTTACATTATTCCAGAAACTGCCTCTCCAGGGCCAATGCCATCCATTTCCAGAATTGGAGAACTGCTAGCTCATTGGTAGAGCAAATGCTCTGCATCCAGAAGGCCCTATGTTCACCTCAAGTTTAAAAGTATTGGGAAGGACCATGAAACCCTGGAGAACTGCATCTAGTTAGAGGAGTCAGTGGGCAAAAAATATGTTCTCTTCCTGTGTTGCTCATTTCAGGTTACATTGACAAAGTGTTTGTCTAGTGCTTGAGATTCTAAGTGGAGGAGCTGCTGCCAGAGTGCTGTGATGGATCACATTTTGACTTGTACAAAGCTCAGTGGTTGCCTGAAGCTGGCTGCTACCTCTCAGCCTAACCTACCTTACTGGATCTTTGTTTTGAGGATTAGAAGGTGTGTGGAGAGCTCCTGGGGGAAGAACGGAATAAAAATATTGCTACAGCTTAGCTCTCCCTTTTAATCTATGCTGTAAGATGGAACCGGGCCCGACCTCAGTGGCAGAGGGCTGGCTTTGCAAGCAGACTGTCCCCGGTTCAATCCCTGGGATCTCCAGGTCGAAACTGGATGGTTTCCTGGTCTGAGGTCCTGGAGAGCCACTGCCAGTCAGTGTAGACAATACTGAGATAGGTGGACCCAGGAGGCCAACCGCGTGTGAGGCGTGTTTGTATGTTCTTGTGCCATCCATAAATACAGCTGTTGTCAAGGAGCCTTGCCAAGTGGTCCAGGCAGCTTTCCCTCTACACACCGCAGACTTGTGGTGTTGTGGAGAAAATCTCGCTTTAGTGTTTTCTGAGCCACTGCAGATAAACAACCTTTGTACTGTGACAGGATGCAGGTGGCGCTGTGGGTTAAACCACAGAGCCTAGGACTTGCTGATCAGAAGGTCGGCGGTTCGAATCCCCACGACAGGGTGAGCTCCCGTTGCTTGGTCCCAGCTCCTGCCAACCTAGCAGTTCAAAAGCACGTCATGTGCAAGTAGATAAATAGGTACCGTTCCAGCGGGAAGGTAAATGGCGTTTCCGTGTGCTGCTCTGGTTTGCCAGAAGCGGCTTAGTCATGCTGGCCACATGACCCGGAAGCTGTACGCTGGCTCCCTCGGCCTGTAAAGCGAGATGAGCACCGCAACCCCAGAGTCGGCCATGACTGCACCTAATGGTCAGGGGTCCCTTTACCTTTACCTTACTGTGACAGGATTGGCCGCCTTATGTGGCATGTGCTTTTTTAAAATGTTTCTTTGTGGCACCCATAGCATGCTGACCAGCCCTTTTGTGTGAATCATTGTTTTGCCTGTATCAGTATTCTCTCCTACATTTTAAACCAAGTAGCATGATTTATGTGTGGTTGAACACAGGCATGTCACTCAAGAACTGATTTAAGGGCGGTGGGAGGTAAATATAATACTTTCAGCTGAGGGCTGCATCTTTCGCTTCAGGAACATGTTCCCAGAAGTACCTGGGATTTGGCGAGCTTAACCTCTTGACCATCTCTCTGTTGCTCAAAGTTTCCCCTCCCTTAGAATTACTGTCACCACATGGACAACTTCAACCAGTTGTGATGTGTCTGTCATGTTTTAGCTTTTGGTCTTTGCAGCCAGGAGGTTGCCCTCTTGACTGTTTTGTGGTGGCATGTTGGTTTTTAACCTCAGACTCTATTCTAATTCATGGGCATTATTTAAAGTTTCATTTGAATGAATGCTCCTTTGCCCCAAAGTGGAATGATTCTGCAGGAGTAGAGCCCATCCTTGGCCACCTCTTTCTTCAATGCCAACAGGATATTTTTCTTCTTGAAAATGTTTGCTGTAGCTTGATAGTGGCTAGTGACTCTTTTAAATTTGTACTTTTCTGCTGTTTTGCTGTTAAATGTGTTTAGATAATACAAGCTTTTTAAATATTTATATATAACTTCGAACACTTCTGATGAATGGCAAACATGACTCTATGTAAGGAAACAATAAAGTAAGGTTTTTCCAGGCACTTCTGGCTCTAAACACATCTTTTATCATTGGCAATACAAACCTGTGCCAGTTCCATTACTGCTCTCAATTTTTTTTTGCAAAACCTGTCCCAGTCAGATTGAAATTAAAATGTTATATTCTATAATCTCTGTAAAGACATGCATCTCTGCCCTCTGCTGTCCATTCTGGGAAATTTATAGGAAAAGTCTAGAGTTAAACAGCAGAGTTGTACAGTGGTACCTCGGATTACAAACATCTCGGGTTACAAACACTTCAGGTTACAGACTCTGCTAACCCAGAAGTAGTACCTCGGGTTAAGAACTTTGCTTCAGGACGAGAACAGAAATGGGGAGGCCCCATTAGCTAAAGTGGTACTTCAGGTTAAGAACAGTTTCAGGTTAAGAACGGACCTCCCGAACAAATTAAGTTCTTAACCCGAGGTACCACTCATGAAAATGGTATGAAATGTAGAGAAAAGACAAAAGCAATAATGTAGTGCTAGTAAGATCATTTACAGAACCCAAGTAGTTGCTCAGTTTAAATTTAAAACATCTTGTCAAGAAGCTGTGAATTTAGAAAATGGAAACATCGATGCTCAGTTGGTGGAACATGAGACTCTTCATCTCAGAGTCATGGGTTTGAGATCCAGGTTGGGCAAATAGATTGCTGCATTGCAGGGGGTTGGACTAGATGACCCCCAGGGTCCCTTCCAACTCTACAATTCTATGATTTTCATAACACAGCACATCTGTAGTGGCATTTAGAACATTTTAAACGAAGATTGTTCTGTATGGTGATGTTACTCGTTTTGTTTCGCAGTTTCCCTCTAGTGGGGAAATCTGTGGCACTTTAGATGTTACTGGACTCCATCAGCCTAAGCCAGCCTGGCTGATGACCAGAGATGGTGGGTGTTGGAGTCTTAGCATCTCTACACGTGGTCTGATGTAGAGATGGGCAACAGACTAGCACAGCTATCCCTCTGAAAAGGAATAGTATTTTTATATGGAAGCTTTGATTTGCCAGGTGTCCAGTTCTGTGCTACTTGCGGAGCAAATACAAAGAAATAAAAGAAAACAGGCATTTATCATTCCAGTAAGAGTTGGTTGTTGTTTTCTTCTTCTTCTTCTTCTTCTTCTTCTTCTTATTATTATTATTATTATTATTATTATTATTATTATTATTTTACAAAATTTATATACCACTTGATTGTAAAATGGCTGACAAAAAGGTAAAACAATACAATTAATAAAAATTTTCAACCATACTTAAAAACATACAAAAATTAAAATACTAAAAGATTAAAATTACCTCAACCTTATAAGCATCTAGGTAGGCTTGTCTAAACAAGAATTTCACCTGTAATGTAAAATGTACCTAGAAATTCATACTTATTCTTTGTATTGTATAGGTTGACCAAACAGAAAATATTCAGAGGGTGTTTTTCGAATGAGATTCCTTCTGCTCATACAGACAGCTGTACAGTTTCTGTCCTGTTACTCTTTACCTATCTTCCTTTTTTCCTGTCACTTTTCTTCTCTTCTTCCCCCTCTTTTTCTTTCTTCAGATCTAACTGGCTTAAGCCGTGCTGTGGGAGGCGAGCTGCTGTGTGGCAGGTATTTTTGCTCAGTGCAAGTCTCAACAGTTTCCTGGTAGCCTGTGTAGTATTGGTGGTGATCCTGCTGACTCTGGAACTCCTAATAGATATAAAGCTTCTCCAGTGTGAGTAGCAGGTTTTTCTTTTTCCTGAAACTTTTGGCAATTATATTGAGGCTAATGCACTATGGGTTGCAGGTGGGTGGGTGGAAATAGCTTGGGAATAGTGTCTAGATCAGGCTTCCTCAACCTCGGCCCTCCAGATGTTTTTGGCCTACAACTCCCATGATCCCTAGCGAGCAGGACCAGTGGCCAGGGATGATGGGAACTGTAGTCTCCAAACATCTGGAGGGCCGAGGTTGGGGAAGCCTGGTCTAGATTGTATGAGGTATGAAGTGTATGGAATTTTGTGAACCTCTGATGTGCTGATATTCCTTTGGGGCTCATCCCAGACCTAACATTACCCACTGTCTCCCCACCTGTCCCATTCAGATGTACATTTGAATTCTCCCCCCCCCCCCGGCAGCACTATGGGGTTCGTTGGTCTTCCAGAGTAATTAATAGGGCTGGGTAATATCTGATTTTCAACATTGCAATATATCACCAGCTAAACATTGCAGTATTTCAATATACAGTGGTACCTCGGGTTACATACGCTTCAGGTTACATACGCTTCAGGTTACAGAATCCGCTAACCCAGAAATAGTGCTTCAGTTTAAGAACTTTGCTTCAGGATGAGAACAGAAATCATGCTCCGGCGGCGCGGCAGCAGCAGGAGGCCCCATTAGCTAAAGTGGTGCTTCAGGTTAAGAACAGTTTCAGGTTAAGAACGGACCTCCGGAACGAATTAAGTACTGAACCTGAGGTAGCACTGTATCAAGTTGTCTGAAATGAGGCTGGAGCTTATATTAATCTGGGGAAATACTGAATTATTATTTTTTTTAATTTGATGTCTATAATTAAATGAAATTTTACTCTGATTGCATGCTTGACTAAACCATTAAAGAATTCTGGAGAATATATTACTGTTCTGTTATGGGCTTTATATGTCTATAGTAACACTTTGAACTTGACCTGGTAACAGATTGGTGTTAGAAACTCAGTTAGACAATCTAGGTGCCACATGGTGCCTGAAAACTAGGTTACAGGTGCAATAACAGAATGTCTAGGCCATTTTTATATATAACAAGATTACAAAGCTGAAAATGAATGAACTCTAGCTAAAATCTTATGTTCATTCTTAATATGGTCTTGTCCTCATTGGAAGACAAAGTCATGCTTACCCTGCCCGCCCCCTAATATTCTTTTTTAAAATAATAATTTTTATTAGTTTTCAATTATTAAACTCCAATAACAGCCACATTTTGTCAATATCATATTACCATTCCCATCCAAATATAGATCAATTATACAGCCAATTATAATTTTTGAGTGACTTCCTGTGTGCTGGGTTTTGGGATGCAAAGTTCTTACTTCCTCCTGCTTCCAAAATCTTAGTTAATGCAGTTGCATTAAGTCCTGATCTTAGTCCTTTATCCATAGCTACAGAGTTCTTGACTTCCATTCGTGTTGAGATATTTAATAAAAAGATTTTTCCCCCGCCAGGAGAGTTCTGTATCCTGTAAATTCTCTGTGTGAGATGTTTATTTTCCCATTTGCTTCTTCATTGTTCTAATCATGTCCTGCAGCAGCATCTCTTCTTCTGCTTTTCCAATCTTTCTCTTCTTCTGCTGAAATTCAAGCTGCATCATTACGCCATCTTTGTTGTTTGTGTCTGAGTAAGGGAGTAATCTGGTTTCCCGCCGTAGCTCTGGGCGAAATTCCAGTTCTCCTTCCAATTCTTAGATCTCTTAACAATCTGGCGTCCCGCCAGGTCTTCTAAGGCCATAATCCGAATTGCCGTCCAGTGGAAGTTAGATTCTTTAAATCATTTCGGTGTTCTCACACAGTACTATTTTCATATTAATCCATTAATATAATTCCGTTCTCTTTTTCTCTTCTTGCTTTTTATCAATTTGTTATCATTTAGGGGGAGGTTTGCCAAATCATTTATGTAGCAAATATAGTATATGTAAAAAAGGGTAAAAACTCCCCTCCCGCCTCACATACCATATTTTTCAACCAGCATGAGTTTGACCAAACTGCGGGAGGCAGTGGAAGACAGGAGGGCCTGGCGTGCTCTGGTCCAGGGGGTCACAAAGAGTCGGACACGACTAAACGACTAAACAACAACATAGATCAGTTATATTCAACGTGAGACTTTAATGTGGAATACAGTATAAGGTTGGGGGAGGAGAGAGAAGGGAGGTGGGTAGTAAACTTTCATTCTTTATATCCGTTTATTAATTTTCATTGGCATTGAGAGAGGTTGGGGGCCCCAGAGCGTGGTGGCCTGCCTTCAGTTGACTGCAGTGGGATCTGTTTGTGTGTATGAGGGTGTGTGGGGTTCTTGGGTCAAGTTAGCCATATTGATTCATATGCTGTTGGTGGGTTCTTGTTGTTGTCCTGTTGGGCTGTGTGTGTAATAAAAGGGAGCCACACCGGGGTGAAAGCGTCCTCTACTTGGTTGTTGTTTAGTCGTTTAGTCGTGTCTGACTCTTCATGACCCATGGACCAGAGCACCCCAGGCACTTCTGTCTTCCACTGCCTCCCGCAGTTTGGTCAAACTCACATTGGTTGCTACGAGAACACTGTCCAACCATCTCGTCCTCTGTCGTCCCCTTCTCCTTGTGCCCTCCATCTTTCCCAACATCAGGGTCTTTTCCAGGGAGTCTTCTCATGAGGTGGCCAAAGTATTGGAGCCTCAGCTTCACGATCTCTCCTTCCATTGAGCACTCACGACTGATTTCCTTCAGAATGGATAGGTTTGATCTTCTTGCAGTCCATGGGACTCTCAAGAGTCTCCTCCAGCACCATAATTCAAAAGCATCCATTCTTCGGCGATCAGCCTTCTTTATGGTCCAGCTTTCACTTCCACACATCACTACTGGGAAAACCATAGCTTTAACTATACAGACCTTTGTTGGCAAGGTGATGTCTCTGCTTTTTAAGATGCTGTCTAGGTTTGTCATTGCTTTTCTGCCAAGAAGCAGGCGTCTTTTAATTTCTTGACTGCTGTCACCATCTGCAGTGATCATGGAACCCAAGAAAGTAAAATCTCTCACTGTCTCCATTTCTTCCCCTTCTACTTAAACCACCATAAATTTACTGGCGGGAGGGTCCAAGAGCCCCACCACCACCTTCTCAAAGCCTGAGAAGCCCTCCCCATCCACCCTCACAAGCCACTGCCTGCTAGTATATTTCAAATTAAAAGCATATCACACATTAAAAGTACATTAAACAAGGCAACTAAAACCTAAACCTAACGTCTTTGTATTCTGGAAAGCACAGGCTCAGGGAAGGAATTTTAATCTCCAAATACCTCGATAGACACTATCTGATATTGCAACAACTTATTGGACTCGACAGCCGTCCTAACACTGGGATGTTGCTGCCAAATACAGCCTGACTCCCCCAATACATGCACAGCTCTCCCTAAGTGCCACCTAACCCCTAAGTCCACTCTTAACTTTTGCTTCTGCCAGAAGACCTTTAGATAAACTCTTACCTGCTTCCCACCCAAATAAGACTCAAAACAACCATCATGCCCACCCATTCAAACATTCCTTTTCTCCTCCCCAAGCCGACTTTCATCGCCCTTTCTGCTCCTTCCGTGTCTCATTGGCACTTGTAATAGTTGCTAGCTTGAAGAGCCCACCCCACTGCACCATGCATTCGTAGGAACACAGAGCCTGCGGGGAATGCCAGCCTTCAGAGCTGACATGACGAGAGGCATGGTGGGGGAGCCACACGCAGAGAGAGACGGGCAGAAGTGAGGAAGGAGGGTTAAACATGCTGCCTACATTACAGAGGAAAGTTCCCTGTAGGTGTCTGTGCTCTTCGGAAAGTTCCCAGGCAGACTAGTGGCTTTCGTCAGCCACCTGCCCTTGTGGTTTGCCGCCGCCTGCAGGAGGCAGGGGAGAGCTGAGCCAGCTGCAGAAATCTTGAGCGACGATACACATCATGATTAGTGATACATTTCCAGGTTATTATTATGAAACTGGTTATCACGATGTGAGTTTCATACCGGGTTTTGGACAAGTGTATCAATGCGCATTGGCCAGCCCTAGTAATGAAAGCACTTGGTTTGAAAGCTGGGACTAAAGCCATTGATGCTGTTGTTTGGGAAAGGGTGTTGCTTCTATACCTTTTCCAAAAAAGGTTTTGCTCTGTTTGAACTTGGAAATTCAAGAAATATGTGTGGAAAGAAATGCACATGGGAAACCTGCGACAGTGAAATAAAGGGATTTTTTTCAATGGAGGACGGGAGCCTTTGGATCCAGTCTCCCATTCCTAGACAGCTGCACAAGACTGATCTGGAAGGCTAGGGATGCTCACATGAAATCTCACGGGAACTTGGATGGCCCTGCGAGATTTCACGACAGCATCCCAGAACCATCATGCTGAGAGGTAAAACCCAGCATTAAAAGAAATGTTAAGCTCTCTGCTTTGCTTGCATTAGCCTGCAGAATTTCAACAGCTGTCCTTCAACTGCATAGGGTCACTCTTTCACACAGCACATCTGGGAGTAGAATAGATTTTTTCTCCATTTACCGGTATTCTATTTTTCTAAGTGCAGGGAGCTTTATGTGGAAAGAGCATTTCTTTTTCTGGAATTTTCTGGCACTCAAGATTTTTGCCCATCAGAGAATGTTGCAGACGAAGACCTTAAAAAAAATCCCAGGCCGTATAAATCTCGCTGTAGTTTTTAAATTAGTTCCAGCCTTTTGTGTTATTATTTGCGCTTTATTTTTAATCTTAATATTCATTTTTAGTCAGTTTTTAATGCTACACCACTTTTTATTTTATTAGTCCTTTTATTTATTTATTAAACTTTTTTGTTTTTATTCTGTAAGCTGCCCAGAGAACACTTGTTACAGGGCAGCCTATAAATGTCAAAAATAGAATGAATAAGTAAATAATGCAACTGATGATCTTTTCATTGTTTGGCTCTTTAGAATACCCATTAGCATTCACAGTCAATACTGGCTTGGAGTAGAGGGGTGCAATAAAAATATTTTATTGTCTTGCATCTTGTCCATTCTGCACATCTTTAGTTGAACACAAGAGGGCAGACAGAATGTTGCACATTCCTTTATTCCTTCCAACATATGGGTTGCTGCCTTGTTGATAGCATTTTCCCATTTCCCTTTATTGCAGCCATCAGGACGTTGCTGAAAATGAACAATGTAGCTGAGGTTTTTTCCTTCTTTCTCTTAGCATTTCACAATATGGAGACAGGGCTATAAATGTGTCAGTGCAACATTACATAGGTAGTGGAGTTACAGGATTTAAAAAATAAAACAAACCTAAAAGTGAAATACTGTGTTTCACTCAAACAGATTAATATTCTGCTACAGTTTTGCATTTTTCTGTGCCTGCACACAACCCTGAAAACTTGAAGTTTTTTTCCTTATTGAGAAGAAAAACTCATATGTATTCCCAAAGTTATTTTAACACTTTACTACACATGAAACATTTTCAACATAAAGAGGGGAAATTGGTCTGCCTAAAGGCTCCTGAGAGAGACTTACATCACAGCAAGAGTCCAGGGTGTTTTCTAAGGTCTGCTTTGTGCTGGCAGGTGGCTAACTTGGAGTTTTCCTTTCATGCATCCAGATACAGTGATACCTCGGGTTACATATGCTTCAGGTTACTGACTCCGCTATCCCAGAAATATTACCTCAGGTTAAGAACTTTGCTTCAGGATGAGAACAGAAATCGTGCTCCGGCGGCAGCGGGAGGCCCATTAGCTAAAGTGGTGCTTCAGGTTAAGAACGGACCTCTGGAACGAATTAAGTTCTTAATCCGAGGTACCGCTATGTAAGGCCAACATCTTTTCTCTCATGGGATGTATTGCACTGTGATCATGGTAAATAATGATAAACTGTGCTTATTTTTGCTTTCCTGAGTCCTCCCTCCAAGCTACTAATCCATCACACGCAGGCACTGAACGGGTTCCCAGGCTTTTGGGCTTCTGCTCTGGCACCAGATACAGAACCTCAAAACATGGCGTGTTCTCTTCCTCCCCCACCTACATCCAGAATTAAACATGGTTGTTTAGTAATATGCCTTTCCTACACTCTACATGAGGACAAAGGAAGGCTTAATGCAGGTCAAATTGAAGATCAGCCTCATGGCATGTGGCCTGGTTCACACATCATGTAATGACACAAGCATGCTGGCTTCCAAAGAGGAGCACGTCTCCACTTTATTACTGACTACAAATCGTGGTTAAGGAGATTAACCACAATCCTGAGTTCCAACCCTAAACCAGAGCTTTCTGTGCTGAGGTAAAGGACCATGGATGAACATAGCAACCGCAGTCTTCTTCCTGCAAGACAGTGCATCATTCAAACTAAACCATCATTTGGCCTAGCATTACATGCAGTCATAGGCGTTGAGTGACTTTAATTCATTCTTGGCTCTTATATTCTACTTTTGGTACCTTTTGAATCCTGAATCTTGGACTTGTTACTGAAAGAAGCCAAACTTGGAACCATCGTTTATAAACCTGATTTGTTTCAATGAACCATAGTTCAGATTAACCACAGTTTGGTTTGGACAATAATGCTAATTGCAGCTAATTGAAAATGGAGGTGAAATGTCTGATGCTGTGCCAGTAGGGGAGAATATGTGCTGGAGGCTCAGAGATGGGAGAGTTGAGAAGATGGAAAATGGAAGCAGACAAGTAACTGTAAATCATGTTAAACTTTAGTGAAGCTTAAACCAAGGTGTGCATTCTAAATGATTGTTAATAAAAACCACAATTGGTGTTATGTCTCGACTGAGCCTATATCTCTAATGTTGTGTACTAGCTGTGAATATTTACCAGTGTTTCTGCAATTGGTGGGGAGTTCACTTCTTTCATCATTTTGTCCCTTCTCTCCCAACCCAGATTTGGCCCACAGTCTCCTGGGGGGTCAGCCTTAATCAAGGCAGGCTTCAGAATGTTTGGTTCATTATGTATAATGTGCAACTTGCATGCTGAGAAACCAAAATGATGCTTCATAATAATCTTTATTTAATTTCAGTTTCAAATGCATCGCAGTTTGCTGGAGTTATTCACTGGATCAGTCTAGTTATCCTCTCTGTGTTCTTTTCAGAGGTAAGTGAAATGTGAAAGTAAGTGACAAAGGACAATATGACTGAAAAACTGGTTACTTCCTTAGGAAATGTGTTCAGTTGTATATCTAGGCACCTAAATTGTCTTAGTTACCTCAGAACTACAATACCTCAAGGACTGCATCTTTCCAAATGAACCTACACAAACCCTGAAATCATCTTCTAAGGCCCTTCTTCGTGTTTCGCCTCCTTGAGAGGTCCAGAGGGTGGCAACATGAGAATGGGCCTTTTCTGCAGTGGCTCCCCATCTGTGGAATGCTCTCCCCAGGGAAGTTTGACTGGTGCCTTCATTATACACCTTTAGGCGCCAGGCAAAAAGGTTCCTTTTAAACCAGGCCTTTGTTTTATCCGATTTACATCCTCTTCCCTTTTAAAATGTACTTTTATTAGCTATTTTGTGGTAGGTATATTGATTTTATTCTGAGAAGCGCCCTGAGACCCCTGGGTATCGGGCGGTATATAAATTCAGTAAATAATAAATATTTATAATATGTTATGTTAGTGCATGAGCTTGTATTTTAAAGAGTTCTTAGAAAGTGCAGCTGGAGTATAATGTAACTTGTAGGTTATCAACAGGAGTTGACCACCGACAGCACACAGGCAACAATCTTGAAATATCAGCATTGACTCCCAGCTCCTTCTTGGACCTAGTTTGTTCCCCCACCCCAGATGCTGATCATTACCTTTTTAAAGCTCTAAATCATCTGGGTGCAGAGTAACTGAAGAACCACCTACTCTCAGGAAATCTGGCTACTTGTTTATAACTGCATTGAAGGCCCTACTTTAGAGTCCTTCATCACAGATGTGGCAGAAGGTTATCCAAAGGATGCCCTTTTTAACAGTGGCATCTGTGTTTTGAAACTTCTTCACGGGAGAAGGATGATCTGCCCCCTTGCTAGTAGCCTCTTGACAGCAAGTCTTATTCCAGAGGGCATTTGGAACCCTCTAAGCTGTTTTTAGCAGATTTGTGGGGGCTGTTGGTAAGACTGGGTTTTAATTAATATTTTGTTGTGCAATGCTATTTAACATGTTTGCTACTTGATGATGAGCTTCCTCAAGATGGACAGATGTGAGGATAAATGAATATTAAGTTCTTCTTAATATTTCCAATTATGTTTCTCTCTACATTGGGGAATTCAGAAGGTTGCAGCCATAAGAATTTGTAGACCATGTCCCAGAACAAAGGCTTTCTGGTGTGGTCACATTCTAATTATGCTATACAGTGGTACCTCGGGTTACAAACGCTTCAGGTTACAGACTCCGCTAACCCAGAAATAGTACCTCAGGTTAAGAACTTTGCTTCAGGATGAGAACAGAAATCGTGCTCTGGCGGCGTGGCGGCAGCAGGAGGCCCCATTAGCTAAAGTGGTGCTTCAGGCTAAGAACAGTTTCAGGTTAAGAATGAACCTCCGGAACGAATTAAGTTCTTCACCCGAGGTACCACTGTACAGTTCAAAAAGGATGCCATACAACTGGAAAAAGTTCTGAATGAGCAAAATTTGGGCTCCAGGGATAGGAGAGCAGTTTTCTTGGAAGGAACACTAAAGTGGGAAAAGTAGAAGGCTAAGAGGAAAATATATATTAATACCATGCATAAAGTGGAGAAAATGGATAAAGAAATGACTGTTCCTCCTTTTCCCATAACAATGATTTTGATTTGGGGTTAGATTCATTATTTTTTATGGTAATTGGGAACTGGTGTTTGTGTTTTGTTGTCAGGACTTATTAATGTGAATTGTTTGAGGGTTGGTCAGTCTCGGTGCAATTTGATATTTGGTGTGTTTGGTCTGATGAGTTGACTATAGACTTATTTAAGGTTTTCCTTCATATCTTTTGTAGTTTGGGCTGATACATTTTGCCGTTACTGTGGATTTTGACTCAGTATTGTGATTGCTAGGGTTTAATTCAAATTATTAAATGAAGTGTTCAGACTTCAGAGCAGTTCTAACCTTGTCCGGAGACGATTAGAGCAGGTGAGCCTCCTTCACACCTGAATCCCTGCTGGCTTCTGCCAGTTAGGCCAGAAGGGAGGGCGGCCTTTTCCGCCAGGGGTGGCTGGGTGGCTGTGCTGGCTCCATGCAGTAGAGGGGTCTTAATTGGGCCCCTCACCTGGCAGGGCATCACCATTGATTTAAGTAGATTCTTAACTGGCTCAGCTCTGCCCCATACTTTAGTGTATTATTGGATTTAGTTGATTAATGTTAAAAGAGGTGTAGAATATCCTGGGTGTGTTTGTGTGTTTCTACACTAGTGGCCAAAATTGTGGAAACCTTTTGGAGAAAGTGGATTTCCGAGGTTTGATGGCCCATACCACTTTTTTTGGGAGTAGTACCATAAAATTATGCATCAATGGAAAGATAATTTAATGAAGAATGTAATGCAACAAAGTTTATTCAATTATCTGTATTCTATCAAAAGTTATAGCCAAATAACCAGAAAAAGGAGTGTTTAGAGAGCCAATCAGGTGTCGTCTTGTTTTGGCAATGATGGCTTATAACACCACTTTTTTTGGAGTAATACCATAGAATTATATATCAATGGGAAGACAATTTAATGAAGAATGCAATGCAATAACTTTTATGAAGGATTATTTATTACAACAGCAGTCAAAAAGAAGAAACATGAAACACATAGAAAAAAATGATATATACAAAAATTCTCCCCATGTCAGTTAATACTTAGTTGGGCAACCTTTAGCCTTCCCATGGAGTGAACCAAGGTTTTTAGTTTTGCATCTGTAAAAATGTGAAACCAAAATTGAATTATTGCCTCTATTAATTGGGTTTTATTGCTGGGTTGCTTCTGACTAACAAGTTTCTTTAGTCGGCTCTATACATTTTTTATTGGGTTAAAGTCTGGGATATGTATTTGGGGGCATTTACATTCCCATTAATGACGCAAACTCTGCCCACACCCTTTGCTGTCATATGACCCCAGATCATAACACTAACTGGGTGTTTCATAGTAGGTGTAATGCAAGTAGGATGTAAATCATCTCCAATTCTTCTCACATATTTCATGCCATCACTACCAAGCAAGAAGATTTTGGTGTCATCACTCCAAATAACACTGTCCCATTGTTCCGCTGTCCAGTTAGCATGGGTTTTAGCCCAGTTTAATTTTTTAAACCTTTGTTTGAGAGATAACAATGACATTTTCCTTGGAATTCTGGCATTTAGACCATATTCCTGCAGTCTGCACCAAACAGTCCTTACACTCAACTTCACATTACATTGTACCATGTTATCTTGTATACACCCAGATTATTTTCTTCTGTCACGTAGGCACAGTCTCTCAATTCTTCTAACATCACTTGCTGTTGTGCACCTTTTCCTGCCCTTACCAGTCTGATTTTGTAGTGACCGAGTCTCCTTATTTCTTTTCAAAAATTTAGAAATGCCATCTTTGGTTAAGTTTCCTCAATTTTTCTTCTATTTTCTTCATAACTGTAGCCATGTTTGCTTAATAGTTCTATTTTACATGGCTTTCTGGGTGACCAGTCAACTCTTTGCACCATTTCTTGAATTTTATTACATTTTACAAGCTCACTAAATGAAAGAACACAAAAACCCCAACCAACTTGATAGCAATCACATAACACACTGACAAATGTCCTCCTCTCAGCTCCAGTACATAACATCAATAGCTGAATCTTACTGTGACCTGATTGGATCATTGCCAAAACAAGATGACACCCGATTGGCTCTCTAAACCCTCCTGCTCATTGGCTACATTCAAATGAAGGAAAGCTACTGCATATCAACCTAAGCAAGTTGTGCTTCCTTTTTCTGGTTATTTGGCTATAACTTTTGATAGAATACAGATAATTGAACGAACTTTGTTGCATTACAGTATTCATTAAAGTATCTTTCCACTGGTATATAATTTTATGGTATCATTCCAAAAAAAGATTGCCACAATTTTGGCCACTCGTATCTGTGACAACAGCAAGTTTTTGAGATACTATGGAACATCTTGATAATGGAAAAACTGAGGTTCAAATTGCCTCTCAGCCTAACTGACATCACAGGGTTCCTCCTGTCCTGATTGAGGCTTAAGATGCATGTGGTTTCAGAGCAGGATCTCCCTAGTTAACCTTAATGTGCTGAGGGGGAGGGGAACAAATTGCACAGATGAACTGAAGAGGATGCCCTGGCGAGTCTCTATAGGTTACACAGAGAAGGTCATAAATAGCCACATTATTGACAGAGATTTCCTATTTTTCCATTATTACTCGAAGTGTTGGAAATGGGTGGTTTGGTCAATCAAGACCAGAATTACAGGCCTCTGGAGCAGACTGAAGTGCTTTCTTCTGGCACTTCAGGTGCTTGGTTGGGTGTATTATTCTCCTGTGATCCTCCAACTTCTTCCCCACTCCTCACCTTGCTGTCAGAATTTATTTTGTAAGCTGCTTGGGGCAAAGACCTGCTCTCTTCTGTTCAGTTGGAAGCACAATACATATCAGAGGTGCAGCATAGAATCTGTGGATTCTAATATTACTATAATGTTCAAGGATTATTATCTCAATATGTAATGAGTGGTGCCTGAGTAGAAGTGCCATAAAATTATTGCATTTGCTCCTTGGTTGATGCTGAACTCACCAGAAACCCTTCTGTGCCAGGAGAAAAGGCAGAGGAATGTGTGGGGCAGCTGAAAACACCCTGCGTCAGTTCTGACAGGATCCCCGTCTCAGTGTGCCTGACACTTTCCCTGCCTCTGTTTTTACAATAGTGCAAAAGCCAGCAAAGATACCAGTTTACGTAGATAAAACAAGAGAAGAGAGAAACCAGTTATAATTGAAAACACTATTGTAACTGAAAATATAGATATATAAAACATGTCTGTATTTGAGCATGTAAACCAACCTCTTATCACATTAAAAAGCCACGTTTTGATGAGGTATCAAATTTTCTCTGCAGTATTCAGTAAATAGTTTCCAATTTGCTAAAAAGTTACTTTACAATTAGCTCCCCCCTTACTCTCCTCTTCCTCCAAGGAGCTCAGGGCAGCGTTGTGTAGTGGTTAAGAGCAGTGGACTCGTAATCTGGGGAACCGGGTTCGCGTCTCCGCTCCTCCACATGCAGAAAGCTGACCTGGGCTAGTCACACTCCTCTGAAGTCTCTCAGCCCCACTGTTTGTTGTGGGGGAGGAAGGGAAAGGAGAATGTTAGCCGCTTTGAGACTCCTTCGGGTAGTGATAAAGCGGGATGTCAAATCCAAACTCTCCTCCTCCTCCTCCTCCTCCTCCTCCTCCTCCTCCTTCTTCTTCCCCTTCCGCCTCTTCATTTTATCTCTACAACCTACCCATGGGGTTGGCTAGAGTGAGAGATAGAGCGAGTGACCCAAGGTCAGCCCAGCAAGTTTATGGGGATTTGAACCTGGATTTTCCCTGTCCTCCGTGATCCCTCTAACCACTACTCCATGCTGGTTCTGCAGAATGGCCCCTGTCCAGAAGGCTTACATTTAACATTAGGTAGAGAAGATCACTTTTTATTGAATACTGCAGAGAAAGTTCTATATTTGCTCAGTCAAAATGTGGTTTTGAATATTAAAACTATTGTAAATCAATAAAATATCTGGGTTGGGGTCACCAGACAAAAGCAACTGCAACTGTCTTCTATCACTGGCATTTTTGCGTGAAGGGAATGTGTGCTAAATCCTGATATTGTTCAAATTCACTTGCTTCTTTCACTGACTGTTGCATGACGGATTGAAACAGCAATTCCAGTGAATCGTTTTTTCTCCAATTTTCTACAGCTCTAGTACTTGATGCTCTTCTTTCAGCAGCAGATATGTACTACGAGGAGGCCAGCCATCTGTGAAGTGTTTCGCATGAAAGATGCTTGATAATCCTGTCTATTGTATAAAGAAAATATTACCAACAGCAAAATCATTTTCTCACATCAGTTCAGCTATCTGTAGCCTTTTTCCCCACATAGGAGATGAGAGGAGAAAGGGGAATATCCCTGTTGTCCTGTGTCTGTTCAGGGTTTGGAAAAACGTTATACTCTACCCTTCCACTATTATTTATTCATGACATTTATATCCCAAGGAGCGCAAGGGGGCCTATAGGGCCTCCCCATTCCTCACTGAATCCTCACAACAACCTGTGAGGGTAGGCTAATACCACAGATGCATTTGCCTAAGCAATGGCTAAAGGAAATTCACAGGTAGCAAAAGAGGCATAACCAGCATAACACATGAAGAAACTGTACATCTGCTATTTTTAAAGACATTGTTTGATTCGTTATGACTAAAGTAGTACCAGCCTTCAGGCACTTGGCATCAAGCACCCTCAGTCCGTTGTTTTAGAAAGCTGTTGTGGTGATTTGAGATGTTCTGATGTCATGAAATGTTCATCAGATTTCTAGTTCATGTGGCATAAGAGCAAGGTCTGATCTATACATTCAGCAGAATGACATGATAAACTGCTTCTTCTTCTTTTTCTTCTTCTTCTTCATTTCCCTGGAGACCCCCCAAAAGATCAAGAAAACGTGTATTCCTGTACATGCACCACAACTAATAACAACTGATAACATCCGTAGAACATATTATTAAGTGATCCACAGGTCACTTAATGAGTGAACTCTGGAGAGTTTGTAAAGTTATGGAGTGGTAGAACGAACTGTACTGCTTTGGACTGTAGATGGGGTGCCACTTTTAAATGCTCTCTTTCATGTTAAAAAGAAATCCTTGCAAGTAAAATAGCACCGCTGGCACACAGGGAGCTGGCTGGCGGGCTTCCTCCCCCTCCTGTTTTACACAGAGCAAGGTAGAACCGAGAGATGGCGACAAGAAGAAATGTGGAAAGAATATGAATTGACCCCCCTCCCCATGTTCCTCATTCCTTTCCTTTCCTCCATTGTCTTCCATGTTGTGCTTTGGATTCTCCGGGCCTTGTCCACATGTGCTTTGTGAAGCACTGCTCACCTTCATGCTCTTACAGTATATCAATAATTATGCTACAAGTGGGCATGATTCTTAATTTTACACTTTTTCTTACACCTGCTGCCTCTTTCTGTCAACAGTGTTGATTCCATCCCTGTTTCTACTTTCTCCCAGAATGGAGAATATTTTGACATAACTTGCAACTTTTTCACATTTTAGGGTCAGCAGGGAAACCTACATTTACCTGATACACTTACAATGTTACAATGAACTTATAAAACACAACACTTTCCACAGAAAAGTTAAGCATTTGAAATTTTTTAAAAAAACTTTTCTGCTCCACAGGACTGATTTTCTCCATTTTGTTACAAAAAGTTATTAATGATTAACAATGCTAATGATTTATGATTTTCTCTGTCTTCCCTCTTCCCACATATCTTTTTATTAGACTGTTTTGAGAATAGTGGTTCTTGGTATATGGGACTACATTGAAAATAAAATAGAGGTAAGCAAAACCTCTGTTTTTATATTTAATAGCACCTCCATCCTTTGCAACACACTGTGCTGTGTTATTGTTTTCATTATTTTACTCAACATATATTCTGCCTTTCCTCTCGAAGAAGCCCAGGGAGGCAAATACATCAGTACTAAAAACAGTTTAAAAGGCTTCTAAAAACAGTTAAAAACATTCTCCCAACCAGTGATATATCAGGTTTGCCAAGAACAGTATCTTTCAGCTATCTGGGTAAAGAGGAATATTTTTAGCTTCCTTAATTAGCAATTAAAGAACACTGGAAAATAATTAGTTGTACTTAACCTTATTGTAGTACTTTTGGAGACTTATTGGTAGCAAGGAATGCTAAAGTTCTCTTCCATGTATGAAGCTGCCTTGTGTCAAGTCCTGTGATTTGTCCATCCAGCCCTGGAGTGGCTCTCCAGAGTCTTGGGTCATCTCATTTGCCACCTGATCCTTTCAGCTGGAGAGCCCTTGGTCCCTCCTCATCTCTAGGGATTGCCACAATAGGACTAGATTCTGTAGCCCACTAAGAAAGTCCTCTGTCACTAACTAACTAACGAGGATTGTTTCTTCTTTATTCTAGTCTCCTCCTCTCTCAGTCGAGCTTAATTTCAAATGCCCTAGATGCTGACCTGATATTTGTACAGGTTATTATTAATTTTAATGAGTATAGTTCATACACTGGTAATTAGTGGCTGCATTTGCTCATCTTACTAGTGTGATTTTGATAAACCGTAGTTTGCTTTCATCTGGATCTGGAGATCTTAACTCCGGCTAGTTTAAATCAGGAGTGGGGAGCATGTAGATGTTGTTGAACTCTCAACCCCCGTCATCCCCAGCCAGCATGGTCAAGGAGAATGGGTTGCAGTCCAGCAACAGCTGGAGGGGCCGTAGTCCTGATTTAAACAGCCTAGTTTCAGTAATTATGGGTTGAAATTGGCTTGTTTAAAACTCACCGTCTGTCCAAACAACATGACAAGCTACAGTGAAATAAAGTGGTAGTGGAAGCTTCTGGATTGCTCCGCCCAGCTGTGGAACAGGGAGAGCCGCACTATGTGCAAACATGGCTCATGTGGGGTGCCCTGGTTTAATGGGTGGAGAGCTGCTTTGGCCCCAGAAACTGAGCATGACTTGACCTTGAATCAATAACCCCCTGAATGGCTTGGGACAAGTGCTGAATGCCCCTAAGACATGCAAACCATTCTAAGTACCACAGTATGATGCATTGCTACATAGTTCTCCAGTGCAATGGCCCATTTCAGGGGGGAAACTGTTAAGTCTTATTAATACAATAAAACTCATTTAGCTGATCCTCGATTAGATACTTCTTGCTGAGATTCAGGTGCTACTGCAGATGTTTGACAAAAAGCTTATCTGATGCATCCAAACGTTTATCCCCAGTTAAAGATGAGACAGTAATAATATCCATGACATCAGTAGAAAAGAAAGAAGCCAGAAGGAGGAATGGTTTGACTTGGACTTGATGTTTGCTTTGTTGAGTGCATTTTGATATTTGCATTCAAAAAAGGAGTGAGTAAAATGCTGTTTGTGAAATCCTTTTCCTATTAGGTATTTGATGGTGCTGTGATCATCTTATCCTTGGCTCCAATGGTGGCTTCTACAGTGGCGAATGGACCAAGCAGTCCTTGGGATGCTATTAGCCTTATTATCACACTGAGAATTTGGAGAGTGAAGAGAATTATTGATGGCAAGTTATCGATAACTTTTGTAAAGATTTGTGGAGGTGTAGGAATTACTTTTTAAAATAGTCAGTACCTCTTTTCAAGTAGAAAGCCAGATTTTAGCTGGATAACCCTCATTGATAAGATGGGGAAATTACCAGTGTTCCTATGGCAACTTTTTTTATATTGTTTACCAGTTTCCTAGTAGCTGTGGGTAGAGTGGGAACTCTGCACTAAAATAATCCCTAATTTAGGCAGCAGGAACATTGTGTTGATTTTTTCAGAGTGTGAAAATAAAATGTGTTCGTGTGTATGTTTCAAAATTGGGATAGAGAATTTTGGGGAAATATGCAGGGGAGGGACTAGGGAAGTGTGGGAATTGTACTTAACTGTGAAATCTTGCATCTGTGTTCTCAAAAGTAAACCCTGCTGAGTGAAACAGGAATTACCGTATTTTTCCCTCTATAACACGCAGATTTTTTCTCCTAAAAAGGAAGGGGAAATGTCTGTGCGTGTTATTGAGCGAATGTGTGGTCCCTGGAGCCAAATGGCAAAAAAAATCAGGCAAAAATCAAATCGCGCGTCTCGGAGAAGGGAAACCTGAAAAGAGGAAGTGGCTGCTTTCCTGCATTCTGCCTCAGGGTCTTACTGCCCACCCTTCTCTGTTTCCTTGCTGTGTTTGCTCAAACGGAACAAAGAGCAGGGAAAGCCCCTCCCCTCCAGGCAAGCAGAGTGTCGTCTCTGTGCTCCGGTGCTGCTGAAAACATGCAGGAGGGAGAGAGAGAGAGAGAGAGAGAGAGAGAGAGAGAGAGAGAGAGAGAGCGAGCTGGCTGGCTTGGGTGGGTAGGTGAGGGAAAACTTTTGCCTTCCTTTCCTCCCTCCCGTTATACCCCTCTCCTGCATTCTTAGCCAGCTGCTTCTCTGCACACCCCTCTCGTGCTCCTTGTCCATTCTGTATTTTTCCTTCCTTCCCCACTTAAAATGTGGTTAAAAAGCATGGATCCACATGGATCCTCAGGATCTTTGCATTGGGTCACCCCAAATTCACCATCAGATCACATAGCATGTCCATGGCTACAGCCTGCCCCCCAAAAATCACACACGCACTGTTGCCTGGGGCTGCAATGGTGCAAAAATGTGGTTAAAAAGCATGGATCCACATGGATCCTCAGGATCTTTGCATTGGGTCACCCCAAATTCACCATCAGATCACATAGCATGTCCATGGCTACAGCCTGCCCCCCCCAAATCACGCACCCACTGTTGCCTGGGGCTGCAATGGTGCAAAAACGTGGTTAAAAAGCATGGATCCACAGGGATTCTCAGGATTTTTGCATTGGGTCACCCCAAATTCACCATCAGATCACATGTCTGTGGCCACAGCATGAAGCACAAAAATGATACATCCACTGTTTCATTCAGAATGTTTTTTCCCTTGTTTTCCTCCTCTAAAAACGATGTGCGTGTTATGGTCAGGTGCGTGTTATCGAGCGAAAAAT
The DNA here is from genome assembly GCF_964270895.1 of Podarcis filfolensis. Classification (NCBI taxonomy): domain Eukaryota; kingdom Metazoa; phylum Chordata; class Lepidosauria; order Squamata; family Lacertidae; genus Podarcis; species Podarcis filfolensis. The sequence goes on along the minus strand of NC_139610.1, from coordinate 2,132,710 downwards.
ACGGTACTACTAGGTAAATAAGTGCAGGGTTGCAGAATACTATATGAATATTATGCAACCATAGTTATGATCTTTAATGTCCAGTTGATTTAAAGTAAAGCAAATCAAGCCCATTATTGGATTTCTCCAACTGAAACTAATAAGACATAAAATTGACCGTTTCAGAAACTTAACTGCTGTTGAATAGTAGTTGCATTTATTAGATGCATGACCATCTTTTCAAATAAACTCAGAGATCGCTTTGTTGTGGTTTCTAGCCTACGTATTACCAGTTAAGGTGGAAATGGAGATGGTGATTCAACAGTATGAGAAGGCAAAGGTCATTCAAGATGAGCAGCTGGAAAGACTAACCCAAATCTGCCAAGAGCAGGGAGTAAGGCAAAACTATATTTTCATTTTATAAATGTGTGTCTGTTACGGATTTTAATTTGTATGCTACTTTGCCACAACATTTTTCACCCAGAAGTGGCTCGCAACACTTCAGATTATGCTAGACTCCAACTTTCTCCAACCAACATGGCCAAGGGTTAGAGATGATGGGAGTTGTAGTCCGGCAGCATCCAAAAGACTACAGGTTCCACTATCCATACTATGGGGGTTGGGCCAGAGAGGATTCAGCACATGTTTTCCATACCTGAGATCTCAGGTGGGATAGCTGCTATCTCCAGGTACTCCAGACTGCAGAGGACCCAGAATAACCTCTGCTAGTCCATGCAAGCAATACTGAATTGGCTGAAACAGTCGTCTGGGTCAGTGCAATGCAGTGTCTCCTGCGTTCCTATGAGGTTTTGCAGAGGGATCTGAAGGATAAGAGTGTGAGGCATCTATGCCATTGAAATGCTGCCTCATACAGATAGGATGAGGGTGAACAATAAAAGGTGATTGCAAAGCGTTCAAAGTTAGCAGAGCTGTGTAGATTATTAATGACCACCCTTCCTCTCCCCTTCAGTTAATTCAGGTAGCTTTGGGTTTTTATCCTTTTTAAAAATCAAACCGTAACACTGGAAGTTGAAGAATTCTTGTTCCCTTTCAACATGCTAGATAATTTGTGAAACAGATTTTGGTTCTAATGACTATACATTTCCCACTGGCAGCATTTTTGTTCTGCTTCTTTTTATTCTTCTTCCCCTTCTTCTGCTTCTACTTGCAATAATGTTAATTTATTCCTAACAACCAATCATTTGCCTGTTTGTTGGAAGGCAGCCCATATCACCCTGCCTTTTATTCTAGTCTCGTTCGCAACTGTCTCTTGGTTTGTGTGGTGTTTGTTTGTTTTTTAAAGAAATAATGTTAGCAACAAAGGCCCAAATTAATGGAAGTAAACATTGGATGGTGTCCCAGTGGCAGATGAGCATTCAGGCATTCCATCCAAAGAGCAAAATGATGACTGTTGCATTAGAGAAGAGCAAGCTTCAGCTTTAAAGCTTTCATTGATCTCTCCAAGGCTACGCCAGACATCCTCTGCTACTGGCTATTTAAGAGAACTGTATGATTCACAGAGAGTTCCAGTCCTCTATATATTCAGTAAAGCACTAGACAAGATGGGGTGGCCCTTTTTATATGTCTAGCCATAAAAGGCTGGTGTTCCCTTGGGTCCCATACTGGTCCCTGTCCTTTTATGGGTGTTTATAAATAATTACTTAATGCAACGCACTGCTGAGGGGGATTTATTATAGTGTATTTAGTTCTTTGTCTGAGAGGGACTGAAAGCTGCTTCAGAAAAAGGTTTGGGGGTTGTGTGTGTTTTCTTATTTATTTAATTTAACTGGATTTATAAACTACTTGATCATCCATAACCTGTAGGAAAAGCAAATTATTTATTTATTTATTTATTTATTTATTTATTTATTCATACATACATACATACCTCGCCCATCAGGCTGGGTTTCCCCAGCCACTCTGGGCGGCTTCCAACAAAATATTAAAATACAATAGTCTGTCAAACATTAAAAGTTTCCCTAAACAGGGAATGTCTTCAGATGTCTTCTAAAAGTCTTGTAGTTGTTTATCTCTTTGACATCTGATGGGAGGGCGTTCCACAGGGTGGGAGCCACTACTGAGAAGCCATCTGCCTGGTTCCCTGTAACTTGGCTTCTTGCAGTGACAGAACCGCCAGAAGGCCCTCGGAGCTGGACCTCAGTGTCTGGGCTGAACGATGGGGGTGGAGATGCTCCTTCCGGTATACTGCACCAAGGCCGTTTAGGGCTTTAAAGGTCAGCACCAACACTTTGAATTGTGCTTGGAATCATAGAATATAAAATGCTCTTTTAAAAATACTAGTAAAACAGCAAATTATCTTAAAATTCAGCAAAATATAAGTAAAACCAGCAGTTATTAAAATATACATTGTAAGATAAAATTGCATATTAAAAATATGTGTCTGGATAGGCTTGCTTAAATATAAAAGTGTTTAGCAAGGGCCAAAAGCAATGCAAATATACACACTGCATATTAGAAAAAATGAAAAGTAAAGCAAGCTTAGTTGCATTTTTGTCTGTTGGTCATAAGAGGGCAGCAAAAGCACTATGTTTGTTTATATGTGTTAATCAGCTCACTATTTTTTATACGGCTTGTTGTCTCTGACATGCCAGTGTCTCTAGCACCTGTCAGAATTGCACATCTAGTTCATTGTATCAGAGGTCTGGATTTGCAAAAGCAAAAAGCAAATCATTGTTTTCTGGAAGAACTCGGGGGGCATGGCTTGGTAAAACCTGGTTTCAAAGAAACCAGGATCAAGTGTGTGTAAGTATGTGCACAAGTGTGTTGGCAACATGGAGCAGACCCTGCTCAGCCACTGTAACTTGTTGACTGGTTTTAAACCTGTCTAAACAGACATGGGATATTCCTGTGCCTGAGGTGGAAAATCCAGGATTGGGCAGCATCTTCTACTGAACAGCTCACTTGAACAGTCCCCATGTGTATACACATACAGTAGAACCTCTACTCACGACCACAGTCTGTTCTGGAGGCTGTTCGGAAGTCGAAATGGGTCACGGGGAGAGGCGCCGTTGTGCGCAGGCGTGGGCGGCAATTCCCTGTTCCTGCGCATGCACGGACGGCAGCAAATCCGCCGTTACTACTGGGTTTGCCACGGATGTTGGGTGAAATGGACACGAGCGGAGGTGGACGTAAGAAGAGGTTTGACTGTACTTGAATGTGCCTAGCACAGGAGAATTTTCCATTTACATAGCTCCGTCCTGCTCTGCCTCTTGATAGTGCCACAGATCCATCACATAAGGCAGCTGTCTCACTTTCCTTAGGGGAGGGTCACCTTGGGAAATTGCATTGGAATGGGAGCAGCCTCTGCAGTGTAATGGCTGGAGTGCTGGGCTTAGAATGAGGAGACCCCTGTCAACCCTGAAGCTTTGGACAACTTACTTTGGAGGGTCATGGTGAAGAGAAAATGGTTTGGTGGGAACCGCCCTGAACTCCTTGGAGGGTAAATGGGGTAAAAATACAGTTATCAGTGAATTTCTGAGTGTAATTAAGTTTAATAGAGCTTAAAGGGCATAGGATTCCAAGCCCCAAAGCGCCTTTAAAAAAAAAAAAGTCAGCATAATCTGTTATAAATGTTGGAAGTAAGGAAAACCCCTCTTCCTGGAGGACATAGACTAGGTGAGCGTAAATGTTTCATTTGCCTTTTGACACATTAAATAGTTTTATTTTTTCAAATGTCCCATCTTGCTCTGTCCTGAATTGGGATTAAATAATGCTTTAAATTTAACAAATTTAAAATCAAATGAATGTTTTCAGGCAGCTGTGGCAGGCTTGATTTTGGAATACACGTTCAAACTTGAAAGTTTATCCAATCTCAAATTTGCTGTGCATGCATGGCACATCAGATTACAGCTTTCAAACCACACAAAGTGTTTGTTTGAATTTGTATTCTGCCCTCGATCCACAGATCTCAGGTTGGTTCACAACAGTGAGATTATTGGTTTAGTTTTGTTCTTAATTTTATTATGTATTTTGTGGTTTTTATATAGTAAATTTATGTTGTGAACCGCCCTGAGATCTTTGGGTATGAGGCAGTATGCAGTCGCCAGGATTGGTGTAATAGGCTCAAACCATCTTGCCCTAGTGAGCAACCTGGCCGCTGAATTCTGCACTAGCTGAAGTTTCCAAACTGTCTTCAGAGGCAGCCCAACGTATAACACATTGCAGTAATCTAATGTGAAGGTGATGGCTTTTGGTTTGTAACATATTGCTGTTAGATTTTGTCTACAGGTAATGCAGCTGTAAAAAAATGTTCCTTTTTCTTTTGAATGATAGTACCTAGAAATTCAGCCATCATTCTGTGGACACCTGCAGTTTCACATTGTTCCCCTTGCATTGTATGGCTTTTTGGTCCCAGTATTCAGTTTCCCGCCTCTGTACATGTGTGTGCATGTGCTTGGGTACGCATGCACACATGTAGTTGTAAATATACATCTTCCGACTGAGGGTATCATTCATGCATCTGATGAAATGGACTTCAAAGTCCGCAAAAGCTTATGTTCTTAACATTGCACATTACCAGTTGCTGTGTTTGCCGCAGTGAAACCGAACACCCTGGGCTCTCCACTTGACGGTACTCTGCCACACACAGATGTCAAGCTCAAAGCCAATAGCATTTGAAATGTGCATAAATCAAGTTGATATAACTGCTGTTACACAAATTATTATTTTTATGAATTGCAAACGGTGGGTTTTTGGATGCCTCTCTGTGAACATTGCCCAAGCACTAATAATTCAGAAAGTGTTTTTTCCCCAAGTGCAATATGCCTCTGTATCCACCCTTCCTCATTTTTTGTCTTCCTCGTTCCTTCCTCCCTTTGGCCTCAGTTTGAAATTAGGCAGCTGCGGGCTCACCTGGCTCAGCAAGATCTGGACCTTGCTGCTGAGAGGGAGGCTGCATTGCAGGTCCCACACATGCTGAACAAGCAGAGCAGCAACCGATACAAAGTTGTGGCGGCTGGAGGGGATTCTGACGACGAGGCAACTGAAAACATCTCAGAATTGCGGCCGCCTCGGGGTGAGTAGTAGAGCCGGCTGCTTAATGCCACCGAACACGGTCCAACTGAGCACTGGTGCTGTGCAGTCTTTGTTCATTTTAGTGGGACTTGTGTAAAATCTCCAGGGTCCGGGGGTGTGTGTGGATAAGCAGTTGTGGTTTGCCAAGATGAAGCTGCCAGGAAATTCATAGCATCCTAGAACTGTAGACTTGGAAGGTGTCCCCAGGGTCATCTAGTCCTACCCACTGCAATGCAGGAAGCACAGCTAAATAATCCTTGACATATGGCCATCCAACTTCTGTTTGAAAGCCTCCAATGCAGGGGATTCCACTACATTCTGAGGAATAATAATAATAATAATAATAATAATAATAATAATAATAATAAATTGTAGCCCACCCATCTGACTGGGTTGCCTCAGCCACTCTGGGCAGCTTCCAACAAAGTATAAAGGAACACACCAAAACATCAAACATTAAAAGCTTCCTCAAACAGGGCTGCCTTCAGGTGTCTGTGAAAAGTCATATGATTATTTACCTCTTTGACACCTGATGGGAGGGTGTTCCACAGGGTGAGCGCAACTACTGAGAAGGCCTACTGCCTGGTTCCACGCAACGTCACTTCTTGCAATGAGGGAACCGCCAGAAGTAGCCCATTCCACTGTTGAACACAACTTAATGTCAGAAAGTTCTTCCTAATGTTTAGTTAGAATCTCCCTTCTTGTATCTTGAATCCATTGGTTTGGGTCCCACCCTCTGGAGCAGCAGAAAACAAGCTAGCTCTGTCTTCCGTGTGGGAGCCCTTCAAGCATTTGAAGATGGCCATCATATCACCTCTCAATCTTCTGTTCTCCAGACTAGACAGACCCAACTCCATTCCTCATAAGGCTCTGTTTCCAGATGACCCCTGGTCATCTTGGTCTCCCTCCTCTGCACACCTTCCAGCTTCCCAATATCCTTAAACTGTGGCGCCCAGAACTGGATGCAGCACGCTAGGTGGGAATTGGGAACTGGGTTTGCTCTCTCAGCTGTTTTGTTTCCAGATAAGTCTCTCTGAAATTTTGGCTTCTCCTGGCGAGCAGGGGAAGTGTTCCCCCAGGAAAGATTACAGTTACCTTGTTAAAGCACCCATAGGTGTGCTGTCTTCTTTTGACAGCCTGACATAGATCTCCCCGGAAGGTTCCTTGGGGCCCCTCTCCTATAACACTTCATTTATTTTTACCTTTTGGTAAAAATAGGTATTTTGCTATACCTATATTGCTGCCCAATAGCGTATGTTCTCTGGGTGGTTCACATAAAATTAGCATTTTATTCGAGAGCTGCAGGAGTTAAAGAAGTGGGTGCAACCTGGTCATGACCCAAAACCTCACATTTTATTTTTATTTCCAGGGGGTATTTTTTTAATTGACTGGTGTTGAGAACGAAATTCAACTGAGTGAAATGGCAGTATAGTAAAATGTTGGAAAGCGTGGCCCTAGTGCTAGAGCCGGCCAGCCACCCAACATGGTGCCCACTGGAAGTTCTTGGACTCTAACTCCCATCAGTTACAGGTCAGGGCTGGTGGGGGTTGTAGTCCGAAGGGCGCCACATTGGCTACTTCTGTGCTAAAGTGTGTGGTCAAGATCAGCCACTTTTCGCAAACATTTGTTTCAGTAAAGGAAGATTCTCAGCAAAGACTTTCTCTCTCCCTCATGATAGCAAAATGGCCCCCATTTTTTGGGGGGTCCATGACAAAATATCCATGCCAAATCAATAGGCGTTTTCTGGCTTTGTTTGTATTTGGCCCTGTGGCTTTTAAGAGTAAGACTTTGCTTTTCCTGGAGCAAAGAGAACTTGCCACCTTTGTTACAGTATGTACGTCAGGGATGGGAAACCTGTGACTTACTAGATGCTGCTGGACTCACAACTCCCCTCAGTCGCAGCCAGGATTGCCAGAGGTCAGAGGAGATGGGAGCTAGAGTCCAGCAACCTGTGGAAGGTCTCAGGTTCCCCACCCCAATATAAGTGAGCATGTCAAAATTGAAAAGTCTGCAGGAAGTGATGTGAATTTTGTGCAATAAATAATTCCTATTTGTTTTGTTGCCTGCATACCCCCCTCCCATGACAAAGGGCGATTGGAAGATTTCTCAGCCTACCAGTAAACTGTTGCACTAGTTGGCAGCAGCAGCAGCAGCAGGGAGGTGAACGTGGATGGGATGGAGTCCCTCCTGGTCCTATAAGTATTTCTGGCACAAACAAATTCATGGTCAGTTTTGTTGTGCTGTATGATCAAATCCCATTTACCGCAGGCATGCCACTTTCCAAACTGGGTTTGCATCCAGCCTCCTTAATCCATTTACCCCTTTTTAATAAGATTTCTTAGTACCTTCCTCATGAGGATACTTTATAATTTATGCATGTTTTCCTCGAGGGTTACATTAGGAATGGACGAGAGTGGTTCACAATTCTAAGTAGGTCTGCTGAATTTATTGTGCTTCTGAGAGTCAGCCTTAAACTTTTATACTTTCTAGACTTTGTTTTCAGGTTGCCACAAGCACATAGTGTTCAAAGGCTTGGTCATGCATAAAACATAGCCAGATAAATCATTCTTGAATGTTGGTACATTACATTAGTACACTTAAGCGTGCAGAAGATTCACAGCCCGCTTGGAAGCAAGTCTGACTAAAATCAATTGGACTTAATTTTCAAATGTGTGCCTTTTAGAGATGGAAAAGCAGAATGCAGCATGTAACAAAAGGGAGTTTTTCTTTGATGTAATATGGACTTCTGAAGTCTCTAATGGAATTGTGCATATATCTAGTGTATTCATGCTTTGTGAAAGTTTTCATACACTAGAGATAGATTCCATAACATCTCTCCTATTCTACATTTGAATTGGATCTTTTTTTGGAAGTCTAAATATTGTACTTTTAGCATAGTTGAATATATTGAGACAGCATCAATTAGCTAAAATAACTGTCATAGAATGAAGTAGAAATGGGGCCTCTCGTGGGTTTTATGTCAGCAACACAAAGAAACATCAGAATATAGTATGAACTATTTTATTTTTAATTCATTGAAATATTTATTTCCTGATTTTTACACCAAACTCCTTCCTAGGGCACTAACCGTCCGCGACAACTTGGGACTAGAGAGGTAGTGTGGAGTATTACCCTAGATTTGTTTTGTTCATCTCAAGAAAACCTGGTAAATATAATGAATCTTTATGCACGGAGGGCAATGTCAGATTTTAGTTCCGTGCTTGCCGCATATCCCCACACAAATTTCACCACCAATAATTGCCAAGCTTCTGGAATTTTTCCCTGGACATCTATGTTGCATTCCTCTTTCACTGTGACATGCTGATGTTGCAGTCTGTGGGCAGATCCACGCCATGCTTTTAAAGCCCATCCATCACACAATGGCAGCATGTAACTTCCCACCAAAGAATCCTGGGAACTGTAGTTTGTTGAAGGTGCTAGGAATGGTAGCTCTGCAAGGGAAACTGCCTTTTGCCTGATGGAAATGGCCTGACACGGAGCCACCAATTGCATTTGGCCGTTCAGGCGTGGGTCACAGCATCAGAAAACTCTGAAGCCTTCATCAGTGTGCCTAGAGAGCAGAGGCATAAACCAGGCTGGGCAGTCATTTCCTGTGCAAAACCTGCCTTCAGGTCTCCTCAAAATCCTGCAGGTTTAGAGACCTTCAATTCTGCCTTGAACAATGGGCTTTTAGTGAGCTGAATTACCTAATTCATGAGAAACAGGATATTCCCTCTAAAGCTAATTATATCTCCCCCACCCATAAGGAACAATGGAAACATTCAGCGTGGGCTACTTGACCATGAAGGGCCGCAAAATTCCAAGAGAAACATTAGACTTTTGCTGATTTCTCCTCCCCTCCCTTCATAATGATATTTTTATGGAGCAGTCCATAAGTTAAAGCTCCTTGGAGAACAGCTGAAAATTTCACTGGTGTATTTACCTGGGACTTTGTGCAATGTTGGAAGTCCTCAAAGCCACAGGATCGTGTTCTGTGTGCTACAGACATCAGCGATGCAAGCTGTACTTAACTCTTAAACAGTGCAGTATCCAGATGACTTTTCAATGATTACAGACAGTTTGCACTTAGTTCTTAACCCACATATTTATTCTTACCTACACAGGTGATTGACAATTGGGCAACTCTGTCTGTCTGTCAAAGTTGGTCCATGGGGGTGGGGAGGGGAGGATCTGGCCCACCAGCCAGATCACGTCCTCCCTCTAACGTGCTGGGAGCCAGAGCAGCTGTGTAAAACTCAGACCCAATTCACAGCCTCATAGCTATGTTGGGCCTTCCTGCATCTTCCCAGCCATCATCCAAAGTGCCTTATTTGAATGGTACACCCATGCGTAGGTGCCTAGTGACATAGGCAGTGGGACAAGAGCAGCGGGGAGTGACAGCATCCGATCTGGAGATGTGTTTGTGATCAGAGAGAGGGGGCGGCGGGTTGTGGTGGTGGCAAATTACTTAAATTTCATTTCTCCAGTTACAGAATGACCAAAATGGGGCTTTTCGGGGTGTTCATAGGAATTATGTCAAAAATACTTAAATATAAAGAAGATGCCCAGTCTTTTCTGCTAGGTATGAAGAATCTCATTCTGGCAACCAGGCAGGGATCTTCTTTGCACATCTGAGTAGAGTTGGTTTTCATTTTCAGACTGTTAATTGTGTTGGAAATGACTTGTGAAGGTTTTGACTAATGAAGAATGGGAATGCTAAAACTTTATCTAGCATTTGGATGGAGTATTCACATCTTTGTAAAATGTTACCTATTTGCATATTGCTAGCAGAATGTTCTGCAGATGCCAAAGAAAGTCTTTGACAGTATATGGCAGTCATACCAGTATCAACCTTTTTTCTGTTGAGTTTGCTCCTGTAAAAATCCTTTTAAAACTTGGAGATAAAAGCCCCAGTCTTCATGGCATGCCAAGATCATAATGTTAACTCATAGTATTTCCTTTTCAATCCATTAATCTTTTTCTTAATACATTATTAGAAATGCACATTTCTTTTAACCTTTGCAAGCATGCAGTTGTTTCCCTATTCAGGCACACATCCTGAAGACCATTTTTGGACAGGGGAAGAAAAGGGATTGTAACATGTTTTAAGCATTCCTAACCAACTACTTCATTTTTTTAATGGAGTTAGTTGTGATCTTGGGGGTAGCAGATTCATTCTGGTGGTGCCCCGTTTCTCTCCCACTTTTTCCCTTGTGTTAATTCCTGCAGCCCTATAGCATTGTCTCACCTTCCATTAAAACAATTAATGCTTTGTAGGAAGCCCTTGGAACCTCGGAGCGTGTGCTTGTTATGCTGTCCCCAGAGATAGCTAGTTAGCTTATTAAATGAAGTTGCAATAAGGCAGCCAAAGTGAGGAGGCAATAATGACATTAGACTGTCTTTTATCTGAAGCTGATCCATCAGTGACGACTCTTTGCTTAATAAAAGGCAGCCTGTTTGTTTTGTCATATGCTGGCACAGTTAAATTGGGTTTAACTAAGATGAATGCACTTGCATTAAAAATGTTTAATCATTCTTGATCATAGATTGATATAATGCAAAAAAAAGTTACTTTACAGGATAGAAATAATGCAAAAACACTTATCTTAAATAAGCTAGAAATAGAAGTAATACCAAAAAAGCTTACCTTGTGGTAAATGGTAAAAAAAATCTAATTAATTAATTAATAAGCTAAGTTAGTGCAGACAAAGCTATTAATCACTAGGGTAGTGAATTAAAAATGTGTTATGAAAAAGAGCAGATAAGATATTGGTCAAAATATTGGTCAAAAAATGTGTGTGAGAGAAGGGGAATCCCTCTTTGCTGATGTCAAGCATCTTAAATTTCTATAAATACTTTAAAAATTAAAGCTGTCTAATTAATCAGGGCACTTCATTATGTGGTCACAAGATTAATCCTATCATTAGATTATTCCAAGTGTTGCACATGCCCAGTTGCCGAAAGCTCAGTGGGGGAAGTGGGGGAGGGGCACATGCTCTGCATGCAAAACATAGGATCCGTCTTTTGGATTTCTAGATGGGCAAAGACTTAATATGGTGTTAGGTAGATGGACCAGTTGGTATAAGGCAGCTAAAGGGAAAAATGCTACTTAATAATATCCTCTTTTTAAAAAAACACCACCAGACAAACCCACTAGTGATGTTAGGTGGTGCTGGAATTGGAGCACTTACGTTTGCTTAGCTATAAACCTAATAAAGCTATCGTCTCTTCCAGTAATAATGCTCTGAACAAAGAATAACTTTACTGAGAGAATTGAGTCCCAGCAGGCAGAATTCAGTAGGAGCAGTGGAAACTTTAAAAAATGAATCACAAATGCTGTTAGCCATAAGCTTCCAGCTGTGTTCTCTTAAAAACAAAGTCATGAAGTTGCACTGAGTGGTGCCCTGTGGTGGAAGTGCAAAGTATCGCCGATGAAACTGCTAAATATCCATCATAATGAAGTGGACGAAACTGCCTCTCTCAAAACATACTGAAGTGTGTTCATCTTTTGTGGCTAGCAGCAAAAGGATAAAATTTATATCTCCAGGCTTGCAAGAGAATTTACTATTCATTTCCCAAATTTCAGATTCCCCTGAGTATAAACATATAACTTTGCATGCCTGTACCTGAACATATGGTACTCAGAATCTTGTGTGCTTGTTTGCAAAGCCCATGACTTGAGCATAGATGCTTTCAACTTGTAGAAACACGATCATTACCTAAAAAGGCAAAAATGAACAAGATGGATATTGGTCATGTATGATCTAAGTGAGATTCCTGCATTGCAGAGGGTTGGACTAGAAGACCCTGAGAATCCCTTCCAACTTACATTTCTATAATTCTATTCTCCGAGTCTAATAAGACTTGTGTTTCTCATACAGGAGAAGTTGCCTAGTCCAGAATCAAATGAGGACAATTTCTTGTCTCTAAATGCCCCAATCCCTTACATTAGGAGATGCAATGGAAGAGTCGTACTGTTTATCACTTCCTGTTGTTTACAGTGTTGGCCTTGGCTGGTACACAGCTTCCATTTCTCCCTCTCCTTGAATGCATGTACAAAGAAATCCTCCCCTCCCTTTTAAATCAGTTTAATTCTTATAATTCTTCCTTCAAAGGACTTGGGTACAGTGATTCCCCCCCTGATGTAGAACACTCATTTCTAAAGGTCCTTCATCCCCATTTACAGTCCAGCAGTGCCAGGGGGTTCTTCTGGTGAAAGCCATCACAGCCTTGAAAATGGATTATATTAATAGACTTCTAGTATAGACTTAAGTACAGTATCAAATCAGTATACATCGTGGTTGAGGCTACTAGTCATACTTTGCACTTGGTATACCTCTGAATGCCAGTTGATGGAGATCTTGAGGGTGAAAGCGCTGTTGAGCTCATTTCCTACCTGTGGGCACCTGGCTGGGCGCTCTGAGAACAGCATGTTGGACCAGGCGGGTCTTTGATCTGATGCAGCCGGGCTGCTCTTGGGTCCTTACGAATGTTGGCATATTGATCAGTTATTTGTATGAGTCTTGGTCAGTGAATCTATTAGAGGGTTTCCCCTAGTCCTGCTTTCCAGTGCTGCATTCTGAATAATGGATCACAGGGGTTTCCATCCAGCTGTGTGTTGCAGGTTGCCAACCCTTCCAAAAATGTTTCTGCTCCCTCGTAGCTGCAGCACCTTCAGTGTTAGCACACAGAAGGGTCCTTCACAGCCTCTCAGCATCCCTGGCCCTCCGAAGCAACGTCGACCTAGCTGTGTACGCCATTATGGCTACATGGCATTTATAGTATCAATTATGGATGACTGAAATGAAGTGTATTTTAACAGCAGATAGCTGAAAAGCCTTGCAGTGTATTCCTAATCTGGTGGTATTGCCTTGAGCTACACTGAGGCTTCTTTTTAAACTCAGACATTATCAGAAAGCACACCTCTGACTGCAGGCATTTAAAGATCAACAGAGGCCAAAAAAGCTTTTAAAGAGCCAATGAAACCAGGAAGGCATCCATGTTCCCTTTCAGTGTCAAGTTTGATTGCCGTCTTAGGAGTGCAGCTATTTTCAGGTACCAAGCGCTTAGTGGTTTGGGCCTTGTTGGGTGGAGAAAATGTGCCGCGGAAAACATCTGTTCCTTTCACCTGCAAACCACAATGTGCTGTGAAAAAGGCAAGGCTGCAGCCACAGAAACCCAGGGGGCCGTGGAGGATCTGGCTCAAAGGAATGAGCATAAATTTGTCCTCCCTCCCCTCCGCCCTCCTCCTGGAACACAGTATCAAAAAGAGCACTTAAAAGGAGAGGATGCTTTTAAAGCATGTGATATGCCTCAAAGTGGGCAGATCAAGTTGCTTTTCTGCTTGGGTGTTCTTGCACTTAAAAAAACCACGTCATTTTCATATCTCCACAGCAATGTTTTTCATCTCAGCATCGTGCAGTATCTCTCAGCATCTTACATTTATGTTGCTGAAAAATTGTAGAATTAACTCTGTTTTCCTACTGGAAAATAATGTTTTTCAAGGAAACTAAAGGGCTAATCTCTCCAAAAACTGCCCTCTGCAAAGGTTCCACAGAAAAGAGAAAAAGCTGGCTTAGAAATCCAAATTCCATGAAGCTTTGCACCTCCTCCCATTCCATATATGGGGAAATCAAAACATCTGTAACTTTTCATTTTCATAGAATTGGATGACATTTGCAGGTATTGTAGCCCTGCTGAATGAAGAAGGCCTGTCAAATGATAAGGGAACAGATGTGTATTTGTGCTGGTCACCGTTTCCATTTTGATTCCCATGCCCCTCCAAAAAAGGAAACATCTATAACTTGTTTTCTTTTTGGCAGAACTGGATTAAGCTTGCAGGGAGCCCCTTAGAAGAGCTTGAACGCTGCCAATGGAAGGATGGCTGTGCCTGTAAGGGCAATCTTTACAGTTTGGCTGTCATTAAAAAGGGATTCACTTATTTTGTAGGCAATTTATATGGATGTAGCCTAGAAGAGAGAGGTGCCCCTGGGGAAACAGCCAAATACAGAGAAATAGGATCAGGGTTTCTTTTTTTCCAATTTTTATTTTCAAAGTTTCAAGAAAAACGAATTTTTTACACATACACACACGTTTACATTAAACCATAATCCATATCAGTACATTTATGGGGTTCCCTGAACCCCCGGACTTCCCCCACCCCTCCCTTGGCTTCCAGAATTTAACTTCCTTTTTTACTGCATCTAATTACATTTATCTAAATTATTACACTTCAGTTTTATCCTTTGTTGTTTTAAATTACTATGTGCTATGTCAATCCTGCTAACATCTTTAAATGTTTACAGTGTTATTTAATATATTCTACAAAGTTATGCCATTCTTTGTTGAATTTCTTATCCTCTTGGTGCCTGATCTTCCCGGTCAGCCTTGCCATCTCCGCCTAGTCCATCATCTTCATTATCCATTCTTCTTTCAATGGGGCTCTTTCTTCTTTCCATCCCTGGGCAAATAACATTCTTGCTGCTGTCGTCGCATACATTAACAGTAGTTTCTTAGCCTTCGGTAATTCTTCTATTATACCTAATAAGAAAGCCTCTTTTTTAAACAAAAATTATTTTAAACTTTTCCCCCAGAAGGCCTTTTCCCCCATCATTTCCCAGAAGGCCTTTGCTATTTTACAAGTCCACCACATATGATGGAATGTACCCTCTTTAGCTTTAGCTTTACACTTCCAACATTTGTTGGTCGAATTCTTATACATTTTCAGTAGTCTTGTAGGAGTCAAATACCATCGGTACATCATTTCCATATAATTCTCCTTTAACATACAGCAGGCTGTAAATTTTAAATCCTCATTTCACAACTTCTTCCATGAAGCAAGTTGTATATTATATCCCACATCTTTTGCCCAATGTATCATTACAGATTTTACTTCCTCATCTTTTGTTTCCCATTCCAGCAAATTTTTACATTTTCAACAGAACCTTATCGTTGTTTCCCAACAGTTTTTTCTGTAACCTCGAAAAATTCTTTACCAAAACAGTCTCCTTTATCCACCCTAAAGATGTCATTTACCGTATTTTTCCATGTATAAGACGATGCTTTTGGCTAAAAAAATTAGGCAAAAATTGGGTGTCATCTTAGACACGGATAGTGAGTGCAGAGGGGGCGTGTGTGATTAAAAAAAAAAGCTAAACAACTTAATTTCTTAATTTTGGGTTAAAAAAAATAGGGGTCGTCTTATACATGGGGGCGTCTTATACACGGAAAAATACAGTAATTGGTGATATTGTAGCCAATCAGTTAGCAGATGTCTTATGTCTTCAAACTTGGTAAATTTCAATTGGTTTTCCTCCTCGGTTAACAACTCTATATACGTTGCTCATTCTTTTTCCACATTTATTTTTTTGACTAACAACGTTTCTAATGGTGATAACCACCATGGGGTTTTATTCCCTAATAAGTTATTATATTTTTCTCAAACAGCATAAATTGATTTTCTAACAATACAGTTTAGAAATCCTTATGAACTTTCGATTTTCCATACCAGAAATATGCATGCCACCCAAATCTGTTAGCATGGCCTTCCAGATCTAAAATAATATGGATTCCTCAAAGTCATCCATTCTCATAGCCAGCAAAGACAAGACATCTCAATATAATTTTAAATCCGGAAGGGCGAATCCACCTCTTTCTTTAGCATCTGTTAGTAACTTGTACTTAATCCTTGACTTCTTCCCCTGCCAAATAAATTTAGATAGATCTCTTTGCCATTGTTTGAAGTGTTCTGTTCCGTTGACTATCGGTATAGATTGAAATAAAAATAACATTCTTGGCAAGACATTCATTTTTATTACTGAGATTCTTCCCCATAACGATAATATCATTCTTCCCTATATTTCCATATATATTTCTCTTAATATCATTCCAAACCTTTATATAATTATCTTTAAAGATGTTTATATTTTTTGTTGTCAACCATACCCCTAGATATTTCACCTTCTTTTCTATCCCCAGCTCTGTTATCTGTCTCAACTAATTTTTCTTCTGTTCTGTCATATTTTTTACCACCAGTGAGGATCAGGGTTTCTTGTGCTGGGCACCTTTGAAGTTGATAGATAGAGAGTAGGGCTGGGCGATGTTAGGCTTTCAACATTGCGATGTATCACCAGCCAAACGTTGCAAGGTGGAAACGAGCTGCATTGGCCCCGTGAGGCGCAGGTGAAGAAATTGCTGCAGCTCTCGCCATGGCAGCTGAGGCGCTTTCACCCCAGCGCCTTGGGGGGTGGGGCCAGTGCAGCTGCTCAGCTGGGGGGCAGAAATTCTCCCACTCCCCCAGCTGAGCGAGCCCAATGTCTTCATTGAGGGGCAGGCAGCCACGCACCCCTGAACAGAGGTTTAAAGGAGCCCCCACTCCAGCTCCAGCTCGCTCAAGCCATAGGCAAAGTCAGGGCTCTGTTACACTTGAGGAAGCCCTGTGAACACTCCGTTGGCCCTGTAAACCCTCAGTCTTTGGGGAGTTGGGGGGCAAGCAAGCTGCCTCTGTAGCTTGTTTTTCCCTTGCTCGCTGGGCACCGGAGGCAGAGGAACTCAGCAGTTTCACCCACAATATACCACCAGGTGAAACTGCCATCACAGTCTGGCCCTCATACCAGTATCGATGCATCACCCAGGCCTAATAGGGAGAATTAAAAGGGATTTGCTTCCTTCCCTGTGGGTTTGGGCGGTGATGAATTTGTTATGAAAATGGCACATATTGGACAGGTGCCCCTGGGAAAGTAACCAGCATAATTTCTGAAGCGTGGGTGTAGGAGCTGGGGTGCTATGATGAATGAAGAGCTACGCTTGTGTTCTGCTCACTTGGCACCAAAAATCGTGGCCCAGAAGCAGAAGGATTTGTGTGTTTGGCATTTTCCAAGGCAGCAGTAGTAGCACAACTAGCACAGAGACCGGAACAGACAGGAGCACGGTGGTGCATTATGTCAGGTCAGCATCCCTTCTTCAAAACACAGTGATTGTAGAAGTCTGATAAAACATTCCCTCTGATTTGACCTGTCAATCATGCAAATGCTCCCCCTCACGCACTGTTTTATTTTCCTCCTTTGTCAAGAAATATTGCTTTGAAGCTGTTTCTCTCTTACACATCTTGCATGGAAATAACCCTTCTAGTCGAATATATGCTCACCACCATGTTTGGCACAAGTACTCTTTCGTGTCATATTTCACACATGATTTGTGCCTTTCTGCTCTCTTTTTCTTCTTTTTCTTTTGGATAACCAAGTGTAGCCCTCAAACATCACATGAGGAACTCACAATTTTGTGTTTTGAAAATGCTGTGTGAAATAGGATTCTGAGTTTCTTCCCATAATGGCATTATGGGACCATGTGCTGGAGAACTTAATCTAGTACATGATTGGAATTTTTCTGTTGACATTTCCCCCATTTACATTCACAGAGACCATGGTCAAAGACGATATGAACAACTACATCAGTCAGTACTACAATGAGCCCAGTAGTGGTAAGTTTGAATTCTAGAAACTAAAGAGGCTTGCTGCCGTTTCTCAGCAAGTGTGCCAGAGTCAGGCCACTGGTCTGTCTGGCTCAGCATTGCTGACGCTGAGAGGTTGGGGGCTCTCCGGGATTTCAGCCTCTCCCAGGGCTTGCTCAGTCAGACTTGCTGCATGCAGAGCAGATGTCCCACCACTGTGATGTGGTTACTGATGCTGAAGCAGGTTTTGAACCTGCGCAGGCTTCAGGTGAAGAAGGCTCCAGTGAGAGGCTTAATTCTAAAACTAGAATCCGTGTCCTTTGAGCTGACCTCAGAAGGGCATCACCTGACTTCACCACACAGAATGAGGCAGGTTATAGTAGCCAAGGGAAAGCGTTCCACATGTTGGCTTCCTACAGTGGTACCTCAGAAGTCGAACAGAATCCATTCCAGAAGTCCGTTCAACTTCCAAAACGTTCGGAAACCAAGGCGCGACTTCTGATTCCAAAGAATGTTCACAAACCAGAACACTCACTTCTGGGTTTGTGGCGTTCAGGAGCTAAAGCATTCGACTTGCAAGGCGTCTGCAACCCAAAGTAGGGCTGTATTCTGTGACTGGCCCCTGGAAACTGCAAAGTGCTCTTCTTTAAGCCCTGCTGCCGAATCTATTTCTCCTTCTCCTCCCTTCCGGTAGAAACATTCATGTCTGCCCATATTGGGAATGGGAATATGTTGATCAGCTCCCATCAGCCTCAGTCAATATGGCCAGTGGTCAGGGATGGTGGGAATTGGAGTCCTATCTAGTACAGTGCCGCTGAGCAAGCTGTCTGATTGCAGCAGATCTTGCAACCAACTTCACCCAGCTGCCCACCCACCTTTCTGTCTAGCAGCTTGGAAGAACACAAGCCCTGTTAAAATCTGCACCTCCCTGTGCAATCCACTCTGTTGTATTGGCATAGGAAGGTTTCATGCCATGTCGAACCTTTCATCTTCCAGCACATCCTTACGGATGCCCTTTAAACATCTGGTAGCAATTATTATTCAAGGGCTTCAATATTGCTGATTTTTTTGTTTTTATATTGTTGCAAACTGCTGTGATATATATTTATGATAAAGCATTATATAAATATTTTTATATATAAAGTAATTAATTAAATAATTAAAGCTTCATTTTGGTGACTGCTGGCCGTTAGTAGTTTCTTACTCATTGTTTGCGAATATATTTGTGGGGGGGGATACGCAGCAACATGATTCCATACCCAGACGTGCAAGTCTGTTCTTAGGCGCCAACTCCATGGGAATCAGTGGAGGCGGTATAGTTCTGGTTCCTTTCCATGGGGCTTGCAAGGGAAACTTCCTAGGTGTCGGAAGCTGCCTCACACTTAGTCGGACCATTGGTCCCTGTAGCTTCCTGTTGTGTATCCTGACTAGCAGCGACTCGCTAGGGTTCAAGACTGAGGACACTTACAGCTCTCCTTGGAGATGACAGGATTTGAATCCAAGACCTTCTGCATGCGGAGCAGATGCTCTGCCAGTGAACTATGATCCTTCCAGCTTGTTTCTGCCCTGGGCTTCTGGAAGCCTGTAGGCTGGACAGCAGGAGGCCTCCCTTGGAAGCCAACAGTAATGTTTTAAGATTCAGGTGTACTTTGAGGTCTAAATATTTTATTTTTCAAAATGCAGCATCTCAAATGGAAACGAGGGAAAGCAGCTCCCCCATGGGGAGGAAACTGATGATAGGTCATGCTGATGTCCTTTTAAAGGGGTTAAGCTGAATGAGTGAAGGATAAAATAACTTGACACTAGAGAAGACCAGTGTTAGTCTAGTGGTCACTGGGTCATACTTGAAATGGACTTCATTCTGAAACTGCCGCACCACTTCATGCACACATAACCTTTTATTCATGTTATTAAAAAGTAGAAAGCATATATTCGAAACAGCTTTCCTGATTTGTGGAGCGGGAGTTGGGTGGAACTCCATTTTTAAAAAGCAGAATTTTTAATTTGCAAATTAACATCATAAATACATTTTATTTTATCCTAAATAATAATATATTTTAACAGGCACCTGCATCTATATCTCACAAATGCAGGGCACGGATGCAAGCTACAGAGAAGTCGAGGTGTCTTTTGTTTTTATTATACCTGGTATCAGATGGAAGGAACCTGTAAATCCTGCAACCAAAACCCTCAGATTCTGTTAACTGTGTAAATTAAGAAAGTAAGAGGCAGCCCTCACAGTCACACTCGCCTCTTTGCCAGGACTTTGCTGATCCAGAAATCCCCCCCATGTCTGCCTTTCCCTGTAACAACCTCCCTGTGTTTTGAGGTCTCCAGGGGAAGCTCTTGTGCTGAGGTCCTGCTTGTGGCCTGAGAAGAGGAGGCTGGACTCCCTGCGCCAGTGGCCTGGATCCAGCCAGGATTTCAACCAACATTTTATGTAGCTCTTTATAGTAAAAAAATCTCTTTAAGTGGTTTACATGTAAACTTTTTAAAAACATTGTCCTAAAAGCTAAAGCAGTGTACAAAACAAAATTAAAATGCTAAGAGTTTGAGTTCAGAAAAGCCTGGGCAAACATTTAGGTTTTTAAGAGGTGTTTAAAAGTCATTACTTTAGGAATGGCTGTTTATTGTTTACTGCCCTGATACCTTTTGATGAGGGGTGATTCATAAATATCTTAATACATATAAATAAATAAATTTATAAATCATCCTAATAAAGAAGTGATAACATGTGACTTTTACCTGTTTGTATCTCTGTGAAATCTGCAATTCCATTAAAACAACTTCCAAGGTTCACAGATCTTCCCTTAGTGGGTGGTGCAGACGCGCTATTCTGAATAGTGCTTTTTGTAGCATAGGGTTAGGGGCAGTGGGGTAAGTTTGGAGAACCAGCACAGGAGGTGGGGGGGGGGCAAGTGGCCTGAATAAGTTTGAAAGCTGCTGCTGTAACACTTTCCCCCTTCTGCTGTGTGCCTGTAGACAGTGGTGTTCCAGAAGGAGCCATCTGTGTCATTACGACGGCTGCGATTGATGTGCACCACCCCAACATCTCCTCCGACCTCTTCACGGTGGATGTGCCCATGAAGATGATGGGGAGCAACGGGACTTCTGCCAGTGTTGCCTCAGGCAGTGTCTCCAGGTCCACAGACAGCTCCGTCACCAGAGCCCAGAGTGACAGCAGCCAGACCTTTGGCTCTTCCACGGACTGCAGTACAACCCGGGAGGAGTCCTCTGAGTATTGCCCCTTGGAGAGGGCTTGCCATGTAGCCAAACGTGATCAGGTAGATTCTTCTTCCACCCACAGCAGAGTCAACAATGCCGTGGTGCAAGAACTGCTGTCATCCTTGTCCGACGATTCCTGCTTGACACAAAAAGGACTGGATCCGGTCAACCTTAAACTGCCAAGCCCATCAGGGTCTACCAAAGCCAGCCCAGAACTGGAGCACCGAGTGAACATTTACAACAGGAAGAACCAAGAAAGCTTTGGTATGTTTCAGATAAAGCCGGTAATCCACTTTCAGCAGAATACGCCTGTGATCGACAAGTATACGCCTTTGGAATCCAAAGAGCAAAAGTTAAACAGGGTCCCAGATTCATAGTCCTTTTGCTGCCATTGGGGTTATAAAAAAATTAAGGAGATGCTTTGCAAGGGAGACATACTAAAGCTTTAAATGGGGCTGCCGGAACCAACCCCCCGGGTGGGTATTTTGTGTGGATCGGAATGAGTTAAATATTCTTTTAAATAGGGGAAAAAATGCATGAGTTGTGAGAGAGCCAGCACGGAAAATTTGACATTTCTACCACCTGAAGTCCTAGTTGAAGGGATGGGGGCAGAGACCCATAATGTTAAAACAATGACCTCAAAGATGCATAGATTCTTAATGCGTTTTTTTAAAAGAAGCAGACACAAATCACACAGTTTTTAAGGAATTCTGGACAATCTTCTATCAGGTCAGGTTTCAGCAGGGTATATGATACAAGCGGATGTAAACTTCTCTCCTCCTCTTTCTTACAATCTCCCTTTATATGTGACAACTGCAAACCCCTTTGTATAAAGATGGCAAATATTTTTGTTCTTCCTGAGGAGAAAACAAAAACATTTTTCAGGGAGTACTTTGAATGATGCAGATCAAAGAAATTTTAAAAAAGCGATCTTTTTATTTTTAGCATGAACTTTGGGAAGAAAATATTTTGACAAAATTAAAAGTTGTCGTCTCCAAGACAACAGAGTAAAAATGGACATTTTACAAATATGGTTTTAATTAAAAAGAATTTTTTTATATTAAAAAATCCTAAATGCATGATGCTTCATTTTTTAAAAAATACTTTAAGCCTACTTTGGTGTGATATGTAGTGGGTGGGGGTGGGTGTTGTTTTTTGTTTTTTAAAGCAGCCGAAAGCAGCCGTGGGTCCCCTGTGGCCCTCACATGATCCTGGGCTGCAGTTCCATCATCCCCTTGGCCACGCTGCCTGGGCGGGTGGGAATTTTGTCCCACATCAGCATCTAAAGAGCCACAGGTTGGCCCCTCCAGTGCTAAAGCAGGCAATGTCATTTCATGTTAGACATTTGTTTAGCTCTCCTTTCTACATTAGGGGGTGGGGTCTTTTCAGACCATTTGATGTGGCTTATTCTTATGGAGGGAGGAGTGGTAGCCATGTAACTCTTATGCCTATCCTGTCATGTCTTGGAGGAGAGATCTATCAGCAAGCATTGGCCATGGCTCCTTATTCCCAAGTTCAGAAGTGGTGGGTGCTGACATGACAGAACCAAAATGGGCCCCCTGAGCAACAATAGGATTGGTTGCTGAGGGTAATCCAGAAATTTGCAGAAATACAGCAATTTTTTTTTTTTTTTAAGGAGGGAGGGATAACAAAGAAAAAACCCAAACTTCCCAATAAGGAATGCTCAGAAGCCACAGACAGTTGAGTGCTACTTAGAAAAGAAAAATGGAGGCTGGAAGGAATAACTGGGAGGGGGGCATTGCTGGCTGGAACCCTGAACTGGAGCACTCCTATTGAAAGGCAATGATACACCACCACATTTTTCCCGAATTCCTGCACAGGGATGGCTGGGGGGGCAACAGTGGGGCAGGGTTGTCTCCATGACCTGCTTCCCAGATGCTTCTGGCTGTTGGAAACAGGAAGCTTGAAAGTGAATGATCCAAGGGCACCCTTCTTACGGTGAGAATGTGAACAATTTGTTTTCAAAATATTGGTAGATAAGGAATTATTTTATACCCACTAACTCCAGATAGTTACCGAGCCTATGAAGACTACCTAGCTGCTTTTCCCTCTAAATAACACATGGCTAGAAGGATTGATTCCTCTTCTTATAAGGGCAGTAGTATTTGTTTTCTTGGTCCGAAGGTAGATGAGGCCACCAGCTTGCTGAAGCTAAGTCTGCTCTGTGTCTGGATGGCAGCTGTCTCCTTGTGCATTTCTGACACTGTATTTTCAAAATCATTTCTTGTGGGTGACCTGCAGATCTCCCACTCATTTCTTTGACCTTTACATCTTCTACTTCAGGAACCAAGATGAACCAATATAGGAAAATAGGAAACTATCATAAGTCTACCAAGCTCAGCATTGTCCATACTGAATAGAAGCAGCTCTTTGGGGCTTCAAACGGGACAATGCCAGATCAGCAAGGATATTATATTGAGCCAACTTGTGCTTCACCACCTCGCACAGAAAGTATGTGATACCCGCAGCTGAATCTAATGGTATTTGCTGTATCTTTGCCTGGAGGTACAAAGTGGTTGTAACTTTGATGGCGGTTATCCCCTTCCTCTGCAAGACAGATGCTATTTTGAAGATGGGAGTTGCACATGAAGCTGAGAGGTCTTGAGCAAGTCAAAAGCTAGACCGGCAGATGGGCTCAGGGGCTCAGCAGCTGGAGGCAGTATCTGGCAATGCTCCAGTCTGTCCCCTATGGCGGTTATTATTTTTAATACTTCTGTAAAGCAGCTAAAAGGGATCCTGCTTTTCCAGTCACATCAGGACACCGGTAGCTTGTTTTTATGCTGTTGACAGTGATCTGTGCTTAGCATTAGGAAGTGCTGAAGTGTGTGTTGGGCTGGGGCTTGCGTAAAGATGGAGGCTGGGGCAAAGCTATAGCTATCTCTGCTCCTTTCTTATGCTGGAGGACTCAGGTGGTTTTTGGCCAGTTTTTATTAGGAAAAAAAATCTGTTCATGCTGGATTCACACAGGAAAAATCTGATTCCTGTGGCTCTTTTGTAAATTACTGTAAATTCCACATACTGTTGTTTAGTTGTTTTTACTCATAAAAATGACACAAAACGGAAATACACAAAAATCAGTTGCTATAAACACAAATCAATAAAAACTTTTTAAAAACAAGCAAATGAAAGACGCAGCAGATCATGCGCCACCAAAAGAAGCCACAAATACTAAGAAAAACCCTTCAAACTAAGGGCCAGAAGTCTGGGTAAAAAGGAAAGTTCCTGCCTTGCGCCTAAAGCTAAATGAAGAAGGGCTAGGTGAGCTCTGGAGAGAGCATTCCACAGGCAGGGAGCCAGCAGGGAGAAAAGGTCCATACTTGTGTTGCCACCCTCCAGACCTTCTGAGAATGACGATGCAGAAGGGCCTCAGGTGACCAGTACAGGGTCCAGGCTGGTTCGCGTGGCTAGAAGCGACCCTTGAGGTATAGGTCAAAACCAGCACTTTAAATTCATCCCAGAAATTAACTGGCAGTGCAGTCAGGCCAGGATTAGTGAGCAACCTCCTGTCAAAATTCTGCATCAGCTGCAGTTTCTAAGTCATCTTCAACACATTGCTGTAATCTAACCTAGAGGTTACCAGAGCATAGACAACAGAAGTTAGGTTAATCCCTGTCCAGATAGGGGCGTAGATGCCCACCAACCAAAGGCCACGAGCCTCAAGTGATAGTGATTGACCCAGCAGCACACCCTTAGCTACACATCTGCTCCTTCAGAAGGACTTGCAGGCCACATCCCATCCATGCAGTCAAAATAAATTAAAAAATTGTCCAGTAGCACCTTAGAGACCAACTAAGTTTGTTCTGGGTATAAGCTTTCGTGTGCACGGCTACCTACCTGAATCCATCCATGCAATTTAGGGAACCACCCACTAACAGTGCCTCTGCCTTTTCTGGATTAAGCTTCAATTTATTAGCTCTCATCCAGTTGAAGACAGGCCAGTGGACTGCCATTATAAAGGCAGAGAATTATAAAGAGAGAAGAGAATCATTTTTTCTCCCTTTTAATTTTCAGCTGATGTCTCATGAAGCTGGAAGGAATTGCTGATATAAACTGGCTGAACACAGATGGAGCATTATATAGCTTTCTATACAGTGGAACCTCCTTGCACAATATCAATGATTCCTTTCATAGCTCACCTACACATTCTGTAACTAAATGCCTCCAATAGCCTACCAGGGAATATTCCTATCTAGCTCCTAGTGGCTTGAATCATTTATCACAGCCAGATACAGCTTTGCAGGACTAACACCATTTATTGCAAACCATTCACAAGCTTCCTTTGGGCCTACATGATTGTTTTGTCTGACTCCTTTTTGCTTCTTGTCTCTTTCAACTTTGTGGTTTCTTTATCTTCTGAAGTCTAACCACCACAGACAGGCTGTCTCTAAGGCTTCTGTTCTGGTTATAGCAGCTAACCATCCTCCCCCCACCCCCCACCTCCGTGTTATGTTGGCTGTCTAATCACGTCACAATCAGATTAGATCTGCTAATAGGGTGGAAGTCACAACTCCCAGATAGGCACCAGATCTGCCCAACTGTCATCTATTTATTAAAGATGCAGATCATGACAGAGCAGGAGATAGGAGCCCAAGGTAAAATAAAACCTAGTGACCATGCAGGCTTGGTGGAGAGGAAAACCAAGATGACAACATGCTATCCACAGGTTAAGATTTTTCCCAAGGGCCTACAACAGACCTCTGGGCCTGCAATCCACAGCCTATTGTTAAAGCAGCTGCTGTACTGCTAGATGCACTATTTTAAGGAAGCTAGTGGCTCTAGTGATATTTTATTAAAGGAACCAGGGGAGGCCTATCACTATAAATAAATAAAAAAGCACATACAGTGGTACCTCGGGTTACAGACGCTTCAGGTTACAAACTCCGCTAACCCAGAAATAGTACCTCAGGTTAAGAACTTTGCTTTAGGATGAAAACAGAAATCTTACGGGGGCAGCGGGAGGCCCTATTAGCTAAAGTGGTACCTCGGGTTATGAACAGTTTCAGGTTAAGAACAGACCTCCAGAACAAATTATGTTCTTAACCCGAGGTACCACTGTATATATTCTAATTTTTCCAAGTGTTACAATTGTTGCATTTCCAAAGAATATTTGAAGATTAGCAGCTAAGTCTTAGAATTCTAACTACACTGAAAATGTGAACAAAGCAAGTAAACCCAAATGGTGATTGACTGTACCAGTGCATGCAAGTATATTGTGGTAAATAATTTTAGTTCTTCCCTTCCCCCACCCCCAAAAGCCCCAAACTCAAGAACTGTAAGACATATTGTTTAGAAAGGTAGATTCAACATGCCATGTATATCATAAGCAGTCATATCTTCAAACTTATGGGGGGAGGGAACCAGGAGCAAAATCCATTCTGGAAGTGGAAGCTACCTTCGTCTTTAATCTGTTTAGTCTCATGTGCTGGAACTGCAGGACAGTGCAAAATCTGTCTGCATAATTTGGACATTTTGACACAATATAATGTTTTATTATAATCACTGCATGCAACAAAATGCATTCGCCAAAGAAGCTTTCTACATTCTGCTTACACAGGAAATCCCAAAGGGTTACCAACATTAATGTCATTTTAAGACACGGGGTTTGCTCATGTTTTTCTGTGTTCAGTCCTTGTCCACTGAACAACCAACAGTTGGTTAGTTGTTCCAGCACAGATCAGTATATTTCAGGGCATAGTAGATACATGTCAAGGCATGGGAAAAAGTGCCAAGTGGGGTCCTGCAGGGTTCCCGTCCTGGGCCAACCGTTGTCCAACATTTTTATAAACGACTTGGATGAAGGAATTGAGCGGGAGGGGTAGATAAATATTGCAGAAGACAGAATCAGGATTCAAAATGACTTAACAGATTGGCAAACTGGGCACAAACCAACAAAATGAATTTCAATAGGGACAAATGTAATGTTCTGCACTTGGGCAGGAACAACCAAATTCACAAATAATGTACTTTTCCGTGTACACCCCCCCATGTATAACACACACACCCCTATCTATTTTGGGGGACTAAAAATTAAGAAAATGGGAGATTGCCCAGTTGTTGAGCTTTTTTAGGGGGGGATTGTCGAAAATCACTCACCTGCCTGGCCAACACTTAACACTCGTGCGCGTCGTAACAGGCTCCAAACGTCGTCCCCTCAATGGCAGAAGCAACCTATTGCCCACCCAATTGCCACAGCAACATCTAATCAACACCACCCCTTGCCGCAGACACCAATAGCACACTGCAGAACATCTCTGACTTGCGGCATCAACCAATCCCATGCCACCCCTAGCCACTAACCATGTATAAGACGACCCCAGATTTTAAACATAATTTTTCAGTTAAAAAACATAGTCTTATACACAGAAAAGTATGGTATATGAAGGGGGACACCTGGCTTGCCAGCAGTACATGTGAAAAGGATCATGGGGGCGTGGTGGACCACAAGCTTAATATGGATTAACAGTGTGATGCAGCAGCTAAAAAAGCTATTCTAGGCTGCATCAACAGAAGTCTAGTGTCCAGATCAAGGGAAGTAATATGTCTCACTCTATTATGCCTTGGTCAGATCACTCTTGGAGTCCTGTGTCCAGTTCTGGGCACCACAATTTAGGAAGGATGTTGAGAAGCTGGAACGTGTGCAGAGGAGGGCAACCAAGATGATCAAGGGTCTGGAAACCAATCCGCATGAGGAGTGGTTGATGGAGCTGGGTATGTTTAGCCATACCCAGATATGATAGCCATCTTCAAATATCTCAAGGGCTGTAACATGAAAGATGGAACAAGCTTGTTTTCTTCTGCTTTGGAGGGCAGGACTTGGCTTCAAATTACAAGAAAGGAGATTTCTTTGGGAGGTTTTTAAGCAGAGGTTGGATGGTCGTCTGTCATGGATGCGTTAGTTGAGATTCCTGCACTGCAGGGAGGTGGACTAATGACCCTCTAGGTCCCATCCAACTCTGATTCTATGATTCATGGGGATTCCTCTTCGCATAAGTACAACACAAAATGTATCTGATGCATATTTTATTACAGAATTAAAAAGTCTTCATCAAATAGCTTGTAGTCAAATGGGAACTAAAAAGGCAAAAACAATGTATATTACAAGGCATTCAGATATCACCTAGAACATACAATTTTGGCAACAGATCACCAGTTATTACATTTTTTGTTTCATTTAAAAATAATTGTTTAAAATGATCATTTCAAAGCTGGTCACATTCATTTCTTCCCGAATACTTGAGGTTTTCACTTTTTCAACGCCGCTGTCAATTCAGGAACAACCTGAAAAAGCCATAAAAGCAGCTAAATTTAAATATGCAAAGAACTGGAACATCTTAGAAGTGTTATGAAAGCTTAAGAAACATGCTTAAGCAGCTAAACTTAAGCACATTTGGATGACCTTAAAAACGAACAAACCACCACGTGTTGACCAACAGCAAGAACAAAGTTTACATGATACTCAAGGTATTGTATGCTTGTTCTGCCCGTCACAGATGCAAAAGGTGTATGGCTGCTGATTGCGATGCTCAAGATCAGCATGATGACTGAACATGAAGACTTCTTTCTGCACTGGGCTCTAAAGCCTGTCCCAGCTCCAGCCAAGAAAAAAACCCCTTTAGAGCAGGTTGCTAAATCCAGACTCACCTAGTGGCAGCGAGAGTGGCTACTGGGCAGAGATGATGGGAGCAGTAACTGGACAACAACTGGAAGACCACAGGCTCCCCACTCCCTGCTTTAGCATGCAATGCTGAAGCTTTGTATTAAAAAAGCCAACAAATTACGGCATAGCCAAACTTTCATTTCAGCTGATTTATAAAGCTCAGAACTGTTGCTGTAGAATGTTGTAAAAATTTTATGTGAAAAACAGAGTTCTGATTTTATTTCTCTAGTTTTGAGAAGCCAAAGAAGCACTAAGCAAGCAGTCCACTTTATTTCAAATGCAACTTTGTGGTGGGATGTGCAAAATCAGGCCATGAAGGCAGACAGAAGAGCTAATTTAACTAAGCCGGTGTTTCAGAGGGACAGGTGCCAGCACCTTGGCACCTGCAGCAGATCTGTCACTTAACTGAGCTCTGCCCATGCTGCACGGTGATTCTTACTAGTCTTCTGAAGAGCAGCAATCCATGAAAACAGGTGGTGGATTGGCCTACTGACTACACCTGAAATGCTACCTAGTAAATATCAGTTACCTTCTCTTTCCAGGGGCTGTAGGATGCCCTCACTCAGCAAGATCCCAGCTGATGAATAAAGCCTCTCAATTATTTAAGAGATCTACATTTCCATTAGGTGGAAATAATGTGGTCGTACAAAATTTATTAAGGAAATTGTCTACATGTTGTTTCTTCCGAATGTCACTTTGTCTCCAGCTTATTAAAAGGCCCATGTTTACTGCCAAGCCGACAGGCATTAGTTCAGGAATAGCATTAAGGGCTGGCAGGGTTTCTGCCGCCTCTCCTCCATCTATATACCACCAGGCACCCATGCCAGGGGCACAGATTACATGCTAGGAGAACCCCAAAGGGGGAGGAGAGAAAAAGACTGAGACGGCAAGCGGCCGTTTCAGCAGCACAAGTAAGCATTTTCAAACACAAAATATAAGATGGCATGAAATAAATGTC
Organism: Podarcis filfolensis; assembly: GCF_964270895.1. Lineage (NCBI taxonomy): Eukaryota > Metazoa > Chordata > Lepidosauria > Squamata > Lacertidae > Podarcis > Podarcis filfolensis. Next base: position 2,103,388 of record NC_139610.1, on the reverse strand, counting down.
AGCACTGTTTCGTTCTGGGAAATTCACACTCTGGTCACTTTACATAACAAACTAAGCCAATCTTAGATTTGGTGTAAGCCACTTCACTCTTCCTTATATATTAGTGTTTACTTTAGTAACATTCTGTAATGGGTGAAGCCAACTGATTAAGATTTAGGAAGACATAACATAGATTGTAAAAAAAATATAAATGAATGTGATCCACTGAGGCCTAGCGTGATATGGGGTTGACCCAATGGGAGTCCTTTGCTTTCCTTACTACTGGAGATGAATTTAGACACCAAGGCACATACCAAACGGAAGCTTCCAGCTTTTTGTTATTAACATGCAGAGAGAGGGAATTGTGACTACCAACCAAAATCCATTTGCCCCAACCACAGTTCAGCCATGTCTTCAGAGCCAAAGAGCAAGGTAGCAACTCTGGCTTGCTGGAATCTCAGCCCTAGCCAGCTTGCCCTGCCCAGGAAGTTCTAGGGGAAATCCTTGGAGGCAAGAGGTCAGACAAGGAAATGCCCCTTCTATGGAGTACAGCCCAGTCCCCTGCCTGACCAGAGCTGACCTAGTGGTGTGTGTCCAGTAAAGGTAAGAGACCCCTGGACGGTTAAGTCCAGTCAAAGGCAACTATGGATTGCAGAGCTCATCTCGCTTTCAAGCCAAGGAAGCCGGCCTTTGTCCACAGACAGCTTTCCAGGTCATGTGGCCAGCAGGACTAAACCGCTTCTGGCGCAACGGAACATCGTGATGGAAACCAGAGCACACAGAAACACTGTTTACCTTCCCGCCGCAGTGGTACCTATTTAGCTACTCGTGCTGGTGTGCTTTCAAACTGCTAGGTTGGCAGGAGCTGGGACAGAGCAATGGGAGCTCACCCCGTCGCAGGGATTCAAACTGCTGACCTTACAATTGGCAAGCCCAAGAGGCTCAGTGGTTAAGACCACAGCGCCACCCGCCCAATAATCTAGCCTGATGTGGCCCTTCCAGGAGCACATTTAAGAACTAAAGAGGTGGAATTGTTTAACCGAGGGACGAGCCATCACATACAGACAAAGCCTTAAGATACCTGACTGCTGATTATAGGAGCTGACTCCTATGGGCCGAGGTCCCTTTGGCCCCCCCAAAAATATTTGAGAGGGCCAGACCCCCCCCAATTGATGGACATTGCCACTCAAATGATGTGCATATGCTGCATCTTGTGATCGATTATGTGGGGTGGGGTTTACCTGTGCTCCCCCCATATTTTATTCAAGATTGCACCCTTGCTGCCCATTCCTTCACTGCCACAGTTGCCAAAGAGATTTTGACACTTTTCTCAATTATTGAGGTGGGGTAGCACAATATAGATCCAGGTAAAACAGGTGCCAGTGGAATTTATGTGGTCAGGGCAATAGTGCCAGAAATAATACGTACCCTCTGTTTCCAAAGTGCCACATTAGCCCAGTCTAGGGGTGTGGACCTTTTTTGGCTCTGGTTTACCTTGCCTCACCCAACAGGCCAACTTTGACGGGTGGTCAGGGCAACCCACTTGTCAGATACATGATGTCACATGATTTATCATCATCATCATCATCGAGTGAGTTGTCCCACCCACCTGTCAAAATCACTGCCCTGCAATCGGAGATTAAAAGGAGTGTGGGAGTGCCTGGGAAACATTTTGCAGTGTTCCTTGAAGCAGCCTCTTCTCCCACTTCCTTTGAAGATGTTTTAAGGCAGGGAGACTGTTGAGAGTGCTGCAATGCACATAACTGGTCCTTCATCACAGAATGATGGGGTAATCAAGGGGGAAAAGCTGGCCTTGCATGGGCAGCAAAAGCAAGCAGACCCCATTTATTTGGAAGGCTTGCCTCACACTGGTCCTTTTTGGAGACTGTAGGGATCAGTGGAGGGAGGGCTTTCCATGAAAGTAGGCAAGGTTTGGGCCAAATTGGACCCCTTGACAGGCCCAGATTGCCCCATGGGCCAGAGGCTCCCCATCCTTGGCAGAGTTCTTATTTACATTGGCTTGCTTTATCACGAAAGCCAGCTGAGAAGCTCTAGACCATATTCAACTTCACCAGTGGAGGTGGAGGAAGAGGGGAGAATTGCACTCTGCTTCCTTACTTTGAATGCATTCTTCCCACTGGTCCCTCCAGGGGGCACTACAGTTATGCAGGGGCATCCTCACCTCTAAGGAAGGTAGGAGTGTACACTGGCACAAAATCAGAGTGTACCTCCTCCTACCATCTTAACCTGCAGCCCTGGAGTGGGAGTAGAGAGAAGCAAAGCTCCCTCTGTCCTTGGCCAAGCTACTGGGAGAAGAAAACAGAGCACCGGGAGGGGAGGGCTCAAGATTTCGGCCATTGCTGTTGCATGTAAAAGTGCCTCCCAAGTAACAAACCCAATAGGATCTTTTAATTGTAATCTGCTAAAATAAAGTTGTACAGCCATTTGCTCTCAAATACAAGCCCTGCTTCAGTTAATGCAGATTGTGGTCAACCCCTTGCCTGCAGAATTTTCATATAGTTCCATTCTGCTAATAAGACAGGAAACATGTTATTAAGTATTATGTAACACATATGGACAGGGACACGGGTGGCACTGTGGGTTAAACCACAGAGCCTAGGACTTTCTGATCAGAAGGTCGGTGGTTTGAATCCCCGCAATGGGGTGAGCTCTCGTTGTTCGGTCCCTGCTCTTGCCAACCTAGCAGTTTGAAAGCACATCAAAGTGCAAGTAGATAAATAGGTACCGCTCCAGCAGGAAGGTAAAACGGCGTTTCCGTGCGCTGCTCTGGTTCGCCAGAAGCGGCTTCGTCATGCTGGCCACATGACCTGGAAGCTGTACGCCGGCTCCCTCGGCCAATAAAGTGAGATGAGCGCCGCAACCCCAGAGTCGGCCACGACTGGACCTAATGGTCAGGGGTCCCTTTACCTTTACCTTAACACATATGGTCAAGGCTGTATAACCCCATTTGGGAGGCGGTGCTGGCTGCTGAAAGGGGCTACATAGATATTGGCAGATTCATTGAATATAACCCTTGCCATATGAGGTTTCAAGATCCTAAAGACTTTTTGCAGGGCTATCAAAATCCGTGCCCATCCCAAACAGCCTTCCTTGGATTGAGGTGGGTGAAGGAAACACTTCTAAAGTTTGAAGTACTGGAGAGTGGAAGGAAAGTGATCAGCACACATTCAATCTCTGTTTACGTCCGTGAGGACTGACAGGCTGCTTTAACCCAACAACTTTTGGAATGTAATCAGGTTGGTTCCCCCACAAAACTCACCTTAAACAAGTCGGCTACCAAACCATAATCGGCAACTTGGAATATTGGTGCTTCTGGATCTTTGTTGATAGCTACTATTGTCTGAAAAAAGAAAGTAAAGAGGGAGATTACTCATGGAGTACAAGTTATTTACGGCTTTCTCTGTAGTCACAGAATCACAGAGTGGGAGGAGACCCACTTGCCCAACCGCCTGCTCCATGCCCCCAGCCTTGGCTGGCCCTGCTGCTCTTCAAGGAGGTTCTTTCTCACTCTTCACAACAGAAATAAAACACTGAATGTTTACAACCTGTCTTGTGGTGCCTCAATCTTAATTCCCCCCCAGAATCTGTTGGCAAAGCATGTGTCAAGCCAGACACTGGGCACATGCAATGCCACATGGTGAAATTCTATTTGCCTGCCCAGGATCACACTTTAAATCCAGCCTACCACCCTTCATCACAAGCAACTCCCAAGGCAAAACACCATCAGCTGCTAGTGCTGTCTCAACTTCTCCGTTCTCACTCTAAAGCAGGGCTGGAGCACCACTGGCCCTCCTGGCTGGGGCTGATGGGAGCTGGAGTCCAACAAGACCATTCCCAGCCTCAAGCTGAACAACACATCTAAAAAGATGTGCCTGAGAATCAAAGACACGGGATGATAATAATAATCAGCATAGGCAATGGGCTGATTCCAGTTCTGAGCTGGGGCAAGAGGACTCCCAGTTCCCCTTCCCCCACTGCCAGATCTACTCTGGAATGTCCCCCAACCCCCTGGAGCCAATTTGGGGGACTACTGGGGGGGCTGGAGGGGACTGGAGAGAAAGAAGCTCCACTGCCCCTGGAAGTCTGTTGCAGGAGCTGCAGCATTGGATACAGTCCCCTGGATTGGAATCACTGCAACCATCTTATGGCTGTGGGCTAGGTAATTAGAAACTGCAGCCATTGTGCAAAGAGCAACCTTCAACATCCCCGAGGGCTTCAAAACACATGGGCAGCCCTGCTGGTTCAGACCAAAGGTCTGTCTAGTCCAGTATTCCATTCTGCATAGCGACCAAGCAGATGCTGTTGGGAAGTCCACAAGGAGGACAGAAAAGTCACAGAGCACCTCTGCTGTTGCTCCCCAGCAGCTGAGGTTCAGTGGCACACTGCCTCTGAACATGAGAGGTTCAATAAAGCCATCACAGGCTTCTTGAACCTGCCTAAGGACGTACGGCTCAAGTACCTCCAAAGGGACATTTTACTTTCTCTCTTTCAAATAGCAGCAACACCACTGTCCTACAATAAATTGCGTTAACGAATCAGCCACTGGCCCAATTAATGCTTAAGCCTCACCTGTTTTTACTTTCAAGTCTTTTATTTAAACATTTAGTTAATTTACTTAAGCAAAAGGTTAACTAACTAACTCAAAGCAGCTTACAGGCAACAAAGAAGCATAACATGAATTTATTTACATGCAGCTGTAAGTCACAATAATATTTATTTGCTAGTTATCAACAGTTTACTTTTAGTGAACTATTTTTCATATAGATATGAAAAATAGTTTTTAAGGGGAGAGTGGAAAGCAGAGAGATTCCATTATTTAAAGATAAATAAATACTGGTTTTCTACCTTGACATAACGACAAATAAATTATACATTTTGCTTGCAAAAAGCTTTGTGGACTACTTTCAGAAACATATTCAAAGTGTGCAAGTTCACAGTGCCAGATAATTGACAGCATGGAGGGTGGAAATCCACTCAGGAGATTGTTGCCATGGTTACAGAAGGGTTTCCCTTGCTTCCACACATTGTTTCAGCAGATACAACCCAACTCTGTCTAGGGTTTGATAAACACACAGAAGTGGGGCACAGTTCAAGTAAAAGTAAAATAAAGTTTAAGCTCTCAAAAATATGTTCTGAGAGTTCAAATATATAACAATATTCAGAAAAAAAACTCTAGCAAAACATATTTGAACATCTTTTTTTAAAAAAATGGCATTTTCAACACCCAAAGCAGTGGACAGAAATAGCACAACTTACTGAAGTGATGAAAGATTTGTTTTATTCAAGTCCAGTGCCAAAGCAATTTACAGCACATTTCTCAGCATGTCTATTCAGAATTCTGTCCCACTGAGCTGAGCATGTGTGTAGATCATGGAAGCCTTAGGGTAGGGCTGGGAGATATATTGATATATCATCCAAAACCAGACAGAAGGCCATATCGTGATATCGTTTTCATAATTTTTGACCTGGCATTATACCGCTAATCATGATGTGTGTATGTGCTATGCAAAAATCACAATGTGGGGCCAACAGTGAGCTCAGCTAGTGCCTCTACATAGCTCCATCCTTATTTCAGACATGGTGATATATTGGTATATCGTGATGTTTAGCTGGTGATATACTGCTTGTTGAAAACCAGATATCATCCACCCCTGCCTTAGGGCGCAAATAAGTGGTTCCCGCCAGGAGGGCAGCCCAGGGGCCACAGAAAAGAGTGTATTTCTTCATCTGCCCATGAAAAGGAAGATTCACCTTAGAGATCCCCTTGTGGTCACAGAAACCTCTGCAGCTGCACCCCCCCCACACACACACTTATGCCATCTGTGTTCCAATGGCGCAAGGGAGAGAGAGTCCTAAAAGCTCCCTTGTTCTCCAGGGAAACTTCTAAACTAGGAAGAAACATGTGCCAGCCCTAGAGCTGGCAGAGTAAATCTCCCAGCCAAGGCAAAAAGCTGCCCACCCCACCAGCTTCCAACCCAGCAGGGCTTGGATAGGACAGTTCCTTCACCATCATTACAGAGAGATCATTCTGCTCGAGTATTAGAGGGTGAGTATTTTCCCCAGCATTACTGGTGGAATCATCTGTTTGGGTGGTCATGACAAAAAAGATGGTCCAATGTAGTCCAAACCAGTCAGGGAGCAGCACACAAGATAGAACATGAATTGGATGTTCGCCTTTCCATATTGATATTGACTTTTAATGCCTCCTCCCCACAAAAAAATCATACGGAGCAGGAAACTATCTTAACGACATAGAGTTTAAGAATGAAAACTGCAGCATCAACAATCTTCCTCCACCAATTTCACCATTCTGGCAGGAGCATCATTTTGCTAGATTCCTTTCCACCTCAATATTAAACCATAGTTCCTTCACTTTAGAATGCTCATTCTTGCCATTTCTGCCATTTAATTATGTCTCTCAAAGTACTGTTCATGTGAAAGAGGGCAAATTGTTCTCTTGTTCGTCTCAGATAAGTCACTTTGTGAATTGTACTGTACTCCTGTGCACATTTGCCCAAAATAAGTTATTCTTTAGATATCTGAAGAAGTGTGCATGCACATGAAAGCTTATACCCGGAACAAACTTAGTTGGTCTCTAAGGTGTTACTGGACTATTTTTTAATTTTATTTTTTTTATTTCGACTGTGTCAGACCAACATGGCTACCTACTTACCTGAATCTGCCCAAAATAAGGTTTTACTGTGTTCAATGGGGTTTCCTCCCCAAGTAACTTTATATAGGGTAATAATCTTAAGGTCATGGCCAATAAAATTAATGGATGAAAGTTCTTCATGCCCATTCGTATCAACAAGTCTGCTCTGAACACTGGATGCAACCTCAATGCACTAACCATCAACAAATATTTCGGAGACTCCAAGCAGGAGGAGGAGTTTTAAAAGACACATTGCCCAGAGTATCAGCTACATGAGTTGGGCTCATGAACAGGTAAGAGGCACCCCAGCTGGTGTGTCATATACCACTATGGGCAATTTTTCCCCAGCAGTCTCCACAGTGGTGTGTGTGTGTGTTTGTGACACTATTCAGGTACTGAAACTATGTCCCAAAAAGGAGTGTAGCATTGTTCTGCCCAGACATATCTATTTGACTACATGGCTCCAATGTCCTTAGGATGATTTGTTAATGACAAGAAATAGTCTGACTCTTCACAATTCAAAGAGAAAACAAAGCACATCAGAGAACACAAAAAAGAAAACTGGGACATACAGGGAAGACACAGAATTATTTTATAGTTTTATAGTTTTCATGCTTCAACGTGTGATTTTTCTCACATTAAACTGCCTCTTAAAAAGGCAGGAAAGCTCTTTTTTCAGAGATAATGAAACCCACCTTCCACTGGAGGTACAGAAATATAATCTGAACAAGTCTTGTGGAAAAACATAGTTGAAAAACATTTCAGCTACTAATGAGTTAAACCTTTTAAAGTTTTATTATCATTTTATAATAGGGTTTCCATTTGAATGGATAAATGATGGAACATTCAAAAAGCGTCTTTTACTTTATGGAATAGTAAGTCCATAATTCAAATTGCACATTGTTATGCATGAATTCATGTGTCAGATTCTGAAATATATGAATATAGGTCTACGGCATAGGATTCTAAACAGAAACTGTTTTGCTTAAGCTATAAATTCAGTCTGCTTCTACGAATGGTCTGTTTCTGTTTATTTTGGAATGTGTACACTGTTAATGCACTATTGGCAATAATGTTGTGATATTGACAACTGATTTACTTTCTAGAATGGGATTAATCTATTCTATTTGTATATTTTACTCAACTGCCACCACCCAAAAGAAGCTTGTCTCTGCTTTGACTATGACCAATAAACTTTTCTATAGTACCTTGCTGTCTTTCATTCCAGCTAGGTGCTGAATTGCTCCAGATATTCCAACAGCAATATAAAGTTCCTGAAACAGAAAACAGAATAGAATTGAAATAAAGATTCAAACTAGTGGGAAAATGCATTCTGCAAACAAATTTTACCAGTGGGTGACTTAGGTTCAGTCTACATTGCTTCTGCTCCTCAATATTCTTTCTGGCTTAAGGAGCTTGCTCCATCATCTATGTGATCGCTCTTCAGTTATTTGAAAATGGCTATTGCATAGATGATGGGGCAAGCTCCTTTTCTTCCACTCCAGAGGGTAGGACCCAAATCAATGAATAGAAAGTGCAAGAAATACTGACTAAACACCAGGAAGAATTTTCTGACGATAAGAGCTGTTCGAATAGACTCCCTCAGAAAGTGGTGGACTCTCCTTGAATGGCCATCTGGCAAAGATTCTTTAGCTATGACTCCTGCACTCCAGGAGGTAGGATAGATGACCCCTGAGGTCCCTTCCAACCCTACAATTTTATGATTCTACTGGCTGTGGGAAGAAACCACATCAGTCACCGCCCAACATGTCAAAACATAGTGATCCTAAGAAGGGAGGATCCAGCAATGCAATTCTCAATCTGTCATTTTAGCTGCTCTTTCACCGACACTGAAGCCTTTTAACTCAATGTTTAGGGGAGAAATAGGCATACAGACCATGTAAGATTCAGAAAGCAACTGTACCCCACAGCAAATTTCTTATCCATTGACTTCTCAAAGCATTTCCACGCATGTTTACTCAGCAGTAAAGTCCCAATGACAGGGCTTGCACGCTATTTATTTATAATATTTCTTCCTCCTCTGCCCAGGCTGGGTTACAACAATATAATATACATTTATAAAAATAAATAAAACAATTTCAATTATGAAAGTAAGTAAAAGTAACATTTTTTACTGAAGCTGTCCATGCTCTGGTGAGATCCCACATGGACTACTATACTGCAATGTATGTGGAGCTGACCTTGAAGACATTCCAGGGACTGCCACTAGTTTGGAATGCAGCTGCTAGGTGGGGCAGTCCCATGAGACCACGTACCACTGGACCTGAAAGCACTGCAACGGTTGCCAGCAAGCAGCATGGCCCAGTTCAAGGTGTTAGTACTAGCATACAAAGCTCTAAATGGCTTGGGACCCAAGTGCATCAAAGAGTGGCATCAGCAAGCGAGGCTTTGGTAGTTACAACCAAAACAAAATCGTATACATTCAACAAGAGAGGTGGGTCCCACAAAACAAAACACTTTAAATAGAGTCAAGACCCTGACGGGAATTCTGCACTTGTGGATCTTGCTGACAATGCATTGCTGTGATAAGGCTGCACTAACTGGGCAATGGTGGCCAAGAAATGTGTAGAGGTCTATTTTTGTGCATGCAGAATTTGACATATTTATACAAAGTTAGGCAATCATACGGATTAGTAAAGAAACAACAGGTGGCAATTTAACAAGTTTCTGAATGCCTTAAGCACATCTGGAATCTCTGTGTGTGTGTGCGCGTGCGCATGCACCACACACACCTATTATGTGGTTCTAAGACCAACCATCACCCAAAACTTTTGTAACAGCATATCTGCCTGTCACAGTAAGCTATCATCCCTGCAGTGGTAGTACAGTGCAATTTGCAATGTGCTATGCTCTCTGGGTTAAATATTTATATTTTCCTTATGAAGGTGCCAACAAATCCACTTGCAAGCTCAACAGGTACCCTGGCCATATAGAGAGCAGAACAGCCAGGAGCACACAGGGAACATCCCAGAGTTCTCAACTGCACTGCAGTTTGGAGAATCTCTTCCAAGCCATATGAGAAATAAATGTGGTTTCTTATCTTCGGAGAAGAATCAGAAGACCACATGCTTTGTATATAAAAGGTCCAATACTTAATTACCAGATACTCCAGGTAAAAGGCTCAGCAGGTGATGGGAACAGCTCTCTGCCTCAAACCTGGAAGTCTCTCCCACTCAGATTCAACAATATTGGGCCAAATGCACCTCTCTCTCTCTCTCTCTCTCTCTCTCCAGCTCTCTGCAGATGCCAGGCAACCAGGGTGTGGGTGTGTGCGGAATGGAAACTGCAAACAATGGTTGGCTAATAAGTGAAGCCAATATCTGTGGAGCCCTCTAACCACCCGCCATGCAGCCCCGTTGAATCTGCAGAGCAAAGAAGCAGCAATTAAGCAAGGAAAAATGTGGATATTGCATGAGCCCACATTGCACTGGAAAAAACTGCTCAAATCCCAAGCAGTGAAGTAGTTCACATCACTATAGAGTCTGCCAGGTCAAACAATTTCATCCCTTTCTAATCCTTTTCACTTTAAGAACTTATATGGGGCTTTGATCAGCTGGGACACGTGATTCCTCTTAAGCGTGCTCAGGGTGTCTGCTTGAGTGCAGGGCCATACAGCGTTTCTTTTTGCTCTCGTGGGAAAAGCACATCAATTGCTTTCAGCTAAATGCACTCTCATATGAATATTTTAGTACAATTTAATGTTTCTGCACCAACCCCTGAGGAACAGAGCATCAATTTGAGAACACGGTTCTCTTGGACTTAAAAGCCACACTGGATAATGTAGGATGAAAGGGGCTGTCAGTCTTCAGCTTTTTAGCAAGTCAGAGAAAGAGAACCTGAAAATTCAGTCCCAGCTGCATACAAACAGCTCTTTGAAGTTTGTGGCTCAAAAAAGCAAGACAACGCTGCTGCGCATTCAGAGGAAATGGGCATTTCCCCCCCAAATCTGTTAACAGCACTGACTTAACCTTTGCGCCATCAACACCACTCCTGGTCCATTAATAAAATACCCAAATTCCCTCCTCCCAAACAGCAAACTGTCAGTTCTGAGAACTTAATTTAGTTACCATGTGCATCTTTACGGAAATTTTACAGTAAGGAGCTCCAGAATGTACTCTTTTAAAGTCACAACTTGCTAAGCAGAATGAATGCCAATATCGTTGAGGTATAAGATAAATATTTAATATTTAAATAATAGACTGGTGTGTACGTACTGCCAAACCACAATACATAATTATGCAAAGAAGCCATCACAATTCCAAGTGAAGTGTCAGTCATAAACTCCCCACTCTACTCACACAGCCATGAGGACTTCTGTCAAGCTTAACCACAGGAACCAGGGATCTTAAAAAAGAAACTCCGGTCAATTTCAAAATAAGCTTTAAACCAAGAGGGCTTATTATCAAGCTGACCGTGCTGTTTGTTTGTTTAAAAATCGCTGGTTCATTCCCAACACAAGGTTGAGTGCTTCCTCTTCAGGAGTGCTCCAGCCACCACCTTCCTCCAGCAGGCCAATTTATTCTCCTCCCACTCACCAAGGAACCTCAGTTTTTCTTTTTTGACTAAGACTGCAGCTACTGAACATGTTCCGTCCCAGTCCGCTGGAGCAATTTTCTAAATATTTCAGCCTCTTTCTGCTAACCTCAGGGTTCCACCAAACATACAGATGTTTCCCTCCTGTTCCTCAGAGGCCCCATCTTAGCTCCATTTCTGTCCACACTTATCACCCAAGTTCACTATTAGAAGGAGAGAAAACTTAGGTGCCTGTGAACATGTTGATAGAACAGTTCTCTGGTGGCCAAAAACCCTTCAGGATTATGCAAGATATGACAAAGCCCATTTATTATCTCAGCTCTGCACATTTTGGTGCCAGGAAATAGTGAGGAACGAGGACAACATGGGTGATGGCCAAGATGCCCAATAATGTAGCAATCCATACCACAGCGGTCCCAGGCCATAATGCTGCAGGCTGAGATCTCAAATGGTAGGGACCACTTATTTGCACAGCTCAGACTTTAAGTCCCGCATTATAATGAAACCATTTCAGACAACATTCCTATTGAATGGGGAATTTTTTTTCACCTCTCAGTCAACTAAGTACAATCATTTTTAATGTTTTACTTCTAAGAACGTTCCCAAAGGACTATGCTGCTAACTGAGCGCACTTTTAACGTATCTGAACAAACTGGCCATTTGTTCACAGAGCAAGATGAGTGCATTTTGAGAAAGCTTCTACTCCACTTAAAGGAACTCAACAGGCTGCCAAGCTTTCCAGAGTGGTCTGCAACAAACTAGTATACGTCTGTGGTTAGTACAGGAAGGGTTTTTTTAAAAGGGCCAAAAGCAAAGATATCTCTTGAAATCAGTGAAAGCATAATTAAAGGCAAACAGTTAGAAAAATGTGGCTATTTTCTTTCAAAACCATTCCCTTTGACATCTCCCAACCATTAGCAGAGAAGCAGTGGCATCAGTCAAAATCTCTTCCAACCTGCTTCAAATACACACCCTACTCAATATCAGCTGAATTCCCCACTAGGTCAGTTCTGAAGCCTATAAATAGAGTAATAAAAGCATCCATGACAAAATACTCTCCCCCACCATCGTGAACAAGAGTTTCCCTCACAACTTTACTTGCTCCTTATATCCCTTCCAATCAGATTTCAATTTTCAATCCACTGAAAAAAAATGAATTTACTCCATTAACCTGATGTAATTGTTTAAGACATGCTTGCCGAAAGTAAAATCTCAGCCATGTGACATGCAGATTCTTGTTAAAAAAAAATTATACAGTTCATCAACAATCAAGTCAATCCTTTTCATAGGCAAGTTGCTATTTATTGGTCTAAATTTAGCCTGGAACAGGCACGTCCAACTTTCAAGAGACAGCAATCTACTCCCACTATAAAAAAGTGATCTACCAAAGTTGTTGAGCTTTTTATAGGGACCCAAACTAGGTGGGAAGCAGGATCCCACGTTCAACCAGACCCACTGCGATCAACCATTGGATCGTGATCAACCTGTTGGGACATCCCTGGCCTAGAAGATCATACTGCATCACGATATTACTAAGTGCAGTTGTACACAAAACACAACTTATTGCAAAAACCAGAGCTGCCTAAATATGAAACTCCCCATATTGTGGATACCCCCCCCCCCATTTCAGATTCTATACCAGGTAAGTTTAAAATTTTAGTACTCAAAATTCACACAGCATCCTCTAAATGTCCTAAAAGAGGCATTTAGCCATTTCATTAGGCGTGCCAAATGTTTAAGCACTATATTATTATAGCAACTAGTTATACTGGAATGATTAAGTCTCCTGTCTCTAATATTTTTCCTATGCCAGTATTGTGATTTTAAAATCTGCATCAAGGTCCACAAAACTAAAATTCAATTTCCTCTTATGTTATGAGGCCATTCTGTGTTTTGTTCTGAATTAGCCACTGCCTTAAATAGAACCTTGTAGTATCTATTTGCTCCCCTTTAAAAATATGTAACCAGTCAAGTTACTGCAGTCCTGGAGATGCAAGAATGAAAACAAAACAGGCCAGTGATGTTGCATTTAGAGCTGAAACCATGCAAACAAATATATAATTGCAGTCATTCTTGTTACATATCCCGTAAGATTAGGAAATGTATCCTAGCCCTCAGAGCTTTGCATCATTCAGGACAAATAAGGCAGAGCTCTCTAAATACCTTTCTAAAAAATAACTGGCACAGCAAATGCTTGTTTTGGTTAATTATTTTATATGCCTTCTTAGAGGGAAATAAAATGAAGCATTAAAGATTTTGGCATTAGATATGCCCCTTGTTTGGCTGTATTAAGATGCTGAGGCCTAGCTTAGTTTTGTCTGTTTGCTGTAAATTTTATATGACTAAGCTAAGAGGTTACAATAGGTTCCATCACACTCCCTTTTTCCCCTTCATCCCAAGAGGCAAAGCTTCTGTCTACTTTAGAAAACCACACCCATTTCACCAATGTCACACGCTCTGCGGGTGAGGACAGTCAGTTGTGAGAAGCTCGACTCAAACTGCTGTGATACCATGCACCAGAAGGGAATCTTTCCCAAGATAAGGCAACACCATGAAGAGAAAAGGGCAGGGTTCTAGCAATCCTAAAGGTTCTCCAGGCTGGGAAAGGGGGTGGGGGAGCTGGCAGACTGCATGCAAGCCTGGAGACTGCATTACCTACAGCTCCATTAGGAAAAGGCAGTGGTCCTCCAAACTATTCCAAGGAATTTTAACCAGTCTCTTCTGCAAAAATAATTTGAATACTCACTGGTGCTACAATTTTGCCTGTCTGTCCAACTTGCATGTCATTGGGTACAAAGCCTGCATCAACAGCTGCACGAGACGCACCAACTAGAAGCAAAAAAAAAAAGATAGTTATCTCAAGAAACATAGAAGCCAACATTTAATGCTTCATCCTATGTGTCTTCCCATTAATAACAACATTTTCTTTCTTATACCCCACCCATCTGACTGGGTTCCCCAACAAAAGTGGGGATCCCTGATTTTCCCCAGTTCACCCTTCCAGCTTTAGGCCCCTCAGGAGCTACAGGCCCTCAACCTTCAGGAACAGATGGGGGGGGATTATGACGGGAGCCATAAAGAAGCAGCAAGAAAGCCCTATTACACTCCCCTCATGTTAGGATCCAAGCTAATGTATGCACAAAAGTCTCCAGCTACAAGCCATTTACCCAAATTTCACACACTTCAAAAGATATGCCCATAGAAGAAGAAGAAGAAGAAGAAGAAGAAGAAGAAGAAGAAGAAGAAGAAGAAGAAGAGAGGAGGAGGAGGAGGAGGAGGAGGAGGAGGAGGAGGAGGAGGAGGAGGAGGAGGAGTTTGGATTTGATATCCCGCCTTTCACTCCCTTTAAGGAGTCTCAAAGCGGCTAACATTCTCCTTTCCCTTCCTCCCCCACAGCAAACACTCTGTGAGGTGAGTGGGGCTGAGAGACTTCAGAGAAGTGTGACTGGCCCAAGGTCACCCAGCAGCTGCATGTGGAGGAGCAGAGACGCGAACCCGGTTCCCCGGATTATGAGACTACCGCTCTTAACCACAACACCACACTGGCTCTCATAGGATAGATAGCATCTCATAGGATAGATAGCATCCCTAACTGCTCTAGAACCAAGGAGTAAAAGCAGTTGTTACCTGCAGCATGCAACTCATCTGCAAGCTCATACAGCAGTTTAAAGTTTTCTCCACTCTTCAAGCCCCGTCCTTAAAAGTAAGATAAGAGGTTAGATATGTTCAAGTGCCTTGAAATCTCTGAGTCAGACTAAACACATGACCGTAATAAAGTGTTGTTGTACGCTCCACCCCACTGTCGATTTTTGCAGTGCTTTCTGTCAGGCACATATACACATCCCAGCCAAGGAACAATTCATTTTCCAACTGAACCTTCTGTAGCACTTTTATGAATCTTGAATTGTCAGGGATTGTGGAGTTTTTATGGGTGCAGAATGTTCCTGAATTTTCTCAAAGCTTCTCTGCAGCTGGGTTGTGTTTATCAGTCGTATGAGACTCAAGGTCAAAATGCTCAGAGTAGGAGATAAATATCCTGCTACTGAATGGTTCTGTATTCCTTCTATCTTTTCTCTTCAGTACATTCTGTGGTTTTTGGCTCTGTAACTGGACATGCTCTTCAGAGTGAAGCTCTGCACTTTGCCTGGAGATCCAGCAAGAATATTGGGCTTTGTAACCATTTTATGCTCTAAGAACCTCAGTAAAATTTTATTGAAGTACTTCTGCTTCCTGTGTGTGCGTTTTCTTACACTGGAACTCCACGGGATTTCACGCTACTTTTGCCCATGCCCTGTTGTGCTCTTTTCAGGCATGGAGCCAGGGGTGACTGGTTTTTGTCACCAGCCTTAACATGAATGTTGTCTGTTTGAGATTAATGTAATTATTTCTTCAGAATGATAGAGGGTTACACATTTATTTACATATCTACCATAACTGAAAAAAATTGAGGAATTAGAGCATAGTAACTTGCACTTCACTCCCCCTGCTGGCTTGAGAGTTACAGCTTTCAAGTAGAGTCGTATCTCGGAAGTCGAACGCCTTGTGAGTCAAAGGTTTTTGCTCCCGAACACCGCAAACCCAGAAATGAGTCTTCCGGTTTGCAAATGCTCTTTGGAACCTGAACGTCCAAGGCGGCTCATGCAGCTTCTAACTGGCTGCAGGAGCTTCCTGCCACCAATCAGAAGGCGAGCCTAGGTTTCCGTTCGACTTCCGAGGTACGACTGTAATAAAGGAGAGTACTGTTTTTTGCTATTTTATTTTTTCCCGAGATGGATGTGATAAACTAGTTGTGCTATTGTAGTACCCACTTATGCACGTTCTAATCGCATATGACCATGTATATGCGCAGCACCAGTAAATAATTAAATATACAGAATCATAGCAGGAAATGGCAGGAGAGAACTGGAGAGTCCTTGGGGCTTGTGAGGAGACCCCTCCCCAAAGCCCAAAGAGGACGTCCAGTGAGGGCAGGGGAAGCCCCAAAGAGACTGGAGGCGCAGCGAGGCTTTGATTACGCCGCTCAGTCTCTCTGCCTAATAACTGACAAGTGGGGTCGACAACAGCAGCAGAAGCAACCACTTTCCCACATGTCCTCCAGGTTCCAGCTCTAATGGAAAAAAGAGGTGTGGAGAGGGAGTGGGGGAGAGAGGTGGACAGCAGGAAAATGTGTGCGTTCAGAGGCTTTTTAGAGGCTGCTCATTTTACGGGATTTTACTTATGGGGAGGGGCCTGGAATGTAATCCCTGCATCATTGCAGGAGACACCACCTGTCATGCATGCAAACCGCCTTCACTGTATAAGCAGATCATTCTTCAAGCTAAGCTTTTCTAGCATTTTTATTATTCATGCTGATTACAAGACAAATGCTGATATTTACAGTTACTTTATTTCATCCAATCCCACACCACTTCAATGAATTGTACGCTTTCTCATTTTCCAGCTTCCAACTACAAATTACTGGTCAGAATTCTTTAGGGATGGTAGAAGGTACAGTGGTACCTTGGTTTTCAAACACCTTGGTTCCCAAACGCCGAAAACCTGGAAGTGTTCTGGTTTTTCAACATTTTTCAGAAGCCGAACGTCTGATGCAGTTGTCGGCTATTGTTTCTGGGGCGCTTGCACCAATCAAAAGCCTCACCTTGGTTTTCAAACATTTCAGAATGGATTAAGTTCGAGAACCAAGGTACCACTGTATTTGGCGCTTTTGTTTTTGCTATTTATTTTGCATTTTTGTTTTTGAGGCTTTTTCAGTTGATTTGTTTCTGTGACTGTGTGGAACCCAGTTCAGCTACTGATTGATTGTATGACTGCGAAAATGGATAAAAGCCCCCCATCCAAACAGTGACTATCATCAGTGAACGTAAGGGGAAAAAAATTATCTTTATCATCTACAATACTGTTTTATTTATTTTATAGCGTAGTACATTGATTATTGCTTTCATTTCAATGGTCTCGTTAGATAGTAAAATTCATGTTAAATTGCTGTTTTAGGGGTTGTTCTTAAAAGTCTGGAAATGATTAATCTGTTTTGCATTACTTTCTATGGGAAAGCGGGCCTTGGTTTTGGAACGCTTTGGTTTTGGAACTGACTTCCGGAATGGATTAAGTTTGAGAACCAAGGTACCACTGTATAACAAAGTTTTCGTTATTTTCTACTTTGCTAGAAATTTCACCACTAGTTCATCACAATTCTAGCCAATTAGCCACTACTTACCACCTGAAACAACCACCTTCGCACTAGTCAGTTCTGGCCGATCACTTTTTGTTAACTTTTGTTCGATCCATTCAGACTGACCAGCTGGTGAAGCTGCAGATACTGTTTATATCAAAAAACAAAACAAAGAAAAGACACTGAGCTTTTGAAAGGTACAAAGTCGTAGCCATAAAAACGACCTCCATGCCCAAACTCTGCAGTATATGTGATATTATATATATCAGCTCATCTTACAACTTTGCATTAATAAACAAAAGCATGTTAACAATTGTTTACAGTCCAGTCAATAAGAACAGGAGACTCTTTATCCCAGAGTTGTATGTTCTCCACCTCTGGCCAAAGACTCCTGCAGTGCAGGGGGTTGGACTAGATGGCCCTCATGGTCCCTTCCACCTCACTTTTTGTACATTTAATTAATGGGGGGGGGGTTTGGCAAACCTCAAGTAATTAAAAAATTTAGCAGACCTAAGCTGCGGCCTTATGCCACGTCAGATCATTGCTCCATCTATGGCAGTACTATGAACACTAGGAATGGGGAACTTGTGGCCCTCCAGATGTTGTTGGACTCCCAATGCCCATCAGTCACAGGGGACAGGGACAGGGGTCAATGATAATGGGAGCTGTAGTCCAGCAGCGTGTGGAAAGCCAAATGCTCCCTTCCCCAGCCTACACTGATTGGCAGCAGCTCTCTAGCATTTCAGAAAGCAGTCTTTCACAGCCCTTCCTGAAGATGACAGGGTTTGAAGTCTATAGTCCTTCCTCCATTTAAAAAACACAATAAATAAAAGAAAACATCAATATGGTTATACCTCTGGATGTTAATATGAATTCATTCAAAATATACCAAGACTTAAATAGGATTTTTTATTTATTAAATTTCTATCCCACTGTTCCTCCCAAAAGAGCCCAGGGTGGCAAACAACAAGAGATAAAATAAAAACAACTGAAACTGAGACTGCCAAAAGGAAATGTACAGTGAGAAACAGCGAGCATCCAGCTTGGTAGTAGTGCATGTAATTGTCCTTTAGATGCAGGTAACTGATCTAGTTTACACACACAAATGCCGCCATGCGTTTTGCCCGTCAGAAACATTAGGGCTCATATAGCAAATAAATCAACACGTGAAGTCACTAAGATGTTTACTCAGAAGTAAGTCTGAATTATTTCTACTGGATTATTTCCAAGTATGCATGTCTATTATTACATCATGTCTATTATTACATCAAAGCAGCCAAAACTAGGTTTTGAATCAGTTTACAAGTGTTTTATATGTGGTTTAGTAAGTGTTGTCCTTTTACTTCTTTTACAGACAAGCCCCTGAATAAGGCTTACAGATAGGCTTACGGACTGTACACAGTTACCCACAATTTAGCCTGTTGCAATTCTTGTTGTTGTTATAGTGTATGCAGTCCTTCATCTGAAGATCACAGGGTAGTTCACGACACGAAAATACAAAATAAGAACATAAGAATTCATAATAAAACAAAAACAAGAATACAGACATTTCTAACTCTCCATGACAGAAATAAAGCACATCACCACCACAGAGGAAACAACAAGTTTGAAACACCACTCAGTTTAAGATATGGTCTTGGTACGGTTATGTGATGCTTTGGCTGGGGCAAAAGTAGTGCATGCAGGTTAATGGAGCATGAGCTGTAGAAGAGACCTGGTGTGATGCATACTTTGGGGGAAGGGGAATTTTACTTTGGCAGGAAATGCATTGGGCTAACAGAATAACAAACATGCATCCTTTCCAGCATCTATGGGGAAAGCCTCTCCTTTTTGTTTGAATCAACTGAACCATTCAAAATGGCTTCACAATTTTGATACAGTAGTTTTACATGTAACCTGACCCAAGACGGCTACAAGAAAAGAGATATCCATGTGGAATGATTAGAGGACTCTAGGAGACAAAGAGTGGCAAAGTGTAAAGAGGGAAGAATTCAATAAATGCAAACTTGTGCAACTTTGTCTTTTTATTTGACAATAATGTTTTTAATCCAATTTCAACTTGAGAAGGAAAAAAACCCAGACAAACTGAACACTCACCTTTCTCTACCGTAGCACTACCACCACTTATTGATGCAGCCTCAAAGGAAGTACCTCGTACAGAGAACACCTTTATTTTTTCATCACACTTCACAGTGCACAGGGCATTTCCTACAAAAAGACCACACTTTCTGTGAAAATAAAATTGCAAACTCCAATGATCAGCTGCTTTTAGCAGAGGGCAGTAATGCTGTTGCTTAGACAAAACAATCCTTTCAGGCAGGAAAATTTAAGAGACTAAAAAATGGACTCAGAATAGGTTTACATTTCCTTGGTGTCACAGGAGAATTTTTCAGTAAGACACAGCAAGAGTTCACCTTCCCTGGTGTCTCAGGCATGCTGGTGTAGTGCACACCTGGCATCTCAACAGTGAACATCGCTGTCGCTTCTGGACGGGGGGGGGCACAGTGAGGGCCTGGTGGTGCAGCCAATTCAAGGTTCCTGCTGCCATGCTGGCACCATACTGAGTTCCCTGCACCTCGTGCCTCCACCTCTTGGTAAGCGGCAGAGACAGAAGAGTTTGGATTTGATATCCCGCTTTATCACTACCCGAAGGAGTCTCAAAGCGGCTAACATTCTCCTTTCCCTTTCCTTCCCCACAACAAACACTCTCGTGAGGTGAGTGGGGCTGAGAGACTTCAGAGAAGTGTGACTGGCCCAAGGTCACCCAGCAGCTGCAGGTGGAGGAGCGGAGACGCGAACCCGGTTCCCCAGATTACGAGTTCACCGCTCCTAACCACTACACCACGCTGGCCAGGTGTGCAACACCGCCAGGCCCTGGGCACCCCACTAAGCACCACTGGACACATTCAAGTTTTCACACAACTCATTAATACTACTACTTCTTATTATTTATTAAATTTCTGTACCACCCTTCATCAGAAGATCATAGGGTGGTTTACAATATAAAAACACAAAAATACAAAGCATAGTAACAAACAAAACAAAACAAAAACTTCAGTTGTGACCCTGATAGTGGAGAGAAAGAAGTACCAATATTATTATTTTTACAAAAGCGTTTAGCCACATCTACTAGACACTAAGTGCAGTGGTACCTCTGGTTACAAACTTTATTCATTCCGGAGGTCCGTTCTTAACCTGAAACCGTTCTTAAACTGAGGTACCACTTTAGCTAATGGGGCCTCCCGCTGCCACCACGCCATTTCTGTTCTCATCCGGGGGTAAAATTCTTAACCCAAGGTACTACTCCTGGTTAGCACAGTCTGTAACCCAAAGTGTTTGTAACACGAGGTGTTTGTAACACGAGGAACCACTGTATCTGAAAAAATATCCATTCCCTCAGCATGAAGGTACCGTAGCCATCCAATCACAAAAAATGTTTTGCACAGCAGGTGCATGCAGTCCCTACTTCCATTGTACACCAGACCTCTCCTATGCAGGTTTACTCAGAAATACACCCCACTGAATTCCATGAGACTTACTCCCAAACGAAATGTCCAAAGGACTGAAGGCTAAGAATGGGAGACTAGTTCTATTTCAGATGTGACATTAGTCAACCAAGATGTTTCCCAGATGGAACATTTTTAATGCACCGTGGCAGAAACACTGAAGCTGTTCGCAAGGAGAGAAGTGAGCAAGCAAACCCAATGCCTGAGCTTGGGAAAATAAAGCATGGTTTATTAAGTCATTAACATTACCACGTAAACCTGCTCAAAAAAAAATGCTCACTGACTCCATGACTAAGAAACAATTGCCTAGAAAGTGGTGGTGAGATATGAACAAACCTGGGCAGCAACATTGAACAGGTTCACACAGTCCATGCTTAAAGCATGGAGGGAAAAAGCAGGCAAACTATCTCCATCCCCACTTGCCTATCACCCACTATTCCAACACGCAGCACAAAACCTCCAGATAAAAACCTGGCAAGTCAAAGGCCTACACTGTCTAAAAGATTTCTAACACAACAACAAACCTATACCAACACAAGAAATACAAGACAAACTAGGGGTCAACCAAATAACTTGGCTAACACATCACTGAGCCTTCTTAAACAATCCAACAGTAAAATCAGCGGCCACTAGGCCCTTGACTAATTTCGAAAACCTTCTCCTGACAGCAGAGGGATACAGTAAAGGGATGGTATCCACATACAAAATACTGCTCCAGAATCCTACAAACCCCCTTGACGCAATCAAACTACAATGGGAGCACAACATAGGCTATGAAATTAACCCACCCAATGGACTAGAATGTGGTCTAAACCTCCTTCTAAGTCCATATCAGCTCGCTAGAAAAGCTAACCAATAAATTGAAACTGACATGGGGGCAAATAGAAGAGGACGCCTTCACCCCAGTATGGCTCCCCTTTATCACAGCCAACAAGATAACAACAAGAACCCAACAACATACAAATCAATCTGGCTTACCTGATCCAACAAGCCCCGTCCCCCCACAAATGCAAACAAACCTCACTGCAGCCAACCTCGGACAACTAACCATACCCTGCCCCCTAATACATCTCACTTCCAAGGAAATGTAATAAATGAATAGTAAGAGAACCTACCATACAAGAGAATATAAGCCTCACCACCCCACCCCTCCTCTCCCCCCTCTTCTTTCCAAACCTTATACTGTACTCAACACTAATGTCTCACAAGAAATGTAACTGATTTGTAAGAAAGACTGTACAACCTGAAAAAGAGACAAAGCATGTACTTTTGTAAAAAGAAAAAGAAAATATTTAATAAAAATATTTTTTAAAGAAACAAACAAACCTGGGCAGACTTTGTAGATGGATGCTCACTGTGATTCTCATTGCAAGGAAATGAAGTTATGTTTTCAAAAGAATGTTACAAGCTCAGAAAGTCACAACTGCCATGAAAAAACTACTGACAAATTTGGTTTGCATTTGAAACAAGAAAAGATTAAAAGTGCTGCACTTTTAATTCCTTCAACCATACTTTACAAGTAAGTTATAAAAAGGCAACTCTCAGAAATAATTGGTGCTTTTTATGAAGTTGTAGCTTTTTATGTCATACTACACCTATTTGTTCTTCGGAAAGTCTGCCAGTAATAATAATAATAATAATAATAATAATAATAATAATAATAATAATAAATTATTATTTATACCCCACCCATCTGGCTGGGCTTCCCCAGCCACTCTGGGCGGCTTCCAAAAAAATATTAAAATACTGTGATACATCAAACATTAAAAGCTTCCCTAAACAGTGCTGCCTTCAGATGTCTTCTAAAAGTTTTTATTCTCTGGACAAGATGGATTGTTTCAAGAAGTGGCAGAAAGATATATCTAGATTTGTCTGGCAGGGCAAGAAGCCCAGAATAAAATTCAAGAAATTAACTGATGCAAAGGAAAGGGGTGGATTTGCCCTGCCCTGCTTTACTATGAATCAGCAGCATTCTGCTGGTTGAAAGATTGGCTGCTTCTTGAGAACACAGACATTTTGGATTTAGAAGGTTTTAACAATGTCTTCGGGTGGCATGCATATCTGTGGTACGACAAGGTTAAAGCACATAAAGCATTTAAGAACCATATTGTCAGGAAAGCTTTGTTCAATGTTTGGATAAGATATAATAATAATAATAATAATTTATTATTTATACCCCGCCCATCTGGCTGGGCCTCCCCAGCCACTCTGGGCGGCTTCCATAAAAACCAAAAATACAATAAAATATCACACGTTAAAAACTTCCCTGAACAGGGCTGCCTTAAGATGTCTTCTGAATGTCAGGTAGTTGTTTATCGCTTTGACATCTGCTGGAAGGGTGTTCCACAGGGCGGGCGCCACTACCGAGAAGGCCCTCTGCCTGGTTCCCTGTAGCTTTGCTTCTCGCAATGAGGGAACCGCCAGAAGGCCCTCGGCGCTGGACCTCAGCGTCCGGGCAGAATGATGGGGGTGGAGGCGCTCCTTCAGGTATACTGGACCGAGGCCGTTTAAGGATTTATTGGAAAATAAAACCCCAAGGTGGCTGTCACCAATGGAAGCAAAAGCCCAGAAAAAGCTCAATATGGAGGCCAAATGGCCGAAATATTGGGAAATTCTGGAACAAGAGGGAGATAGACTAAAACTGCAGAGTTTTGAGAAACTAAAAAACAAAGTGCGAGATTGGCTTCATTATTATCAGATAATGGAGGCATATAATTTGGACAAGAAAATTGGCTTCCAGGTGGAAAAATCAAAATTAGAAACAGAACTGTTAGACCCCAAAACTAAGATTTTGTCAAGGATGTATAACTTGCTGTTGAAATGGAATACACAGGATGAAACGGTGAAATCTGCTATGATTAAATGGGCACAAGATGTTGGACATAACATTATGTTTGCTGACTGGGAACAGTTGTGGACCATAGGTATGAAATTTACGGCATGTAATGCCTTAAGAGAGAATATTATGAAAATGATATACAGGTGGTACATGACCCCAGTCAAGCTTGCAAAAATATATCATTTGCCCGATAATAAATGTTGGAAATGTAAAGAAACTGAAGGTACATTCTTTCACCTTTGGTGGACGTGCCCAAGAATCAAGGCTTTCTGGGAGATGATATATAATGAAATGAAAAAGGTATATAAGTATACCTTCCTGAAGAAACCAGAGGCCTTCCTTCTGGGCATTGTCGGCCAATTGGTGCCAAAGAAGGACAGAACTTTTTTTATGTACACTACAACGGCAGCAAGAATACTTATTGCAAAGTATTGGAAGACACAAGATTTACCCACTTTGGAAGAATGGCAGATGAAGGTGATGGACTATATGGGATTGGCAGAAATGACTGGCAGAATCCGAGACCAGGGAGAAGAGTCGGTGGAAGAAGATTGGAAGAAATTTAAAGACTATCTACAGAAATATTGTAAAATTAATGAATGTTAGAATGATGTTGGATAGAAATTAAGTGGTTTCCAGCTGTAATGCTTTAAGAGAATATGAAAAAAGGGTTATAAATAGGTAAAAACTTAATTAATATGATGTTGGATTGGAAATAAGTGGTATTAGCAACAAAGTTAATAAGAATATGTAAAAATGAATTGATAATGGATGAAAATACAGAGTTATAAAATGTTAAGATATAGAGTTAAGATAAATGAAAGAGGGTAAGGATTTGCTGATCTGATTATTTAAATGGGAATACAAGAAGGGGAGGTATGAGGAGGTCAAAGAAACAAGCAAATGAGTTTTAAGTTATGAAAAATGGAATTGTTTTTAATTTTTCTTATTTTTTCTGTGCTTTTATATGTTGTATCTTTATTTTTCTTTTTTCTTTTATTATGTGTTCTTGTATTTATGTTTTTGTAAAACTTCAATAAATATTTCTTAAAAAAAAAAAGTTGTTATTCTCTTTGACATCTGGTGGGAGGGCGTTCCACAGGGAGGGCGCCACTACCGAGAAGGCCTACTGCAGTCCTAAACATGTTTCCTTGCAAGTCCCACCTCCATTTGCATCCAGGATCCGTTCCGCAGCCTCAGACGCTCGATGAAAAGGACCCTTGACAAAGCACCGCTCTACGCATGCGCGAAGCATGATTTAGCGCTTCTGCGCGTGCTACAAACCCGGAAGTAACCTGTCCCGGTACTTCTGGGCTTGCCGCAGACGTTGGATGAAATGGACCCTAAACAGGGCGGACTCAAAACGAGATATTACTGTAGTATCAAATTATTTCGGTCACAGACCAGCATAAGAAAAAACATACGGTTAAACTGAACATATAAGACTTAAACAGGTAAGGGATAAAAACTAGTAATTAAAGGGTGGTTATATTATGCATAACTTTAAAATATAGAACAAGGATAAACAAAAGCGATTATAAGGGAGGGAGCGTGAAGGAGCATAGGTCTTGCATTTTGGGCCTAGTTTGTTGTATAAACCATCCTTTGGCGAATATCCATCAAGGCAGCACAAAATCTAGCAACTGAGTATGTAACATCTGGGTAGACCAATCATTAAAAACTGGGCTATTAAGTCTCCAATTAATTCATTATAAACCCAACACATTGTCAATGTGGTTCTTCTCACTTGTATGTTTACAAGAGATGATGAAAGAGGCAGAAAAAAAGATATTGGGGGGACAGACATTGCTAGTAATAGATAAGCACAAATAACTGTAGAATAAAATTATTAGAAGGTACATCAAAACCTAGAAGCAATCCATCAGTCTTTGAAGGCAAGGGAACATTGACAAAAGAAAGGAAATAAATCCTGCCATAACAAATTTAAAAGCCATAGAAGCTAATGCTTTCATGTCCAAATTAAATTATGAGATCAGACAAGCATGATAAGGCTAGACAAATAAGGGCAGCAAAATAATTAGGGAAAGTCAATTAAATATTACAAATAATCGTATCAATGTCTCACTAACGAAAAAAGATAACCCTATGGATTACTGAAATCAGAACTAATGTAACCCATATTAAATAAAAGGAACTAACTGAATGGCTTACAGTTTGCAAAATCTTATCAGAAATGCATTAACAGGAATACAATACATGTCAGCAGATTCTGTTAATTAAGAAGCTATATCTGGTTTCTCGGGACTTTGAACTACAATCCTGCAGTACTAGGGGTGATCCTATTAGTTGCGTCAGAAAAGCCATTTCCACTTTTCCTGTTACCAAAGCGATGTTAGATGCCCTAATGCAAACCTCTATAACAGATTGAGGTTGAATCCTGACAAGACAGAAGTACTGTTTTGGGGGGATGGGATGGGCTGGTGTGGAGGACTCTTTGGTCCTGAATGGGACAGGTGCGCAGCCTGGGAGTCATTTTGGACTCACAGCTGTCCATGGAGGCGCAGGTCAATTCTCTGTCCAGGGCAGCTGTCTACCAGCTCCATCTGGTACACAGGCTGAGACCCTACCTGCCCACAGACTGTCTTGCCAGAGTGGTGCATGCTCTGGTTATCTCCCGCTTGGACTGCTGCAATGCACTCTATGTGGGGCTACCTTTGAAGGTGACCTGGAAACAACAACTAATCCAGAATGCGGCAGCTAGACTGGTGACTGGGAATGGCCGTCGAGACCGTATAACACCGGTCCTGAAAAACCTACATTGGCTCCCAATACGTTCCGAGCACAATTCAAAGTGTTGGTGCTGACCTTTAAAGCCCTAAACAGCCTTGGCCCAATATACCTGAAGAAGCGTCTTCACCCCATTGTTCAGACCAGACACTGAGGTCCAGCTCTGAGGGCCTTCTGGTGGTTCCCTCACTGCGAGAAGTGAGGATACAGGGAACCAGGCAGTGGGCCTTCTTGGTATTGGCACCCGCCCTGTGGAATGCCTTCCTGTCAGATGTCAAGGAAATAAACAACTATCTGGTTTTTAGAAGACATCTGAAGGCAGCCCTGTTCAGGGAAGTTTTTAATGTCTGATGTTTTATCGCAGCATTATTATTATTATTATTATTATTATTATTATTATTATTATTAACCATTAATTCTGTTAGTAGCCGCCCAGAGTGGCTGGGGAAACCCAGCCAGATGGGCAGGATATAAATAATTTTTTTATTATTATTACTATATATGGTATACAGACTGACAACACTCACCTGCATAAATTGTCCTCACAAATGTGTCAGGAGACTTTATTTCAATTATGTCTGAGACAGGAGCAACATCAAGCTTAGCTGCCACTCTGGGAAGAAGATTCTAAACAAACGAAACAGATAGAAGCAAATGTTGCTAACAAGTTATAAACCTGCATAATGCTGACTACTACTCTAGTTTTATTGCTAAAAATTACAAATTAAGACAATACACTAAAGACGTATCTGGCAAATGAAAGTAATGGAAGCGCTATAGAAGCAGCACACTAAATGTTTTAGAAAAGCCCTGTATATATCAATATGCAATAATTACAAGTCATAATTTATAAATTAGTTTAGGGATCAATCTCTTTGGAAGAACAGATTTGTGGTGGATGTCATATATGCTCACCTTCCCAAAAGCAGATGCCCCGGCACAGATGTGGGTGTAATTAAACTGCTTCTGGGCTGCCAGAATCAATGGAGTCAGCTCCTCTGGGGATGAAACATATTGGTCAAAACACCTTATATTTTCCATCACAGTGGTGACTGCAGAGAATCTTAATGACAAGCAAATGAGTCTCACCGGGCAGAAATCCTTTGTATGCATCATGCTGCGAGACAAGAACTTTGACAACCCCTTGCACTTTACTCAGCTCTTGAGCTACCTGCAATGAAAAGGTTTATTATCACTATTTGTGCATGCAAAACCTTACTGCTGTGACCAGATGTTACTGGCAAGAGTGGTAAATAAATAGTAAGAGAAGACTCCCTGGGCTGATAGAGCATGAGGGGGGGAAAGAATGCCGCATTCTGCATTAACACTCTCACTCTCTCTGAAGTGTCATTCAAACACATGCTTCAACATATACTTTATTTTAGCTGAAAGCAGCACCCAAGGACCAAGAGTCGAATTGCATTCCAAATGCGAAATTAGCATAGCACTCAAAAAAATCAACCAGATTTTGATTGACATATGCAAGTTTGAGATTCTCTTTGCCAAACTAGTTAACCATTTTTACTAGACAAAGCCTTAGATTCTGTTTTTTTGTAATTTTTCAGCTTTATCATGGTGGTTGTAGATAAGAGAAGCTGCTTTTACAATTCCCAAACCCAGCATATATTTGTATTTAAGCATACATTATATAAGGACATCAATCCATTATTAGGTGATTTGCATGCCTATAAACAACTGGATATATCAGTCGCTCAGAGCAATAAAAGCCAATGGAACAACTGTAATAAACGTGGTCTCATTTATCATCACTAATAAGGTGCCTATCCTGAAAAGAAAAAAAATGATATTTGGGCAGTCTTTTAAAAAAGATCAGGCATGACTATGTTCCACTGACCTGAATTCCCCACCCCCTCCTTCCCTCAAGGCAGGATACAATTTTTTTAAACAAATAACAAGTTCAGAATACAGAAAGCATACTTCCCTTCCTCCTCCCCTTTTCAATGTTTTTACCTTCTCACAATTGGAGCCAGCTACTAAACATGAAACGTCCCCTCCAAGACGCTTTGCCGCAGTGATGGTATTTAATGTAATAGGTGAAACAGCCTCATTTGTGTGTTCGGCTATTACTAGTGTACTCTGAAACCGGTGAAGCAAGCAGACCTTTAAAACAAGAGAAGGGGGAAGAGGGTTTAACAATAACACTTGTAGCTCTTAAATTCAACTAATCTGTTGGTGAAGTTATCATTGCAGGCATATGCACCTTCATATCAGATGTCCTTGCAGAATCTCTGAGTTTTGAATGATATGGTATGAAATCACGTAAGTCAGCAATCTTATCTCGACCAATAGTTTGTTTAGAGAGCAGGTGCATTTTCTGACACTTCTGCCCAATCCCCTTTGTTTAACTAGGATTTTCCATGCCCCAAGGCCCCTTGTAATCCAGATGCTAAGGACATACCAGAAACAGCTGGGGGCAAAACATACTCAGACAGCACAAGCCAGAAGGTGCATGTTCTTACATTAGTTGTTCCAAATCCTCCCTTCAAACCTTTACCCCAATATTTATGCAGCACAAAGATGCTCCTCCCCAACTATCTCAGAATTGCTGGAGCTCTAGGGCCAAAGGTTTCCGTCCTAACTTGGTGGGTCTTTCTCCACAACACTCCCCAACCAATGTGCAGATTCCACTCACTATTCTCAAGTGACATTTGCAATACACGCTTAGCATACACAGGAGGTGTCACTGAACTCAATTTATGTAGTCATCCAAGACAATTTGTTATATGCAACAATGAATTAGGCTACAATTTGTAACTATGATCAGAAGTGTAAAAGTTCCTGTAAAATTCTTCATGTTCCAACTTAAGTATATTAAATCACATCAAGGAGTCAAGGATTTTTAAATCATTGAGGTGAATTGCCAGTAACAAATTACTTACTGCCAATATATATCAAAAACCATATTTTTGATTATGTTTCATAAATCATTTTTCATAAAAGTTACAAGCATGTATGGACTGTTTGATTAATAAATCCATGCTTTCATGGCAAAAAGCCCACACTTGCTAAAATTTATAGTCCGGCCACAAGCAAAATGTGCAGAACCACTGAAAGATTAGAGTTTAAGATTCCAAAGTAAAATGTATTTTAAAAGAAAATCTGGTGATTGTTGGAGGGAACATACAGTCAGAGGAATGATTGTTATAGGATAAGCTTCAGTCTTCCTATAACAAGTTTTGTAGCATAGATAATTATCTATTTACCAAAAAAGCATAATGTAAACTTCTTAAAATAAATCCGAAGAAGCAGAAATGCTCTTTGTAACTTAGTCATTTAACAGGGTAAAAGGAGGGTTTGATTTATTAATATTTCTGAGATTACATAAAAATAAATCAACCTCTTCACTATTCCTTCATGTGGAACATAACAAGGACTTTCCATTCATTCATTATTATCATCGGCTCATGCAAAATGGGTTTTTTTAAGTGTTCAAAGATTTGAGCCTTCCCTTGGCAAGTGTGCTGTGAACTTCCATTTAAATCTGATGGCATACCTATTTATAGCATGCTCCAAACCCAAGATCTGCCAGGATGAGCGAGTTTGGAACAGGCAGATCTACAGCTGAGCCCAGGCTGAAGTTATTCATGTCAGTTCAGCTGGAGATGCTGTGGGGTAAGTCCTCTATACCAGCTCAGCCAAAGCCAGTTGAACCAAAGCCAGGTTAAGTCCCCCAAAAGGATGTCCCAGGAAGAGGAGGGTTGGACAGGGCAGGGACAGACTTGAACCTATTCTAAACCCCTGTGCTGGGTTGCTAGGTCATGTGACTGAGGACCCATTTTCAGGTTGTTCCTTGTTCATAGAATAATGGAACTGTAGAGTTGGAAACAGTGTTAGAAACTCAGATATATAAGCTAGGTGCCAAATGGCTCCTTAAACCAGGATCAGAGTCACCAAAATGGAATGCCTAATTGCCATTTTGGGGCCAGACGCTTTGAAAGGCATATTTTTCAATACAACGTTTTGTTTCCTGAAATTCATTTTGATTGTACAGAGAAAATATAATGGATAGAATTCTATAGGGTGTGTCACTAGTGTGAAAACAGTCCAGATCCAAGGATCCCTAGGCATGCACCTCCAGATGGTGAAGAGGTCATGCGCCATCCTGGCACCCAGGTGGCCAATAGCCAGGTTCAAAATGCACCTGGTGAATTTCCAATGTTGGGTGGAAGGGACCCTAGGGGTCATCTAGCCCAGCCCCCTACAATGCAGGAAAATCAATGGCTCTGTGACAGGTGATCATCCAACCTCTGCTTTAAAGCTTCCAATGAAAGACAGTCCAGAGCTCTATGTTCCCCAGAGCACAGACTGAGACTTCCCTTGCCTCCAGTGTGAACCCTGCCTTGCACTATATTACTCCCTAGTTGGGCATAGCTGCATCATAGAGCACAAACACTGCACAGCCATAAGGCCCACTGGACGACCCTGGGCCTGTCCCTCTCTCTCATCTGACCTACCCTCAGTGGATGGCTGTGAGGATAAGATGGCGGGGGGAAGAGCGGGGGGAGAGAACCATGCATGCTGCCTTGAGCTCATTGGAGAAAAGTTGTGATATAAATGTAAAGAATAAATACCGTAGATTCCGGTGTATAAGACGACTTTTTAATCCCGGAAAAGAGGTTAAAAAGTCGGGGGTCGGGGGCCACCAGGTGGCGCATTAGAAGATGGCCGACAATAACATCTCTCCGACCCACACGAGGTAATTAAGAGGCTGCTATGGGAAGTATGCAGCCTTCCCGGCCCCCCCAAGGAGATGGGGGGGACTGCCTTGCCAGCGGTGTCCATAATTCACACCCAGATTCGAAAGAAGGGGGTGTGGAAACTTGGCACAAGCCCTCGGGTGAAGTCGGCTCTTCCTGACGCTGTCTCCAATCAGCGCACTGGTTCGCTTTAGCTCGAAATATATAATTGGAAATATATAATTGGAAAGAAGCTAAAGCACATACATCAAGCGAAGAGCGGGAGTAAAGACTGCTGATTAATGGATCTCTGTGAGCGGAGCGACGGGCGGGACAAATAAATCAAGTGATGAATCACCATTAAGAGACTGGTATGTTTGGAGTGAAACGGAAAGGGGGTGGAGGAAAAAACTTTTCTTTTTTTTGCCTTATGTGAGTATTAATAACCCTCCACCCCAGAGAGAAGAATCGTTGCAGTTTATTAATCACAAGCAGGAATTCAAGAACTGTGTAGAGTGAATTATTGATCAAAGAGAGGATTGGTAAACATCGGAGAATGGAGGAAAGTTTTATGACGCAGTTTTAAATGGCGTCTCGCTAAGACAGGCTTGCCTAAGAAGGACGGGGGGAGGAGGACCAGGGTCATCAGAATGTGAATGGTGATCGGAATGTGATCTAGACATGGCAGAGCCCTCTGAGATATGCTTGGCAAGCCTGGGGAAATCAACGGACAGGCTGAGGGAAAGTTCTTTACGGAGGTGTGGAAATGGCGTCTGTCCTTATGTGATATGATTTTTAGAGAGTGTAAAACCCACACAGAGGATGTTTGTTTTCAACCCGCTTGTGAAGATTATCAGAGATCGCAAAGAAAGGAATATATGATAACAACAGGAAGATGAGGAAAGTAACAAAGAGACTATCTGGACAGAACTGGATAGAGCTGTCTAATTAAAGCAGCAATATAAGTGATGCTTGGACCCCTGTTTGGAGCTTGAAGTATGGGTACCCCCAACAAAAAATTAAAAATCTGGCTGTATAATTTGGAACTAATGTGATTTGGAAATAATGTGATTTGATTGGCCTGATAATAAAAATTATATATTTTTTTAAAAAAGTTGGGGGTCGTCTTATACACCGGGTACTACCTCCGAGGCAGCAGAGGGTGCCGGGTGGCTTCCTCTTGGCGCGGAGACCGCCACCCGCTGCTGCTTTGGAGGCTGCCAAAGCTGCCGCCGCAGCAGTGGGCGGCGGGCTCCGCACCGCGCCAGGCGGCTTCCTCCTGCCCGGCATATAAGACTGGGCTTGTAAGACAAGTCGTCTTATAGGCCCAGTCGCCTAATACGCCGGAATCTACGGTATATATTTTATCCATCAAATTTCCACACTTAGATGATCATATAGAAATAAAATCAAATATTTTAGCTATTCCAATGTCTTTAAACAATTTTTAAAAGCAACAATGCTGTTGTTTCAATGCTGTTCTTCTGCTTAGCTCAGAATCTTTAAATCTTTCTGAGTATCTTTCTGGAGATGCCTGAAGTGGAATTTTGGCCCAGCAGCAGTTTGGACATGGTGTACTTGGCACACAGATCCTCACCGCTTCCTTCTCACTATCTCTTTCCCTGAACATTTTTATTACCTATTGTACCACCTTCATTTTCTACTACATTCCTGCTCCTAGTCTTTCACTACCAATACTACTACCACTACAGCTCCACATATACAATGTCCTATAACCATCATTCTTTGCAAGGCGCAGGACAGAGTCATCAGATTCTCCCATTCTACAAATCACTCCATTAATACATACTCTTCCCTCTGTCTCAAGGACATGTAGGAGCATAGGAAGCCACATGCAGCCTTCTCTATCCAGGCTTCAGATCCCCCACTTCACAGGCCACATCCTCACTGCTTTATGCCTCAAGTAATTTTGCGTGACTGGAATGCACCCTGGGATAAAAACTATTACTACTTTATTATTATTATTATTATTATTATTATTATTATTATTAATGCTTCTTGTAACACTGCATTAAATTCCACAAGATAGACACTGCTGCATTGCTAATATTTGAAACTGTGTTCTGCAAACTTGTGGAAGCCCATTTTGTCAAATGAAACAGACCTCACTCTTGCTGAAAACCTAGAGCGGCCCTACCAGTCAATGAGCTAGACTAGTATGGTATAGTAAGACTGGCAGGATAAGATCAGAGTGCCACATTAAGGCAACTGTTTCGAGATTTAAGCATTTAGCTACTAAGACATTGCTGCAGAAACAGGATGTGTACAATCTGTCCAGTTTCAGACACTGAACATTTAACCAACTATTGCAAAGATTGTTTGTATTTCACATGACATGTTGAGTGTCATATTTACACATGCACTAACCTTAACCCATAGATGTGAACCAATGGGTCCCACTGCCTATTGATACCAGAGGACCATGAACAGGTTACATTTAGGGCTGGGCAATATATTGCTATAGCGTCCAAAAATGAAGTTCATTTCATGATATTGTTTCATAATTTTTGACCTGGCAATATGTTGTGAATCATGGTGCATGTGTGTGCTGTGCAAAAATCACAATGTGGGAAAAACCATGAAGCCAGTCAATGCCTCTACATAGTTCCATCCTTATTTCAGACATCAGTATCAGACTTATTTCAGATATCAATATATCACAATGTTTAGCTGGTGCTATATTACGAAGTTGAAAATCAGCTCCATGGTTATTTCAGACATTGTGATATAGCAGTATATTGCAGTGTTTAGCTGATGATATACTGTGATGTTGAAAACCAGGTATCACCCAGCCCTAGTTACATTGGCAGGTTACATTGGCTAAAGAAGAACAAGAGCAAATCTCACAGAAGTGTAAAGCATCTATGTAGGAGGGGGAAGGAAAAATAATTTTACTTGTGGGGGGTCCCCATGTGTTTGGTGGAACAGAGGGAATAATGGGGGTGACACTCTTGAGAATAAGACATCTTTGTTTCAGTAATTACTTACACCAGTGGTGGACAGATCTGACTTGGAGGAACTACATTGTTTAAACTACCGGTAGTACAAGGTCTACCAACCATACTCAAGTTTCAGAGACAGAAGACCCACCCCGCAAAGTACAAAGTGCACGAGTACATGCTCAGTTCGGGGAAAAAAATTCAGGACCAGAATTGAGCTCACAGCCCCCGAGTCTTTTAGTAGCTGCTTTTGTGACGTAACAGTGAATCAGAAATTGTTGCAGAGCTCCCGCAAGCCACCCAGAGATCAACGAATCTACATTCTGTGAACCCCGTTTCCCACAATCTTATCATGAAAGCCACTCATGCAGGCGAGTGAGTGGGCTGGCGAAGGAGGAACACTTTATCTGGTTTCTGGGATGCTTTAAACGTCACACACATATGAATGAAACTCATACATATGAAATTTCATATATATGAAACTCTTGCTAAGAGGTTAGTATCCTGCATTTTCATTCTGATTGCAGAGGAGAGGGGAGTCCGCTTTTCTGCAGCCCACATAGAAACAAGACTATTAGCCTCTCTGGTTGCGGGGGGCGGAATGTGCCGGTCAGGAACTTTTGTGGGCTTATTGGCAATGCTGAAATGTAAAAGAAACACACCGAGAAACACTGACATTTATCCCTGAAAGAAGCTCCAGGCGGCACAGCTGCTTTTCCTCCTCCCAGTGGCGTAGCGTGGGGGGTGCAGGGGGGGCCGGCCGCACCGGGCGCAACATCTGGGGGTTAGGGTTAGGGTGCGCAAATCCACGGGTTAGGGGGCGCAAATCCATGGGTTAGGGGGCGCAAATCCATGGGTTAGGGGGCGCAAATTACTTGCCTTGCCCCGGGTGCTGACAACCCACGCTACGCCACTGCCTCCTCCTCCCCCTCCTCCCCCCTATTCTCATTCTCCAGACCCCCCTGCGAGGCGGCCCAGGCCGGGGGAAGCCGGCCAATTCCCACCGGGGCCCCCCGGCCCTCGCTCCCCGCCTGGATCCTCTCCGACCCCCTGCGACGCCAGAGCCAGGCCGGGGGAACCAGGCCCCGGCGCGACCTTGGCCCCAGGCGGCCCGCCCGGCGGGGAGGCTGGGCGGAGCTGCCCGGGCGGGAGACGCGCGCAAGACGACAGAGGAGGAGGAGGAGGAGGAGGACCGCCTGCCTGCCTGCCTGCCGCCCCCCGGGGCGCCGCGCAAGTCCCGCCACTCACCGCTCTGCGCGCCAGGCGCTGCGCCTTGAGGAGCCCCGGAAACATGGCGGTGCTGGAAGCCGCTGCGCCTCAGCCGCCCCAGAGGAAGCCCCGCCCCGTCGCCCGCTCCGAGGAGAGAAATCTCGCGAGAGCTCGTGGACGGAGGCGACCAGGGGCGCGGAGGTGAGGGAACGAGGGCGGGCTCGCCGGGTGGGGGAAGGAGGGGCGCCTTGTCTCTGATTGGTCGGCGCCGGAGGCCCCTCGGGCGCGGCGCGGCCCTTTCGCGGGCCCAGGCGGCGGGCCAAAGCGGGCCTCCTTCGCCAGGTGGTCGCAGTCTGGCCAGCCCCGCCCGCTAAGCCGCCCGCGGAGCTCTGAGGGGCCCCGACGGAGCCGCGCGCTCTTGAAGCCGAAGGCGGGCAGGCAGAGCGGCGCTTGGCTCCGCCGCCCGGGTCCCAAAGGGCCTTCTCCCAGTCGCCGCCTCAGGGAGCCTCGCGCCCGGTTGGGCGAGGGGGCAGAGAGCCGGAGCCTTTCGCGAGGCGCCCCGGGGCCTCGGCCTACCTCGCAGGGCTGTCGTGCCCGCAGCGCCCGGCCCTCCAGGCTGCAGACGGGGCCCAGGTTCCCTGGCTAGAAGCCCGCCCAAGTTAGTGAGCAGACTGCACCTTGCGGCCACGTTGGCGGGGCTTCTTATTATATTAATGTATATCTCCCCCCCCCCCGAACTCAAGGTGGCTTACTATTAAAACAAACAGCTTAAAGCATAC
This sequence comes from Podarcis filfolensis, assembly GCF_964270895.1. NCBI lineage: Eukaryota > Metazoa > Chordata > Lepidosauria > Squamata > Lacertidae > Podarcis > Podarcis filfolensis. Next base: position 2,067,275 of record NC_139610.1, on the reverse strand, counting down.
AAAAAGCAATCATTAAAAAACAAGGATTGGTACAATTAAAATACATACATATAAAAAGATCACATACAGGTAGTTACAATAAAAACACAGCACCAGCCCTTTCCTTACACATTGACTGTGAAGTAGGCCCAACTGTATTCATCGGATTTCACACATTCTCATTGCCATAGACTCATTTATGCTTTTCAACTTATCATAAGTACCCAGCTTGTTAATCAAAAGCCTGCCTGGTGCAGCTAGTTGAAGTAAGTGTATGTTGTCATGCACACTGATGGTGCAATAGGATTATTATTTTTTAAGATTTGTACCCAAGTGATTCTCAAAGTGGCTTACCAAAAAAACAAACATACACAATTCAGCCCAGCAATGCTCTGATCCGCTGGCTGGTGTGTGCCCTGCTTCAGCTCTGCAGGTCAAAAATAGTATTTTTAAAATGATTAAACATTGGCAACCCACACACAAAACAGCCCAGTGAGGACTGGGTATGTACCAGGAGCTACAGGAAAAAAAGTTGGAAAAGAAAAGGTGGAAATCAAGAGGGGATGAAGGTGAATTGGGCTGTGTGAGCCCCTAACACCAATAGTATTCCAAAGGAAGGCATGGTTGCCTTGCTGGCTGGAACCCTGAACAGAATGGCTGTTAGGGGCTGAGGACATACTGCTACATTTTGATGCATGTCCTGCTTTTAATGTATATTATTCAGTACAACAATCTTGGAAAGGAAGGTCGTTATTCGCATTTTACAGATTTGAACTAGTTTTAACTAGGAAACCATGTGCTTTAAATGTGCAGGGGTATGGAGGTAACAAATTGTCATGAATGCACAATATAAAGGATGTCTGGAGGGGCTCTTAGCAAAAGCCACGTTGTGCACCCAGGGCTAAACTGAGATTTGGACCCAGATCTCCATTCAGCACCATATTCATTAAAGACCACATCAGCTATTGCAAACAGAGATTTGGGGAAGAAAAGAAAAGAAAGTTTCAGTGTGGCTGATACAGATTGAGGCCAAGCCAGTGCTCTGTTGCAAGGAACACATTAAGAACCTCTGAAACCTGATGCAGCTTGAAGGCAGTTTGGGTTGGATGACATGGAGCACAGCTGTGGGCTTGTCAGCCAAGGTCAACACAACTCTGTTGGCCCCGTGGGTGGGGGAACACAAAGGAGTGCCCATTCTCACACCTGGCCGGGGTCCACATGGTTTGTGTCTTGGTTAACCATACTTTCTCAGTCCCCACAAGGCATTCCTGCCTCTTCATAGCCTAGTCAGATGTATCCTGTATCCCTGAGCAAGGACCCTTCAAGAAAAACACAAGAGCTTTTGTGTTCCACTTCCTTGCATGTCTACCCAGAATAAAAAATACATGGGCCTTTGGTTACCAAATTGAAACGAGGTCTCTCTCCCACCTCCTTCAGCCAATTTCTGGAAGCTGTGCTTGGCATATCTTGCCAAAACCAAGAAACCCAACATTTGTATCTAAGTGGAACATACAGTAAATCTCTCCCATTCCCTCTGCTTCCATCTGCTTGAAACTTGGAGGGGGCCCTCCTTTTCATCTGTGCGTAGGTGGCTGGAACAGGGTCAGAAAGACCAGACATTAAGCTTCTCCCCCCCCCCCTCTTGCCCCGCTACTGCAGGACCTGCCAATTGTCTAAGTGACCCAGCAACTTCAAAGACCAGTCATGCAACACCAGCCTAGTATGGTATCCCCATTTCCAGAGGACAGATTTACTACTCCTTCAGCCGACGCCCCTTCCTCAAGAGCCAGCACAAGCCCCATTAAGTCTGCAGAGCCCATTTCAGATTTGGAGGCTCCTTCATTTGCCTGCGTGATTTATGAGCTTTCAGGAGTTTTTAAGGAATTGAGCGTCTTTAACTTGGGATTTGAATTTCATTGGAAAATATGAAAGTGATTAAGAGGATAGCTCCTTGGAATGTGGCTTGCGTTCCAGTGCATGGAGAAAGCAGATGAGACAGATCAATTCCAAAACCAATGACGTGCCTAAATTTCCTCATGAAACTCGAGAGAGACAAGAACTGGGCACAACTGCAGCCACATGGGCAGAGCTGTGTGCTGCCACAATGTTAAAGGGCTATGGCAGCTTCCTGAGTTCAAAACCCAGCAGATACGATTGCCACCCTGCCTGTGGCATCTCAGAATAAGCCACAAAGGCCCATCAGCACTATATATTTAAAGCAGTATCATACCACTTTAAATAACCTTGGCTTCCCCCAAATAATCCTTGGAACTATAGTCAGTTAAGGGCGCTGAGAATTGTTTGGAGACCCCAGTCCACCTTACGGAACTACAATTCTCAAAGTGTTTTGACAACCCCTCTCTTTTAGCCCTGTGTGGGGACAGGCCATTTGTAATATAGACAGCTTAGTTTTGGCTACATAATGATGTGGGGCCAATCCAGCCATCCTTTTTGTTGTGCATTCATGATGATTTGTGCTCACGATGCTGTCAAGGTGGATAGATGTGATCCTGCTTTCAATGCTGTTTGGGCCTGCAAATGTTTCAGGGTGGCCATGCTGCTTTGCTTCCAATCTGTGCTTGTTCCATAGCTTTCTGATGAAATCCTGTCACTTTCCAGGCCACAAATGTTCTGGAGGGGGGAGTATTGTCTTGTTTTTGCTGCACTGCAGCACAAGAGTGCCCCTCCTGACTGCAATAATGTTGTAACACTGGGGCACCACAGAACAACTAATAAAGCTGAATGGGGTGTGGATGGTCCAGTATAAATCCACCACGAATGTGCTTTTATTGTGTCAATGACATATTGCAGAAGTGCACCCACAAAAAGGCCCTGTCCTGAGGGGCCCCTGACACTCAGAGAATGAGCAAGCTGCCTTACCGTAGAAGGGGAGTTTTGTTGGGGGAAATTTGTTTTTTAAAAGTGATTGTTTTGTTCATTTGTTTTCTTCTTTTTTAATTAAATTGTTTTGTTTTGTTTCATATAGCAATACAGATGTCTGAGAGATACAGAAACTATCAATGGCTTGCCTGTTTGACATCGTACAGTCCACAACTTAAGAAAGAAAATAATGCAGAGTGAAGAAATTGTTATTTCACAGAGATAAAAACAATGCTATGAATAATAAGAGCATGATTCCATGGAAGCACAGCAGAGTCATCAATAATTAGTCCTGGAATACAATCAAAACTAGATAACACTATACTTTGCAGGAACTAGGGTTTTTTTGAAGACTGAAGGTTCTTTTTAAAAAAAAAACTTTGGATGTGTGTGTGAATGGCCAGTTCAGGGCACAAGGAAAGCGAGCGGCCCAGTTTCCCCCCAACAACACTTGTTATAGATCCTTGAAAACATTTGAGAGGCACTTAACAGCATGTATCTGTCCTTTAGTTTCAAATCAATTGGATCAATGTGGCGAGCATCATGAGGCCATATGGATTTGTGACATACACCCATAACCCTTGCAAACCAGAAATCAATTAATGACCATCTTCTGTCCATAAAGTTTCCTTCTTTTGAGACAGATAACACGTTGTGGATGTTCTCCAGATTCATAGAATCATAGAATTGTAGATATTTGCTTTTTGTCAGCAGAGCACAACGTTCAAAATAGAGATAATGAAATAAATTATGGTAAATTGTCTATATTACAGGTGGGCAACCTATGACCCAGGAAACACATATTCCTCCTTTTTTATTATTATTATTATTATTATTATTATTATTATTATTATCCTTGGTTCCTCCAAGCAGTTTAAGTTGGTCACATGATTCTCCCCACTCTCAATATTATCCTCACAACAACAACTCAAGGTGGGCTTGATTGAGAGGCAGCAACTGACCCAAGGTCACCATTGACTGAATGAGGATTTGAACCCTAGGGCTGTATCCAGTATTAGTCCTACTCAGAGTAAAGGTAAAGGGACCCCTGACCATTAGGTCCAGTCATGGCCGACTCAGGTTGCAGCGCTCATCTCGCTTAATTGGCTGAGGGAGCAGGTGTACAGCTTCTGGGTCATGTGGCCAGCATGACTAAGCCACTTCTGGCGAACCAGAGCAGCGCATGGAAACGCCGCTTACCTTCCCACCGGAGCGGTACCTATTTATCTACTTGTACTTTGACGTGCTTTCAGACTGCTAGGTTGGCAGGAGCTGGGACCGAGCAACGGGAGCTCACCCCGTCGTGGGGATTCGAACCGCCGACCTTCTGATCGGCAAGTCCTAGGCTCTGTGGTTTAACCCACAGCGCCACCCGTGTCCCCCCTACTCAGAGTAGGCTTATTGAAATTAGTGGGCATGACTATCTCAATTCATGTATTGCTTCAGGAAGTGTGATTTAGGTAGGTTCACCTTTAAATAAGAACTGAATTAAATTTCTTCCCTAATAGAGGACACTCTCAACTCCTGCTGTAAACTAAAAAAAGAGAGTAGTAATATGATGGATATGCTGTCTCCTGATTTCAGCCACAAATCCACAGACATACCTTGGTGGATCACCTGAATAAAATTAATGAATCAGATTCCTGGAAATATGCTAATATTACATTGATACCAAAGCAAGATCAAGATCCAACTCAGGTTGGACTATAGACCCATTTCCTTGATCAACTGTGACTACAAACTGTAGTAATATTAGCTAGGAGACAAATTAGTTTTAAAATATTAGATACATGAAGATAAAGCTGGATTTCTCCCAACAAGAGCAATAAAGGACAATGTTAGAACTATATTAGATACTGTAGAATATTTTGAAAAGAGAAATGATAAGCAATTAGATGCAGAGAAGGTGTTCAATAATGTTTTTGTTTTTTTTAGTTTTATGGGGAAAATATTGAATATAATGGGCTGGGGGGAGAAAATTGTGAGAGGGATAAAGGTAATATATACAGAACAAATTGCAAGTATAATAGTGAATGGAGTGGTAACAGAAAAGTACACTATTACAAAGGGCACAAGACAAGGTTGCCCACTATCACCATTATTGTTTATCTTGATACTAGAAGTGTACACAGGAGTGCCTGGCATGCTCTAGTCCATGGGGTCACGAAGAGTCGGACACGACTAAACAACAAGAAGTGTTATGCAGGGAATTAAGGGGAAATAGTGAAATAGAAGGCATACAAGACTGTTGGATCTAGAAGGATATGGGAACAATTTGGGTGGCATGCTTACCTATGGTATGACAAGGTAAAAGGAAATAGGGATTTTTTGAGTCATTGTATAAGGCGAAGCTTATATTGAGTTTGGACTAGATACAGAGATTTATTTGAAAGGAAAACCCCTTTATGGTTATCACCAATAGTAGCTGGTGCATCAAAGAAATTAAATATGATGGAGAAGTGGGGTAAATATAGAGATATAGTGTGGAAATCTCTGTAAATTGAAAAAGAATATGAAGACACAAGAGAATGGAGATCAAATTGGTTATACTGTAATAACATCAAATTAATGAATATTTTAAAAAAGATTTAGTAAAAGGTTTTACGGACCAAATATCTGATTTTTAAAAGATTCTGCTTGAAGGAAGAAAAAAACTGATTTCAAAAATGTTTAAACTATTATTAGAATGGGAGACGAAAGTTGAAATGGTGAAATAGGTAATGATAAAATCGGCCAAAGATTTAGGACCTAATATAGAAATAAACACTTGAGGAAAGTTGTGGACAGTAGATATGAACTTCACTGCTTGCTATGATTTAAAAGAGAATTATATGAAAATGATGTATAGATGGTATTTAACACCAGATAAATTATCTAAAATGTATAAGAAGGTCTCCAATAACTGCTGGAAGTGTAAGCAAGCAGGTGCTCCTTTTTCATATATGGTGGATTTCCAAAAAAGGGTATTTTGGAATAAGATATACAATGAGATAAAAAAGATGTTTAAAGTGAGTTTACCAAAAAACACAACCCCAAAACCCCCTGAAGCTTTCCTGCTAGGGATTATGGGGACAGAAATTCCAAAAAAGAATGGTTAATTTGTTTATGTATGTAACTATAGCAGCTAGGCTTCATTATGCTCAGAAATGGAAAGATGAAGAAGTAGGTGCTAAAGAAGGATGGATAAGATTCAGACTGTGCTGAATCAGCAAAGCTAACAGCTATACTAATCACCTAATGATGATTACCTTTTTGAAGAATGGAAGCCCTTTTCAGATTATTTGAAGAAATATTACAACATAAAGAATCCACAACCAGGTTTTGAGCTATGAGCAACAGAAAAAAATAGAGACTATTGTGTTATGATTATCATTAAAAAGGAATGAAGACAGGGTGCAGCAAAACAGGGACAAGGAAAACATCACGGAAGATGGGTTGGGAAGTAAGAAAAGAAATCTATTTAAAATGTATTGGAATTTTATCTTTAAAATTTTCAAAAATTTAATAAAAATGTTTTAAAAAATGAAACTCGTGAATCACTGGTGGTCCCCAGACCAGAGTTTGTGAACACCCTGCCCTAAATAATAAATTTCAAAGAGGTAAAACCAATATAACTCTCTTAAAACAACACCATTTGTTTCTCCAACCTCAAGATGCAATCCTCACAACATTTACTTGATCCTGATCCTGAAATCTGTTGTAATTACTTTAGAGTAAGCAGGCATAGAATCAGGCTGCATGTGAATCTGTGTGTTGAGTAAGGAGGCTTTGAATCCCCTTCATATCCTTTTTCTTCATTAATTACCATGTGTTTACTTATTAAAGGAGTGGCACACACCCCTTTTTAATCCGACTTCAAGCTTCCAAAAAAAAAAAAAAATCAGCTTCTAGGGTGATGAGGCAGAAGGAATTTTTAGTGGGGTTATCAAGCTGTTAATGAAGAATAGAACAGGTTGGGATTTTTGCCTTCCTTAAATAACAAAACAAGGCTAAACCTTATATGGGAAAGCCTGCCAAGAAAATTAGCTCCTTTGAGCCAATTATGGATCTGTGACTTAGGAGGAGAACAAAGCTCTTCACAGTTAAATGCAGTAAAAAGTAGTAAATACAGGTTCTGATTTTTTTTTTAAAAGTATGAGAAACAAAAAATCATGTGAGATATATATTGTAAATTTGTCCACCAGCTATGAAAAGCCCAGCAAATGGTTGCAAGGTAGGTATCTTGAACCTTTTCAGACCCAGGATCCACTTTTAACCCAAGCATGCATTTTTGTTAATATTTTGCCATAAATTTGCATGGTGGTAGTGCTCCTGTTGTGACCAACCTTGACCAGTGATGTCATTCATGCTCCAGAGGGCTAGCAAAACTTGTGTCCCCTTAAAGACTGAGAGACTGAGTACACATTGCCAGCTTAAAACACAGAGGTCATTCTGTTTTTCAATTCGGATCAAAGCTGGTTTTGGGGGGGCGGTAACATACCAAAATGCAGTATTCAAGAAATGGTGGTTTAGATACAGGACAGATACACATCTTTTTTGTAAACTGCTTTTAGTTTTTTTATTATTTCTTTTTTTTAATGAAATAAATAGAAATGGCTAACATCTCCATGCACCCACCGCTTCCCAAGCCACCAGTGGAAATACCCCAAAATGCAGAATAAATGGGAGCGCACACACAGCCTAACAGATTTACTATCCATGCCTAATTACCAGGAAGCCCATTGAGTTCAATGGGATTTACTATGGGAATGGTGCATCCAAAATACTATGCAAAAGGCTGATGCTATAGAATAGAATCCTGTGATGCCACAACACAGCAGGCAGGTTTTTTTTTTCTGTTATCAGCTGAAGAGAGGGAGTTTTAACTGTGGGAGCTGCTGGTGTTGTCTTTTGTGCTGCTGTGTGCCTCAGAATCAGGATGTAAATATTAGTCAGTCTCAGATACATATTCATGTAAATATGTTTCAGTATACCAAGTAAAAGGCATATGTTATTTTTAAACAATGTATCATACATAGTCTTTTCTATGAGAGAAAGAGAGAACTATTAAAAGGGTTAAATGACCCAGGGCAACTTCCGCATAACTCTGTAAAGTATAATTATCACATGATGGCCATAAGCAGTTGAGCAAAAATCCACTTTAACAGATGCCTCTGAGGGATCTATTGTATTTAAGGGGGTTGGACTAGATGACCCTTGGGAACCCTTCCAACTCTACAATTCTAAGTTGCTAAAAGACTCTTGTTTTAATTCATAGCAACTCCATCCATTTCTCATTCCTGTTTGTCCGCTGTGGGTTAAACCACAGAGCCTAGGACTTGCTGATCAGAAGGTTGGCGGTTCAAATCCCTGCCACGGGGTGAGCTCCCGTTGCTTGGTCCCTGCTCCTGCCAACCTAGCAGTTTGAAAACACGTCAAAGTGCAAGTAGATAAATAGGTACCGCTCCGGCGGGAAGGTAAAGGGCATTTCCGTGCGCTGCTCTGATTCACTAGACCCGGAAGCTGTATGCCAGCTCCCTCGGCCAGTAAAGCGAGATGAGCGCCGCAACCCCAGAGTCGGTCTTGACTGGACCTAATGCTCAGGGGTCCCTTTACCTTTACCAGACTAGGACCCAGCAGACCAGAGTTCAAATCTCCACTGGGTGACCTTGGGCAAGTTGCAGTCTCTCAGCCTAGCCTACCACACAAGGTTGTGGTGAGGATAAAACAGAGCAGGGAACTGTGAGCACCACCTTCAGCTTCTTGCAAGAAAGGTGAGATAATGGTGATGATAATGTTATAAAAGTTTAACGATGGTGTTCTGATGTCCTCTAAAAGCCAACAGGAAACAGTTCTTTTATGCAGATAAAAATTTGTTGCTTTGCACAAGCAACGTATACTGTTTTATAACATTTAAAAGTGTGTTACAATTTTACAAAAGTAAGCATCTAGCTGCAAGGCAAGGGAATTCAATAATAACTATATATGTTAAAGAGGAGATTTAACAAATTTGTTGTTATTACTCCTACTACTATTATTTTCAATTTTTGCCTTTTTCATAAGATTCCAGGTTCCAACAATTTACAAGTACAATATTATTTTGAGTATCTGTTACTGGTTTGTTTTGTTCTTGTTTTTATTATGCATTTTGTGCTGTGAACTGCCCTGAGATAAACAATAAGCTTGGCCCTAAATTTTAGATTTCAGTCTAAAAGGATACAATAGATTTCCTGTATTAGATTTTATGCTTTGAATTTTGACAACCATGGCAGCACTTTGGATATGAATAATCTATACTAAATCTGGCTTGATGCAGATTAGATCCTGACATACAAAGGGAGTCTTTTATCACTTATGGCTAGTGTTTTAGGAGCTTATAACTGCAATAAGGTAGAGATTATATCAGCATGATCCATAGTATCTGAACCATGACAAATTCTTTTTTTGTTGTTTAATGACCTCCAGTGCAAACTACTTGTGAGCCTATGGCTTTGTTGCTTAAGCACGCTTTGTGAAGTACAGCATGATATTGTAATGAACTTATAGTAAAAAGGAGTAATTAATTAGGGGAAGCACATTCTTATCCAGGATTATATCACTAAGATGTTGCAACAGTTTCTTCATTTAAAGCACATACCCCATTGGGAACTGCTTTGGGAACTGTAGTTTCCCCTCACAGAGCTGATTCAAGCACCCTTAACACACTGCAGTTTCCAGGATTTGCGGAGGAGGTACATGCTTCAAATGTATGATGCATTACATGATCTCACTACAGGCAGGATGGAAGTGTCGTGATTTGATCAGTTTGGAAGAAAGGCCCATGTTTTAAAGAATGCAGATGTTTATAAGGGCACAATCAGGCATCCCCAAACTCGGCCCTCCAGCTGTTTTGGGACTACAATTCCCATCATCCTTGTTAGCTAGGGATGATGGGAATTGTAGTCCCAAAGCAGCTGGAGGGCCGAGTTTGGGGGTGCCTGGTAAGGCTCTTGCATGAGTCAGGTCTCCCGAGAGCTGCCTGGGCCACCAGAGACCTCCCTGCCAAGGGGAAGGCAGACAAGGCCTCCCCTGGACGACCAGCATGCTTAGTTTGAAAAGTCCAGCCGTATGGACTTCACAGTGCATGCATAGCATAGGAAGAACCCAGGAAGCTGCCTTATCCTGAGTCAGACCATCAGTCCTTCTAGCTTAGGACTGTCTGCTACTGTCTGGCAGCAGCTCTCAAAGGTTTCAGGTAAGAGGTCTTTCCCAACTCTACCTGTAAATGTTGAAGACTGCACCTCTGCATGCCTCTGTTGAGCTATGGCCCTTTCCTGTCAGCCAGGCTTCCTCAAACTCAGCCCTCCGGACGTTTTTGGCCTACAACTCCCATGATCTCAAAACATTTGGAGGGCTGAGTTTGAGGAAGCCTGCTATCAGCAATACAAAAGCTGGAGCACTCTGCACGTAGCACCTAAGATCCCTGCTTTATTGCTTTTGTCCTATGCTTTCCCTCTTCAGGCATTTATTAGCATTAAAAAACACAGTTCCTGATCACAGGCAAAGGACTTTCTGTGTATGCAGCTGTATACATGAGGCTCCCTACAGCTGCGTAAGACTGGATTTTACTATCTCAGTGTCACCCACCCACCCACCCGCCACCAGTACTGGTTCAGTACTGGTTCAAACTTGTCTGCCTTCCCCCTGGCAGGGAGGTCTCTGGTGGCCCAGGCAGCTCTCGGCAGACCTGACTCATGCAAGGGCATAGGAAGTTGCCTTACACTGTCAGAACCTTGGTTTTTCTGCATTGTCTACAGTGCTTCCCCAGGATTTTAGACAGGAGGTCTCTCCCAGCCCTGCCCAGAGATTCCAGTGATCATGAAACTGTATTGGTGGAAGGGACTTAAATGGCCATCCAGTCCAATCCCCTGCGGTGCAGGATGGAACCTGGGACCTTCTTCAAACAAAGCAGATGCCCTCCCCTGAGCCATGGTCCCTCCCCATATAGCCATAAGTCAGGCCAGCACTGCCATTATACATTAATAATAATAATAATAATAATAATAATAATAATTTATTATTTATACCCCGCCCATCTGGCTGGGCCTCCCCAGCCACTCTGGGCGGCTTCCATAGAAACCAAAAATACAGTAAAATATCACACGTTAAAAACTTCCCTGAACAGGGCTGCCTTAAGATGTCTTCTGAATGTCAGGTAGTTGTTTATCGCTTTGACATCTGCTGGAAGGGCGTTCCACAGGGCGGGCGCCACTACCGAGAAGGCCCTCTGCCTGGTTCCCTGTAGCTTTGCTTCTTGCAATGAGGGAACCGCCAGAAGGCCCTCGGCTCTGGACCTCAGCGTCCGGGCAGAATGATGGGGGTGGAGACGCTCCTTCAGGTATACTGGACCGAGGCCGTTTAGGGCTTTAAAGGTCAGCACCAACACTTTGAATTGTGCTCGGAAATGTACTGGGAGCCAATGTAGGTCTTTCAAGACCGGTGTTATATGGTCTGGGCGGCCGCCCCCAGTCACCAGTCTAGCTGCCGCATTCTGGATTAGTTGTAGTTTCCGAGTCACCTTCAAAGGTAGCCCCACGTAGAGTGCATTGCAGTAGTCCAAGCGGGAGATAACCAGAGCATGCACCACTCTGGTGAGACAGTCCGCAGGCAGATAGGGTCTCAGCCTACATACCAGATGGAGCTGGTAAACAGCTGCCCTGGACACAGATTTGACCTGTGCCTCCATGGACAGCTGTGAGTCCAAAATGACTCCCAGGCTGCGCACCTGGTCCTTCAGGGGCACAGTTACTCCATTCAGGACCAGGGAATCCTCCACACCTGCCCGCCTCCTGTCCCCCAAAAACAGTACTTCTGTCTTGTCAGGATTCAACCTCAATCTGTTAGCCGCCATCCATCCTCCAACCGCCTCCAGACACTCACACAGGACCTTCACCGCCTTCACTGGTTCTGATTTAAAAGAGAGGTAGAGCTGGGTATCATCCGCATACTGATGAACACCCAGCCCATCCTCCTGATGATCTCTCCCAGCGGCTGCATGTAAATGTTGAAAAGCATGGGGGAGAGGACAGAACCCTGAGGCACCCCACAAGTGAGATCCCAGGGGTCTGAACACTCATCCCCCACCACCACTTTCTGAACACGGCCCAGGAGGAAGGAGCGAAACCACTGTATGACAGTGCCCCCAGCTCCCAGCCCCTCAAGACGGTCCAGAAGGATGTTATGGTCGATGGTATCAAACGCCGCTGAGAGATCCAGCAGAACTAGGAAACAGCTCTCACCTTTGTCCCTAGCCCGCTGGAGATCATCAACCAGTGCGACCAAGGCAGTTTCAGTCCCATGATGAGGCCTGAATCCCGACTGGAAGGGATCCAAATGGTCCGCTTCTTCCAGGCGTGCCTGGAGTTGTTCGGCAACCGCTCGCTCAATCACCTTGCCCAAGAATGGAAGATTTGAGACTGGGCGATAGTTGGCCATCGTGGCCGCATCTAAAGATGATTTTTTAAGAAGCGGTTTAATAACCGCCTCTTTCAGCGGGTCTGGGAAGGCTCCCTCACGGAGGGAAGCATTCACCACCCCACGAAGCCCATCGCCCAGTCCTTCCTGGCTAGCTTTTATAAGCCAGGATGGGCAAGGATCCAGGAGACAGGTGGTTGGTTTTACTCGTCCAAGCAGCCTGTCCACATCCTCGGAGGTAACAGATTGGAATTGGTCCCACTCAACTTGACTAGACAGAACTCTAGCACTCTCCCGCCCCGGCCCTGCTCCCACGGTGGAGTCTACTTCTTCCCGAATCTGAGCGATTTTATCTGCAAAAAACTTTGCAAAATCATTGCAGGAGAACATGTGGCCCGTACTGGGCCCCGATGTTGCAGGTGGTTCCGCTAAATTGTGAACCACCTGAAAAAGTCTCCTGCTGCTGTTTTCTGCAGATGCAATAGAGGCAGTGAAGAAATTCTTTTTTGCCGTCGCTATCGCCACTTGGTAGGCTCGACGTTGAGCTCTAACCTGTGTCCGGTCAGATTCGGAATGAGTTATCCGCCACCGGCGCTCTAGCCGTCTCAACTATTGTTTCATAGCCGTCAGCTCCATGGAAAACCATGGGGCTGTCCAGGCTCCATGCAATCAGAGAAGGCTCTTTGGAGCCAGAGAGTCCTGGTTAGCTCCGCATTCCAACAAGTCACCAGTGAATCAGCTGAAAGGCCATCAACATGGGATAAAGCATCCCCTACCACTCTCTGGAAACCATTTGGATCCATTAAGTGGCGGGGGCGGACCATCCGAATTTGTCCCACCTCCCTGCAGAGGGGATGGGTCGCAGAGAAGTCCAGTTGCACCAGGAAGTGATGCACCAGGAAGTGATGCAATGTTAGAGTGTCGGTTCCATTGTTAAAAATGCCAGCATTTTTAACAATCTCCATGCCAACTGTCTCTCCATGCCAACTTCTTTCTGCAACCTTCCCACCTTTATCCAGCACATTTTTATTGCAGAGCCCCACAGTGAATTGAAAGGATTCACCTGCTTAATCTTCCAAAATCCAATAATGATTAAAGAATCCCAACCTGCTTTACCACACCACTGGATAATTTAAAAATTGTGACGGCATCCTTTATTGTTACTTTGCAAATGATTATTTGGTGGGGAGGTGTGAAAAGATCTTATTTACTGGAGAATATTCATATACTGCTTAATATATACCAGCTCTAGGGAAAACACCAGGAGTTCCACGTGGAATTGGCAGCATTTGGACAGCAATTGTAAAATCCTTTTCAAGGATGGATAGAAAATGCCAGGAAGCAGCTTTGATCACAACTGTCCCATGAGAATGGTTCAGTCTGGTTATACTTAGGCCAGTGGTAGGGAACCTCAGACCTTTGGCACTCTCCCAGCACTACACACCACTCTGCCAGGACCACCTCTCACCAAGTCTCCTTAAATGTTTTGAAGTGAATGGAATGTGTCCTTCAACTCAAGTAATGCCTCTTGGTTGCCCAGATGGAGAAGGGGGGGTGAGTAGAAACATGCCTGCTAAAGAAAGGTGAAACTCACATTTGTTGCTCCACCCATTTTGCCTCTAGCCCTGCCCACCGCTCACATGTGGAAGGTTGTGCAGAACAAAATGTGGCCCTCAATGCCGTAGTCCCATTGCCAAGTAACAGTGCACAGAGCTTGTGGAGTGCGAGGCCAAACCAAAAGAAGAGTCTCTGAGATACACTTGGCAGAGTCAGCGTACAAAGTCGTGTCCGTTCTGAGGGTCGAGCAAACAGCAATCCATGTAGTCAGGCAACCCAGCAGTCAGGGAATCCGGTGATAACGAAGCCAAGGGTCCCGACAGAGAGCAGGAAGCAGCCAGGTAGGGTTGGGAACCACAGGCATTCTTTCCAGCATCTGACTGCTGCTGAGAGCTCTGTTTAAGAAGGCTGGAGCCAGCTGGTTCTCATCAGTGCCTTCTCCTCCATGTCCTTGAAGGTTGTAATCAGCTGCAGGTGGAATTACTCCCTCTTCAGCAGGTGAAGCTGACCCCTGGCCCATGACACCTAGACTATAAAACATTCCCCATCACTCACCTGGCCCACAGTGCTCAAATATATGAGCCTGCTTTAGAAATGTACACCGCAATTGCACTTTGTGATAGAAAGCATTTTCTGGCTTGCTACTAGTTAAATCTCTCACCCACTTCATCAAGCACAGAGAGAAATTTTGCACTCTGAAACTGATGCAAACCTCCACAGCAGCCTTTTCCAGCCTGGAGGCCTCCAGATGTTTTGGACTACAACTCCCATCCACCTCTGACAGTATGGGCAATGGCCAGGGATGCTGGGAGTTGTAGTCCAAATCAGTTGGAGGGTACCAGATTGTGGAAGACTGAGCCATGGCATAGCTTATCACTAGGCTCCTGATACTTGGAACTCAGCCTGCTTCCCTTTCCTTCTGGTGTAGGAGAAGGAAATGATTCTCTTCCATGCCTGTGAGCAGGGGCGTCAACTTGAATAAAATATTGGGGGTGGCAGGTAAACCCCACACTGCTTAATCGATCACATTACGTGGTGTGCACACACCATTTGAATGGCAATGTCCATCAACCGGGGGGGCAGCCCCCTCAAATATTTTTGGAGGGGGAACAAAGGGACCTCAGCCCCTAGAAGTTGGCTCCTATTCCTGTGAGACTGCTCCCTTGCAGCCAAAACCCACCAAAGGCTTCTTCCTTGTCTGTTTGCCGGAGAGATGTGAAGAAATGCACATTTACCATGTCCCACAGACATGGTAAGAAGTGAGAACCCACAGAGGAATGGGAGTAGCAGGTGGGTGGATCCAAACAGACTATGTTTTCCAGACACCAGGGAACCTTAACATCCTTTTCTTAAATCCCTGACCACACAAGATGGCCAAAATCACAGAAATACAATAGTGACCCAGTGTTGAAATCATAGCTACCTACGTAGCCCGTAAAAGAGCATGGATGAGATGATTGGGATTTGCCTCCCCAGTAAGACTGACCATATATCAGATGTGGACTTCCCCCTGCAAAGCTGCCATTCTCATGCCCCCACCTCAAGTAGTGACCAGGACATGGGTTGGGAGGAGGAGGTACCCCAAAGTCCTGGGGAGTTCTGGGCCCTGGTGGTGCAGGTGATGAAGCTACCAGTCGTAGACCTCTGATCTTGGTGCGTCTCCTCCCCAGACAGAGGCCCTCAAGCCAGAACATTCACAGGAGCCCCTGCACTTGTCCCCAAGGATCTCCAACCCACACCTGGCACTAATGCCAACACACCATGCTTGAAGAAAGTGAACAGCAATGATACTTAAGGCTCCTAGTCTGTGCCTTTAAACCTCTCAACCCATCTCGGGGCGGGGGAAGGGCTGTGATAGGTAGCTGGGTCAGAAAAAGATGTAAGGCAGGGGTGAGGAAAGTGTGGCCCTACAGATGTTGTTGGACTCCAGCCACAGCCAGCAAGACCAATGATCAGGGACGAGGAATTGCAGCCCAGGAACATCTGGAGGCCCATTGGTTTCCCATTCCCAAAAAAATTATCTGTTGGGTTCCTTCCATACCTTATTGGAGCAAGATCAATTTGTCTTGGAGCTGTCCAAGGTGCTGCCACCCAAGATTGACCTTAGTTGTTAACTTGCCTGTCTGTCTTGGTCTGACTGCCACGGAATTTGGAAGTTGGCCTTTCTAGAAAAGATAGATCAAGAGCACACACTCTAAATCTGTTGGGCCTCTCCCCTGCCTGGGGAAGGTGGCATCCTTAAGCTAGGGATTGGGCTCGGGAAAATAGTTTTTGCAGTGTGAATTTACACAGAGAGAGTGGGTGAATTACTGAAGAATAATCATGTTGGGGTACAGTTGGTCTTGTCAGTATCTGAAGCAGGATCAATTGTTATGCTGCCTTCTGTGGGAGTCTATCAGCTTCCAATAGGGTCTGCTTGTATATTTGTAAATGTACACCATCACTTCAAGTTATAGGTGGGGAGGGTGCCATTTTTGAAAGATCTCTCGTGTACAAAATGTCTTGGAAGTGAAAATCTAGCCCCTCGAGACCAAAGACTGCAAGCCCAGTCTCTCCTTGGTGTACTAGGTTTGTATACTTGCAGGGAGCTTTTTACACAAGAGAGCATTGACAAATGTGACTTCCCACCTTTAGTGTGAAGTGGTACCACAACTGCAGAATGTTTATTTGGGGTCTGCTCATAGATTGCAAAGGGCCCAATCAACTGGTAAGTTACCTGGCACAAGTCCCTTTGAAATGAATAGGAGCCACACAGGAACAGAGTTTATTCATCCAAACTTTCTTCTGGATTGTCCCCAATGACAAATCCAGCAACAGATTAAGTCCATTATAAAATCAAAACAAATGGAATGCAATTTATTATATACATCATAAAATATCTGCAGGAAGATAAATCCTTACGCAATAATAGTTATGCTACTGTTGGAAAATAGTTATTAACTATTGCTTCTTCATTCAGCTGTACTTATTGGGATTTTTTGGGGGGGGGAGACTTTATTTCTCTCTGAAGGAGGTTGTAATATTTTACTTGGCGAGAATGGTATCTCTTAGGACTTTGTGGGAGCAAAAAGAGTGTAGGTGTAAAGATACAAAGACTCAACAGCATCCCAGAAAAGGGAATGTTTGTCTTTGGGCAGGGCTTGCCTTAAAAGGGCTGCAGTTTCTTTATTTTATTTTCCTGGAGAAACAATTTTCATATGTTGTGGGACTGTGCACAGATACTGAAAATAGATAATTAATGAGATAATTGGATACTGCCTGTTACCTCCTGTCCAATGGGATTATCTGATGGCTAATTATGGACAGATTGTGATTAATGTGATTATGGATGGGATATTAATCTGATTCTGGATTGATCTAGTTATGTTTTAGTCTGCTCCAAATGGTTAATTGGATCTTAGATAATAGAAACGCAGCTTGAAACAGGTTTTGCCACATCACTTGATGGAGGGGGGGTTAACTGGTTGGGCTTGTGAGCGATAGATTATTTACAAACATCGAGGAAGCTGTTCATTGAGAGAATATCATTGTTCATTTGGTTTCCAAGATCCTCTGAAATGAAAATCAATAACTATTTTTAAAGCCTCCTTAATGAAAGCAGTGCATATAACACACAAACAAAAGGGAAGGGGTTAAGGAGTTGCCTGCCCACTGCCTGCATTGCCTGACTGCCATGAAGTACTCCAGCCAAGTAATGTGTACCTTCAAAAGGCATATACTAGGGCAAAGTATGCATAAAATGCATTTATTGAAAATAACACACACTAGTGCATTATATACTAAAGAAACTATTTTGCAAAAGTATCTGTAATTTCCTATATTAGGAAAAATTGCTGACAAAAACATGTATATTAGGGTGTGAATGTGCCAAAATGCTGCTGAATTTTCATGACAACTTCTTTTTAAAAAATCACAAACTGATGAGGAAATGTAGAGAACTAAAGATTGGAAAAACCAAAAACTGCCCGAAACAAAAATTAACATATTCTCCCATCCATAGTTCCTGCCATGCAAAATTCAGAGGTCTTCTCACACACCTCTCTCTATCCTCCTTCCTGGAAAGAGAGATTCATTATCACAGTTCAAGAAGGCACATTCCAGCAAGGCAAAAATACTCAAAAAAAGGTGTGCCCTGTGGGAGGGGGTGTGCCCTGGGAACACTCCTGAGGGCCAAATAGAGAGGCCTGGAGGGCCACATTTGATCCCTAGGCTCAAGAATCCCAATTCCTGATCTAGTCCAACTCCTTGCTCAATGCAGAAAATCTCCACCAGATTATTGTCCAGCTTGAGGAGGCAGAGGCAGAGCCCAGCAACGCTCTCGGCAAAGGTCCGTAGTTCCATTGTCAACCTGCTAATACAATAAAGACATTTCTTGTAATGTTCAACCAAAATCTCCCCTCCTGTAACTTAAGTGCATGAGATCTTGGCCTGTGTCATCTGGAGCAGCAACAGAGAACAGGACATTGCCCTCTTCCATATGATAGCCGTGTATAAACTTATGGATGACAATTTTTTTCTTTTTCTTTTGGTATTACTATTTTACTGAAAAGGTTTCAATTATAAAGAAATAAAGTGATACAAAGAAACAGAAAATAAAAATAAAAAACACAAAAATTTGTAGAAAAAAATAATATATGAATATATACGAAAACTACCCTAATCCATGGGAAAGCAGGTGGTGCTGTGGGTTAAACCACAGAGCCTAGGACTTGTCGATCAGAGGGTCAGCGGTTTGAATCCCCACGATGGGGTGAGCTCCCGTTGCTCAGTCCCTGCTCCTGCCAACCTAGCAGTTCGAAAGCACGTCAAAGTGCAAGTAGATAAATAGGTACCGCTCTGGCGGGAAAGTAAATGGCGTTTCAATGTGCTGCTCTGGTTCACCAGAAGTGGCTTAGTCCTGCTGGCCACATGACCTGGAAGCTGTATGCCGGCTCCCTTGGCCAATAAAGCGAGATGAGCGCTGCAACCCCCGTCGGCCACGACTGGACCTAATGGTCAGGGGTCCCTTTACCTTTTACCCTAACCCATACATTCTTTTTGATATTATTATCCTAATAGCCTACTACATTTTGTATAAACTCATTCCAAATATTGTCATATTTATCCAAACAAAACAGCCCATTCATAAGTTGACTGTTATCATATTGTTGATCCATTTATCAAAGGAGATCATAGCTTATGCATGGCATTGAGAAAGTGGACTGATAAAAGTTTTCCTTCCTTTCTCATAGCCCTAGAACCTATGGGCACCCAGCAAAACTGAATGTTGAAAGATTCAGAACAGACAAAGCAAAGCACCGCTAGGGTTGCCATAAGTCCTCTTTTTCCAGGACACGTCCTCTTTTTCATGATGAGAGTGGCCATAGAGATCCATAGTTTAAAGTAGAAGTCGGCAAATGCGTCCTCTTTTTTTACTCTTCAAAATATGACAACCCTACATAAACTATGGAATTTATTCCCACAAATTGCAGGGGTGGTCATCAGCTTTGAAGGCTTTAAAAGAGGATTAGACAAATTCATGGAGGAGGAGGAGGAGGAGGTTAGCAGTGGCTCTGCTCTGCCTCCGCAGGAGGTGGCAGCATTTCTTCTGAATCCCAGTTGCTGGAAACTGCAGGATGGGAGAGTGCCGTTGCTCCAGATCCTGCTTTCAGGCTTCCCATGGTTCATCTGGTTGGCCAAGATGAACCTGCGGACTGAGGGGTCTTCGGCCCTCCAATAAAATATTTCAGGGAGCCCCCACCCAAGTTGATGGGGATTGCTATTCAAATGATGTGTGTGCACCCTGTCATGTGATCGATTTTGTGGGGTGGGCGGGACTTACCTGGGGCCCCCTAATATTTTATTCAAGTTGGCACCTGTGCCGGCCACTGTGAGGACAGGACGCTAGACTAGATGAGCCACTGGCCTGATCCAGTAGGCTCCTCTTCCATGTTCTTATGTGACAGCCCTTGAGCCCTATGTGACCAGTAATTCCTGTAATTAACCTAAGAACATAAGAGTAGCCAGATAGATCAGGCTTGTGGCACTTTGGTTCCCTGCACTTACAATGCCCAGTTCTCTGCAACTCCCATGTAAATGTTCATCAGTTTTATCATCTACATCCCAGGGAGGAGATTTGTTATGAACCAGACCCTCCTCGGTTCTTGCTGGCTTCCTTCCTCCTCTTCAATCAGTTTACAAGCTGCTCCGCCACCTTTTTTATTTTAAGCACCAACCGTCTGGTTCCATCCCTGTTGAAGTGGTGCCCATCTCATTGTTGCTGCTGCTGTTGTTGTTTTAAATAAATTTTATTGTTGCAACACAAACACATATGACACTAAAGGAATAAACTTAAAAAGAAAATATCAATACAAGTACGAATATAGATACAAATACTAAACAAATAATAAACATATAACCATATTTCACTTCTTGTTTTCTTCTAATTGACTTCCTTCGTCCTCAATGCGGGTCTACTTTCATATTTACTTAAATGTTTCATATTTCAAATAATAAACATACTGTATAACCATATTTCACTTCTTGTTTTCTTCTAATTGACTTCCTTCGTCAATGCAGGTCTACTTTCATATTTAATAAACTGTTTCCTTCTCATTTTGTTTTTTCCTACTTTTATTTCTATTTTAGACTTTTACACCTTAATTTGTTTTGCAAAAGTTAATCAAAACAAGTCCAGGGATTAATTTGAGGGCACTGCTTTTTAAGATACAGTGGTACCTTGGTTTAAGAACAGCTTAGTTTATGAACAACTTGGATTAAGAACACTGCAAACCCGGAAGTAGGTGTTTTGGCTTGTGAACTTTGCATTGGAAGCAGAACATGTTCCACTTCCTGTCAAGTGTGTTCCATTTGTAAATTGAGTCCCCTGCTGCTATGGGAAAGCACGCCTTGGTTTAAGAATGCTTTGGTTTAAGAACAGACTTCCGGAACGGATTAAGTTCGTAAGCTAAGGTACCACTGTAATCACTATATTTTCCCCATTCCTTTTGAAATTTTTGTTTAGACTGACCCCTAACTGGATCTGTCATTCTAGCTAACTCAAGGTAATCAAATAATTTTTCTTGCCATTCTTTTTTTGTTAGTGCTGACTCGTTTTTCCAATTTTTGGCAATTAGGATTCTCGCCGCTGATGTTGTATACAGGAATATTTTTGTGTTTTCCCTAGCGATATCTGGATCTAATATTCCCAATAGAAAAGCTTCTGGGTTGTTGTTTTTTTACAAAAGTTTGTTTAAATATTTTCTTCAGCTCTTCATATACCAAATCCCAGAAGCTCTTAATTTTATCACAGGTCCACCACATATGTAGGAGCGTCCCCTCTGCTTGATTGCACCTCCAACACAATTTAGATTTTGTTTTATACATTTTAAACATTTTGCTTGGTGTGAAATACCATCTATAAAACATCTATAACAAATTTTCCTTTATCGCCTCACAAGTGGTGCCTATCTCTTTGGTAAAGGTCCAGTCTGCCCCAGAATGATTCCGACTGCCCTTAACAAATCCCAACCCCTCCTCCCAACACCATAATCTCATGAGACCACAAACCTGTCTGTCTTACCCTAAGTGTGAAATAAGTAGCATCTCAGAGAAAGCTACCTTCGAGGTCCTGGTTTTCAGCACCCTATGTTGCACCCTAAATTTGGCTTCCAGGATCTTACAGCTACATTTCCCCATATAATTGGTGCACCAAAGCAACTGTCTCCTCCCCAGCACCAGGCTATGAGCAGAACCCACAATTAACTTAGTGGTCTTATGTGCATTGCACAGACACAAACAGCTATTTTCCTAACAATTGAATTGCCCACTACCACCATCCCCCCACCCATAGAAGAGGTATCTTTGGCATGAGAAGATAGATGGTCATCTGCCAATAAATGGGTCCCTTCCAAGGGAATGCCTCCCTTTATCTCAAGATGATCTTGTCCTTCCTCAATACCTTCCTTCTCCCTGACAGCAGGGGAGCTGTCATCGAGCGTGTGGGACCACATTCCTAAAGGCCTTTTCCACCACTTTCTTTGCCTCTCTTAAATTTTCCAGTTCCATCACCTTGGCCTCAAAGGAAAAAAACCAAACACGTTCCCAGAGATCCAATAGCTCATTGCATTTCATACATACCCACAACTTCTGCCCCATTAAGAGATAGTCATACATATAGTAGGGTTGGCGGGGGGGGGGTAAACACGGGAAAGCCCCCATGTCCCTGCTGGCTTTCTACTTGCATGATTGTTCTTTGCTTGTTTTTGTTACACGATTAAGAGTAAGGGATTCTGTTGAGAAGAGTGGGGTGTCCTGGCCTTCTTAGTTTGCTGCCAAACTCACGCATCTGCTGGACTTGCCTTGATGCTTTGCCAGCCAAGGCTCCCTCTAGCTTGTGGAGGGGGCTCCCTCACTAGCTGGTTCCAAAGTTATATTCTGCTGGCTAACTCCTCCCAGCTGTTGTAGTAACCAACTGTTTATGGCAGATGCTCATGAATAGATTAATTCAAAGAACAGTGGTTTAAAAAGAAACTTTGTTCTCTATTCTGCCTTTGAAAAATCATGAGTTTGTAGATAATGGCAAATACAGATTATTAATTGTACTGAGTCCTGCCATCAGCCATAAACTACTTGGTTAGTCTATTGTGTGACTATCAAAATGTTATAAAAACCCTGCAGGAAAAACTGTTTTTGTGGTTGAAATGGATACCTCTTTTGGGGAAGGGTTAGTTCTCAGTCCTGTTTCTGCCTCAGATTCTTAGGAAGAAACTTTCCTGTTGTCCTTAGGTAGAAGGTTTCCACAGGATGTCAAACATAGCAAGGCCCAGAGACCAGCCCATCAATGACATTTCCAAAATGCATGTAGTTGTAGACCTTTATTTTATGTGGGCAGCCAAAAAGGAACCTTTCCAACACAGCCCACATGGAAAACATTTCAGCACTGCCAGCATTTCAAACTGTATCCAATATCAAACTACTAATTTTATATATGTATATACGTGGAAATTTATGTAGGGGTGTGTGTGTGTGTGTGTGTGTGTGTGTGTGTGTGGTTTGGAGGGGAAGAGGCTTGGCTTGGTAAAGACCTGGAATCTCAGACCTAAGGGGATCTTGTGGAAGAAGAAATGGAAACACTGGATCTTATATCATGAAGTCTATCTTTTAGTGCCTATTAGCATACTGCAATCCATGTGCGTGCCACAAAGAACTTCTTATTCCAGAGAGTCAGTATAGAGCATAAGACATAAAGCAGGCTTCACAGAAACCATAATCTTTTGAGCTCAGTTACATATCTGTATTAGGGGGA
Source organism: Podarcis filfolensis (assembly GCF_964270895.1). Taxonomy (NCBI): domain Eukaryota; kingdom Metazoa; phylum Chordata; class Lepidosauria; order Squamata; family Lacertidae; genus Podarcis; species Podarcis filfolensis. The sequence continues at coordinate 2,044,141 of NC_139610.1, read as the reverse complement.
TAACTAGGGAGATCTGCAGCAAAATCTTGCAGCACAGAGTCTCCTGTTCAGCGTTCCAGCCAGTCAGCATTCTGTGCTCACTCAGAATGCTCTGTTCTCATTGTGCTGTTTTTGGCCCCACCTCTCGGCTTCCATCATCCCCCCTAAATATTTTTTGGTAGTACAAATCTTGGGGTTCTCCCAAACTTGCTGATTCCTCCCTAAACAAGACTGCTTCACAAGGTTCTTTGGAGATTGTTTTGCTGAGTTGTTGCAGCAACCTCTTTGAGATGGGGGAACTGAGGAGCACACAGAATTCTTCCCCCTCAAAACATCTTCCCCATTCACTTCACTAGATCAGTTAATCAAGGACCACACTTTAGTTTGGAATGGAAGCTACAGTCAATTAACCATACTGATCGTGTAAAACTTTGAGCCATATTTAATCCGATGCTAACATTGCTAATATATCTTTCTAGGTGGATTCCTGGTTTGTTTGTTATGAGCACACACCCAGACCCTGCTCTACGGCCATAAAGTCATAACCTCTCCTGCTTAAGGTGTTAGGCTTAACACCTAAAAGATATGGCATAAAATTAAAAATGTACAGAGATGGAGGAGGAAAACCAGCAAATTTAGGCACCAAAGTTACATGATCATCTTACAATGATCGCCTACAATGGAAACAGCCAAAATGAGCTGATCTCTTCACTAAGCCAGTCGAATAGATTCTGCATCCCATCTCTTGCTCTCTGCTGAAACCAGATGAGACAAGAAGGACTAACCTGAAAAGTATTCCTTATTTAGCAAATCTCAATGTGAAACCCTAACCAATTTAGTATACTGCATGTCCAAAATTATTTGGGATTCCAGCACAGTGCTGGAGAAATTCCATTAGGAATTTTGCATGCAGATGGTCCCAGGTTCAGTCGCAGGCACCTGCAAGTAGGAGTGGGAAGACACTGAGTGGCAGAGGTTCTCCAGGGTTTCAAAGACCCCCATTTGAAACCCTGGAGCACCTCTGCCACTCAGTGTACTCCGTCTGCTGAGCTAAATAAATCAATAATCTGACTCTGTGAAAAGGCAGCTGCTTTTATTCCTAGACAGAGTCTATCCAGAGCTCTTAATCATCTCAGCTAGGAACAGAACCTCCATCTGCAGAGGCAGTCTGTCTCTGAATACCAGTTGCTTGGGGCTGGGGAAAGAAATGGGGGGGGGGAGCTTGTTGCTCTCATCTTGTTTGTGGGCTTCCTGAAAGCACCTAGCACAGGTGTGGGCAGACTTTGGGCTCGTTGGATCTGCTTCGTTTCCTTGTTTTACTAGAACCTTAAGTGCTACCAACCAGAGCAGGATACAAAAGACGTATTCAGTATTGAATAACAGGGTGCTTCTGAGTGCATTCTGAGCCACTTCATTTGTTTTGCAGAATGGGAACTGAACTGAGTTCAACACAGCTGCTTTTGCACCAATGTCCACTTCATTTTGCTGTTATTCAACGGCTGGAAGCCAGAGACCCAGCTTGCTGTAGTGTTAAAAGTGTTGGACTAGGACAAGGGAGACCACAGGTTCAAATCCCAGCTCTGCTATAAAGCTAACTGGGCAGCCTTGATTGGGCCAGTCACTACCTCCCAGCTGAATCTACCTCACAGGGTTGTTGTGAGGAGAGGGATGAGAACACTTTATAAAAGTAATAACAATAATTGTTTTCATTTATATCCCAACTTTTTCTCCTGGGAGTTTGATGTGGTGTATATGGAACTCCCCCTACCCAGCTAAACCCCACCACAACCCTGTGAGGTAGGGTGGTAGAACTGGAAGAACAGTCAATAGTCAAACAGTAAATAAGGGAAAGAAACATTAGACATATGCGAGATGAATGAGAAGGGGCAAAGTACTCAAGAAATAATAAGGGATACAATGAAATCGGTGGTGAGAGGAATTGGTATTAGGGAACCCGGTAAATTGTAAAAACAACGACAAGAAGAGATGAAAAAGTTATAGGAAGAAATTAGGACATTGGAAAATCAATATATTTATGATAACGATAAAATAAGTTATGCACAATTACGGGCAAAAAGGAAGGAGAAAATAAAGATATGGGGAAAGTGCAGAGAGATTTGATATTCTTGAAAAGAGAATTTGTTGAACATAGTAATAAAAATTCTAAATTGCTGGCTAGAGCCGTACAGTAAAAAAAAGTAAAGAATTCAATTAGCCTAATAAAAGATAAAATGGGTAATATTCACAATCTGATGAAAGATAAGTTGAGAGTATTTCAGGAGTTTTATCAAGAGTTATATTCAGCAGTTAACAATACTGTGGGGAAGCTGAAAGAATATATCAAGAGACACTGGAAGATAAAGCTAGAAAGTAGGGATAGAGAGGTTATGGAACAACCAATTTCAGAAAAAGAAATAGAGGAAGTTATAGGGAAACTAAAAGGGGGTAAAGTCCTAGGAACAGATGGATTGGGAACGGAATATTATAAGGTATTTTTTAAAAAATGGTTCCTAAATTGAAGGAGTATATAATTCAGTAATAGAGGGTGAGAGGATCTCACCATTGTGGGAACAATCAATAATTAGCTTAATGCCAAAACCAGGAAAAGATTTGAAGGACCCAGGATTGTATAGGCCAATTTCTCTACTAAATCAAGATGGTAAAATATTGACCTTAATAATGGAAAAAGTATAAATAAAAACCAATGTGGTTTTGTAGCAGGAAGACAGATGTCTAGTTTAATAGGAAAAGTGTTGAATAAAATAGATATAAGAAGAAGAAATAAATTGAAAGTTGGTATAGTAGCATTGGCTATCTTTAAGGCTTTTGACTGTATAGAATGGCCGGCATTAAAAATGATTATAGAAAGTTTAGGATTTGCAGAACTATTTAAAGCATTAAGAAATCAATTATACTTGATGAACAAGGCATATTTCATAGTGAATGATGGTATAACAGAACAAACAACAAAGGATGCCCCCTTTCCCCAATTTTATTTGTATTGGTCATTGAGACTCTGGCCAATGTAATTAGAGAAGATGGAAATATAAAAGGAATAAGCAATAAAGGAAAGGAGAAAATAAGCTTATTTTCAGATGACACCTTGCTAACAAAAAAAAAATCCATTGGAAAATATGCAGGTAATAGAACCACATTTGGATTTTTTTGGGGAGAAATAACAGTGTTGCGAATTAATTGATTCAAATCAGAGATGATTATATTTAATTATGACGAAGATGAAAAATGAAAAATTTTGAAGGAAAAAAATAGATATAAAACTAAGAAATGTAATAAAGTATTTGGGAATAAATAGAACAAGAAACTTAGAAAATTTAGAACAAGAGAAAAATTAAAGAGTGAAATTAAAGAGTGAAATTAAGGAAAAGCTGGAGGAATATAAGAAAATTAAGCTTTCATGGTTTGGAAGAATCGTGATAATTTAAATGAAAATTTTGTCTAGAATATTTTTTTTATTTAAAATATTATCAATTAAGATATCGGACATAGAGCTAAAGGGTTGGCAAAATATGATCAAAAGATTTTGTAACTGGGGTAATAAACCCAGAATTAATAAACCCCAGAAAATAGGTGGACTGGGTCTCCCCAACATAAAGTTATATTATATAGCAAATCAGTTAAGATATATTATAGATGGGATAATATAACAAGGAGAGTGAGAGTGGTACACAGGAAATGAGGGAGAAGTTAGTGAATATAGTTTTTATCAAACCAAATAGGCAATGGTGGCAGAATATTGAAAATCCCTTATTAAGAAACATTATTGAGATATGGGTGAAATATAAAGGAAATTTGTTACCAGTAAATTCCCCACTAACTCTGGTGGTAGTGATAGAAGATTTCCCAGTAAATTGAAAAAAGGAAATTGAAAAAGCGAAAAAGAAGAAAAGACTTAAAATAAAGGATTGGGTGGAGAAAAGAAAATTACTATAATTTAGTATGGAGATGGTACTGCACACCATTAAATCAATTAAAGAAGGAATATTTGGCGTTATGTTGGAGGGGATGCCAGGATGACTTACATTCACATGTGGTGGAGGTGTAAATACATACAAACTTTTTGGCAAAGGGTATTTAAGGAGATAACAGAAATCACAGGGTTAAAGCTGACCAAAAGTCCAGAGGTAGCATTCTTATCAGTTTACAATGTGGTGGAAGATTCGCAGGCTATGAAAGACTTGCTCACAAATGTATTGACAGCTGCACAAGTTATTATAACTAGGAAGTGGAAGGGGCAAGCAGAATATAAAATGGAAGAATGGTGTAAAGAGGTGTGGGATATAGATGGGGAATATGTAGGAGAAATGATTTTGAGGAGATATGGAAGGTATTTGTTAGATAGTTAGATAGTTATAATGGAATGGTCTCAGGGGTGGGGTGCACATTTTTATTTCTATTTATTTATTATTACTTTGTTACAACAACAACAACAACAACAACAACAACAACAACAACAACAACAGAAGTAAAATTGTGAAAGCCTGTGTCTCTCTTATTTATTGTAACCAATAAAGGTCATGGCCAGTTTCAACCCCCCCCCTCCAAAAGAAACACCCTGTGAGGTAGGCTGGTAGAAGTGGAAGAGGACAGCTCAGGGCAGGAAATGTGAAGATGAGGGATCTAGAGTGTTGTTAAAGGTGGGAGGGACGAAGTACACAAATCACAGGTGATCTCCTATCCTTGCTTTTACTGGGTAGGAGGAGAGGCAGCAACTAAAAATACTTGCCTTGAGCTCCTTGGAGGAAAGACATGATATAAAGATGGTAAGCAAAAAAAACAAAAACACAGTGGTAAATATGGTCAGAATAAGAACTTTTGCCAATACTGCAAATCACTTGTAGGTCCTGGTCCAGCTTTTGTTGCCCCCTGGCCTGACTGGCTCTTGTGGGAAACTGACAGGCCTCTGTTATGGGGCGCCAGTTTGGTGGAGTGGTTCCTGAGGGACTAGGGCCTGGGAAAGACCAGGGTTCAAATCTCCCCTCAGCAATCAAGCCCACCGGTGCCTCCCAGCCGAACCAGGGTTGTTGCGGGGATTCAGGTGAGGAGGGGGAGAACCAGATATAAGCAAAACCCTTTTGCCAAGACTGCAAATCACCCAGAGATCTACCTGCAGATCCTGCTTGAGCTTTGTCTATGGGGGTCAAGAGGTGAGCCCTGTGTCCGAACATTCAATTCATTAATAGCCGCCTTTTATCCTAAGGTTGCAACAACTTAAAAATGCAAATTGATGCAGCAGCAGGTTCATCTCTGCTTAGTTGCGGGCCGTTTTGTTCCTCCGCTCCCCAGGCCCGGCTCCCTCGCTCGGAGCTGCTCCTCCCGGCTCTGCAGGATTCAGGCCGGCGCGCCTCTGGCTGGGCGGATCCGCGGCTGCTCCCCGCTTGGGGCGCCGGAGCCGTCCTCCCGGCAGAGCTCCCTGTCGCATCCGAGTGAAAGGCAGGAGGGAGAAGAACTCGCCCCGGGTCCGATGGGGGGCGTCCACACGACCGGCGCGAACTGGTCCCTGGGGAGGGGCGAGGGCCTCCTCGGAACACCCTGAACTCGAGTGCGGGGTTGGGGAGGGCGGGCAGGCGCCCGCAAAAATCCATAGTATATATATGCCATGTGGCCTGAATATGCACTCTGACTATTCCTAACTTTATGGATAATGGTAATATTAATTTATAATTTAAGATGTTTTGAAATCAGTAAATTATATGTGGGAGTTATGTCCTATTAAAATATAGAGTTGTCGATACCATTATGTGAAGAGGAGGGAGAAACAAACATTATTTTTTAAAAAACGTATTTCACATCTTGATGCCTTCATATACCTGGGAGAAAGCTGCACGGATTTCAGAGAAGCACGCACAGGCATGCATAATACCAAACAAGTGTAATCCTATCCTAATAGAATAATATAATGCTGTTCTATAAAACTATAAATACTAAATATATGCTAAATAAAGTGGCTAGACCTTAAGGTAGCCCACTCCTTGAAGGAAAAGTCTACCAAGCAGTTCTGGGCAATAGTTTCGTTAGCAGGGATTGAGCTGGTGTAGATTTTATTGAAACAACTTCAGTTGGTTTAAAAGTTCAAATGTTTCACTAAATTTCTGGTTTGCCTGACGAAGATTTCTGTGTAATAATAAAACCTGCACGCGCTACCAACTAAAGACGATTTCTGTCACCAAATTTACTTTGTGTACATGACCATCGGAACAGCTTCTGGCTATGCTAGAAAGTCCCTTTCCCACACGCCGCATCCCCATCGTTTTTTAAAAAAGATGTGGGGAGAGAAAAAGATTTAAATATATGGAAAGGAGGTCACGGAATTAGCTCTGTTAGGAGCCTTGTTTCTATTAATTTCTGGCGCCTCGCAAAGGCTTCTGGTTTAAGAGAAGTGAACTGAAATCAGAAACCTTTCGTTTGAATAAGATTAGGGGTGGGTTGCATCCGGTAACATCCAAAACATTCCCAAGGTTTTTATTCCTGCCACTTTTAATTAACGGATTTTAAAAAGAAACACAGAGGGTTTTTTTTAAAATCCAAAGGAAGGAACCTTCTCTTCGGAAACGTGTTTCCAAATTCAAGAAACGCTCGAAACACGTGGAGTTGCGGGTAGTTCTGTTTCTTATAAGGCTGGCCGGCCCACCGGGGGGAGAAAAAAATAAACAACTTTTCTAGGCGGATTTGCGGCTTCTCCGAGTCCCGAGGCTGCAACATGACAGGAGTTTAACCATTTCCACGGGTCAAGTAAGCAGCGGGGAGAAAGTTGTGATTTTAAAAACACAGTAAATGAGCTGGGATAAAACATCAAGAAATCTAGAAAATATGCCAGTATTTGCCTAAGGAAGGAAATGCGGAAGAGAAAATACGAAAGGAAAACATGGACTTTTCCAGGCTTCCCAGCGCCATCCCGGGCGTGCAGATTCCGAAGCAGTCCGGGCTGCCCAGCCCGCTTCGCAGCGCCGGGTGGGCGAGGGAGGGAAGAAGCCCGTCGGGACTTGAGGGGACTTACTTCTGGGTAAGGATGCCGCTAGGGGACTGCGCTGGTGCGCAGGGGACGCCGCAGTCCCGCCCGAAGAGGAAGCGCCGTCGCGTAAGGGGACCCTCGACTCGGCGCCTGCCTTCTCCCGGGTCAGATCCTTGATCTCTCCGGCTCGGCGCTGCCGGCAGGATTCCTCGGGGGGGGCGCAGGAGGGGCGGGAGCGAGGCCCCTTCCGACGGGGAAGCAGCGCCGGCCAGGAGCCCCTTTGGGCTGCCCAGTCGAGGGAGGGAGGCGGAGGGGAAGCCCTTCGGGACCCCTCCCCCCCCTCCCGGCCCCGGGATCTCCGCTCGGCCCCGCCTTCTGCGTCCCATTGTTCACCGCGGGCCAATCCGCGCTCGCCGCCGCCTTCCCGGCCAATGGCCTCCGGGGCGCGGGAGAGGCTGGGTGAGGTCAGCGCCCCGCCCCCGGGAGGGGGGTGGTCCGGGGCGTGCTGACGTCATGCTGCGCCTGGGCCGGAGCGCGCTGCCCTCCCCGCGCGGCGGGGCTGGAAGAGTTAGTCAGGCAGCGGCCGGCGGTGGGGCTGGGCAGCCCGCTTGGACCCCCGCCCCCTTTGCGAAGCCTAGCACTTCCCCGCCTCTCCTTCTGCATGGTGGATGCTATTTTCCCTTGTTCTTTCCTGGGTGCTATGGGGGATCATTCCAAAAGTAAGTGGCTCCAGTTCTTTCTCTCTCTTTGGTCGGGATCCTGTGCGTAAAGATTGGGGTGCATTGGAATGTGGTTTCTTGCGAGGGGCTTTGCTTTCGCAAAACCCTTTCACGGAGGGCGGGGAGATGGCCAGACATAACAAATATTGTAAAAGGGTTCCCTCTATATATCTACGGCTATATATAGATATGCATTTATAAGCATAAATTTTCCCCTCTCCTTTACGCCACCGTTTGCCTTTTCGTTCCTGGATTCTTATCAAAACCTGGCAGTTGCAGAATTTGCTGCTGGTTTATTTTTAAACGAGCATGTTTTTTATTCGGGGGCTTGTCGCCCAACACTTGAACGATCCTCCAGAAAACTGTAGGGAGAATTAGCAATAACTATAAAGATAGCAATTATGATAATACAACGAAGTCATGGAAAGATTCCCAGATTCTCTTTCTCTTTTCTTCATTTCTTCTGGGCGTATTAAATACGTGGCCGTTTGCTTTTATTTTCTGCGGTGCAGTCGGAAAACAAAGTTATACGGGAAAGTCAAAGATGCAAAATTCCCCGAGTTCTTCCGTTCTTCTTTTTATGCCCCTGCTTTGCTAGGGCGGGGGCGTTGATTTATAAAAGAGGTGCCGCCGCAGCACCCAAACCGGTGCCTGATTTGGGGTTAAAGTATACGGATTGATTTGGTTTGGTGTTAGACTGATTGTTTTTTTAAAAAAGAAAACTTGTTTCCCGCCCCCCTTTCCAGAAAGTCCTGATGAGAGATTCTGTCCGTTCTTAGTGTCCTTTGCTCCTTTCCACCGGCAGAGAAACCCGGGATTGCCATGTGCGTGGGCTGCGGGAGCGAAATCCACGACCAGTACATCCTGAAGGTCTCCCCGGACCTGGAGTGGCACGCGGCCTGCCTGAAGTGCGCGGATTGTAGCCAGTATTTGGACGAGACCTGCACTTGTTTTGTGAGAGATGGCAAAACGTACTGTAAAAGGGATTATATCAGGTGATGCTGACCTCCTCCCCCTCTCGGAGCGGGGCGCCCACCGAGCGGAAGGAAAACACGCCTAGCAAATCCAGTTGCCCCCCCCCCCGCTTCCCTTTCGTTTTCTTTCCTCCTCTTCGGAGCCTTTTTTGTCACACAACCCCCTTTTATTTATTCGATTAATTGTTTACAAATGTTTGCTTTATTTTGGCAAATTTCTTCTCCCCCTACCCTCTCTTCTCTATGTTGTTGAAATCTTGCTTGCGGGGGGGGGGATTTCAGGCCGCAGAGGATGGAGGGATGTCTTTTTGGTCTTTGAGCTCCGGCCGGCCGGAAGTCCAGAGAAAGACTCGCCTGTGGAAGCCTCATTTTTCACGCTCCTCCCTTGGTGGTTTCCCGCCCGACAGATGCGATAAGAGCGAGACATTTCTCATAGAGTTCGGAGGGAGGGAAAGCGGGGGATTTCATAGATTTGTAGAGTTGGAAAGGCTCCCAAGGGTCATCTAGTCCAACCCCCCAGGTGGCTTAATTTTCTTGTATTGCTCCAGCTTATCCTAAGCGGTGCCGCTTATTTGTTTTTTTCATTTCCGATCTACGCTGTGCCAAGCTTTGCCTGGGTCAGACATGCCGGCCAGACAAATTCCTGGGCACCCTAAAGCAAACCCCAAAGCCAGCTTGGCAAGAAGGACGGCTAATAACCAGTGTGCCAATGGGAAGGACTCTCCGTAACGGAGTCCGAGAGAGGCCGATTCTGCTTATTTTATTATTCTTAATTTGGCACCACTCATCTGCAACTTAGGTCTCTGTCTGAAGAGACTTGAAATCTGAATCGTTATTCATCATAGTATACCATAAGAGCTGCCGAGCTGAAGTTGCCCGTTATTAAGTTCGCGGCTTTGGCAGCCTAGGTCCCCGCCTCGAGGAGCTTACAAATCTTCAAATGCTTAACGATGGATCCCTTTACGGATAGCCTTAGAGTATCCCTAATAGTAGCCTTCCAAGAGGCCGCCAGGGCTGGTTCTTTCCTCCTTATTGCTGCCTGTCGTTAAATGAGCGGAGGGAAACGCCAGGTTCCTGCCCGGAGGAGGTTGCGGGGGTAACTGCGGTGCAGCCCGCGCCGCTCACCTGAGCCTCCCTTGGCCGCCCTGGTAGCACAGAATGGGAGGGCCGGGAGGGTCCCCAGGGCCACCTAGTCCCTGCCAGGCCGCGGGGGGGTTGCGAGGGGTGGGGAGCCCGTGGTGCCCCTTCCCTCCCGCCCCCCCCCCGCTGACGGCTGCCCCCTCCCTCCCTCCCCGCAGGCTCTTCGGCATCAAGTGCGCCAAGTGCGCGTCGGGCTTCAGCAGCAGCGACTTGGTGATGCGCGCCCGGGACAACGTCTACCACCTGGAGTGCTTCCGTTGCTCGGTGTGCAGCCGGCAGCTCCTGCCGGGAGACGAGTTCTCGCTGCGGGACCACGAGCTGCTCTGCCGCGCAGACCACAGCCTCCTCGTCGACCGGGCCGGGTCGGCCGAGAGCCCCCCGCGCAGCCCCGGACACCTCCAAGGCGCCCGGCAGGGCCTCCAGCTCGCAGGTAGGCGGGCGCCCCAGCAGAGAACCGGGGAACTGGAGAACTGGAAGGGACCCCCAGGGTCATCAAGTCCAACCCCTGCAATGTAGAAACCTCAGCTAACGCTCCTTCCTTCCTTCCTCCTTCCCTCCCTCCGCCCTGACTCCTTTCTCACTTTCCCCCTCTGTTCCTTCGTTTCTGATTCTGTCTTTTCTCTATCCACAACTCCCCCCGCCCTTCCGCACTTCATCTTCTAGCCTCCCCGCCTTCTCTTTTCCCAACCTCCGCAACAGCCGACGGAACTCTTTCTGTCCTAGGAGTCTTTCCAAACAGCAGACCCTTTCTGGATCCACCCATGCACTCTACACACACGTGTATTGAGGCTCCTTTCAGACGAACAGATGGATTTAGCTTTAGGAGACCGAATGCAATCACTTCTGCTGTCATCAACAGGTCAGGGGAGGCGCAAAAGTACCCCAGTAGGCGAACCAAATAGTGAAGATCCTTTGCCCCCAAGCGCTTGCAAAATGGAGTAGGACAGAGAAAATAAAAGGAGGAAGAAGGACCTCCCTCTCCCGTTCCCCGCGTCTCTTTTTTCTGCTTGGGAGAGACCGCGCCAGCCAGGGAGGGGACTCCAAAACATCCCTGGGGGAAACGGAGAGAATCTTGCCACCTATCCAGAGTTAGGAAGGAGTATATGTCCCAAACTTTTGATACTCTCCAGCTCTGGTCTGATGGGAGCCCCCCGTCCCCCCCCCCACGCACTTAATCTTGCTTTGTTCAGTTAGCCTCTTTTAAACCTACAGAGAAGACAGGCGGAGATGATGGTGAACCCACTGACCCCACCCCCACCCCAAAATCAATACTTTGAAGAAAGTAGATCCTGCTCACTTCTAGGGAATGTACTGTGAGTGCGACACATTTAAAGCAGTCTCCTTTAAGAACCCCGGGAACTGTAGTTCAGTGCATCCAAGCACTGCAGTTCCCAGATCATTTGCGGGCTGTGTGTGTGTGTGTGTGTCTGCTTTAAATGGTGGGCACACAGACTTAGGAGTGTTGGGTGAATGGATTCTGTCTGAATCCCGTTCCTCCAGTCTCTCCCAGTGGCAAACTTTGGTCCTAGTCCCTCGCCCCTCAGTTACACACGTGAATAACAATATAGGCAGGGAGGTCCAAAATATAGGGGGAGAGCTTCCAGATTTTGTTGAAGGCGCTGGTTCTCGTCCTGCGTTTGGACCTCGTTGGACAGCCCAGTCTGCACAGCTGAGGGCTTTTTAGGAAAACCAGAGTGGGACCAGATAAAATACAGCCCTCCATGCCTGGGCAGGGGGCTTCCCTTCTGAGCGACGTCTCTGCCAGCCTCGGAGTGGAGGCAAAGTAACCCTCTCTGTTTCTCTCGCACACCCGCTGGGGGAACGCCTCCCTCGCCCACTCCGTGGAGAAAAGGGGGCCGCGGAAGAGAGAGCACATGCAGCCTGCAGCAAAGTTTCTTTTCAGACCTAAACCCCCAAGCAGAGTTGATTCGAGTTGCCAGGCAGGCAAGTCCCGCTGAATGCGCAGGGGGACTTGCTTCTTCAGGAAACAGGATCGGAGTGTAAGCATAGAAAGTTGTGTCTCGCACTCAATTTTAATTTATTAAATTTCAGATAACTCTATTGCTCCACGCGGGGCGGGGGAAATCCCAGCTCAACAGCACGGGAATTCCTTCCTTTGTGACTGTTGAATTAGTCCTAATAAAGGCACTATTACCCCACGGTTAGTTTTCGGAATTAATGTATTACATACATACGTACGCACTCTTTTAGAATATTGGGATTTTAATTGCTTTTCACACGGGCTACTTAAATTTATTGCTTTAATGTAATTTTTGCAAATTGTCCTGGGATCTTAAGTGATTAAGGGGAGGAGGCGGGGTTAGAAACAGAAGAAAATATGTTTGTTTTACCCTTCTCACCCGCAAAACATTGATGCTGTTCATGTACTCTCGATTTAATCAGAGGCCATGTATCAGGTTTGAAACAAAATTTGGGGAACAGCGCATAACCAGATTTCCGTTCATCTTTAAAACAAAAACAAAACAAAAACAAGAACAAAAATAGATTTCGAAAGTTAGACATGGGAACTCCTTTTACTATTCTTACAGCCCAAACCTCCCCGGATTTGCTTAGAACTAAAGTCCTCCCTGGACAGCGAGGCTGGCTTTGCAACTGAACTGAGCAACACTCTGGTGTTTACGCAGAAGGAAATTTCACTGCTCCATCCTGAAACTTACTCTCGAGTAAGTGAATTAAACATTTCAGCCTCGAGTTCTCTGACGTTGGGCTCACTTACAAGGGAGCAAGCCAAATTCAATACAGTGAGGCTTACTCCCAAGTAGACATACATGCATAATAAGATTGTGCTGGCAATTCCTTAACACTGGGACAGTTCCTTCCCTCTTTCTTTCTTTCTTTCTTTCTTTCTTTCTTTCTTTCTTTCTTTTTCTTTCCTTCCTTCCTTCCTTCCTTCCTATCTCCAAACCACAGAAACTATATTGAGTTGTTGTAGGTTTTTTTATTAATTATTTTTATTATCATAATCATCTGTATGTGATGCATTGTACCTGTACCTTCCAAAGACGCGGGTTTAGAATAATATAGCAATCTAATAAACAGATAAATAAATAAATGATTTACTTTTAAAAGCGTTGCGGTGGGATGACGACGACGACGACGACGACTCATTTTTAATCCGTCTCTTAACATTTGCCGCAAAGCGTCTGTCTGTTGCAGCCGGTTCCTCGCCCGGAGGCCGCGGCTCCCAGGCACGGAAAATGCAGGCAATTCCGTTTGTCTCGGCTTTCCTCTCCCGCCGCCCGGTCCCCCCCCCCGCCCCCGACATCTGTTTTGTGTGACATCTGATGCGTCTCCTTTTAACGCCGGGCTGTCATCTGAGTCATTGCTGAGCTAAATCCCCCCGCCGACCCCCTCACACGCGCACCTTTTTAAAAGGACGTAAATATTCGAGGCCAACATTAGTTTGGGATTTGTTTAATAAAAAATAGAATAATAGTAATAATTGCAGCAATCGGATTTATTGGTCTAAACTCTCTCTTTGGTGTAGCTTGATTTTTGCGCAGTCTGATCGATATTTGTGTGTGTGCGCGCGCGCGCGTGTGTACAGAGACAAACCTTGCGAAATTCAAGCCCAGCCTCTCCTGAGACTGTCCAGTCCCTCTCCAACCCTCGGCTTGTGCGTTTGAAATGACATCTTTAACATTATTTGGAGAACCTGTGGAGTGGGGGGGGGAAACAAGGCCGAAAGTATTATTATTATTATTAATACTAATACTAATACTAATAATAATAATAATAATAATATTGCTACTACTCCTGCTACTATATTTTAATTTAAACATGTTTCTTTCAAGTTGGTCCTTTTCTGAGAAGATTCGTGGTTATTTGTTAGACTTGGCTAATAATAATAATAATGATGATAATAATACAGGAATAGGAACTTCCTGTACAACCTGTTCTTTAATTATTATTTTGATCTTCAATGGGGAAGCTTTGCCTGATGTGCCAAGGAGGAGCCGGGGCTCCGGGCGGGGGCGGGGGTCGGGTTCGCCGCCCCTTGGTGCTGGGCGGAGAGGCGCCCTCCGCCGGGAGCCCCCTTCCAGGCCAGCGGCCGCTCCGGGCCTGCGGGAACCGAGGGGCAGCGGGGAGACTGTGCAAACGCTGCCCGGTGGTCTCCCTACACCTTGTGGTGCGTTTTCTTGGGGGGGGGCGGCAATCCCTCCCAGAGACTTAGTTATGGGGTGTGCAATTATTGTACAACTAAATGGCAGTTTAGAAGCTGCGCGTGTTGGTATTGTTTTGTTTTGTTTCACGCCGCGTTTGCCTTTCCGGCCCCAAGTTGAGCCTCTTCCTAGACTGCGTAGTAAAATTCCTCTGCTGTCTCAAGGAGGAGCTGCCAGTCCTGAGGTGCCAGTCACTCCCCCCCCCCTCCGAGAAAGGGCTCAGTTTTGCGTTGTTGCTGCTGCTGCTGCTGCTGCTGTTAATTTTTGGTATCAATGTGACTTTCGCAAAGGCAGGTTCACTGACTAATGATCTGCGAAGAACTAGGAAAAACAATTACTTTATTAATTATTTAGTTATTTATAAAAATATTTGTATACCCCTGTATCATATTACAGAAGTATACAAATATTTTACAGTTTACAGGAATATAAGACCATACAATAAGACCATTAAAATAAGTTAGAAACATTAGCCAGAAATAGTTTTGAACGTCTTAAAGAGCTCTCTGCGGCGGTGCATACACAATAAAATTGTAACTAAAACACATCTAAAAGCCACAAAGTTAGCTTCTCAGTCTGGGACATGGGGGTGGCTTGAGCCCCCGAAGGCGCGCCGTTGAACTAGCTGGGCGGGTCGTCCCAACCTTTCCCCCGAGGGGGGCGCAATCTTCCCTCCCCCCTCCTGATCAGTCTCTCTCTCTCTCTCTCGCCATCTTCCCTCCCCGCAGATTCCGTGCCCGGGCGCCAACCCTCCTTGCGTCCACACGTGCACAAGCAGGCGGAGAAGACGACGCGCGTGAGGACTGTGTTGAACGAGAAGCAGCTGCACACGCTGCGCACCTGCTACGCGGCCAACCCGCGGCCCGACGCGCTCATGAAGGAGCAGCTGGTGGAGATGACCGGCCTGAGCCCGCGGGTGATCCGCGTCTGGTTCCAGAACAAGCGCTGCAAAGACAAGAAGAAGTCCATCCTCATGAAGCAGCTCCAGCAGCAGCAGCACAGCGACAAAGCCGTAAGTGCCCCTTCCCTTACTCTGCACGTCTGAATAGCCGTCGCCCTCCCTGAAATAAATGGCCGGGTCTTTTCTAGGGGGTCGGGAGAGCCCCCTCCATCTGGAGAGACCCAAGTCCCCAAGTCAAGGGGGAGGATTTCCTAGAGATTTCGGGGAGAGGATTTAAACTGGCCTCTGGACAGGCCTGATCCACCAGCACGAACCCACGCTTTGCATCCGCGGACGGTTTGAATTGGCACAGTCTGCAGTGAACACCTATGGCTTAAGTGGCGCAGGGCTTCCCTATCTCTCTCGTTTTTGAAAGGTGCTCGCCGGCACCTGAAGATGTAGGAAGATCCTGTAAATGTTGTGTACGTGACAGTTGTAGAAGCTACATCCTTATAATCTGGTCTAATCGGAGCGAAACTCAAACGTGTATTAACAGGTTTCCAATTTCATGACAGCAGGTGGGGGACCACGGACTGTTTTAAAAGGCAAACTGTTTTGTTTTTGCGTTTCACATCACTAGGATCCCTCTCCCCTCCTGCTTAACACCCCTAGACACGCGCGCACACGTGTGTTTGGCAGTGTTTTGGATTACGTTTTATATAGATGCCAGTGCCTTGGTCTTTAAGATGCCACAAGACTCTTTCTCGTTTTTTGGTACAACAAACTAAACAAGGCCACCTTTCTCGAAGCTGGACTAGGAGAAGGTTTAGTGACACCAGATCTCTTAATATATCCCTAATACAATGTGTCTCTAGAGCGTCCCTGAAAATGTATTCGGGTGAATTTTTTTAAAAAATAATAATCGAAAGTTCTTAAAAAACCAAGTGTTTTTTGAGCAAAATCTATTGCTAAATTAGTTTAGTTCCGATTAAATAAACTTGGCGCCCCATCTTAAAAATAGAACAACAATAATGTTTTTGCTTTTAATATATAATCTATTTTTGAAGGGCGCTTGAAACCCACAAAGGGGCACATTAACAGATCCGGTGTCACGAACAGTGTAATCCTAGCCGTGTCTACTGAGAAGAAAGTCCTGTTTCGTTCCTTGGGACTTATTCCCGAGTCCCAGGTAAATCAGGTGCAATCCTAACCCCATTTTACCTGGGAGTAAGCGCCACTGAATTCGATTACACTTACTTTTGAGTAGACATGGTTGAAATTGTGTTGTTTCTGGCTAAAGCAATACCTCTATGAACACTTAATTGGGGTTTACTTCTGAGTAGCCGGGAATAGGCTTGTGCTACTTCAATATACGAGCCGGAAAAGTCTTTCTGCCCACGCCTCCGCGGCAAACCACTGTAATCTTACTTGGAATATAGGGAACTGTATTATTGCCTCTATTTTACAGGGCTTTTGTAGGACAGAAATATTGTGAAGGCTGCTGCTCAATGCCCAGCTATGTGGGAGCGTGTCCCCATTGAAACGTCCGAGTAAACGGGCACAGACTGGTGCTGCACAGGACTCTCTAACGAAAAAGGTTACATAGTCCAAGAGTGGAGGGTCGCTCCCAGCTCTACAATTAGGCTTCTCAGAAAGGTTCTCTGTGCGGAAACTAGATTGAAATGAATGGGAAAGATGCAATAACTCTCAGTGTGTGGAATAATTACCCGGTGGATTTTGTCATTCCATCTATACTGTTATGGGAAACCATCTAAATGCATCCATTTATTATTAAAATGAAGTATAACAAAACCGCAACCGCCATTTCCCCGCTTTCCCCTTCTAGAACAATTGTCACTTTTCGGCTGTAGTGAAATTGGCGAGGAGAGGGACGAGGGAGGAAATATATGGCTGCACATTAAGGCCAGGCCCGTTGACTTCCATGGGTTTTGCCACGCGCCTGGCCCCGCCGCCCTCCAGGGCGCTTCCTTCCTTCCTTCCTTCTAAGCCGACGCGCCAACGGGTCTCCGCGAAAGGGACGAGCTGGAGCGCAGAGCGAAAGAGTTCGCAACCTCGTGCACTTCGCTTTCGTTTTCGCCGGAGACGGTTATCGGCATAGCAGGGAACACTTTGCTCCTGGAATGTTATCACTCATATTGTTTTTATTATCGATTAATTAATAATTACCCCGGTGGCATTAAATATTGCATCTTCCCCTGGTGGTTCACCCCCAGCCCCAAAATACTTTTAATTGGCTTCAAAACCACGTTCATGGGCGTTGTAGAAAATGACAGCAGGGAGCTGCAGCCTTGCGGAGAGGCACTTTCTTAGGGATTTTGTCCGGAGAGAACCCTCTTTCGATTGGGTTTCATGCAAAACTTCCAGGCAAGCTCAAGCAAATTAAAAAGAATGAGAAGATAATGCTAATTTAAACTGCTTCTTGCCCCCCCCCCTCCAGAGCAATTATTAGTGCCACCACCCATATAATTCCAATTAAGGCTCTGCAGCAAATATACCAGCAGATAATGTCATCATAAATAAATCCTATTACTTTTAATAGATTAAATTAAGATATTAAAATTATGTTTGAAAAATGAATCAAAATTTAGCCCCCACCTCTTTTGTTTGCCTTTTAAACTCTTTAGAAAACTACTATATGTGATTTATGTGATTTAGGCAGTGTGGCGTAGTGGTTAGGACTAGCACTGGGAGAGCAGGGTTCAACTCCCCTGCTTGGTCGTGAATCTCACTGGGTGGACTTGGGGCTCAATCGCTGCCTCTCAGCCCAGCCTACCTTGCAGGGTTGGTTTGGGGCATTAATGAGGAGGGGCAGAACCATGTGACCACCTTGAGCTTCTTGGAGCAAAAAGCGGGGTAGAAACTTTTTGCTCTTCCCTATAAATAACTGTGAAGCATATTTGATCTGGGTCAGGGGTTTGAGGTGGGGGAGGCGAAAGCCTTGAGAGGAGTGGGATCAGGAAGGCGGGCAGGAGACATATCTTGACCATCAGAGGTGGAAGTGTTGCTTAATTTCTCTAGAAACCAAATCATTTAATGTTCATTCCATTACTGCCACAGATCAAACTGAGAGGGGAAAGAGCACTTGCTCTCCTTGTGGCAAAGTGGAAAAACCAACTGCTGCCCTTCTGGAAAAATAGGTTATTGCTGGTGAAGCCAGTTTGGTAATTATAAAGGATTTGGATTGGGGCAGGAGGAGAATAAAGGGAAACTTTCTTTCACTCTCCTCCCTCCTTACTGCCAGATTTTGTAGGCTAATCCAGCATTAATTAATGATTAATTACTGATTAGCCCCTCCCCCATTTGGGTTCTTCCACTTCTTTCTGTTGTCCATTCTTCCCTGATATGGAGCACTTTGTAAGAGAATTCTCCTCCCCCTAACCCAGGCTTCCTCAACCTCGGCCCTCCAGATGTTTTTGGCCTACAACTCCTATGATCCCTAGCTAGCAGGACCAGTGGTCAGGGATGATGGGAATTGTAGTCTCAAAACATCTGGAGGGCCGAGGTACATCCCTTTTGCCATCATAAGCAGCTGCAATTTGGGGTTTTCCAAAATACACCAGCCTTCCAACTGAGTATCAGTGGGTGGGTGGGGGGGTTTGAGGTGGGTCTCAGTCCAAGGCTTTGCAAAATACCAAGTAATATGAAACAGGAGATTGTCCCTGAACATGTCAAGAATTCTTGCTACTGAGCAGCCATAGTCAGCCCCTTTACACTCAGCATCTGTAGGCATGATTACAAGGGTAATAAACTTTTAGATATATTTTAGATCACAAGGGTGAGCAAAAGATAGATCGGGATCTACTGACAAGATCCCTGAGGTGACTTGCAATGGATATGAAAAAGTTTCTGACAACACATATGCAGATACCCTAGCCTTTCCATGGGTGTTTTTGGGGGTGGGGTGGGAAGAGACCTCCATAAATTGCTTTGTCACTACATATGAGTCTTAGAAATAGTTTTGCTTCATTGTAAAGTCTTGTGACTATATAATTTTTTAAAAGAACCAGGGGTGATTTGCTATTATTGATCTGTAGTGCATGGCTGGATGTGACATTGGGACATGATGATGCATCCAAGTCTGTCACTGCTGCCAGATTCTTCCTCTGGGAACAGGTGGGTTGGGCTGAGTCTTTGCTGACTGTTCCTTTCTTTTCACTCCTCCACAAGAGCCTTCAGGGCCTGACTGGGACTCCACTGGTGGCTGGCAGCCCAATCCGCCATGACAGCGCTGTGCAGGGCAACGCAGTGGAGGTGCAAACCTATCAGCCCCCCTGGAAAGCACTCAGTGACTTCGCCTTGCAGAGCGACTTGGACCAGCCAGCCTTCCAGCAACTGGTAAGGGACCGGGAGAGGTGGGAATACACAGCCAAGAGGACCAGGTCTTCCTTTGAACCAGCTTGGGAGCAGAGTGGGGAAGGCGCACCTTCGTGGCCTTTGTGGCTCAAGCCTAAGAAAAACATCGCCACCCACTCCCAGACTGTATGTGAGCAGTTGATTCCTCCTTAAACGCTGTGCCCTCTACCACACGTGGGGACAGTTAGGTTGCTTTGGGGGCACAGGGAAGGCCATGCGGGGCACACAGCTCTGTACTGCAGCTCCCTGCACGCAGGCCCGGCATCTTCCACCAGCCAGCTGCCTCATTCTGCCTCGTGGCTCCGCTGGCCCTCCTCGTTCCCTTGACACCCAGCTCACCTCCCTGTCTGGGACGCATCTCCTAAGCAAGCCTGCTTCAACCCAAATTCTCCTCGGTGTTGACTCAGACTTTTGGGGATCAAAAGGAGGTTGGGAGGACGGTGGTTGACAGCCACAACACAAGAACCATCTGTGCTCTGTACTGTGGATTAAGCACTCTCGAACAATCACTACATTCTGTGTAGGATGAGGATCACTGTGGACATAAGTGGGAAGATGGAGAGGGCAGGAATTGAGACCCCTTTAGCACTTTTTCCTGCTTTTGTGTGACAGGGAAAGAGCTCTTCAAATTGTGCTTTGTGGTGTGTTAAGTGATCTTGAGTGCAATCTCATCTGTGCTGGTGTGTTTGAAGTATGTGCTGCTTAATATAAATTCAAACTGGCCCTCTGGATGTTTATACGTATGTGCACAGGTACCTAAGTCTGGGTTCCCACTGCAACATCAGAGGATCCTTTAATGATTTGTTGGAGTACTTGCACCATTAGTTAAAGCGGAGTTAGGATGGGGTTGCATCAAGAACCGCCCCAATGCAGCATCACCAAATGTGATCCTATGTTGGCATCATGAGCAGATGTTTAGGATTGTGGTGTAAGATGCACTTACCTGTACATTTGGGGCAGAGTCTTCAGGCAATGGTAGATGCCTAGACAAAATGGGGAAGGGGCACAGCCCAGCAGTAGGGCATGCAGAAGGTCCCAGGTTCAATCCCCAGTATCTCCAGGTAGAGCTGGGAGACACCCTACCTGCAACCCTGGGCTGCTGCTACCAGTCAGTGTAAACAATATTGAACTAGGTGGACCAGCGGTATGAAGAAGGCAGCTTACTGTGCTCACAGAACTGTGTGATAAAGAAGTTGCTGGGATGTATTTGAAAGAAAGGCCTTATCCCCTACCTGAATACACCAGAATAAGGTCATGTTAATGCTTGAGGAAGAGGGATAATTTTGGAGGGAGAGAGATGTAAATACAAAATGTCAACTCTGTGTTGGACTGAGGCTGCAGTTTTGTCAAATACTTAGCACAGGCACACTGAAAACGTAAAGGTTAGTTCACTTCAACTTGCCTGTTGAGCAGGCATAGGCAAACTGGGCCCTCCAGATGTTTTGGGACTACAGTGCCCATCATCCCTGACCACTGGTCCTGTTAGCTAGGGATGATGGGAGTTGTGGTCCCAAAACATCTGGAGGGCCGAGTTTGCCTATGCCTGCTGTTGAGCATGCAGCGGCTTAACACCTTTCTAAACTATGCCTATTGCTGGTGAGCTCAGGGTCCCGGGTTCAGTCCTGGTATTTCCAGGTAGGGGTGGGAAGGATCTTTGCCTGAAGAGTCTCTGCCCGTCAGTGCAGGCGGTACTGTGCTGGAGGGGGACCAGTGTTCTGATTTGGTATATATCAGCTTGCTATGAGTGAATTGGCCTCAGTTCATCAGCTGTGATGTTTTGCTGCAATGCCAAAACTGCACCACTGGATTCCAGTTTCCGTTGTTAGGTGTGCCAGGCTAATGGAAATGAACAGGCTTAAAATAGAGTTGTCCTCCTGCTGGATCACAGCTCAGAACTGCTGATGGGAAGCCCATGAAACTATATCGTTAATTACAAAGGAATACTGAGGAATGTGTGCCCATCGAAGGGTTCTCCCCCTCCTAATGCATTCTTTCCTGTATCTTGATTATGCTTTAGAGGATAATCAAAAATGAATCTGGTGCAATATTTAGTTAAGATAATGGAGAATTGAGACGGGTGAGCTGCCTGCATAATTAAATGGTCATTTGCTAGAAACGGAAGTGCCACTAAATGAAATATGGGTCCTATACATCAGTTTATGAAATATGGAGCCCGGCTCTGCATAGCTGCCACTGGAGCTTTGCCTAGACAGAGAGGAGTGTGCAGGAAGTCTGTCAAATTCCTTACAGAACAGTTTCCTCTTTGCAGGAGAAAGGCTCAAGGGGGCTCTGCAACTGGAGACTGTGAGGGAAAGCATTATGTGCCACTTTAACAGTCATGGCTTCTTCCCCAGAACCGGGGAACTGCAGTTTCTTAAGGGTGCAGAGAGTTGATAGAAGCCTCCCCTGTTCCCTAGAGCTACAATTCCAGAGTTCATTGGGAAGAGGGATCAGCCGTTAATCCACTCTGGGAATTGTAGCTCTGTGGGGGAATAGGGATGATGTTGGGACAAAGGTGAAGGCCTCCCCTTCTACCCTCACCCCCCCCTTCTGGTTTCCCAAGAGCCTTATGGAGGGAAAACCTGTTAGAGGAAGGAAGGGAAAGTGTTTTGTGCAGCCCAAGGGCCACATTTCCTTCTGGGTGCCATAAGCCAGCGCTAGGCAATGCAGGAGGGAAATGTGGCTGGGAAAAGGAGTATAAAATTTGCCTTTGCAGAGGGTCCAGTTGCTATACATTCACACACCCCTCTCTACCCCCCCAAGTGGCAGGATCACGCTACAGTCAGGCAAGAGCACTTGACGAGTGTGCAGAGCAGGGCTGGGGTGCAAGGAATGTGGCCTGGGAACGGTCTTGAGGGCCAAATAGAGATGTTTGGGGGGCCACATTGGGCCCCAGGCCAGAGGTTCCCTCCTCTTGTGATACAGTATGGCATCAGTGGTACTGCTTGATAAATCTAGCCTGTTCAGACTGAATCTATGTTGTTGGAAAAGAGAAGGGTGGGAGGGAAAGGCATTGCGGATAGAGATCCTCCATTGCTCTGCAAGCCTTCCACAAAACCACCTGAACAGAGCTCACAGACTACCAGCAACCCACAGACCAAAGTTTGTGAACTTCTGACCCTACGTAATAGGTGTGTTTAAGGAACCGTGCTTGAATTAATCAGTTTATTTGAACAGTGCCCTTTAATTGCACCCATTATTTAGGTCCATTATTCATGGGTTTGGTGAGTGAGTGTGATCTGGCCACAACTGATGAAGCTCAGATGATGAGCTCCCTACTTTCTCCCCATAATTTGAGTCCTTTTAGGAAATATATAGTGGCACACCTCACATTTGAATAATGAAGCGTTTGGGATCCTGACAGTTTGGGAGAAGGTTCTATCACTCATAATATTCCTTTGGGAGTCCTCCGGCACATGAGGAGGACGTGCTCATGTTCAGTTCCTTTTCATTCCACTGGATTGTGCTGCTGCTTTTCATACCAAGTGCGTGTAGGGATGTGAATAGACATGTATAGATTTATTAGAGATTATCCTTCCTTCCTTCCTCACGTTTGTAAGTTCAGCAGAGTGCATCCCTTTGTAGCTTAAAAGTGAAGCTTAGATAGGTTAGTTTTAGCCTTTTAGTTTAAGTAATCCAGGATGCCTTAAGGCAGACTGGGTTCTCCTGGTATTTCCCCCTTAAAACAATAATCATACAAACATTCTTGTAAAAGGTAAAAATAACATTTACTCATTCCACATTTCTGTTGCAGAATGACAGATACAGCAGCTTTGTTCAGACAGGCTTAAAATGGTAATTCAGTTAGATAGACATGCTTAAGTCTAGCTTAAGTCTAGCATGTCTGAGCAATGGAGCTCAGATATGCAGGTTGTTCTCACCTTTCTGACTTGGTGCTGAGATGAAGAGGTAAGGGTGAAGAGATGCCAAAGAGCCAAGAGGAAGCGCCAAGCCTTGTGAGTAATTATACATGGCTATGCCGACGCCGCCCCCCCATCAGGGCACAGAGGGAGTGTCTGTCTCAGAGTTCTGTCTAGCAAACTTACAGGAAAACTCTGTGAGCTTCAGCTCTGATCATGTCCCTGTCTAGCAAACATGCTTTGTTGGTTTGACTGCCTTGTAAATATCCCACAGTGAGCTGCAAGAGTGCTTCAGGGAAGTGCGAAGAAGGGACTCTGGCAGGGTCCCAAAGATGGGCAAGCCCTAACTAGGCTTCGGGGACCCTGCCAGAGCCTTATGTCTCCTCACCTGGCCAGCTTTGGGAAGGCAGCATGAGGGCTGGGGTAGCGGCATCAAATGTTGCTGAGTGCTGCCCCAAAACACTTTTTGATATAATTCAAATCCACTATATCTTTTAAGCAGCTTCTCATTCTGCCTTCAGCTGTGTTTCAGTTTGCCCTGGCAACAAGGAAAGGGTTGGCAATATTAACTGATATCTGTTTTGGGGATGAGCTTTTGGGGGTTGGGGACCGTAGCATCTGCTTTGCATGCAGAAGGATATTAAAAAGGATCAGGCAGCACACTTTGGGAAAGGCTTTCTCTGCCTGAAACCTTGGAGAGTTGTTGTCGGAAGGAGTAGGCAATTCCAGTCCAGAGGGACAAATGGTCTCACCTGCTAGGAGACAGCCTCCTGTGAGTTAAGTTTTAAAAACTAAAGAACTGGGGCAAATAAATTCCTGTATCTTTTCATCAATAAATATTCTCTGGGTGGCTTAAAATCATTTTAAAATAAAAATTAAAGTGAAAGAGCAACAGAGACAGCATAGAGCAGATTACAATCTGATTTAAACCACCAAACTCCCTGCGTGAATAAAGACATCTTCCCCATCACCTGGTGTTACAAAGACCATAGAAAAGGTGTTGGCTGAGCCTCTTTGGGGAGTCTGTGTGGGATGAGTTTTAATGCAATTAAATTGCAGCTTATCCCTCCAGGCACCTGCATGTGGGGGTTAAACAGAGTTTTAAAATCCCATCCTTGGAAGCAAAATAAAAAGCATAGGAGCTGTAAAATCTTGTTTTGAGCAAGTCCTGCTACAAAGTAAG
This sequence comes from Podarcis filfolensis, assembly GCF_964270895.1. NCBI lineage: Eukaryota > Metazoa > Chordata > Lepidosauria > Squamata > Lacertidae > Podarcis > Podarcis filfolensis. The sequence continues at coordinate 2,019,878 of NC_139610.1, read as the reverse complement.
TTGGCTTCCCCATTCTTACCCCACTTAACAAAATATCAGGCAGCAACTTACTTTATTGGTTCACAGCAGTGGAAGCAGTAAAAACTATGCAGGCAAAATACTTACAGTAAACCCAGCTCCAGCGAGGGGAGGCATGTCTGCATCTGATGGGCGGGAGGGACAGGAGGTGCTCTGTTCTTTCCTCTCCAGGAGAGCAGGGCAAATGGCGCCACACAGAGCCCTCTCTGCTAACTGCGTTTCTATGGGCCGTGTATCTGCCTCAGCAATCCAGCTCTGTGATATTAGCGCCTTCTCATCCTAACTAGCAAGAATATGCTTTTGTTAGGTTTGGCCGCTCATCTCCCACAGTCTGTTCTATAGCTCAGGTCACCCCCCTTTGCACCTGCCCCAGTGGCATGTGTCCCCCCAGAAGGTTGCCTAGAAGGCAGTGCGGCCCCTGGCTGAAAAACGGTTCCCCGCTCACTCCTGCTGCAAGATTGGCATCACTTGACTAATCCCCAACCTTGTCGCCCTCTCTCTCCGCCCCCGCAGGTCTCCTTCTCAGAGTCCGGCTCCTTGGGCAACTCATCTGGCAGCGACGTGACCTCCTTGTCCTCTCAGCTCCCTGATACCCCCAACAGCATGGTCCCCAGCCCGGTGGAAACGTGAGAAGAGCCTCCTTTTACCACCCCCACCTCCCCATGGACTTTCGCATGCTCCTGACCCCTGCATGAGATCTCCTGAGCTCCGAGCAAACTCAACTCTTTAAATTATTATCTTTTATTTAAAACCCAGCTCCCCGATCTTTCCTAAACCGTCATGGCTGTAAGCGGCACCCGCCTCTGGACTGCACCGCCCTCTCCAGCACACCGGGGGGAGCAGAGCAAGACTCCCAAGGGATTCCGTGCCCCCACCCTCCGTGAATACCTCTGGATTGTACTAGGATGACTTTCCTGACTCATGTAATGGTAGCTTTAGAGTACGTTGTCTTTTTTAAAAAAACAAACAAACAAAACACACTTCATTTGGAAGAAGCAAACCTGATCGTCTTGGAATTGCCGGTGCCATTTGCCACACTATGCCAGGAGCCTGGACAAATCTTGAACTCCCTTATATTTGTTTGCTGGCCCTGGAAGGGGGGATCTGTCTGTCTGTCTGTCTGTTTGTCTGTCTGTCTGTCTGTCTGTCTCTCTTTGTCTCTCTCTCTCTCTCTCTTTTTCCCTCCCCCCCCTCCAAGCCTGCATGATTGCTGGAAAACTATCTGCAAGACTTAAAGTATCCCCCCCCCCACTTCTCTTGCCAATGTTAAATTATCTTCTGGATGGAGGTGAGGTTTGTTAGGCCATTGCAGACCAAAGTAAGTTATTGTTATTATTATTTATTGTTACGGCAGAAGATAAAATGGTTGGGATTGATATTTTGACCTTAATAATAAAAACGAACAAATACCTGATGAGAAAGTGCTGCAAGTCTGTGTGAATCACTGCCACACAGGATCAGAAGGCTGGGATTAAGGATCACCACTGCTGTCAAATATGGAGGCCACATGAACATTCCCTGTGTGTGTTTGTGTGGAATGAAGACATCTTAACACGGAAGGGTTTCCCCAGGTCAGACAGACTGGAACTATATGAAACCTGCTTTTCCTTCAGCCACACATCAGACTGGAAGCTTGTATGGGAGCTGGAGGCTCCACCGCCTTCCTGGCCCTGATCAGGCCCTGATCTGGGCAGGTGTGTCCATGCGTCTTCCCTCTCCTCCTCACTTCGCTGCGGAAGGTGAGGAGGCTCCAAGATCCAGCCAGGGTCTCACATAGTGGTGTCATAGCTGTGACAAGAGAGGAGCAGAGTGAGGGTGCTGGTTGAATTAGTGCAGGGACATGGACCCTCAGGCTCAGGGGCCAGATGTGGCCCACCTAGGCTCTCTATGTAGCCCTCAGGACTTTCCTGCTCCCCAGCCACACTCCCTTCTGAACCTCCTTTGCCCTTCCTTGAACGTTTTTGTCTGGCTGGACTGTGTCCTTGATCGTGCCTCTTGTTTGGATGAAACGGGTAATGGAGAGGGGTGTGTGTAGGAATCAACTCACTGTGCAAAGGCAAATTTTGAATTCCTTGCTCCATGCATGTTTGGCTCTGGCCCCATGTGCTGCTGACATGTGGTCCCTAGAAGCTTGCCAGAAGGGAATGTGGCGCTTGGGTTGAAAAAGGGTCCCCAGCCCTGAACTACTCAGCAGTTTTCACAAATTGGTTCATGCTTTGAAGTGCCTCTGAGAAAGCCTAGTGCCAATTTTTGCAATGTGATGTGCTCAGAACCTGTCTTTTCCAGGGCTGGCATCTGCACAAGCTGAAGTCTACCCACTCGGGATTTCAGTGGCACTTTCTGAATAGACGTATATGCACTTCGTGGTGGGAAGCTGCTCTTTGGATGTTTTCCTCTGTCTCTAAGCAGTGAAAGATTCTGGAGTTCTAGGCACTTACCCAGGGTTTGGTTTCCTTGGAATGAAGGTCAGCAGAGGCTGTGGTCTTTATTTACACATATATGCAACCTCAGTGTGGGACGGAGGGACTCACTGCATCACCACTCCATGGAGATCTTGCTTCTCCATGAGTTACAGCTTTGGCTCCAGCACATTCAGGTCTCCATGTCTCCAGCTTCCCGCCTGCTTCCCGCCTAGCTCCTACCTGGCAGTGAGGTGAGGGGTGGTGGTGGAAGGCACCATCACTTAGTTGCAGCTATTGCAACTTGGCGGCTCCTTTTGGGATGCTGATGAGGACATTTAAGTGTTCGGATAAGGTCATTGGCCTACAAATAAATTATCTGACTGGTTCCACTTCTATTAGATTCCAGCCCTCACTGGGTGCAGGACCCCAAGAACTGGAAGGGGCTCAAGGCATCATCTCTGTCACAGCACCAGTGCAAGGAAGCCTAAAGTCACCCCTGAAGCACTTAGAGCAGATCACTTGACACATCCGCAGTTCTGTGAGGAAGACTAAGGCTTCCTTATTAACAACCTCACAAAAGCCAGCAATCACAATAGTTCTTTGGAGGAAGTCATGACAGACCAGGCAGCTTAAAATTGTATTCTGTATAGCAAATGGAGAGTTTTTTATTTTAGTTTACAAAAAATTTATAGGCCATTTGGTTGTAACAAAATGGGTTTATAATGGTCTTGTAGGAAGACCAGAAGCTGCCAGACATGGAGTCCAACCTTTGGCCCATCTCTCTCCTCCCGGTCTGCGGGGCCTGGCAGTGGCTCTCCAAGGCTTCAGCAAGGAGCTTTTCCCAGCCCTATTGAAAGGGTGTCAGTAGAGGCTGTAAGTCTATGGGGCGGATTTATTACATTGCAAATATCCTGCTTTTCTTTCATGGAGCTCAGGTGGATGTGAACAATCCTGTGGGGAAGGTTAGGCTGAGAGGGAGCGAGAGAGAGAGGCTGGAGCAAGGTCTTTGCAGGAAAGTGCATTACATTTGCCTTCTGCTCAAGCTTGTCGGTTAGCTTCCTTTTGGTCAGTCATTCCATTTCCATTCCCACTTCCACCCTTTTCTGCCACTTGGAGGAGGACAGAAAGAGCACCAAGAAAGTTAGTGAAGCAAAGGCAGAGGAGAGAGAGTGTGTATCTGTTCAATGACCGTTATTTGAAATGCAATTATTTATTTTCTTGCTATGTAGTCTTTATGGGAGGGGCTGCAACCCTTCTTATTACTCATTAAAAGCCTCCTCTGTCCTACAGTGGAGAAAAATACTGTTGGTCATATTGACTCCAGTAGCAGAGGCCTGACCTCCTGCGTTGCAGCAAACCTGGAACCAGCTTGCTTGGTGACTGAAACCACTGAGCCATCAGTGTGATCCTCCAAACATTTAGAAACAAAATATCATTCATCTTTCACACTTGCAAGAAATGCCAAAGTCAAACCAGTCTCAGAGTCGTTTAAACCAATTGCACCTTTCCCCTTCCTATGCCATTAAATATTATTATTATTATTATTATTATTATTATTATTATTATTATTATTTCAAAATGAAGATCATGGCCACTGGGCGCATCACCTCCTGGCAAATAGAAGGGGAAGAAATGGAGGCAGTGAGAGATTTTACTTTCTTGGGCTCCATGATCACTGCAGATGGTGACAGCAGTCACGAAATTAAGACGCCTGCTCCTTGGGAGAAAGGCGATGGCAAACCTAGACAGCATCTTAAAAAGCAGAGACATCACCTTACTAACAAAGGTCCGCATAGTTAAAGCTATGGTTTTCCCGGTAGTGATGTATGGAAGTGAGAGCTGGACCATAAAGAAGGCTGATCGCCGAAGAATTTATGCTTTTGAATTATGATGCTAGAGGAGACTCCTGAGAGTCCCATGGACTGAAAGAAGATCCAACCTATCCATTCTGAAGGAAATCAGCCCTGAGTGCTCACTGGAAGGACAGATCTTGAAGCTGAGACTCCAATACTTTGGCCACCTCATGAGAAGAGAAGACTCCCTGGAAAAGACCCTGATGTTGGGAAAGATGGAGGGCACAAGGAGAAGGGGACGACAGAGGACGAGATGGTGGACAGTGTTCTCGAAGCTACCAGCATGAGTTTGACCAAACTGTGGGAGGCAGTGGAAGACAGAAGTGCCTGGTGTGCTCTGGTCCAGGGGGTCACGAAGAGTTGGACACGACTAAACCACAACAATATTTATTTATTTATTTATTTATTTATTTATTTATTTATTTATTTATTTTCTAGCAGAATTGCTTGATTTTGGGGGATGGGATACAAAAATGAGGACAGTTGACATGCTGCTTCATTCAAAAGGTATCTGTTTAAATAAAATAAAGTTTTTTGTTTGTTTTCTTTTTAAAATATAATATCGCAAAAGTGGTTTCCACCCTCTGTTATGCTGCCCCGCTCTGGGCCCCAGGGTCCAATTTAACATCACTGGGGACATTGCAGAATCAGTTTCTCCGTCGCCTTCTGAAACTCCCCATGTGTGTGAGCAATGCAGCCATACGTCTGGAGTTAAGGATTGCATCATTGGAGACTGTCATCTGGAAGCGAGTCTTTGGCTATTGGCTGTCCAGCTGGCATAGGCTTCCCGACCATTATCTTTTTCAGTGCCTCTGGCGGGACGTCTTTGTCAATCCATGGGTAGGAAAAATCCATGCCAAACTCCTGAGCATCGGAATTTCCCCAGCGGACTCCTTAAAGATGAACTTACGCTCAGCCAAAAGCCTTATTGAGCAAAGATTAGCGGACATTGAAAATCAACACAACCTCGCCAGGGGTGGGGGTGTCTGCTCCCCCAGGTATCACGGAATAACCCCACCACTTGGCCTTCCATCATACATGTCATCTCTTTCATCAGTACCACACCGACGTGCATTTATTCGTGCAAGGTTCAATGTCTTTCCATCAAACCTGCTGAACCACAGATTTTCCAATGGTTTGGTGTCTCCGCTATGCGTGTGTGACGGGGAAACTGTTGAATCTCTTTCACATATAATGTTCAACTGTCCCCTACATAGCATAGCCAGGGCTAAATTCCTGGGTCCTGCTTTACTGCGCTTGGTTGGCAGGCCTGTTGAGTCACACACCGCACTGCTTTTGCAGGATACAGATCCTTCTGTAACTCTGCAGGTGGCGAGATTTCTGAATGCGGTTATCTCACACTCAAAAACCACCAAAAAACAACAACATCAAAACTAATTGGACTGTTATGCTGAGAGTGCATGTCGGAGTTCGTCTTTAGTTTTCCTTTTCTGTGATCCATCCCTTGGAGCTCTCCTGGCCCCAAGCCGCCACTTGGCTCTGCTCAATGACCCACCCTTGCATCGTGGTGTTCACCTTCTGTTGTTGGATATATCTGTTTTTATGTCCCTGTGTTTTTATGTTTGTACATATTTTATGGGCTAATAGCCGTAAATAAATAAATAAATAAAATATAATATCCATTCTCCCCCTCCCTATTCCCCCGGCCAGCCTTATTCAACCTTCTACTCTCTAGACATTTTAGACTACAATACCCATAGAGCCATTGTGGTGTAGCAGTTAGTGTGCTGGACTAGGACCTGGATGAGACCAGGGTTCGAATTCCCTGCTCAGCAATAAATCTCATCTTGGGGGCTAGTCCCTGCCTCTCAGCCTAACCTACCTCACAGGAATGTTGTGGGGATTAAATGGGGAAGAGAACTATGGACTGTACCTTGAGCTCCTTGGTGGAAAGGAGGGGGGAGTATAAATGCAATAAATAAATAAAATAAAATAAAATAGGCCATAGACAGTACAGCCAATAGCTGTTGCTTGACTTCTCATCCATGGGTGAGAAATTAGTCTCACTAAGCTCAATGGAATTTACGCCCTAGCAAGTATGTTTGGGGTTGCGCTATTCACTTGTGGCAACATGTGCAACTGAGAGCCTTCTGACCTTCAAGTGTGTGCATGGGATGTGCATGAGGGCAGTGCTGGTATTCACCAGGTTCATGGCCATTGGCCTTTTGCCTTCGCTGCCCCCATTTCACAGGGGGCGCATTGTGGGACCCCCCAAAACGTCTGCTGCTCAATAAGCCAGCTGCCCCCCGTCCTGTCCCCTTACAGCGGCCGGACTGCACTGCTGGCCAGCCCGGCACAAGCGCACTCAGGGAGGCCACCCCAAGAGGGGGAAGAAAAAAGGTGCCGCTGCCGGGTACCATGGGGGGGGGGAACACTGCATGGGGGGAATGTGTGGCAGCATCTGGACAGCTGCTCCTGATCCATGTACACTTCAACATTCTCCCTAAGGAGTTGGCAGAGAGGGGTGCATAGCAAGGCTGACAATCTTGCACCCCATCCCAAAGTTGGTGGACTACAATACCCATCAGCTCCAGCCATCATGGTCACTTGTCGGGGGGTGATGGGAGTCGTAGCTCAGCAGCACTGGCTGGGCCACAGGTCCCCCAGCTTCCCTTAAAGACTGACGTATGATATCTACTGCAACTTAAGTGCTTGTGGGCAGGGTCCACTCCATCAGACACACTAAAATGTTCGCTCTCATTGGCAGATGTGTGTATACAGCAAAAAATAAAAATTGTACACGCTGAGGCCAAAAGCCTATGAAACGCAAGAGGCCCAGTCTGTGACCTTTTCCAGGCAGAGTTCAAATGTATTCCAGATAAGCAGAGCCACTGGCCCACCAAGCCAGTGGACATTTCTACACCCTGGGGGTAATGAATTTCATAAGTTAATAAGCTTAATTGTGCTTAACAGAATTTGCTGAGCAAATTGCTCTAAATTAGTAGCTTAGTTAAACCCAGCCAACCACTCCAGGCCCCGCTCCTTCCCACCCTAATAAGGTGGAGGAAGAAACACTTTCTGAGTCAAGAATGGCCAAAGGCAAAGGGGTGCGTAGGCAGAGGGTTTTGCACTAGACTCTGCCAAGGGATCCTCCTTTGGTGAGAACTGCAATAACAGGGCTATATTCCTCCCCTGCCAGCCCCCAAACTAGGAGCTGTGGAGCAGCATTGTCCCTCTACACGGCAGCAGGCCTGGCAAGGCAATGCTAGGGCCACCAGTGCTGACTTCTGCTCCTGCATTGGGCAACAAGGTCTGCAAATCTCTATTTTAATTCTCCCAGAACAGTGGAATGACAATATTGGGTGATGTTGCAAGGCAAGTGGCAAACCAAGGCTGATTGGAAGACCCAGACAGTGTTATGGGAGAGAAGCGTTCTGGTGTTGCTGCTGCAGCAGCAGCACTGCGTCCTTTGCCAGTGCCTGGGCTGTGGCGCAAAGGGTGAAGAAAACTCACTGCGTCAGTCCAGCCCTCCCCCCAGGTGGGACCAGGGGTATGGAGGGCTCTGCTGTGCTGCCTGCCTGCCCGCTCAGGGGGAAGCCTGGCCAGCCAATGTGGGCCTTGGTGGGCGCATCCCCCCCCCAGCCGGGAGACCTTTCAGTGAGGGGGCTGGGAGCACAACGACGAGGCTAGGCTCTGGGTCCCAGAGATCCTGGCAGCAGATAGGGCAGGACAGGGAGCCCTGCATGGGGGCACCAGGTTCAAGCCCCCTCAAAATCATGCGCCCAGGGCTATGCCCCCCCATGCTATGTCTCTGAGCAGCAGCCAGCCTTAGATGGAGCCCTTCGGAGAAGCAGCAGTTCTTTACTACTACTACCATTTTATCATTATTAATAAAATAAACCAAAGATAAAGGGCATAAAGAAATACTGTTCAACTGTAGGTTGAAAGCAGCATAAGGTTGGACATCATCATTGAACTTCTTGTTCCAAAGCTTTGCAAAAACAAAAAACCCATTTCCCCATAAACTTCTTAGGCTGGCTTTATTCTTTTGTAATAATAATAAAGTTAGTTACTATGGGCCAAATTTTCTCAGTCCATTCAAATATAGTAAGATATATGCTCCCTCACCCAATATTTAGCTATTATCATCTTAGCAGCAGTTATAAGATTAAACACTATTTCTCAATCTTTTCTGGAATAACATCTTTTAGATAGCCATGCAGAAGACGAACAGCGGTTCTGCCTCGTGAGCTCCGGCAGCCTAGGCCTCCGACGTGCTTCTGCGACCTGGTCCTCTGTTTCTGAGGAGGCACCAGTGTGACGTCCTCAGGCCCCACGGACTCACCCTGCATCTGGCTGTGCCCTGCCTGGGGTCAAGAATGATAGTCCAACGGCGTCTGGTGGACTACAGGTCCCCTCGCTATAAAATATACTTTTGTGTGTGTTGTATTTAATACACCTAATCCTTTAGAAAAATGTTGGCTGCACAATAGTGATTAAGAAGAAAAGAAAAAGTGGCTGCTAAGAGGAGACCAGGACTGTGGCCTTAGCTCTGATCAGGCTGCGCATCCCATGAGTTTCACCTGCAAATGCCTGGCCAGGAGAAATCCTCTCTGCACCCCATCTGTCTAGCCAATTTCACAACTCAATTAGTAGGAAACTTGTCTGCTGGATTTTCTCTGCTCTTTTAGGAAAAGAAAAGTCTCAGTAGCCACCATCCAACCAATTCAAATCACACAGCAGCAAACAATTGCCTTTAATTGTTAAAGACAAATCTGCATAATTTTTTTACATTGTCATTGCTTATTACTAAGAAACAAAACAAATAGCTGTCCAGGGATTGAGTACAAATTGTTCCAGGAGAGGAAGTAATTAATTAAGGAATTTAAGTCTGCAGTGTTGCCAAGCAGGGAGCAAAGATTAAAACGTCCCTCCTGGCGTTTGATTCCCTGGAGTCTACATTTTCCAGTGTTTCATTGCTCTCAAACATGGAATCTATATTACTCCTCTCCCCTCTTCTCCCCTCTTCAATTTTCTTTGTCCAGTAACCTGCAAGGATAACTCTGTGTTCAAGTTTAACCCCCTCTGTTCCAAAACTCACACAGACAGCATAACTATTTATTCAAATTTAATTCCTGAAAGAGTTTTCAAATACATAAGAGCAGTGCAGACGCACTATTGCACAGTGGAGTATGACACCACATGAAGGACAAGACTGGCTTCCTACGGATGTTAAATGTCAAAAATCGGCTGGGGAGGAAGTTGGGGAGAAAGATACTCGACTTGTTCTGCAAGATGAAGGATACTCCCGCCAATAACAGCAATAATATCACAGTGCTGGCTCACTTGGCATGGCCAGCCAAAGTAAAATGCAATAAAGCAAAGAAGTTGGCATAAAACTAGTTTGATAAATCCCAGAAAAAGGGTCAGAAATACCAGCACACCACCAGAGAAGCAACAATACTGGTTAAAAAACCTAAAAGGAGCTGGCCTAGGTTGACATTTTCATTGACTCTAAGATTTTTTGGGGGGTTTCCCCCAACAGCTTATCCCCCAGAAGGCGTAGATGTGACTGTGAATCACTCTGCACTTGCTTATGTTGTATTGCATTTCCTATTATAATGTCCATTCAGCCAGTCTGGAGTTCCCTGCAATCCCTTCTTGTTCTTACCTTGAAAAATGTGGTGTCCTTGGGACACGTGGCCACCTCATTGCTCACTCCTGACTTAAAAAGCAGAGTTCCTATTCTTGATCCTTGGAGGAACCCACTTCTCAGATCTGTACATTCCTCTTCCCTAAAGGTGGGAGATGTTTCAAAGCCTAAGCACAGAATGTGGGCTGGATCTTACCTAGCAACATTGACACACTCAGATAACTTGAAAAAGTTAGACAGGACTCATTCTTATGGAAGCCAGGCTGGTCCTTCTGCAGCAATACTTGTTCTTCTGTGTGCTTCGTAATTCTATCTCTAACCATGCTTTCCACTAGTATTCCTAGAACAGACATTATCCAGCCTGTAATTTCCTGGAACCTTCCTGGACCCCTTTTCAAAACTGATTTCACACCGGCCACTTTCCAGTTCTTGGGTATGGAGGCTGTTCTCAGGGGCAATAGAGATATATCTGTTAGATGACCAGCCGCTTAAGAACTTTCCGATGGGTGCCACCTACGCCTGGTGATCTGCTTGCTTTCTCGGCCTTGTCACTTTGTCTCTTGTCATGCCAGTTGCCTCAGAACCTCAGGCCATGGGCGGGGGGGGGGGGGCGAGCTGTGGCCAGCCCGTGTGGCCCCACAGAGCTAGACTGGCCGGGGCCCTCCAGCCTCCCGGATGCTCCACCCTCCCCCGAGAAGGAGCCTCAGCAAAGCCGCAATCAGCCTTTGATTGTTATTTGTAAAAAATAGTTCTGTTCCACCATATCATACAAATTTATCACAATTGCAACAATATGAACCCAGGAAACCAAAAGAAGTTAAGAGCAAGTTAAAAGCGAACGGGTCTGGCGCGCGCTCCTGGCCGCTTGGGCGTTTGCAGGCCGAGCCAGCCCAGAGCCGCTGCCGGCCAGAGCCGGAGCAAGAGGGCGCCAGCTGGGCGCGCCTCGGGGCTCGTGCCGGCAGCAGGAGCGGGCGCGGCGCGCTGGGGGCTGCGCGGAGGCCGCGCTCAGTCTGGCGGCGCTGCTTGAGGCTCCCGTCTAGACGGCGGAGGGGCCGCCGGCTCCTTATCTGCGCCGGCATCGCCCGCCAAGCGACCCTGCGGCCGGAGGGGGAGCCGGGCGGGAGCGGAGAGGCCTCGGCACTCGGCGGCCGCGTCTCCCGGGAAGAAGCGCCGCGGGGCTGCTGCGGGTCTCGCTGCGCTCGGGGGTTCCTCGGAAGGAGCCGCGACGTCGCCTAGAAACACAATTCGTCCGTGCGTCTCCCGGCGGCGTTTCCAAGGGTCCGCCAGGACAGGATCCCTCCCTTCCCTGCGCGGAGAACATGGAGAACACATGGATTTGGGCTGGAAAGGGAGCGTCGGGCCCGGCGCTCCGAAGGCGCTTCTCTCTGGCCTTGGGACTCTCCCTCCCCGAAATGGCGCACGGCGCTTGTGATGCACAACTGCCAGACCGAGGCAGCAAGGGAGCGAAGCCCGAGCCGGGGACCCGACCCTGGCCTTGGCCCTCAAGCCTTGCCGGTCTCCGGCACACACTGACCTGCCTCCAAGTTTGCCCACTCTCTTCAGTTTTGAGGGAAGCCTCTTGCCACCAGGACCAGCCTTGGAGCACCCAGGGAGGGGAGGCAAAACAGGAGAGGTCTCCCCCGCCCTGAACCCCCCCCCCCGCTTTGAATTGGGCATCCTGGTCGCTGGCCAAGCTTAACATTTATTGTTTTTAATTATTTTTAATGATTATCTCTTTTAGCCACCTTAACCAAAACAACTCAACACTTTTGCAATGGTGTAGGCCTATAGGTGAACTTTGCAAAACCACAGTCTATGTGCTTCAACACTACCCCCCCCCAATTAAATTCAGAAAAATATTACTGACATCACAAAGAAAAAACTTTGCTGAACCAGATTAAGATACATAGGGCTACAAATTACCAGAAACCTCAACAAGCTATACCTTCAAAACTATACCCCTTTCTGGTGGGAAATCAACAAAGACCTGAGGAGATGGAGTAGAACCAAGGTCACTTTCTCAAACTAGCCATGATCAAAATGATAACCCTCCCCAAATTAACCTGCTTATTCCGAACCCTCCCACTTTGGATCCCCTCAACCCAACTCCATAAGTGGCAGAAAAAACTACACTTGTTTATCTTCTCATTCAAAAGCCACCTTCCCTCCTCAAAAGAAAAAGGGAATTCCCATTATAGAACTAGACTACAACGACAACCAAGTACACCAAATAAACTCATACATCTTAGAAGACAAAATGAAACAATGGAGATAGGTATAATTGGAAACACCCCCACCTCACTGTATAAATTTCTCCAAAAACAAAGAAAACTCCATGCCACATAACAGGTTCACACAGACCATGCTTGAAGCATGGAAAGAAAAAGCAGGAACCTTGTCCCCAGCCCTCCCCCTGCCAATCCCCCAGGTTTACCACCCTCGGCTCCACATAGCTTTCACATGAGGATATGGCAAGCCAAAGGCCTACACCACCCAACAGACTTCTACAAAAATGGCAACCCCATACAAATACACAGAACGAACTAGGAGACAACCAAATATCCTGGCTGGCCCGTCACCAACTACATGCCTTCTTAAGCCACCCAGAAACAAAGGCAGCACATACTAGGCCATTGACTAACTTTGAAAAACTGCTGTCAGCAGAGTGACACAGCAATATAAAAAACACAGCTCCAAGGCTTCAATACCACAAGCAAAGACCAATGGGAACACAACATAGGGTACGAAATAAACTCAACCCAATGGTTGAAGCTGTGGACCAAACCACCCTTTAAAGCCCTCTCAGCCAACAGGTGGGAACTCACTTTGAAACTTATCTACAGATTGTACCTAACACCATGTAAGCTAGCAATGATGAACCCAGGAACCTCACCTAGGTGCTGGAGAGGCTGTACCGCCATGGGCACATACCTCCACAATATGGTGGGATTGCCCAAAAATTCAATCCTTTTGGATATCTGTCTTACAAGAAATCTGCAAAATAATAAAACAGGTAATAGAAAGAACTCTAGAATTGGTCCCACTAAATAACTTCTGAGACAATAACGCACACTCACATGACAAAAAACTTTTAAGTCACTTACAGCAGCTAGGAGTGTCATAACTGGAGAGACCTTTTGGGAGCGTCCATGGACCACTGGTACCAAACTGTATGGGAAATCGCCATACTAGAAAAACTAGCCAATGAAACCACAGGGACAAGTGAAAGAGGATGCCTTCACCCTGTGGGGCTTCCCTTTATCACATACACAGCCCAACAAGACAATGACCAATCCCACCCCCCAGACAACATACGAATCAGTATGGCTAACTGAAGCCAGCAACGCCCCCCCCCATCAAAACACACTGCAACCGATCAACTGCAACCAACCATTTCTTGGGCCCTCTGACCTCTTGCTCTGCCAACAAAAATATGACACCTATCCATGTGACGCTGTCAAAAAAGCGCCACTCGTATACCATGTAAAGAATTTTTTTTCCTTCCAGTAGCACCTTGAAGACCAACTAAGTTAGTTCTTGGTATGTGCTTTCGTGTGCATGCACACTTCTTCAGATACAGATACAGATTCAGATACAGATGTAAAGAATGAAAGTTTGCTGTCTTCCTTACCTTGCCCCCTTCCACCATTTTTTCTCTTTATTTTCTCCCCTCCCCTCTCCCCACTTCTCATTCCCCCTCAACAAAAATGTCTCAAACTGACTGTAACTGACCTGTATGAAGAATTCTACGATTTGAAAACTGTGACACTGAATGTACTTTTGTTACTTATGGAAAATCTTTTAATAAACACACACACAAACACATACAACAATTTCAGAAACTGCTTTGACCAAACTCCTTTTGTCTAATGGTAGGGCTGGCTGTGGAACTCCATGGACCTGTGTGGAAAGATTCTGACTTCAAGCTTTATTGCACACAAAGATGGGAGCCCCCCTGAGCCCCAGGGGGAGGGACTGAGTAAACGTGCTTAAGATTGTTCTATAAACTACTAATCCTGAATCCACTTACTAAGGTGTTTACACCATTACACCATTGGGCTCAGCGGGGCTTAATTCCAGATAAGCACACCTATGAATGGGTTATTGCCGGGCCAGCATTTCCCAGCCTGGTGCTTTCCAGATGCTTCAATCTAGCAACTCCCCTCAGCCTGTCAGCATGCCTGTGATGGGGGTTATAGTCCCAAACTTCTGGAGGGCACTAGGCTGGCAAAGGGTGTACCCTCCTCTTCCAAGGGGGGCAGGGACCCCTCCCTGATGCTGCTCCCCCAAGTCAATAAAAATAAAAATACATAGCAAACTGAGGTTCTGCCCCCCTAACAAAAGACCTGCCCCCCCACCAAAAATCCTGGATACACCTGTGTCCCCCTCATGTTTCCATCAAGCAATGAGACTTGAGGAAAAATTGAGACTTGAGGAAAAATTGAGACTTGAGGAAAAATTGCAATCCTGGTGTGGTTTCTTGGAAGGCTAATCACAGCCGTCTTACGGCTTTTTAGCAAACCTATCCTGATCAAAAGTATTTCTACAGTTTGTCTCAGGCTACATCTTGCAGGAAAATGCCACCAGCAGAGAATTCTTGCTGTTATCTGGGTGATCTCCTTTTAAACAAGCCAAATGGTGGAGGGAAACTTCTTTGCACAGCTCTGCCTTTTTTCAAAACCAAGCCCAACCTCATGGTGCTGTGCACAATTAGATGGGCTTAATGAGCTATCTTTTCCTGGTACAGGATTAAGGAACACCTGCGAGCATCTGTCAAGGAGCCGAAAGAAATTGTCTAAATCCCACTTGTCAGTACTAACACAGATGCCTCCAGTCCCTTCCTTTTTGGTCTATTCTTGCAGGAAACTGTATCATGGATTCTTGATTCTACCAGGACACTTAACTCCATTTTGTTGCTCATTGTGGCTTTCTGAAGTCATTTCCTGATAGTCAGATCCCAAGCTGAAATTTATAGGCATTAAATCAGACATCTTGGGATGGAAAGGCAACAGTACAGTGGTACCTCGGGTTACATACGCTTCAGGTTACAGACTCCGCTAACCCAGAAATAATGCTTCAGGTTAAGAACTTTGCTTCAGAATGAGAACAGAAATCGTGCAGCGGTGGCGCAGCGGCAGCAGGAGGCCCCATTAGCTAAAGTGGTGCTTCAGGTTAAGAACAGACCTCCAGAACGAATTAAGTTCTTAACCCGAGGTACCACTGTATTAAAAGAGAATGAAAATAATAAAGCAAAGACTGAATACTACTTTCCTTTCCTTTGATGAGTTTTTAAAATTTCAGACCAGCACAGAGCTGGGAAACCTCTGGTCTATGAACCCAACTAGGTCTTGCGCAGGTCCCAGCTTGGCCCACCAAGTTTCCCTCAAACCACACCCACAGCCTTACAACTGACAAAGTGACATCAGGTGTGGAGCAAGTAAGACCCGGCTGCAAAGGAAAAACCAGGAGCCTGAAAGTGCTCCTGGTTTCTTGGCAAGCAAAGCTTGCTGTCTGCTGAAGGGGGGAGACAGCAAGCTCCGCTGTTATTGGCTGAGCACTGCAGAGTTTGCTGTAATAACTTGCTTGCAGCAAGTCTTGCTGGGATGGCGCTCACTCCAAGTCCCAAAGAGTCATGCCCACAAATATTTTTCTAATGTTGATTCAACTGGCACTGTGATGTCAGGTGACTGACAGGTGCGTGGGGGTAGGCTTGTCCAAAATGACCACAGGGCAAGGTAGTTTGTATTTCTAATTAAAAACCAAACATTGCATTTCAGAGGGTCCAAACTCATTTTTTAAGAGTTGACTGCATTTTACAATTTGAACCTACACAGTTAGATGTGCCACCAAATTCAATGGAGCTTCTCCCCAGGAAACTATAGCATAGGATCACTGCTTCTCTTTGATATCTCTGTGTGCCTGCAAATATGCAATGCATCGACGTGGCTGAATGGGGGGGGTGGCTCTCTATGGTAGCTTCACTTCAGAATCTACCTCTGTGATACTGCTGCTTACTGCAATGCTATTTTGGAAAGATGCACTCTGGTTCTTGTCCCCCACATCTGTTCTGACACAGCTGTGATTTCCTGTGAGAACATTTTTGCCTTTAAAAAACAGTATGAGATGGACCCTTTCCCCAACCAGTCTGAAACATATGTGAATATGGAAGGAAGTGCTAGAGGGTTGCATAACTGAGATATTTTAATCCTTGGAAATACTTATGGAAGGGAGGGGGCTATCAATTCATTCAACAAATGCAATGGAAGGGAAGATGGTGATTGTGGAAGTGGGAGAGAGGGTCAGAAATAAGGCCTCTCTGGTCAGCTGCTCTTTTGTGTTTGCTGACGTGGTTGTTTCTTTTCCAACCCAGCCTCCTTCAAGGAGGCGCACAATTCCCTCCCTGCTCCCATTTTATCCTCACAACAACCCTGTGGGGGAGATGAGGCCAGGATGGGGTGACAGGTTCAAGGTCATCCAGTGAGCTTCATTGCTGAGCGGGCTATACAGTAGAAGTTAACATTTTTTCCAGGGGCCAGGCATGTTTGAACAAAGGGAAAGAGCATCTGCTTTGCAGGCAGAAGGTTCCAGGTTCCACCCCTGACGTCTCCAGGTGGGTTGGGAGTGACTCCTGTCTGAAAATCTGTAGAGCTGCTGCCGATAATACGGAGCTAGATGGAGCAGAGGTCAGACTCAGTATGAGGTAGCTCTCTATGGTCCCACGACGGTCAGATTTCTAATGCTGAGTTTCCTGCAAGGTAGAGAACGAAAACAACAACAACGACCTCAACAGTTGTGATATTGCTTTTAATAAGTTTAGTGAAAACTCTTGCCATATACAGACAATTCAGAACAATTGCTGTGACTGTACACATTCTTCCGCAACGTTCCCACAAAATGTAAAGTAAACTGGACACAAAGCCCAGGAGTCTTAAATGGCTTTGCCAAGCATTTGGGTTAGATTTCCATAGCTTATTTATCTAAATTTAGGATTTTGTGCTTTCTAAATAACTGAATATGCCAGGAGCATTGTATAAAAAGTTATGCAAAACAGACAATGAAACAGAATAAATTATTTTATTACAAGTTATACAGAACGCAACCATGGATATATTCCACTAGGAAATTCTCCTGGCACAAAAGCCCACAGAAATGAACGGGAGCAAGAGAGTGTTAGAACTCTCTAGCACAGCCCCCATTCAGTGCAATGGAACTTCTTGATCCATTGTGCCCATTGCCAATATTTAGACACAAAAATCAGCAGCTTTACAGACATGCTACACCACAGAGTACAAGGTAGAAGGATCCTTGATGTGGCACATATTAAGGGGGGGGGAATCTCTTTATTTTCAAAACAGCCATAAACAGGATTTTAAAGTATGTACAGTTCTTCTGACTGAAATAGTGCAAATTATATTTATATATATAACTACAGTATACGCATTTTTAGTATAAAAGGATCTTTAAAAAAACCTTCTTAAAGAGAACAACAAATTACTTAATAACGGGAAAAGGTAAGATGCTTTCAAAGTTTAAACACACGCACACCGCTTATTTTTTCTCTTTCTTCAAGAAGAACTGTCGTGCCTCTTCCCAAGTCTGGCGAGGGAACCGGTTAGAGAGCTCAAGGTAATCTTGAGAACTGAAGATCTTTTCTGTCAAGCAAGGAACAAAGAACGTCATCATAACTATTCTGTTGTAAAATGAAAAAACAGGAGGGTAAAAATGCTTGTGTATGTTTTGTTTCTGGATAGTAAAATGGCTGGACATGACTCTTTTTCTGTCAGGAAATTAAATTTTCATCCCCATTATATGTTGGAGAACAGGTCAACGTTTCAGAAGAAGAAACTGAAGAGAAGAGAGGTGCACCTGGCCCCCTCCGATGCCCCTGCAGGGGTGGGCAACATTCAAGGAAGTTCACAGTCCTGTAGTCAGTTGCCAGGTTTTATTAAGGAAACTGATTGCATTCTTTTGGCCTGCATGCATAGACCTTGCACATGGGAGAGACATAATCTCTAAAATTTTGAAAAACAGATGCATCATCCCTGTGGGTGGTACAAAAATCAATGGGAAGGAAGGACGCTTCTAATAAACAAATTATGGATTGCATCCAATGAAGTTGTCCCATTGAATCACAGAACTGTAGAGTTGGAAGGTACCCCAAGGGTCATCTAGTCCAACCCCCTACAAAGCAAGAATAAATTGGTGCAAGGACTTCTCCTTGTTGCAAGACTACAAGACCTATCATCCATTACCTCAGCCATGCTGGCTGAGGCTGATGAGAGCTGGAGTCCATCGCCATCTGCAGGGCCACAGGTTTCCCCACAGCTGCTTTGAAAATGACAGCATAAGCACCATAGGCTGGCTCCGGGGTAGGTAGCCAACATTGTGCCCTCTAGATGTTGTGCACTGCCATAAGACCCAGACAACACAGCCAATGATCAGCGATGTTATGAGTTGGGAATCTGCAACATCTTGACTATCGCTGGGCCAAGCCTACTCCATAAGAAATTCTGTTAAGTCCATGAAAGATTATGCCAGTAACAAATCTGTTAGTCTTCAAAGCACCCCACAACTCTTTATCCCTTCTGCTGTGGGCCAATCATTTTCCACACAATGCCATCAACATTCAAATACCACCTGGTAACTCTCTGGCTGCACAGTATTGCTATGTTTTATTTGGCTGACAATCCCTTTCTTTATGAAGAGTTCTCCCAGGTTCTTTCAGAAGGCAATGACTTCCCCTCAAGGACAGAGGCTACATGATCCACGAGGAGCAGGATGCAATCAACACCTTGGTCTGTTTGCCTCCTAAAAGCTACAAGGCACGATTGCTATGCAATTCCCAATGGGCCATATTATACTTACCCCTTTGTTGGGAAGACTGGTTATCTGTCTGGCTTGAACTTTGTGTGAAATCCTACAGAAACAAAACCCAACAATGTTCAGCACCACAGAGGGAAGATCAAACACCACCCCCTCACGCAATTTCACAAAAGAGTGATGTCCTCCCAGGGGCCAAGCAAATGCCCAAGGGAAGCCTGCAAGCAAGACCTGAGGGCAACAGCGCTCTCTCCCCCCACTTGTGATTCCCAGCAGCTGATGATCAGAGGAGTGCAGCCTCCAGCACTGAAGGCAGGACGCAAAGTCATCATGCTGGAGGACATCCAACTAAGTCCACTGATTTCAGTGGGTATGACAAACATTGTACACTGTACAAAAGTGATTTTCCTGGCCGGTGTACAATGCAGCGGGCCTGAATCACAAAGAGAAGTTCTACTGTAAGACTTCTCAGGCAATGCCATGCAGCTCTGTTGCTGAACACAATTTACCAAAACAACTGGAACTGTTTCCCTCGGGAGCTGGAGGTTTTTAAGCAGAGCTTGGATGGCCACCTGCCAGGGATGCTTCCATTGAGATTCCTGCATTGCAGGGGGTTGGGCTAGAGGATCTTATCAGTCTATGCATTTGTGGAGTGACTGGAAAGGTCTCAGTGGTGCTGCAGGAAACAACAGCTTGGAAATCAACAACAAACTGCTTTAAAATGTTTGCAGTGGTAGCTGAGGTGGTTTTTTTGACCCAGGCATACGTTGCTGCTGTATACGCAGTCAGACCACTGGTCCACTTAGTGCAGGGTTGCCAACACTGACTGGCAGCCAGTCTCCAGAGTTTCTGATCAATTAATATCAGTAACAGCAGCAGCAGCAGCAGCAGCAGCAGCAGCAGCAGCAGCAGCGGCAACTGATACCAGGTCACTTTCCTGCCTCATAGCCATTCTCCTCATATGGGGCACTGCTGGTAATGCCACATGCCCCAGTGGTCGGGTCTGGCATGTGCGAGAGACCAGGTGCCTCAGTGTTGCAGCTCTACTCATCTGGAATTAGTTACCAGCTTAAATTAGATGAGCTCCTACTGTCCTGATATTTAGGTGGATATTGAACACTTTTAAAAAGGCTTTACCTGTAGTGTGACCCAGTCCTATTAGGAAATATTAATTGTACAACTGCAGAAATACTAATATTGCTTTTAGTTTAATGTGTCCGTAATATTTTGTAATTTTTTTGTACACTACTTTGGTAGCTTTTGGTTGTGAATTCATTTATAAACCTGCAAACAAATAAACAGCAAAAATGATAAGAGAATTGCAAAGTGTCTTAGACAACAATTGAGAACAAATGACAGTCTTACTCTCCTGAGGGGTTTGAAGATTAAGGCTATTATGGACTGAAAAATGAACCATTTCTCTACATGGCACAAATCTTTAAATATATTATTGTGTTTTCACTGTTTGTGCACATGGATTTTAAAAAAATGGTTGATGTTCTTACTGTGAAATCTCTTTGAGATATTTTATGGGAATAGATTCTTAAATGGAACCAGACCCAACGAATCAGCTCAGTGCAGGAACTCCTGAGACAAAGAACGCTTCCTTGAGATCGGATGGTGTAATTAAGGCACACTGTGCTTTTGCCCTATTTCAGTCCTGTTAAGGCATCTTTACTTCATGTTCTCAGGAGTCAACATGAGGACCATAATTCTGGGCTTTTGATGCTTGGATTATGTACCCTATGAAATGTAACTAAGAGAGAATGATTCCCTAGGCAGCAGGTGAAAGCTGAATTCAAACATTCTTGCTAAAGTAATACCATCTTCTATTTTAATATAAGTAGTTTTAGGGACAAAAAGGGAAAAGAAGCTGTTGTCCTAGACAATAAGAGGAAAGACGCCATACAGCAGCAAGGTTGTAAGGGTGATGTTTTACTAATAATAAGACATTTATACATTTTCTGTATTTTACTGCATGTTTACACAGCCCCAGATGCATGCAACCAGACCATTCCCCCCCCCTCATTTCTTCCATATGGTAAACATTTATTTTCCAATCCTGGGGTCAGCTATCTCACATTCCCCCACAGAGGGAGGACTCTCCCTGCTGAAATAAATAGGATATTTGCCTCAGGAAGGCGCACAGATTGTGTCTCCCCATGATAGCAAGTTGAAATTTAAGAACAAATGCATGCCTGTTTTTCATTCACAGTATCTGGGGTGGGGGAGTTTTTTTGCATTTTCTACAGCCTGTTTGTTTGTTTGTTTAATATTACTATATTAGAGTTTTGTTTCTGATGGCTAAACCATTCCCCCAAAGCCTGGGAGAAACAAACATCTCTTCAGGCTGCTGAGCTGGATGTGTTCATGAAGACCAGAAATCAAAATGCTGAAGTACCTAAATCAGTTCTCAGTAAAATTAAGCTTGATTTTGTTTATGATATACTTTCCAAATCAAATAGTTGACTGCCAGCTGCTTATCTGGGAAAGCAAACAACTCCTTATCCACAGAAGGACCAGCACTCCTAGGGGGGTTTTTCTTCTTGCAGCATCTGCTTCTGAACAGTACTATCAGAAGCATTAAAAAAAAAAAACATTTTGCAAGCTGTTGCTGTTTTATGCATTAAAAAAATGTTTCAGGAGCTAAAATGTTTCAGTTATGTATGCATATGTTACAACAACTTTCTATATTCCTAATATCTTGAGCAGTAAAACTATGAAGCTACCTAAAAGCTGACGATGCATTTAGCCTTCAGGCATTTCGCCTGTTTGGATCAATTAACAAACAAGCTTAATTTTCTTCCTTTGGCTGCAGTTGTCCAGGCACAAGCCCTGAAGTTCAGCTTCCTTGCAAGCACTCTGAGGTGGAGAGAAGGGGCAGGAGCAGAGGGCTTGGTGGGTGGCAGAGATATGCTATCAGCTATGAAGGAAAAAACACTCCACAGCTATTAATTCCAACAATTCTAAAACATAGAACATTCAGAAATTAGAAAAAATAGTAATTCCATAATATAAGTGTGTAGCACCTGATTTTTAAATAAAATTACAGGATGCAGAATGATATCGCAAACATGCACAGTTCAAGTAAGCAGAAATGGCTGCTTTCATAAATTAGAGTTTTAAAACTTTGCATATTTAGCATAGTTGGTATACACTGTTGCCAACCCTATCAATAGTCAAAATCTGTGATAAAAAGCATTGTTTCTCTGTGTATATATGTACTTCCATTTATCTTTACATTTGAGTCTGATTATATAAAAATGTACACTTATAGGATTGCAGGCTTTAAGGACTTGCCCATCCATTATTAAATATAAGTTCCTCAACATTTCACTAGTCCTGCTAATTTAAATAAGAATGGAACATAATATTAACATTACTCTGCATATGTCTGCTCCTTAAGGGGAAAAACTCTTGGACACATGTTGGATCTTTCATTTTGGAGAGAGAAGAAAAGAAACCCTGGTTTTATTGTAAGTTAATGCATATTTGTTTCATAGGCACAGAAATGGCTAAGCAGAGATACACAAACAAACCACGTACCTGGATGAAGGTGGCGAGTAACACGCAACTCATCTCCTGCTCCAGGATCACCTTGTTCTGGGGGTTATTGTAACAAGCAGCTATTAGCGTCGGAAAGAGCACTTTGATGAGGCGAGGGTCGCTGAAGTACTGGAAAGGCAGCTGGCAGAGCTTTTGCAGGACAGTGGGATGGCGGCCCGACTGCACAATCACCTGGGAAATGGAGACAGCACAACATGAGAGGAACAGGGGCCGATTGCCCAGAGCAGCTGGAAGGAGGAAGCCAGAGCAAAATAAGGCACAAGGGTGACAGAAAAATGTTAACAGAGAGAAAACCAAGCTGAACATGTTGATTAAAAACAAAACAAAAACCTTTCAGCTCAAAATGTTGTCCTCACAGTTTCTTTTCATGTACAGTAACTGCACAGGAGAAACTAATTTTATCTTTCCCCCAATTATATTTTATTAAATTTTCATAAAGTTCACGTATACACTCCAATACATAATAATTTTTTGTTTTGTCAACTTCCCACCCCATTTTCCATGTTTTTTTTTATTTCTCCCTCTTGCTGCACCCTATCTTCTCTCCCTTATACCATAATAACACAACCTTACACTTTTTCACTCAAGGTGTCATAAACGAGACAGAAATATTGCAAAGAGGCTATGAATACCTGCAGGCAGGCAGAGCAAGCTGCTGGAGGGCAGGAGAAAATGGGAGCTGCTCCTATCAAATGCCTCTCCAGATGTGTGTTGGGGGGGAGATGAGAGACGCCCGTGAGCGACACAGAACCAAAAAGGGAAGGAGACTGCATGCTGTACTGCAGTGGGACTCAGTATGCACAGAGCCAGAAAGATCCTCCCATTTGCTCTTTTATCTGAGTTTCTATCAGTGCCATAGACTTTAAAAGGGGAATTGTTTAGATAAATGGAACTGTTGTCATGTGAGTAGGGTTTATAACAGTACACATCTTGAGCCACAGAGTGAAGCTGCTAATGGCATCTTCCAGAGAAACTCTTAAGTGACTAGCTTCTTCCATGATGTCTTAGCGAGAATCGTCAACATCAGAGCAAGACAAGGGAAACTTGGTAAGTTGACGATGATGACAATAATAATATAATAAAATATTTTTATTATATATTATATAATAATATAAAAGAGCTGCTTGACCCAAATTTGGCTTTTTGGAATCTATTATAATTTTAGGACTGCTGTAAAACCCTATGGTTGCAACCATAAATTGTACTTTGAAAAACCAGCATTTTACAAGTATGCACACTTGGACAGAACAGTACTCAAATTAAAAACAGAAGGGAAAAAAGAAGAGATGGCGACCAGAGGAACATAAATTACAGGGATTTACAAGTTTTCAAAGAACTTTTAACAATTCACTAAGAACACATTCTCAGTTCGTAATGCAGTTCAGGTCAAGAACAAGATCAACAAAGTAATAGTTCACATTTTTTAGTTCAATAGGCAGAATGAAATTGAAAACCCTTCAGTGAACACAGATAGGAACCCCTTAATTCTCCTAAATCCAAATGGAATTTTAAAGACAGCCAAATATGTGAGCAGGTACACTGCATTTAAGGCATCACTCTTCTGACATCCTGAAGGGACCCCATTGAAGCAGAAGTCTTATTAAAATACTAAAAGTGTTATATTGAAACAATATTTTGACCAATGCTGCACATTCCATTTTGTATTTTCAATCATTGTTTTTGATTTGATTTTTCATTTCCTTATAAATGTGTAGTTTTAGGGGAGAAATTAACTACTCCCATGGTTAAAAAATGGATCCTGATTCACAACACTGAAGCAACTGTAAGTGATGAGCACAAAATGTCCCTCCCAATGCCCAGAATTTCTCCTTTTATGAATCCTGAACTCCATTACATGACCTACTGAACCCTATGCCTGATTTGTAACATTTCCCTAAAACAAGCTCACAGACAACCTGAAAACATGTTTTTATCTTCCCCTCTGACTCATATTTAAGCCTGGGATAATGTGACAGTATCATTACTTGGAGTTAATGTTCAAGAAGGCGTTGATTTTTGTTGGTCTGGTGTTTTATTGCACCAACTGGTGTTCATGTTATTCAACATGGCTACTAAAACTGTTACAACTCAATAAAGAGGGATACAAAAAAGGGAGGTGCGAGGAAGTCAGGAAAACAAGTTAATCAAAGATGAATAACTAAAAAAGAGTGATTTGTGTTTGCCTTATGTTATCTTATTTGTGGTGTTACTGATTGTTCTTTTCTTTTTTTGTGAAAGATTGTATTGTTCTGTTTTTTTATTTTTTCTTCTGTGTATTTATTGTATTATGGCTGGATGTATTTCTTTATTGTTAAACTTAATAAAACATTATTATAAAATAAATAAATAAATAAATAAAACTGTTACAACTCAAAGCATGCAATGGAACAATAACCTTCTTAACAAATAAATGGAAATAGCGACTCTTCCTCATTCCATGCCAGAGTGGGGGAAAGTAGCATTTGATCCAAACCACCTTGCCTCTGACTCAAGAGTACCTTGAGTTACAGTTCACATTATGGTCCAAATTCCACCTTTCTACTGTAGGGACTCAGATGAAACTAGAAGGACCAAGCAAAGTATACCTTTTGAGATGAAAATGAGGGTATGTGTGTGTTAACACCTGTTTTCAGAAGAAGAACCACATTAATATACAGCACTGGAGGCTTTTTTCTGGCTGCTGCAAGCTTTTTAAATGCACCTCTCTTTGGGGTGTGTGTCTGTTTGCAGATGAGCCCTCTCATCCACTTCAAGCATGTCTCAACGGGTTGTGTGGGTGCGTGATCCCAGCCCTTGCTGCCAACGCACCTGCCAGACAGGCCTTGCCTTGGGAACCGTGAAAGAGGATGTCTCCTCTGCATGAAGATTCACCATTGCCTCCTGGCATGGGGCTGTGAACCTGTCACCAGTGGGTGGGGGGTGGCTGGTCCTCAGAGCCCCCAGCTCAGCTCTAACAGATGAGGGGGTTCGGCCAAATCTGCCTTCAGAGTTTTGACTCTGAAAGACCCTGGAGAGGGAAGCCTGAAGAACAGCAGCAATAGCAACTCACTCCAATATTAAAACATTAAAAAGGCAGCTCCACAGAGTTAAAAACAAAACCCCACAATAGCAAGGGAAGGATGGTGATTTACCAGGGAACAGATGATGATGTGATAGATAAGATAGATAGATGATAGATAGATAGATAGATAGATAAAATCAAGATTGTTTCTGGTAAAGAGGGAGAATATGAGAGAAGAAAATCTGAGATACATCCCCCTTTCCCCTAAATGCACTTATTATTATTTCACCAGCCATTGTGTATTATTTATCTGTATTTTTTTGTAAAAATTCTTGGCAAAGAGCAATGTGGTGTCAGAAGCAAAAGATTGATACTGTGATAGGAAGTCAAGTGATAGGGAATTTGTTTATTATCTTTATATCCCACTCTTCCTCCCAAAGGAGCCCAGGGCAGCAAACAAATGATAAAACAAACACTGTATCTTAAAAAAACAATTCCAATAAAGACACAGACTGAGAAAGATATCAACTTAAAAGGCTTGCTGGAAGAGGAAGGTATTCAGTAGTTGCCAAAAATAAAACAGAGATGGTACCTGTCTAATACTCAGAGGAAGGGGATTCCGAGGGGCAGGCGGCACGGTGCCAAAGGTCCAGTCCCTACCTTGTGTGGACGGACCTCGCCTGCAGAACACCGTCCGCCAGCATCCTGGTCCCAGCTGCATAGGGCTTTACACTCCAAACCCAGCACCTTGAACTTAGCCCAGTAGCCACTTGGCAGCCAGTTCACTGGGGATCTGGAATCCTTTGTAGACCAGCATGATTTGAAATACCTCCACTTGCTGTGAAGTATTAATGTTTGCCTTTTCCCTTCTAGAAGTTAAACTCAGTGGTGAGATTTAAAGCATGTGTACAATCTCATGAGTTGGCTGAGTTATACCCAATGAGAAAAAGCAAAGTTCAACCACTTCCTCGTGGTAGGGGCAAATGCCTATGTTGCAAGGGGTACTTTAAGGAGAGCCACAGGGTCCCAAGAAAGCTGAATTACTTTGACTGATTCCTCTTGCTTTTCAAGAATTGTGGATGCTTAATGAATTTGCATATTATTATTGAACAAGGACCATGCTAGTTTCTGCTTCATTCCATTGTGAACATTTGTGTTAGCAATTCAAGCAGAAACTACTTAAAGTTGAAAACGAATATTCAACTTTTTGCCTTTGTAGGGATGGGGTGGGGACCTGTAAATATAAATACAAAGTGAGAACTGGTGTAACATGCGCAACCTGAATCCAGAAACTGACTCAGCAGTTAGTATCACAGTTTCAAACTTTGTTTTTACAAGCCCATGGGATCTAAGGGTATGCATGCCTACAAATTATCATTTCCTAAGAAAGGTTTGAGTAGTGTCCTGTGTCAGGGAGTGTCTTTAAAATTATAAATCAATGCTGCACCCATGTTCTAAAGCTCTCACTGGTGCATCTTGGATACTGATGGTACCAGAGGGATGGCATCATTCAGAGGCCTGCAGCAGAGTAAAGGGAGCAGCCAAACTGGAGATTCAGATATACTCTACAACATCAGTGTCAGTGAGTCATGATGGATGTTTCTGCATAACTGCAAGTTATATTCTTTTCATGTCACTAGTTAAAGTACATTTATGCAGTCCTTTGGGAATGACAGGGTTAAAAGAATAGCCTGCATAACATCAATTTATCAATGACACACTTTGCAGTAGTTGCACCAGGGTTAGCAATCCCTCCTCTTTGTTTTCTGGGATCACTTACGACCCTCTTCTTAAACAATTATTGCACATGCATCCATCCACACTCCACTAGATTACACGGCCCCATATGGCTTGCAGTTCCATTACCTAAAATTCTAAATCATAGAATTTAGAATCAACATCCTCCTCCCTTCATGTATTCTATGGTTTTCTTTGTTCCTCTGCCACAAATTTCTGTTCAAAGCACTGCAACTCTGTTTCCATTTTCCACCTCTGCCATTTCTCTTTGGCTGCTCCCTATCATAGGAATGCTCTCCCATGACATCCAATGGGCTCCCGCAATGGTATTTAAGCCTTATCTTGCTTTCCAGACCTTACCGGATTTATCTTTGCCCTTCATCCGTGTCCCTTCCCTTCCCCATTCCTATTGCTTCTTGTCCTTAGACTGGAAGCATGTCAGCAGGGACGGAAGAGAAATCCTTAGAATTTACCAGAGGCGGATGTGGGGCAGCACAAGAACTGTGGCTGCACTGGGCACGCAGCTGAGGAGGGTGCCTTCTTAAAGCGCTTGCCCGGTTTTGGGACGGAGGCGTGACAGCGCTGACAGCCTCTTAACTG
Organism: Podarcis filfolensis; assembly: GCF_964270895.1. Taxonomy (NCBI): domain Eukaryota; kingdom Metazoa; phylum Chordata; class Lepidosauria; order Squamata; family Lacertidae; genus Podarcis; species Podarcis filfolensis. Next base: position 1,992,266 of record NC_139610.1, on the reverse strand, counting down.
TCCTAAAGCTCTCTGGTCTCCTTTCCAAAGCCAGGCAAGTGCTTACCAGGGTTTGGAAAGGAGGTAGGAGGGCCCTAGGACCCTGCCAGAGTCTTGCACCTCCTTCCCTAAACCCAGGTTAATTCAGCACAGCAAGGGGTGGGGGAAGGGTGTCAAAGTTTGGCCTCCCACAGGGTTGCATATTACCAAGGTCCACCCCTGACTATGCAAAAGCCTTTGACTGTATCGACCACAACCAACTATGGCAAATCCTTAAAGAAATGGGAGTGCCTGATCACCTCATCTGTCTCCTGAGAAATATCAACAACCTCAGATATGCAGATGACACAACCTTGATGGCAGAAAGTGAGGAGGAATTAAAGAACCTTTTATTGAGGGTGAAAGAGGAGAGCGCAAAATATGGTCTGAAGCTCAACATCAAAAAAACGAAGATCATGGCCACTGGTCCCATCACCTCCTGGCAAATAGAAGGGGAAGAAATGGAGGCAGTGAGAGATTTTACTTTCTTGGGCTCCATGATCACTGCAGATGGTGACAGCAGTCACGAAATTAAAAGACGCCTGCTCCTTGGGACAAAAGAAACCTAGACAGCATCTTAAAAAGCAGAGACATCACCTTGCCAACAAAGGTCCGTATAGTTAAAGCTATGGTTTTCCCAGTAGTGATGTATGGAAGTGAGAGCTGGACCATAAAGAAGGCTGATCGCTGAAGAATTGATGCTTTTGAATTCTGGTGCTGGGGGAGACTTGAGAGTCCCATGGACTGCAAGAAGATCAAACCTATCCATTCTGAAGGAAATCAGCCCTGAGTGCTCACTGGAAGGACAGATCGCGAAGCTGAGGCTCCAATACTTTGGCCACCTCATGAGAAGAGAAGACTCGCTGGAAAAGACCCTGATGTTGGGAAAGATGGAGGGCACAAGGAGAAGGGGACGGCAGAGCATGAGATGGTGGGACAGTGTTCTCGAAGCTACCAGCATGAGTTTGACCAAACTGCGGGAGGCAGTGGAAGACAGAAGTGCCTGGCGTGCTCTGGTCCATGGGGTCACGAAGAGTCGGACACGACTAAACGACTAAGCAACAACAATAACAAGGTCCGCCCCTGAATAAACCAACTTATTTTACCAGTCCCAGACCTCTATGTGGGGCCAGAATGCAGCTTTCAATTGGATTACATATTTCTTTGAATTTTGCAATTCGATTTTGGTTCAAAATATGCTGACAAAAATGCACATTTTACAGGAAAATAAAATGAAAAGCATACACAATGCATTGTCTAGAGAAAGAATGCATATAAAAATTCATAACATATGTATAATTTAAATGCATTTTTCCCTTTTTTTAATGTGCCAAAATTGGGATGAAATGGACCCTTGGCTGAGTGCATTTGAAACTGACATGAAATATAAATAAGTTCATTTGCTCATCCTTATTCATAAACAAGGGCCCATCTACAATGTGTCTTTGGATAGCACTGAGCTGGTGTGCAGGTGTTAAACTGATCAATACAAAGCTGAGCAAAGCTGCATAGTAACTTTTGAATAAATGTTTTAAATAAAAAAACCATCAATACATAAATACATACAGTTACATATTAGCCACAGTCACACACGCCTTGGTAATATCTAGTACACTTATGACAACACAATTTTGAAAAGCATTTGGAAACCCAGCCAGATGGGCGGGCTAATAATAATAATAATAATAATAATAATAATATGAACATGTGCAAAACACTCCTCTTTCAGGCACTCCCACTCCACTGAAGTCTGAGCCTTTTGTTCTGTTCTACTGGACCTACGGCTTGCAGAACCTCTTATAAATGTCTTCCCTTCTTGGTTTTGCTACTGGCACATCATTATTACTTTGGGTTTATTATTATTCATAATGGTAAAAATAATTCAATTCTTGCAGATAATGCTGTTTGGTGCAATTTGTTATAATCTCTGAGGCGTTCCTTTAATTTGTTTACTAATTTACAACTTACTGTGTTATGGATGTTTCATAGCCAATAATGCAGAATGCACAAAACGAAACTATCCCTCCCTCAAAAAACCAAAAATAATTACTATTACGCCTCTGTCTGGCTCACTTTTATTTTGGTTCGGTAGAATTAACCCCCCCCCCCATATGGCTTGTTAGCCACCCTGGTGGGCCTGGGAAGCTGAGAATGCTTAATTCAATCTCTCTCTCTCTTTCCTCCATTTAGCCCTGAGTGTTTCATCTCAGTCCTGGAGATACCCGATAACCCGCCCTCGCTTCAGCCTTTAGTAGATAGCTATGCTACACCAACCAGCTGGTTCTATCAGAGTATCTTGTACTCGGCCCATTTGATAAAGACTAAAGTGAAGAAGGGATAGGTAGCATGAGAAGGTTCTCTCACTCACCAGATCTGAGCAGGTTGAAGTAGTGTGTGAGAATAATCTCTAGCTGTGCTCTTTCTAGAAAATCTACTTGCAAATTAAGGTAAGTGAAGTGACTATCTTCTTTGGGTGCAGTGATTAGTTACAGGGGAAAGGTCCTACTTGGTGGGAGCACTCCGATGGTGGAATACTCCTTCCAGGTCACCTGGATGTCGTTTTGGTACTAGGCAAAGGGCATTTTATTTTTCCAGGTTTTTTTAGTCCTCTATATTTTGTCTTTATGGTGTTTTGAGTTCTATATGTTTTATGTTTTTATTCTAATGCATTTTACTGTAATTTTAAACATTTTGTAAGACGCCATGCAATAAGGTCTAAAGCACAAATAAACAAATCAAGTCCCTGTTTATTCTATCTCTGCCTCCTTTCTCTTTTCCTGTTGCCTTTCCTGTATTGAAATTCTAAGTATAATAATAATAATAATAAGAAGAAGAAGAAGAAGAAGAGGAAGAAGAAGAAGAGGAAGAAGAAGAGGAAGAAGAAGAAGAGGAAGAAGAAGAAGAAGAAGAAGAAGAAGAAGAAGAAGAAGAAAAGAAGAAGAAGAAGAAGAAGAAGAAGAATTTATTATTTATACCCAGCACATCTGGCTGGGTTTCCCCAGCCACTCTGGGCAGCTTCCAACAAAACACTAAAATACAATAACCTATTAAACATTAAAAGCTTCCCTAAACAGCGCTGATGTCTTCTAAAAGTTTGGTATACGCTGCTTGGGGCAGGAATCTGTCCTCTTGTACTTTGTGAAGTGCCTCACACATTAATGGCACATGTAAATCAACTATAAAGTAAGGTGCAATCCAATATACAATTTCTCGCTTCACAGAATTATAGAATCAAAGAATTGTAGAGTTGGAATGGACCCCGAGGATCATCCAGTCCAACCTCCTGCAATGCAGGAATATGCAGCTGTCCCATATGGGGATTGAACCTGCAACCTTGGTGTTATCAGCACCACACTCTAACCAACTGACCTATCCAGGCTGACGTAGGTAAAGGTAAAAGGTGAAGGACCCCTGGATGGTTAAGTCCAGTTGAAGGCGACTATGGGATGTGGCGCTCATCTCACTTTTCAGGCCAAGGGAGCCGGCATTTGTCCACAGACAGCTTTCCGGGTCATGCGGCTAGCAGGACTAAACCACTTCTGGTGCAATGGGACACCGTGTCAGAAGCCGAAGAGTACAGAAACGCGTTTACCTTCCTGCTGCAGCCCTACCTATTCATCTACTTGCACTGGTGTGCTTTCAAACTGCTAGGTTGGCAGGAGCTGGGACAGAGCAACAGGAGCTCACCACCGCCATGGGAATTCGAACTGCTGACCTGATCGGCAAGCCCAAGTGGCTCAGTGGTTTAGACCACAACACCACCCGTGTCTCCACTGAACTTAAAGACACTTCTGAGTAGGCATACTAAGGATTATGCTAATGAGCTGTACTTTATAAGAAGAAAGCATGTAATTATGCTTAGGGATTGTAGCATGAATATTTTTAATGCCCCATCCTTCCAGAAAAAGTGGTGAAGACCACAAAATTATTTATCTTTATAACTCTTCTGCTAGCATTTTTGGGCACATGCATCAATGACATGAATGATGTGATGAAGGTGAAGAGCTGCAGACAAGGGCACACTTTTTTCAGTCACCTTTCTCTGAGGCTGGAGATTTTTAAGAGAGTCAAATGTGGCCTTATTTTTTTAAGAAGATTGACCTAATGCACATCTCCCTGATTAATACACAGAAAATAAGGATTTTTTATTTCTTCAAATTTTGCAACACATTTTTCAGTTAAAAAAACTAATCAAAGTGCATAAAAATAGGGTATTTTAGGATAAAATGCAGTTCGAAAAGTGAACATTTAGATAAAAATATGGATTTAAATGCTACTTTGAGATAAATTTCCTCATTATGAATTTAGATACACATTTAAATGTGGACTTTCACAGCCAGACTTCCGGAGTTGGCGCCATCTGCAATGGCGGATTCCCTCTAACTCTGAGGGAGTTAGCTCCGCGGAAATCGGGTCTTGACGCTACGGCGAAGTGGGGACCCTTTAAAAAACCACAGGCGGGTGAAGCCTGTGACCGTGGGACTCGGCGGGCACCTTCAGCGCCCCCCCCCCAATCTGCAAAGGAACCCGGCTACGGGCTCCAGAGCGAAACGGGGTGAGCGGCGCGGTGCTGAGAGTCAATTGCTTCTTCCATGGAGTGAAGCCGCACAGCTGTTGCCGGAGAGCGCTGACTTTTTTCCTGTGACAATTCAGATATCAAAACAACTACCGTGAGTAGGTTAAACTTAAAGATTTGAAAATAAGGGAAGAAAAAGCACTAATTTGGCACCGAAACGGGAAGGCTTAAACAGGAAGTCCGCCTTCCGTTTCTTGTAAACAGATCAAAGCAAAGATCATCTAAGCTAAGATCTGGAAAATCGCTTTAAAAGGACTTAAATCCTAACATCAATACAAGAGATCTCCCTCCCTGAGTTGCAGGAGAGGGGAGGGAAGAGGGAGAAGTATTTTTGCCTGCAAAAAGAGAGGAAAAGAAACAAAGACCACAGCTTAATGCCTGGGAACGGGCTGTCAAGTGACAATAAGATTGCCGTACTGTGAATCGCGCTGTTTATGGATATTGTAACCTTTTGACAGTCAGCTCTGCAAGAGAGATACTTTGATTTTGACTGGTCTCTCCGGACTTTAAGGAACTGTAAAGTAAATGAATCTGAAATTGAAACTGTTGTTATTTTGTTAATTGGCGGACTTGGAAAAGTTACTTTAATGCAACAAGAATTGACTGTTACTGTGTCCCCCTAGAGGAACTTTGAAATTGTTACAACTGGCCAGGGAATTTTCCACTTTAAACTGGCCAGGGGAATTTTCCACAGCAAAACAAGCTCCGGCCGTGGGATTGACCTTGAGCCTCAGATAAAGTGTTATGGCAGACTTGCCTCAGGAAAAAGCAACAAGATCTGGTAAAATTTGGCAGCAGCGAAGAGCATCAGTATCCGACCCTTCTGCACCACCAGGGGCAGCATCTGTTCAAGTTGGGTCAAAAGGAATGGCATCTGAAGATGTTTTAGCTTTGGCATTAGGTAAAATTAATGAATCCTTGGAAAAACTGAGTAAACAGGTAGCTGAAGCAACAACTATAATTGACCAAAACACTACAAGCATCAATAATTTGGGACAGAAGGTGAACTCTAACACAGAATCCATTGAGAAATTGCTGCAGGAATCTACTTTGACCCGAAAGACAGCTGAAGAAGCAAAGGAAAAAGCACTGGCCGTAGAGGAAAAGATACCACCGATATGTAGGCAACTTGAGGACCACAGGTCGATGTTGTCCATGATTGAACTGAAGGAAAGACAGACAAATTTAAGGATCAGGGCGGTACCTGAACTTGAGAAAGATAACCTAAGTGACTTTCTTATGCAGGAATTTGCAGACCTTTGGAACCTAGATTCAGAGAGGCAAGATATCAAGATAGTAAGTGCTTTTAGGCTTGGAAGAGGGGGGAGAAAGAACAGGGTGAGAGACTGTTTTTTTTTAAATAAAATATTTATAAAGGTTTTACAAAAAACAGAGGTTTACAAAATAATAAGAAAAAGGCATAAAAAAGGCAAAAAGTAAGAAAAAATACAAATACAAAAATACATAAAAAAGAAAAAAGAAGTAAAATACAAGATACAAAAAGCGAATAGATAAGAAAGAATTAAAAACAAATCCATTTTTTGATATCTTTAAGCTCTTTTGCTTGTTTCCTTGACCTCCTCACACCTCCCCTTTTTGTATTCCCATTTACATAATCAATTCAGCAAATCCTTACCCTCTTTCATTTATCTTAACTCTATATCTTAACATATTATAGCTATATATTTTCATCCATTATCTATCCATTTTTGCATATTCTTGTTAACTTTGTTGCTAATGCCACTTATTTTCAATCCAACATCATTCTAACATTCATTAATTTTACAGTGTTTCTGCAAATAGTCTTTAAATTTCTTCCAATCTTCTTCCACCAACTTTTCTCCCTGGTCTCGGATTCTGCCAGTCATTTCCGCCAATTCCATATAGTCCATCACCTTCATCTGCCACTCTTCCAGGGTGGGTAAATCTTGTGTCTTCCAATACTTTGCAATAAGTATCCTTGCTGCTGTTGTTGCATACATAAAGAAAGTTCTGTCCTTCTTTGGCACCAATTGGCCGACTGTCAGGGAACTGCCATCGGAACTAGAGGAGGAGGCGAGGCTCCACAGCGATGCTGGAGAGGGGCCAAGCAGGGAGAGAGGCAGGTCTCCTGTTGGGGAAGAAAATCAGCGCAACACCAGGGATAGAGGGGGGCCAATGGGGGAAGCAGAGAGCAGGCTCCGGGACTCTTCTCTGGACACCAGCGGGGAGAGCACAGGTCCTCCGCTACCCACGCCCTCCCTGCGCAGAAGACTTCCGCGCAGGGAGAGTAGGAGGAGACTGGGCGTCAAACAACTTTTATGTTGGAAAAGGTTTAAGAAACGCCCACTGACGGATTCTGCCAGCGACTGAACAGCCACGGAGTGGATGGCTGTCCAGCGAGAAATGGTTTAACCAGCCAACCTAGCCCAGAGCGGCGGCAACTTACGCACAAGCAACCCTTAAAGCCATTACACCGACCATGCCCAGGAGGAAGGCCTCTGGTTTCTTCAGAAAGGTATATTTAAATACCTTTTTCATTTCGTTATAGATCATCTCCCAGAAAGCCTTAATCCTTGGGCATGTCCACCAAAGGTGAAAGAATGTACCTTCAATCTCTTTACATTTCCAACATTTATTATCGGGCAAATGATATATTTTTGCAAGCTTGACTGGTGTCATGTACCACCTGTATATCATTTTCATAATATTCTCTCTTAAGGCATTACATGCCGTACATTTCATACCAGTGGTCCACAACTGTTCCCAGTCAGCAAACATGATGTTATATCCAACATCCTGTGCCCATTTAATCATAGCAGATTTGACCATTTCATCCTGCGTATTCCATTTTAATAGCAAGTTATACATTCTTGAAAGTATCTTAGTTTTGGGATCTAACAGTTCTGTTTCCAATTTTGATTTTTCCACCTGGAAGCCAATTTTTTTGTCCAAATTATAGGCCTCTCTTATTTGATAATAATGAAGCCAGCCTCGCACTTTATCTTTTAATTTCTCAAAACTCTGCAATTTCAATTTGTCTCCTTCTTGCTCCAAAATTTCCCAATATTTTGGCCACTTGGCCTCCATATTGAGCAGGGTGAGAGACTGTTTGATTACCCTCCGAACAAAAGAGGAGAGAGACAAAATATTGAGTCTGCATTTTCAGAAGACCTTGGAAATACATCAATCAAGAGTGAAGATATTTAAAGATATTCCAAAATATCTTCTGGATCTTAGGTCTAACTACGGAGATCTGGTGACCCTGTTGAGAAGTAACAGAATTGTCTTCAGGTGGGAATTCCCTCAAGGCCTATCCTTTACCTTCAAAGGAAGAAAGTTAAAAATAAGATCAGTGGATGATAAAAAAAGATTTTTGAAAGACTATGGGGAAGATCTGCAGAAAGAATCTGAAGAAGAGCTAAGGGCAATAAAACCAGGAATACTAGACATAGCATCATTATCCTTTGGATTGGACAACTCAGAGAAAGTGATACCACCGACAGAACAAGAACAATTACTGGGTGCAGTTGGAGGAAAACTAAAGTAACCACGCCATGGCTCTGCAACTATTAAGTTGGAATATTAATGGTTTTAACTCCCCGGAGAAGAGGAAAAAAGTCTTTCATTTATTGAAAAAGGAACAATTGGACTTGATTTGTCTACAGGAAACACATGTGATAAGGCTACATAGGAAAGTACTGATCAATAAAAGATTGGGTCAAGAGTTTATTTCATCGGATAAGGTTAAAAAAAGAGGAGTAGTGATTTATGAAAAAGAGAGCCTATCACCGAAATTTATTTTTAAAGATGACCAAGGAAGATTCGTGGCAATTGAAATTCAAACACAAGGAGAGAAATTTTTGATAGTAGGAGTTTATGCACCAAATGAGGGGAAATCTGAATTTTTTAAAAAGTTGCATGAGACATTGCTGGACTATATGGATTACAACATTATCATGATGGGAGATATGAATGGAGTGGTATCTACAAATATGGACAAGGCACAGAGATAGGTAGTCACCAAGGATGGCAGACTACCAAAAACCTTCTTTGAGATGACTGACAATATGGACTTAATTGACATTTGGAGAACAAAGAATCCCTTGGGTAGAGAGGGAACTTTCTTCTCTGAAGCCAAAATGACATGGACAAGAATTGACCAAATCTGGATAACTAGAGGACTGGCTCCTAAGATTCGAAAAGTGGAAATTTGCCCTAAAACTTGCTCCGACCATAATGTTGTGAAAATGGAGATGAAACTAACACCAACTGGTTCCTTCAGATGGAGGATGAATGACACCTTGTTTAGAGACGAAGAGGTTACTAAGAAGGCCCAAAAAACCTTGAGAGACTATTTTGAGATAAATATGAACACTACCATTGAAAAAAGAGTAATCTGGGACGCAAGCAAAGCGGTTATGAGGGGGTTTCTAATTCAACAGAATGCAATAAAGAAGAGAACTGAAAATGAGAAAAAAGACAAAATTTTGGAGAAAATAAAAGAGGGTGAGAAGAAACTGAGAACGAAACCAAAGTCACAAGAGATTCTGAGAGAAATAAAGTTATACCAAGTCCAATATATGAAAATGATGAATCAGGAAATAGAATGGAAAATCAAACAGATGAGACAAAGGACATTTGAATCGGCTAATAAATGTGGGAAACTGTTAGCTTGGCAAATGAAAAAAACACAAAAACTTAACACCATTACAAATTTGGAAGTGGAAGGAAAGAATATACAGAATCCAGTGGAAATTATAAAATGTTTCCAGAGGTACTTTAAACAGTTATATACACAAGGGCCACAGAAAGAGATTGATATAGACCAATTCTTAAAAACAAATGGATTACAAAAAATCTCTCAAGAAAACAAGTCAATGTTGAACTATAAAATAACAGAACAGGAGGTAGAAGGTGCCATCCAGAATATGCAGTTGGGCAAATCTCCAGGGCCGGATGGCTTAACCTCAAAATACTATAGATCTTTGAAAGATTGGATAATTCAACCACTAAAGGAGGTTTGTAATGAAATTTTGGAGGGGAAAAAAGCGCCAGAGTCGTGGAAGGAAGCTTATATAACACTTATACCGAAAACTGAGTCTGAAAAGACGCAACTTAAGAACTACCGCCCCATATCCCTGCTTAACGTGGATTACAAAATTTTTGCAGACATTTTGGCAAAAAGATTAAAAAAAAGTATTAGTGGAGGAGATACCAAGCTGGCTTTCTCCCGGGCAGACACTTATCTGACAACACGAGAAATATAATTAATATTTTGGAAAAATTGCAAGTGAATATTAATACTAAAGCAGTCTTAATATTTGTAGATGCGGAGAAAGCTTTTGATAATATCTCTTGGAGTTTTATGAAGAAAAATCTTCAGGGGATGGGGGTTGGTCAAGGTTTTGAAAACGGTATAGGTGCAATCTACTCAGAACAAAAGGCCAAACTAATTGTTAACAATGTGGTGACAGAGGAATTTAAGATAGAGAAAGGGACACGACAAGGCTGCCCAATTTCCCCATTGCTCTTTATTTCGGTCCTGGAGGTTTTGCTAAATATGATTAGAAGGGACCATCTGATTAAAGGAATACAGGTCGGAGCCAAACAGTACAAACTGAAAGCTTTTGCAGATGACTTAGTATTGACACTACAGGAGCCAGAATCTAGCACTAAAAGAGTATTAGAATGGATTCAAGAATTTGGTCATGTGGCTGGATTTAAGTTGAACAAGTTAAAAACTAAGGTTCTTGAGAAAAACTTAACACCGATTGAGAAAGAGAGGTTTCAGAAGGAGACAGGTTTAATATTGGTTAAGAAAGTAAAATACCTGGGGGTTAATATGACCACTAAGAACTTAAATTTATTTAAAGACAATTATGAGAAATGTTGGTCAGAAGTGAAAAAGGATCTAGAAATATGGTCAAATTTGAAGCTTTCCTTGTTAGGTCGAATTGCTGTCATAAAGATGAATGTATTGCCAAGAATGTTATTTTTGTTTCAATCATTGCAAATTTTGGACAAAATGGACTGTTTCAAGAAGTGGCAGAGAGACATTTCTAGATTTGTCTGGCAGGGCAAGAAGCCCAGAATAAAATTTAAAATACTAACTGATGTAAAGGAAAGAGGTGGATTTGCCCTGCCAGACCTTAAACTCTATTATGAATCAGCAGCATTTTGCTGGCTGAAAGAATGGCTGCTTCTTGAGAACACAGACATTTTGGATTTAGAAGGCTTTAATAATGTTTTTGGGTGGCATGCATATCTGTGGTATGACAAGGTTAAAGCACACAAAGCATTTAAAAATCATATTGTCAGGAAAGCATTGTTTAATGTCTGGACAAGATATAAAGACTTACTTGAAAACAAAACCCCAAGGTGGTTATCACCGATGGAAGTGAAGGCTCAGAAAAAGCTCAATATGGAGGCCAAATGGCCGAAATATTGGGAGATTTTGGAACAAGAAGGAGACAAATGGAAATTGCAGAGTTTTGAGAAACTAAAAGATAAAGTGCGAGACTGGCTTCATTATTATCAAATAAGGGAGGCTTACAATCTGGATAAAAAAATTGGCTTCCAGGTGGAAAAATCAAAATTGGAAACAGAACTGTTAGACCCCAAAACTAAGATACTATCAAGAATGTATAACTTGCTGTTGAAATGGAATACTCAGGATGAAACGGTTAAATCTGCTATGATTAAATGGGCACAAGATGTTGGACATAACATTATGTTTGCTGACTGGGAACAGTTGTGGACCACAGGTATGAAATTCACGGCATGTAATGCCTTAAGAGAGAATATTATGAAAATGATATACAGGTGGTACATGACACCAGTCAAGCTTGCAAAAATCTACCATTTGCCCGATAATAAATGTTGGAAATGTAAAGATAATGAAGGCACATTCTTTCACCTTTGGTGGACGTGCCCAAGGATCAAGGCTTTCTGGGAGATGATATATAATGAAATGAAAAAGGTATTTAAATATACCTTCCTGAAGAAACCAGAGGCCTTTCTCCTGGGCATGGTCGGCAAATTGGTGCCAAAGAAGGATAGAACTTTCTTTATGTACGCTACAACAGCAGCAAGAATACTCATTGCAAAATATTGGAAGACACAAGATCTACCCACCCTGGAAGAGTGGCAGATGAAAGTGATAGACTACATGGAACTGGCAGAAATGACTGGCAGAATCCGAGACCAGGGAGAAGAGTCGGTGGAAGAAGACTGGAAGAAATTTAAAGATTATCTACAGAAACATTGTAAAATTAATGAGTGTTAAAATGATGTCGGAATGAAATGAAGCGGTTTTAGCAACAATGTTAAAAAGGAATATGTAAAAAGGGATTGTTAATAGATGAAAATATAAAGTTATAATATGTTAAGATAAAGAATTAAGATAAAAACAAAGAGGGAAAGGATTTGCTGAACTAACCATTTGAAATGGAATACAAAAAAGGGAGGTGTGAGGAGGTCAGGGAGACAAGTAAATGAAAGGCAAGACATGGAAAGATGGATTTATTTTTAATTGTCTTATTTTTCTTTTCTGTATTTTGTATTTTTTGTTTTCTTTTTTATTTTCTTATTACTTTTGTAATTTTTTTTGAAATCTTAATAAATATTTAAAAAAAAATTAAAATAAATAAATAAATGTGGACTTTCACACTGTTTTACCACACCCACACAAATGCTGAAATGGGATGGAATAGACTTATGAATGAACACATGTAGAACTGTTATGGACCGGAATCCATTCTGAGTATATCCGAGGTCTTCTGATTCCTCAAAAAGCACCTGCAGAGTGGCAATGTGTATATTAATTGAAATGTAATAATTAGCCGTCTAAAGCCAGATGATCTATGAAAAAAGTATTTCAACAGTTGGCAGCGGCAACAATCTGGTGTCAGAAGAGGAAGCACAAAAACATTAATTTAATCTAATGTCAATACAGGGCACAGCATGAAACTTCAAGTATGAAATCACCAATAGCAATTCTATTGCCTCTGCTAGATCCAGCCAAAAAACTCCACCACACATACAGTGGAAGATCTGTTGTGGTTGAGTCCAGCAATCTGTAATACGGACAGGGCTGAGAGTTAAGGTACAGGTAACTGTTGGAGCCGCACATCCTCAAATGCAGATGGCAGAGCATATAGGTTGGCTCTGTCTGTGACTGTCATTTCTCTTTCGGTTCTTGGAATTTTATCCATGTCCAGCCATGATGGCACTGGGAGCTGTACAACAATGTAAACTTGTATTTGTTGGGAGGAGGCTATCACCACAGATACAACGGGCTGAGTTCCGTTAGATTCAGGTTTGTATAAGATGTGGATTATAAATCTGATTCTCGCTGCTGGGATGGAGATCTCTAGCAAAAAGAAATACAGACAGTGGACTAAAGATGAGAGTTGGACACTCTTTCTAACTAAACATGCATACTTGGTAAGGTTCAAAGGGCATTTTGAGAATGAGAATTTGTTTTCTCTTCAGACAGATGACAGAAAAATGTTCCCACTGTTCCCACAGTGTTCTCATTATCTTTTGTAGTTATCAATTAAACAGCTACAGCAGAGTAATTCACAGAGGACACCACATGTTGTTAAAAGCGTGAGTGAACTGGGTGGACTTTGCTGGATGCCTAAAAGTTATAAATGGTTGAATCTGCCGGAGGAAATAATTCTACTATAGGGTGATGGATGGGCAGCTTTGTATGGGAGAAAGTGGTCCTTCAGAAGATGCAACTGGTTCCGTCTGCTGTATGTTTTTCTAACTTCGATATTCTAAAAGGAAAGTCCCTGCTGGAGACACCGAATATTTCTATACCAGCATTTTCAGCTTATTTCATGTGCTATTATGTGCTATAGCTGTTGATTCTTGGGGGGATTGAACTAAATGCTGCAGAAACATATTATTTGCACCAGAGTTGAATTCTATGTTGAGTAAAGTGCCAAAACACACACTCTTCTACTCGACTGTGCTCTTTTGCAGCTATTTATTCCCTATCCAGATGCTAGTCTCTTAGGGATGCTCAAGCTAAAAAGCTAATGGATCTAAAAGGCCACTGGCTGCCACTCTCAAATCCTGCCATACAAATGGGAACACGACCATTAGGAACAGTTCAGCTGCTGAACTCCCAGTGAGGAGTTTGGGGATTCTGACTTTTCCTTTTCCACATACTGGCTAAATAAAGGAGAGAGAGAGAGAGAGAGAGAGAGAGAGAGAGAGAGAGAGAGAAATTGCAGCAATCACCAGCCACTGCAATTTGTGCAGAAAGCAAAGACACATAAACACAATTATGCAGATAAAACTGCCAAACTATTTATTTTTTAAAAAATTAAAACTCATAATCATGGCCATTATTTTTATGGTGGTCACCAGAAATTCCGTGGTCTTTGCTGTCACCAGCTTATCTTGACCAATAAGGGGAAAGTCACATCATAATCAGCTGAACACCCTGGATGAGATAGCAATAATGGGTGGATTAACTCAACATTGGCCCTCCAGATGTTTTGAGACTACAATTCCCATCAACCCTGACCACTGGTCCTGCTAGCTAGGGATCATGGGAGTTGTAGGCCAAAAACATCTGGAGGGCCGAGGTTGAGGAAGCCTGCCTTAGCCTGTGTCAAAAGCAAAGCGGCAGCGCTGGAACCAATGTTTTAGTGTGACCATTATGCCAACATATACCATTCTGAAGCACTAATGAAGAAAGTTCTTCTATATTTTAGGATCCTGTAGACAAGATGCCATTGTATCAGGAGGAGTATTTCAAAGACAGTCATACCAGGGAGTGTAAGAGTTTCAAAGCAACAGGAACTGAACTTCAGCAGTATATGGTTTCTAATGGCACAAAACCCCATTTAACAATTAAAATGCTAGAGTCTACGGGAGACTATTTATAACGATAAAAGAAGTTGTTTCTTGAGTATGTCCCTCTCAAGTCAGATCTGCCTTATTTCTTTGCTACTCTATAAACAAATCCCAGGCTGTAAGTGTTTAATCAGAAGGGCATGTCACTGCTTAGGTCAAGCTCCGTGCCTTCCCATTTCTCTGGCTCCACCATTCGGAAAGCTCTGATTTTCCAGGCGAGGGGCAGGGGGAGTTCTTAGTTTTCATCTGCTATTTATCTTGTGCCCCCCCCCAATGGTAAGTTTTACAGAACTGGCAATTGTACTATTTCAGGGGTTTAAAAGATTATTTAAAAAATTGAATGCTGGTTTAACTCCCCCACCCCGTGCTCAGTATTTTGAAAAAGGCAAGACTTCAAATTGAATGCCACGGAGAGAACATGCAGTTGAAAAGTCAAGCTTATCTTCATACTTAAATCCACCTTCCAAAATAGATTATATTACCATATTGGCCCAAATAAAAGCCACACTTTCCCCCCAAAGTTAAGGTGCAGCTTATATTCGCCACCTCAAGGTATGCAGCCAGGAACACGGGGCAAACAGCGCCAGGAGTGCGGCCAAGCGGTGCCCACCCCGTGCATAGTTCCCCGGGAAGCGGGAGAGTGAGGAAGGGGAAAGGACGCTGGCAACGCATCACGGCTCCCCCCCACCCCCCAGTATGCAGCCAGGAGCAGCGAGGAAGGGAGCAGCTTATATTCAGGTATTTTTTCTTTTCCCCTTCCAATTTTAAAGGTGTCTTATATTTGGGTGCGACAGATATTCAGGCCAATATGGTAAGTCACAAAAAAGAAATAGCTGTCTATATATACACTGAAATACACATTAAAAATATTTTTGCTCATCTCTAAACCTGCAGGCTCTGTGCACTGAAAGCAGCATCCTAAGCACGTCTACAAGAAAAAACAAATATCAGTAATATTTTTTATAATAATTGACTAGCCCATAGCACCAGGAGGAAGAGGACGAATCCTTATTCCTGTCTCACTATTCCCATTAAATTTGCATACATTACCCCCAGTCACTGTTTGGCCCCTAGGAGGAAGGGTAGCATGTACGTGGGCACCCATACACCCCTCTTCAGGGCTAAATACAAGCACTAGGAAAGCAGCATGAGGGAAAAGGAATAAACCTCCCTTCCTTTGTGCTGCAATGCTAATCCAATTCAGCCCCACTCCATGACTGGTATTGTACTTTTTTCATTTAAAAATGAGGACTATCATAATAACAGATCTCCCCTGCCATAGGGAGTAATACTGATTTATTTACCACTTCCACATTTTTAAAATCCATTGTAAAACAAAGAAAGAAAGCAAGCCAGTATTGAAAGGACCAAATGAATTTCTGTAGAACTTGGCATTCCAAGTGAATGTGTTTGGGACTCCAGTTAAAGGTCACAATCCCGCATGCAACAGTATGTGCAGCCTGTTTTTGTGTACAAGTAGGTGTTCCTAAATTTCACTGACTTCAAACAGCCTTAACAGGGGTGGGATTGCAGCCTAAGCCTGTAAAACTGTGACACCTTTTAAACACTGTTTAGATAGCCATCTTAATAAAATTAAAAGGATAAACAGCCCTGCATTTAAAACAGATAAACTAGTTCTAAGAGAAATGGTGTATAGATAAGTAACAGATGTAAGAAAATACACAGCCAAAGGGGGAAGGGAGGGAAGGAAAGAGAAAAAAACTTGGAAATGGACATACACAAACAAAGAGAGAAATATTCCCCCCAGGTTCTCCGGTTATAAATGTGGACAAGTGTCTGCGCCTTCACTGGCTGCTCTGCAGATGTCCAGCTCTTCTAGTTCTCGGACCACATACTGCTTAAGCCTGCCTTGTAGAATTTTCACACCTTGCTAGCGTGTGAAATGAGTGCAATTGTGCGGTAGTTGGAGCATTCTTTGGCACTGCCCTTCTTTGGAATTGGGATGTAGACTGATCTTCTCCAATCCTCTGGCCACTGCTGAGTTTTCCAAATTTGCTGGCATATTGAGTGTAGCACCTTAACAGCATCATCTTTTAAAATTTTAAATAGCTCAGCTGGAATATCATCACTTCCACTGCCTTGTTATTGCTTTCCAAGGCCCATTTGACTTCACTCTCCAGGATGTCTGGCTCAAGCTCAGCAACCCCACTACCTGGGGTGTACGAGCCATCCATATCTTTCTGGTATAATTCCTCTGTGTATTCTTGCCACCTCTTCTTGATGTCTTCTGCTTCTGTTAGGTCCTTTCCACTTTTGTCCTTTATTATGGTAATCTTTGTACGAAATGTTCCTTTCATATCTTCAATTTTCTTGAACAGATCTCTGGTTTTTCCCATTCTATTGTTTTCCTCTATTTCTTTGCATTGCTCGTTTAAGAAGGCCTTCTTGTCTCTCCTTGCTATTCTTTGGAAATCTGCATTCAATTTCTTGTATCTTTCACTATCTCCCTTGCATTTTGCTTGCCTTATCTCCTCCGCTATTTGTAAGGCCTCGTTGGACAGCCACTTTGCTTTCTTGCATTTCCTTTTCATTGGGATGGTTTTCGTTGCTGCCTCCTATATAATGTTAAGAGCCTCCATCCATAGTTCTTCAGGCACTCTGTCCAGCAAATCTAAATCCTTAAACCTGTTCCTCACTTCCACTGTGTATTCATAAGGTATTTGATTTAGATTGTATCTTACCGGCCCAGTGGTTTTTCCTACTTTCTTCAATTTAAGCTTGAATTTTCCTATAAGAAGCTGATGATCTGAGCCACAGTCAGCTCCAGGTCTTGTTTTTGATACCTGTATAGAGCTTCTCCATCTTTGGCTGCAGAGAATATAATCTATCTGATTTTGATGCTGCCCTTCTGGTGATGTCCATGTCTCTTGTGCTGTTGGAAAAGCGTGTTTGTGATGACCAGCTTGTTCTCTTGGCAGAACTCTATTAGTCTTTGCCCTGCTTCGTTTTGAACTCCAAGGCCAAACTTGCCAGTTGTTCCTTTTATCTCTTGATTCCCTACTTTAGCATTCCAATCCCCTGTAATGAGAAGAACATCCTTCTTTGGTGTCATTTCTATAAGATGTTGTAAGTCTTCATAGAATTGGTCAATTTCAGTTTCTTCAGCACCAGTAAAAAGGTAAAGGTAAAGGTACCCCTGCCCGTACGGGCCAGTCGTGTCCGACTCTAGGGTTGTGCGCTCATTTCACTTAAGAGGCCGGGAGCCAGCGCTGTCTGAAGACACTTCCGGGTCACGTGGCCAGCGTGACGAAGCTGCTCTGGCGAGCCAGCACCAGCGCAGCACATGGAACGCCGTTTCAGCACCAGTAGTTGGTGCATAAACTTGGATTACTGTGATGTTAAAAGGTCTGCCTTGGATTCATATCGAGATCATTCTATCATTTTTGAGACTGCATCCCAGTACAGCTTTCGTCACTCTTTTACAGCTTTCGCCACTCTTTTCAGGGACGATTAGGATGAATTATTTTCTGGCATTAGCCTATCTGTAATTGTACCATGTAGTCACACAGCATATTTTTTCTGTGAGCTGCTTAAACATGAGTGAGCAGAGTTTTCAGTGCCCTAGTGATTTCACTAGTGAAATAGATTCGTTTTCTTTTTTGTTGGAATTGTCTGCATTTGGACCTTCAATATTTCGAAACTTCCATCCATCTTGGACTCCCTTCTCTTTGAGTATTTCTGACCATGGGATCTCACCTAGTAGCTCCTTAAGCTTTTTGAATTCAGACAGCAGGTGTAATAAAAATATACAATTTTTAAAAATACATGCCATGCAAACAAAGAGACCATTTTTTAAAAGGAGAACAGAGTGTGGATAGGAAAATGAGTAATTCCAAGAACAGTTCTTTCACATGGTCACAAAAAGATCTGGTGGAATGGACAATACAAGAGATAGGTTTGAGAGGGGAGGGTCAAAATGGCAACTGGCCCCAACCAGGTCAATAGAGAAGGCTTCAGTGTCTCACTTCTGCTTCTGATTCAGCCATGAAGAATGGCGGTGAATGGAGACAACCCTGGAAAGGGAGGAGCCAAATGGTTCTAACTAGGCTGTTGGAGAAGACCTCACTTAGCCTCTAACCACATAGGAATTAATGAGAGCTACAGTGAGGGAAAAAAGTATCTGATCCCCTGCTAAATTTGCCTGTTTGCCCTCTGACAAAGAAATGACCAGTCCATAATTTTAATGGTAGGTTTATTGTAGCTGTGAGAGTCATAATAACAACAGGTAAACCCCCAGAAACCCAGAAGACAAAAGTCAGAGATTGATGTGCATTATAATGAGTGAAATAAGTATCTGATCCCTTTGCAAAAGATGACTTAGTACTTGGTGGCAAAACCCTTCTTGGCAATTACAGAGGTCAGGTGTTTCTTGTAGGTGGCCACTAGGTTTACACACATCTCAGGAGGTATTTTGTCCCACTCCTCTTTGCAGATCCTCTCCAAAGTACAATTTCAAGGCTGATGTGTAGCTACTCGAACCTTCAGCTCCCTCCACAGATTTTCGATGGGATTAAGGTCTGAAGACTGGCTAGGCCACTCCAGGACCTTAATGTGCTTCTTCTTGAGCCGCTCCTTTAAGGGTGCCTTGGCCGTGTGTTTTGGGTCATTGTCATGCTGGAATACCCATCCTCGACCCATTTTCAATGCCCTGGTTGAGGGAAGGAGGTGCTCATCCGAGATTTGACAATACATGGTCCTGTCCATCGTCCCTTTGATGAGGTGGAGGTGTCCTGTCCACTTAGCAGAAAAACACCCCCAAAGCATAATATGCCCCGCTCCGTGTTTGATGGTGGGGATGGTGTTCTTGGGGTCGTAGGCAGCATTCCTCCTCCTCCAAACACGGCAAGTTGAGTTGATGCCAAAAAGCTCGATTTTGGTCTCATCTGACCACAACACTTTCACCCAATTCTCCTCTGGGTCATTCAGATGTGCATTGGCAAACTGCAGACGGGCCTGTACATGTGCTGTCTTGAGCAAGGGGACATTGTGGGCTCTGCAAGATCTCAGTCCTTCACGGCGTAGTGTGTTACCAACTGTTTTCATGGTGACTATGGTCCCAGTTGCCCTGAGATCATTGACAAGTTCCCTCCGTGTAGTTCTGGGCTGCTTTATCACCATTCTCCTGATCATTGCAACTCCACGAGATGAGATCTTGCATGGAGCCACAGACCGAGGGAGGCTGACAGTTATTTTGTGTTTCTTCCATTTGCGAATTATTGCACCAACTGTTGTCACCTGTTCACCAAGCTGCTTGGCAATAGTCTTGTAGCCCAGTCCAGCCTTGTGCAGGTCTCTGACGTCCTTGGACAGCTCTTTGGTTTTGGTCATGGTGGCTACTTTGGAATCTGATGGACTGATTGCTTCTGTCGACAGGTGTCTTTTGTACAGGTACAGTAATGAGCTGGGATTACAGTTAAGACCTCTCCCTTACAGCAGGAGTTTCTAATATCAGCTCATAAAAAAAGGATGTGTACAAAAAATGGAAAAGGGGGGAAACCACCAAAGAGGAATTGAAACAAATAGCCAGCACGTGTAGACACAAAGTCAGAAAAGCTAAAGCACAGAATGAACTCAGGCTTGCTAGAGAGGTTAAAAGCAACAAAAAAGGCTTTTATGGGTATGTTCGTAGCAAAAGGAAGAACAAAGAAACAGTGGGGTCACTCAGAGGAGAAGATGGTGAAATGCAAACAGGGGACACAGAAAGGGCTGAACTCCTCAATGCCTTCTTTGCCTCAGTCTTCTCCGATAAAGAAAACAATGCCCGACCTGAAGAATTTGGAGCAAATGATTCAGCAGAGGAAACACAGCCCAGAATAACTAAGGAGATAGTACAAGAATACTTGGCTAGTCTAGATGTATTCAAGTCTCCAGGGCCAGATGAACTGCATCCAAGAGTATTAAAAGAACTGGCAGCTGTGA
This sequence comes from Podarcis filfolensis, assembly GCF_964270895.1. Taxonomy (NCBI): domain Eukaryota; kingdom Metazoa; phylum Chordata; class Lepidosauria; order Squamata; family Lacertidae; genus Podarcis; species Podarcis filfolensis. Next base: position 1,971,877 of record NC_139610.1, on the reverse strand, counting down.
TCTCAGAACCACTGGCAGTCATCTTTGAGAATTCCTGGAGAACAGGCGAAGTCCCGGCAGACTGGAGGAGGGCAAATGTTGTCCCTATTTTCAAAAAGGGGAAAAGAGAGGACCCAAATAATTACCGCCCAGTCAGTCTGACATCAATACCAGGGAAGATTCTGGAGCAGATCATTAAGCAAACAGTCTGTGAGCACCTAGAAAGGAATGCTGTGATCACCAATAGTCAGCATGGATTTCTGAAAAATAAGTCATGTCAGACTAACCTGATCTCGTTTTTTGACAGAATTACAAGCCTGGTAGATGAAGGGAACGCAGTGGATGTAGCCTACCTTGATTTCAGCAAGGCATTTGACAAGGTGCCCCATGATATTCTTGTAAAGAAGCTGGTAAAATGCGGTCTTGACTATGCTACCACTCAGTGGATTTGTAACTGGCTGACTGACTGAACCCAAAGGGTGCTCATCAATGGTTCCTCTTCATCCTGGAGAAGAGTGACTAGTGGGGTGCCACAGGGTTCTGTCTTGGGCCCGGTCTTATTCAACATCTTTATCAACGACTTGGATGATGGACTCAAGGGCATCCTGATCAAATTTGCAGATGACACCAAACTGGGAGGGGTGGCTAACACCCCAGAGGACAGGATCACACTTCAAAATGACCTTGACAGATTAGAGAACTGGGCCAAAACAAACAAGATGAATTTTAACAGGGAGAAATGTAAAGTATTGCACTTGGGCAAAAAAAAAATGAGAGGCACAAATACAAGATGGGTGACACCTGGCTTGAGAGCACTACATGTGAAAAGGATCTAGGAGTCTTGGTTGACCACAAACTTGACATGAGCCAACAGTGTGACACGGCAGCTAAAAAAGCCAATGCAATTCTGGGCTGCATCAATAGGAGTATAGCATCTAGATCAAGGGAAGTAATAGTGCCACTGTATTCTGCTCTGGTCAGACCTCACCTGGAGTACTGTGTCCAGTTCTGGGCACCACAGTTCAAGAAGGACACTGACAAACTGGAACGTGTCCAGAGGAGGGCAACCAAAATGGTCAAAGGCCTGGAAACGATGCCTTATGAGGAACGGCTAAGGGAGCTGGGCATGTTTAGCCTGGAGAAGAGGAGGTTAAGGGGTGATATGATAGCCATGTTCAAATATATAAAAGGATGTCACATAGAGGAGTGAGAAAGGTTGTTTTCTGCTGCTCCAGAGAAGCGGACACAGAGCAATGGATCCAAACTACAAGAAAGAAGATTCCACCTAAACATTAGGAAGAACTTCCTGACAGTAAGAGCTGTTCAACAGTGGAATTTGCTGCCAAGGAGCGTGGTGGAGTTTCCTTCTTTGGAGGTCTTTAAGCAGAGGCTTGACAACCATATGTCAGGAGTGCTCTGGTGGTGTTTCCTGCTTGGCAGGGGGTTGGACTCGATGGCCCTTGTGGTCTCTTCCAACTCTATGATTCTATGATTCATTACATACAGTGAAGATACCAGGTAGCCTGACATCTGGCTGGTTGATAGGGGATCAAATACTTATTTCACTCATTATAATGCACATCAATCTCTGACTTTTGTCTTCTGGGTTTCTGAGGGTTTTCCGGTTGTTATTCCGACTCTCACAGCTATAATAAACCTACCATTAAAATTATGGATTGGTCATTTCTTTGTCAGAGCGCAAATGGGCAAATTTAGCAGGGGATCAAATACCTTTTCCAATCAGTGTAGATAAATATACAAATTCAGTGAATGTGGACTGAAATCCCTATCAGAAAAAAATCCCCAAATGGTGGATATGTCCATCCATTGTCTCTGAAAATTCATAATATAGCTTTCTGCAATGCTATTTTTCTAGAAAAAGAGGTGCCGGAACTCACAATGAACACCTCCCTTGTTCTCTTGAATGGCAATGGCGCCCACCTGAGAGGGGCCGGAACTGAGGTCCAGTGCATTCTGGCTGGAAAAGATCCCTGGCTTTCTGAGATCTGTTGGATTAGAATATCCTAAATACAGAGCAAGTCACTGTTTTTCTGCCTTGCTGAATCCACTATACTCAGAGAGAAAGCCGAAGATTTACAGCCTATAAAGCTGTCGCATGGGTCAGAACAGACGGCGGCTCTCATCATCATGTCAGGGCTGACTTTTTTTTAAATTACTGTTTGATGTCAGGATTGCCTTGAAGGGAAAGGAATGACAGGCTTGGTTACAGGCCTAGCAAGTAAAGGCAGGATTATGGACTCCAAACTTTTGAAAATTCTGGTATCTCTATGGTAGTTTTTGCTACGTGAATGGTGCCACAGATCCCCTGGGTGGGCTGTGCAGATTCCCCAGGGTCCACAGACTACCGAATGGGATCCACTGCCTAAATTAAGCTATTTAGTTGTAAAAACTCTAGTGTTTAAGACTTATCATCTTGCCTCACAAGAAATGACATATTCAATGGAATTATAGTGGTACCTCAGTTTAAGAACAGTCCGGTTTAAGAATGATTTTGTTTACAAACTCTGCAAAACCGGAAATAGCGTCTTGGTTTGAGAAATTTACCTCAGTCTAAGAACGGAATCCGAACAGTGGAAGGGCACTGTCAGCGGGAGGCCTCATTAGGGAAAGCGCGCCTCGGTTTAAGAACAGTTTCAGTTTAAGAACGGACTTCCGGAACGGACTAAGTTCGTATACCGAGGTGCCACTGTATGCCTAAAAAAGACTGGTTTTTTACATTGCCTAATGGTCGCTACTGGAATCGCCACTTTCTTCTGAAAGGCTACTAGTAGGCCAGAATGATTATTAGTTATATCCTGAAGAATATGACTACAGCTAATGAAAGAAAATATGATCCAATGAAGGTATGAGTTTACATCACCACCTCCACCATTAAATATATAAAAAAATTGTCCAGTAGCACCTTAGAGACCAACTAAGTTTGCATGCACACGAAAGCTCATACCAGGAACAAACTTAGTTGGTCTCTAAGGTGCTACTGGACAATTTTAAAAAAAGTTTTTAAATATATTTTGACTGTATCAGACCAACACGGCTACCTACCTGAATCTATCTGTCATTAAAGTTAATTATGCACCAGCTGATTTTAGTGTTTGTTTGTTTAAAGAAACAAGAGTACGCCCATTTCACATAAAATTCAATTTTCAGTTACTTAGTACCTTGTAAATGTCTAAAACGTAACCAAAATGCATCCCGTTCTGTGAGCATCTTTTACAACAGTAGTGTAAACACGGGAGGTTGGATCCCAAGAAAGTAACTTTATGATCCCACCCAGTTTGGGGTATAAATGAGATATGAAGAGGTCTCTCTTAACGAAATGCTTCCATCAGATGTGCTGATGATGCCCAAAGTGTTCCACTGCAGTTCCGCACTGAACTGCTCATTAAATCTAACAGCAAATTATTCTGAATATTTATTCACATTCCTTCCAAAAGATTATTGTTTTCCAATCAATATTTTAAATTTAGAGAAATGTAGTTTAAAATCTTTCCCCAAGCCACTAATTCTGAGTCAGTCTGTATCAAATACACAATTCAGAACAATAACATTTGTGCACTGGAGCTGTAAGGCTGACAAAAAAGAGTAAAACACAAGGCTGATGTTTTATGTTCAGATTTATGATTTGGGGCATTGTGGGACAAATGAACCGTGCCAACCACATTTGCATCCCGTCATGCAAGTTCATGTGTCCAAGTACTTCAATCTGCAAAGATTTGCCCAATTACAAAATATTTGTAATGGATATGCAAAGGCTTATTTCTTTTAAAATTCCCAGTACAGTAATGTGGGGGAAGCCAGCTCATCTGTCATTCATGTTAATTTAATTATCAGACCACATTCAATATAAAATGCAAATGAGTTCAACAGTTGATAGCACATACTAATTGTGTTCATTAATTAGATCAGATAGCAAGGAGAAAACCAAAAGTGCCACAAGTTGCAAGAGGGTTGTTAATTAAAGACAACATTTTGAATTAGAAACTGTAATCCCACAGTAAGCCCCTGATTGGCTTACCCAAAGGCAGAAGCATTACTCTTATTACTCCGGTTTCACTTGTACACCCATCCATGGTATCGTGGGACCTGTTAAGCCAACAGAATTAATGGTGGCTAATAAAATGTGGGGATTCTGCCAGATTTGCAGGTGGCAGTGTGAAGAATGCGGAGGAAATCCTGGCCACCAAACAGCTGACTTGGGGGCAAACAGAGGCTGAACCTTCCCTTTCTCTCTGAAACAACTATGTGTGCATCAGTGTGTGTGTGCGTGCACAAGCGTGCATAGTTCTGGGGCTCAGAATCTGCTATGAGATGCCCTCCATAGTTGGAGCAGGGCGGGGGGATAGTACATGTTTTGCATGCAGAAGGTCCCAGGGTAGTCTCTGGCATCCCCAGGCAGGGCTGAGAAAGGCCTCTGCCTGAAAGTTTGGAGAGCTGTGGGCAATCAGGGTAGCTAGTCCTGAGCCAGCTGGCCCAGTGGTCTGGCTCGCTAGGAGGCAGCTCCCCATGTTCCACTTTGGAGGGGGAGGACTTGGTCTTCTGACCCCTTTAAGGCGATGAGTGAGGCAGAAGGGGAGGAGGAGGCTCAGAGTCCTTTTCAGAGCCTTGGCCAAAAAAGGGAGAAAGGATTGGCACTCTAAAAACGAAAGCGCTGCTAAAATCCCCCCTCCCAAATCTGCCTTCCCACTCTGAAATGTACTCAAGGCTACTGAGGAAACAATCAAATCCAGACCTCTATTAATAAATATATATGGAACTATACATCTACCTGTAAACCGTGATCCTCTGATTAAGGGCTGTACATAAATAAATAAAAATAATTAAAATACATACATGTCTACTGAGGGTGAGAAGTTCACACAACAAAAATCTCTGCAAAGGGGGCACAGTTTTCCAAAACATGACAACATATGTCCATGCAGCTCTTATAACCAACCATAGATGGAGTCACCAAGTGATTGTTTTAGATCTGCATCTTGCCCTTATTGCCCCAATGCTGCTGAAACATCAGAAAAGAGAAGCTTCCCATGCAGACACTAGCAAGGCCCAGTTCTGTTTAGCTTCTTAAATGGAGCTATGAAGCACCTAAGGATCTATTTTATTTTATTTACTATTACATTTATACCACAACTTTCCTTCAAGGTGCTCAAGGTGGTGTCTGTGGTTCTCCCCCTCCTCATTCAATCCCCCCATTGACCCTGTGAGGTAAGTTACGCTGAGAGACTGCAAGTGGCCCAAGGTCATCCAGTGACCTTCATGGCTAAGTGGGGATTTGAACTCTGTGCTCTCCCAGGTCTTTACATCACACTGGCTCATGGCCTCAGCCCCTCACGCTATACAGACCGCAAAGCCTTGCAGCAATATAGCCTCTAGCACTCTGAGACGAAACACAGCCTCAGACTCTGCCTCTTGGCTGCACTCACAAAGGCCATCTGCCATGGTGGCACAGTGCCTACTCGCAAGGTGGTCAGACCTTTGCCTCGGGGCACAAGTGTCAGCAGTGATGGGCACAGAATGGACTTGTCTTGGGAATCTCTGTTGTCTGCTGTTCCTGGCACGCTCGCACGGCCCAGCCCTTTCTAATGAGCCACATCTGTCGCTAAATTTCTGCCAAAAATAAAATAAAAAAGTTAACCTGTAAGAGGAATTTTGGCACTTCTGTATGCCAACCAGGCCACTTTTATTTTGCAATGGGAATTCAAAGAGTGCAGTGCTGCCTCTTGGGAATTCAGCATGAATGCATAACTAAAATACGGTCAGAAGGGCGTGTGGAAGGAGTGGCAGAGGCCTGTTTCTGGATCCTGCTTCCCTGGAGTTAAATGATGCTCCATATTCCAAAATGCTGCTTTTAGCTCTGGAGTCAGCATTCCGAAGGACTGGTGCCAGAGATGGCAAAGAGTCTCAACTTCTAGCGATTGTCATGCTAAAAGGATGGCGGTGGGCTATAGATCTTGAGCTGGGTGAAAGAGAAGTTCCCAGGTACATTCCTCCACATTCCCAGGTATTATTTACTGATTTATATACTGCCCTTCATCTGAAGGTCACAGGGTGGTTTACAACACAAAAGCGCAAAATGCATATAATAATGGTAATAATAATAATGCCACCTCCCAATATACATTTCAAATGCCATTGATTATTTAACAGCCCAAGACTTGGTTGAAAATGAGTATTTTCACCTGGTGCCTAAAGATATGCAATGCTGTGGTGCCCAGAGAGCCTCCCTGGGGAGATCACTCCACCAATGGGGACCCACTGCAGAAAAGGCCCCTTCTTGTGTGGCCACCTTCTGGACCTCTTGGGGAAGGGGCACGCGAAGGAGGGCCTCACATTATGATCACAGAATCTGGGTGCAGTGGCGTAGCGTGGGTTGTCAGCACCCGGGGCAAGGCAAGTAATTTGCACCCCCTAACCCGTGGATTTGCGCCCCCTAACCCTAACCCCCAGATGTTGCGCCCGGTGCGGCCGGCCCCCCCTGCACCCCCCACGCAACGCCACTGTCTGGGTGGGTTCCTATGGGGAGAGGCGATCCTTGAAGCATTGCAGTCCTGGGCCATTTAAGGCTTTATAAATAAAAAAACAGCACTTTGACTTGGGCCCAGAAACTAATTGGCAGCCAGTGCAGTCAGGGCTGGCAGACCACTGCTTGAACCTATGTAGAGCTGCTGCCAGTCAGAGTAGCTGAGCTAGGTGGGCCAATGGTCTTGACTCAGTCTATGGCAGTTTTCCATCTTCCCACACAAATTGCATGCACTGCTCCACGTTGGGCTAAAGATATTGCAGCACCAAAGCAGTTCTCAGGAATCCTGTAGTAAGGTTCCCAAGTGGAAAAATTCACTTGTTTCCATGTTTACAGGCAAACCATGCATTTAGTATAAAAGCATTCAGGTGCTGAGGAACTAATGTAAATGAATGGGAGAGGAGAGGAGCACAGAAAAATATTGGCTAACAAAATGCCCAAATACTTCAACACCAAAACCAAAAACCATATTCTGCTCTGAGTTAATACACTAATAAACTTCTTTTTTAAAATGGGAACTATCTATCATATTCTTTGTCCCAGCAGCTCAAGTGAAGGTGCAACCAGAGATCTGCACAGCAGCTTGTAGAGTCTGATCCAATTAACAGTGCAGCACTATATGTGTCTAAGAAGTCTGAAATCTCCTCTTACCCTTCATTTTAACATCAAGTGCCAACAATGTGGTTTCAACATCAAGTCAACTTTTCCTCACTTACCCTCCCTGTCTTGCTTACCTTTCTGCAGACTCAAATTTCATTGACACTTTGGTTTACATTACAGTATTTATTTATATACCATTATATACCATGTTTCAGTCCTCATAAAGATATTGCCCAATTTCAGGTCCCCTGACCACTCGGGAACCAAGAAGGCCTCCTCTTCTTTTAATGGGGATATTGGTAGGTTTACAAAGTAGAACAGAAACTTTGGACTAATTCAAAAAATACATTAAATCTTGCAGTTTCCTTTCAATATTGCAAAAAGCATGAAATCCAGTAAAAGCCACAGTTACAAGAAAGTGAAAGTGAAAGCGTTTAATTCAAGTGATATTTAGGTGCAGGTTTGGGGGCGACCTTCATAAGAAGGAACCCCTCTAAGCGCCATTCTTTGATGTAAGAAAAATAACACGGCATCATTAGCAATGATATTGACAAAAACTGGGATCAAATTTATGACCGAGAACCACCACTAAATTAAATCCCAAATGCCCAGTCCTACTGAATGCAATGTGCACCAATACCTGTATTGTTGGTACTAGTATCTTCTATCCGTTGGGAAACAGTTTAACAACTAAATTCTAACCAGGTTTACTTCTAATACATTCTGTTGATTTTTCTGGGGCTTATCAAGTAAGTAAGGGTGTTCTCACTAGCACCCTAAAGAAAAGGCGATGCTATGCTGTGGCTTCTCTGTGCTATCTTGCTCTAAGAAAGGCACAAGGGCCTCCTCTGAGTGGCAGCCTCAGTTCAGCTGTAATCTGCAAATGGATGGCCTTACCTGATTATCTGGGTGCTTTACAGTGAAGTAGCCAATGCACACAATGACTTCGTGCAAGAGGGCTTCACAGGTGTGCTGGGAACAGTGCCACAGCAAAGAGCTTATAATGTGTCGGAACGCAAGGGACAGTCCTTCAGCGCCCACGATAGACTGAAAAACAAACAAAGAAAAATTACACCTTTTTGCAGATTCCCAGTGAAACCAAAGAGAGGTGTTGCTACAAATCACATGACTTTGCAACCTGGCCATTGGCTTGTGCCTACTGACTTCAGGAAGAACCTTGCATCCCAAACCCTGCAGTGTAGGAGGTTGGACTAGATGACCCTTGTAATATGCTCAGGATGTAAAAATTTGATAAACCAGTCATACAGTGCTTTAGGATTTGTGTTTGTTTTTTGGTTAAATGAACCAAAGCGCATCCTCTCAATTCATGTCTCACTCCCCCCTACCGCATGATATTCCTAATGTGCACTACTGTAAGTAAGAGTGAATTTTAATTTTAAAAGGGCAGAGATGACTTTGCTGGCACTCTGTTAGCATTAAAAACCCAATTTAATCAGACCAATTCAACAATGTATCTTCCAAGAAAGCATAATTCTAATAAAAAAATTCAGTAAAAAAGTAAAAGAAATAATTTTTTATTTTACTAATGCGGTAAAATATATGCTTAATTACTAATTTGTGAGTGTGCTGAACAGCCACCCTCATATCACATATAAACATTATTACTATTTATTAAATAGCTATACTGCCCTTCATCCGAAGGTCAGAGTGGTTTACAATATAAAAACACAAAAATACATGCAACAATAACTCCTCAAATTCAGCTGAAATTGCATCTTATACTGGCTTCTCCTGAACTGGCTAGGGGTTTGCTGAGTGTCAAATTTGGCTGCATGTTAAAAATATGGCTTAGTCAAGAGAATGGTCCAAGAAGGTAAGAGAAGAGATCATCACTCTTCACAAACAAGAAGCAGGATACCAAAGGATAGTGAAGGCACTGAATGTTCCAAGAGACACTGTTGGAAGCAAAAAGATAGTACTTTTAAATAATTGTTTGGTAAGGTATAATCAAAAGAAGAAGATCCTTGTTAGCTTGGTTTTGTGTGTGTGTGTGTGTGTGTGTGTGTGTTAAATGATGGTTGGCTGAGGGAGAAGAAAAGGGGCTCCCTGCTTATTCTGGAGAAGCCCACTTTATCTGCACAGCCCCCAGCCTCTATTTAATAAACATGTCAGCCAGAAAAAGCGACACAAGGTCAAAGGGGGAACGTGATGTATGAGGAAAGAACATCAAAGTCTACTAGCTTGAATGGAACAACCCTATAGGCCTGTGGGAAAATATCTGCCATCTACAGTTCTTAGCTCCCTGTCTTGGAGTTTGCATAAAATAGATGTGTTTAACCTACATGGCAGAGTGGACACATGCCAGCCAAAATTCAGCAGAAAGCTGGGGTCTTCTCCACTGGCGGAGGAAGAGGAGTGCAGGGGGAGCGCCCCCCCCCCTGCCAGCGCGATCCCGGCAGGGTGCCATTGCGGCTGCCCCCCCGCGCTGGGCGAGCATTGCCCCCACAGGCGGCCCCCCCGCCTGCTCTTGCCCCCCAGTGCCAGAGCATGAAGCTCCGCCACTGGTCTTCTCTCCTCCCTCCTTCCCTCCCCCAACAGCCATATTTGCTTCAAAAAGAAAGATACACCTTCCATCACCCAAATTAATATGCCATGATAAAACATTTCCTAGCGCAATTTCACAAGAACTTAAGCTCTGCTGGATCAGACAAGCGTCTCACCTAATTCAAGATTCAGCCAGATGTCCCCCACAAGCTCAAAAACGGGGCATGAAGGCAACAGCCCACAGCAACTGGGATTCAGAGAAACATTTCCTCAGAAATTGGCGGTCCCAATCAGGGCCACCTTTACCATTAGGCAAAATGAGGAACCCTGCACTGGGTATTATGAAAGAACAGCAAATGGCTAGGTATTTATTGCGGTATTACTGTTGTATTTTTAGTAGCAAAACAGCTTGAGTGGCCCTGAGTGGGATGAGGCTTGACTCTGAAGTAAGGCCCATTGAGTTCAATAGGTACAGCCAATCAAAATGATTTGAAGAAACAAAGTTGCATGTTTCAATCATTGCAAATTCTGGACAAAATGGACTGCTTCAAGAAGTGGCAGAGAGACATTTCTAGATTTGTCTGGCAGGGCAAGAAGCCCAGAATAAAATTTAAAATACTAACTGATGTAAAGGAAAGAGGTGGATTTGCCCTGCCAGACCTTAAACTCTATTATGAATCAGCAGCATTTTGCTGGCTGAAAGAATGGCTGCTTCTTGAGAACACAGACATTTTGGATTTAGAAGGCTTTAATAATGTTTTTGGGTGGCATGCATATCTGTGGTATGACAAGGTTAAAGCACACAAAGCATTTAAAAATCATATTGTCAGGAAAGCATTGTTTAATGTCTGGACAAGATATAAAGACTTACTTGAAAACAAAACCCCAAGGTGGTTATCACCGATGGAAGCGAAGGCTCAGAAAAAGCTCAATATGGAGGCCAAATGGCCGAAATATTGGGAGATTTTGGAACAAGAAGGAGACAAATGGAAATTGCAGAGTTTTGAGAAACTAAAAGATAAAGTGCGAGACTGGCTTCATTATTATCAAATAAGGGAGGCTTACAATCTGGATAAAAAAATTGGCTTCCAGGTGGAAAAATCAAAATTGGAAACAGAACTGTTAGACCCCAAAACTAAGATACTATCAAGAATGTATAACTTGCTGTTGAAATGGAATACTCAGGATGAAACGGTTAAATCTGCTATGATTAAATGGGCACAAGATGTTGGACATAACATTATGTTTGCTGACTGGGAACAGTTGTGGACCACAGGTATGAAATTCACGGCATGTAATGCCTTAAGAGAGAATATTATGAAAATGATATACAGGTGGTACATGACACCAGTCAAGCTTGCAAAAATCTACCATTTGCCCGATAATAAATGTTGGAAATGTAAAGATAATGAAGGCACATTCTTTCACCTTTGGTGGACGTGCCCAAGGATCAAGGCTTTCTGGGAGATGATATATAATGAAATGAAAAAGGTATTTAAATATACCTTCTTGAAGAAACCAGAGGCCTTTCTCCTGGGCATGGTCGGCAAATTGATGCCAAAGAAGGATAGAACTTTCTTTATGTACGCTACAACAGCAGCAAGAATACTCATTGCAAAATATTGGAAGACACAAGATCTACCCACCCTGGAAGAATGGCAGATGAAAGTGATAGACTACATGGAACTGGCAGAAATGACTGGCAGAATCCGAGACCAGGGAGAAGAGTCGGTGGAAGAAGACTGGAAGAAATTTAAAGATTATCTACAGAAACATTGTAAAATTAATGAGTGTTAAAATGATGTCGGAATGAAATGAAGCGGTTTTAGCAACAATGTTAAAAAGGAATATGTAAAAAGGGATTGTTAATAGATGAAAATGTAAAGTTATAATATGTTAAGATAAAGAATTAAGATAAAAACAAAGAGGGAAAGGATTTGCTGAACTAACCATTCGAAATGGAATACAAAAAAGGGAGGTGTGAGGAGGTCAGGGAGATAAGTAAATGAAAGGCAAGACATGGAAAGATGGATTTATTTTTAATTGTCTTTTTTTTCTTTTCTGTATTTTGTATTTTTTGTTTTCTTTTTTTATTTTCTTATTACTTTTGTAACTTCTTTTGAAATTTTAATAAATATCATTTAAAAAAAAAAAGACAATTTTATTAAGCCCTTCCCCTCAAATTACTGGGTCATTTCACTAAATCTCTTCCAAATCCTAATACAAGACAGTTGGAAACCTTGCTTGCTTGACCACCATTGGGCCCTGAGAGGGCTACTGTACATGTACTTTCAAAAAGTGGCAGGTGTTGCTCTGAATTCGAGAGCCATGTCTGATAGCATGGTTTCCACGACAAGGTTCCAGGCTGCAGGTATCCTTGTGCAGTAACTTGACCACTCACTGACTTTCTGGATTTGGCTTCAGGCAGAGGGATCTTTCTGGCTGTGCTCATCAACCCCTTAAACATCATGGCACATAAATGTTGACCACCCGGCAGCCAAAACAAGTTTGAGGGCCAACCCCCCTGTGACCCAGGACCAGGACACCATTAGTCACCAGCCTAAGGAGCACCTCACTTCAAAGTCAGAACCAAGTGAGCAGCTGCCTGCCTTCTGAGTAAGCAATGGGACTGTGAAAGATAGAAGAAGTCTTATGTTCTGTTTCTGCCCATCCTTCTGCAAGGGTAGGGTATTGCCGCTGGGTCCACGTCTAGCTAGAATGCAGCAGGAAAAGCTTTTCTGGCATTCATTTAACTGCTCCTTGCACTGGCGTCCCTGGGAGATTGCCTCAGAGTCATTTACTACAGTGTATTACGTGCTGACATCTTCTTGGGTTTAGTCCGTTTTCCCCAACACAGGTTCCTGTATGTTCTAGTGGTCCATGTTTAACCTTCACTGATAACAACAGACCAGAGGGCACCAGAGTTTGTATATAAATGTTAAAAGTCATTTTTCAAGGAAACAATGTATTTCCTCTTTAACCAGTTTTAATAGCAGTTCAGAATCCTGCACTGCTTCTCCCTGACGCCTTCCAATTGTTTAGACTCTGAAGATAAATGGAAAACGTACCTATGAACTTGGGGATTATTTGTGCTTATCTGAATCTTCATGCTGCCCATAGTCCTGCACTTGGGCTCATCACCTTTTGAGAAAAAAGAGCTGCTTGCCCAAATTGCTTAGGCAGCACTCTCTTAAAAAAAGAGGGGGAACCACAGGACACACGACTCTCTCCTGCTCCCCCCCCCCCGCAACTTCCAGGAGCTTTTCAAGGATGCACATGTCTGGCGGCAAAGGGGAGGTGGGTGTCAGGAAGTCCTGCTTCCAGTTCTATGGATTTTGTATAACCACATATACGTAACAATAGTTCTCAAGCATTTGGGTGGGGGGGGGTTCAGGTTGAATGCCAAGTGAGGGGTGGGCTGCATTATGTCAATGGGCTCCTGTGCTCCCCCCTGCCATCCAACCCTAGTTTCCAATCCTGGATGGCAAGGCAAGTAGAAACCATAATTTGCCATCTTAGGTAGGACTGAAGGTACATAGTGTGCTTACTTAAGGTTCCTTGCTATTCATCCATGTAACGCCATGCCATGTCAGGGGTGGTGGTGTCTGAACCACCCCAGTGTGTACGTACATTGAGGAGTGGTGGAGAATATTACCTGGAAAGCTGGTAGATCAAGAACTGCAAAACTGTTGAAGAAACGTAAACTCTTGAGAGCCACTTGAACAGTGTTCTCAGCGTAGCTCTCTTTCGGGCTAGTCGTGCTCAGGTCTGCAATTGTGCCGTGAAAAAGAATGCAGTATAACATGTGCAACACCCCAACCAGGTCTGTAGTCTCAAGAGCAGTTGTTAGCCCGGTGGGATCCTGATGAGCACAATCAAATATGCTCCAAGACCTGCTGAAGAAAGCAACAAAGTATCTTCTTGTAAACCAGAAACGTGAGCTAAGATTATTTATATCAAGCTTTTCTATAAAAAAATTGCAGTGCCTTCATAAGCTAGGCTTTAAGAACACAGAAATATATAAATAAAAATATGACATTTTACAGCGTTTGACAGGCAAAACCAAGGATATACTAGCAAGCCCTCCTGTCGTTTTTATTGCAAGAATGGCTTTGATAAGCCCACCCCTTCCCATTATGCATTGCTAAAAGCTCAACCATTTGAACTACAACGTCCACTTGGTGGATGTGCAGTCTACTCAGGTGCTGATCTCTCACTGCAAACCTAAAGAATTAAAAGACAAAGTGGGAAGTAACGACATTCCTCCCACCTCCTCTCTCAAATCTCTCTAGCGTTCCAGGCAAGAGATCATCCCTGCCTCACTTTCAAAGGTGAGAGAGGTGGAAGATGTTGAGGGGAATGAGGTCTTCATAGGTGCCATGTTGGGAATACCACTGTTGGGGGTGAGATACCAAATTCAGTGCAGCCAGCTTGGCAATCCATGGACCACACAGAAATCTTTGCTAGAAGCAGCTGTGGATTAGCATAGTTGATAGAGGTAAGAGGAAAGCGACAGCACTTGACATGCTTAAATCCCATGGATTCCAGTCCCGCCTAGTCAAGTTGCATGGGATCAGTTCCAATCTGTTGCCTCTGAGGATGTGGAAGAGTGAAATCAACCACCTTGGAAGAGTGAAATCAACCACCTGTCTCCTTGATCCTTGCCCATCCCGGCTCATGAAAGCGAGCTGGGCAGGGCTGGACTCTGCAGGGTGATGAATGCTTCCCTCTGTGAGGGAGCCTTTCTAGACCCGCTTAAAGAAGTGGTTATTAAAATGCTTCTTAAAAAACCATCTTTGGACCCGGCCAATATGGCTAACTATCGCCCAGTCTCAAATTTTCCATTCTTGGGCAAGGTGATTGAGCGGGTGGTTGCTGAGCAACTCCAGGCATGCCTGGAGGATGCAGACCATTTCGATCCCTTCCAGTCGGGATTCAGGCCTCATCATGGGACTGAAACTGCCTTGGTCACGCTGGTCAAGGATCTCCAGCGAGCTAGGGACAAGGGTGAAATCTGTTTCCTAGTTCTGCTGGATCTCTCAGCGGCCTTTGATTCCATTGACCATGACACCCTTCTGGACTGTCTAGAGAGACTGGGAGCTGGGTGCACTGTTATGCAGTGGTTCCGCTCCTTCCTCCTGGGCCGTGTCCAGAAAGTGGTGTTTGGGGATGAGTGTTCAGGCTCTCACTTGTGGGGTGCCTCAGGGCTCAGTCCTCTCCCCCACGCTTTTTAACATCTATCAATATGAAGCTGCTGGGAGAGATCATCAGGGGGTTTGGGCTGGGTGTTCATCAGTATGCAGATGATACACAGCTCTACTTCTCGCTTATATCGGAACCAGTGAAGGCAGTGAATGTCCTGTGTGAGTATCTGGAAGTGGTTGGAGGATGGATGGTGGCTAAGAGATTGAGGCTGAATCCCAACAAGACAGAAATACTGTTTCTGGGGGACGGGGGAAGCAGGTGTGTGGGACTCCCTGGTCCTGAATGGGGTAACTGTACCCCTGAAGAACCAGGTGCATGGCCCGGGAGTCATTTTGGACTCACAGCTGTCAATGGAGGCGCAAGTCAATTCTGTGTCCAGGGCAGCTGTCTCCCAGCTCCATCTGGTACATAGGCTGAGACCCTATCTGCCCGCAGACTGTCTCACCAGAGTGGTGCATACTCTGGTTATCTCCCGCTTGGACTACTGCAATGCACTGTACGTGGGGCTACTTTTGAAGGTAACTACAACTAATCCAGAATGTAGCAGCTAGACTGGTGAGTGGGAGTGGCCGCCGAGACCATATAACACCAGTCCTGAAAGACCTTCATTGGCTCCCAGTACGTTTCTGAGCACAATTCAAAGCGTTGGTGCTTTGAAGCCCTAAACGGCCCTGGCCAAGTATACCTGAAGGAGTGTCTCCACCCCCATTGTTCAGCCCGGACACTGAGGTCCTCCTCTGAGGGTCTTCTGGCGGTTCCCTCACTTCAAGAAGTTACAGGGAACCAGGCCGAGGGCCTTCTCAGCAGTAGTACCCTCCCTGTGGAATGCCCTCCCATCAAATGTCAAGGAGATAAAGAACGACACTACTTTTAGAAGACGGCTGAAGGCAGCTCTGTATTGGGTAGATTTTAATGTCTGACGTTTTATTATGTTTTTATACATACTGGAAGCCACCCAGAGTAGCTGGGGAAACCCAGCCAGATGGGCAGGGTATAAATAACAACAACAACAACAACAACAACAACAACAACAACAACAACAACAACAATAAAGCCTCTCTCTGCATTGTGCCCAATACTAATAGTAGTTAAACTATGCACTCCACTTATCTTCCTAATACAGATAGCTAATATCAGAAAGACCACTGAATATGTTCAAAATGCCTTTGGCCCCTTTTTATGAACCAGGGAGTATTTCTGACACAATGCTAAACTCGGATGGTGTGGCTTACATAAATATGATGCTCCTCTGGGTCAGAGGAGCACATCCAAAAGGAAGCAAGAGTCCATGGGCATCATGGTTTTCCAGTTGCCCATTTCTCTTCTAAATAAAGGTAAAGGTAAAGGGACCCCTGACCATTAGGTCTAGTCGTGACCGACTCTGGGGTTGCGGTGCTCATCTCGCTTTATTGGCCGAGGGAGCCGGCGTTTGTCCGCAGACAGCTTCCGGGTCATGTGGCCAGCATGACTAAGCCACTTCTGGCGAACCAGAGCAGCACACGGAAACGCCGTTTACCTTCCCGCTGGAGCGGTACCTATTTATCTACTTGCACTTTGTGCTTTCAAACTGTTAAGTTGGCAGGAGCAGGGACCGAGCAACGGGAGCTCACCCCGTCACAGGGATTCAAACTGCCGACCTTCTGATTGGCAAGTCCTAGGCTCTGTGGTTTAACCCACAGCGCCACCTGTGTCCCTTGTTCTCTTCTAAATAAGCTCACTTAATTCTTGCTGTAGTCCTTAGCATTTGGTGAATATGCTGTCTGCCGGCAACGGAAGGCAGAACAACCAGTTGTCAAGAAAAACTGCATATATTTTATTTGTCACCCAGCAGCCAAAACAGACATTATCTTAATTACCGAAATAAAACACAAGACAAAGGCAGCTCATATTCCTTTGATCTTTTTGACCTGAACTTTGATTATTTTTTTTTTTAAAAAAACACAAAAAATCCTAGCCCATTCTGGGGACATATAGCTAACAATTCAACCTCTAGGTTAATGAGCTGCTAGCAAGGATTCCATGTGCTGACCTTTCATTACAAAATGCAGCACAGTAAGAACAAAAGAAGAATAACTGCTCACTCTTAAAGGGCAGGTGGATGTGCAGATATACTATTTGGAGATGTTTTGTACACATCTGATTAGTTGGGAGTTTTTATTCTGCACCACCAAGCTCTTGCAGTGAAATGCCTCTGAAATGTCCCTGTTTTATAGACATTGGCACACAGATCTTGGGAGGCTTCACGAGAAGCTTGCTAATGCCTCTGGAACAATTCCCACTAACTTCGGCGAACTTTGGAGTGGACCCAAACAGTGCTACAGCCTTTAACACTTGTGTCTGTTACAGAATTTAGCATCTTCATCCAGGGCTCATAAGAAGCCAGTAACTTTTTACTTAAGAGGTTCTCACAGGTTTAAGAAAAGGACATTTTCATGTCCATTCCTCCTAATATATACAGTTTTGCCTAATCTAGGCATTTTTAAAAGCAATTTCCCTTGCTATTACACATTTTTGTCCGCACGGTCCCCTAGTGCATGCATCTTTTTGGTTGGAAAACTTCACTGCAAAATTATGAGATGCATGAATTTCAAAGAATAGTTGCATTTTGGTTTGTGTTATTGTGACCTGAGAGAGTGGGGATTGGAACCCTCGCCTTCTTGGTCCAAGTCCAAAACTCCACCCATTACACCATCCTCACTCTGGGACAGAACATAGGCTACTACTCAGCTGCCCTGAGCCCAGCCTTGGCTGGGGAGGGTGGGGTATAAATAAAAAAAATATTATTATTATTATTACTAGCATACCAAGCAACAAAAACCAAAGCATTAATATACCAATGAACAAATGGAGGCCCAGGCTTCATCAGAAGCATCAAAGGTTTATCAGCAAGTTATAGTTTAGGAGGAGGATCAGTTTTTTTTAAAAAATAGTACGGGATTCGAACTTGAATGAATAGACTCTTTTGAACTGTTCATTTTTAGTATTTGAAGTGTGCAGTAGATTAGGCCGATATTTTGCACCTTTGGTGGAATTGTAATTAGCTGCTAGAATATTGGCTAGAATTCTTGGGAATAACAGAACAAATAGGCAGAATCTTAATTTGGACTCTTTTGTTGTAACATTTTGAATGACAGAATTCAATCCTCTTTAAAACTGCTTGTTGGAAACCTTCTGAACACTGCAAAAGTTGTATTTGCTAGATATTAGAAAACTCTGGCAATGCCAACAGTTGAGAAATGGCAAACTGAGGTTCTTGAAATTGCCAAAGTGGATCAGCATGAAATGGGCTCTCCATCAGCAGTGGCATTTGTGGTGAGGTGGACCTGCTCTCTCAACTGTGTGGGGGCCCTTGAGCCCATGCCTGCTCCCGTAAGAAGCATCACCCGTGTTTGTGGCTCCACTCCAGCCTCTGCTACTGATCTCAGCACTGCATCACAACATACTGGAATATACCTTCGTTTTTTATCAGACCTTCGTTTTTGTAAATAAGATGGGTGTGTATTACAAACCAATGAATAGATAAAAATCAACTCCATTTCATTTCATTTCATTTCGGGGGGGGGGGGGGCTTGGAAATTACATTTCCTGTCAGGCGCGCTTTGCAGGTGATGCAGCGCTAGCTTTCGCCATGCGTGGCTACTTCTATTAATATAATCTATGCAATCTAGTTCTTAAAAGGAGGGACGGAGGCTGGTGCTGTCTGTGACTGCCCCCACCATCATTCAAGGCGTGCCATGGTGCATTCCTTGAGAAAACCACTGCACTATGGGGATGGGAAAAGAAATGGATCCAAATTCAAATATTTCACCACGTTAAGTCTCCTAGATATAAATGGTGCTCCTTCCAACACAAATGATTTGAGAATTATACTGAAATGATTGAAAAATACCAGGGTAGGATAATGGCACACAAACAAACAGCAGCCACTTACCTGCCATTGACAGCAAAACACAGCTGGCACATCCCATGCAGTACTGCTGTAGCGTTCTGTAAGAAAGTGGCTATTTTGGGGTTTTCATCAATTGGGCCTTGGACGGAGAGGAAACAGCAACACAGCTTTTCAATTAATCCCATATTTACCACATAGCTAGCAAAGGAAAGAGAAGGGGGTGGAAATGCATTAAAGCAGGTCACGGTGCCCCAATTGTGATATTCCCATGGTGTGTGGCAAATTCCCCCCAGTGTGGAAACACTATACAACGCAGTGCCTTCCCGGTGGCAGCACCATATCTATGGAACTCCCTCTTAGTATATATCTGATTGTCCTTCATGCAGTATTTATTCAGGCATTATCTTAAGACCAGCTTATTTTTGTTGGCCTTCAGAGTATAGTGAGAGAGGCCCTAGTTGTCTAATTTGTCTAAAACACATTTATTTTGTCTTGAATACCACTGATTGTCATAGGTTACTGTAACTGGATTTTATTGTAAATTGTGGTTTTTATGCTGATTTTTAAATTAATGTTAATAGCTGTCCTGAGCTTTGTATGAGGGTGGGATAATAATAATAATTCTGCGTCAATCACATATATTTGGCCATTATCATGTTGTTTTTTACTTGTAAACCCTAATGTATTACTTCAAGATTAATGGATGTCTTTGTTTTTATATATGAATAAATGATTCACAATGGTTTTTATATTTAAGCAATAGTTTAGAATGAGAAAAATCAACTAAAACACACAAGACACAATATGATCACAACACAGTCTTCCCCAAGTCTAGTTTCTACATCCTCTATCTTTTTAGCTGACAACAAATGATGAACTTATTTGTTGTTCAAAGAAATATCCTTTCCCCACAGATAGAAGCAGACATTTCAAATCAAGCCTAAGGCATGGTCTCATCAGTTGGAACATAACCTTTACAAAAAACTGACTCCTGAACCTTTCCCTGCTATCTTTTTGCTGCTGTTGGGCAGTATTGTCCCTCTTCCTGACAATTCAAATTTGGGAGCATCCAGACTGTCACTATTTAAGGGCTGGCTTCAATCACATGCTGGCAAATTCAGGTTGCAGAAGTAAAGTTGATGGGGAGAACCTGTGCAACAAACCTGCTTCCTGAAAGACTGGAAAGTTTGTGATATGGAAAGTGACAGGAAGAGGCACTGGGAAGTGTAGGACAACTCACACTTAGCACAACATAGTCTAACTGCCACACAAATAAAAAACCTCCCTGCAAACAAATCAGAGTGAATGCTAAACAAACAGGTTGTCTGGAAGCAGCCACCACCTCCCTAAATTGTTCTGATCACTAGAAGACAGAACCAATGTGGGATCCAAGAGGTGGAGTCTTTTTGCAGGAAAGGACTGTGGAGAAATCAGGTAGATGCAAATGACCTTGCAATAAAGATGTAAGAGGAGCGAAAGTCAAGAGTAAACTGGGAGGAAGTGCCAGCTTAGAATCAATTTGGCCTTCAGAAACATGTGGAAACAGCTGGCAACATCAAAGGCCCCCAATGTGCTTTAGTGACCAAGTCACACTACTCAGAGATTATCTCAGGCTGGGGCAGCAGGATTTCAGAAAGGCAGATTTAGACAGTTCTCTGCATATGTTTCTTGTGACAAGTCTTGCTAGGTGTAGATGTATCATGGAATCTAATTTAATAAATCTGTAAAAGAGAACCACTTTCTAAAATGGAAATCTTCACGTTGTCAGTGACATATAAAAGCTGAATGCCTTTCAGTGCCCTAATCCTAAATGAGGAAAGTCACCCTCATAATTTTAATGGGGTAATTTAAAATTCAATATAACATTTTAGTGTTTTCTATTTCAGAGATGGTTAGAAACCTTGAGAAAGGGAAGAGTTAGAAATGTAACAAATAATGTGGAACAATGGGTAACACAGTACTTTAAAGTGTGGTTTTAAAATGTATTAAAAATTAATTAATTAATTAATTAATTAAGTAATAATACATGATCTAGCTGTGTATCATAAGGGCTATGATTCGACAAAATAGCCATGATCAAAATGATCACCCTCCCAAAACTAACCTACCTATTCCAAACCCTCCCAATCTGGATTTCCCCAACACAACTCCACAGATGGCAGAGAAAACTACACTCTTTTATCTTCTCACATAAAAACCCAAGAATAAGCCCCAAATACCTGCACCTCCCCACCTCAGAAGGAGGATGGGGAATCCCCAACATAGAAGCATATTACATTGCCAACCAAATACGCCATATAATCCCATATATACTTGAAGATGAGACAAAACAATGGGTGCACCTAGAGAGGGACACAATTGAAAATACCTGCACCACAGCGTACCCTCTCCTCCCAAACAAACTAAAGAAAATTCTCACAACACTTAACAGGTACACACAGACCATGTTCAAAGCATAGAAAACCCAAATAGGCAAACTATCCCCAACCTCATACCCACTAATCCCCCTGGCGTACCACCCATTATTCCACCATGCAGCACAAAACCTCCAGATAAAAACCTGGCAAACCAAAGGCTTATATTGCTTAATAGACTTCTATAAAAATAACAAAGCTTTGTCAACAGAAGAAATACAAGACAAACTAGAAGACACCCAAATGCCCTGGTTAACACATCACCAATTACATGCCCTCTTAAACAACCCAACAGTAAAATCAGCAGCAACTAGGACCCTGACAACCTTCAAAAACCTCCTCCTAACAACAAAGGGATACTGTAAAGGGATGGTGTCCATAATATACAAAATACTACTCCAAAATCCCACAAACCCCCTAGACGCAATAAAAAAACAATGGGAGAATGACATAGGCTATGAGATTAACCCCACTCAATGGACCAGAATGTGGTCTAAACCCCCCTTTAAATCCATATCAACAAAAAGAAAAGAACTCACTCTGAAACTCACCTACAGGTGGTACCTAACACCAAGAAAACTAGTGCTAATACGCTCAGGAACCTCACCAAAATGCTGGAGAGGGTGCGCCTCCACAGGCACATACCTCCACATGTGGTGGGAGTGCCCCAAAATCCAACTATTCTGGACAACAGCCATACGAGAAATATGTAAAATAACTAAGCAAGTATTAGACATCACCCCAGAACTGGCCCTACTAAACATCTTCTAAGACAACAATGCCTACTTACACCACAAAGAACTCATAACTCACCTACTTTCAGCAGCCAGAAACACCATAAACAGACACTGGAGAGACCTGTCAGGAGGAAGCATGGACCAATGGTACCAAATAGTATGGGAAACAGCCCTACTAGAAAAATTAACCAATAAACTGAAACTGACACAGGGACAAATAGAAGAAGACGCCTTCACCCCGGTATGGCTCCCCTTTATCACAAACACAGCCCAAAAAGACAACGACAATAATCCACCAACAGCACACAAACTAATATGGCTAACTTATCCAAAACACCCACCCACCCCACTCACACACGAAAACATAGATCACCACAGCCAATCACAAATGAACAACCACACCCTGGGCCAACCCCAACCTCTCTCACCACCAAAGGAACACAAGTGAACAACAGAGAACAAGCACGAGTAACTCTGACAGCAAACCCTACATACATTAAGCAAATTAGAAACATCGCCACCCGACCCCACCCCCATCTCCCCCCTTCCCCCCCAATGTCTCAACAAATGAAACTGATTTGTAAAAATGTTACACGGAAAAAATACGAGAGACATTACACATACTTCTGTAAAACAAGAAAATCTTCAGTAAATCCCCCCCAAAACACACACACACACAAAAACAAAAAACTAAGGGCTATGATTCCTGGTTTCTTTGCCTAATTGTTCATTTTATTTATCTACCCAGTTCAGACCTTTCTCCAAGTCTTGTTTTGCATTAACTATTGTTTAGAATTGAAATCATGTTTTGAACTATGGTTTACAGCTGCTTGCTTCTTTTGGCTTTTCACCTGCTTGGCACTTCCATCTCAAGAGGTACATCTCACTTCAGACATCATGCTAAATCATGGTTAGCACAAACCATGGTTTGCAAACCCACTTCAAACTACAATGTCTGAATCCTTGATTTACTGGCCAATACCATGAAAAATGGCTTATCATCAGACATCATACTGAACTACAGCTAATGGTTTTATAATAATTAAAGTGAGCTTCCAATTGCTTCTTGGCCAGCGGGGCTTGCTGCCAGGGCTGATCAACTACCTGACACGGATAGCAAGCCCCACTAGGGAGCTGGCCACCAGGAACTCTCTAGTGCAGCTGAGAGGGCTTGCTATCAGGGCAACCTGTTGATCTGCACTGTCAGCGAACCCCTTTGAAGGCATGCTTCCATCGACAGTGCACCTTCACAGAGGTCTGGCGTGAGTCTATTTGCTGGCACAATTTGAATCCAAACCACACCTGCAAAGAGGCTTCAAAGAGACTCCCTGTAATAACTGAACAGGTAACTTCATCATGTAAAGATTCGTGCAAAGGCAGGTGGGAGAAATAAGGATTCAGGTTTAATATGATGTATGAATTATAATCTTCTCAAAGACTTCACAGATACTTTAATAGCGAATATGAAGGGGAAATTTCATAAGCAACAGCGACTACCGCTTAAGGAAATCTGCGTTAGAAAAGGACTCCACATGCACCAAGGTAAAGAAGGAATATCCCTGCATCTATCTGGAAAAACAGCAAGAGGTGGCAAAAATGCCAATTTAAATAAAAATGGTACAGCACATAGGAAAGGATGTAGATAAAATACAGAAAGATAAAGAGCTGTGCATCAAGTGCAGTTCCTGCCATCTAGAAATTAATGTATTGAGAAAGGCATTTCAAGTGCATCTAGCGCAAGAGGTCAGAGCAAAAGGAAGGCCAGGGTCAGTGCAAGGGGCAGAGGGGGGTTGAAGACACGGCAAAAGGTAATTTATTAAGAGAAGAGGGAGACCTCCTTGAAAAATTAAATGTATCCTTTACTGCATCTTCCAGAGAAGGTGGAAGACAGATGACAAAGACAAAAGAAAGACAAATGTTTGGGTGGGGTTGGGAGCACTAACCCAGAATCCTATTCAGAGAGGAAACAGACAAGAGATGATGTGCAGGGTGCTCCCCGCATCACCCAACCCAGGCACCAGGCAACTGATTTCCCTTCCCTTTTAGTCTCATGCCGAATATGTCATGTCTTTAGGGGCTGCCAACTGGACATATATGGAATTTTGAAAAAAGGTTTGTGTAAAATTTGGATCCAGCAGAATTAGAATGGATCCTCCTGAATCGGCATAATTTCACATGGGTTCACAAAAAAATTACCATCAAATTAAAGCTTACAGGCTGCGCAACAAAAATCAGCACAATAAAAATCACCACCGCAAGAATACTGGCACGGATCCTCATGTTTCTGGAATGATCTCCTTTGAGATGTACCTAGCACCAACATTATGAACTTTAGTCAGTGGCCAAGTATGCACATCCTTATTCAGGCCTTTGAAGATGGATGACGTTATTGGCCCATAATGCTACACTGATTTTGTTTAACATTATTGGCCCATAATGCTATACTGATTTTGTTTAACATGCATTTTGCTAACATGTATCTTGTTTATATTGTATTTTTAATGTTGGGTTTAATAGATGATTTTGTTATGCATCTTTGGGATCTAAGGCCATATAGGGAAGGAAGGATATACATTTGATAAACAAATAGATGGCTTCAATATTTATTTATTTACTATATCAGCCAATGTACTCAAGATGGTTCACCATTAAATGATACAAAAGAGAGAAGAGGAAGGGAAGGAACAGGACAACAAACCTGCTCAGGCACCATGGCCACTGCAGGAGGGGAGGTGTCAAAGGACTGCTGCTTACAGCTCAGCCCTGCGGCCGTCACCTCTCCCCTGGATGAAGTGGGGAAACTGTGGGTGGAGACTAATCTGGAAGAGGAGGGGCCAAATGGCAGTTCACTCCAGCCAGGTTGATGGAGAGGACTTGATCTTTCGTTTTCCCCTATGAAGAGGTTAAAGACATCCAGTTGTTTTCTCACCTAATGAGATCTTGCATCCTGCTGTTAAAGGCTTCAGCTTGTGTGGCCTTGTTCTTTGGTTCCTGAATTAATTTTGGCACACAAATCTGTTTGTTCCCATACGATACACTGGAGATCAGGCACCCGAACACCACAGCTATGATTCTTAGAACTCCAGTGGTTACACCTTCAAACACTTGCTTGTTGGCAGTTCTTCCTAAGGTAGCATTATGGTCATCTGGAATGTAAACCTGCACACATATATCAAAACAAAATAAATTATTAAAAAACAAAACAACCCTGCTCCATTTTCCAAATTATTTGTTTCAATTCTTTCAACAGTTCCTCACAGGACTTCATTCCCAGAGCCCTCACCACCCTGGTCGCCTGCCTCTGGATGCCCTCCAGCTGGTGAGGTGATGCCCTTCACCGAGTCACCCCAGAGTCTTTAAGGCGTGCATTAGGAATAATAAGGATGAAGATAAACAGAAGGAGATGTGTCTTAAGTGGCAGACTGTCAACACTGTCCAGAGCTGGGTATCATTCTAGGAAGAAAAAGGCTGGCTCCAGGGAACTTTGGAATGAATACCAAAACAAATAAGGCTGCTTTCTAAACTCAGAAATTAATGATAACTCCAAAGTGATTTCACTTTAAAAAAAGGTATTTACACTTTTATTGTACAATAGTGGAATCATAAAGTACAGTTGCCCCACAGTTGAGTGCTGTATCTCTCTCCATGGGAATATGGTAACACTTGGCAATGAAGAACATGCACATTTTTTTTTATTATTCATCAGCTCTGTGCCTTGAGTTGGTACTTAAAATCCGTTGTAATAGTCTGTTCCTGGTAACGAGCCAAGCTAGGAAGTGAGAAGTCTTCAGCTACTTATTCAAGTTCAGTTGAAGAAAGAATATTGTGTTGCATCAGTAATTTACACAGCCTGGAGTAATTCACGCCTGGTGATTTTGATCCTCTACCTAAGTAGATGGATTGTATTTAAAACACGTGTGCCTATTTAATTAGCAAGTAAGATGCTACAATTTGGAAGTCATTAGCACAGCAAGCATTCTCTGTACAGTGGTACCTTGGTTCTCAAACGCCTTGGTACTCAAATGCCCTGGTTCCCAAATGCCGAAAACCTGGAAGTAAGTGTTCCGGTTTGCAAATGTTTTTCGGAAGCTGAATGTCCGATGCAGCTGTCGGCTATTGTTAACGGGGTGCCTACACCAATCAGAAGCTGCGTCTTGGTTTTCGAACATTTCGGAAGTCAAACCGACTTCCGGAATGGATTAGGTTTGGTGCTTTTGTTTTTGCTATTTATTTTGCGTTTTTGTTTTTGAGGCTTTTTTTTTGTGACTGTGTGGAACCCAGTTCAGCTACTGGTTGATTTATTGACTGTGTGACTGCGGAAATGGATAAAAGCCCCGCATCCAAACACTATCATCAGTGTAGGTAAGAAAATTTTTTAATTTTAATTTTTATCATCTACAATACTGTTTTTATTTATTTTATAGTACAGTACTTTGATTATTGCTTTCATTTTATGGATCAGTGGTCTCGTTAGATAGTAAAATTCATGTCAAATGGCTGTTTTTAGGGTTGTTTTTAAAAGTCTGGAACGGATGAATCCATTTTGCATGACTTTCTATGGGAAAGCACACCTTGGTTTTGGAACGCTTTGGTTTTGGAACAGACTTCCCAAACGGATTAAGTTTGAGAACCAAGGTACCACTGTACAACTTAAGGTATTCCATTCTTTTCCCTAAACATGTCTGGCTCAAACTACACACAACACTGGATGATCTGTGATCAATTTGGAGCCTTTTAAAAATGCAGCCAGGCAGTGTTGTGTGTGTGCGAGGGGGGAAAGGGCTGCGAAGGACACAGCTGAGTACCTGCATTTACAGGTAGGAAACCAAAAAGTCACAGTGGTTACAAAAAGCTGCCAATACGGAAAAGGTAAATTATGCTGCTCTTCTAGCACATGAGCACTCACTTCTGTGCCTTTGTGACATCAGCAGCCATGAGGTCCTTTCGCATCTATCTGCATGATTAAAACACCACAGATGTATGGCAGGCAGATATAACAGATCAGGGCCCTTTCAATCCAGGCATCCAAAATCTGAACTGGCTGGCCAAAAGAGGCCTGCCTGGTCCCACTGCTGTGTGCCTTTTGGCAGCAGCAAGGATGGTTTTATTTCAGCAGGTGTTTTTTGGATAATGCTTTGAAATGAGATCTGAATGCTGCTGATTCTGACTTTTTTGTTTTTGTATTGTTGCTTTTGGACTATTAAAATATATATTTTAGCCTTTTAAACACACACACACACACACACACACACACACACACACACACACATATGTTTATTTGGTTTTGCCAAGTGCTTCTGTTATTTGTCATAGGAAGGTAGGGTACAAATACTGGGAATAATAAAGCAAAACACATGTTTTAAAATAAATTAATGAACAAACCTCTGTGTGGGTTGTACTCTCAAACTAGCGTTAGTAGGACTAGGACACGGGGCTTTTAACAGAAGTGGATAATTTATGCACAGCGGTCCTTACTGAGATCAGCAGATGCATGCACAAGGTCAGTTATGGTGGCAAGTCCAGCAGGGGGCAAGGGCCACCAGAAACAGCCATCTTTCCTGCTCCCCCCCCTTACCAAGTAGGCTGCAGCCCTTAGGGAAAGAGCACCCGCTTTGAAGGCAAGAGGTCCCAGGTTCCATCCCCAGGTAGGACTGAGAGAAACTCCCTGCCTGAAACCCTGGGGAGCTGCTGCCAGTCAGAGCTAGACGGACTGGTGGTCTCACTAAGGAAGTTTCCTATCTTCCTGGTGCTGCTAATAGGAAAGTGGGCTGTCATCTTGTTTGTCTGTTACATTTTCAGGACCACAGACCTGCCCTTTTCTCTACTCTACCTCCTCTGCCCCTACGCATGATGTGCAATAAACCTAATGCATCTCCTGTATCTTCGGCATCTCCTGTAAACAAAGCCGAAGCCAGGCAGGGGAAAGGAAAGATATACACTGGCTAACTGAACTGAGGGCTCTTCCCATTTGCTTTCAGCATGCTCTTACTGACTGACCCACAGGACCAGGAGCTTAACTCCATTCTAATGCACAGTCCTAAAGACATCCAAGAAGGTCCAGCAGGTAAATGCTAAAAAGGTGGGAGGCCTAATCCTCTTTGATGGGCTTAGTGCTTCCAGTGTAAACTTCGCGGACCATTTTGAATCTGTCTTAGCATGTTCTACCCACAGCTGAGAATCACGGACAGCAGCCGCCATCCAGGCAGGATGACTCTGGGCAACAACTGTGCTCCTTGCACAAACAATTCTTCTCAGCAGTGGAAGGAACAGTTTTGCCTATACTATCTTATTGTGTTTGACATTTTTTCTTGCTGAATTTTGAAGTCATAATACAGTACCTGCTTACAAATAATAATAATAATAATAATAATAATAATAATAATAATGAGAAACTGCAGCAGAATGAAGAGATAACCTGTCCTTTTGGCTTTTGTGTACCTGGCTGGTGGCAACTAGCCCCTGAGCATAACCAGTTTGCTTGAGCAGGCGCTGAGGAGAAACAGTTTTGCAGTGCTTGAATGGAGCCCGCAATAAAGGCAGCCGCACAACTGCTATTGTAGGCTGGAAGGAGCAGCTCTGGGGAGGGCAGCTGTTTGCGCTTGGGGAACCAATCCTGCTTTAAAGGCTAGTATTCTTTAAAATGCTACTGGCTCCCACAGTTGTAAACAGGTAGTAGTACTAAAACACAGGAGCACACCAATACTCTTCACCACTGTCCCACTGGATGCTGTTCTTTGAACGTTATCCTGCCCGGAAGTGGACAGTGCAAAACAATCTAAAGTGAAACCCAAGGGAATATAAAGTTGAGATACACATTCTTTTGGAATTAGCATGAGTCAGCACTTGGTGAGGTAGCGCTTTGCAAAACAAAAACAAAAAACGACCATTTTAATTTTTCTGTTTGAAATGTTGATGTCCCTGTTGCTGCTTTTTGATCAAGATGCAGCTTTAATGTTCATAGTTTTCCCTATGAATCTGCAATCCTGCTGCAAAGCAGGGACAGGGAATTTTGTTCAGTCTGCATTTTTAATCAACCTGACCCAATTCACACCTCGTGAACTAATATGCGAATCAGAATTTAATTATCCTTATGATAATGTATTTCCTTCTTTATTTATTAATAAAATTTCTTTTAAAGAAAAAATATCTGAATCCTCTGATACAGTTCTTGGCCCAAAAAGCAAACTAAAATGTTCACAAACACCCTGACACAGTCATCAAAGTATCAAAATGGTACCCACTGACTCTTTTTACATCTTAAAGCAATTTGGGGGGGGGGGAGAATGAGAGCGGTCCTAAGATGAAACATCTGGCCTTACTTTTATTATTAGCTTAAATCTAAACATGTTATCACTGAATAATTTAGAGAATGAGCATAAGCTCTCAGGGGAGCATACAGTTTAAAGAACAGAACAGTACAATAAAGTTCTGTAGTCAGAATGAAAACACACAAAAACTGGAGTGTTCATTTATTAAACCATCAAACTCTCAGTGTGCTAGAATGCCCGGGGGCACAAAAATAACTTTTCACCTGACATTTCAAAGCCAGTAGAGTGGGAACCAGGTCTACAGAGGACATCTTAAATATGAGGTGCCATCACCGAGTAGGCTCTCTAATCGAAGATGACGGTGGGACTTGGAGGAAGAGACTCCAATTAGTTTGCAGTTAAATAAACAAAATTAAGGAAATTTTTCTTGGAGTGGGAGACTCAGGCCCAAGTCACAGTTCCCACTTACCTTCTAGCTTTTGTTGGGAAAACCTCTACAATTGACAAAATGCATGCCAGAAGAACTCCCCACCCCCTCCCGGCAACACGCAAACTCCCAATTTACTGCCTACATAAATCCCTTCTCTATACTCTCCCAAGGTACAGCTTTCAGCTTCAAACAGCAAGTGAAGAAGCTACAACATCTAAAACTTAAAAAGATGAAACAAATATGGGACAAGTAGGCAACCTATACTGAAACATTCAAATCATCTATCTATCAATCTCACCCACTATTAAGCCTTCCACGTACAATCTACTGCAGACCCACGGAAAGAGCAAAAATGTTGTTGGTTTTAATTTTTTCCAAACATTCCTCAGGATGACCTTAAGGATCTCTTGGCTGACGCCACAGGATAATATTTTGTGACTGCCCTTCCTCTCCAAAGCAGAACCTGTCTTTCTGTGGGTGCCCTCGGGGGACACGCACCAAGGGGGGTTGTACACCTTGTGCTGCTATCTCTGATCATGGCATTCCTGGTGTGTCTGAACCCCGTTCTCAACATCAGCAGGGGTGCTGTGGTTTCTGCAGACTTTAAAACACCTCTGGGCTTGCCTGAACAGAAACGTTTTGAGAAAGAGGCACTTCTGGAAAGTATTTGCAGTAAATACTACTGACGTTCTCTCTCTTGTCCCTTACAAAACCGAACAATTAAGCTATGGAGCGACTGGCGCTGCTTCCTAAGGTGGGTGGTCTGCGGGGTCAGGGTGGAGGCCAATTGCAGGGCGGTGGAAGGGAAGATAAAGCTGACTGGTGTTACCTGGCTGGGGACTAAACAAAGCTTTTAGCTCCTGACAGCTCCAGTCCTTCAGCCTCCAGACAGACAACAAGAAGAAATAACCCAGAAGAGGACAAAAGCCTAGTAAGCCTCAATATTAAAGCAAGTCCCTCTGTTGCAGAGTCAAACATGCAAGTGCCATTACTTGGCTGATAAAAGCACCTCTCTTTAAGGGTGTACATTTTGCTCCATAATTTATTCAAATCTGAAATATGACATAAGCATCTCCATTCAAGTAATTTAAGCTACAAAATGCAGTGGCAATAAGAGAATTCACCCTCCTTTAGCTGTAAGGCCACTCAAAAAAGGGAAAGCAAAAAGTAATAATTGTCAGATGCTCCTTAGAGAGTTTACAAACAGAGAGATACTTAAAACAAGAAACAACTAGCAATCAATGCATTTTATTTACTATTGTTAATGTTTTATTCATATCTGACACTTTGAAGTATAAAGGATTGCCAAGATGGCTCTCAAATTTGAAATTCAAATTATCCCAGACTGTGACTCTTTGTGGTATCATGACTACGAATGTCACGCTAGGACTGGGAAGGTCCACTGACCGTGGGCTTGTCACTTTCAGGCTGACCTCCTTCGTAGGGTTGTTGTGAGGATAAAATGAAAGGAGGGGACAAAGAGGAGTGAAAACGGTGGATGCCGTCCTGAGCGTCTTTGAGGAATGGGGGGATACATTGGCACCCTGGGCTCCTTCGGGAGGAAGGGCGGATATAAAGTGAATCAAATCCATCAATAAATAATGGAATGCATTATTTCATAGTGAATAAAAAGAAGGAAAGTCCAATCTTGCAGGAACTGTTCTAAATAATTAAGATTCCTAGATTAATGCAATCCAAGGTAAAATGTATGCTAGTCATGCGTGGTTTTGTCCATAATTTGGATATAGTTCAGGAATAGGTACTGTACATAAGAGGCAGTGGAAGCAAGAATCTGGTGCTTAGTAAATGTGGTGGGAACATTTAACCCACGGTGGCAGTGACACTTCTGAAAGGAAAGCAACTAACTGAATGAACAAAAGCACCTAAGACCAGGTTCAAGGCAAGCTCAGATTGCTTGCTAACTTGCTCAGCTTGTTGTTTCCAAAGACATTTAGAAACACTCATTAGATCTATCTGAGAGCACTTGATTAATAAATTAATCCAACCTGCCCCATAGAGTCTATTTTTTAAAACACAAAAGAATTTGTACTGAAATATATCACCACCACCTCTCCCCAACTTAAGACACTGCTAAAAATATTCAGTTTTTAGGTTTCATCATGCAATGCACACATGTCTTTCTAGGGAAAATGTCAAAAAGTAACTATAAATTTTATAGGATGCAACTGCTTGTTATAAATTAACAATTCAAGTTTACTGCTCAAACAGAACAAGTGAGCCTCTCTTACAATCTATTTGATTCTTTCACTAGAGAAAAAAACACACCTTGACACCACACTCCCCCAATGTTAGTTTTCTATGCAATAATCCGTATTACAGAAATGTGGGACACTTAGTGGCTCAATTCATGCACACAATAGAACATTCACTGATTTGTTTCACTAAACTTTCCCTTCAGCAATAAGTTCACAAAAACCCTACAGGCATTCATTCCAGTGGACGCTTTTGTCTCAGTGGATAAAGGTGCAATCCAATATACATTCACTGGGGCATAAGACCTACTGAACACAGAGGGGCTTGCTTCTGAGTAAATGTGCTTGGGACTGCATTGCATGTCTTTGATATAGCAAATGTCAGCATTAAAGTGGTTAGACGAAAAGAGGACTGTTGAGTCAAGGAAAACAACGAGCCAGCAGATAACTGGATGCTGCTCCAAGTGTCAGAAGTTGGAAATGGTCCACAGGATCTGCTGCTCTGATGTAAGCAAATCTGTGGAAGCTCCCTGGTCTAGGCCCATCTGGGGAAAAGGTTATGGCCACTGAGGCTGATTCTTGATGAAGGAACTGGCGTGAGTTCGTTTTTGAGTGGAAGAGTTTTGCCTCTTCATCTAAACAAAGGGTTTGAATGCCTATTCCAGGAAAGGACAGACTTCAGGCTTATGGGAACTATGTGCCTTTTACTGGGACCCCAGATTCACCAACCCAAGCCAGATGCAAAAGAGAACTAATTATAACGAATGAAATCTGAGCCCAGTAATAGGCCTTTGACATCAAACCATATTAACTGCTGGTGGACCTCTTTTATACTTTAATTGCTCAAACAAGTATCTTGTGCATTCAGCAGAGGACGTACAACCATACTGTGGCTTCCTACGTACAACAGAGAGCTAAATGTAAGCAAGCTCAAATTGTATACCTCAGTTCTTCCAGGAAAGAGCTGGAGGAAGGCAAATGACCAAGTGACAAATGAAAAACAGAATTTACAAGTTGCGTTCAGGTTCCTTTTGTTGACAATGAAGGCTTCCTCTTAAGTGTTTGTCAACTGTCCTATGGCGTGTTGGTTCTAACTGTGCAATGTAAATTATTCAAGGCACATACATAACTTTTCAATTAACAAACTGCTTGGCTCATGAAAACATATACACACCATTTATAAGTAGCAGTCCTAGACTAAATATCTCATGATAAGGAGGTTACTATGAATTAAAAATGAGTTTCTAATAAAATATTTAATGACATCTGAAATTAAGTGAAAGTTAAAAGTTTCCCCATTAAAATGTATCTGTCTTTCTCTTCCACCCCCCCCCCTATTTGCAAAACCTGTTAAGATGCAGAATGATGCATTTTCATGTAATAAAAACAGAATGCAGAATAGACCATGTGAATTCCAAGATTTCAACTACGTGAGAGGGCAACAAACCCAACATGTACAAAGCGGACGTTAGCTTTCTTTCAGGCAAATGCACCCCTGCCCCTAAACATTTGTCTCCTTACCGAGTGTCTCCTTTTGCCACTTATCCCCTAGCTGGACCAAGTGGAAGCAGTTAGAGGGAAGTTATGTGGCAGCAAGCAGTGAACGTGAGATGGCTTCAACCCCTGACCACAGTGGGGGCCCCCGTCAGTGGAATGCTCTCCCCAGGGAAACATGCCTAGTGCCGTCCTTGTCAGCCTCTAGGCAACAGGCTAGGACTTTTATTGTATACCCAAGCTAATTTGTGTTGTCTCCTATGGTGGTGCTCATCTATTGTGGGGTGGGTACGAATTATTCCTATTAATATGTTGTTGGGTGAGCATTTTACACATTTTGTATTGTTCATTGGTATAAACTGCTTTATATGCTGTATTTTACCTTGTCAAGTTGCTTTGAGAAATTTTACTGTATAAACCAACTGATAAATGTAATTAGTGTTATTATTAATAAGAATAAGAATAAGTCCCCTCACGCAAATGTCCTTTTTTCTAAAATGTTGCCTCTTACTTTACAGATTAGGGGGCTGTGGTTTGAGCCCCTCCTTCGCTTTGCTGCCCTCCTCAAACTTGCAAGCTCCCAATTCTGCTCCTTTTTACATGTCAGAGGAAGATACAAATGTCCGCACATCACATTGGTAAAATCAAGTAAACACAACATCCATGATGTAAGTGGTCCAGTTATATCAGGTATTTCTAGTCACCACTATGGCACTAACACAGTTAATTCAAAGTTAAAGCATTACATACCATTAACTGGTGCATCAACAGGTCCATTAAAAATGTAATCTTGTTGCTGAACAAAACATAGGTGCAGTTTTCCACACAGTTACTGCAGGCCAGGTGATAAGCGTTTATTGTACTGCAGAGTGACCTAAGAGATAAAGTGAAATTTTAATCATCTTAAGGGAAAATTGCCAATCAAGGTGATATAAATCAATAGTTCTGTGGGACATCTTTTGAGCTTGACTTTTATGCCAACAGCAGACCGCAGCCAAAGGACAAAGCAAATTCTGAATATGGAACACAACAGGAGGAAAGAAAGAACCCATAAAATAAAAAAAATGAATTTCCAGATAAAAAGATGAAGTTAAATGTGGCCCTCAAAGGTCTAGCAAACTACTTAAAATACTTTGGTAAGATTCTTAGGTAAATATACAAAGGGAGAGAGATCCATGATTATTGGGCTGCTTCTCCACAGGTCCAGCCTGATGATGATGTGAATAATAAGAGCACTGTCACCACGGCCAGGAGTCGCTGCTCAGCAGCTGAAGGTGGTTGCTGTGGCTCATCTCTCCTGCAATGTGGCCCTGTGGAATGGCGGCAGACGGCAACTCTTCTGCAAGGGAAGGAGGCAAGCTGTACTTGCGGCTCTTGTTTTCTCACCTGTCCCTCAGATGCAGCCTATTTAAATGGGGTAATTGTTTGCAATGCACACAACATCCTAAAATTTGAGAGTGTAAACCTTTATTCTTTAAGACGATCACATGAAGCATGATCCCTATGTTCATAGAGCAATGTGGGCTCATTTTGGAACAGTGTGGTTCTTTCTATAAAAAGTTACCACTCAGAGGACATTATTACCGTAGATTCCGGTGTATTAGGTGACTGGGCACATTGGACGACCCTCCAAATTAGCAGCTGCAATTTGGGGATTTGTCTTATAAGCCCAGTCGCCTAATATGCTGGGCAGCTTCGTGCCAGGAGAAAGCCGCCTGGCGCGGAGCTGAGCCTGCCGCTCGCTGCTGCTGCTTCCAAAGCAGCAACGGGGGGGGGGGGGGGCTCCGCTCTGCGCCACCCATACCCAGCGTATAAGGCGAGCCCCAACTTTTTAACCTCTTTTCTGGGGTTAAAAAGTCGCCTTATACGCCGGAATCTATGGTATTTGGGCAATATACACATTATGGGATGCGGGTGACGCTGTGGTTTATACCATAGAGCCTAGGGCTTGCTGATCAGAAGGTCGGTGGTTTGAATCCCCACAATGGGGTGAGCTCCTGTTGCTCGATCCCAGCTCCTGCCAACCTAGCAGTTCAAAAGCACGTCAAAGTGCGGGAAGGTAAACAGCGTTTCTGTGTGCTGCTCTGGTTCGCCAGAAGCAGCTTAGTCATGCTGGCCACATGACCTGGAAGCTGTATGCCGGCTCCCTCGGCCAGTAAAGTGAGATGAGCGCCGCAACCCCAGAGTCGTCCACGACTGGACTTAGCGGTCAGGGGTCCCTTTACCTTTACCCATTAAAGGTATAAATAAATATTCTGCCTGTCCATGGCAGTCTCAACAGCTGCCCTGTGGCCGAAATTTAAGCATAAAACAAAAACTCTGAAAGCTAAGATTCATTAAAAGTGCAGCCTCTTTGTACAGGGCATAACAAGGTAAAGGGTGAAACACACGTGGCTCCGTATGTATACAAAAGCCCTTAAAGTGATACATGTTTTACTAATCCTTAATAAAAGAGCATCTGCAAATGATCATAGCAGACATTTCTAGCATTTTGACATTGCCATGTAACCATCTTTTACAATAAATGTAGCATTAGGGAAGAGACAATCAATGGTCAATTCTGTTGAAAAATCACCAGCGACAAGGGTACATGAGCACCATCTTCCTGTCTAACTGACAGTGCTCAGCTGGGACCAGTTCATAAAGGCATCACCTGGGAAGTGGTGCAATGTGACAAAAGAGGAAACAGGAAAACAAAACAAAAGCCAACAAAAAAACAGAACCTTGCCAATGCACCTGAATGACTTTTGAGAATACAAAAGGTCATAACCAATCACCTTACAGACAACTGGGACTTATTCCATAGTTTAGGGAGCCATTTACACCTCTTAAGAGTGTGGAAAGAACACAAAGGCAGCTATTTTGTACTAAGCTGCGTACAGTTATAAATGACTAAACTAGATGTCAGACAGCAGTCAAGCAGAACAAACTGCTATATGATTGTCAACCATTTAGGCCTTCTGAAAACTTTTCTTCTTTTTTGTGGCAACATATGCTTTCTGGCACTTTGGGCACAGCTGATGCAGTAATTTGCAAAGGTCGCAGCAGTTCCTTCAGTTAAAAGGCAAACGTGATGTACATGAAGGTAGAGGTTGGCAAATTGACTTTGGGGAGTGTGTGCCCCTGACCTTTGTGGCTCTGACCCCACCTGCCTCCTCCAAGTGGTTCACAAAGCTGGGCAGGGTTTAAATTGAAGGCCTGTGCTGATGATCTGGTTTTATTTTTAGAGGAACCACGAACAAGTGTCGGGAAAGCATTAGAGGAATTAGAGGAATTTGGTAAACTGTCCGGATTTAAGTTAAATAAAACAAAGACTAAAATGATGTTTAAAAACCTGGATAAGAATGAGACAGAATAACTGGAACAAAAATTTGGAATTAATGCGATGAAAAAAGTAAAATATTTAGGGATTTGCCTTACGATGAAAAATATTAATTTATTTAGTGATAATTATACGCCAGTGTGGAAAGGGATTAAAAAGGACCTGGGCATTTGGAACAGATTAAAGCTATCCTGGAGCAGAAGATTAGCTGCAATTAAAACAAATATCTTACTGAAGATGTTGTTTCTCTTTCAAATGATACCTGTGATCAAAGGGACATTCCAGTTTAAGATTGGCAAAAAACTCTATCAAGATTCATTTGGCAAGGAAAGAGCCCTAGGATTAAATTTCAACTATTGACAGATAAGAAGGAGAGAGGAGGGTTCTCTGTACCAAACTTGAGGTTATACTATGAAGCACCTTGTTTATGCTGGATAAAAGAATGGATAATTTTTAAAAATATTGATTTATTGGACCTTGAAGGATATAATAATAGATACGGATGGCATTCTTATCTATGGCATAACAAGGTGAAAATACACAAAGGTTTTACAAACCACATCTTCAGGGGGGGCCTTATACGACGTATGGGACAAAAATAAAAACTTGCTAGAGAGAACTACACCCTGGTGGTTATCCCCGACAGATGTGTTAATAACTAAAAAAATAAATATGGAGGGAAAGAGAATAACTTATGAAGATATATTAGTGAAAACAGAGTACAGGTGGAAAATTAAACCATATGAGGAAATAAAAGATGGGCTTACAGGATGGTTACAATACCATCAGGTAAATAGTTTAGTAAAAGAGGATTAAAAAAAAAAAGGGATTCAGTGAGAAAAAGTCAAAATATCAAATAGACATCTTGGAAACAGTGCTCCTGAAGGTAGGAGTCTATCAATTGATGAAGATGATCATCCAAATGTCATAGACCAAATGGAGCAAACAGCACGCAGACCTAGTGGTGGGAGGAAAAAATCCTTAAATAAGAGACACGGGGGAATGATTAATGGACTTCAATGTCTGTATACTAATGCGCAAAGCATGGGAAATAAACAAGATGAGCTTGAGCTCTTGGTACAGCAAACTAAATATGACATAATAGGCATCACTGAAACCTGGTGGGATAAGTCCCACGATTGGAATGTAATAATGGAGGGATACAATCTATTTCAGAGAAACAGACCAGACAAGAAAGGAGGAGGAGTGGCGTTATATGTCAGGGATGTGTATACCTGTGAAGAGATCCAAGATTTAGAACCTCAAAGCCCAAGTGAGAGCATTTGGGTCAAAATTAAGGGAGAGAAGAATAACAGTGACCTCATTGTGGGAGTTTACTATAGATCCCCAAGCCAAACGGAGGACATAGATGATGCCTTCCTGGAACAGATGGCCAAGCATGCAAAAGGAAGGGAGATAGTAGTAATGGGGGACTTCAATTACCCGGATATTTGTTGGATGTCAAACTCAGCCAAGAGCATAAGGTCAAACAGATTCCTCACTGGCCTTGCAGACAACTTCATTGTCCAGAAAGTGGGAGAAGCAACAAGAGGAACAGCCATTTTAGATCTGGTCCTAACCAATGCTGATGACCTGGTTAGTGCGGTAGAAGTGGAAGGATCATTAGGCGCGAGTGATCATGCTCTTCTGAAGTTTACTATACAGCGGAAAGGAGCAGCCAAGCATACTAGGACTCAATTTCTTGACTTTAAGAAAGCCGACTTCATAAAACTTGGGGAAGTGCTGGGTGAGATCCCTTGGACAGTAATACTAAAAGGAAAGGGAGTTCATGATGGCTGGGAGTTTGTTAAGAGGGAGATAGTAAAAGCACAACTTCAGGCAATACCAATGAGACGGAAACATGGAAGGTGCCTAAAGAAACCAGGGTGGCTATCTAAAGAACTTTTAACTGAGTTAAGATTAAAAAAGGATGTGTACAAAAAATGGAAAAGGGGGGAAACCACCAAAGAGGAATTCA
The DNA here is from genome assembly GCF_964270895.1 of Podarcis filfolensis. Classification (NCBI taxonomy): domain Eukaryota; kingdom Metazoa; phylum Chordata; class Lepidosauria; order Squamata; family Lacertidae; genus Podarcis; species Podarcis filfolensis. Next base: position 1,933,305 of record NC_139610.1, on the reverse strand, counting down.
AACAAATAGCCAGCACGTGTAGACACAAAGTCAGAAAAGCTAAAGCACAGAATGAACTCAGGCTTGCTAGAGAGGTTAAAAGCAACAAAAAAGGCTTTTATGGGTATGTTCGTAGCAAAAGGAAGAACAAAGAAACAGTGGGGTCACTCAGAGGAGAAGATGGTGAAATGCAAACAGGGGACACAGAAAGGGCTGAACTCCTCAATGCCTTCTTTGCCTCAGTCTTCTCCGATAAAGAAAACAATGCCCGACCTGAAGAATTTGGAGCAAATGATTCAGCAGAGGAAACACAGCCCAGAATAACTAAGGAGATAGTACAAGAATACTTGGCTAGTCTAGATGTATTCAAGTCTCCAGGGCCAGATGAACTGCATCCAAGAGTATTAAAAGAACTGGCAGATGTGATTTCAGAACCACTGGCAGTCATCTTTGAGAATTCCTGGAGAACAGGCGAAGTCCCGGCAGACTGGAGGAGGGCAAATGTTGTCCCTATTTTCAAAAAGGGGAAAAGAGAAGACCCAAATAATTACCGCCCAGTCAGTCTGACATCAATACCAGGGAAGATTCTGGAGCAGATCATTAAGCAAACAGTCTGTGAGCACCTAGAAAGGAATGCTGTGATCACCAATAGTCAGCATGGATTTCTGAAAAATAAGTCATGTCAGACTAACCTGATCTCGTTTTTTGACAGAATTACAAGCCTGGTAGATGAAGGGAACGCAGTGGATGTAGCCTACCTTGATTTCAGCAAGGCATTTGACAAGGTGCCCCATGATATTCTTGTAAAGAAGCTGGTAAAATGCGGTCTTGACTATGCTACCACTCAGTGGATTTGTAACTGGCTGACTGACCGAACCCAAAGGGTGCTCATCAATGGTTCCTCTTCCTCCTGGAGAAGAGTGACTAGTGGGGTGCCACAGGGTTCTGTCTTGGGCCCAGTCTTATTCAACATCTTTATCAACGACTTGGATGATGGACTCAAGGGCATCCTGATCAAATTTGCAGATGACACCAAACTGGGAGGGGTGGCTAACACCCCAGAGGACAGGATCACACTTCAAAACGACCTTGACAGATTAGAGAACTGGGCCAAAACAAACAAGATGAATTTTAACAGGGAGAAATGTAAAGTATTGCACTTGGGCAAAAAAAATGAGAGGCACAAATACAAGATGGGTGACACCTGGCTTGAGAGCAGTACATGTGAAAAGGATCTAGGAGTCTTGGTTGACCACAAACTTGACATGAGCCAACAGTGTGACGCGGCAGCTAAAAAAGCCAATGCAATTCTGGGCTGCATCAATAGGAGTATAGCATCTAGATCAAGGGAAGTAATAGTGCCACTGTATTCTGCTCTGGTCAGACCTCACCTGGAGTACTGTGTCCAGTTCTGGGCACCACAGTTCAAGAAGGACACTGACAAACTGGAACGTCAAAGGCCTGGAAACGATGCCTTATGAGGAACGGCTAAGGGAGCTGGGCATGTTTAGCCTGGAGAAGAGGAGGTTAAGGGGTGATATGATAGCCATGTTCAAATATATAAAAGGATGTCACATAGAGGAGGGAGAAAGGTTGTTTTCTGCTGCTCCAGAGAAGCGTACACGGAGCAATGGATCCAAACTACAAGAAAGAAGATTCCACCTAAACATTAGGAAGAACTTCCTGACAGTAAGAGCTGTTCGACAGTGGAATTTGCTGCCAAGGAGTGTGGTGGAGTCTCCTTCTTTGGAGGTCTTTAAGCAGAGGCTTGACAACCATATGTCAGGAGTGCACTGATGGTGTTTCCTGCTTGGCAGGGGGTTGGACTCGATGGCCCTTGTGGTCTCTTCCAACTCTATGATTCTATGATTCTATGAAATGGACTAAACTATGGAACGAAGGGATGAAATTTACAGCATGCTCAACCTTAAGAGAGAATTTGGGGGAAATGATGTACCGGTGGTATATTACCCCGGTCAAATTGGCCAAAATGTATAAATTGAACAATAAAGCCTGTTGGAAATGTAAATTAAAAGATGGGGATCTCTACCACATGTGGTGGGATTGCGAAAAGATGAAAAAGTTTTGGGACCTAATATATAATGAATTGAAAAAACTTTTCAAGTACACATTTCCGAAAAAACCGGAAATCTTTTTATTAGGGATAATAGGGAAGGAAGTAAAAAAGGAAGACCATAAATTATTTCAATATGCTACTGCAGCAGCCAGAATACTTGTGGCCCAAAAATGGAAATTACAGGAGACCCCAACGATAATAGAATGGCAGGCCAAATTTTTTGAGTACACAGAATTAGCTAAAATGACATATAGAATTCGAGACCAAAAAGGTACAAAGTTCGAAGAAAAGTGGGGTAAATTTGTGGAAATATATATATATAAGAAATAACTGTAGAAGTTTAAAAACTACGGCAGGGTTAACATAAATCCTGTGATGTGTATAGAAGGTCAGTAAGAATCTACAAAAGAAGATATGTTTTAAGAAAACCGATGCAGGGAAGGAAGGAAGTCGCGGCGTGAAGATACGCAATGTAAATAAGATGACACAAAATGTTGATTGTAAAAGATTGTTTTATTTGTTGTTTGTGGGAAATTTAATAAAAAAGCATTTAAAAAAAAGGAATTGAGGGAAGCATCATTGGGCATGTTTTTGCCCAGGTCTGCTCTCCTGTGTTTCTCCAAACCAGGAGGTTAATTGGTGCTATTAATCTGTTTTTGTACAGAGAGCTTTTGTTTTGAGTGTGTGATGTTAGTAAACAGAGAACAAACAAGGAATATATAGATTGCAAAATTGCATTTTGGAACAACTGATGTAAGGTTGTGTTGTGTACACACATGTCATGCTGTTTTCTCTGGAAAAACTCTTGGTGACAACAATTATTTTGGGTGGATCGGTAGCTGCTTATATAATGTTCTAGCACCAAAATAGGTTTTTACCTGAATAAAATTGTGGACATACTTTTAAAAAAAGAAAAAAGAAGACAAAGCTGGGCAGGAAGAGGAGAGACCAAGGAGAGGACAGATCTTCTTATTGTCACCCTCCAGTTTTATCTTTTCTCTCCTGTGAACAGGAATCCAAATCTTTCTGTCATCCTTCTGCCGTGCTATGTAGTGCCAGGAGGTCAGGTTGGGAGACGATGAGCATATTCTAGCAATTCTTCTTTAGGAAAGAGCAGATAAAAGAGCAGACATATCCCTGTCAAACAGGAGTATCAGGAATCATTTGTTGACTTAAAAAGAAGAAGAAGAAGAGGAGGAGGAAGAAGAAGAGGAAGAGGAAGAGGAAGAAGAACAAGAGGAACATTTAAAATCCATGGCCAAGTTTCTGTTTGTGCTATGGCTTCTTGTAGCCAAAAGGAAAGCAGTATCGGAATTGTTTTACTTTATTTTTTTTATTTTTTAAAAAATAATATTTATTAAAGTTTTAAAGGTTACAGAAAGAAAAAGTAAAAAACACCATATTAAACAAAAACAATACAACACATCACAATAAGGAAAAAAAAAAGAACGAGAAAAAGAAAAAAAACACAGAAAAATAAAATCCATTAAAAACAACAACACAGCGAATCTTCCCATAACTTATCTTTCATTAGCTTATTTCCTGGACCTCCTCACACCTCCCTTTTTTGTATTCTAGTTCGATTATCTGTTTCAGCAAATCCTTTCCATCTTTTCAAATTTTTGTCCTGTAATTTATCTTAATATAATGTAACTTTACTTTCCCTCCTTTCACCAATTAACAGTCAGTTTTTTCCTAATCCTTTATAACATTTCTGCTAAAACCACATAACACCATTCCAACATCCTTCTAGCATTCATTAATTTTACAATGTTTCTGTAAATAGTCTTTAAATTTCTTCCAATCTTTCTCCACCGACTCTTCTCCCTGGTCTCGGATTCTGCCAGTCATTTCCGCCAGTTCCATGTAGTCCATCACCTTCATCTGCCATTCTTCCAAGGTGGGTAGATCTTGTGTCTTCCAATACTTTGCAATAAGTATTCTTGCTGCTGTTGTAGCATACATAAATAAATTTCTATCCTTCTTTGGCACCAATTGGCCGACCATGCCCAGGAGAAAGGCCTCTGGTTTCCTCAGAAAGGTATATTTAAATACCTTTTTCATTTCATTGTAGATCATCTCCCAGAAAGTCTTAATCCTTGGGCATGTCCACCAAAGGTGAAAGAATGTACCTTCAGTCTCTTTACATTTCCAACATTTATTATCGGGCAAATGAAAAAATATGGAACGCTTCACGAATTTGCGTGTCATCCTTGCGCAGGGGCCATGCTAATCTTCTCTGTATCGTTCCAATTTTAGTATATGTGCTGCCGAAGCGAGCACCGGAATTGTTTTACTTTAACCATGTTGAGATTAGTAAACTGTTGCCTTGTTCATGGGTTTTAAAGATGTTGCAACCCATCCAGAGCCCTCAAGATAGGGATGGGTACATGGGCGAAGCCAGAATTTATGTTGGGGGCGGGGCAGAACCTTAGTTGGTTAAGTATTTTGTACTGATTTACTTGATTGGGGGGGCAGCTGTCCCTCCTTGTCTACACCCATGGAAGGCTAGATAGTTAAAGCAAATCTTACATCTACAGTGACCACCAGACATTTGAGCAAATGCGAGGTATATACTTGCTTGTCAGCAGGGACTGTGATTGGATTATTTGTCAAGATTCCTATAGGAAAGGTTATGTCCTTCCTTTTGCCCAGTTGCCTTTCTTCTACCAGACCTGCCCAATTCCTGACAACTTCAGAGTAGGTCTCATTTTGTGTGCCCCCACCTTCAGAGGTAAACTGGTTGTCAACCAGAGATAATGTCTTGCAACTCAATCCGCTGATTTACCAGGCAGCTGTGCCTTTTGGAAGAACAGCTGCCCTGAAAGTGCCCACGGATGCCACCTGACCTTGGCCTCCCTTAACCCCCCCTGCAAAATCTGGGGACTCCAAGCAGTGCCAAACAGCTGGATCTAGCCACTCTTTTCATTTCCCATAATAGAGTCAACACTGTTCTGGAGCATTATGGGAAATAAAAAGGGTGTCCAGAGACAGCCACTCAGCAAGTCCATCATGGCCCACTGACAGGGAACACTGCCCAGACTGGGCCTGCGCAAACCTGGAGCCAGCTTTGACATTTGGATATTAGGTTAAACAAAACTTCCACAGATGTTTAAGGATATTTTATTATTCCCACTTCTGTGTGGATTTCTGCCTACCATTTTTAAAGTAGCCAGCTTCCATTTTTTACAACATGCTATTATGTTAGCATTTTATTTCTGCACAACCTTAGAAATCACATGCTCAAAAGGCAGGAGAGAAATATTTCATAGAAATTAAATTTGTGAAACAAAAAACAAGGCATTGTTCCAATAGTAACTCGGCAGTGTGGTTATCCAACCGTTTATTTGAATCTGGGTGAGTCAGCTGCCCATCAACATATCCTGCCTATAAAGGATAACTAAAATGCTTTGTTCTTAAAAATCATTCAATCAAGATTTGTCATTTATTAATAAAGAACTTCTTCTATTTTTTTGCTTAACACAAAAAATAAATTTAAAACACATACAGTTTGAAAAATAAATTTATTTGAAAATGTTTTTAATTGTTTATCTTGAATTAAAGTCCACACATTGGCTGTTTTACTGCAACATTTCTAAAGCCAACTCACACAAGCATCCATTCCCCAAGTGGTATAACTTCAGGAACTTCACCAAGGCGGCAAAGGCAAATTCTGTCATTTATTCTATGCTACAACATGGAGGCAGAAAACCAGCAGTATAAGCTTGTTAACCTCAGACAGCGATAATTAGAATATATTCAGAAATGTTGTCGGCTCAGGTTCAGAGATACAATTTTTAAATTCAGAATGCAAAGTGTTGGCAGCAGAGCAGGTCCCAGGTGGTTTACAGGGTTAAATGGCAGATTAAAGTCAGCAAACTAATTTCTTAATTTTAATCTTATTAAGGAAACGACAGCTGTCTAGTGTTACCATTTCTGTACAAGGTCCCTGAGATGAGCATGAAATGGTTTATGAATTAAAACAAGACACCCCCATACCACCACTTAAACACAAAGGTTTGCAAAATTCCACTTTCCATGTATGTTGTTCATAGAATCATAAAAACGTAGATTTGGAAGGGACCCCGAGGATCATCTAGTCCAACCCCCTGCAATGCAGGAATCTCAACATGCAGGTCCCCATTTAATCTGAAACCATACCGGACCCTGCATAGGTCTGCAAATATGCTAGCAGTTTTACCGCTGCACCACTGGGATTATGATTTATTCAATTGATATACCACCCTTTATCAAAATGTCCCAGGGTGCAGTACAACATTAAAAACACATTACAGAACATCAATGATAAAAACACAGTAAAAAGCATACAGACAGACAGCCTAATAATAAAATAGTCATCATAATAATAGTCGCCCCCCCTTTCACAGGCCATAGAATATTTAATAGCCATAGGCCTGGGTAAAGAAGAATGTTTTTGCCTGGTGCCTAAAGACATGTAACGATGGTGCCAGGTGCGGCTCTCTGGGGAGAGCATTCCACAATCAAGCCACCACAGAAAAGGCCTGTTCTCTTGCTGCCACCCTCCAAAACTCTCAGGGAGAAGGCACACAAAGAAAGGCCACAGATGACAAGCACAGGGTCTAGATTGGTTCGTATGGGGAGAGGCAGTCCTTAAGGTATTGAGGTCCTGATCTCTGTAAGGTCAACACCAGCACTTTGAATTGGGCCCAGAAGCTAATCAGCAGCCAGTGCAATTGTGCCAGATTATATGTGTTATATGCTCAAATTGTTCTGGTGAGTGATCTGGCCATTGCATTTTGTAATGGCAGCCCCACGCATAACGCATTGCAGCAATACAGCTTGGAGGTTGCCAGAATGTAGGCCACAGAAGTTAGGCTCTCCCTGTCCAGAGAGGGATGCAGCTGGGCCACCAGCCGAAGCTGACAGAAGGCCACCTGAGCCTCAAACAACAGCAGTGGACACAGCAGTACCCCCAAGCTATGTACCTGCTCCTTAAGAAGGAGGGAAACCTGTAATGGCTTTAGGGGTTGCTTGTGCGCAAGTTACCGCCGCTCTGGGCTAGGTTGCCTGGTTAAACCTTTTCTGTCTGGACAGCCATTATCTCCGTGGCTGTTCAGTCGCTAGCAGAATCCGTCAGTGGGCGTTTCTTGAACCTCTTCCAGCAAAGAAGTTCTTTGACGCCAAGTCTCCGCCTACTCTCCCTGCGCGGAAGTCTTCTGCGCAGGGTGGGTGTGGGCAGCGGAGGACCCGTGCTCTCCTCGCTGGTCTCCAACGGGCAAGCGGAACGAGCGAACAGTATACTCCAACAATACCTACGCTGCTACGTCAGCAAGAGACAGAACGATTGGGTAGAGAAACTAGCGCTGGCTGAATTTGCGTACAATAACGCTGAACACGTGTCCACGGGAATGAGCCCGTTCATGGCCAATTATGGGTGTCACCCCAGGGCCTTCCCGGGGAGGGGGAGGAAGGATGGAGCGTACCTGCAGCAGAGCAGTTTGTGGAAGAAATGGAAGCCTTGCACCAGCAACTCCAGATGAACTTGGAGCGGGCCAAGGAAATTTACAAGAGGCAGGCAGACAAGCACCGCCGGGAAGGGGAGACCATACGGGTGGGAGACCGGGTGTGGTTGTCAACCCGAGGGTTACCCTTTAAGGGAGGGTGCAAGAAGTTGCAGCCAAGGCGGCTGGGACCTTTTGAGGTAACACAGCAGGTGAACCCCGTGGCATTCAAGCTCAAGCTGCCTGACAGCATGAAGTTACACCCGGTGTTCCATAGGTCCTTACTCTCTCCGTACAGGGAGGGGCGGGAATTCCCGGGACGGGAGGGAGAAGTCACCACACACCCGCAAGTAGAGGAGAGGGAACACCACAACCAAGCCACGGAAATACTCGATTCCAGGTGGCGAGGGCACAAGGTGGAGTACTTGGTAGCTTGGGAGGGAGATCCCTGGTCAGAAGACACGTGGGTTCCCGCGGAGGCAATCAATGATGGTTATCTAGTGGAAGAGTTCCACAGTCGGTTCCCAGATAAACCAAAACCACCAGCGCGATTCTGGGAGGAGTAATTTGGAACCACAGACGACGAGGAGGACTTTGTGGGTTTTCCTGCCTCCGAAGAGGAGGGAGGAGAAGTGTCGGAGGGGGAGGAATCAGACTGGGAGGCCCACCAGAGATCAGAGCGGGTGGGAAGCGGGTTTTGAATCCTCTGAGGATGGCGACAGCTCCTTCCGGGGATTCCCTGCATCGTCGGCCGAGGACAGGGACGAAGTTGGATCAGAAGGTCGGGCCGGGGGTGGAGGGGGTTCTGGGGGGGAGATGGATGTCAGGGAACTGCCATTGGAACTAGAGGAGGCAAGGCTCCACAGCGATGCTGGAGAAGGGCCAAGCAGGGAGAGAGGGGGTTCTCCGGCCGGGGAAGAAAATCAGCGTAACACCAAGGATAGAGGGGGGCCGATGGGGGAAGCGGAGAGGAGGCTCCAGGACTCCTCGCAGGAGACCAGCGAGGAGAGCACGGGTCCTCCGCTGCCCACACCCACCCTGCGCAGAAGACTTCCGCGCAGGGAGAGTAGGCGGCGACTTGGCGTCAAATAATTTCTTTGCTGGAAGAGGTTCAAGAAACGCCCACTGACGGATTCTGCTAGCGACTGAACAGCCACGGAGATAATGGCTGTCCAGACAGAAAAGGTTTAACCAGGCAACCTAGCCCAGAGCGGCGGTAACTTACGCACAAGCAACCCCTAAAACCATTACAGCAATCCGTCAGTCCCTGAAGTTGCTTGTGCGCAGCGACAGCCGGGGGAGCATAATGAGTCAAACCGGAGAAGCCGGCGCCACGAAGCGAGCAGCTGGAGTGCAAAATCTGGTGGAGAGGAACCAAGATTTGGAACAGCATGTGGCTCTGCTGATGGCGCGGCTGGACGAACGGCGGGCTCAGGATACCAAGGTCAGCCCCAACCCTATCGCAAGGAAGGTACCGGGACTGGTACACAAGTTTGGGGGAAGCCCCAGGACTACAACGCGTTCCGAACGGAAATAGAGTACGCTTTGGAACTGCAGCATGATGACTTTGCGGATGATGGGGAGAGGGTGGCCTATATTGTTGGGCATCTACAGGATGGGGCCCGGGAATGGATCAGGCCCCTAATGGCAACGCAAAATGCCGCCTTGAAGGACCTTAGGAAATTTTTTCAGGCGATGAATGCAATGTATTCCAGTGAAGTGGAGCAAAATGTGGTTCGACGGGAATTGATGGGGTGCAAGCAGGGGAGCCAATCAGTTAGAGACTACTGGTCGCGTTTTGCGATGTTAATCCACCGGCTTGGGTGGGATCTGGACGCTGAACCCATTCAGATGTTGTTTGAGAAGGGGTTGTCCCCAAAGGTCAAGGATGAGCTTTCCCGCGCGCCCCGCCCGCAGTCGATGGATCAGCTGACCAAGGCTGTGCTTGCAATTGGCATAAGACAGGAAGCGCGGGCTCAGGAGAAGCGCGAAGGGAGAGGGGAATGTTGCCATGACTACCGCATTCCTGAAATACCGAGGCAGCCTTCCCAGCCGGCTGAGCCAATGGAAATAGATGGAGAGCGCGTGCGCGAGGTTTCAAACTCCACTGAAGGGCGCAAGAGGGAGGGAAAGGATTGGAAAACCAACAAGACGTGTTTCCTCTGCCAACGGCCAGGACATTTTGCCAGGGTCCGCCCTCAAAGAAAGGCCTGGCAAGGGATGGTGGGAGCTGCTGGCTGTGAGGGGGAGGGGGAAACGGAGCAAGCTCAGGGAAACGGCCACGCTTGGCTGCCAATCAGCGGGGGCAGCAGCCAAGCCAACAACCAATAGAAGTGCCCCAACCAGACCCTCCCAAGGCAGCTATAGCCATAGAAGTGGTGCTAGAAGTCCCAAATGGGCACCCAGTCAAGGTGAAGGGGCTGCTGGATTCAGGCAGTTCCTGCAATTTCTTCAGCAAGAACTTCGCTCTAGAGCACCAACTCCACCTGCTGCCTCTGGAGTTTCCCTTGCAAGTGACAACCATCGATGGCAGGGAACTTCTGGGAGGGGAGGGGATGCACCAGACCCCACCAATGAGAATGAGGGTTTCCAGGCACACAGAGACCATTGCCTTTCACGTAGCCACACTGGCAGGACCCCCAATAATACTGGGGATGAGCTGGCTGTCACTGCATGATCCAGTAGTGGCATGGCATCAGCGGTCAGTCACCTTTGGGTCATCTTACTGCTTGGAACACTGTCTGGGGGGGGGAGAGAACCCAAGGATGCCCGTGGCCAGGGTGGCTGGGATGGCTGTGGAGCCAAAAGGGGAGGTGCCACCACAATATGCTGACCTGCAGGAGGTCTTCAGCGAGAAGGAGGCGGATAGACTACCCCCCCATAGGCCCTTTGACTGCCAAATCAACTTACTCCCAGGGGCTCAGCTGCCGGTGGGTAAGCTGTACGCCATGTCAACCGGGAAATGCAGGAGCAAAACTACACGGTGTATGACCGCGAACCGGTATGTGCCGGGAGAGGAGAACGTTAGAGCCGATGCTCTCTCCCGGAAGCCGGAGTACATGGAAGGAGAGGGACCGCCGGAAGTCCGACACGTGTTCCCCGAGGACAGATGGGTGTGTGGGGGAGTGTTGGTTGGGAAACGAGAACTGGCCGGTCTTACCAGAGACGACGAGTTCGCCCAAACTAAAATCAGGGAACTACGGGAAGGAAGGGAAAACCCTGGAGAGTTTGAGGAAAAGGAAGGCGTACTGTACTATAAGGGAGCGCTGTACGTACCGGGGGAGACCTTGAGGGGAAGGGTACTCAAACAACTCCACGACAACCGAACAGTGGGGCACTTTGGTCAGCATAAGACCATGCTGCTTGTCACCAGGCAGTTCTGGTGGCCAAGGGTAAGGGAAGATGTACGGGAGTACGTACGGGGGTGCGACCGCTGCCAGAGGGCAAAGGGGGAGAGGGTGGCCCCTGCAGGGTTACTGGAACCCTTACCCACGCCGGGAAGACCCTGGGAGGTGGTGTCCATAGATTTTATGACAGATTTGCCCAAATCAAGGGGGAAGACAGCAGACATGGTAGTAGTCGATCTACTGACAAAAATGTGCCATTTCATAGCTTGCTCACATGCGGTGACGGCAGAGGAAACAGCCAGATTGTTTGTGGATCACATCTTCAGGCTGCATGCAGCTCCCTCAAGGGTCTTCTCAGATCGCGGGAAACAATTTACTTCAAGGTTCTGGAGGAAGCTCATGAGTTTGCTCCTCTAGTTTGCTCCTCTAGTTCCGATGGCAGTTCCCTGACAGAAACCCTATCAAGAGCAGGCAGTCTTCCACCTATCTGGTCTAGGGAACCATCCACTAACATTGCCTCTGTCTTATCTGGACTGAGCTTCAGTTTATTGGATTTAGTTAATTGGGGCATTTCCTGTTTCCCCTGCCCAGCATCACACACCTCAAAGCATATCCAGCATGCAAAGAGCTTATTATAATAGTTGAATGTAATATGATTGGTGGCTGCTTTGTCTTAGGTTCCCTAAATCAGCTTGAACCCTACAATCTGTCTACCTCTGAAGCATGGTTGTGCTTTTCTAGTAAATCCCTCCTATTTTTCCTAAGATTTGGCTGCAAGAAACTATGTACAACTTGATTCACAGCATGTTTACATGTACTTTGTCATGCAATGGTAAAAAATAGGTGCACTGTATACTGGGATGCACCAGAGCTCCATAGCAGAGCACATGCTTTTCAGGCAGAGGGTTTCCTGGCTGATCCCGGGCATCTTCCCCTATAGGGACCAGGCTGCAGGCGATGGGGAAAGATTTCTGTCTGAGACTCTGCAGAGCCACTGCCGGTCTGGGCAGACAACCCTGGGAAGGACAAATGAACAGTCTGACCTGGCTTGTGACAGTTTCCTACGTTCCTATTATATTTTAAAAGAAAGATTTATAATGAAATTATAACTTGATGTCTGGCAGAACAAGATGTTCTTCTCTACCTGCCAAGCCAGAGTAGCACTGCTAAAGCTTTGTTGTTTAGTCGTGTCCGACTCTTCGTGACCCCATGAACCAGAGCACGCCAGGCTCTGAAGCTACATCAGTGCAACTCCTCTACCTGCCACAGGTGATGGCCCAGACACATGGATAAGCTACTGTTTTCCACATGCCTCAGATCAGCAACTTGTGTGAAGCCCAGCACATTTATCATCTACATATTTTCTCAAGTCAAAGGAAACGGGGGGGGGGGGGAGAGAAAAAGTTAGAATTGGAAACGTCATAGAATTTACTATGGTTTTTCAAATTTTAAGTCTGGCTATGGCCCAGTTTGCACATCATGGAAAACCATAGTTAATGGTTTGCTGTGAACATGGAGGTTTGCACTTTCCTTAGCATGAGCAACAAATCATGATCCTTAGCTTAGTGTTAGGCCAAAACCATGGATCACTGTTTGTTTTGCTCCAACTACAACTACTAAGTCAAGAACAAGACTTGGAAACACATCATGATTTGGAGTGAATCAAGCAATTATCCTCAGTTTGGATATAATGCTAGGCAGTGATCATGGTTTGTCACTCCTGCTCATGCCAGGGGAGGAGGGAAGTGGATGCAACATGTGTTCATGGTAAACCATCAACTATGGCTTACTGTAACATGTGAATGCACCCAAAAGCTCCAAAATGCAAAATCATGAAAATATTTTAGGGATTTGTAGCCGGTCTTCCTACAAAAATCTTACATTAGGTAATAAATGCAAGTATTCCATTTCTTAAAAGTGAATTTCCAAGCCATGCAGCTACAGAGAAAAGGTTTGAATCTTTAGTACTGTACCTTGAAAACAACAATAAAAAACAATAGAGTGCTTCTGTTTGCCCACACTTGCATGCATATATGCACACTCATACACTCTCTCAAACCTCAGATTTAACTGCCTAACATGAGATAGATAGATAGATAGATAGATAGATTATAGAAATCTGTATGATTTATATGAAGGTTGATTCTATTTTCCAACTTCCAATGAAAATGAAATATTTGGAGGTGATGAAGTGATTAAGCACTCTAGCAAGCTGAAATATTTCCATAGCTTAACTACTCTAATCTGTCATTTTATTAGCTATTAGAGACATAGGCCAGGATCCAAATAATTACTAGTTTGTTTTGGAGAAAAACTTGACACAGGTAGAAAAAGAAAGGTTTCAGAATGAGACAGGGTTGACTGTGGTTAAAAAAGTGAAATACTTGGGTATAAATATGACAGCTAAAAATGTGAATCTGTTTAAAGATAATTATGAAAAAACTTGGAGAGAAGTGAAAAAAGATTTGGAGATTTGGTCCAATTTAAAGCTTTCCTTGTTAGGCCGAATTGCAGTTATAAAAATGAATGTATTGCCAAGAATGTTGTTTTTGTTCCAAGCATTGCAAATAATGGATAAAATGGATTGTTTCAAGAAGTGGCAAAAAGACATATCTAAATTTGTCTGGCAGGGCAAAAAGCCCAGAATTAAATTTAAGATATTAACGGATTCAAAGGAAAGAGGGGGGTTTGCCCTGCCAGACTTTAAATTGTACTATGAAGCGGCAGCTTTCTGCTGGCTGAAAGAATGGCTGCTTCTTGAAAACACAGACATTTTGGATTTGGAAGGTTTTGACAATATTTTTGGGTGGCATGCATATTTGTGGTATGACAAGGTTAAAGCACACAAAAGTTTTAAAAACCATATTGTCAGAAAAGCACTATTAAATGTCTGGGTTAGATATAAAGACTTGCTGGAAAACAAAACTCCAAGGTGGCTGTCGCCAATGGAAGCTAAGGCAGTCAAAAAGTTAAATATGGAGTCCAAGTGGCCAAGATACTGGGAAATTTTGGAAAAGGAAGGGGACAAACTGAGATTGCAGAGTTTTGAGAAATTAAAAGGGAAGGTGAGAGATTGGTTGCACTATCATCAAATAAATGAAGCGTTTAAACTGGACAGTAAAATTGGCTTCCAGGTGGAAAAATCAAAATTGGAGACAGAACTGTTAGAACCCAGTACTAAGAACTTGTCAAAAATGTACAATTTGCTGCTGAAATGGAATACACAAGATGAAATGGTCAAATCAGCCATGATTAAATGGGCTCAGGACATTGGTCATAATATTTTGTTTGCTGATTGGGAAAAGTTGTGGACCACCGGGATGAAATTTACGGCATGTAATGCCTTAAGAGAAAATATTATGAAAATGATATACAGGTGGTACATAACCCCAGTCAAGCTTGCAAAGATTTACCATTTGCCTGACAATAAATGTTGGAAATGTAAAGAAACTGAAGGTACATTTTTTCATCTTTGGTGGACTTGCCCGAAGATTAAGGCATTCTGGGAAATGATCTATAATGAACTTAAAAAGGTATTTAAATATACTTTCTCCAAGAAACCAGAGGCCTTTCTCTTGGGTATTGTCGGCCAAGGGGTGTTAAAGACGGATATAACTTTCTTTATGTATGCTACAACAGCAGCTAGAATACTTATTGCGAAGTACTGGAAGACGCAAGAGTTACCCACACTGGAAGAATGGCAGATGAAGGTGATAGACTACATGGGCTTGGCAGAAATGACGAGCAGAATCCGAAACCAGGGAAGAGAAGCAGCGCAAGAAGAATGGAAAAAATTTAAGGACTATTTAAAGAAATATTACAAAGTTAATGAAAGTTAGAATGATGTTGGACTGGAAAGTAAATGGTTACTATTAGCAATGGTTAAGACAAGGAGAATAAGGAAGATTAGTTTAAATTTAAATTAAAATAAGGGAAGATTTGCTGAGTAATCGATAAGAATTTGGAATACAGAAAAGGGAGGCATGAGGAAGTCGGGGAAAAAAGGTACAAGAAATTAGGATAAGAAATGGTACATGTTTTTTGTTTTGTTTTTGTCTTTGTATGTTTATGTATGTTATGTTTATATGGAAAAAATTCTTGAATAAAAATATTTAAAAAAAAAAAAAAATTACTAGTTTGTGTGTCCAATTAGGATGTGGACCTGCATTGTTTCATACAGTCCTAGCCACACATGGCAACCTCTTACTTGGGTTTTCAAAAGCAGTTGGGGATACAGCACATTGGCTTGCTGTTCAAGGGTGGAAAGAAGCCCTTTGGAGCATGTAAAGAAGCTGCCTCTCGGGGTGACAGCCATTTTTCTACAGCAAACACTATCGATTATAAATCTGTGTATGAGTTAACTTAACCACCTGACTTTTGTGTTTTTAGCAGGAAGCACCACAAGTCTTTCTTGCAGCTGCTTCTCTCTCTCTCTCTCTCTCTCTCTCTCTCTCTCTCTCTCTCTCTGTGTGTGTGTGTGTGTGTGAGAGAGAGAGAGAGAGAGAGAGAGAGAGAGAGAGAGAGAGAGAGAAATATATATATGTTGCCTGGAACTATATGGCGGAAAGGTGGCCTATAAATGCAATAAGTAAATAATCTGCATCCACTTCTCTTTGCTGTGTTGTTTCCCCTGTGTTGAATTTTAGATTGTAAACTCCTTGGGGCAAGGACCTGTCTTTCTGCTTATATTAAATTGCTATAAGCCACCCTGAGTAGTGCATAGGCACCAGAAGCACAGGATAAAATGTCTATCTAAATGTATTACTCCTAACCAAATCACAATTCTGCACCAGATATCGCAACGTTTATCATACAGGTATACACAAACACATGTCAAGCACACTCAGTAGCAAATCTGAGCAATTTATGAAGCAGCTATGTGAATCCTCTTCTTACATTCATTTGTAGGTTTTGATATGCAGGTCTTATTGACTTTCTGCACATGCCTCTAATAAAACTGTTCATCTCTATGGCTCATAATATTAAATGTATCATCTATTTTGTAAGATTGAATGTTTTATTAGAGGGCAGTAAGGGAACCAACCCTCATCTTTCATGAACAAATGCAACTTTTTTCATAGCACTGTCTACCCTGCTGATCTAATAATACCAGCAAATCCAAAACAAAAGGCATACCGTTAAACCTTTGCTAAAATAAAGCTTTATCTTGTAGACATTGGATTAAGGTTCTGAGCTGCCCCATGCTGCCAGGATTTTGGGGAAAGAGATGAGGATAACAGTGCATATAATCTCCTCACATCCACCCCAAGGGAGACATAAACAGGTATGTTATTAAAATACCACTGGGGCCTTTTATTTTCTCTTTTTTAAAAGGATAATGTGTAACAACAACAAAGAAACCGGAATGAAACCAAAAGAAACAACTAATATCAGGAAAGATTGTATGGGATACACTGCTGGGAAACACAGAGTTGTCTTGCTGACAACCTTCCCAAAAAGAGAGTTGGCCCTGCAGGCTATTTTTCTAGCACCGCAGAAGTGTTGCCCAGGCGAAACGTTTGCTTCATGTTCCTCCCTCCAGAGCAGATTTCGCTTGAGAAATCCACCTGCCTTCTTTTCTTCCTCTTGGCCCTCCAGCCACCACTATCCAGAGGCCTGGCAGGGCTAGCAGTATAAAGACACCTTCAGATGTAAGAGCTGCTTAGAAACAATAATTTCACAAGGAGCGGCCCCAGGCTGAGGTGGGAGGAATACCTTTCAATGGAATAGATTTGGGAAGCGTCGGACCTCTGCCATACAACCCCACACTAGGCCAAGTTCCTTTGCCTGCTATTCCTCTCCTACCAACACCTCACCGCCTCCCTGGTCCTAAGCCACGCCGGCAAGTTGTCTGGAGCTCTCATTCAGTCTTGGTCCTTTCCTTTCTTCAGCTCCACCCAAGGGGTGCTGGGGGTTCACGTGTCACCACCAGCAGCATGAGAACCCCGAGGCGTCCCATGATGCTTACGGAACAATTTGTGGCAGCCTTCCATTAGCTCCGAAGGGTTCCTCAGCACCCAAATGCTGCCCTCATATAACCCGACACTTCTTTCTCCATGGCACGTCACAGTATCTCTAAACTGGTGTTTTTAAATCATTGCGTAAACTGCATAAGCATATCATCTCTATCATATTTTCTTGGAACGTCAATGTAATTTATGACTGAAAAGTTTCTCTGAAGGGCCTCATCTAAGGTTCTTATTCTAAGTTGTTTGCTTTAAATATAAATCTGCCAGTTCTGTGTTAATACTTGGCAGACAAAAGCTTACCCTCAGTTATATAACAACATGGACAAGATGTTTGGCATTTGCCTATTGCTCTTGGTAACCATATTGGAAATGCCTCTGATGATTTTTAGAAAGTTGTCTAATGGAAGCTCCTCTGTAGAACAGTCCATCTACAGCAGAGAATGTGGAAGAGACTAACCTTAACTAATACTGGCCTGGTTCACCTACAGTGCTAAGACAAACTATGGCTGAGAGAGCGAGAGCGTGCGCGCCTGTGGATACTACGCTGCTTCCCTCCTACTCCAGCCCCAGCTCCACTGCATTATCTGGAGCTCTGTCATGGTTTGGTTTAGTGTTATGTGTCAACTTGGGCTCATGTTTTGTCTCCCCAAAACAAACTGCAAGCAGAAGATGAACAACCAACCTCAGTTACAGCTTGCGAGACAAACGACAAGCCTGGGTTTGTAAATAAGTCTAAGCCAAACCATGGCTTAGCTCCAGGCAGCACAGCTGGAGGAGGGAGCAGGGAGTGTAGCCACCACAATTTTTGCTCTCGGTACCCCCACATTAACATATGCTCATTGAGTCATAGTTTTGTTTCAGTTTGTGTGCAAACTGAGCACTACAGTGGTGCCTCGCAAGACGAAATTAATTCGTTCTGCGAGTCTTCTCGTCTTGCGATGTTTTTCGTCTTGCGGAGCACGGTCAGTCGCAACTGCACCTCTTCAAGCGGTTTTTTTAAAAAAAGGAAACAAACTCGCAAGACGTTTTCGTCTTGCGAAGCAAGCCCATAGGGAAAATAGTCTTGGGAAGCAACTCAAAAAACGAAAAACTCTTTCGTCTTGCGAGTTTTTCGTCTTCCGAGGCATTTGTCTTGCGAAGGTACCACTATAGTCACAAAGGAGTTTTTCCATTCACGCTACCATTTGTCCCTCCTTAAGTATTAGGCTGTTTTCTCTTCCTGACACAAGCACAACACACACCCAGAGCACTGCTCTGTTGCAATGGCAGGGAAAAGATAGGTAGGAAATTGCTGCCTGTACCTTTACAAACTATTTGAATTTTCAGGTACTTCTGAAATGACCTCTGGTGTCTCATGACTGCTGAAATCTAGAGGATCATCATATACAATAAACATGTCATATTGACCCTAAAATCAGTAACTACAATGACTGTGAGATGTATAACGTTCTGCACTTGTCTGGATACCATGTAGGCTTCTACTGGAATTACATAGGATCCTTCCTTTTATGATTAGTTCTTTTGAAGCCCTGAAATTAGTATTTGCCAAGGTTTATCTGTGATTAACTGTATGCCTGTCCTGAACCTGCAATTGGAATCACTGCCAAAGGTACCATAGAAATCCAGCAACCCTCACAAAAGGCTCTATTCACACAACTTGGAAAGCAGTTCAGCATTCATTAGGAACTTCCTTCTTTTAAGTTCCACGTTTCTCTCATGTGCCTTCCCTCTCCTTTTTGCTGCTCATTTCCTACATACCCTCAGCCTAGATGCCAGTTTCCCCCATCAGTAGAAATGGGAGGAAAACTTGCCTGCAAAGTTTGCATGTGTCCTCCCTCTTTTCTTCCTTCTTCAATGGAAGGGACAGGAGGATGAGGTAGCACTAAAATGGAGTATGGCTGGGGAGTGCAGCGGGGTGACATGAGACTTGCATATACACAACAATCTGGTAGACTGGAGGTAACCAAAAATAATTTGCAAAGGTATTCAAAACCTGTAGGGTTTCAAAACCTTTGCCCAACACAAAATTATTTCAATGAGTCCTCTAGTTTCAAAAGAATCATTTCAAAATTACAGATCACAAGTAGCACAAAGCTTCTGCAACAGATCCCACCAACATAAATAATCAAAGTCAAAAGCCTGTGCATGATGGCTTCTCAGTTCCGGGGCGGGGGGGGGGGGGGACATGTGATGCACCGGCAGAACAGTTTTTCAACCGGTGCTGAGGAAGTCACTTCAGCTGCCAAGTGGCTCCATGTGGGCACAAAATGGAACCTATGGCAAGCTGGCACCTACCATAGATTTGGGGCAGCATCTTCCTATGCTCTTGACTGACAAGATAACTTTCTCTGTACAAATACACAACAACTGCAAGTCCAAGCATGTGAAAATATACTCAAAGCCATCTAAAATAATTTTAATATTTTAGTAATTTTAGAAGGGTTGCCTGTGTTATCATCTAGTTTCATCTAGTATTTTATCTATCAGCAGTTTCATTGTATTTCTGTGTTTTCATTGTAAGCTGCATTGAAAGAGTCTCAAAAGGTGGCATATAAACATTTTAAATAAATACATAGCTTAAAAACTTGCTCTGGCGTCAGGCCCTGCCTTGCACAAAGGATTTCAAAAGCAGGACACAGCCATATAAAACCCTCTGCAAACCAACTATCATTTACAGATCAATAAACAGGAAGGCCAGATAGAACAAGAGCCAGAAAAATAGTTCTAGCCACCAATGATGCCATTAATTTACTGACCGTGAAAAAAAGGCAAGGGAAAAAACATCCTACTCACTTCAGAGGGATTCGTGAAACTGCATTCACATTGGCCGAAGTTGTCACAACTTGAAGGACTTGTTCCAGAGCTGTAAATCCCCCTGCCACGTGAAATGCAACCTGATCTGCTGTATTCTGCGTTGAAAACATAAAAAGTAAGAGTAATTAGTCCAAGTATTTTACTGATTTATCAGGCAATGTTTTGTCTGACTGCACAAGTTTACTGTTCAAACTCTTGTACACATTCAAATGCAGCAAACCTTTGAGAACTAGGCATGAACGGATCAGGCCAGAAGAGGCCTATCTAGACCAGTATCCTGTTCCCACTGGGGCCACCCAGATGCCCCTGTGGAAAACCCACAAGCAGGACCAGAGCACAAGAGCCCTCTCCCTCCTGTGGTTTCCAGAAGCCTTGCTGCCTCCTTTCCAGGAGTGATCAACATCCCTCTCCTCCTCCGTCAATCTGTCTAATCCTCTTTCTTGGTTGGTGGCCATCACTGCCTTCCGTGAGAGCATGTTTCTTCAATGCCTGGTCATGATGCATGTGTGCCTGGTTAAAATGTTGACTACAAATGGTTCAGCCAAGCATCAAGCTTTCCATTGAGCTAGTGGGGTTCTTTGACTTCCAGGTATTGGATCCTCCATGCCACTGAAGTCCTTTCAGTTTCAAAAGAAGTTTGCCAAAAGACATAGGAGGCAGCTATTTGAGCAAGGTAAACCAATCCTTTTGGTGTGCAGAACCTGTCACAGAGTTCTTTGGGTCTTAGCCAGATAACCGGGGGAAAGAAAAAGAAACACCTCTTGCTTTGACTATATTTTGGAGAAACCTTGGCAACCACAAGTGGGAACTACCTATAATCAATTCTATTGTGAATGAGCAAACACACGAACCAAGCCATGCAAAGCAAAAGGACCTTATTACTGCCCCCCCCCACAATGATTCATGCTCTTTGCTTTAGGGATTGTTTGCTTTTGGTTATGCCAAGTCTGCGCACAGAATGTATGAACTTGGGTGACATTTGGGCAATTTGACCAGGACACAGAGAACTACACAGCTAGTTCCACATGCTCAAAGGGAGGAGGGACCACACAGGGGAGGTGCCGCAGTGCAGCGGAAGAGTACATGCTTTGTGTGCGGAAGGTCACAAGTTCAATTCCTGACATCTCCAGCTAAAAAGAAAAGAGATCCATGTGGAAAAGACCTCTGCATCCAACTTTTGCCACAGCTGGAACATCCAGCAGCTGAATACCGACAGAAATTGGTATTCATGGAGACATGGGCTTGCAAGCAAGATGAGGAGAGCTGTTTAGCTAGGGGAAAAGACTAGAGCACTGGAGCCTAAGAAGAAGAACTATCTGAAAGACTGACAAGGCAAGCAACAGGAAGCTCGTTAGGAAAAGCACGGTGCCAGCACTAGCCTGACAGCAAGAGAGAGTTCTTAGAGTCGACCTTTCAACCCCAGCTTCCTTCTAACCAGAAGAAGTCCTGATCCTGAAAGCACTTGGGTTGGAGTCTCTGTCAGAAGCAGAGCTGTGGGGAGAAAGACTTCACCCTGCAATGAAAACACCTTTGAGTTCGCCACTGTCCAAGGTGTGACCACAGGCAGAAATGGCCATGTGTCACAAATCTAAACTTGGGGCGTATATCCAAATCTCTGGATTCAAGGGGGTCTCATTGTTTCTTCCTGCTCTGGAGGCTAGGACTTGAAAAAAAGGCTTCAAGTTACCAGAAAGGAGATTCCAACTAAACATCAGGAAGAACTTTCTGTCAGTAAGAGCTGCTGGACAGTGGGAGTCTACTTCCTTGTAAGTTTTTAAGCAGGGATTGGATGGGCATCTGTTATGGATGCTTTAGCTGAGATTCCTGCATTTCAGGGGATTGGACTAGATGACCCTTGGATCCCTTCCAACTACAATTATATTATTATTCTAATTACCATTTTGTTCATCCCCTCTCAGATCCGGCTCCATCAATGTGCATCCCCATGATTAGTCTGACCAAAGGCCACATGGCTCTTCCTCTCCAAGAACTGAGGCTGTAATATCTGAATTTGCTTATTTTCCTTTTCCCTACTTGTCCTTTTTCATATTTTTTTAAATTGAATTACTACCAGTTATTTTAAACTGTGAAATGCTATGAGTGCTTTTGCAGATAGGAAATATATATATGGAAGGAAAGAAAATAGCAGGCCCAAACAGACAAAGCTCTTTGTATTCATATATGTATACTATATTTAAAACACCCTTTAAAAAACTATTTGGTTCAGATTTGATTAGACACAGAAGAAAGCCTGCACCTTGACCGTGTGGCTTCTTTATTTCTCTACCTGACAACACCTTAATGGATCTGAATCTGCTATGACTTTAGTGGCAGCTGATAGGATTACAGGCTCCCTTCCAATACTACAGCTCAGCTACATGCCAGCAAAAATGACAGCCTAAACCTGAATTACACAGACTGGGAACCCATCCAATTATTAACTAAAGTAACTGTTATTACCTAACCTAATCAAAGGAGAAGCAGCTGTTAATCTTTGGTGGCCCATAGAGCAGTGGCGGTCAGGCTGGATGAACTGTCTTTGTACTTGACTCTCCCGCAGACAATAATTATGTCCTTTGTGATCAAGGCCCAGGTGGGGGTGGGGAGAAGAGCTTCCTTGGCTGTAGGCAAAGGCAGCAGATGGGGAACAAGGCTCTGCACATTCATTTACAAGGCAGAGGTGGGTGTCTGGGTCTGGAATCTGTAGGATTGGAAAAGCTGAAAATTAGCTGGCTAACTACTTCGTTATTTTAAAAATCCTTATGTTTCCTTTAAAAATGTTCCACAGACTCTTCCGCAGCCAAATTACAAACGTCAGGTGCCTTTACCAATCTGTTAAAGCTCATAAATGGTTTTAACTGGTTTATTATCATCACAACCACCACCAGGCTTTAAACTTTTATAATCATAGGATGTTGACCTATCTATTAAATATGTAGGCAGATGGAAATTAAGTACTTGCAAGCAAAAAAAAACACCCTTATTTTGTTTTTAGAAGATGCACATGTATCTTTTTTACAATCATCCTCTTAAATGAGGCATCCCCTCATCTCCCTCATCTCTCCTACAGGACGGAATGCCTCTTCTAAGAGCCTACTTGCCATGTTAGCCTTTGGACAAACATACTGAAAATAGCATAATAATAATAATAATAATAATAATAATAATAATAATAATATGTTAACAGATTAATTAGAATGCCTGTTTATTCATGTTGGGATTTTGCCTACGTGCTTTGATCCAGCTTTCTCACAGAAGCAATTAGTGAGTTGGCGGAAGGCCAGGAAGTCTGAGCAGAGAAGTTTTTCTGCCTGGTGATATGGGAACCTTGGATACAATTTTGCTCTTGGTCGAGGTCACCCATATAGGCATAATGACTCATGACTTCTCTGGCTGGTCTGTTGGTGTGTGTAGGAGAGGCTTGGAGTCAGCTGAAGTTGAGTTCAGTGTGAGAGAAAGTTAAGATCCATGTCTGTATCTTGTATATCCAGTGGTACCTCGGGTTAAGAACTTAATTCGTTCTGGAGGTCCGTTCTTAACCTGAAACTGTTCTTAACCTGAAGCACCACTTTAGCTAATGGGGCCTCCTGCTGCTGCTGTGCCGCCATGCGATTTCTGTTCTCATCCTGAAGCAAAGTTCTTAACCCGAGGTACTATTTCTGGGTTAGCGGAGTCTGTAACCTGAAGCGTCTGTAACCCGAGGTACCACTGTAGTAACTTGTGAGTCTACTGTAAATAATAAACCTCTAAGTAACCAAGTTACTAATGAGCAGCATTTTGTTCCTGGTCATCCTGTCAGCTTCCAACAAGATACTTCCAGAAAGTCTGCGTATACTCTGCAATATTCAACAATTCAATCAAAAGGTTTTAAATGGTTACTCTAATTGATGAATACTGTAAATCTATTAAATGTCACAACCCTAATTCTTACTATATTGTTTTACAATCAGCTGTGGAGCAAGCTGGTCGGGGGCCTGGGGTGGTGCGCGTGCCCTGTGCCCAGGGGCAGGGCCAGCCGGGCAGGACGCTCTGTGGGGCCTCCGGAGTCTGCCTGCCTCCGCCCACTCAGCCGCCCCACAGCTGGGAGGGGGGAGGCAGCTGGCGGACTGTTTGGGCAGCGCAGAGCCTGCAGGAGCCCAAGCCACCGTGTCACTCCCAGGAAAGACGTCTGGCTGGGGTGTGCTGCAGGCCCCGCGGTGAGTGCCGCCCGGCATTTTGTCACCCCCCTCAGTGGGTACACTCGGGGCGCCCCGCCCCCACCTCACCCCCCTTCCTCCGCCCCTGTTTACAATCACAAGCATGTGTGAATCTGTCAGAACTGTGTCAAAGATATTTGGTGAAGAAAACTCTGGCATGCTCCTCAACCTGAGAGAGGCATAGAGACATTCCTCCTGACTCCTCAATAGCAGCCTACCACTTACCTAAATAGCCTGGGTGAAATCCTATTGGTCCTTCTAGCACCATTGCGCTGGTGAAAGTGTCTGCTTGAAGAGGTGGACAGGAAGAGGCTTTTTATGATTTCCCCTCTGCCAGGCAACCACTACAGTTTCCCAAAAACCTGTTTGAATGCTTTTTCTTGGGGGGAGGGTTTACTGGTGGGAGGAGGAAATTGGCAAAAATTGTCTCCCTCACCTTTAATCATCCATTAGCACACACCTCTGATTGGATAAAAAAAACCTTGATCTTCAAAATGGCAGCAATTGCCTACAAATCACAGGAAGGATCAAACTGCAAAACTGAAAGCAATTTGAACCCAGCTTCAAAATGAAGGTACAATGAGGGTACAAATTGTTTTACACTGAGAGAAAGTACTAAGGTTGTTCTTATCAGCTCTGCATTTATGGAAGTGCTGAAGTCACATTCAAGGGAGGCTTTGTGGCTCTACACAGCAAATAGATGTAGCTCAGTGCATCTCGTTTGCATGCAGAACATCCCAGATCGAACCCACCATCAATTCCAGGCAGGGCTAGGAAAGTCTCCTCTTGGGAACCAGAGAACTGCTTGTGCAGATGGACCAATGGTCTAACTTGGTACAAGTGTCACAGTTTAATTGTTTTAAAAGTTGCCCTTCTTGGTAAATGCCATTGGCCAACTAAGACACTAAAGGTTATAGGGATGCATATTCCAAGCTGCACCTTAAGCCTGTTTCTACATCTGAGTCGGTTTGTGAGGACCTCGTTTTCACTGAAAAGGTAAAAAAGAAAAGAAAAAAGGGGGGCTCTTGGCATAGGCCATGATATTAAAGGTCACACCATGAAAATCAATGCATAAAATGGCCCAAAATAACTTTTATTAACTACTTGGGTCTTATTAAGAGCCTAAAAGAAATGACTGAATAGTAAAGGTAAAGGGACCCCTGACCATTAGGTCCAGTCGTGACTGACTCTGGGGCTGCGGCACTCATCTCGCTTTATTGGCCAAGGGAGCCGTCGTACAGCTTCCGGGTCATGTGGCCAGCATGACTAAGCCGCTTCTGGAAAACCAGAGTAGCGCACGGAAACACCCTTTACCTTCCCACCAGAGCGGTACCTATTTATCTACTTGCACTTTGATGTGCTTTCGAACTGCTAGGTTGGCAGGAGCTGGGACCGAGCAACGGGAGCTCACCCCATTGCGGGGATTCAAACCGCCGACCTTCTGATCAGCAAGCCCAAGAGGCTCAGTGGTTTAGACCACAGCGCCATCCGCGTCCCCGACTGAATAGTACCCTTGTAGAAACAGTGGGAACCTGTTGCTACTTTCAAAACACAGTAAAGAAAATATTTAATTGCAGTGACGCAATTTCCCCAATCCATAAAATCAATACATTTGACAAAAAGCTAATACTGATTTGTTCATTAGTAATCTTCAGTATACATTAGATTTATAGCAATAAGTACAATCAAATTTACTTGGCTTCTTCATAAAGCTTTCCAGCAATGCTTGTCTTCCTGCCACTTGATCCAAAAGGCAGCTCTTTAAACTCCTTGGGTGGAAGATTCCTTCATGGGTCCCTTTGGATCCAATCTTCTGTGTATTCTGAGATCTATGCACTTATGAACTCATTGGGTGTGAATACCTTCAGCCACATCGGAACACAATAAATTACTATCTGAAATCTACCCCTTACCCTCAAAGTGGTATAAAACCTCAAAGTGTTTAAAGCCACAATGTATTGATAACTGTCATTGGAAGCAACCTTGTTTTATTTTATTAAAATTATATCACACCTCTTTTCCAAGGAATTCAAGGTGGCAAACACGGTTCTCTTCCTTCCCATTTTATCTTCATAACAACCCTGTGAAGTAAATTAGGCTGAGGAAGTATGGCTCTCTCACCAAGGTCACCTGATGAGTTTCATGGTTGAGCAGGAATTTCAACCCTGGTCTCTCAAGTAATATAGAAATATAGGGCTATTCTAAGTTCTTTACAAAGTTCCGCTCTTCATCTAGCATAGAAAAAAGGTAAGGTAAAGGACCCCTGGATGGTTAAGTCCAGTCAAAGGCGACTATGGGGTGCAGTACTCATTTTGCTTTCAGGCTGCAGGAGCTGGCGTTTGTCCGCAGACAGCTTTCCGGGTCATGCGGCCAACATGGCTAAACCGATATGGAAAGCTACAAATTCCCTCTCCCTCATTTAAGCAATAAAGCTTCTGAAATTTCTTTCAGAAAGGAGTTTGATTACCATGCAAGCTATTTCAGTAGAAATTGCAACCTCATTTAGATCCCAGTAACAGTTCCTTAGTGTAACAGTGACTGGAAAGAAAGTTTAACATGCAGTCATCTGGCCTGTGGGACGTTTGCTAAGGCAGGTAGAAGCTATTGGCAAGGCGAGTTTAGCCTGGGTGTGAAAACCCTACCCAGTCCTTACTTAATACAGTAGACAGTAGGAGGTGCTGTGATCATACTGGGGATAAATGTCTTCAAAGTCTAATTTACTGGTTTAGGGTATATGGGAATCCTTTGAATCTGTATTGAGGTTTATAAAGAGTAATTATGTTCTCTTACCTGTGACTACAAAGTTACTATTTTAATAGGGATGGGGCTTTTATTTGTGTGGGGGGGGGGTTGTAATAATTGTCTTACTTTGAGAACTAGTAGTTTTAACTTGTATTTGTATTTTTACCTTACTTTTTTATATTAGTTAAGTTATTTTCTTTTAAGGGGGGAGGACAGGGCTGACTGGGAGTGGGAGCCAGCCAACAGAATGGCTGGGGCAGGATGCACCAGGGGTGGGTGGGTGTGTTTCAGTGAGCACAGTAAGGCACGTACTAAACACAGGTTTCCCTGCTAGAACTGCAAGACGTATACCACTGCTGACCTAAAAGCACAAGAAAGGTTGGCTCCAATATGCTCAAAATCCTATAAATAAGAAACAGAAGTTTTGGGAAGGGGTTGAATAATAGTGAGTCTGGAGAAGCCACTAGAAGTTGCAATTTCAGTTGAATTTGGGGGAACCACCTGAAGCATCAGTTGTGTTGAGCTATTTCAATTGCTTTTGTTTGATTTGCTCATTTCAAACAGTTGAAAGTCTGTAAATTTTGATAATAAACCTGATTTGCAATGGGGCATAGCTGTCAACATTTTCCTTTTCTTGCGAGGAATCCTATTCGGAATGAGGGAATTTCCCTTTAAAAAAGGGAAACGTTGACAGCTATGCAATGGGGGCTGAATAATTTCGATTGCAACTCTCTCTGTATTCCTATGGTGTGAAGGCTCTGGGATTATTCTTGGCAGGGGTCCGAGACTAGCAGCATCCCCATCACCACAGGCACACAAGACGAATTATTCAGTTTCTGTGCCAAGAAAAAACTTAAATTCTCTGCAAAAAACAAATGACGTAAACTGGTGTATATTCAGAGATGCTTATTTTTTTAAAAAATAGAGAAAGGTCAATTGGCAAACTTTTTTGCTGAAATTATTTGAATCTTGGCAGAATTTGCAATTCATTCCTACTGCCCACTCTCCAGAGTGCTATTTTTTATTCATTCAAAGCATTTATACCTTCCCCTTTAGCCAGAAAGGCTCTCAAAGTGGCTTAGAAGCAATGAAAGCAGCAAACCCCCCCCCCAAAAAATCAGGCTTACATTCTAAAAATACCTGACATGAAAGGGGAAGGGAGGGGGAGGGGGAGGGGAGGGGAGGAAAGAGGGGAAGCAAACTCAGGCACCCAATTATCAATATTAATTACTGATTTCTTAACATGAATTACAGTGGTACCTCGGGTTACATACGTTTCAGGTTACATACGCTTCAGGTTACAGACTCCGCTAACCCAGAAATAGTGCTTCGGGTTAAGAACTTTGCTTCAGGATGAGAACAGAAATCGTGCTGCGGTGGTGCGGCGGCAGCAGGAGGCCCCAATAGCTAAAGTGGTGCTTCAGGTTAAGAACAGTTTCAGGTTAAGTACGGACCTCCGGAATGAATTAAGTACTTAACCTGAGGTACCACTGTACTACAAATGACACAGGAGCCATTTCATCAATGAAAGAGATGGGACACTAAGGCCTCTCCAGCTGTTCTCCCTAAAAACTTCTCTCTTCCAGCTGGTCATCACAAGAATGGAAAAAATAGTGCAATCAGAGGAATTTGAGCAGAGGCCTTTGAGGATGTTTGTCTCCTGTAAAGGGACCCCTGACCGCTAAGTCCAGTCGTGGACGACTCTGGGGTTGCGGCGCTCATCTCGCTTTACTGGCCGAGGGAGGTCATGTGGCCAGCATGACTAAGCCGCTTCTGGCGAACCAGAGCAGCGCACGGAAATGCCGTTTACCTTCCCACCAGAGCGGTACCTATTTATCTACTTGACGTGCTTTTGAACTGCTAGGTTGGCAGGACCAGGGACCAAGCAACGGGAGCTCACCCCTCACGGGGATTCGAACCGCCGACCTTCTGATCAGCAAGTCCTAGGCTCTGTGGTTTAACTCACAGTGCCACCCACGTCCCTGTTTGTCTCCTGTACTGTTTGCCTATTTTTCAAATGCAAGCCTGCTTAATAACGTGGGCCTTACTTGTGAATAGATATGTAAGGGATTAATCTTCACTGAAGTTGCTGGAACTTGTTTTTTCAGTAAAAGTATGCCTAGGAATAGATTAAAAAGTTTACTTTTTATTCATACGTTACACTGAATACTGAGCATACACTAGAAGACTCCCATTTTCAGCTGTTGTGATTTCAAGCCCAGTCAAAGACAGCACCATATTCCTGCCAGCACTGCTCCCTCTAGTGGCCAAGTTGAGGCATCTGTACCACCCCCACCCCCCCCCTCTGTGTGTGTGTGTGTGTGTGTGTGTGTGTGTGTGTTTAAAGGAAAAAAACAAACAGCAGGACATTTATGCACCAATACAGTGTTACAACAGAGCTTCCTGGAGAAAAAGAGTTTCAACCTCCCCATAAATAAAAACCAAATTGGTGTTCAGATTAGGCAAGATCTATGATGCTACAAAATGCATGCTGGGCCAGTTTGCTGGGTCTTCTGATGTGGGGTGTGGGGGCTGTACAATGGAAGCTACTGGTTGACACAAGTAAGGCCACATTCCTGCCCCCTGAACACAGGCACTGAGTTGCACCCAAATTTTTTTTTGGGGGGGTGACGTCATGAATGCAGTGTACGTGACACCCCATGCATTACGCGTTGCATGTGTGACCTTCGCCTGCCATGCTGACGCTGCACAGTCTGGGGCGGCATCCCTTCAGGCCTCCTGGCCCCATCCTTGTGGACATGGGGGGTGCTGTAGAGGTTTCTGCCCCATGGAGATGGTGCACCTGCCCTGAACTGTTGCAGAAGAGGAAGATTCTTCCTCCCAAGAAACGTGGAAGGAGGAGAGGAAATAAGAAGCGACAACACGAACCCACGAAATATTTGTGCAAAAAAACTCAGGAAAAAGTGGTGTCCCCAAAGCAGCGTGAATGAATATTGGTGGCCCTCCAGATGCTAGGGATCATTAGGAAAGGAACTGAATATAAAACGGTCAATATCATCATGCCATTTTACAATTCTATGGTGCAACCACATTTGGAGTACTGTGCAGTTTTGGTAGAGTTGGAAAAGGTTCAGAAAAGGGCAACCAAAATGTTCAAGCAGATCAAGTGACTCCTTTATGAAGAAAGCTTTTTATAGTTTAGAGAAGTGGCAAGTAGGAGGTGACATGATAGAAGTTTATAAAATTAAGCATGTCATGGAGAGAGGGGGCAGAGACAGGCTTTTTTCCCTCCTTAGAACTTGGGAAATCCAATGAAGCTGAATGTTGGAAAGACAGATAAAAATACGTCTTCAAACAGCATACAGGTGACCTATGGAACTCACCCCCACAGGAGACAGTGATGGCCACCAACTTGGGAGGTTTAAAAAGAGGACTGGACAAATTCATCTATCAAGATGACTTATCAATGGCTACTAGCCCTGATGGCTGTGCTCTGGCTCCATAGTCCAAGGCAGCAATGCTTCTGAATGTCAGTTGCTGGAGGCAACAGGAAGAGAGAGGCTTTTGTGCTTGAATCCTGCTTGCAGGTTTCCAGCAGGTATCTGGTTGGTCCCTGGGAGAACAGGATGCCGGGTGAGATGAGAAAGGGGCCTTATGTTCTTGCCTCAGAGGTCTTTCCCCACCCAACTACTGGAGATCCCTCAAGTGGAGATGCTGCCGCTTCCAGAAGGCACCTCACCACCCGCTGTAACTGCAAAGAGAAGGGGCAGTTCCAAAGCCTTCCACCCTTGTGCATCTTTTTGACCTCCATCCTGTACTCAGTTTTGAAACTGTTGCTAGCAGATGTTAATTTTTTATGTGTATATCGGGGTGGAAACTTCTGGACCCCCAACTGTTTGATGAAAAACTCCCATAATTCCTCCCCCCTGGGCATGCTTGCTTGGGCGCATAGGACTAGAAGTCCAAAAACATCTGAAGTGCCGCTGGTTCCCCATCCTTGATTTAAAGAACTTATAAACCATCTACCATTCACTGCAGTGTACCAAAAAATAAAAGAGAGAAATAAATAAAAACAAAACACAATGTTTAAAAATCACAATCCATTAAAAAAATGCTAATTTCATCTGTAAAACCAACAGAAAGAATGCTGCCCCTTTTCACACTTAGTATAAAAAAGAAAATGCATCTCTAAAGAAATTGCAGGAACTCCTAAGAGTTCCAGATCCTATAAAAATCTACTGATATGGTGATTTTGCTTCAACTCTTAGATGTATATTTTTAAAAGAAACTTTCAGTGTATCCCCCTTCGCCTCGAAGCTTCAGATGGGACAGCCATGGCAGCAATGAGCCACTTGCTACGGTCCTGACAATGTGCAGATTCTAGAGTAAATAACCAAGCCGGACTCTGCACCGCTGAGGCCAACCATTCCCGACTGTCTCTCCACTGTGATAAACACTGTCTGCCCACAGTCCCTTGTATTTGAAAGTTACGACAAACATTGGACTGAAATGTAAATATCTGACATCATGACTGGTGAAGCAATGGACGGCAAATTTATCTAAAAAACAGAATGAAACCCCAAAATGTTGTTTGACGCCTTGTTTTCTTTAAGAAAGCCAACCTTAGTGGTCACTAAGGGAGCACTCGGAGGAGGTCAGGAGTGTTGTGCTTTGTTCTTAAAAAAATACACACAGCAAGTGAAGTTGCTGAATGATATAGACTAAAGACATTTTAAAGCTAAAGAAGCGAGGACTCCTACAGCAATGCTGAAGTCAAGATATGGTATTAAAATGGCATCATGTTTCTCTGCCAAATGAGAAATGCCCTGGAAGTGGGAAAGGAGAAAACAAAACTTTCCACCTTTGATCCATGCTGCTTTCATATGGGTTCACCCGTAAATTGTACCATCTTGTTTTTGCACCCATCTTCTTAAGAAAAGACATATTCACTGGAAAACTCCATATAAAATATTATTTCAACGTATTTTCTCTTAAAATATGCATTGAGTGAATGTGTTCTCTCTCAAATATTGCACCTTTAAACATACTTTGATATTTATTTCTGTTTTTGGACTGAGAAAGGGGGTTGATATGTCTGGGAAAAGCGAAAGCCAGAGAATAAACAAGTTCCAATCTGCAAATCAGTCGAGGAGGCTCAGATCAGGTCAGTTTGCATTAAATTTTGCAAAGCTCAAATCCAAAAAGCAGCCCCAGGTGGAAGAGGTAAGGACTCTAAACTATTTTTGCAGGGATCGAGAACTGTTGGACTCCAACTCCCATCATCCCTAACCCCCAGGCCATGCTGGCTGGGGCTGATGGGAGCTGAAGTCCAACAGGGTCAAGAGAGCCAAAGGTTCCTCATTCCTGGTCTACAAACAACAGTAGACACATACAAACCCGTCTTTTTATTAAGAGGATACTCAAAGCAGCTAACAAAACTAAAACCAAACAATCGAAAAAGCCATGTCATCAAAGCATAGCACATCAACACATTAAGCATAAGACAGCAGACAACTGAAAACTCTCAATCAGTAAGAGGGACAAGAAATCAAGAAAGAGCGACACTGAAGGCCAAAATATTTCCTAAATATAAGACTTTGCTTGGCAGCAAAAGGACAAGAAAGAGGTGAGTGAGTCTCTTCAGGAAGAAAGCTCCACTGTTGGGTGCAGCCACTGAGAAGGCTCTCTCTCATGTCCCAGCCAAACAGGTACAACTGGGAGGAGGACTTCTTTGAAAGATCTCAAAACCTGGACAGCTCATACAGAGGAAGACAGCCCCAATATTTCCATGTTTTTTAAATCAAGGGGTGCAGCATGTCCGCTCCTTTATATTCTCTACACGTACGATTGTGTCGCTGCTCACCCTAGTAATAGGGTTGTCAAATTTGCAGATGACACAACCGTGATTGGGCTCATCCCTGAAAGGGAGGGTGAAACGGACTATAGAGATGAGGTGGAGCGGCTGACAGAGTGGTGCAGAGCTAACAACTTGCTCATAAATACAAGGAAGACAAAGGAGCTTGTGGTGGACTTCAGGAGACAGAAGAGCAATATCCAGCCACTTTTGATTGATGGGGTCTGTGTGGAGAGGGTAACAACGTTCAGATTTTTGGGCATTGAATTACAAGAGGATCTGTCCTGGAGTGTCAACACAAGGGGGCTTGTGAAGAAGGCGCAGCAGAGACTGTACTTTTTGAGAATTCTAAGGAAAAACCATCTTCCGCAGAAACTGCTGCTTGCCTTCTATCACTGTGCCATTGAGAGCGTGCTCACTTATGGCTTATGTGTGTGGTACGGAAGCTGTACTACCCAGGACAGGATGGGGTTGTGCAGAGTTGTTAAGGCAGCAGAGAGAATTGTTGGCTGCCCACTTTCCACCTTAGAGCAGATTTATGCCACAAGGTGCCATAGGAAGGCACTGGACATAGTAAAAGATCCATCGCATCCTGGTCACTGTCTCTTCGAGCTCCTGCCGTCGGGACGGAGATACAGGACGAT
This sequence comes from Podarcis filfolensis, assembly GCF_964270895.1. Lineage (NCBI taxonomy): Eukaryota > Metazoa > Chordata > Lepidosauria > Squamata > Lacertidae > Podarcis > Podarcis filfolensis. The sequence goes on along the minus strand of NC_139610.1, from coordinate 1,900,239 downwards.
GAAGACAAGAACGAGCCGTCTTAAGAACAGCTTCTTCTCCAGAGCGATCTCGGCCCTGAATGGGAAGCCTGGACTTTGAAAGTCATCTAATCTTCCTTGCTGTATTATACTGTATTGTTTTAATTAGTGTTTTTATGGAGCAGTCAAGTAATTTCGTTGTCCCTGAGAGGGGGCAATGACAATAAAGATATTATTATTATTATTATTATTATTATTATTATTATTATTATTATTATTATTAAAACAAGTTCTCTGCTTTTCAGGATTTGAATACAGGCCTTACAGGCAGAAGTGCAGCATCCTGTCCATGTGGGAAGAATGTTTCATTCATAAAGGCCATTTTTCACATTATGCAGAAACACAAACCAGGTTGTACTCCAGTCTCAGGCCCGTAGCCAGAAATGTTACAGTCGGGGGGATTAGGGGAGGGGAATTGTTGTGGCAGAGCCAGAACATAAATACGAGTGGTCTCATTTGTTTTAAGCTATTTTTAAGTCACTTTAATACTGCTTGTGCATTATCTCTTATAACTCCACAAGTAAAAGGGCCACAAGTTTGAAAGACTTTTAGTAAGTGTGAAGGAGCAACTGTGGTGAACTCTGTTCTCCCTTTGGGCAATGCTTCATCCAGGCCCAGCCATTAGCAACGTTAAATCAATGTAAGCAGTTCCCCCATGGTGACAGCTTGTGTTGTTTCCACCCCTCCTTCCTCCTGATGGCATGGTATTAGGGTCTCTTTCTTTCTTTCTTTTTATGTTCCCCTGGGAAATTCAATTAACAGTGTCAAGTCTCCTCCTCTCAGTCAATGAGTGACACTATCAAGATCTTTTTCACCACCCCTGACAAGCAAGATGTGTCCACTGATTTCTTGACTTGCAAGTTAACAAGAGAATTACTGCCCACTTCTATAAATGACTATATATGATCTGTGTCATAAACAGCGTGACAGCTGCCAAAATCAATCTTTCATGACCCTATTGATTAGGACACTCAGAAATAATGAGACTTCACTAGTGGCAGAATAATGCTTGGGTGGGGAAAGGAGGGAGGAATGTATCTGTTCCTTACAAATGCCGTCGTATTCACCTTTCCTTTGCCCTTTTCTCACTATACAAGCTACGAGCAACGGAACAAGATTATAAAGGCAGCAATCAATGTTTCCCCTCTCTTTCATGATGAATGTGACTTTTCAAAATCAGGAGAGTATAAGAATCATACAGTTGGAAGGGACCCCAAGTCATCTAGTTTAACCCCCTGAAATGAAGGAGTCTCAACTAAAGTATCCATAATAGATGGCCATCCAACGTCTGCTTAAAAACCTCCAAGGAAGGACAGTCCACCACCTTCCCAGAGAGTTCATCCCACTGTCAAACAGCTCTTGCTGTCAGACAGGTTTTCCTGATGTTCACTCAGAATCTCCTTTCTTGTAACTTGATGCCATTGGTCCAAGTCCTAGCTTCTGGAGCAGAAGAAAACCACCTTGCTCCATCTTTCATGTGACAGCCTTTGAGATATTTGAAGATGGCCATCATATCTTGTCTCAGTCTCGTTTTCCAGGCTAAACACACCCAGCTCCTTCAACCGTTCCTCATAAGGCTTGGTTTCCAGACCCTTGATGATCTTGGTTGCCCTCCTTTGTACAAGTCCCAGCTTGTCAACATCCTTCTTAAATTGTGGTGTCCAGAACTGGACACAGTATTCTAGGTGTGGTCTGACCAAGGCAGAAGAGAGTGGTGTAAGTCAGTGTAGAAAACACTTGACTAGATGGATAAATGGTCTGACTCAGTATAAGTCAGCTTCTTCTCATATTTCTATGCTGACAGAATGCCTCAGCAGGGCTTTATGCTAGGAACACATGGCAGTCCAATAACAGGTGATCAGCAGTTCAACCAATGCCTCTGCAGCTGCAGTTAGTGAAATGGCAGGCTGTGCAATGTATAGTGTCTTAAGGTTTATGCGCAAGCACTCGGTGATGTGTCTGCTCCCCACTCTGAACTTTAACCAGGCTCCTGGGGAGGGAGCTGAACCATGAAAAACAACAATCTTAGCGGCTCACATTAAACTTTTTAACAAGGATCCTCTGGAAGGACACGGTTAGAACAGTGATTTATCAGAGGTAGGGATCAGAAAACACAGGCTATTCTGGCAAGCAGGGAAAGATAGAGCCAATGAGATCTCAAATTAACATGGGAGCAATCATGCTAACAACTATTGGTACCTCTTCAGTTTTTCAAGCACTTCCAATGCAACAAGGTTGCTTAAATTCTGCCCAAGAGCAGTGCTATTATGATTTTCCTACTCATATTGAAATTGTTGTTTAGTCGTTTAGTTGTGTCCGACTCTTCGTAACCCCATGGACCTCTCACAGTTTGGTCAAACTCATGCTGGTAGCTTCAAGAACACTGTCCCACCATCTGGTCCTCTGTCGTCCCCTTCTCCTTGTGCCCTCCATCTTTCCCAACATCAGGGTCTTTTCCAGGGAGTCTTCTCTTCTCATGAGGTGGCCAAAGTATTAGAGCCTCAGCTTCAGGATCTGTCCTTCCAGTGAGCTCTCAGGGCAGATTTCCTTAAGAATGGATACGTTTGATCTTCTTGCAGTCCATGGGACTCTCAAGAGTCTCCTCTAGCACCATAATTCAAAAGAATCAATTCTTCGGTGATCAGCTTTCTTTATGGTCCAGCTCTCACTTCCATTCATCACTACTGGGAAAACCATGGCTTTAACTATACGGACCTTTGTCGGCAAGGTGATGTCTCTGCTTTTTAAGATGCTGTCTAGGTTTGCCATCGCCTTTCTCCCAAGGAGCAGGCGTCTTTTAATTTCGTGACTGCTGTCACCATCTACAATGAACGTGGAGCCCAAAAAAGTAAAATCTCTCACTGCCTCCATTTCTTCCCCTTCTATTTGCCAGGAGGTGATAGGACCATATTGAAATACTCTTCCTCAATGAGGCCAAACTTAGATTCACAAAATGTTTAGGGGTATGCGTAGAAAAAAAGCACTGCCCAGGAGTATGCATTAGCAACATGCACACTGGTATGTCTTTTCACAAAAGTCAACTAAAATTCTCAGAAACTTAAAGCTCTTGGTAGCCTGCTGATTATGTAATGTTGAAGGAAGATGGATGTCATTTGGGGGGAACTGCATTTATATTACTGACAGTTTATTTCCTTTCTTGTTACACTAAAGTGGTCGGTTTTGGCAGTGTCACTAAATGCAAGAAAAATATCATTTTCACAAAATGTGAAGAACATCGTAACTTTGTTCATAAGGAGAGGAAGTTCAGCCATCCATCACTAGTGTATCCTTAAACTGTGTCGATTGTTAAGGGAATTTGCAATACCAAGGAATACTAAAAGCGTCCTTTCTGTCTTTAGAAAACAGGCCAGAGTAGGCATTCTAACTTGCCAGATTATTCAATCCTGCTTATATCACATTTCGGTGAGCACTACTGCCCAAGCAGCAACTATGAACTAGCTATCCATCAGTATATTTTTTTAAGAAGGCAATTTATTTTGGCTTTGATTTTTTAGCCATGGGACCAGCAACTGTCAAGCAATTGATAAAGGTAAAGGTAAAGGACCCCTGGACGGTTCAATCCAGTCAAAGGTGACTATGGGGCTGTGGCGCTCATCTCGCTTTCAGGCCAAGGGATCCGGCATTTGTCCTCAGACAGCTTTCCAGGTCAGGTGGGCAGCAGGACTAAACCACTTCTGGCACAAAGGAACACCGTGATGGAAGCCAGAGCGCACGGAAACGCCGTTTACCTTCCCACCGCAGCAGTATCTATTTATCTACTTGCACTGGTGTGTTTTGGAACTGCTAGGTTGGCAGGAGCTGTGACAGAGCAATGGGAGCTCACCCCATCACGGGGATTTGAACTGCTGACCTTCTGATTGACAAGCCCAAGAGGCTCAGTGGTTTAGACCACAGCGCCACCCGTGTCCCACCAATTGATAAGAGCTGTTTGACAGTGGAACAGTCTCCCTTGGGAGGTTGTGGACTCTCCTTCCTTGGAGGTTTTCCAGCGAAGATTGGATGGTCACCTGTCACAGATGCTTTAGCCTGCAGTGCAGGGGGTTGGACTAGATGGCCCTTGGGATCCCTTCCAACTCTACATTTCTATCATTCTATGAATTCATAAGTATTAATTAATTAATTGCCTAATGCAGGGCAGTCTCTAGGCGACTTACAATCAAATTAAAAGAATAAAAATTCCATCATGCTCCCAACTGAAGAGGAAAGTCTCAGCCTGATGCTGAGAAGAGGCTAGTGTTGGCACAGCAGAGCATGCCACAGCCGAAGAGGCCCACTCCCTTGTTGCCATTTCTTCTTTGCACAGCCCAGGCACACACCATGCTGCATCCAATGTGCTCCCTATTATGTTCACACTGAGCCTGCCATGGCTTCAAGAACCAACAGCAGCCAGAAACATCTCGCCTCTCTGTTGTTTCTGCTCCTAGGGAGTAAAAGAAGCCCCCTCAGCCACCAGGTCACCCACTTTCAGGCTACCAGTGGAGAGAGGCTTGTTCCTGCCTGGCGTGTAGAGGAAGACAGCAGATGAGAGAAGACTGGGCATTGGAGGAAACTTTGGTGAGAGGAAGGGCTAATTCATGTTAACATTTAAATTACTTGTTCTGAGCCAACTTGGAGACCGGAATGCTAGAAAAGCAACTCAAATAACCAACACACGACTTAAATAACTAACCACAAAGATGTCATCAGATTAAATCAGAATGTTCACTTGTAGCAGCTGGAGCCAAGAACACATGAAACAGCTTGGAAAGAAAAAGAGGTGCTTACCCATATTCTGAACCACCCACGTCTAGCTATGAGTGGAAGTGGAGAATCACTTGCAAATGGAAATTAAATTATAGTCAAAGAAATGATGGTGTAAGTAACCTGAATATTTGGATGCCATTCCTCATGTGTACTCACTCTGTTCGACAAGTGAGATCCTGCTCCAGGTGCTCCCACCAACCAGAGCCCAGCACAACTCTGCCAGGAGCAGGGCCTTCTCAGTGCCCTCCCCGAGGGGCCTTGGGAGGCCAGGAGACCCGCCCAACCTCATCACAAACGTGCACCCCCACAAGCTATGGCCTCCAGTTGTTGGATTCCCAACTCTCATCTGCCCCGACCAACACTGCCAACTGTCAGGAATGAGAAGACACCTGGCAGGCAACAGCTTCCCTACACCTTCAGGTGCCCGGAGGGGGACGGGTGTTGTTTTGGGGGTGTTATTTGTTTTGCACTGCAGCATCACTATTTTCTCTGCTTCTTTCTGCTGTCAAAGTGTGGGTTTATGTTTCATTTTTCACTTATTCTGTTATTGCTAATTTGTTAAATTGGGTATAATCTATAAATGTTTTGAGTATATTTATAGAGAAATGTCGGGTCTAATTTTTCAAAATAAGTAAGACAAATAAAGTTTCACAGTGCTATCTTGTGTATACACACACCTATATAAACAGAACCACTTCTGTGCCACTCTTTTTTCCCCTTAAAAAATAAATAAATTACTGCCTGTACTACCTACAAAACAGTCTCTGTAGTAAAACGACTCGTGAAGAATTTGTGAGGAAAATTCAATAACGTTTGTTTAGGTTACTGCATTACGCCACAATTAGCAATGGTATGATTACAGACAGCATCAGAAATACAACCCGCACTGCTTACAAATCTGCCACCGAAGAGAGATACCTCCTTGCGATAAGGGGAAAATACTTGTTTGATTAAACTGCAGGCTTGTTTTTAAAAAACATTTTAAGTTCATGTGTACAATAGTTCCTGAGAAGAGTTAGGCCTATTATGCTGTTGGCTGATGGATATCAATGCGAGCAACAAGAATCCATGTTTTCCTGTTAAAATATATACACACCCTTGGCTCAAATGGACCAATTAAGAACAGATATTCGTAATACTGTACATATGTTCATTTTTTCCTTATCCGCCCTGAGGCCTAAAGAACAGTTTGCCATCTGTGCAAGATTTAAATAACTTATAGCGAAATGGTGTCCCATTATAGGGGCAGATCTACTGCAATAAACCTTTTGAGTTAAGGAAGTGTTACAAACTGTTCGCCTTTTTTTTTCAAATATCCTCCATCATTTATTGATGACATTTGTGTGCCATCTTCATAACATGATGTTTGTATGGCAGCTTTGAATAAATAAGTGAAAAAATTAATGAAATTCAAATAAAAACATTAAAAACAAGAATATAAAACCCCCAACTTGCTGCATTCCTAGAATTAAAACGAATTCTAAAACAGAGGCGCAATCTATTTAAAAGGACTGGGTGACTAGAAACATCTTCACCAGGTGCTGAAATGACCAGAAACACGGTGTCAGGCGTGCCTTTGGGGAACACTATTCCATAACTTGAAAAGGCCTGCCTCATTTCATTCTGCTGGGAATACGGAGCAGGGCCTCCTAGGACATTAATGTTTGAGGATGGGAGAAAGCAGTCTTTCAGGTAAGCCTGGTCTTATTCAAGGAAACTGAATCTTTTAACTGTTTATGTAATTAATGAATTTAAATCCTTCTCTTTGAGGCCCCTTACAAATGCATATCCTTTCCCTCTCAATCCCTCTTTCCCTTTTAGGTCACGTCTTTTAGCCTGAGAGAAGGCTTGCATGTCTGTGCATCTCTCTCTCTCTCTGTGTTATTATCATCACCTCTTTGGCAGCCTTTATTTGGCAGCCTTCTGTAACCAGGAAGGACATGTCTAAGTTTGCTCTAAGCTCAGCCTGAATGCTCAAAACTATATTTCTGTATTTTGTACCCAAGAGTATTCTACCTGTGTTCTCCTTGCTGCTGAATGTGATAGCGCATAAATCGGACCTTTGGATTTTGTAAGCAAACCCTTTTTTAAAAACCTACTTAAGAGTGGTCTGTTCATTGAGAGGGGGGAAGAAAAGGAGAAACGCTGCAAGCAAACTAATCGGGATATATACAAAGGTCTATCAGCCTATTACTCCCATGTTATATTGCTCCTTGACTTTGTGACCATTTTAAACTCTGCTTGGGCCTCACTTCCGCTGGAGAGTGTGTTAAGCACCATGCTTTGAATCTAGACACCCAGCCAATTCTTTTAATTAAAAGTAAAGGACCCCTGGATGGTTAAGTCCAGTCAAAGGAGACTATGGGGTGTGGGTAATTACCCACACGTGGGTCATGTATCTTATTTACCCCCATAAAAAGCCCTCTCTCCTGTCACTACCCACCTAATCTCAGATTGAAAGGGGGCTTTGGAAGGGTAGGTGGGCTCCAAAGATTATTGTAATGGTCGGGCAGGCTTATGGAAGAGGTAAGGTAAGAGGGAATTTGAACCTGGGTCCTCCCCAATTCAAGTCCAAACTCTAACCAGGGGTAGCCAAAGAGGTGCTCTGTATTCCTGACCATTTGCCCAAATGGTATTAATGAGTACAAATGGAACTTGTTAGCCTTCATTCCACAACAAATTAAAAACCCCATTCAGATCAGCTTTTCACATGTTGAGACGTGAACACACATCTTTAGTCAAGAGTCAATATGGCGTAATGGTTAGAGCAGGTGTAGCCAATGTAGTTCCATCCGGAGGTTGTTAAGACTACTGTCAGACACAGTCAGCATGATCAATGGTCAGGGATGATGGGAGTTGGAGTACAAACAACTGGAGGGCCACATGCCAGTCACTCCCTGTTGTAGTCTAACCCGGAAGTTACCAAGGCATGAATAACTGTGTAGTAGACCCCAGGGTACATTTTCTCACATGTACATCTCCTATGTTGAATGCACAAATTGCACTCTCCTAGGAGAATGGTTCAGTTGTGCTATGCTACATGAGTGCTGACATGTAGAATAGACATTGCACAGTACAGATCTCCCATTTTCAAGCAGATACTTCTACAGCCCATATTTATTTTTCTTCCATTGCTTGTGGTATTTGGATTTCAATGAACCCAAACCAAAGCAGGCTTTGCCAGAATCTGATATTGCACCGCATTACACTCGGCGACATGGGTCAGGGAATATTTTGCCTTCTCACTTCCACCAGCTTATAAACTTTGGCAGATATGAACTTACTTAGTAACGTCTGTGTGACATGCTGCCAGCTTTAAGCAGCAGTCTGGCTGTATTCTTAAAAACAGGATTGGTATTTTTTTGTGGGGGGATCCATGTCAACTCCATCCATTTAAATTCTGTTTACTTGTAGTAATGGCACACACATGTCTGAAAAGCTGCTGATAAGCCGCACAAAGCTTATGTTACTCTGTTGCGATTCAAAGCCTGAAGTTAAATTCATCTTTAACCAATAACCAGAGAAATGGTTTTACATGAGACTGAATCGAGATGCAGTGATTTTCCATTTTGTTTGGTTAAAGCATTAAGGATTTTCACAATGTTAGATGAAATAGGAGAAACACACACTTTGGGAACAGTAAATTACTTTTAGGAAAAACACTGTAGGAAATGCCTTCTCCCGTTTGGCTCCTTCTCTGTGCTCCAGAACTAGGATCTGTAAGCAAGGCCTGGCTCTATATTCCATCAAGCTGTATGGCAGCGAAAGGGAAGCTGTGGTCCTCCAGATGCTGCTGAACTCCAACCAGCATGGCCAATGGCCAGACATGATGGGAGTTTTAATCTAATACACCTGGAGGGCAACAGGTCCTCATCCTTGCTGTAAGGTATGAGGACAAGGAGAAGAGGGCCTGCTGAGCTGTGAGAATACAACTGACGTGGCGGCTGCAAAAAAAGCTTGCCTGCTCCCAGTGCTATTTTTCTAGAAGAAGATTAATGCCTCCCTTTTCTTATAGTGGCAATGGCACCCACCTGAGAGGTGCTGGAACTGAGTTCCGGCTAAAAAAAAGCCCCACCTGTTCCATATGCATACAAGAGAAGCAAACATAAGATGCCCAATTTGTTGTGAAATGTATTCTTCTTCTCGTTTCAGAACAATAAATGTATATGCATATGCACTGTTCTCTGATGCTGTAGTAGATTTCTGAGGTTTAATGTTGGAGATTTAGTGATATTTAATGAATGATTGGTTTCTATTTTTTCTATATTTATGATAAAAATATTTGAAAAGAACATTTAAAAACAATTAAATCAACTCAAAAGGATGCAGCAGCTCAGGATGGCATTTTCAACTAGTTTTTCTGTTTTCGATATATTGATAGTGCAACTTTCACCTAATAGATTATATAACACATAATCATAAAACCTCTCATTTACACCTCTTGGGGTTGCAACCAACTGCATTTTATTCAGAGTAGACCCACTGAAATTAATGGGAATAAGTTAGTAATGGCCATCCATTTCAGTGAGTTTTCTCCAAGTAAAACTAGTTGGATGTAACAACACTTTCAAAAGTCACATGAACAAAACATACTGGGATTTGAATAAACATGCATGGAATTGCATGGTCAGTCAATATCATATATGCCACAGATTAATTAATCCACATACACACATATCTATACCAACACAAACGTGTGCATGAAAGAGAGAGAGTGCGTCCCTGCGTGTCTAAGTAACCAAATGATGGGTCTGCAGGGGAATGGTGAGTTGAGCAACAAGAGTTATGATACCTCTTTTTCCAGGATACGCGAAATCTCTCCCAATATCCTATCCAGAGCTGAGACTTTGTTGCTGTCTTGAATTTGAAGTTGCTTTAGTAGGTCTTTTACTAATCGCTGCAGCCTTCCATGCAAATGGGGGGGGGGGAGAGAGAAGAAAGATAAAGATCAGAATTGGGAAAACGGCATTCCTGTAATATATCACTGAGACTTGATTAATCATAGCATGCTAAAGAGAGAAACATTGTGAGCCTAGGCACTCCTACTCACAAGGAAGCTCCACCAAGTTCAATGGACCCCCCCCCCCCGGTAAGTGTGTAAGTAACTGCCATCCAAATGTGTGTTTATATTGCAGTGGCATCCAATGGCAGAGAAATGCTGCAAGGCACAGGATTGGGTTTCTGTTAGCGGATTGCCTTCTGGGAGTCAGAAGCCTCTCTCACTATCCAACCTCTCCTCTAGCACTTTTACGAGGGTTGGGCGGGGGATATCACAACTGGAGAGAGACCTATTGGAATGTAATGTAAAAGTGCTGTCTAAAATGTATAAAATATTATTGGAATGGGAGACAAAAGGATGAGCAAGTAAAATCCTGTATAGAAACTTATTTATGTATGCTATTACAGAGACAAGAATGTTACTCGCCCCAAAATGGAAAGAAGCAGAAGTCCCAGCAAAGGAAGAATGGTTACAAAAACTTACGGAATATGCAGAAATGGCAAAACTTAGTGGAAAAATAAGAAATCAAGATAACAAACTTAATAAAAGAATGGAAATGGTATATTGAATATTTACAGATAAATTGTAAACAGATAAGAACACTGACAGGATTACTGTAATAACCTGCAGTTTCTAAGGGTATATATTTTAAGTAGATGAATAAATGAGCAAATTATGTTAATTTGGATATGCAGAAGATATTAAAAATAAATTAAAGGAAAGAGAGGGAAGGAAGTCAAGTTTTGAAATATTAAAATGATTTGGGGAAGTTTTTAATGTGTGATGTTTTATTCTGTTTTTAATCTGTGGGCAGCCACCCAGAATGGCTGGTGAAACCCAGCCATATGGGCAGGGTATAAATAATAATAATAATAATAATAATAATAATAATTATTATTATTATTATTATTATTATTATTATTATTATTATTATTATAAAATGATTGTAAAACTAGTGAAATGTATAAATCTGAAAAGCATAATTTTTTTAAAAAAGGATACAAAATGGACACTTATCAGTTATTAGATTGACCAGGAGCTAGATAAAGTCAAGAAGGGAGAGGGCTCATTGGTGCAGTGCATGCTGAGCTTGCAAAAGGCTCCAGGATTTTTCCGGCTGGGAGAACTGCTGACAGCCAGTGTTATGAGCAAGGACAGAGAATCTCAAACTGTGGTCGCCCCACGAGTCAGTGGTATCTATACTTGCACCACACTCAGCTGATTTTTTTCTGAGGCCATTTTGACAAGACCCTTCACTAAAAACTACTGGGCTGTATCCAGCTAAGCTGCATTCAGAGCAGACCCATTGAAATGAATGGACCTAAGCCAGATCCATCTATTTCAATGGGACAACTCTTGAGTACAGCTTAGTTGGCTACATTAAGTTCCCCGTTTTTCCTGTAGCTTAAATAGAAACACAGTCCCCTCTTCTCCTTGTGGGTGACCTATGTGCCTGCTCAGTCTGCTATCCAGGTGCTAAAAGCTGACGGGTAACATCAAGGCTCATCTGCCCTTCCTTCCTTCCTTCCTTCCTTCCTTCCTTCCTTCCTTCCTTCCTTCCTTCCTTCTCCTTCTGATTCTTTAAACAGCCCCTGGACTGGTCAGCCTGCAAATAAGAGGCTCCTTAAAAAGAGGACTGTCATCTATAAAGTCGTACATGTGGCTAGGTTGTATCTCCCCCCACGTGCCACTCCCAGATGTTTGCCTGGCCCTGTCACTCCTATTTTCTGTTCTGCTGTCAAACCTTTCTATTCTGGAGGGGCTTTGGGTTGGGAGGGTAGTTGTGTATTAAGTCCTGGCTAGCTGATTTCTCCTCACTACTGTGGATTCTGCTGTGATTATAATTGTGCTGACAGCAGCTGTTTATTTTGTATTTTTAACTCTTTCTTTTTCAGATGTTTAGTGAGCATAATAATAATTTGTAACATCTCCTTATCAATATTTTAACGTATTTTGAGGTTTTGATGGTAAAGCAGCATATAAATCCTGTCCAATAAAAAAATATATATATCAGAAGAAATCTCCATCTAAACTGATATATTTAAAAGGTCTCTCAAAGTGGACATAGTAAAAATGGCCTCAATTCAGGAAACAGTTATGAGTGTGTTCTATTGACACCAAATTACTTGCTACTCATATGTTTACTTGGAATAAAATCAGTGTGTTTGTGATTACAGCCAGTTTTTTTTCTGGGGGTCACACATACCCCTAAACATTTTGTGAATCTTTGTAGAACTTTTGTCCATTTACTATATTTATTTTTCCCGATTTGAACTATAAAATAGTGATTTTCTTGAGTCAATGAGAGCACCCCTAAACAATTAATTAATTAATTAATTAATTTCAAAAAGCACTGATTACAGCCATTGTCATGATTACCTTAAACTGGCCTTTTAAAGCCGGATCATTTTTTAAAAGACTGTAGATCCCTGCTATTAGTTTCCTTTTAATCAGCCAGGTACAGGATTGGGGGCTGTCACTCAACTAATGTGTGTTCTGGCTTGACAGATACATTTGAAAATAGTCCCCCCCCCCCCCGGAAACAAACCCCAGATATAGTCTTAATGGTGCTGCATTCCTTCTGTTTTTCCAGCTATAGTTAAGTCAAAGGGGAGCCTTACAATATTTCCACAATTCTTCAAAGCCCTATCTACCGAGACTTGCATTTCCGCATCCCTAAAGGATTTTTCTCTCTCATTTCCCCTCATATTGCAGAATATAAAGTTACCTTCTCTTAGATAACTCTGTTTGTTACAGAATTGCTTAACTTCTTGGAGAACTATGGACTGAGCAGTCTGTGGACTCAAGGAAAGTAGTCATATTCCTTTCTTTTTACATGCTCATCTAGCCTCCCTATCAATATTGTAGGAACCGTCTGAGGATCTGTCAAACTTAAGACTATGCTGGATTGTGTAGGAAGTTCATTCTTAAATCAGTCTCTATCAAAAAAATTAGGAGGGGGATTTAATTGTGGTTTACTTTAGCTTTCCCCAAACGTCATACACTCCCGACACTGCTGCATTTCAGCTCCTCTTATCCCTGATGATTGGCCTTGCTGGCTGGGGCTCAGGTTGCTCTGTCGTTCAACAGGTTTTGTACAAAAGACTGCTTCTATCCCAAGGCCTCTCACCCCTGGTAAGTGGAGAGCTCTCCTTTAAAAAAAAAAAAAAAAAGTCTAGAGAAGCATCAAGAACTAGCTTTTGGTGATCTGTTTTGTGGGAAAGTCGGAGGAAGCAAGGGGAACTATTTTAAATTTATTTCACAAAATTTATACATTGCTTGATTATAAAGGTAAAAAAGGTAAAGGATCCCTGACAGTTAAGTCCAGTCGCAAACGACTCTGGGGTTGCGGCTCTCATCTCGTTTCACTGGCCGAGTCCACAGTTGTTTGGGGTCATGTGGCCAGCATGACTAAGCCGCTTCTGGCGAAACCAGAGCAGCGCACGGAAACTCCGTTTACCTTCCCACTGGAGTGGTACCTATTTATCTACTTGCACTTTTGGCGTGCTTTTGAACTGCTAGCTGGGCAGGAGCTGGGACTCAGCAACGGGGATTCGAACCACCAACCTTCTGATTGGCAAGCCCTAGGCTCAGTGGTTTACACCACAGCGCCACCTGCGTCTCTGCAAAGCAGATTAACAGTGTATGGGTGGGGATAAAACCTCCACCCATCTTGTATCAGTGGTTTGTGGTGCTAGTTTTGTCCCACAAATGCTTGGCAAAAGTTCCCATGGTGGCCTAATTGGTAGGGTCCCTAGAGGTTCTTGAGTTTCTGCTCTTGCAAGAGACTGTACATGCTCTTCTACCCCAGCTTGAACAATGAGGGGACCATGTTAGAAACAGGCTCACTTTTCTTAAGCTATTCTTTAGCACAAGGTGCCTGAGTGGAAAATGCCTTATGCCTGGGGAAAGGGATTCACAGCTGAACCCAAGGATAGTCCTACTCAGAGCAGACCCATTAACTTAATGAACCTAAGATAGTCAAGATCATTAACTTCCATGGCTCAACTCAGAGGAGGATTAGGACTGGATACGGCCCCCTGCCTCATTGCCTCTGCATATTCTAGTTGCCCTTTCTGACTCCCTAAACCCCTCCCCCTCTACTTATCCCAGTATTTGGATCGTAAGCCTTCAGGCAAAACTAGCTTTTTAATAGCCCACCATCCCATGCAGCCCTTCATTTATTTAAACACTATAATAGCAGCAGCAACAATCCACACAAGAGTATTTACATTTGGAATTGATGGAAACATTACCTTTATCAGCACCAAAATCATTTTGTACATTCTACACTGTGATTATAGATTCAAACTTTTTTAGCTTCTTACTTCTACTATGGATTTTGGCAAAATTCCCCCTCCCCATTCCAAAGTAACTTTCTGCATGTCTTTTTCTCATTCACAGGAAGTCAGAGAGTCTCTCAAAATAGAGAGTGAAAACCATCACTCCTTTTAATAGCCAATTAAGGTTGTCAGTGCCACCAAGACTTTAGGCAAGAAGGGCTGGCTTGGGGGGGGGGGGAGAGACTGTCTCCTCAGCCACCTCCTTCCACACACGCACCCATGCGCGCTCCTCGTCTCTCCAATGACAATGGATAGATCACTGCCTGTTTTTTTTTATACACTGGGTAGTAGATGGCAGCCTATTTGAAGTTGGACATGCCTGGCCTAGAGCATCAATGAAACATGGGGGTGGGGAGCGGAATGCCCTGTGAAAGGCATCTTTCTTCTTTTAAACAACTCCCCTAGGAAAAATGAAAGACAGTGATTTCAGTTTTTCTAATTGCACACATGCATTGTGAATCTCGGGGGTTGTTACTGGGGGAGGTTCTTGCTTTCCCCCCTCTTTGTCTTACCGGCTGTAATTTCCCTTTTTTATTATAGACTTCAATAAACATATTTTCAAAAAGAAGAATGGAGAACATGCCATGTAATGGTTTCCAGTTGTACCAAATCAATTCACAAACCTTTCACGGGAAAGGAAGGGGAAAAAATTATGCTCACAATTTCTCTGATTCCCATTTGTTACAAACAATCAACACAATAAAAAGATTAGCTATTGAGAGTCATGATATTAGCAAACAGCTACCCAAAATAGTAAAAACACCCGACAGACCCATTATTTTTGTTAGATGAAATGGATTAAAAGAAAATACCCAATTTCCTGAAATAATCTTACTAGGAAACTCAGATGTCTCACAGCTGGAACTGAGAAGGAAGCTTCTGAAGAATAACGGGCAAGAAAACAGCAAGCTCAAGCTGTCTCACACAAGACCAATGAAATCTTCTGATGGAACCAGTTTTATTAATCAAGAAGAGTTACCTTTTTATCTTTTTCTGTTTGTTTCTCAAACAATTAATTGATTCTATATTTACTGCTAGCTGCTAGGATGGTTATTTTAAGAAAACAGAAATATTTAAAGGTGGGTTAAATAAAGATTAAAAGTATAATCTAATCTGTATCCATTGCTATTGCTGAAAAACGAACTCAGAAATTAAGGTATAGTAGAGGGCAAAATAAAAATAAAAATAAAAATACTAACATTATTTTATGTATTAACAACAGCAACTTGTATACTGTCCTTCATCTGCGGTTCACAACAGAAAAAAACAATAAATAAATAAAACAAAAACAACCCAATAACCACTCTCCCACAAACACATTAAAAAACCCACAAAATCAGCCAAATGCCTGGTTGAAGGGAAACATTTTTGCCTACAGCCTAAAGATATGTAATGAAGGTGCCAGGTGAGCCACCTTGGGGAGGGCATTCCGCAAACAGGGAGCCACCACAGAAAAGTCCCGCTATCGTGTTGCCCCCCTTTGGACCGCTGATAGAGGAGGCACATGAAGGAGGGCCTCAGAGGATGATTGCAGGAATGTTCAAACATCTCCAATGAAATAGTAACTCTTTAGCCTCAAGGGAAAATACCCTAAGACCTTGAGGACTACATTCTGGCTCTGTCAAATAGATAGATCGATAGATATGTTATTACCCTCCAATATCAATAATACATCCATTCAAAAGCAGACAGGATGCTGCAAGTATACTGTATACTTTTTGGAGGTTCTTGAAATTAGGGTGGAAGACACACAACACACAGGTACAGAGGTGGTAGAAAACAGAACTCCACAGACACTGCAACAGTAGTACAAAATTCAGATTTTACTTCTTCCTCTTCCTCAACATTCTGCGCTTTCCCACTAATGTATTTAAAAAGACTGCATGGGAGAAAGGCTTGTTGCTCTATTTGTATATACTGGCAAAACTCCAGAGAACTTAAGTCAAGCTAGAGAGATTTATACTAGGGTAGGTTTGCCAGTAGAAGGAAATTGTGAAATACTGTTAAAACTCTATTAAAAAGTTCTCTCTGTGCTTAGCTTTAAATTATAGTATAAACTACATTCAGGCCATTGATAAATAAAATCGTCCTATCCCCTCACTTCTTCCTTCAATACACCAAATTGGCTTCATGATAAAAAAGTGGGTACTTTAAGCTCTTCCTGGCCATAGGAAATACACAGTGGGGGGGGGGGAGGGCCAGGAGTAGGTTTTCAAGCCCCTGTCTTGCAGTGGGTTGGACTAGATGGTCCCCAGGGTCCCTATATGAGCCCCATATACCACCACGAGTAGCATATGCTCCAGATACAGGCAAAGCCTCCTCAAATTCTCATTTTTCAATCTTGGGAACCAGAGGATTTTCACCCTTAAAACCACTAGTAGATCTGAAGTTTTGTGATGAAGACTAATCTGAAAAATAATACCACCCCCCGCCCCCCCGTATTCATAGGATGGTCAATGGACACATTAGCTGTGTATGTGTACAGATATTCCCCCACATCCACACTTCTCTGTGAAGCCTTTGGCACAACTTCCTAGAGGCAGGGAACCTCAGGCTCTGGGCCTAACAAGGCCTTCCGGGACTCTCTATCTGGCCCTTGGGACAATAGCTAGGTCCCACCCAGGGAGGCCCTTCTTCAGGGCTGCTCCGAGTCCTTCATGACTGATCTCCCCTGGATGCAATGTGTTCTTGACTGCAACAATGCCTCTTGCTTGCCTGAATAGAGGGTAGAGGAGTGTGAGTGTGCAGGCATGTGTACACCTCTGATTTTTGCATCCAAAATGTTGCCTACTGAACAAATGAAAGAGTCACATCCATTGTTCTGTTCCATTTTTTGCCCCTGGCTCCAGCCACGTGGAAGGCTGCCCAGAGGGGAATGAAGCCCTCAGGCTGACAAAACAAGGCAAGGATGGGGGGCCTTTCAGTAAGGCCTAAGTCCATGTAACTGAAATGACCAGAGATTTGTCCCTTGCCTCCTCTTCTCATGCTACACCCACAGTCTGTTTTCTGTCACTCCAACTTTGCAAAGCACCACATATGTGGATCCTCTGTATGGTATATTTAAGACTAACCACAAAATGGCTTTTTATCTGTGGGAATTAGCATTTCCCCCTTTTTAGACATGCATTTATGCAGCTTAGCTTTCAAACTATGCCCACAGAATATCTGACCGGTGAATGCTTTAACAGGCCAACAAATGACTGTCTTTATGTGCATGGATCAAGTGAGATCAAAGATGCTGTGCATTGTCCTTTATACTATTCATGCAAGGGATAGATTTATTCATTTCATTAATTTCTAGAAGGTCATTCAGAGGGTTTCAAAATTAGATGGCTGCTGACCTATGTGGGCCAGTTACCGTATATACTCGAGTATAAGCCAACCCGAATATAAGCCGAGGCACCTAATTTTAGCACAAAAAATTGGGAAAATTTATTGACTCAAGTATAAGCCAATTCACCACACCACAAACCTGGTGGTGGCGGCAGCGGCGGAGGAAGAACAAGCAGCCCAAAAGGACCAGCAGCGAGAAAGGGCTCCTTTTGGGCCGCTCATCCCTCTGCCGCCGCCTCACTCAAGTATAAAAAATGTGCTGAAAAAGTTGGCTTATACTCGAGTATATACGGTAGTTATCTATAAGGTAGCTTTATATGCACCAGCAGTAAAAGAGTTACAGACTTTTTTTTTCAAAATCAAAAACAGTGCCGACTGCAAAATAGATTTTTTAATTTAAATGATTTTGGGAACTTTACAATTTTACAATGTGCAGTTCTGATAATTCAACTTACTCCTAATGGTTTGCTTTTTGTGATTTAATGGCTGACAAGAACGAAAAATGGCTGACCATATTACATGCATTGAACATCAACGTCTTCATCTTCCAGTAACACAATTTTATCTAAGTGCTGCATATCAAATTTAAAACAAGGTCTAAATGCTTACTTTGCTTTGTAAGGGGAGTCACAAGAGCCGTTTTTTGCTTCCATTATACTTTCATATTCCTTTGCCCTAAGGAGGAAAACATTTTAAAATATTAGTTATAACTCACACAAGGCACCTCGTAGACTTCCATACAATTTTATTCCTCCCTTTCTTTCATAGCAATGACAGAATAGAAGTTCGGAAGACGGTTCGGAAGCTTCAGCTGGTGCAGAATTCAGCGGCCAGGTTGCTCACCGGAGCAAGACAGTTTGAGCATATGACACCGATCCTGGTCTGATTGCGCTGGCTACCAATTAGTTTCTGGGCCCAATTCAAAGTAGTGGTTTTGACCTATAAAGCCTTAAACGGCTCAGGACCGCAATACCTCAGGAACCGCCTCTTCCCCTATGAACCTACCCAGACCCTGAGATCATCTTCTGAGGCTCTTCTTCGTGTGCCTCCTCCTTGAGAGGCCAGGAGGGTGGCAACACAAGAACGGACCTTCCCTGCAGTGGCTCCCCATCTGCAGAATGCTCTCCCCAGGGAAGTTCACCTGGTGCCTCCATTATACAGTGGTACCTCTGGTTATATACTTAATTCGTTCTGGAGGTCCGTTCTTAACCTGAAACTGTTCTTAACCTGAAGCACCACTTTAGCTAATGGGGCGTCCCACTGCCGCCGTGCTGCTGAAGCACGATTTCTGTTCTCATCCTGAAGCAAAGTTCTTAACCCGAGGTACTATTTCTGGGTTAGCGGAGTCTGTAACCTGAAGCGTCTGTAACCCGAGGTACTACTGTACACCTTTAGGCGCCAGGCAAAAACGTTTGATTGACATCCTATGCCCTTTTAAAATGTGGTTTTTTGGGGGAGGGGGTTGTTGTTTTTATTTTGATTACCGTAGATTCCGGTGTATTAGGTGACTGGGCGCATTAGACGACCCCCCAAATTAGCAGCTGCAATTTGGGGATTTGTCTTATAAGCCCAGTCGCCTAATACGCTGGGCAGCTCCGTGCCAGGAGAAAGCCGCCTGGCGCAGAGCTGAGCCTGCCGCTCGCTGCTGCTGCTTCCAAAGCAGCAACTGGGGGGGGCCTCCGCTCTGCGCCACCCATACCTGGCGTATAGGCGACCCCCAACTTTTTAACCTCTTTTCCGGGGTTAAAAAGTCGCCATATACGCCAGAATCTACAGTATATATTTTGTGATTTTATATTTCTGTTTTGTTCTATGAACCACCCTGAGAACTCCAGGTATAGGGTGGTATATAAATTCAATTAACAACTACTACTACTACTACTACTACTACTACTACTACTACTACTCTAATAGAAATTAGCAGGCATCCTAGAAAACTAGACTAATTGTAAGACCATTTCCCCCATCAACAGCATTTCCTGATACTTGGAGAAGACACTGCTCCCGTTTTAGTAACTGTCTAATGAAACAATTGAAGCATCTATAATTATCATAAGCATTAACTACAAGAGAGGAAAACACACTTCTAGCATTAAAAAGGTATGTCTTCCGATTGATAACAGAATTATTAATTGGTTTACAGTGTTTTAATCACTTGGGTTTCATTAATGTTTTGTGGCAGAATAACAGGGTTAGCAATTGATGCAATTACATGAGCCCCCACCCGTCCCCTGCCCACAGGAAAGCCCTGTATGAATGGCTGTTTCACTTAAGAGAAATGTAAGCAGGAGTCAGCAGTACAAACCTGTTCAGACAATTAAAAGTATTCAGGTTTATGTTGGCAAAATGCCAACATGCTGGAGACAGAGGCAAATGCTCCTTTTGACACAGCTTAACTCTGTTCAATCTGGCTTGGGACAAGATGTGATTCACCAGCCCAGCCAACGACTCAAACAAAGCCTTGGCAAAATTAAATTCAGAAGATACTTTGATGATTTAGAAATGTTTAAATTCTCAGCTCCTGCAAACAAAGCCCAGAGGTGAAACAAATAAGCTAAAAGGTAGTAGCATTTCATTGGGAAAAAGTACACCAAAAAAGCTAAAAAAGAAAAGCAGAAAAGCAAACAAACCAGCAATTGCATGTGTTATAGTCACGAAAGCAAGTTTTGTAGAACCCTTAGTTGCAAACATGACCCTATTTACTAGCAACCGTTTCCAATTCTGTGGAATTATTTTTGGTATGGGCTGCTGCTCCCTGTGTTGCTGATCACTGCTCGCTTTTGAGTTTCTGCAGACTGACTGTATCTCTCTGGTCAGGGTTCACATTTTTTTTTATCTATAGTGTTCACTATTGCTTTTAGTACTTTTGTCATTACCTACTTATAAGAAAAGTGGGGCATACATTTTTGCAATAAATAAGCAAACAACTGAATTATTGCAACACTTAACTGTGACTGAAATGAATTTGCATTTACTTAGTTTTCTCCTGGTTACATTATTATTTTGCCCTTCCTCCAAGGAGCTCAGGGAAGCTTATGTGTTTTTCCCATTTTTACCCTCACAAGAAGCATTTGATTGAAAGTGAGGCCGATAGAGAGAATGGACTTAAAGATGCCCAATCAGGCATGGATTTAAACCCAGGTCTCTTCCTCTCCAATACTAACCACTATATCAGAGTGGTTTTCTGCCCAGAATGGAAACTGGGGAAAGGATGCAGCAATCCTGTAGCTCACTCACAATTACTTAACTTTGGTAAGCAAGTTATGTCTGTACTGCCTTATGTCTGGCTGATTTTGTGGCTTTTAAATGTGTTTAAATGTGTTTGTGTTTTATGCTTTTTGTATTTTTCTGTTGTGAACTACCCTGGGATCTTCAGATGATGATGATATTAATATTAATAATAAGAAGAAGTAATCAATGTAAACAGAGCCCAAACTGCAACATTTTCAAATTAAATTACACATCCAATGCAGCAGCTGCATTAATAAACTTAGATATTACTTTCTATCAATACCATGGGACGACCATCCGTCATGGATGCTTTAGCTGAGATTCCTGCATTGGAGGGGTTGGCTACATGACGCTTGGGTTCCCTTTCATCTCTGCAATTCTATGATTCTAAATCCAACTAAGTCATACTCACAATGGAGGTAAGTTACTTATGCATTGTTTAGAATGTGTTGATGCTGAGCATCACTAATGTTAGATAGCCACCAGGGAGATCTTGACAAAACGCATCTGGTCTAAGGCTATGGCTTTAAAATACATAAATTCATAGTCGTCAGTGCCCATTAAAGATATCCCCCTTTGATGTTGTGAAGGAGGAAAAAATCATGTAATTGCACTTATTATTTACTCTCTCTTTCTAGTCATCTCCCAAACCTGTGAGATTCTATCAGCAAATTGGGTGTACCAGACAGACAGGCATGGGTGGGTAAGAAGGGAGAGGCAGAACTATGAAAAGCTCTTAAGTCAGGGATGAAAAGCTTGACCTTTATCTAGCAGGAGAAAGGAAGGATTCGGAGAGAGACATGACATGATTAGAGTGACAAGCAAGGAAGTTGATTTTCAAGTTTGCACAAAGTCAGTGAGAAGTAGCTTTTGTATGTTCTGCAAATATTTATCTTCACTAAATTCTTGCCCTGGGCTATCCTTTGCCCCTTAATTATCTTCTTTGATTAGTTCATAGTTTTCCTGTTGCTGGCTGGCAAGTGATTTTTCATTTCTTTGGCTAACTCAAGATGCTAAGCACCATTTTTCAGTCCAACAGCAGGATTAATTTCAAATTTGCTTTGCTATTTTTTCGCATATGAGGTTTGCTTTGCTCAGAAGGGCACTATTTCCTGTTTTCCTTCAGTTCATGTTTTACCTCTAAAGGTGAGTACATTTTAGAATGTTGTTTCTAAATGCTGGTAAAAGCTGCTTAACTAGAAAGTGACATTATGAAGTTAGTTCAGATAAGCAATCTATTTCTTCATCAAACCAAAACCGCTATCAAAATCTTAGGAAAGTAGAAAGTTTTATATGCAGTCTGCAAGAGAAAACCACAGGCAAATCACATCAATTGACTTCATTAGTGCCATGCCATTTGCCTACAATTTAGAATTTTGTTCGTCAGTCACCAATTTGCTGTGTGCATCTTGAAGCACTATTTTGATAGCGTCACATACACGTTAATATGGAATAATTTACTTTGCTATATATCAGCAGTAACAGCACCTGCTTAATGGCTTCAGGTTATAAATATTATTAATAAGACCAAGAAAACTTCTTAAGAGAATAGATATCTCATTGATCAAGGGCTGTCCCTTCATTCACCTCTGCCATTACGGGTAGTTGCATATTCTGGCTTTGATTTAAGATCTAACAACTGGGTCCACTTACTTGCTTGTCCTCAATTTTTAATATATTATTATTTTTAAAATGTTACCATTTTCTTAATTTCTGAAGTGTGCTTAACATTACAAGTTCTTAAATTGGGCAGGTTTTGCTTTATGATGTGTCTTACAATAAAGGTTGCAGAACAGCTACAAATGCATACTTAAATGAATGATGTGGGCAGCTCACCTCCAAGCCTATGTTGTAGATGGATTAAGAGCAGGTCTTGCTCTTCAACCTTTTACTTGCCTCCAGCTAATTAATTTCTTTAAATTTGAAATCTAATCAAGTTCCATTTTAACAATCTCCAACTATTTCTTCATCTAACAATTCCACTTACAACACAGCCCTATGCATGTTTACACAAAAGCAAGTCCCACTTGGTTCCAAGGAGCTTACTTCCTAGTAAATTGTGTTTAGAATTAAGCACTTAAAACCAAGAAAAAGAATCTTCTCACATTCCACTGATTATAACCTCTTTAATTTACGAGCCATGAGCAATCTCCTCCTTAATATGCACAGTATTTACCATTGCTGCCAATGTGCCAAGTAGTAAGCTAAAGTACAGCAAGAGATGTGTAATTAAAATTAAATGTACATACACTTAAACCTCTAATCCTAAGGATGCACGCACATTGTTTAGAGTTAGTTTAAGCCTACTCTTTCAGTTTTACCAGATTCTCAAAGTAGGGTACAATTTAAATATTTTTGCAGTAGAACTAAAATTGCAAGCAGAGACAAAATTAAATCAAGGGTCAGCATTGGAAACAACAACTACAGGTAAAAAGCCTATCTAAAAAGGAAAGGTCTTCAAAACCTGCTCAAAAGGGGACATTTTTTCCCAATTGCCCCACAGTGCTAAGAAAGTGATTCTCAACAGGGCTTAATTCCAGTTCAGCTACAAATTATTCTATAGGCTACATTTGCTGCTCAAAGAACAAAAAAATAATAACCTTACTGGTCACAGAAACTAAAAACAAGCCATGTTATTGTACAGCTGATGGTATAAAGAGAGAATATATTTTCAGTAATTCCCCCTCCCTCCTGCAGCATCCCCTGTCCCTGCCTCTCTGTTCTGGGGGCTTCAGTGGGAGGGGAAATTGCCAAATATTGCTTCCCTCCCCATTTTTACTGATGAAAGACTCACCATTAGTGGAGTGACACCATTGGCTACAACCCCAAAGGCTTAGCACTATGGTCTAAACCACCTGTCCCTGCTCTATAGCAGCCTTTGGCAACCTTGTGTCCTCCAGATGTTTTTAACTATGGCTGTGCTACCTGGAGCTCATGGGACTTGTAATGCAGAACATCCGGAGGGCACCAGGTTGGCAAAGGCACTCAAGACAATACTGCAGAGTCCTACTGAATGTAACATGCAAAATTATGCCACTGTAAATATCACACTTTAACAGTGAATAGTTGCAAAGATGCTAACTTATCTAAAAGATTTGTGTGCTAAATGATAAGCCTATTCATTGACATTGGCCACTGAGTTGAAAAATGAGGAAAATCCTGACATCAGAGGAACAGCTATGTGAATGCAAAACAATTTTTATTACAATGTAATAAAACAGACAACAAAGCTGCTGAACAGATTCACTGTCCTTTTGACAATTAAGAAGAGCTGTGCCAATATTTCATTGCTTATGATTGATTCCAACCAAGGGAAAGGAATCTTTTAAAGAGGAAGATATTTAACAAAATTAACAATATCAATTGTGTGTGTGTGTGTGTTGGAGCGGAGATGACCCTCTGATGGGGACACCGTTGCAGCGCCACGGCTCATGACAGAACGATGTCTCATTCCATCCTGAAACGCAGATGTCACATTTTAGGCCAATGACAAAGGGCAGGTCTGACAACTCACTTTCCATTTTAAGATATTTCTAACTTTTCCTTGTTGTGGCAGGCAACAAAATGGATTAAACCCAGCCTGGGGATTTGACACTCCAGCCGACAGGCTTCTATTTGTTGATTACTATTGATTTTCTTTGATACTTCATTTTAAAAATCAATAGCCAGGAAGAAAAATAGTCATGGTTTACACATACTTAAACATACTATTGTATGCTGGAAGAGGCTACAGTTTTGGCAGGGCTCTAGCATCCAATTACGAGGAAAGCTCTTAACAGGTGAAAGAAAGGGCTCTAGATCGATATTCAGTTTTCTTCTTCAATCAGAGAAAGTGGCCATAAATTAGGCTCATCAGTGTTATTTTCAAGATGTTCCTGAAACAAATAACTTCAAAAGGTTTTTTAAAAAATATTTTATAGCATTTTTTTTGAAGGACGAAAGAAAAAACAAGCTTTACATATGGCAAAGCTAGATGAATCTCCCCCAATACCTTGAGTTCATCCGTGCCTTCAGTTTCTTAGCCTTCCTTTTTGATTTCTGTCTCTCTTCACCATCTTTTAAGGGCTCTGCTGGGATTGAACTTTCTACTACTATGTCCACAATGTACTTCTTCAATGACAAATGCTCCTGGAGGAAATAAGGAATCAGTGTTTAACAGAGAAAGTATTGGGGGGTTTTATTTTAAAAAGCAATAAAATATTATTTCCACTGCATCAAAAAGAGACCATTTTAAAATGTTAAAAAACTACCGGTACATGCTTAAAGAAAATATGCAAGATGATAATGAAAAATGATAGAAGAATCGCAGGCTCAAGGCCAGTTCAGAAATTCAGTTTTGCTCCCACGCCATGCTTGGCAGATGAAGGCATGAATTGTGTTCTCCAGTACCCACCATCGCTGCAGCTGAACCATGAGCCACCATGATCATGGGAAATGGACAAAAAGTGGGTTATGTAACATTTCTACATGAAAATCTAACAGTATTGCAAATACCTTTATTAGGAATAACTAATCTATTACAAAGCAATGACCTAGCTCTCAAGTTAATGAACTCTTTCCTTGAGGTTTGAGGTCAGGAATCTGTTGAACGGATTCAAGTACAGTGGTACCTCGGGTTACATACGCTTCAGGTTACACACTCCGCTAACCCAGAAATAGTGCTTCAGGTTAAGAACTTTGCTTCAGGATGAGAACAGAAATCATGCTACGGCGGCACGGCAGCAGCAGGATGCCCCATTAGCTGAAATGGTGCTTCAGGTTAAGAACAGTTTCAGGTTATGAACGGACCTCCGGAACGAATTAAGTACTTAACCTGAGGTACCACTGTACTCATGTTGAATAGATCAAAAGGTACTTCCTCCCAAACGTACGTTTATTTATATTATTTTTAAAGGAAGATTTATAAACCACTTAAATCACATACATGGTGTACAACAGGAGCATGGAACTTTTTTCACCCTGAGGGCCAAATTCCCTTGTGAGCATCCTACCAGGCATGGGATACCAGTGATGAGTGTGGGCAGAAGCAAAAACCGTCAGAGCAACAGATGTGACGCTGGCTTTTGGTCAGGAGGCCACACTCAAGTCATGCAAATTCAGAGGTTTCCACCCACACCTCTCTCCATCTGGGCAAGGAAGAGGCATCATCACAGGCTAAGGACTTATTCTAGGCACACAAAGGCACTCAGAGAGGGAGAGGAACAAGACCAGGACTGCAGGCAAGCAGGTGCCCCAAGTCAAAAACTGGTCTGGTTCAGCACCTGACTGGAGTCAGCAGCTTTTTGGGAATGGGTGGAACTCAACTGGCCCCTCATGTCACCTGGTCCTTGCTGCACTGTTAGCTGCAATACCACCCCTGGCCATCTGCAGTGATGGTGCTCCAAGCCAGAAGCTCCCTTTTCCTGCCCCCAGCCAACGGTGGTGCAGAGAGTAAATAGTGGCTGGACTTTGCTGGTTTGATGCCCCTGGTGTCCTACTGACAGGTAGAAACAAAAATGTACATCAGCCCCTTGGGTTGTCAACCTGTAATTAAGCTCCCTGGCATTACTCCCTATTTATTTTAGTTTCTTCTGAAAGCAGAAGGAAGGAAATGTTAATCCCCTTCTCTGAAACAGGTACCTTCACATGTGGGTCACCACCAAATCTAAGGTGACATTACCTGTCCCCCCCGTATGCTCAGCAACAACTGATAAACACTCTGCCTGTTAGGTGGAAATTATGAATGAGGTATGACCTCCTCTAACTCCTCACGTGTCTTTCCTGATCTAATCTGAGACCCAACAGACATCTCTATCCGAACGATAAGAATACAGCACACACATTCATTCATCTTAACGGGCGCTTGAACAAAAAGGGGTTTCCCAGAGTTCTCGGCTTTCAGCTGCAGCAGCTCAGATTAATCTCAAACTTCATCTTTCTAAATCAGAAGCAGAATAATAACACGTTGCATCACATCCAACTGTCACTTCTTCAAGAAGCAGATCAAAGTGGGGGATTATCAGCAGGGGCAGATCTAATATCTAAAGTGGGAGGGGGGAGAAAAGGACATCCAACCAGAAGCTCAAAAAGTATCAAATATCAATGGCAGATTGTGAATCTTGGAGCTGCCATGCGGTGCTATGCTTCACTGGCTATCACGTCCAGCTAAATTCACGGAAATCTACCTTGTGAGCACTTCACTTATTGGAAACTTAGCAAAGTTCAACACAGAAAAAGATGGTGTCCGCGTATGCAAAGTAATTGGAGGTCCTACAGTGGTATGATATTCAACAAATTGTGCTAATCTTCCTCAAGCTTTTACTTAAGGAGAAATATAGCTTGCAAGGAAGTCTCATGCACACTCTGTTCCAGATAAGATAAGAGTTGAGACCCAAACAGAATTAATGTTGTCCAGTTTTTTTCTTTTCGTAGATCAAATCAACAGGACATACCACCAACACTTTTGAAAGTCCCACTGGTTTAAAAATTAGTTTGCCATGCAGAACTGGGAGCAGGGAGGGGGCAGTTTGGTCTGAGAAGTCCCACAGGCCCCATGGACACACAGACCTGGCCCTGCTGTTCTTGCAATCCTGGGCATCTTTGTTTAATTGTTTATTTTATCACCAACCCCACTTATGTATGTAGTTTTTGGAAGTAAAAGGAGATAAAACTGAATGTTTAAGTGACATGAGATACTGCTCTACCCCTTCATATTATCATAGCCGTTGACATACAGCTTGTCTGGTTCTGCAATATATGGGTCACCTGCTATTAAAAAACGATAAATGCCCCAACCTCCCATTGAAATCAGGAAGCCATCAAGCCTTTATCAATCCCACATGGGCACAAGCCGAGCAAAGGGAAACACTGTTAAGTTAAACTTCTGCTTAAATTTCCCATCAAAGTCAAATGTGCTTAAAAGACTCATTCAATGGAAAGTTATCCTTTCTAGACTGTGCCCTACAAATACCATATATAATGGTTTTAGCCCACATCTAAAGGAAAGCCATTAAATCTAGGTTGATTTTAACTATATTTCATAGCATTCTTCTTTCTGTCACTTGACAAAGAGAATCATCCATCTTTTGTTTAGTTTATAAATATTTGCAGAAATACTTCTTGATGCCCTCTTCTAGACCTCAGGAAATATACTGCAAAATGTCAGGTTCTATTTCCTAAAGCATTACTTAACATTTATCAAACACCTAATAGACTACTGTGCACAAAAGTAAACTGTAATAGTCCCTCATCCAAAGGCCTACCCTTTAAGACATGCACAGGGGTCATGTGACATTTACTATTTTTAATAGTTTTAACTGTTAACTTTTTAACCTGGCATGTTTTGTTGTATATTTCAATTATGGTTGTTTTTAATGCTTTGATGGAATTGTTTTACTGTGAATTTTAATTATGTATGGATGTTATGGTAATTTTATACTTGTAAACAGCACAGAAGTCAGTTTTCCATGTAAGTAATATATTAATTAATAATTTCAAATTTCAATAGCAGAAGGTAGGGAAGAAAAACCTAGTGCATTCTGTTTCATGTGTGAGTACACTAACACTTTCTGAAGAAGTGTTTCTATAATATTCTGGTAAGCAAAGGCAACACTTAGTATTGTAAACTCTGGAAACAGCAGAGGTTATTTGAAGCAAATACTTCTTAGAAACATCAGTGATCACTTTTATGATTACACCTTTATCATAAAAGCGAAACATGACTGAATCGCATTTGAAAGCCCCACATGGTATTGCTATGAAGCTGGAAGAGATTTTGAACACAAAAATGGCTTATAGGAAGTGAAAAATGACACACACACACACACAAAATGGAAGATGCTGAATATTGTTTTGGTTCTTTATATTCTGCTAAGGACAAAAAAAATTACTGATGTGCATAAATACTTTCATGAATGATATATAAACTCAGATTTATGTAAACTTCATTATTCTAATGCATTTATAATCATCTGAATGCATTAGAATAGAAAAGTTAGACTTTACACTTCAGATGAAGCTTACAAATAGATTACAGCTCGGCATATTAAAAAAGCATTTCAAACAAAGAAATGATAATTTCCCGGAAAATGCATGTCAGCTGTCTTATTAACAAACTTTCCCCAGCTAGCACAACAAGAGCAGGCTGGGGCCCGGGGAAAACTGCGTGCCAGAGGCCACCCTGGGGAAAAACAAATGCAGTACGGGCCCTCCTCTGCTGGGAAATATTATTATTGTTGTTGTTGTTGAATTATTATTATTGTTGTTGTTGTTATTATTATATTTCATATTTTTAATATTATCATTATCATACTTTCTTCTTCTTCTTCTTTGAAGAACTGTAATCGTGTCCATGCAGGAGGCCTGAACCACTGAAGGGACGCAGCCTTGGCCCAAACCCAGGGACCTGATAACCCTCTGAGCCCCGCAGTGAAATAAAAAACTGCCCATGAGTCAAAATTACTACCAATACATTCTTCATTCTTTAATTATATAAATAACCCCCTTTTTTCATAAAACCATTAGTTTTTGTTTTTTAATTCATTGTTACACATTTTCTATAATTACTCACTTTTTTTACTATTCTTCATTTTTAAACTATATTTTTTTATCCCTTCTTAATTTTTAATATACAGTTGTACCTTGGATCCTGAACGCCTTGCAAGTCAAACGTTTTGGCTTCTGAATGCCAAAGTAAGTGTTCCGCTTTGCGAAAGTTCGAACATCTGACGCGGCTTCCGAGTGGCTATAGGGGCTTCCTGCAGCCAATTGGAAACCGCACCTTGATTTCTGAACATTTTGGAAGTCGAACGGACTTCTGGAACGGATTCCGTTCGACTTCCGAGGTACCACTGTATGTATATTTATATACCACTGTATATATCTTTTAAATTATTTTCCCCCTTTTTAAATTTTTTTCATTTAAAAGTCTGCTCTCTCACTCTCACTACATCTTATTTCTACCTTTTATTTTTTAGATTCCAACACCTCAACATTTTTAATATTAATTTAAACTTTTTAAAGTCCCTACGTTTTCATCCCCCTCTCCTGCTTTTTTTAATCACACGTTATTACACTCTTCTTTTCCACTTCTTTCTCCCCCTCTCAATAGACAAACAAATAAAAAGATCACATACACACACTTCCCCATGAATGGAGGCTCACAACATTATACAGGAGGCAGCAACGAAAACCATCCCAATGAAAAGGAAATGCAAGAAAGCAAAGTGGCTGTCCAACGAGGCTTTACAAATAGCGGGTGAGAGAAGGCAAGCAAAATGTGAGGGAGATAGTGAAAGATACAGAAAATTGAATGCAGATTTCCAAAAAATAGCAAGGAGAGACGAGAAGGCCTTCTTAAACGAGCAATGCAAAGAAATAGAGGAAAACAATAGAATGGGAAAAACCAGAGATCTGTTCAAGAAAATTGGAGATATGAAAGGAACATTTCGTACAAAGATTACCATAATAAAAGACAAAAGTGGAAAGGACCTAACAGAAGCAGAAGACATCAAGAAGAGGTGGCAAGAATACACAGAGGAATTATACCAGAAAGATATGGATGGCTCGTACACCCCAGGTAGTGTGGTTGCTGACCTTGAGCCAGACATCCTGGAGAGTGAAGTCAAATGGGCCTTGGAAAGCACTGCTAATAACAAGGCCAGTGGAAGTGATGATATTCCAGCTGAACTATTTAAAATTTTAAAAGATGATGCTGTCAAGGTGCTACACTCAGTATGCCAGCAAATTTGGAAAACTCAGCAGTAGCCAGAGGATTGGAGAAG
Source organism: Podarcis filfolensis (assembly GCF_964270895.1). Lineage (NCBI taxonomy): Eukaryota > Metazoa > Chordata > Lepidosauria > Squamata > Lacertidae > Podarcis > Podarcis filfolensis. The sequence continues at coordinate 1,869,790 of NC_139610.1, read as the reverse complement.
ATCAGTCTACATCCCAATCCCAAAGAAGGGCAGTGCCAAAGAATGCTCCAACTACCGCACAATTGCACTCATTTCACACGCTAGCAACGTTATGCTTAAAATTCTGCAAGGCAGGCTTAAGCAGTATGTGGACCGAGAACTCCCAGAAGTGCAAGCTGGATTTAGAAGAGGCAGAGGAACCAGAGACCAAATTGCAAACATGCGCTGGATTATGGAGAAAGCTAGAGAGTTCCAGAAAGACATCTACTTCTGCTTCATTGACTACGCAAAAGCCTTTGACTGTGTCGACCACAGCAAACTATGGCAAGTTCTTAAAGAAATGGGAGTGCCTGATCATCTCATCTGTCTCCTGAGAAATCTGTATGTGGGACAAGAAACTACAGTTAGAACTGGATATGGAACAACTGATTGGTTCAAAATTGGGAAAGGAGTACGACAAGGCTGTATATTGTCTCCCTGCTTATTTAACTTATATGCAGAATTCATCATGCGAAAGGCTGGGCCGGATGAATCCCTAGCCGGAATTAAGATTGCTGGAAGAAATATCAATAACCTCAGATATGCAGATGACACAACCTTGATGGCAGAAAGTGAGGAGGAATTAAAGAACCTTTTATTGAGGGTGAAAGAGGAGAGCACAAAATATGGTCTGAAACTCAACATCAAAAAAACGAAGCTCATGGCCACTGGTCCCATCACCTCCTGGAAAATAGAAGGGGAAGAAATGGAGGCAGTGAGAGATTTTACTTTCTTGGGCTCCATGATTACTGCAGATGGTGACAGCAGCCACGAAATGAAAAGACGCCTGCTCCTTGGGAGAAAGGCGATGGCAAACCTAGACAGCATCTTAAAAAGCAGAGACATCACCTTGCCAACAAAGGTCCGTATAGTTAAAGCCATGGTTTTCCCAGTAGTGATGTATGGAAGTGAGAGCTGGACCATAAAGAAGGCTGATCGCCGAAGAATTGATGCTTTTGAATTCTGGTGCTGGAGGAGACTCTTGAGAGTCCCATGGACTGCAAGAAGATCAAACATATCCATTCTTAAGGAAATCAGCCTCGAGTGCTCACTGGAAGGACAGATCCTGAAGCTGAGGCTCCAAGTCTTTGGCCACCTCATGAGAAGAGAAGACTCCCTGGAAAAGACCCTGATGCTGGGAAAATGGAGGGCACAAGGAGAAGGGGACGACAGAGGACAAGATGGCTGACAGTGTTCTTGAAGCTGCTAACATGAGTTTGACCAAATTGCGGGAGGCAGTGGAAGACAGAAGTGCCTGGCGTGCTCTGGTCCAGGGGGTCACGAAGAGTCGGACACGACTAAACGACTAAACAACAACAACAACATACTTCCCCAACCATTTTCAATAGCACTCTCTCTTCTTTCTTGTCTTTTATCTCATCCTCCTCCATTCTCCCCAACTCCACCCATCCCTCAACAACCCCCACAACCACATGCACCCCTTGTTCTAATGACTATATACAAAAAATAAGCACACAAACAAAAATAGAGCTCACCCGCCTCCTCATCTCCACCTACCACATAAATGCAACAAACAAAATGTTCAGGTTAAAAAATAAAGGCAAACAGAAAAAGGCAAACTCATACTAACTAAAACAACATCCCCACCCCAATAAAACAATCAACAAATAGGCTAAAACCCAACAAATATCTAACATAACGGTGTCGCCAGAGCGTGCCAACACTCGCATCCCTACCCTAATACCCCAACAAACCAAAAATGTTGTTAACAATACTGACAACATTGTTTATAAACTTTACACCCAACACAAGCACCACAAAGGCACTTGACACCATCTCAGTGACCCACCCCCATCACAAGCGCAAGAGGGGACGGCCTGTTCTCAAACAAGGCCATCCATGCCAGCTGAGACACAGGACCAACCGGCTGGGAGCCAAATGGTCCAAGCTACCCCAAACAAACATCTATATAACGGCTACTTTCTATAACCTCCCCCCCATCTTCAGTCCATCCGTAACTCTAACCCCCTTCTTCCCCCACCCACCACACTATATGTCAGCACAACACACTAGGTTCAAGAAGACAATATACGGTGAGAAACAGGACAACCCAGATGGGTTGCTCAGCTGCCTCTCACTGTGGCCCAGACAACAGTGGCAGTAAGGAGAAGCAGCAGACCCCCTGCTCCTTGGTGCTCTGCCTGGCAAGCCAGCCGGTGGTAGCGATGAGGAGAAGAAAAGGAGCAGCAGCAGCAGCTAGGGAGAATGGCAGGGAGGATGGCCAGGGCAGGCAGGCCTCCTGCTCCAGGGCCTTCCAAAGCCTGGAGCCAGGCAAGAACATCCCAGAAAACAGTGACAGTTGCAACAGATTCCGGTACCCCAAAGCTGGTCCTCTGAAGCTTTGTATATCATCTTCTATCTAGTGAAATCATTACAGAAGAGTTCTCCTTGGGACACTGTAACAAAAAATTCCTACTTAAAAACCCCCAGTATCAGCTGACTGGGCCTTTTACTCCTAGTGTAATTCCAGCTTAGATCAGAGTTCATGTGTTCAGAATTGATTTAAAATCAAGACAAATTGTATCACCAAGCCTCTATTTAAATCAATTACTTTAATCAACCTCTCCATTAGTAGTTCATTTTTTAAAGAAAGCACATTCTCATTTGTTCAGTCAAACACTGATTTACAACCAAACAGAACTTCTGCATGACATGAAGTAGCATTTTGTACTATGAATGAGGTTCATGCTTCCACTTTTTATGTGTAATCATTGTGCTGGATGCTTGCAGATTTTTATGCTATTAAGATGGTTTAAGAAGATTAAACATAATATTGTTTCTGGGCAATCCAGAGCAACACACGTTACCACTGCCCTCTGCTAGGTCCTATGCCAGGATGCCCTTCATTCAGATCCAGTGTATTTTTGACTCCCTTAAGGAACATGAAATCATAGAACTGTAGAGTTGGAAGGGATCCGAAGCATCATCTAGTCCAACCCTCTGCAATGCACATGCAGGATGAAATGTGGCTCAAAGCACAGAAAAGGTAAAGAGATACCACATTGCATCAGTTGAAACATGGTCAGAAAGGAAGGTTAAAGGGATCAGATACCAGGTGATGGGAAATAGCTTTGCCTGAGACCCTGGAGAGCTGCTGCCAGTCATGGCGGACAATATAGGGCCCGGTGGACAAATAGTCTTGCCTAGTATGTGGCAGCTTGTTGTGTCCCATAAAACTCAAACATACTACAGGAGATTACATCAAAGAAAGAAAATGAAGTTCCAAGGAGCACAAGCTACAATAAGAAGATAATGGAGTTTAGGAGGAGGATTCTTAACCGTCACCATTTTTACGCCTCTTTTATAAACAAGTGATCCAAAACTAATCTAAAGAACAAAATCAGCAATCCTGTCCCCCTGCCCTGGATGAAAATCTACAGAACAGATCATGACAATCCTCAAATGGCATTGCTGTATGATTGCTAATGAAACAACTTTAAAAATCGGCCAGCTCTTTGTCAGTAGATTTTCTCTTGATCAAGATAAATACCACATAATCTGCTGGCTCCTTTGGTAGCTCAGGGAACCCTATGGAAGCTCCCCATTGAGCTTTCTATCCAGCAAAGTGCCTTTGCTTCTCAGCAGGCAGCTATTATGCGTACAGGGCTTAAAACAAAAATGTGTCAAAGATCAACTGTATGTTACCTGAAGTATCAAGTGCACAAGGTGAAAGGTGAAATTTCATTAGGTCAGAGGTGGTATAAATAAAAATCTTATATGCCAAAGAAGAAAGGTCATTTAATATGAAGACATTGGAGATGACAAGCAATAACTTTAAGTAGGAATAGTGTGTTCCTACCTTCATTGATTAAAAATAAAATGGGAAGCACTGACAACAAAGCATACCCACAAACACATTATTTACCCTGTGCTTTGAAATCTTACCCCAAGTCATCATCATTTCATTTGTATGCAACCTATCCTCAAAATCATGATAACAAAACATCCCAAAATCAACAACTGCAAGAAGAGTTTCATAAGAGGAATAATAAAAAGCAACAGAGAACAAATGCAGCAGCATTCCAAACAACAACATTTCATTTCAACAGCATTTCAATACAACATACCATATTTTTCGCTCTATAGGACGCACCTTGTTTTAGAGGGGGAGAACAAGAAAAAAAAATCTCCTCCTCTCTGCTCAGCGCCCCTTCAGCGAAGCGGCAGGAGAAACAGAGCCCCTTCCATTTCTCCTCCCACTTCGCTGAAGGGGCGCTGCGCAGCTCTCCCTCTCTGCTGAAGCCAGGAGAGTCTTGCTTTCCTGGCTTCAGAGAAAGGAACCTAAAGCCTGCGGAGCGCAGCGGGAGCTCGTGCTGCGCTCCGAGGGCTTCAGGCAGCTATCCCTGAAGCCTGGAGAGCGAGAGGCGTCAGTGCACACCAACCCCTCTCGCTCTCCAGGCTTCAGTGAAAGCAACGCAAAGCCTCCGGAGCGCGGAGGAAGCGCTCCCTCTGCGCTTCGGAGGCTGTGTTGCTATTGCTGAAGCCAAGGAGCCTGCATTCGCTCCATAGGACGCACACACATTTCCCCTTGATTTTTGGAGGGGGAAAAGTATGTCCTATAGAGCGAAAAATATGGTACATCTCTTGGTGGTAACAAAAACAAGGGAGTTTGAAATCAAATCAATTTATTTTGGTCACTGACCAGAATGCAACCTATACAACAACAGAGAGCATACAAACATAAATAGATTAAAATTAAGCTCTATGACCTAATACACAATAAATAACTCAGATATAAAACTACTAAGATATATAGTTGTTTTAGCGGCAGCTAAAAAAGCCAATGCAATTCTGGGCTGCATCAATAGGAGTATAGCATCTAGATCAAGGGAAGTAATAGTGCCACTGTATTCTGCTCTGGTTAGACCTCACCTGGAGTACTGTGTCCAGTTCTGGGCACCACAGTTCAAGAAGGACACTGACAAACTGGAACGTGTCCAGAGGAGGGCAACCAAAATGGTCAAAGGCCTGGAAACGATGCCTTATGAGGAACGGCTAAGGAAGCTGGGCATGTTTAGCCTGGAGAAGAGGAGGTTAAGGGGTGATATGATAGCCATGTTCAAATATATAAAAGGATGTCACATAGAGGAGGGAGAAAGGTTGTTTTCTGCTGCTTCAGAGAAGCGGACACGGAGCAATGGATCCAAACTACAAGAAAGAAGATTCCACCTAAACATTAGTAAGAACTTCCTGACAGTAAGAGCTGTTCGACAGTGGAATTTGCTGCCAAGGAGTGTGGTGGAGTCTCCTTCTTTGGAGGTCTTTAAGCAGAGGCTTGACAACCATATGTCAGGAGTGCTCTGATGGTGTTTCCTGCTTGGCAGGGGGTTGGACTCGATGGCCCTTGTGGTCTCTTCCAACTCTATGGTTCTATGATTCTATAAGTTAAAACCCTAATCACTAATTTAAAACATATTAAGACATCAGCTGTTAGATTCATTCAAAGCTTGTCTCCTTAATTTTATAGCAGCAGCACAGAATTTAGCAACTTTTAATGTAATCTCTGTTTCCTGTCTCCTATTAAGTATTTTAAGTAATAATCATCAGTTCTGCTTGGGGTTTGCTGCATGATTGGAGTGATAAACGTAGAGCATATAACTTTGTAGTAATGACAATGTAATAGGGCATGAGTAGCAGTTTCAACTTCCTTCAAACCACACAGGCATTTTTGCTTTGAATATGGTTTGCCTTCAAATCTGCCCTGCAGTAATTCTGATGAAAGAACATTAAATATGGCAGGGATAAAACCTGTTCTAAATTTGGGTCAGCTGCTTTGTGCTTCATTTCAGAAGTAAAAGTGATACACAAATATAATCCCTGGATGTGTAAATTCTAGGTAGAAATAGTCCCCATTCCCATAGACTCTCAAACTACATCTATCTATCTATCTAGTATTTCTGACCTAACATTTTGAAATTTTGAATCTGCGAATAAATGTGGGAAATTGTTGGCTTGGCAATTAAAATAGAGACAGAAGCAAAGTACTATTACAAACATTGTATCTGATGGAAAATCTATGGAAAACCCTGCAGATATAAGAAAATGTTTTCAGAAATACTTTAAACAGCTGTATAAAAAAGGTAAAGAAGATAAGGATAAAATTGAGCAACTTCTTGCGGCGAATGAAATGCAGAAAATTCCCGAGGATAAAAGGTTCCTACTAAATGGCATGATTACAAGACAGGAGGTTGAGATGGCAATAAATAAGGTGCAGTTAGGCAAAGCCCCAGGACCGGATGGTCTTTCTGCAAAATATTATAAAATATTGAAAGATTGGCTAATTCAACTGTTGGCAGATGTGTGTAATAAGATTTTAAGAGGGTACAAAGCTCCCGAAACCTGGAAACATGCATTTATCACTCTAATTCCAAAAATAGATCAAGATAGATCTGATGTAAAAAATTATAGACCAATCTCATTACTTAACGTGGACTATAAAATCTTCGCAAACATTTTGGCCAATAGATTAAAAAAGGTTCTATCAAATTATATACATAAGGACCAGGCAGGATTTCTTCCTGGGAGACATATGAAAGATAACATTAGAAATATAATTGATATAATAGAAAGGTTGGAAGTGAAAAGAAATTGTAAAGCAATGTTAATGTTTATTGATGCTGAAAAGGCCTTTGATAATGTTTCTTGGTTATTTATGATGAAAAACGTAGAAAGAATTAAGATTGGCCAGGAATTTTTAAATGGTATCAATGCGATCTATTTTGAACAAAAAGCAAAAATCATAGTTAATAATGTGGTCTCAGAGGAAATCAGAATTGAGAAAGGAACCAGGCAAGGGTGCCTGCTTTCCCCTCTGCTATTTATTTCTGTTCTGGAGGTTTTGCTAAACATGTTGAGGAAAGAGGAGGAGGTTAAAGGCATTGTAGTAGGATCCAAGCAATATAAATTAAAAGCCTTTGCTGATCACTTGGTTTTAACTTTACAAGATCCAGAAACCAGTGCAGTAAAAGCACTGGAGCTGATTCAAGAGTTTGGGCAGGTAGCAGGATTTAAATTAAACAAGAGCAAAACCAAAGTTTTAGAAAAAACTTAGCTAATGAGGAAAGAAAAACCCTTTCTGAAAGGACAGGCCTTTCTGTGAAAAAAGTTAAATATTTGGGTGTGAATTTATCGGTAAAGAATTTGAATCTCTATAAAGATAACTATGAAAAATTATGGAATGAAATCAAGAGAGATCTTGAGATATGGTCAAACCTAAAACTTTCAATGATGGGCCGAGTATTGGTGGTTAAGATGAATGTATTGGCGAAGATGTTGTTTTTATTTCAAGCTCTACCAATCATTGATAATGTTAAATGTTTTAAAGAATGGCAGAAGGCATTGTCTAAATTTATCTGGCAGGAGGAAAAACCTAGAATTAAATATAAATTACTTACAGATATAAAAGAAAGAGGGGGTTTTTCCCTACCAGACCTGAAGATATACTTTGAAGCTGCTGCCTTCTGCTGGATCAAGGATTGGATTCAATTAGAGAATGATGATGTGTTACATTTGGAGGGACTGGATAATCGATTTGGATGGCATGCATATCTATGGTATGACCAGATAAAGGCCCACAGTGGTTTTAAGAATCATGTAATTAGAAAGGTGTTATACAATATATAGACTAGATATAAAGATCTCTTAGTAAGAAAAACACCAAAATGGATTTCGCCAATGGAAGCACAGGCCCCCAAAAAGTTAAATATGGAAAACAAATGGTTGAGGTAATAAGATTTGTTGTTAGAGGATCAGGAAGGTTTTAAATTAAAACCATTTGAACAAATTAAAGATAAAGTGAACTGGTTGCAATATTATCAAATTAATGAATTATATAAGATGGATAAGAGAAATGGTTTTGCAACAGAAAAAACCAAATTGGAAACGGAGTTGTTAAATACTAATGATAAGAATATGTCTAAAATGTATAATTTGTTGTTGGAGTGGCATACAAAGGATGAACAAGTTAAATCGGTTATGACTGATTGGGCAAGAGATGTGGGACATAATATAATGATGGAGGATTGGGAGAGGCTATGGAGGAAAGGGGTTAAGTTCACTGCATGTACGATGTTAAAGGAAAATATTATGAAGATGATGTATAGATGGTACTTGACCCCTGTAAAACTAGCAAAGATTTATCACAATAGTGATAACCTTTGTTGGAAATGTAAAGAAAAAGAAGGTACTTTTTTCCATATGTGGTGGACTTGCCCCAAGGTGAAAGACTTCTGGGAGAAGATTTATAATGAACTGAAAAAAATGTTGAAATATACACTTATTAAGAAACCAGAGGCCTTTCTTCTTGGAATAACAGGTTTAGAATTGCCCAAGAAAGATGTTAAATTATTTTTGTATGCCACAACGGCCGTCCGCATATTACTTGCTAAAAATTGGAAAACATAAGAACTAACAACAGTGGAAGATTGGCAGATGAAGATGATGGACTTTTCGGAGCTAGCTGACCTGACTGGAAGAATCCGCGACCAGAAAGAAGAGGAGTTTCAAGAGGACTGGAGGAAATTCAAGGACTATTTGAATAAATATTGTAATATAAAAAATTAGAAATTACTTGAAAGAAACAAATAGGCCTAGGATTAAATTAACTTATAATCAAATAAATGGGATTTAGAATGTTAAGAAAAGTGAATAAGATAGACTATAATTGGAAATTGTTTTAGTTTAATAATGATATTGGAAAGGTGTTACTTTTAATTACAAGGAAACTCAGAAGGGAGGGATTTGAGGAAGTCAACCAAGATGTTTAAAAGGTTGGATTTGTGAAGAATTAAGTTTGTTGTTATGGTTTATCTGTTTATTGTCCCCCCCCTTTCCCCCCTTTCTTTCTTCCTTTTTCTTTTTCTGTTTTTGTGTATCATTTTGCTTTGTGGTTTGTGTTATCACTGTGGAAAATCTAATAAAAAAACATTTTTTAAAAATTGTTTAACCACCTATTAATTTGGGGAAGATTAGAAAGATTTCTAGGGAAAATATGAACATGACCTTAAAGAGGCGGAAAGAAAAAGGACAAAGACCTACCACTTCTTCGTCTGAAAGCTCCCGTCCTTGGATGCTGCTGTTTTCTCTCACTGCTTGTTGATGCTTTTTACCTTTAATATGGCTAAAGAGATAGACCTCTGAGGAAATCTGAAAAGGGATTTAAAAAAATAATCTGAGTAAAAGTACAGTGCAAAGAGGAGTCCTGCATTAAATTAGGCAGCAGTGTACGTGTCCTCCTTTTCTCCCACACAAGAGGGAGCTGTCCAACATGCCTTCCATTATAAACACATATAATATCTAAAAATGAAAAATACTCCTTGCTTCAGAAGTACCGTCTTACCCATAGGCAAAATTGATTACTCAATCATAAATAATGTTATTAATGAGTTGTTTTTTTTAAAAAAATTGAGTTGCATTGCTAGCGGAAATATTACACCAAAAACAAAACAAAAAACAAAGCAACCTTAGAACAATTCTGTAACGTAGGCTAGTACCATTGTATTATTATTATTACTATTATTATTATTATTATTATTGCCATCTTGCAGGTGACCTGTCTGTGCGTGTGCACACCTACACTTGTGAGAGGAAGCAGGAGTGGGGAATCGAGTGGCTGGCCTAAGAACCAGCTGAGGTGAAATCGAAACAGGGGACCTTCCTGTCTCACAAAACACTTCTTAGTTTAAGCTACTCTTCTGCAATAGTTTGAGATGTTGCATGGTAATTTATTTAATTCCATTTATTAATTTCTCCCCTCCAAAATATCTCAAAGTGATTTCCCAATAAAAACATCTGCAATAAAACCAATTTCATATAGCAATAAAAAATAGTGGGGTCAATTCAACTAAGGTATACTCCAGAGTAGGTGGACTGAAACTAATGACTCTAACTTAGTCAACCTGCTCATTAATTTCAATGGGTATATTCAGAGTAGGACTGCTATTGGATTCAACCCAATTAAAAACACTTTCAGATGTAAAAACAATTTCAAATCCAATATATACACAGACTGCGATACCCATCTCCACTCAAAAGGTTTGTTGAAAAAGGAAGGAGCAGATCATGCGCCACAGTCTGCACAAACTCAAGAGAATTATAAGCTCACCAAGACATTGCACAGTGAGCACTGCTTCTTCCGCTCATACGGTGTAAGCTTAGGGGCGTAGTCCGTATTTGCATGTCTTCCGCTGCTCAGCTCTGCTGCTTTTTCTTTCCTCTGCTCTATTTGCTCCATGTGCCTCCGAATGCTCTCATCATGCTGAGCAAAATCAGAAGTAGTAAACAGTGACATCAAAATGGTCAAAAACACAGCTAAAGGGCTTGACATCAAATCAGTGTAAAACAATGGCACTACTGGAAATAGCAAGTTAATTTAGAAAATCCTAAACATAAACAAATAGTTTGGGGGAATGGAGATGCAATTTTTCTCAGTGCCACACACCTTCCAATAAATTAACGGTAGAGTTTAGCTTTATTTTAGGTTAGTTTTGGCCTTATTTATTCCATCCTGCCTGTCTCTCCCCACTTTGCAATCCTTTTAAATGTTTCCTGTTAGTCCCACCTTCTAGAGCTCTGTTTGCTGTGATCTGCTTCCCATCCCCATATTTTGTCTCCATACTGAATCATTGTTGCTTAATGCGACTTAAGTGCAGAATCATTGTGACGCTTCCAACAGGGCTCGCAGGCGGACAAACTGGTGTTTGACTATCTTCCAGCAACGCCTATGACTTCCCCACGTGGCAGCTGTGCCCAAAAGCCTCGTGTGCCAACACTGGGAAGCAGGTTCTCATGACTCGCTGACCTGTGGACCAAAGACCTTCAAGATTTGACAATAAAGGAAGAACTAACTTTTCACAAGAAGGAGAAGCCAGAGAAGTTTGACCAAAACCAGAAAACCAGAGAGGGAGCTAACGTATTTGGAATGTTCTGCAGGCAGCTTTCTTCTGCCACACAACTGCTTTCTTCTACTCGGTCCTGATATCACTTTGTTAAACAAAAAATGCCAGAGATAAAGACAAGAACTCCACAAATAGCAACTAATTTTCAGGCTCTACCTTCAGCTGGATCTTTTTCTGCAGTTCTTCCATAGCTTCCTGCTGAGCTGCTGTCAGAGCAGCTAGCCTCTCTTCTCGATCTCTATGCAAATAAGAGGGTGAAGATAAAAACATTTTAAAAGATACAAAGAATTCACCCCATACCTTGTAATATATAGATATAGATCTCAAAGTGATTTACAATCAAGCAGTGTATAAAGCTTATTAAATAAATAAATAAGAATGCCCTCCATTTCCAAATGGAATAAAATGAACTGTGTCCAAGGCAGGAGCAGGTGGGGATGAAAGTGGGGCAAAACACACAACTGGGTTAAAAGCTGGCTGCAGCTTTTACTGACACACTTCTAAATAGAAAGCAGCACCCAGCTGCATCAGCTACAGGGCAGCAGGTGGCATTAGGCAAAAGCTGACACAGATCAACACCCTTGGCTTCCACCCTTATGCTTCAGGATTTGTTTGGGGGCCTAAAGGACCCAAGGCGCCAAAAGAAATGCCTCCCTTGAGGTTTAAAAGGATGCCTAACCTGCTTACCCCTTCTATGCAGAGTTCCTGGCCACTGTAAATAACACCAGCTGTGACAATGAATATTCCCGGCAGCGGATTACCAGGTCAACCCTCAAGAGCTCAGAAATGGATCCAATAGCTGAGAAAGACTGTTCCTTTTATTGTTTGAGAATTCAAAGACAAAAACCTACTGGACATCTGAAGCTGATGAAAAACACACACGGAAACTTCTGGTTTCAATAAAAAGTAATATATAAACAACTTTAGAGAAAACAAGGCTGGCAACATTAACCCCCGCTGTGTGGAAATGCCTTGGAGATGGCTGCAGCGCCTTGAGACAGCCAGGTTGTGTATCCAACAGAAGTGACCAGAGGAGGGATGACCAATGGGAGGAGCACAGAGAGAAAAAATGCCATGGTGCATCTGCAGGAGCACAACCGGATGCCTTCCGCTGCCCCAGCTGCAACAAAACATGTCTCTCCCATATCGGTCTCTACAGCTATAGCAGGCGCTGTAACTCTCCAATGGTTTGACTTCAGCCCCAAAGGCACACACCTCCGGTGTTTCCTGAGACAGACGGATGCCAACAACAACTATAGAGCACCTACATTGACCTCACAAACATTTATTGGTGTTGTTGCATGAATTGAATTGATGGGACTAGTATTCTTCAACTTCTTTGACATCTAAAATGTTCAGAAACCTTCCTGATAACCAATTCAATTTATGTTGTAGGCAGGGGGAATCCAAGCTGGCAGGTTGACAGACAAGACTCTTTCCACAACAATGCCTTAATGGATGTGTGAACTCTTCCCTGATATTTCTGCCCCACTGAACAGAGAGGAAGATTCAGTTACAGATAGGTAGCCGTGTTGGTCTGCCATAGTCAAAACAAAAAAAAAAATTTTCCTTCCAGTGGCACCTTAAAGACCAACTAAGTTAGTTCTTGGTATGAGCTTTCGTGTGCATGCACACTTCTTCAGATAAAGCTCATACCAAGAACTAACTTAGTTGGTCTTTAAGGTGCTACTGGAAGGGAAAAAAAAATTTTTGTTTTGAGAGAGGAAGATTATTTAGGACATTTTCTTGCAAAAGCAGATGTGCAAATTTTGCAAGGGCCAGGTTTCCCAAATGATCTGTTCTTATCGCAGCACATGAATGCATTGCGTCCTGTTTGAAGCCCTGTGTGGCTGGGCTGTGCTTATCACCATTCCTTGTCTAATTGATTTACTTAGGGCTGTCCCCACAGACAGCATCTTAAAAAGCAGAGACATCACCTTGCCAACAAAGGTCCGTATAGTAAAAGCTATGGTTCTCCCAGTAGTGATGTATGGAAGGGAGAGCTGGACCATAAAGAAGGCTGATTGCTGAAGAATTGATGCTTTTGAATTATGGTGCTGGAGGAGACTCTTGAGAGTCCCATGGACTGCAAGAAGATCAAACCTTAAGGAAATCTTTCTTAAGGAAATCAGCCCTGAGTGCTCACTGGAAGGACAGATCGTGAAGCTGAGGCTCCAAGACTTTGTTTTATATATATATATTATATTTTTATTAGTTTTCAAATACAAAAACAAATTTATACATTCCATACATCTTAATTATATCTTACTTATCTTTTTTGACTTCCCTCAATTTGTCTGCCATTCCTTCCTTTTGTTACCTTTTACACATTTCTGCCCTTATAACCCTTTCCCCTCACAGAGCTTCCTTAAAGCTTACAAACGTAATTTTATTATCACTCAGTTTTTGCATATATTGGATAAACTTTTCCCAATCTTCTGTAAATCTTTGATCTCGTCGATTCCGGATCCTTCCTGTCATTCTATCCAGTTCTGCATAGTCCATCATTTTAGTTCTCCATTCTTCTATCATAGGTAATTCCTCCTGTTTCCATTTCTGGGCCATCAATATTCTTGCTACTGTCACTGCATATAAAAATAACTTCTTTTCTTTCTTATTTATCTCATTACCTGTAATGCCTAGTAAAAATGCTTCTGGTTTCTTAACAAATGTATATTTCAATATTTTCTTCAATTCATTATAAATCATTTCCCAAAAGCATTTTACCTTCTTACATTCCCACCACATATGAAAAAAGGTACCTTCTTTTTCTTTACATTTCCAACATTTGTTACTTATCTTATACATTTTTGCTAACTTCACAGGTGTTACATACATACCATCGGTACATCATTTTCATAACATTTTCTTTTATAACTGTGCATGCAGTGAATCTTAAACCTTCTTTCCAAAGTCTTTCCCAGCTCTACCTCTCTTTTAAATCAGAACCAGTGAGGGCGGTGAAGGTCCTGTGTGAGTGTCTGGAGGCGGTTGGAGGATGGATGGCGGCTAACGGATTGAGGTTGAATCCTTACAAGACAGAAGTACTGTTTTTGGGGGACAGGAGGCGGGCAGGTGTGGAGGATTCCCTGGTCCTGAATGGGGTAACTGTGCCCCTGAAGGACCAGGTGCGCAGCCTGGGAGTCATTTTGGACTCACAGCTGTCCATGGAGGCACAGGTCAAATCTGTGTCCAGGGCAGCTGTTTACCAGCTCCATCTGGTACGTAGGCTGAGACCCTATCTGCCTGCGGACTGTCTCACCAGAGTGGTACATGCTCTGGTTATCTCCTGCTTGGACTGCTGCAATGCGCTCCACGTGGGGCTACCTTTGAAGGTGACTCGGAAACTACAACTAATCCAGAATGCGGCAGCTAGACTGGTGACTGGGGGCGGCCGCCGAGACCATATAACACCGGTCTTGAAAGACCTACATTGGCTCCCAGTACGTTTCCGAGCACAATTCAAAGTGTTGGTGTTGACCTTTAAAGCCCTAAACGGCCTCGGTCCAGTATACCTGAAGGAGCGTCTCCACCCCCATCGTTCTGCCCGGACGCTGAGGTCCAGCGCCGAGGGCCTTCTGGCGGTTCCCTCATTGCGAGAAGCAAAGCTACAGGGAACCAGGCAGAGGGCCTTCTCGGTAGTGGCGCCCGCCCTGTGGAACGCCCTTCCAGCAGATGTCAAAGCGATAAACAACTACCTGACATTCAGAAGACATCTTAAGGCAGCCCTGTTCAGGGAAGTTTTTAACGTGTGATATTTTACTGTATTTTTGGTTTCTATGGAAGCCGCTCAGAGTGGCTGGGAAGGCCCAGCCAGATGGGCGGGGTATAAATAATAAATTATTATTATTATTATTATTATTATTATTATTATTATTATTATTATTATTATATTATGCCCTATATCTTTGGCCCAGTCAATCATAACTGATTTTACCTCCTCATCCTTCGTACACCATTCCAGTAATATCTTATACATTTTTGCTAAGTTCTTATAATCATTATTCAATATTTCTGTCTGAAATTTTGATTCTTTATCAGCAAAACCCCTCTGATTTAAGTCTTTTCTAAACATCTCATTGATTTGAAAATAGTGCAGCCAGTCATTCACATAGTCCTTAACGTCTTCAAATGGTCTCATTTTCCATTTTCCTACACTTTTACACATTAACTTCTCATATGTCACCCAGCCCCCTGTCATATTGACTTTCTTCACACTTATCGCCTCCAACGGCGACAACCAATATGGAGTTTTTTGTTCCAACAAGTTTTTATATCTTTCCCACACTTCAATCAAAGACCTTCTTATAATATGATTTTCAAAACCTTTATGTACTCGTCTCTTGTCATACCACAAATACGCGTGCCACCCGAATCTATTATCAAAACCTTCAAGATCTAACACATCCGTGTCTTCTAATTTCATCCATTCCTTCAACCAACAGAGGCAAGATGCTTCGTAATACAGTTTCAAGTCTGGCAGGGCGAAGCCTCCTCTTTCTTTTGCGTCCGTCAATATCTTAAATTTTATCCTCGGCTTCTTACGCTGCCAGATATACCTTGAAATTTCTTGTTGCCAATTTTTAAAAATTGCTGCCCCTTTGATTACTGGAACTGTTTGAAACAAGAATAACATCTTCGGCTTATAATATGGATAAAAAAAACTGGTTTCCAGGTGGAAAAATCAAAATTGGAAACAGAACTGTTAGATCCCAAAACTAAGATACTACCAAGAATGTATAAATTGCTGTTGAAATGGAATACACAGGATGAAATGGTTAAATCTGCTATGATTAAATGGGCACAAGATGTTGGACATAACATCATGTTTGCTGACTGGGAACAGTTGTGGACCACCGGTATGAAATTTACGGCATGTAATGCCCTAAGAGAGAATATTATGAAAATGATATACAGGTGGTACATGACACCAGTCAAGCTTGCAAAAATATATCACTTGCCCGATAATAAATGTTGGAAATGTAAAGATAATGAAGGTACATTCTTTCACCTTTGGTGGACGTGCCCAAAGATTAAGGCTTTCTGGGAATTGATATATAATGAAATGAAAAAGGTATTTAAATATACCTTCCTGAAGAAACCAGAGGCCTTTCTCCTGGGCATGGTCGGCCAATTGGTGCTAAAGAAGGATAGAACTTTGTTTATGTACGCTACAACAGCAGCAAGAATACTTATCGCGAAGTATTGGAAGACACAAGATCTACCCACCTTGGAAGAATGGCAGATGAAAGTGATAGACTATATGGAATTGGCGGAAATGACTGGCAGAATCCGCGACCAGGGAGAAGAGTTGGTGGAAGAAAATTGGAAGAAATTTAAAGACTATCTGCAGAAACACTGTAAAATTAATGAATGTTAAAATGATGCAGGATTGAAATGAGATGGTTTTAGTAACAACATTAATAGAATATGTAAAAAAGGATTGATAATTAGATGAAAATATGATGTTTAATGTGTTAAGATTTATAATTAAGATAAAAATAAAGAGGGAAAGGATTTGCTGAATTAACTATGTGAACTGGAATACAAAAAAGGGAGGTATGAGGAGGCCAGGAAACGAGTAATTGAAATATAAGACATGAAAAGTTTGATTTGTTTTTAATTGTTACTTTATTTTTTACATATTTTGTATTTTTTTCTGTATTTTTGTATCTTTTTTCTTTGTCCTTTTTATTTTTATTTTTTTATATTGTAACTTTCTTTGTTTGTAAAATCTCAATAAATATCTTTTTAAAAAAAAGAAAGAAAAGAAACAAGAATAACATCTTCGGTAGCACATTCATTTTTATCGTTGCAATTCTTCCCCAAAATGACAATTTCATTCTTCCCCACACCTCTAAGTCCCTTTTGATCTTATTCCATGTTGGAATATAATTATTCTGAAACAAGTCAATACTCCTGGGGGTTAACCAAACTCCTAAATATTTAACTTTCTTTACCACTTCTATTTCAGTTTGCTGCTGTAATCTGTTTACATTCTCCGAATCAATATTTTTAGTAATTGCTTTAGTTTTTTTCTTATTCAGAATGAATCCTGCCAACTGACCAAACTGGTCCATTTCTTTCAGCACTTCTGTTACCGTATTCATGGGGTCTTCCAAAGTTAATACTAAGTCATCCGCAAAGGCTTTAACCTTAAATTCTTTTCTACCCACCGTTACCCCTTTTATCTGATCATTACTTCTGATTGCCCTTAAAAACACTTCCAGGACCGTGATAAATAACAGAGGTGATAGAGGGCATCCTTGTCTTGTTCCCTTAGTTCTCTTTATATTTTCCGTCGTCACATTATTAACTATTAATTTAGCTCTTTGATCCATATATATAGCTTTAATACCATTTAAAAACGATTGTCCCACTTCCATCATTTCAAAATTCTTTAACATAAATTCCCAAGAAATATTATCAAAGGCCTTCTCTGCATCCACAAATATTAACATCACTTGTTTGTCATTCTTAGCATTCAGGTATTCCAAAATATTAATTATGTTTCTAATATTGTCTTTCATTTGTCTACCTGGCAGGAAACCCGCCTGATCTTTATGTAGTAATTCCTTCAATATTTTTTTTTAACCTGTTTGCTAGTATGTTTGCAAATAATTTATAATCATTGTTCAAAACCGAGATCGGCCTAAAATTTTTAACCTGATTTAGATCAGAGTCTTGCTTGGGTATCAAAGTGATGTATGCTTCTTTCCAAGTTTCTGGTATTTCTCTGTTTAGTAAAATGTTGTTCATAACTTCTTTTAATGGGACAAGTAGGATGTCCTTCAATTCTTTATAATATCTTGCACTTAGTCCGTCGGGTCCCGGTGTCTTCCCACTTTTTAATTCTTTTATTGCATTTCTAATCTCCTCTAATTCTATCTTCTCATTTAATTTTCCTCTTTCTTTTGTCGGGATTTTCTGCACCGCTTTTTCTGTTAAGTATTCCTCTATCTTTTTTTATATTGACTTTTTCTTTTCTCTTGTATAATTGTCTGTAAAAGTCCACAAATCCTTTTCTTATCCCTTTCGGATCTTCAATCTTATTATCTTCCACAATTATTCTGTGAATAGTATTTTGCTCTTTCCCTTTTTTTTTATCTGCCAAGCAAGCAATTTTCCTGACTTGTTTGCAAATTCAAAGTTCCTTTGTCTCAGGGCCACAGAAAGAGGCTGAGCTAGACCAATTCCTGAGGAAAAATGGACTACAAAAAATCTCTCAAGAAAAAAAGACAATGCTGAGTGATAAAATTACAGAACAGGAAGTGGAGGGTGCCATTCAGAATATGCAGTTGGGTAAATCTCCAGGACCAGATGGCTTAACCTCCAAATATTATAGAGTTTTGAAAGATTGGTTAATTCGGCCACTAAAGGAGGTCTGCAATGAGATCCTAGAGGGGAAAAAGGCGCCGGAGTCGTGGCAGGAAGCCTATATTACACTTATACCGAAAACTGAGTCTGAAAAGACGCAACTTAAGAACTACCGCCCCATATCCCTGCTTAATGTGGATTACAAAATATTTGCTGATATTTTGGCTAATAGGTTAAAAAAAGTATTATTGGAAGAGATCCATAAGGACCAAGCTGGCTTTCTCCCAGGTAGACACTTGTCGGACAATACGAGGAATATAATTAACATTTTGGAGAAGCTGCAAGTGAACATAAACACCAAAGCAGTCTTAATTTTTATAGATGCGGAGAAAGCCTTTGACAACATTTCTTGGTGTTTTATGAAGAAAAATCTTCAGGGGATGGGGGTGGGCCAAGGGTTTGAAAATGGTATAAGTGCAATTTACTCAGAACAAAAGGCTAAACTAATTGTAAACAATGTGGTGACAGAGGAATTCAAGATAGAGAAAGGTACACGACAAGGCTGCCCAATTTCCCCATTGCTCTTTATTTCAGTCCTGGAGGTATTATTGAACATGATTAGAAGGGACCGTCTGATTAAAGGTATTCAGGTCGGAGCCAAGCAATATAAATTGAAAGCTTTTGCAGATGACCTAGTATTAACATTACAGGAGCCAGAATCTAGTTCGAAAAGGGTTTTGGAATTGATTCAAGAATTTGGTCAGGTGGCAGGTTTTAAGTTGAACAAGTCAAAAACTAAAGTTCTTGAGAAAAACTTAACACCGATTGAGAAAGAAAGGTTTCAGAAGGAGACAGGCCTAACAATAGTAAAGAAAGTTAAATATTTGGGGGTTAACATGACTGCTAAGAACTTAAACTTATTTAAAGATAACTATGAGAAATGTTGGTTAGAAGTGAAGAAAGACTTAGAGATATGGTCAAATCTGAAGCTTTCCTTGTTGGGCAGAATTGCGGCTATTAAGATGAATGTATTGCCTAAGATGTTATTTTTGTTTCAATCTTTGCAAATTTTGGACAAGATGGACTGTTTCAAGAAGTGGCAGAGAGATATTTCTAGATTTGTCTGGCAGGGCAAGAAGCCCAGAATAAAATTTAAAATACTAACTGACACAAAAGAAAGAGGTGGATTTGCCCTGCCAGACCTGAAACTTTATTATGAATCGGCCGCATTTTGTTGGCTGAAAGAATGGCTGCTTCTTGAGAACACAGACATTTTGGACCTAGAAGGTTTTAATAACGTTTTTGGGTGGCATGCATATTTGTGGTACGACAAGGTTAAAGCTCACAAAGCATTCAAAAACCATATTGTCAGGAAAGCATTGTTTAATGTTTGGATAAGATATAAAGACTTACTGGAGAATAAAACCCCAAGGTGGTTGTCACCAATGGAAGCAAAGGCACTGAAAAAGTCCAATATGGAGGCCAAATGGCCGAAATATTGGGAAATATTGGAACAAGAAGGAGACAAACTGAAATTGCAGAGTTTCGAGAAATTAAAAGACAAGGTGCGAGATTGGCTTCATTATTTTCAAATAAGAGAGGCCTATAATTCGGATAAAAAAATAGGCTTCCAGGTGGAAAAATCTAAATTGGAAACTGAATTGTTAGAACCTAAAACTAAAACACTTTCAAGAATGTATAACTTGCTGCTAAAATGGAACACGCAGGATGAAACAGATAAATCTGCTATGATTAAATGGGCACAAGATGTCGGTCATAACATCATGTTGGCTGACTGGGAACAGTTGTGGACCACAGGTATGAAATTTACGGCATGTAATGCCCTAAGAGAGAATATTATGAAAATGATATACAGGTGGTACATGACACCAGTCAAGCTTGCAAAAATCTATCATTTGCCCGATAATAAATGTTGGAAGTGTAAAGAAAATGAAGGAACATTCTTTCACCTTTGGTGGACGTGCCCAAAGATTAAGGCTTTCTGGGAGATGATTTATAACGAAATGAAAAAAGTATTTAAATATACATTCCTTAAGAAGCCAGAGGCCTTTCTCTTGGGCATGGTCGGCCAATTGGTGCCAAAGAAGGACAGAACTTTCTTTATGTATGCAACAACAGCAGCAAGAATTTTCATCGCAAAGTATTAGAAGACACAAGATTTACCCACCCTGGAAGAGTGGCAGATGAAGCTGATGGACTATATGGAATTGGCGGAAATGACTGGCAGAATCCGAGACCTGGGAGAAGAGTTGGTGGAAGAAGATTGGAAGAAATTTAAAGACTATTTGCAGAAATATTGTAAAATTAATGAATGTTAAAATTATGCCTGGATTGGTAATAAGTGGTAACTAGTGACAAAAGTTAAATAAGATTATGTAAAAAAATGTATTGATTAATGGTTGAAAATATCAAGGTATAATATGTTATGACACAAAGTTAAGATATTGGAAAAAGGGTAAGAATTTGCTGAATCAAGTATGTAAATGGGAACACAAAAGGGGGGAGGTGTGAGGAGGTCAAGGATACAAGCATATGAATTTGAGGATATTGAGAAAAATGGATTTGTCTAGCTTTTTAACTTCTTTTTTTTCTTAATTAGTTGTTTTTTGTGTATTTTTTGTGTTTTCTTTTTTGTATTGTCTATTTTTATCTGTGGTTTCTTTTTTATTCTGTAAATTTTTCTTTTTTTCTTTTGTAAAACTTTAATAAAAATTTATTTAAAAAAATAAAAAAAACAAAGTTCCTTTGTCTCATTCTTTTAATATTCCATTCTACTTCTCTGTTTACTATCATTGCAAATTGTGCTTGTAACGCTTTAATATTCATTTTCGTTTTTTTATCTTCGGGACTAGTAACCAATCTCTTCTCATTCTCCATTATTTGTTCTAAAATTTCTTTTTTCCCCTTTTCTCTTAATTTATTCTTAATTGAATTCTGTTGAATAAAAAGTCCTCTCATTACAGCTTTACTAGCGTCCCAAACTGTGGTTATTTTTGTTCCTTGATTCATATTATTTAGAAAGTAGTCCTTCAAGCACTTTTGTGCCTCCTCTACAACTTTTTGATCCTCAAAGAGAGTCTCGTTTAGTCTCCATCGGAAAGATTTTTCTTCATATCCTTTCAAGATGCACGTTATTGGATTATGATCCGATAGTACCTTAGGTTGAATTTCGATCTTTAATATTCTTGTTGTAAGCTCATTAGTTATCCAGATCTGATCGATTCTTGACATTGATTTGCTTCTGACTGATACGTGAATTGTTTTTCTAATGGGTGTTTCAATCTCCAAATATCTATTAAATTGCAGTTCTCTACCATTGAAAAGCATGTCTTTGGTAATTTCCCTTCTTTGGATTTACCTGTAGCTCTTAGTCTATCCATGTCCAATGACACAACTGCGTTCATGTCACCCATTATTATAATCTTTTGGTCCATATATTCAAATAAATTTTCCTCTAATTCTTTGAAAAAGTCCATTCTATTTTCATTTGGTGCATATACTCTGACAATTATTAATTTTTCACCTTGCCACTTAACTTGTACTGCCACAATTCTACCCTCATCATCTTTAAAAATTTGTTGAGCTTCTAATTTGTTTTTAATATATAATATCACTCCTCTCTTTTTAATTTTGTCCGATGAGATAAATTCATTTCCTAATTTTTTGTTTATTAAAATTTTCCTGTGTTTTCTCGTCACATGTGTTTCTTGTAGGCTCCAAGACTTTGGCCACCTCAGGAGAAGAGAAGACTCCCTGGAAAAGACCCTGATGTTGGGAAAGATGGAAGGCACAAGGAGAAGGGGACGACAGAGGACAAGATGGTGGGACAGTGTTATCGAAGCTACCAGCATTCACAAAAGCCCCCTAAAGCAGGGGTGGGTGACCCTTGACCCTTGGAAGATTGTCCACTAAATAATTTCAAATGCCCTCTGCAAGCAACTGGTTAAGACCGCTGGCAAGAGCAACCTGTCCCTCCCACAACTGCCTGTCAGGAGAAGAGAGAAAGAAGGGGGATGCTCCACCCCTGAGACCTTCCCCAAGCATTAAGTACTGCAACCTTTGGTTGCAGGTCTAATATTTTAATCAGGAATGAATATTACATATACAGAACTTCATTAATGAAGAACAGACACATGAACTAGAACAAAATGCCTGCCACTATTTCTTAGATAAATGGGCTCCATAATCTTCTCCTGACAGGTAAAGCATGTTTACAAGCTAGCAAAATAATGGCCATTATTTGTGTGTGTGAGTGACATATAAAACAACCACTTTCTGACTTCCACCTCTCTAGCCGGATTACTCACAGGGCAGTTTCAAATCAAAACTTAAGGTTACATTGGATAGTTCAGGAAGAGGCTGTGAAAGAAAATTTCAGTTTCTATGTCAACTAGAACCTTCAAAATACCTTCTGGTACATTATGTTCTCTTCTAAAAAATGGGCCACATTCAGATTCTATAGTAGAGCATGTCCTGACTTTACAGTAGTAATGTTGCAAGTGAAACTCAATTCTAGGTCAGAATGTTAATAGCTAGCCTTGTCAAAACTGAAGCATATCACTTATTTGGGCAATCTGATACTGATGGCAAAGAACTTCAGGTCAACCTGTGTGAGAGACAGCATCCACATAATGTCAGAAACATGGCTGCTCCACAAATAATGTTTTGCTTAGATGGAGGGAGAAAGGGGTGGTCATGGCCACTCTTGGATTTGGCCCCTTCTGCTGCTGGCTTTGCACCTCACCACTGACGGCGTGCTGCCCTGACACGGCCCTGAGGAGATGCAACCTCTTGACAGAAAAAAAGGTTGACCACCTTAACAAAAACCCTAAAGAATCTGTCTTTTACCAAGACCCATAAAAAGTGCTGAGGATAGCAGAGTTTAAGAGAATCAAGGTTGCTACCTGGCCCTTTCACGAGCTGCATCTTCCCGGGCTCTCTCCTTCTCCTGCCGCTGCTGTTCAATCCGAGCTTCCTGCTCTTTTCTTTTCGTTAGCAACTCTTCAACCCGGGCTTGGCGTTCTGCTTCCAAAGCCCTTTTACGTTCCTGGAGAGCAAGCATCTCAGGTTAAAAATCTCAGAACATGAGCACAAGAAGCAAGCAGCTTTTAATAGGCCCATTTTCAAAAACTTCTGGATGAGCGCAGGGACAGATAGTTCAGCCCAGGGGGGCAGAAGTGTGGCCCTATTTTTATGCACTGTTATACTGCTTGAAAGTATCACACCAGTAAAACAAATGAAACTGCTAAAAGCAATTTTATACTGACTCTGTTATTACTGGTTGCATTTGTAAAGTCCAGCAATACCTGCACAGCTTCATCACGTGCTTGTTTCTCCTCCTGCCTTCGCTGACGCTCTTCCTGCAACTCGTTCAGCCTTTGCTCATACTCTTTTAGCTTAGACAAAACATCATGGCGCTTATTCTGGGCTTCTAATGTGTTTATAAATGCTATCTCATTTACCTGCAATTAAAGCAAAGTTTGAATATGAGTGATAAAGAAGTCTTTAAAAATTGGGTAAGAGCAGTATATAAAACATCATAAAGACTCTGGACAATTAACAGCAACCTGAAACCAAATCACTCCTTCCTGTTGAAGGTTGTGGCCCAGGGTGAGAGAGGAAAGTACTGGAAAGAAACCACTGGCTGAACAGGTTGGCTTTTTAGAACCCAGTCTCGGCTTCCTTGAGGAAGGACTTATGGCAAGAGATGTGTTGCACCTCATAGCAGTTGGCAAAAATGTGTTTGCTAAGAGTCTCGCAAAACTGATCAGAAAAGCTTTATACTAAATCCTGAGGGAGATGGAGACAATATTAGAGAGGACAAAGGAACAACTGCTACTGGGAATAATAGCCTCACTGAGGCACAGGAAACTGACGTGGTGCTCCATAAACCTAACTGACTTTCCTAACCTGTCTTTCCTAACCTTGCCTGGAGATGACAGAGATTGGACTTGGGACCCCTTCCCCTACAGAGCACTCTGCTCCTTAGCTGCCTAGGATCCTTTACTAATCATCAGCCTGCCCAAAAGAACTACTCTTGTCTCTTGGATCTGGCAGTCATCTTGTTTTATGATAGGCCCCCACAGTAGCCATTTTCTGACTGATGCCCACTGCACTTTCTCAAAATTCCAAATGTGCCCACTGGCCAAAAAGGTTAGACAGCCCTGGTTTTGAGGATATCAGCACCTGAGAAATTCCACCAGTAATTTGATGATCTGCATCCAACCCAACTGAACCAGTTTACACAACCAGTTCACTTTCTGGTATGACTTTGCAAGGGCCATATTAAAACCAACCAACCAACCAACCAACCAAGAAAATGGTTAAGCACTACAATACATGCTGCAAAAAAAGATCACTGTTTCCAAATCTGACTTTAACATTATTAGCAAAAGTTTGATGTTTTCAAATAAACACTTTCCATGTTGCTGACTAATTTCTCTAACTCAGAATTTCAGAAGCCTCAACTGATGCGTCGGCAGCCATTTCAGATATTTTAAACTTTGGGAACAGGCCTGGTGCGTGAGCTGGGAAAGCCTCCAACTCTTGGAACAGTCAAAGAGAATAATGGGGTTATGTGACTCTAATTTGGCAAGCAAGAGCAAAAGATTAATTAAATTGCTTACAAGGAGTTCTGATCAGCTCTACAAATATAAGGAAAGCCATCATTTTCCTAATGCCAAGTTATCTGAGTCAGTTTTGAAGTGGGTTTAAGCTGTAAGATGTTTATATACAGAAGTTCCTATGTGTGTTGTAAGTCTAGGGTGTGTTGTCCTTTTTCTGCTATGTGCCCTTTCCTGATAAGTTTCCAATAAGCAAACTTCCTCCTTGTGCTCACCCTGACGCCAGAGAGATATAGCCCCATATAGTGTGCCCTGACATATGAGTTGTGGTCCTCTTGCATGACGTTTAAATGCTGCTGCTGGTAAGCTGTGCTTGCTTGTTAGGCAGCACAATATCCTCTGCTCTGTTATGGCAACATGGGCAGGGTGGTCGCCTCACAAGGCAAGCTTATTTTAACTGGGAGAGATGCCCCCAGTAGGGCTCCCTCCTCCTTGCCACTGTCTCCACTGCAAATTAGAAACTTCTAAACCAAACCTGGATCACTGCACAAAAGTAGGTGCATCCACCTAAATTCTGCCCAAAGTAGACCCATCAAAATTAATGGACCTAAATAAGCCATGTCCTTTAATTTCAACAGGCCTTCTCTGAATAGGAAGCAGCAATGTATCTGAATACAAGTTGCTATAAACCACAGGAGGGGAGAGGGCTCTTGTGCTCAGATCCTGCTTCCTGGTTTCCCAGACACCAGATTCTGTGGGTGCAGAATGCTGCAGCGAGGCTCCTCAAGGGGTCCCTGCCATGGGAGCATATTCACCCAGTGCTTTACCAGTTGCACTGGCTCCCGGTGGAGTATCGGGTCAGGTTTAAGGTGCTGGCTTTGACCTTTAAAGCCCTTTGTGGCTTAGGGCCCTCGTACTTACGGGACCGCCTCTCCTGGTCTGCCCCGCGGATGACCTTAAGGTCCATGAATAATAATAGTTTAGAGGTCCTGGGCCCTAAGGAAATTAGATTAGCCTCCACCAGGGCCAGGGCCTTCTCAGTGATGGCTCCGACCTGGTGGAATGCTCTGTCCCATGAGACCAGGGCCCTGCAGGATTTAACCTCCTTCCGCAGGGCCTGTAAGACAGAACTATTCCGCCTGGCTTTCAATTTGAACCTGGCCCGATCTTTTGTTCCACTTCCTTCCCTCCCCCTCCCCTTTTTGTGAAGATTGCCTGCTCTGGGATCCCACAGCTGGTTCTCCCCTGGTCTCCTTGCTGGCCCAAGTGGGACTAATTTAGCCAGCTAGCCCTGGCGATTATCTAATGTTTATTGGATGGATTTCCCCCCTAAATTGATTTTTGATTTTATGGTTATTTACGCTTTATACCGTATTTTATGCTTTTCTTTTTGAGCATCAATTGTTTTAAATTTGTTGTTAGCCGCCCTCAGCCTGGTTTCCTGAACCAGAAAGGGCGGGGTATAAAAAAAAAAAAATATTATTCTTCTTATAAAATTACTGCAGTGAAAACATTACAGCACCATTGCATCTCTTTTACTGTGTGTGCACGCACGCACGCATATGAAAGACCTTTGTCTACAGGGATACTAAATGAAGAAACAAAAGGCAGGTTTTCTGCTTTGTTTACTGAGAGGACCACATTTACAGAATGGATTTTGCAGCTCAGTGAGCAGCCATCAATGGGAATTTAAGAGACAAAATAGATGGCAGCAGAAGTCCTAGCTTTCTTCCTCTACTTCCTCTCAACTAGTAATTCTGACCCAATTAATCTTGATCTTCAAGAGCAAAGGGACAACAGATATTGCACAGCTTAGCATATGCAACACTTTTCACACATCTGTTTAGCTGAGAATTACATTACATTATTTAGTTAATTTGATTACAGAAGTCACATAGGCTTAATGAAGCAAGGATGAAGGCAAATCCAGTTAGAATTCCATTCTCAACTAAGAGATGGAAACAGCTGCTACGCTAACAGAAGAAGCCAAAGGTGCTTTTCCTTGGAGCTTCAACCACAAGGGCTCTCTCCAAAGATCACACAGAGCAGCCGACTCCAACCTATTCCTCGCAAGATAGTTTGGGCCTGTGCTGGCTGGGGCTGATGGAAAGTGCAGGCCAACACATCTAAGGGATAGCAGGTTGGGGAAGGCTGACATGTGGGATTCATTACTTGTACTCTTGAACAGGCTGTTGGCCTTGATTGACAACATAGCAAACTCATACGCATAAAGTACTGCCACTGCCATCACCAAAGTAACCAAAGAATGAGTTTACACCAGAGATTCCCAAACTTATTTGGCCTACTGCTCCCTTTTCAGGGGGGGAAATTACTTGACACCCCCCCCCCGAACATACCTTCTTTAAGCGAACCCTCTGATCCGCCCAGGGATGGAGCCGGTGTTGCAACCACCTGCCCTTGACTAAATAGGCAGGCAAGCTGCAATCCACTTCCTGGGCATGGATGAAGCTGAAAAGGGTTCACCAAGCCTGGGAAAACCCCTTGCCTCCAGCATGACTGCTGGATCCGGTGTGTGTGTGTGTGTGTGTGTGTGTGTGTGTGTGTGTGATCACCATCTCACAACGGCACCCGACCTGGCAGTAAGTATCTTCACACAACAGATGAAATGTGTACAAACAGTTTTTCAATTTCTTCTTCTCTTCTTTCTTTATGCCTCCATTGCCTCCTAATTTTTATTCAATGCCCCCTTCATTGCACCCAAGGCTACTACTGCCCCCCTGGATTGTTGCAGCACCCCCAGGGGGTGGTATTGCCCACTTTGGGAAACATTGGTTTATACAATTACAATGCTTCATAACTGTCCATCTGCCATCACACAGCATCAATTTGCAGTTACTAGCCAAGCAAACCAAGTAACCGTTGGGCTGTATCCAAACATTCCGCTGCTCCAACAGAACTACTCCTTCCATCAGAGGAAGGGAACCTTTGGTATTTAATTGGCCTTGAACTTTCTATGGAAAAGCTCAAGATGATTAACAACAAAAATATGCAACAAACAAGTGGTCAAGTAAGCAACAGACCAATGGATGAGCACCAGCCCACAAGAAACTGAGGCAAGGGAGGGGAGGAAGAGTCCTGTTTTATCTCCATGCTAATTACAATGCCTAAGGCAGGGTTGGGGAATCTGTGACTCCTCTGAGGCTGTTGGGCCACACCGCCCAGCAGTCCCAGCCAGCATGGCAAGTGGTCTGGGTTAACAGGAGTCGGCATGCAACAACGTCAGCGGGGTCTCAGATTCCCCAGCCCTGGTTTAAGGGCTCCCACATGGACAGCGGATGTTCTGGAACTGAGAGACAGAAATAGGGCTAAAGAAAACTAAGTCCTCCTCAGAATAGACCCACTGAAATGAATGGACCTAAGTTAGCTATGCCATTAATTTCAATGGGTTTGTCTGAGTAGGACATAGTTGGATACACCATTCAAAAGCTCTGATATCATCTCTTCCACCAGGCCATTCACAATCTTAAGAGAAATGTAAATATTGAGCAGAATCCAGAATGAAGTTCTCTCCTGTGCAAGAGCCACTGAAATGAACAGGAGCTCCCCAAAAGCTTCCCCAAATTCATGAGGCTCACCTTGGCTTCTTCCTCTTGTGCTTTTTTCACTATTGCTTGCAACTGCACTTCACGCTTAAATTCAGCATGGAGTAATTTTTCCTCCATCATCCTCCGCCTCTGATCTAGCAATTCTTCCTTCCACTTTCGCACATCTTTTTCCTACATAAATAGTAAGTAAAGCAACAGATCCCTTGATATCTTTTGACTACATAAACAACATACACACAATGATTCAGTTCACACATCACAGTAAATCATAGTTAATGGTTTTATTAGAGGTTTTAAAGCAGAGGTTGGGTGGCCATCTGTCATGCATTACAGGGGAGGGGGTTGGACTAGAGGACCTTTGGGTTCTATGGTTCTATACTGTGAATGGGTCATTCTGGGCTGTTTGTTTCCTATATCCCTGGCTTAGCAGTACATTCAAACTGAGGACTGAAACCATGATTCGTAAGCCAAAAAGCAGCTTAGGCTACAGAATATAATTTACTGAGAATGAAGAAACCCAGAATCTCAGGTTTGGACATAATGCTAAGTCAGGATCATGGCTTATTTCCTCCCTACATGAGTCAGCAGCAATGAAGTAGACAAGATTTGATTAAGCACGGTAAATCATGATTTATGGTTTACTATAGGTCTATATTGTGTTAAATTCTCAGGATATTTTTATTCCACTTTTCTGCCAACAATTCAATAAATATAACCATTTAAGTGCCATTAGAAATACTGCTTAGAGTAATCTTGGAGCAATGTCAGCCTAACTCAAAACTGAATAGTGAAGATATTGTGAAGTCTTTCAATCAAGGTTAGCATTAATGGCACCAACCATGAGGAACATGGAGTTAAGGAAAGATGTCATAAATCTCATATTTCATGAGTTGGCAATCATTCCAAGTTTAATGCATGTCAACATTTTAAAAGGTCTAACATAATGCAATACACAGCATGACAAAAGCTCTCACTTCACTTAACGTAAGA
This sequence comes from Podarcis filfolensis, assembly GCF_964270895.1. Classification (NCBI taxonomy): domain Eukaryota; kingdom Metazoa; phylum Chordata; class Lepidosauria; order Squamata; family Lacertidae; genus Podarcis; species Podarcis filfolensis. The sequence goes on along the minus strand of NC_139610.1, from coordinate 1,840,399 downwards.
GAAGCAAATGAACCTTGAAACCTCAGGTAATATTTACCAGCACCAATCCCATGCTAGGGGAAATATTTGCATAAGACAGACAAAGATCAGGAAAATATAATTTTACAGGATGTCATTGCTTAAGTATCTGAGTAATTTATAGTCTAAATGCTTTAAGGAGGGTTGGAAGAACAGAAACAGACACTGAAGATGGAGTTGTTTCTAAAGAATAGAAATGCCTCACCAACAGGTCCATTAAAATACTCTTCTAAATCATATTACAGGGGGTAGAAAACTAGCCTCAGGTGTGTCTATTACCTCCTCTCTTTCTGTTGTGTGCTCCAATTCTCCCCTTCCTAGTTTGCACAAAACATAGTTTGCCTAATTTGGACATGAGGGCAAATCATGGCTAGCACAAACCAGGAAGTTAGGGAGAGAATCAGAGCTCCCAAGAGGGGAAGGAAGCATGCGGGTTTGGGGTCTACAAAGTACAGTGTTCTGTGCAGTGGTACCTTGGTTCTCAAACGCCTTGGTTCTCAAACGCTGAAAATCTGTAAGTAAGTGTTCCGGTTTTCGGATGTTTTTCGAAAGAGGACATCCAATGTGGCTGTCAGCTACCGTTTCCGGGGCACCAGCACCAACCAGAATCTGCACTTTGGTTTGTGAACCTTTCAGAAGTCAAATGGACTTCCGAAACGGATTATGTTTGGTGCTTTTGTTTTTGCTGTTTATTTGGCATTTTTGTTTTTGAGGCTTATTCGGTTAATTTTTTTTTGTGACTGTGTGGAACCCAGTTCAGCTACTGATTGATTGTGTGACTGCAGAAATGGATATAAACCCCCCATTCAAACAATGACTATCATCAGAGCAGGTTAGATTTTTTTTTAATTTTTATCATCTACCATACTGTCTTATTCATTTTATAGTACATAGTTTATTGCTTTCATTTTATGGATCAGTAGTCTCGTTAGATAGTAAAATTCATGTTAAATTGCTGTTTTAGGAGTTGTCTTCAAAAGTCTGGAACGGATTAATCCATTTTGCATTACTTTCCATGGGAAAGTGTGCCTTCGTTTTGGAATGCTTTGGTTTTGGACTTCTGGAATGGATTAAGTCTGAGAACCAAGGCACCACTGTACTACTGAAATATTCAGTATGCTTCTGAATACCAATTACTGGGAATCACAAGGAGGGAGGGGCTGTTACCCTCAGGTTCTGCCTAGCTTCTCACAGACATCTGGATGCCGCTGTGAGAACAGAATGCTGGACTATTTAAGGCATTGGTCTGATTCAGCAAGGCAAGAGCCCTAGGAGGACAAACTGGATTCCGCCCGCTGTATTCAGAACACCTTCAAGCTGAAAGGACTGGAACAATACACCGAGGTCCTATTCAGAGACACACCCACCTTAGCACATTGTACATGAGCAGACAATAATCACATCCACCTAGAAGGGAGGTCAATGATTCCCATCCTCATCACACACTGTTCCCTGAGGGTCCCCTGCAAGTCAGGAAAATCTTTTCAGGGAATATATGGGGTTAAAGTGAGAAAGGGCTTCTGAAATCCCCAGCTGCCGTGTCAAACACTACACGTGGACCTTTGAAATCCAACCAGCAGATTTTTGGAGAATGCTCTTCTGAATGTGCATTGACCAGTTGTTCCCAAAGGCATGAGTGTGGCCCAAAGATCTAACAAAAGGTATGATTATGAGTCACAATGGAGCATGAAAAGCTAAACTACAGCAAACTTACCCGTTCCATTAATTTCTGAAGCTTTAGCGTTTTCTCCTCACGCAGTTTCTCTCTCAGCTGTTGCGCTTTCATCTGCTTTTCTTCATGTTTCTTTTTAGATTCTGCTATTGTCCTTTTGAAATAAATATTTGAAAAGGCTAATGGGACAATGAATCAAAACAAAGGTATGTGGGGAAACCTGAAACTTATGTTACCGGGCAACAATTGAAGAAATCCCTCACAAATATCTAGTTCAGGCACTGAACATAATTTTGGAATAGTTTAAGCTATGGCTTATACTCAAGTAAATGCTACTCAGAGTAGGCCCATTTAAATCAATGAATTGAACTTAGTTGAGTCCATCAATTTAGCAAGGATTATCATTGAAACAAACCTCAAAACTTTCTGTTCACCATGGAAGCACATGGAAGGGCTTTCTTTGAGCCTCAAAAATATATTTGGATCTGAAGAAAGACTCGGGGGCGGGGGGGGGTGGACAGAAAAGCCCTGCTGCATGTGTCCCATGCAGGCCCTTTGGGATCACAACTGAAGTGATTTACCACATGGTCAAGCAACAGCAGGGGTGATGTTCAGGGTGGGAATGTGCAGTGGCAAAAAACCCTCTGGAAATTACCGTATTTTTCCATGTATAAGACTAGGTTTTTTCCCTTAAAAATAATGTCAAAAATTAGGAGGCGTCTTATACACGGGGCCATCTCCCCCCATTTTATTAAATATGAGTACCCCAAAATAGGGGGACGTTTTATACATAGGGGTGTCTTAAGGATGGAAATATACGGTAATCAAGATTCAACTCTCAAATATGTTAAGCTCTAAGGTACCATTGGACCTTAAGTTCCTGGCCGGCTCTGGTCCATGGGGTCACGAAGAGTCGGACACGACTAAACGACTAAACGATAACAACAACAACCATTGGACCTAGTATTCTTTCTGTTCAACTATACATATGATTTAGCTGGGCTTTTTTTCCAGCCAGAACTCACTGGAACTAAGTTCTGGCCTCTCTCAGATGGGCACCATTGCCATTCTAAGAGAACAAGGGAGGCGTTCGTGTTCAGTTCCGGCACCTCTTTTTCAAGGAAAATAGCACCATGGTTTAGTGAGAATGGACCGTAAGGGACAGCTATCACATACGGGGTCTGAAGCAATTAGTGAAGAGATAACAGAGTTTGCCTCAATGGCCAAGTTAGCTCATTATGTTGGGAGTTAAAAATAAATGATAAAGACAAGATAAATTTGGTGGGCTTCTCTGGTGGTGGCAGCAGCACTCTGAGCAGCTCCTCTGCCTGAGACCCAGAAGAAACACTGCCAGTCAGAATAGGGAAGGCTGGGTTAGATGGACAAATAAATAGTATGACTTCGTAAAAGGCAGCTTCCTATGCTCTAATGATTAATATATACAGTGGTACCTCAGGTTAAGAACTTAATTAGTTCTGGAGGTCTGTTCTTAACCTAAAACTGTTCTTAACCTGAAGCACCACTTTAGCTAATGGGGTCTCCCGCTGCTGCCACGCCGTGATTTCTGTTCTCATCCTGAAGCAAAGTTCTTAACCCAAGGTACTATTTCTGGGTTAGCGGAGTCTGTAACCTGAAGCGTATGTAACCCAAGGTACCACTGTACCGGTAATTCAACTATGGAATTTGATCCTGTTGAGCTTATTCTATACCAAAAGTTTAAAAATATTAATGACCTCTTGCGAGATGGTGAGGAGAGTTTCTCATGCATGTGTATTCCGTGGCCGGGTGGACGAGCTGGTTCTTCTTCTACAATGTCGCCCCAAGTGTTATTTTGACGCCATGATTCACGAGCTGCACAAAAGCAGGATCCCTTTTTAAAGTAAAAGCTAGCATATGGGAAGCAAAATATCCTCAATATTTACTCTGGTACATGATCCTACTCCCAACTGGCCATGCCACTCTCAAGGAGCACATTCTAAAATTGTTGACTGTTGTAGCACTTGTGATTGGTGACTTTGGTCTTGTTCACACATCACAGTAAATCGCAGTTAATGGTTTACCATGAACCAAATGACCTTGGATGCTGCTGCTCCCCTCTGATGCACAGGAGAAACAAATCATGATCCCTGGCTTATGTCTGAACCAAGGTTTGAGGTTTGTTTCACTCAAACAAACCATGTTCTGTAAGCTAAGAACAAATCTTGGCTACAGACTGTAGTTTATCTGGAGTGAAATAAACCAAAACCCTTGATTTGGACATAATGCTAAGCCAGGGCTTGTGGTTTGTTTCTCTTGAATGCTAGTGGGAAGCTGCAACTGATATGTTTGTGGCAAACCATGGTTTAACGTGATGTTCAAACTTGGCCTTTGTTATCAAAAATACAATAGAGTTTTAAAAACAAATCAAAGGAATAGTGCATGTACAGAATTTGTTCCATTCTGGAATGTAATCAGAATGGAAATGACCAAAGAGAGAATTCTGGAACAATAATATAGTGAAAATGTTCCCTTTTATTATTCCGTAGTTTTTTTTTTAATTAAGCAATTGCATTAATATCAAAACCACTTGCCTGATAATATTTGCACGGTACACCAAACTTTGGTGATGGTTATCACTCTCACAAATTTATTGTGATTAAAAAGCAAGGGGAATAAAGTGGCGGGTGACAGAATGAAAGCCTTAAGACATGCGCTCTGATATTGTTAATTCACATTTCTGGACAAGGAAGTTTACCTTCATAGTCTGCCAGGACATCATTCCAGTCCATGGAAATTCCACAGAAAGATGTGCTTCCACTGCCCATGCCAGCCTAAAATTCCATAGTGCAAAACAGAAAACAGAAACCAAACTTTCTATTTGGAAAGGAAACCTTTCTTACACTCACCATTCCATGCAAACTATATATAAATGCAAATATAAATCAAATGTTCAAGAGCATCTTTCTTCCAGTCTCCTTTAAAATAGCAGACCAACACAAAAGGCAGCTGTTGCCGCTATTATGGCCCACTTCAGACATAATAGGAAACCAATGTTTTTGCTGTGAGAAAAAGCAGATTGGGCCTTACACATTCTTCCTGCCCTCCTTTCCATTTTAACCTAACCTCAGTTCTTTTAGGACCAAACTTGGAAACTGAAGGTTTTTAAAACTATGGTTTGAGAACAAGGCAGGATCTGAAAGTATGATTTGATCCTGGCTTGTTCTCATTAACCATAGCTTAAAGCAAGAGTGGCTAACTTGTGGCCCTCCAGATGTTGCCGGATGCCAACTCTCATCAACCCCAGCAGGCATAGCGCATGTCAGGGATGATGGGAGCAGAAGTTCAGCACCTCCAGAAGTCTAGAGATTATTTATCATTCACAGCATTTTTGAACACCTTTTCTATGAAGGCACCTAAGGCATTTACAATTTAAAATATAAACACACACAAATGATACAACATCTTTTCAGGCCAACAGCAGTAGCTGACGGCATTAGCTTTTTGGATTGGGCATCCTGGCTTCAGAAGACAACTGCAGTACAGTACTCAGGCAGGTCTCTATGGGAAGTGGCGTTCCTGAGTCATATAGGGCTTTTAAGGTCAAGAAAGGTGCTTTCTTTAAAACATGTATTTTTACAATGTCCTATACTTACTAAGTTTTGGGGGAAAGCAATGGATTATATAAAATGACACTGTATGGAAAAAGCTAAAAATTTCAGAGGATTATATTCTGACAACTGGACAATAGAAATGGATTCTCCGTGCCCTTACTATGGCCAAAAGACTGATATTGTTGCATTTACACTGGAAAGATAAATATAGGGATCCGTTTATTCAATGGACTGAAGATCTGTTTACACTTGCCACCTATGAGCGGATGGCTTATAAACTTGACTTTGCATGGACAAGTATAATGAAAATTGGATCTCAGTGATAAAAACTCAGTAGCTTAAAAATTGAAATTGTTAATTGTTAACAATTGCTATAGTGATATTATGTATATTTCTTTTTTCCTTTTCTTGACTTCAAAAAACAAGTACCTTATATGCAAATATGATAACAACAACAACAACAACAACAACAACAACAACAATGATGATGATGAACAGAGCCTTCAACTGAGCCTGGAAACTAATTCCAGTCATGCTAGAACCTGTGTTCCTTTTTTTTTGCCTCCCTGGCACATCAGACAGTTACTTTGCTACAGTGAAAACTATACAAATATACAAAACTATTGTCAAATTCTAGCCTGTTTTGGGAATATTAACCTGATCCACTATAAATTATTTCAACACATGCAGAAAACTCACGGAAAAGTCACTGTCATTGTCTGTTTCAATGTTTATGTAATTGTTCTCCTCGGCTTCAATTTCTCTGGTTAACTGTTCTTCTTCCGCAATGGCACTTGCAATAGCCTCTTCATTGGCCTTTTCCAGGCGATCTGCTAACTCCTCTTTTTTAGCAAGAACTTCAGCCATGGACTAAAGATGCAAAACCAAAATCAGAGTTCAGCTGGAAGCCTGAAAATACTTTACTGCTATGTAAATGGTTCTCCCATTCCAAGTGTCAACCTGATGGTATTTGACCCCCATCATTCATATATCCAACTATCTGACTTTCCATTCCTCCCTTTCCCTCAGAGGTGGTACAGTGGTACCTTGGGTTACATACGCTTCAGGTTACAGACTCCGCTAACCCAGAAATAGTACCTCGGGTTAAGAACTTTACTTCAGGGTGAGAACAGAAATCTCATGGCAGCGGGAGGCCCCATTAGCTAAAGTGGTACCTCAAGTTAAGAACAGTTTCAGGTTAAGAACGGACCTCCGGAACGAATTAAGTATGTAACCCGAGGTACCACTGTATAGTAAGGTAAAGGACCCCTGAATGGTTAAGTTCAGTCAAATTTGACTATGGGCTGGGGCGCTCATCTCTGCTTTCAGGCCGAGGGAGCCAGCGTTTGTCCACAGCAGCTGTTCCAGGTCATGTGGCCAGCAGGACTAAACCGCTTCTGGCGCACAGAATACCATGCCGAGTGCCAGAGCGCAGGGAAACACCATTTACCTTCCCACCTATTTATCTACTCGTGCTGGTATGCTTTCAAACTGCTAGGAGTAAGTAACTCGAGTAAGTAACTGCTTTCCTACATTTATACGTAGGCAGCATTTGTATTTGGCACCCCTTCTGGACCTTAAAAACAAAGAGATAAGATTCACCACTGGACCTGCTAAAAACCAGCCAAACAGCTCTTCCTCTAGTTTCACTCCCAGGCCCTATCAGAAGTGCCACAAACGTTGCCGTTAGGAGCTTGCAGATGCACTAATGGCTCTGCTACCATCTTGGAGACTCTAGGGGATTGAACCTGTGACCTCCCAGGCATCTCCTTTATCACTGCATTATATCCCCTCATACTTGACTAATACAGCTGTGTTACAGAAGGGGAAGGTGGTAACTATTTACTACATGCCATTAAGTTTGGGGACTTGTTTTTAGAACAGATCCTCTTGCCCATCTGCAAGCGCTCACATTTGAAATATCTGTAGGGTCCATTTCTCTTTCAATCTTATTTTTTTCTGTTTGACTCCCTCCATCGCTCCTGGAATCAGTAGAGATTATTTCTTCCACCTGAAGACTTTTTGAAGTATGTTCAGCCTCTAAGAGAACCACAGGCACTTCAGAAGATGGAAGTAGAGAACTACCTGGCAAACTGTTGCTCTTCTCAGAGATCTTGATGTCCTCAAGGACACGGGCTGCGAACTAATATGCAAGATAGACAGAAATCGATACTGAGCTTCCAAACACAACCGCACCCATACATTTGACCAAGAGCAAATTCTGCTTAAGGGATTTTGTCATTTCTACTCTGCGTAAGAGTTCATTGCTTAGCATAGCTTGAAATATTTACACACTTGTAATAATTAAAATCAAGGTTTTTGGTTTTTTTACAAATACAGTCATACCTCATGTTGCAAACGCTGCAGGTTACGTCTTTTCAGGTTGCGTCCTGCGGCGACCCAGAAGTACCGGAAAGGGTTACTTCTGGTTTTGCCGCTCACGCATGCACAGACGCGCAAAACGACGTTACACGCATGCGCAGAAGCGGCGAATCATGACCTGCACAGACATAGGTTGCGTTCCGTTCAGGTTGTGAATGGGGCTCCAGAACAGATCCCGTTCACAACCAGAGGTACCACTGTGCTGAATTTTCTAAAAGCTGTTGGGGATGGTGATCTTTCAAGAAACATTATGTCAGGGAAGAGTTAGAGTTAGAAGTTTCCAGTTTCCCAGAGGGAGAAAGCTTTCCCCAAGGGGGGAGGAGAGCAGTGAATCTAATAGAAGAGAGCAAGAGGAACAACAGGGAGGGACCGGCTGTTCCCAGGAAAGGCAAGGGTTCAGTTCAGAAGCAGAACTCAGAAGGTATCTGAAATAAGTGACTCTGAAGAATAATAGTTAAAGATAAGAACCCTTTATAAGATTGTTTCTTAATACGCAATAAAAAGTTATAAAAGAACAAGAAGCGTTTGTGTGGTGATCTGAAGAGGACAACGACCAGTCCTAACACATTAGTTTATTAATCTCCAGCATTAATTTTCTTTTTATAGCAAGTACCTAATGCTTAATAATTTTACTTGCACCAGTTAGCTCCCAACATTCTTTCGAAAACAGTTCCCCTGAACTGCATGTACCTGAGTCCTTTCAGCAAGGGGGTGCTCAGACAGACAGCAAGAATCTTTGGGGGCAGGCTCTACAGTTTTAGATAGACTCTCTTCATTTAGCAAGGCCTTCTGCTTATTCTCTGGTGGTCGAAGAGCGACATTTTCTTTGTCGCTGTCATCCTTGAAGCGTGATAACTCTGTACATGAAGTTGGTTTTGTGGCCAAAGCAGAAGACTTGGATCTCACAGGTCTTCCACGATGGACTGTTTCCCATCCTTCAGCATCCCTCCGCTCTACATGGCACCATTAAAAAGCAAAGCAAGAAATCAAAAGCAAGATTGAGTACAAATATCTGAGCACACAGAAATCAGGAGTGAGGGACGAGCAGGTTAGTCTATGTCATGGAATCATAGGATTTTGGGGGTTTTAGGGACCCCCAAGGTCATCTAGCCCAACCCCAGGCAATGCAGGAATCTTAACTAAAGCATCCAGGACAGATGGCCATCCAAACTCTGCTTAAAAACCTTCATGGGAGGAGAGTCCACAACCTCCTGAGTCTTTATGCCTAAATCAGTTCTGTTCCACTTCCTCATAATTCCAAAAAAATTAAAATAAAAACTACAGAAAACACATATATTATAAGTATATGTGTTATAAGTATAAGATATATTATATCTTATCTTATAATATGCATTTTGATATTTTTGATCTGAAAATTGCATTGCAAAATCCAAAGAATAGCTATGGCTAATTAAATAGTCCTGTGGCCTTTTACTGTTACTGTTATGGTTTGTTACTGTGCTGTGCTTTTTTGTGTTTTTATATTATAAACCACCCTGTAATCCTCAGATGAAGGTAAGTATAGAATATTTATAGTATATAAATAAAATAAAAATATGTTCCAATCTGTGCATTAGTCCGGGGGGGGGGGCGTTGATTAGGTCCACTCATATTGAAATTCACAAAGAACTAATTCCTCAAATATTCCTGTCAGGAGGACGTTTTCTGGCAAAGGGATGTGCGTATTAAATACCTTAACTAGTTGACTTTCCTGCTCTGATTCTGCAAATGGAGCCACACAGCACTTACATTTGCATAGGCACTATGAATTTTAAAAAGCAACAGAGAGAGGCCTGTGGCATCTTAAAGACTAAAAGAACTTTTACAGGGTAAGTCTGCATGGATTAGAGCCAACTGTGTCCGATATGTAAGAAGGGCCTCAGCTAAGTGGCAGAGGATGCCCTGAGCTCAGTCCCAGCACCAGGCAGCAGAGCTGGGCAAGATTTTTCCGCGCCAGAGACACTGGAGATCTGCTTCCAGAGTGGTGCATTCCAGCTGCAGCTGAACGAAAACTCCCATCACCCCTGACCCTTGGCCATTCTGGCTGGAGCTGACAGGAGTCCAGCAGCACGTGGGGGGCACCACGTTGGCTACCCTGAGGTAGACAGGCTTGGGCTGGATTTGGCCCATGGTCTAACTTAATAGGAGGCAACGTGTGATTCTGAGCACTGCACATTAAAGGAGGGAAATGATTTAGCAATTCTAAATGCACCAACAGAAGCTGGCTTAAATTAAATTTAAAAGAAAACAATACTGGAGTGTAAAGTAACATGGGTTTTACTCAGATTACAAACAAATCTTTATCTCCAGGGGAATTTTACTCTTTAGGGCGAGCATGGCTTGTGTGACCTGGGGGGGAGGGGACTTTAAAGAGTATAAAGCACTGTTTGAAAAGAAATGCTGTTTAAAAACTGGAACTCATCCATTAGGCAAGGATGCTGCCAACACAAACATTAGAAAGTTATAAAATATAAAAACAATAAAAGAAAAATGGTCACAGGAGGCAAATTCGAATCAAAATTTAGTACCTAAAGAAAGCAAGATGAATATTTGTTAATGCTACTTTTATATCTAAAAGGTTTTAAAGAAGCATTTCAATAAGAAATGAGAAGGATCTATAAAGAATAGCTATTCAGGCAGAATAACAAATCACACACAGGAAACTGATAAAAAGATTGTCATCCCGATTTGCAAGCAAAGGCTATTATAACATATAGAGTTTGAGTTATATAATCATTACTGTATGCTAAGTTTTCTCAAGGCTCCTCATGACCACAAAAAGATGCAAAGTCAAGAAGTCAAAAAGCACTGAGAAGAAATATTATCTGTAGCAAGCTGCTCAAACATGGGGGCAGATGGGAAGGGCAAAGTGGAGAAGATTCGCCTTAAGGAAGAATTAAGAGACGTAGTAAAGAGCAGTCACCAAACTGAGGGGATAAAGGAGCTGCCTTTAATGACAACCCTAAGCCCTGACTTCCCACCCTCTTTTTAACCAAATCATGTCCAGGGTAGCCTTCTAAAAACAGAGGCTATCGGGAAAGATGGAACCAGGGCGCCTCTGGACTCTATCCTGATGAAGATGGAGCTGTGTCATGGTCCAGGCTCCGCTTCAGAGAGAGGGACGGAACACCAAGAAGACAGAGAGGAGTAGGCTGTTGAACCACCACGAGGCACAGTCCGTAAAGCGGCAGAGAAAGAGGAGACCCAAGGGACAGTGAGGCAGAAGGTCTGCTTCCCTCCTCCAATTCCACCCCAGAGGGCCTCCCTCCACTGCCAAGCCAAGCACAGTTGTCACTGGAGCAAACAATCACGCCCCCTCAAGGAAGGCAGATCCATCTTGATCCAGGGCTACGTACACTTACATTATTGTACTTCAAGTAAAGCCAATGGCCCATCTAGTCTAGCATCCTGTTATCACAGTGGCTAAACAGATGGATGAGAGAAACCAGCATGCAGGGCCCGCCAACAGCAGCCTGGAACATAGCTATCATTTCGAGTTTACAATGCAGTTCTCAGATTTAAAAAAAAACCCCAGTGCCCTCCAGGCATTGTTGGATTGCAACACCCATCATCTGCCGTTGGCATGGTCAATGGTCAGGGCTGATGGGAACTGCAGTTCACAACACCTGGAGGGCAGCATAAATAGGAAATATGCCTTTTAAAAATGGTGCTTTACATTACATGACTTAACAGGGTGTGCAGTTGGTGCCCTTAATACCAGACACACACTTTGAGGTTGGATGGGAGTGTCCATACTAAGACCACAAACTGAAACCAGAAAGGAGAAGGTTTTTGTTTTAGTTAAGTGTGGGGCACTTTATGGGCAAGCCCACACTGAGTATCACAACCTGGATTGTGTTACATGCCCAGTTTTTTCAATGAATAATTCATTGGGGTATTCTGACAATTCTCTAGTCACATCTGAGCTTCCCACTCTCGGCTTCTTCTTATATTACACTGAAGTGACAAACCATCTGTTATTGTAAGCCCCCACCACCCCACCTCCCAAAGCCACTTAGGCGTTATGCCTCCAACATCACTGCATCTGGAAGAACTGTCCTGCAACCCTATTAACAAGACTAGTCAGAAAAGGGCCCCTTTGCACTATGGTAAGCTGTCGGTTCCTGATATTAAAACATCCCTTTCAAAGAGATCTGTCACACTGAATGTTGTCCTCTACCATTAGTTAGCTCACACTCATTGAAATGTTTTACTAGAACAAAGATAGCCAGCATGGTGCTCACCAGATATTGTGGACTCACTCTCCACAGCCCTGACTACTGGTGGGGCTGAGGACAGGTGGAGTTTAACATCTGGAGGATACAACATTGGCTACCCTAATCTAAAGCAGTGTTCCCCAACCTTGGGCCTCCAGCTGTTTTTGGACTACAATTCCCATCATCCTTGACCACTGGTCTTGCTAGCAAGGGATGATGGGAGTTGTAGTCCAAAAACAGCTGGAGGCCCAAGGTTGGGGAACACTGATATAAAGGACCTGTTTCAGGGCTACAAAGAATCACAACCTTACCAGCAGCCAGCAAATGTCACTGGTAATTGCAAAAGGGAAACAGACTCATTTCCTGCACTTCAGTCCACTCTAATAGGAGTTGGAGGTAGAACAAATAGCTCTCAACCAACTTGACCACCTAGGGCAAGTGCTCTCTCACTACCTTAGTAGAGTTCTTTGAGTGTCAACAAGCATCAGACAGAGGTTTCCTCGGACTTTCAAAAGTCTTTCTACAAAGATTCCCGAGTAAGCTTAGGAGTCCAGGAATAGAGAGGAATAAGAGGACAAGTCCTATTATGGATAGGGAACAGGTCCACACAAGGGCAGGACCCCTAATTCAATAAGAGTTAAATACACAGGTTCTCAAAATGAGTTGGTTCCAAACAGTCTATATCTCAGTGAATTCTATATTGCTCCTAAATCCTAAACTGCTGCCTTCTGTTCATGTGAGGGTTTTCTGAGGTCCAGTGTGACTCATATGCCCTGCTTCCTGATTAATTAAGTCCCTCCTCAGAGAGGAGTGTGAGCTAAGGAACGAGCTGCCTGGATGCATGTGCAAACACTACCCCATGGCTTCTGATCGCAGCCAATAGGTTGTGATGTTCAAATCTCAAAACCCATGTTCTAGCTTGTTGTTATTATTTATTGTTTGTAAGCTGCTTTGTGATTCATCTGAATGAAAAGCGGCATAGAAATATAATGAATAAATCACTCAATCAATATTTGGTTCACTGTTGTTAAAATTTAAGTAGTACTTTTAAGATTACTTAAATGAATGACTTTTTTAAATGAATGGTGCTAGGTTTTTATTTTTTATCCAATAGCACCCAGAGAACCACGTTTTCCACCCTGTATGTAGAGTGTTCATATTGATATCAATAGAATTACTACTGAGTAGATATTGAATTATTAGATCACTAATAGAACACAAATAAGGAATTAACCTGTTATAGAACTCCAGGCTCTCAGTACAAAAGCCAGAGAAACTTTTAAAGCAGGAGAAACTACAGCTAGATAGGATTCCACCTGTACTCAAACAACATGTTATCCATTATCTCTTTTAAACTTGTGTCTCTACAGGCACATGGTCTACCTATCGGCTTTTTCTTGAAAATATTAGCCAAACGCTGCTCTTGTGGGGTCACTTGTCTAAACTTGCGAAACTAAACACTTTTTGGTTTTTTTTTTAATAGTGGTCCCTGATGCCCATGATGATGTATAAAGTGTCTATGATAATTTTAAAACAAGGGGGGAACAAAACCAGTACTTTTTAATTACGTAAGAAAAAAACCCTTAATACTCTTCTAATTCTTTACATTTAGGTTAGTAGTCAGCAATGAAAAAAGCAAGGAAGCTTGTGGCACCTTAAAAACGAACAGATTTACTGTGGCACAAAATTGCACGCACCAGCATTCAGGACACAATAAATCTGTGAGTCTTTTAAGACTCTTACAGCAAAAACAAACTAACAAGCCTACCCCTCTGAAATAGTCAGATGGATTACTAAGCTATATCTTTTTAACTTGTCCAAACAAAAGAAATGCTTAGTTTTTAATGGATAAACATAAACAGTAACTCTTGGCACAAACACTGTGCAATGCAGCTCCAATTGTTGCTTCTTACAGGGCCAGCCTTGTATTTTCTTGTACCTGTCCCTGATAAATCACTATTTCCATTTTTGTACAGTGTCTAGTTTATGTATGCTGTTTGTCTACACTGCCCAATTAACACAGTTTTTCCAGTGACTGAAACTATTTTTGGAAAAAATGAAACAAAATTAATAAATACAAACTAAACTACCGTATTTTTCGCCCTATAGGACGCACCGGCCCATAGGACGCACTTATTTTTTTTGGGGGGGGGGGAATAAAGAAAAAAATTATTCCCCCCCCCCCCAAGCCCCAAAGAAGCCATGACAGCGAGCGGGATGGATCCCGCTCGTTATCCTGGCTTCATTTTTAGCCTCGGGGCTGGGGGTCCGGGAGCGAAGGCGAGGTTGCACAATCTCGCCATCGCTCCCGGAGCTGGGGGCGGGGGAAGCCCAAGCTTCCCCTGACCCCAGAACAGGTCCGAGAGCGATGGTGAAGTTGCGCGCAGCTTCGCCATCGCTCTCGGAGCTTGCGGGGGAAGCCCGAGCTTCCCCCGACCCCAGCCCCCAGAATGGGTCTGGGAGCGATGGCGAGGTTGCGCAACCTCGCCATCGCTCCCGGAGCTTGCTTGCGGGGCTGGGAGCTGGGGAAGCTCGGGCTGGGGAAGCTCGGGCGCGCAAGGCTTGCGGACAGCTGCGCGAAGCACGGGGCGTCCTCCGGAGGGCGCCCCGTGCTTCGGGCTGCAGGCTGCCGCCCGCAAGCCTTGCGAGCCCGCGGGAACTCCCCCTGGGCGCGCAAGGCTTGCGGATAGCTTCCTGAAGCCTGGAGAGCGAGAGGGGTTGGTGTGCACCGACACCTCTCGCTCTCCAGGCTTCAGCGAAAGCCTGCATTCGCCCCATAGGACACACACACATTTTCCCTTCATTTTTGAAGGGGAAAAGGTGCGTCCTATAGGGCGAAAAATACAGTAATAATAAAAATCATCAGTACTAAACCAGTCTTCACCAATCTATGATTTCATGTTGGGGCTAATGAGAGCTGAAGTGCAAAACACCTGGAAGGCATCAGGGTGGGGGAAGGCTGGACTTAAATAACACACAAACGGCCTAAAGCCATTATGGAGCAGCATAAAATCAATATGAAAATAGCACTTAACAGCACTTGTTAGCATGAGTTTCTAAAGCTGTCATTTCTCCAAGTTTGTCAGCTTCCACAGTATCTCTAGAACAGGGGTTCCCAAAATGTGGTGCGAGGACTGTCTGTGGCATGCTCAAATTAAATATTCATAGTTTTTTAATTGTAATTTTAATGCTTCTTTAATGTATTACTATTTGAATTCTATGAAATATATATATATTCTCATTTATATATATTACAACTATTATTCAACCACAATTTTAACATTCCCAACTTCAAAATGCTAATGCAATGAAAGAAATAAAAGCAGCAATAAAAATACAATTAAGAATCAGAGAATCTAGCACAGGGCATTGCAATTGTTATGTCTGGCAGGAAAATCATTAAATGGTCTACCAAGACTATCTGCAACTATCAAGTGGTTCATGAGGGTGAAAAGTTTGGAGACCACTGCTCTAGAAGTTAAATACCTAAGAAGTCACATCTTGCTATGGATGCATCTTTGCCTCAAGTGCACATGCATATAAATGTATGCACATGACCATAAGGTACATTACTAATCAGGTCACTTATAGACACTTGCCATTTCTCCGTGAAGTTTTCTGCACTGGTGTTGGTATGCATTTTTGTGCTGTTGCCATCTCTGAACTGGTAACCGTTGCTATATGGTTTGCTTTCACTTTGTCAGCCCAACTTACACCCACTGGAGCCAGACGATTAGAAGTCACTGTTGCAGATGGTGTCCTAAGCAAAGAAAAAAGTCACACATCTAGCATTTTCATTAAGGACAGATTGATACCTTCCATGTATTCTTCGTCTGACTTTTTTAGTTCCTCATGGTTTCTATTGGCTCAACCTAATCATTAATTATCCAAAGCACAAAAATTAACCGTGATTGCACTACTCAACACCACTAATTTAAAACCTGAACATATAAAGATACAGTCACATGACTATTCTACCCAAATAGGTTGATTTTATCAAAGTGGGATCCACATAGAACCATATAGAATATGTTTGTGGGAAATGGTCTAGAAACATGGCAAAGCAAAATGTTGAGCTTTGACAAAATTATGTATCCTAACTTTCACTCGTGTTGCCTCTTTCCATGAACTACTTTTCCATCTAGTTCTCCACAGCAAAATGACAGAAAAGAGAGGCAAACTTCCTCTATTTCTTACACTGGAGCAAATTTCAAATTTGGAACTTGCATCCTCAAAGGCTCTAGCGTGAGTTTAGGTGTGCATGAAGACAGTGATATTTATTTTTAATTTTAATCATTCCCTCTCATAGCAAACACATATGGTGAATGCTGAGAGAATGCTCAGAGGAACTGTAAGGTTTGCAGAGCAACAACAACTACAACAACAATCATTCCATAATGGGGGGCGGGGGGGGGACAAACAGCCCAACAATGATTGGAACATAGTAGCTAAGCAGGAAGAGAAAAATAGAAAACTGATGCAAGTTAAGTTTAGCAATAAAAGCTACAGTGAGAAATCTATGCCAATGAACAGATCTTTTCACTCTTGAAATAGGAAAGTGTTTCAGTTTCCATACCCAAAGTTCAGACTTCTTCGAGCGTTTGATGTTACACTTATTCTGTCAGTTGATGGGCTTGGAATTACATGGCGTCCTGGAGACATCTTCTTTACTTCCCATGCTAGTGAAGTCGGCCTGCAAGTTCAACGTGGAATACTAAGTAAAAACTAGGCACTGGTATTCCTACTTGTTTGCAGTTAAAGCCACAATGTTGGATGCTGTAAAAGCGCACAATGCAAGGCCTGCTGACAGCATCTAGTGGTCTCCATGCAAGTGCTCTCAGCCACCCTCCTTGGTGCATGAGTTTATCCCTGATAATTGCCACATATGGAGAGTTCAGGGGTGGGCTAGATGAGCCTCGTGGTCCCTTTCTATTCTATGATGCGGTCTGTCTAATCCACACTCTTGCTTAGAGCAGTAAAAGCCAGATGCTTGTGGGAAAGCCCATTGTGAGTGTTGGGGAAAGCCGCTCCCTCCACCGGGCCTAGGGGGCGGGGCCCACACTCACCACCGCCACAGCTTTAAGAGGCTCCAGCGAGGCCTCAGGACACTGGTGCTGCTGCAGCAAATGTCAAAAATGTTTTTACATATTTTAAAATGTTTTAAAAGCGTTTTTACTTTGTTCCACCACTGTGAACGATGGTTTTTATTTACATATTTTTATTTTATTTTATTTTTGTTTGGGGTTGGATAAATGTTGAGTGGGGTGGGGATTAGTTTTATTTTAGTATAATTGTTTTTGGCTTTGTTTTGCTTTTACTATTTTGTTAGGCCATTGTAAAGTTTGTATTTTGCTTTTTAAGGGGAAAGGGTCAGGGCTGCCTGGGAGTGGGCCTCAGCCAACAGAATGGCTGGGGCAGGTTCCACAGGGGCAGAAGCACCAGGACACCCAATCTCAGTGGTCACGGGCAGGAGGAGGAGCTATACTAATACCAGACCATGTCATTACTGAGGAGGCAGGTTTAGTCATTGTCTGAGGACTATCCCTACCTCCAGGTCTGGTCCTGACCGGAAGGATACTGGAATCAGCAGGGGAAACCCACATGACCCGAAAGTGTTGCTGTGCAATGCCAGGTCAATGATGAATAAGACCACTGCCATCCACAACCTGGCATATGTGACAGAGACTTGGTTGGATGAAGCAGATGGGCCTGTCCTTGCCGCTGCTTGTCCACCAGGCTTCTCTTACACACAGCAACCCAGGTCATGTGGGCGGGGAGGGGGGGTTGCAGTGAATTTTAGGAAGTCATTGGTTTGCACCAGGCGTCCTATTGGGAAGACCCAGTTCTCTGAGTGCATGTTCTGGAAGTTGGGCAATAGGGGCAGTACAGGATTCCAACCTCCCATCTGCACTAGGGATTCCCTGCCTGAGCTGCTTCAGGTCATGGCAGATGTTCTCCTGGAGACACCTAGCTTGGTTGTCCTAGGGGATTTTAACATCCATGCCAACACAACCTTACAAGGGGCCGCTTGGGACTTTGTGGAAAGCATGGCCTCCATGGGGCTGTCCCTGAATAACTCATAGCCGTGGACATGCCTTAGACCTGGTGTTCACCTCTATGGATGTTGGTGATCTGACACTAAGTAAAAGCGAATCAAAAGAAGTGCCATGGTCAGATCACTTCCTGGTGCAACTGGACTTCTCTGTGACCCTTCCCCTCTGCAGGATGGTCCGCCCCCGCCACTTAAGGGATCCAAATGGTTTCCAGGGAGTGGTAGAGGATGTTTTATCCCAAGTTGATGGCCTTTCAGCTGATTCCCTGGTGACCCGCTAGAATACGGAGTTAACCAGGGTTATTGACTGTCTGGCTCCGAAGTGCCCTCTCCTATTGCATGGAGCCCGGACAGCCCTGTGGTTTTCCCTGGAGCTGGGGGGGGAAGAAACAATCGTTGAGACGGCTAGAGCGCTGGTGGTGGAAAACTCACTCTGAATCAGACACGGGTTAGAGCTCAAAGTCGAGCCTACCAAGTGGCAATGGCAACAGCGAAGAGGACTTTCTTCGCCGCTTCTATTGCATCTGCAGAAAACAGCAGCAGGAGACTCTTTCAGGTGGTTTGTAATCTATCGGAACCACCTTCATCATCGGGGCCGGCTAGGGACCACAAGATCTCCTGCAATGCTTTTGCAAAGTCGCTCAGATTCAGAAGGAGGTAGACTCTACCGTGGGAGCAGGGCCGGGGCGGGAGAGTGCTAGAGTATTGTCTAGTCATGTTATATGGGATCAATTTCAATCTGTTACCTCCGAGGATGTGGACAAGCTGCTTGGACGAGTGAAACCAACCACCTGTCTTCTTGATCCTTGTCCATCCTGGCTAATAAAAGCAAGCAGGGAAGGGCAGGGCGATGGGCTCCGTGGGGTGGTGAATGCCTCCCTCTGCGAGGGAGCCTTCCCAGACCCGCTGAAAGAGGCAGTCATTAAACCGCTTCTTAAAAAAACATCTTTAGACCTGGCCATTATGGCCATCTATCGCCCAGTCTCAAATCTTCCATTCTTGGGCAAGGTGATTGAGCGGGTGGTTGCTGAACAACTCCAAGCACGCCTGGAGGATGTGGACCATTTTTATCCCTTCCAGGCCTCACCATGGGACTGAAACTGCCTTGGTCACACTGGTCGATGATCTCTGGAGGGCTAGGGACAAAGGTACCTGAGAGCTGTTTCCTGGTTCTGCTGGATCTCACAGTGGCCTTTGACACCATCGACCATAACATCCTTCTGGATCATCTAGAGGGGCTGGGAGCACTGTTATACAGTGGTTCCGCTCCTTTCTCCTGAGTCGTGTCCAGGAAGTGGTGTTGGGGGATGAGTGTTCAGACCCCTGGGCTCTCACTTGTGGGGTGCCTCAGGGTTCCGTCCTCTCCCCCATGCTCTTTAATATCTATATAAAGCCGCTGGGAGAGATCATCAGGGGGTTTGGGCTGGGTGTTCATCAATATGTGGATGATACCCAGCTCTACCTCTCTTTTAAATCAGAACCAGTGAAGGCGGTGAAGGTCCTGTGTGAGTGCCTGGAGGCGGTTGGAGGATGGATGGCGGCTAACAGATTGAGGTTGAATCCTGACAAGACAGAAGTACTGTTTTGGGGGGACAGGGGGCGGGCGGGTGTGGGGGATTCCCTGGTCCTGAATGGGGTAACTGTGCCCCTGAAGGACCAGGTGTGCAGCCTGGGAGTCATTTTGGACTCACAGCTGTCCATGGAGGCACATGTTAATTCTGTGTCCAGGGCAGCTGCATACCAGCTCCACCTGGTACGCAGGCTGAGACCCTACCTGCCTGCAGACTGTCTTGCCAGAGTGGTGCATGCTCTAGTTATCTCCCGCTTGGACTACTGCAATGCGCTCTACGTGGAGCTACCTTTGAAGGTGACCCGGAAACTGCAATTAATCCAGAATGCGGCAGCCAGACTGGTGACTGGGAGTGGCCACCGGGACCACATAACACTGGTCCTGAGAGAACTGCATTGGCTGCATTAGTATGTTTCTGAGCACAATTCAAAGTGTTGGTGCTGACCTTTAAAGCCCTAAACGGCCTCGGTCTTGTATACCTGAAGGAGTGTCTCCACCCCCATCGTTCAGCCCGGACACTGAGATCCAGTGCCGAGGGCCTTCTGGCAGTTCCCTCATTGTGAGAAGTGAGGTTACAGGGAACCAGGCAGAGGGCCTTCTCGGTAGTAGCGCCCGCCCTGTGGAATGCCCTCCCTTCAGATGTGAAGGAAATAAGCAGCTATCTTCTCTTTAAAAGACATCTGAAGGCAGCCCTGTTTAGGGAAGTTTTTAATATTTAATGCTGTATTGTTTTTAACACTTGATGGGAAGCCGCCCAGAGTGGCTGGGAAAACTCAGCCAGATGGGCAGGGTATAAATAAATTTATTATTATTATTATTATTATTATTATTATTATTATTATTATTATCATCATCATCATCATCATCATCAGAGGATGAAGGCAATGAAGATGCCTGTTGTTTGCTCCTCCAGCAGCTGGAATTCAGAGGTTTAAGATTATGAAATCTGGATGTTTCATTCAGCTAATGTTACCAGAGGCAATTGACAGAACTATCCTCCATGAACTAATTGAATCCCCTTGGTTGAGCCAGGAGACAAATGGTTAATTAAAACTTTAGAAGCATATAAATCAAACACACACAAGGCATAGCATCAATTTGAATGAATGAATGAATGAGAAAAAATCCTTTAAAACTGAACCCTGCTGGAATGGAATGGCTATATATAGGTTTCTTTTAGGTGATGTTCTCAAATTCAAACATTCAAATGGCTGATGCTTCTTTCTGTTGAATAACAATTTTGATCTACATGATACAGAAGATGAAGTTGCATGAGCAAGAGCTTCAGATGAATTTGGGAAGGGGCCAAGTGGAGCTCAGAGGACTCCAATATGCAGAACCATCGTAACATTAGCGTTAAAAATGGCCAGAGAGAAATGGTTTACACAATCCTGGCTTACAAACCACAATACATCTACATACAGCTCCTTTACTCCACACTTCACATAAACAAGAAAATAAACCAGGAACCCACAGTTAACCATAACTGTGCATAGAGTTTGGTTCAGATATAGCAGTCAAACCATGGCTTGGGTTTCAGGGTCATGCCTTGAAGTGCTATGCGCCATCTTCCCCACTTGCACTGAGTTGCATCTCCCTCACTTCTGGTTCAACGTAACAATAGGTTTGCAGTAATCTCAGATCAGACAAACTTAGTGAGAACAAACTGCAGCTTGCCTCCAGATCTAGTTCAAATATGACTTCCCATTCTAGTTTAGATGCAAACTATGGTTTACAATAATAATTGTTTACCTGATTTCAAACTACAACTATTACAAATGAGGAAGGGAATTGAAGCACACATAGAGAAAGGAGTGCACAAGACTGAAGGCCAAACTCTGGTTAGGCCACAACATGCTAGCATTTGGGACACTATCTGAAACGAAGTGCCTGCCATATAGAGAACAAGCATAATAAAAACAACTACTACTACTACTACTACTACTACTATTATTGTTATTGTTATTATTATACCCCACCCATCTGGCTGGGTTTCCCAAGCACTCTGGGAGGCTCCCAGCAAAATATTAAAAAAACATAATAAAACGTCAAACATTAAAAACTTCTCTGAAGGCCTTCAGGGGTCTTCCAAATGTTGTTGTTTTTTATATCTCCTTGACAGCTGATGGGAGGGCATTCCATTAGGAGGGTGCTACTGCCAAGAAGGCCCTCTGCCTGGTTCCCTGTAACTTCACACAGTGAGGGAACCACCAGAAGACCCTTGGAGGAGGACCTCCATGTCCAGGCTAAATGATGGGGGTGAAGATGTTCCTTCAGGAGTACAGGGCCAGGGCTGTTTAGGGCTTTAAAGGTCAGCACCAACACCTTGAATTGTGCTCGGAAACATACTGGGAGCCAGTAAAGATCCTTTAGGGCCAGTGTTATGTGGAAAGTTATATGGAAATATTTTTCCAATTACCTGCTCTGGGCATCAGCCTTCTCCAGCTTTTCTTGAAGCTGTATCCAATCAATCAAAGCCTTGAAATCTCGTACATAGTTGTCTAGCATCATTAACACCTCCTACAACATAAATTTATCAAAGGAACATATCATATACAAACCAAGAACAGAAATGAAATAGAACAAACAAGGATCAACCCAGCAGCAAATAATTATGAGAAAAAAACTGTTTTTAAAACAGTCCTTATTCTATATTTCACCAGCTACGGTATATCTAGACTGGCAGAACACACCTGATTTCCATTGTTTTGCAGCCTTTGGAGACAAGGCATTTATTGAAGTTAAGAGAACAATGACAGTATTTTGGAGTTGGTGAAGCTTATCAAGTAATTCCCAGGAAGATGCAACAATAAGGAATAGTAGAAGGTGCAACAGCAGCAGGGCTGGTTGGCGTGGTGGTGGTGTAGAGGTCACCAGTGGCCCCCTATGCAGGCATGGGCTTTAGCAAATGCTCATCAATGCTGATTCCGACTCCAGCTCTCACTTCAATACTTAAAGGCCAAGTTCACATATTATGAGCCTAGGAAGCTGCCTTATACTGGTCCATCTAGCACAGTACAGTTACCATGGACTGACAGCAGTTCTCCAAGGTTTCAAACTGGGTTTCTCCCAGCCCTACTGGGAGCTGCTGGGGATTGGACCTGGGACCTTGGGCATTCATGTGCTCTACTACTGAGCTCGAGCCCTTCCCAAAGATTAATGGGTTTAGCCACCCTTGACTCTGAAACCAGTGACAATGGTACAGAAAATAAGACAGTTCAACAACAACAATAATAGAACAATAGCCATAATACATTACAATGAAGTTTAGATGCATACAAAATATATTCAATAAGTCAATTAACAGTGTCCAATGACACCATCATTATGTCCAGCTTCAGCAATCCATTCAGTAGTTCATACTAAGAGACCTAATTTGCCCAAGTCACCAGAGCAGAAAAAGAGGAATGATTTTTTAAAAATTGAATTCCCTTAACAGCAGACTCCAAGCAAGCCAGACTGCTATACCACTAAATCAAAAATACAACCAAAAATGTCCAACTGAAAGCCCCATTTTCGCTACAAGAAGGTCTGCTATGGGCAATAAAGTTCAATTTAAAGGCTGCAATTTACACTATTGAGAGGGAGAAGGAGAAAAAGTTCTGCCAGAATTATGCTAATTCTCATATTCTGAAGAGTGCCGTTTTGCATCCATGTGTGTTCTTCTCCCTATGGAAAAAAAGGGGGGCTCCCAAAGAGGAGAGGGAGTACAACAGCCCTGGAGCTGCCATCTTAATTTCCTCTTCCATGGAGAGCAATGAGAGGCAAAATTCAAAAGAAACAAAAATCTGAAAAACCAAACTATAGGCCTATGGAAGAAGAAACAAAGGTGTGGACAAATGCTTCCCCCACCCTTTCTACTTTGCCAGCGTGAGCCCAGTTGACTTGGGATTTGGTGATTTCACCACCTTAGGGTTACCATGTGCTCTGCTCTGCACAGGAAAGTCCTCTATTTGAAGGGACTCTCTATTTGAGGAATGTCAAAAAATCATGACAAAAGGAGGGTTGGCGGCCCTCGAAGTTGCCCACCAACACTTAGCAGCACCTGGTCAGCAGAGTTTGCAGGCATCTCCACCATGGCGAGATGTACTATATTTCTATTTAAATTATAGCTATTATTTCCAAATTTGTGTCTATGCATATGTTACTATATGCAGTTTTAATGCAAATTAACGTAATCGTCTATCCTCTGCTTTGCTGAGGCAAGTCTTTGTTGGTAACATGCAACTGGCCACCCTCTCTTTAGCTGATTAATTATGAAGAGAGGTGCTGAGAGTTTAGGTCACACTTCATTATTCTGAAGAAGCTGTATCCATTCTGCCAAGATGGTGTAATAAGGAATAAAAAGAGAGACTATTAAAGATGGCCTTCCCTGCCAAAAACTGAGTGGCAGTTTTTGTTTATTAAACTGTAAAACACCTCCAGCCTCTCTTCCATGTCTAAAAAAAGTACATAGAATTAAATTTATGGGATCCATTGCCACAACATCACAATCCGATTTCCAACTCCCTTTTTATTTAAAGGTGCTGAATCCTGGACAGTAGCGTAAAGGAGATCAGCTTCACATTAATTTAAAAGGCAACCAGATAAATTCATGGAGGATCTATCAAATGGCTGCTATCCATTACGTTAAAATTGACATGTGGAGTGCTTATGTGAACTCGCATTTAATTTTAGAAGGAAGTATGCTTGTATTTTCAGTGTAAGTTGACAGTCTGTGTTGTGTTGTTGCCTCTCCTTTATGAAGAAAAAAACTTGGTTTTGTGTGTGTTTTCCTTCTTAAATTTGAAACATAACAAGAAGTGGCAAAATGGATTCCTGGTGTTTGCAGGCAGTATGCCACTGAATATCAGCTGCCGGGAAGTGTCAATCTGCCTGGGAGGGCTATTACCACCATGCCCTTCCTGGAGGGCCTCTGACTGGCCACTGCACAAAGCAGGAGGGTGGACCCAGAACAGCTCTTTTAATAAAAGTACATTTGCATCAATTATTTGTTTAAAAAAGAGACAATTAATACACTAAAACTTTAAATCAGCTGGAAGAAGTAGCTCTAATAAGAACTTTTTCTTTTCCTTTTCCTTTTTAAAGGGAAAGGTGGACACAATAGATAGTTGTTTGCAGTGCCAAGTCAGCAGCTAGTAAGACATGTTCCACAAAATGAAATATTAGAGCTGGCATCCAGTCGCAACCCTGCCAATGGCAGATCAAACCTTCTTCTCTTTCAGGTGGCCATAGATGGGAGCGCAGGCCACAAGAAGCAATTTGCCCAGAGAACATGGCTAAGAAATGAACTCTCAACCTGAAGATTTGCCCGTTCCTAAACAGCCAGTTAACTTGAAAACATGACATTTTGTTTCAAGAGATGCCTGCCATACAGAAATTACAGTTAATGGCTTAAAGGAGCCTATTTCAAGAAATGCGTAGCTCTGCTGTTATCCAAAATTATCAGAGCAAGCACCATGCAGCTGTAATCTGAATCCTGTTTTACGAACAAGGGAATACAAACAAGACAAGCAGCTGGAGCGGCCCCATGTCCACTGATGCACATCTTTCTCCCTAAAGCTATGAAGGCCATTTTGTCCATCAGGAGGCAGCCGAACAAAAGTGGCTCTGAAAGCGCTGTTACAGGCAGGCACCCAGATAACTACATATAGATGTACAGCTAAAATTACCAATTAGTTTACCAATTGGCTGCGACGGATTCGATTGGTTTGTAATTAATTCTAGTTACTGGCGCACACAGCAGGATGGTTGGCGCCATCCCTTTTGTCCTACTGACACACAATCCTTGCGCACAGGGCCCTGGGGTCTTGGCCATCAATACAGCTCTCCAGTTCACCCACAGTCGTGAGTGCAGCAGATATACCCTACAGTGCTGAAGCAGTGGAAATACGTACCACTTGAAAAGGTGCTGACAAAAAAGGAAAGTCTGTTTCTGTGCTATAGTCATGATCATTTAAAAATCCCATTATTTTTCAAGGGCAAGTGCATCCCTACAGCAATTTTTAGGGGAAGAAAACTTGATTTATAGGAGCTGAGATGGGGTTGTATTTATGAAGCTGGCTATTAACAGTACAACTCCATGCTCAGAAGTCAGCCCCACAGAGCTCAATGGGGCTCACTCCCAAGTAAACAGCTAAACCATGGTTTCATGTTACAAGGACAAGCCTGGGTGAACTTTGGGCTTTTGAGATCCCCTTTCCCTTCTCCTCATCCGACAGGAACACAGGGAAACTTGGAAGCTTCTACTTTCACTTTTGATTAACCATCACTGATTAATCACAGCTTAGTGTAATGCTCAACCTAAAGTGTGCTTAATCTTAGCTAAGAAAACAAGCCAGCTTCATAAACCACAGTTTGACCGGATGAATATGCCTGTAAGCTGCGGTTAGTTTACAAAGGAAGAAAAGGTTTAGGACCTTTCCTTGTGGCCATGCCAGATGAGAGAGGGAAGCACACAAGCCCAAGGCCAACACAGACATGTTCTTGCAACATTAAACCATGTTTCAGTGGTACATGAAAATACAGCCAGAGGGTTGAATCCAACTTGTGCAATGGAACTTCCACCTCCTCTCCTGCAGTCCTCCCCAATGTATGCTCAAAATCTGCTACAGAGGGTTGGGCGACCAGACCAGGGTAAGGAAAGTTCTGCTGCATGAGTAAAACTCCACATTATAGGTTGGACTAGATGTCCCTTGGGGTCCATTCCAACTCTACAAGTCTATGATATGTTAGCCATCTTCAATATCTAATGCGCTGTCACATGGAAGATGGAGCAATCTGGCTTTGTCGTGCTCCAGAGGGAAGTTCCTGTTGAAGTCATAAGAAAGGAGATTCTGACTAAACATCAGGAAGAGCTTTCTGGGCGAAAGAGCTGTTTAACAGTAGAAGGGACTCCCTTGGAGGGTGGTGGACTCTCCTTCCTTGGGAGTTTTTAAGCAGAGATTGGATGGCCATCTATCACAGATGCTTTAGTTGAGCTTTCTGTATTGCAGGGGGTTGGACTAGATTACTCTGTAGATCCCTTACAATTCTATGATTCTGTGAGTCTGATTTTTAAGCTTCAAAGTTTCATACAGGATTTTCAAAACAGTTCTACAGATTAAAAGGTAAAGGTAACGGAAACGGTAAAGGACCCCTGGACAGTTAAGTCCAGTCAAAGGCGATTATGGGGTGCAGCGCTCATCTCGCTTCAGGCCGAGGGAGCTGGAATTTGTCCGCAGACAGCTTTTCTGGGTCATGTGGCCAGCAGGACTAAACTGCTTCTGGCACAATGGAACATTGTGACGGAAACCAGAGCGCACAGAGACGCCGTTTACCTTCCCACCGCAGCAGTACCTATTAAACTACTTGCACTGGCATGCTTTCGAACTGCTAGGTTGGCAAGAGCTGGGACAGAGCAACGGGAGCTCACCCCGTTGCGGGGATTCGAACTGCCGACCTTTTGATCAGCAAGCCCAAGAGGCTCAGTGGTTTAGACCACAGCCCGACCCACTATCCACTTGAGTAGAATACCTCTATTTGCTAGTTTCTCTTGTATGGCTTCTGCGTAGTTTATAAAATATGTATGATTGCTCTGTAAAACTGCTAGAGACTTAAGCCACATCTAAGGGGAAAAAACCAAAAAAGTCAACTGCTAAAAAGAGCATTGATGTGGAATGCCACCAATGTAAAGTAACTTGGGAGAAGCCCTGAACAAATCTCATGTATTCTGTCTCCCTATCCCACTCATCTGCCTCGGACACCTCAACAAATGCAGGAGAAGAAACAAGACTGTAACAAGGCTGCAACTCTGTACACAACAATTCCTGTTTAAGTCTATGGAGGTTGGATAGCGAGAGAAAGCCCAGATCCACTGAGAACTTGGTAATTTGATTCTTGTCTCTATACTGAAATATTCATTCATTCAGTTCTGTGTGGGCTAGCACTGAAAAAGCAATGCTGGTGTCTAGGAATAACTCACCAAAGGCTCCTGAATAAGTTTAGAAGCCATGAAATAAGAGGAGAGGTCCTCATATGCATCAGTAACTAGCTAAAAAACAGGATGCAGAGAGTAGGAATAAAGGGGCAGTTTCCCCACTGATAGAAAGTGGATTTCTTCCACAGATTAGTATTAGGACTTGTGCTTTTAAATTTGTCCATTAATCATCTAGAGTTAGAGGTGAACAGTGTACTAGCCAAATTTGATTATGCTACCAAATTGTTCAAGGTGGTTAAAACAAAAAGGGATTGAAGGCACTCCAAAATACTCTCTTCAAAATTGGTTAACAGACAGTAAAAGCAAATGCAATTCAATGTTAGCAAATGCACATTGAGGCAATTTAAAAAAATAGAACAGATGCTAAATGGAATCTGAAACACAGGTGATTGAAATGTTGACTTAAGAGTGCAGTAGCTGTGAAAAAGGTGAATGCCATGCTAGGAATAATTAGGAAAGGGACTGAGCCCCAAACTGACAATACCATAATGACACTATATCTATGGTAAAGACACACTTGGAATACAGTGGTACCTCGGGTTAAGTACTTAATTCGTTCCGGAGGTCTGTTCTTAACCTGAAACTGTTCTTAACCTGAAGCACCACTTTAGCTAATCGGGCCTCCTGCTGCTGCCGCGCCGCCGGAGCACGATTTCTGTTCTCATCCTGAAGCAAAGTTCTTAACCAGAGGTACTATTTCTGGGTTAGCGGAGTCTGTAACCTGAAGTGTATGTAACCCCAGGTACCACTGTACTGGTTACTGTATTCAGAAAAGAGACTATGGAGCTGTATCTTGTTGAGAAAAGGTTGAGAAAAGTGCATAGAACATGAAGCCTATTGCCTATGTTCTACCGCCCCTGCTGGAAGCAAAGAGCCTCTGAATATGAGTTGCTGGGATTCACATATGGGGAGAATGCTGCTGCAATTGAGTCCTGCATGCAGGCTCCCCTTATGCATCTGGTTGGCCACAGTGAGAAGAGGAAGCTGGAGTAGATGGGACTTTGGCCTAATCCAGAAGGGCTCTTCTTGGGATCATTGCCAGCCCTGTACATGTGCAACTCTAGCAGAATTACATCCTTAACGGCTTAGATTTAGAACTGCTGCCAGTTTATATAACACTGCCTTACATATCAGATTAGTAGCCCATCTGTCTTTAGTCTTGTCCTTTCCAGAGTGGAGCCCCTTTTCCTGTCAGGGGCTGCAATTCCTTGGGTGTAATCTGTTGGGGGCTGCGGACCAAGGAGGGATAATACCGGCTTCCCCATCCTTGCCACTCTCATGACATTTGGGTCAAGGGTCACATGAAGCCTTAAGGCCACAGGTTGCTCACCTGTGGTCTACTCTGGCAGCAGTGTTCCAGAGTCTTGGAGTAAGACTCATCCTTTCCCATCATCTAGCTATGAAGATTGGATTTGGAACCGTCTGAAGGCAAGCAAAGTGCTCTCTCACCAAAATATGGCCCCTCCTCTTGAGGTAAAGAAGGCACTATTTCAACCCACATCCTTCATTAATATCTATAATCAGACACTTAGAATTATCCTAATAAAAATGCCTTCCAGTAGCACCTTAGAGACCAACTAAGTTAGTTATTGGTATGAGCTTTTGTGTGCATGCACACTTCTTCAGATGCACTGAAACAGAAGTCACCAGACCCTTACATATAGTGAGAGGGTGGGGAGGGGTATTATTCAGAAGGGTGGTGGGAATGGTTGATCCCCACCCTCTCGCTATATATAAGGGTCTGGTGACTTCTGTTTCAGTGCATCTGAAGAAGTGTGCATGCACACGAAAGCTCATACCAATAACTAGCTTAGTTGGTCTCTAAGGTGCTACTGGAAGGAATTTCTTTATTTTGTTTTGACTACGGCAGACCAACACGGCTACCTACCTGTAATTAGAATTATCCGGTTAGGATAATCACTGCACAGAAATAAAGCTCCTTTAAATGAAAATGGATCAAACTCCTCAAAACCTTGATAAATCCAGAATGCAACTTTGAACATACTTGGAAATTCCATGGATTTCAATGACATATCTCCACCATATACATTTGCTTTTCCCTGGAAAATTTGCAGACTTCATTTCATTAGTCGCCAAAACACACAACTGATGGAGACAGCCTGCTTTAACTATTTGTTCCTGTATTCCAAACCATGAAAAAATGGCATGTGCATATTGCAGCTTAAGAAGAGCTACTATGATTACAACCCTGAACACAAGAAAGCAAGTCCCACTGAACACAACACTTACTTCCAAGTAAATGTGCATAGGAGGAGGGGGGCCACTAGGAGGCGCATCAGAAGATGGCTGACAATAACATCTCTCCGACCCACACAAGGTAATTTGGAGGCTATGATGGGAGTAATTAGCCTCCCTACCCCCCCAGGATGGTGGGGGGGACTGCCTCTGCCTGCTGTGCCCTATACCACCCCCGAATTTGTGGGGATGGGGGCACTAGGCACAAAGCCCTCCTGTGGGATTTCGGCACTCCTGGACGCCATCCCTGATCCGCGCCACTAGCTGCAAGAACTTCAAAAGAAACAATTTGGATGAAGGAATGCACATATTTCAAGGAAAGAGGGGGACTAAAGACTGCTAACAGAAGAGATCTCTGATAAAACAAGACGAGTCGGAGGAACAAGAATAAATCATGAGGAGATACGCCAAGACTCGGTATGGCAAATGACTGATGGGGAGGGGGGGAAAACTTTCCTTTCTTTTCTTATGTGATTAAACAAGAATCCCCTCCCCTTACAAGTCAGAAATGTCGTATTAAGGACTTAAGCTGTGGATTTAAGGCTGTGTGGAGATAAAATTTCGAACCAAAGCATGTTTTAAGAAGAGCGTGGAATGTATAAGAGCTTTGGAATGACGCAGTTAAAAATGCCGTCGCCATATTGGGAAGTTCTGTCGGAGGTCTTGAGTCTGGGAGGAGAAATCGAGAAATAAAGCTGTTTTTATATTGTGGGTGAAACTCCTCAGAGGGACTTAAGAGCGACAGTTTTGCGAGATTAATGATGGAAAGAGCGATGTTATCTATGAAGGCGATGATATATGGAAACCATCTCGATTTGAGGATTGGAAGAACGGAAAAATTCACACAGGATTATTATTGGTGTTTATCGGCTTAAGGAGACTATCAGAAGAGATCATAAAGAAAAAAGAGAAAATATATGAACAAGATGTGATGTGGAAACAGCAAGAAAAGACTGGATAGAATTATGATCTCTGTTTGGATTGATTTGGACTGATTTGGACATTAACGCAGTAGCAAGAAGATGATCAGAATCCCCCTTCGGATCTTGAAATATGGGTCCCCCCAACAAAAAATTTAAAATTTGGCTTTGTAATTCGGAATTTATGTGATGTGATTTAATTTGATTTGATTGGCCAGTTAATAAAAATTATTTTAAAAAAAAGTAAATGTGCATAGGTTTGAGCTGTAAAATACAACTGTCCTTAAGGCAAACTTCAAAGCTTGGAGAGATTACCAACAGCTGATTTTCTCACAAGCCTGTTTGCATCTCCACCACAACCCTTCCGTCTGCAGTTTCAACCGCAAACAGTCACCAGAGCCCTGTCTCATTCAAATACAATAAACATTATCCTCAACAACACTGTAAATCAATAATCTGGCCCACTCCCTCATTGCACTGCACACAGACATTCCAATTCCTATTATGTAAAGACTGAAATGTAATGATTGCTCTTTCTTCATTTAAAATGAATGCAGGGGGTTTTCTTTTAGGAAGGCAACAAATTGCTTTAGGAATATAATAAATATTACTTGTTGTGTTTGAATAAATATCATTTCAAATTCCAAAAATGCAAAAAAAACTTGACCAGATATTCCACAGATGAACATACAATTGTCCTTTCTGATATTACTTTAAGAAAAATGATAAAATCCTTCAGTTGCAGTAGAAAAATTAAAAACAATTAACAGTTTAAAGAGATTTTGTATCATTATTTTCATTCAGTAACAATTTATAGTATGCTGAGAAGCCTCAAACGGACTTCAAGTAAATTTATGCGCTTGGCTCTCCATCTTTCCTTACAGGGATGAAAACCTAAATGCTGACATACTATTTGCAAAGGGAAAAATATTATTGCAAGTACTATTTGCAAGGGGAAATTGGGCCCCTTTCACACACTTATATGACAGCACATGTGCACTTCACATTGGATCATAAGCATAGTCAAGATTTTTGTTAGGGGTGGCAGAACCTCAGTTGCTATGTATTTTTATTGATTTGGGGGGAGACAGCTGCCCCTCCCTGCCCCCCTTGGCTACGCCCAAGTATTGGATGCATTTACACCTAACAACAATCCAAGGCTGTTGGGGCACCCATCTTGATCGCTCCTGCTTCACTCCTCCTGTGGAATGAGGAGGAAAAACAAACCCAGTAAGCCACCATTGAGCTTGGCATGCCTGTGACATCTGAACCCAGGATCCTAGTTTGTTCCTCTCCTAATGAGTCAGGATTTTTAGTATGCCTTAAAACATGGTTTGTTGTTTGATTATGAATCCTGGCTTACTTTGAAATGTGAACATGGCTGCTGTGGGTACAGTGGTACCTCGGGTTACATATGCTTCAGGTTACATACGCTTCCAGTTACAGACTCCTCTAACCCAGAAATAGTACCTTGGGCTAAGAACTTTGCTTCAGGGTGAGAACAGAAATTGTGCTCCGGCAGCAGCTGGAGGCCCCATTAGCTAAAGTGGTGTTTCAGGTTAAGAACAGTTTCAGGTTAAGAACGGACCTCCAGAACGAATTAAGTACTTAACTCAAGGTACCACTGTATATGATTCAGAGAGCAGCAGATAGGTCTGGTTCCCCAAACTGTTAACACAGGTGTCTATAAATATGGATTGTCACATGCACATGTGATGTTTTCACAGGTACACAAACATGTTTTGCATATACCTGTTTAAAAAGTAATATGTGAAGCAGTCCACACATTTTTCCTTTCTTCTTTTCTATCTCTACATGTTTGTTGCCTCCAAATATTTGACACATCAGCCCTCCTTCCTGACGCCCTTTTGGAACAAAAACAGTTAAGACTTTTCAAAACGAAGGGGGAGGGAAACAAAAGAGAACAAAGTGTCTACTTCTCCCAAAGCAGTGCAATTCAGACCTTTGGAAACACCAAATTCTGGACCCCTTGATGGACAGCAGGTGAGATTGAGATGGCTCCATTCCCTCTTCCATCAGCCATGGCCAATGCTGAA
Organism: Podarcis filfolensis; assembly: GCF_964270895.1. Lineage (NCBI taxonomy): Eukaryota > Metazoa > Chordata > Lepidosauria > Squamata > Lacertidae > Podarcis > Podarcis filfolensis. The sequence goes on along the minus strand of NC_139610.1, from coordinate 1,807,687 downwards.
ATGAGCACAAATCCCCTACGCATGCTTACTTGGGAGTAAGCAGAACTGAGTGGAACTTACTAATGAGCAAACATCTGGAGAATTGGGTGCACATCACACACTGCTATTTCTGTTCTGTTCCTTCAAACCTTAAATAAAGCCCCAAACAACGGAAAAATGTATGAGGAGGAAATATTTAACCTTATTTGTAGGCCTGTGCGATGTACCAATACATAATTCAAAACTGGTTTGAAGCAGCCCACATTGCGATAACTGTTTCAGTATATTTGATCTGGCAATACATTGCAAACAGCCTTCAAAACTCCCGGAGGTGGTATAATTGCGAGCAATTTGAGAAGTCCTGTCCCTGTGTATTGGTGATTGCTGGCTGCTGCCTTCCAAACACCGTTTTGCCTCCCCCAAAGTGAGATTGGCTGGCTGCTTCTTTCCCTGCCTTTCCTCTCTGATTGCTTCCTTGAGGCTCTGCCTTCCCCCTCCAGCTGCTTCCCTGTGGCTCATCTCAGCCAGCTGCCCTGCCCCTCCTGGCACCTAAAGAACCACCTGCCAGGCTCTGGATGGGGGGGTTCCCCTTCAGTGTCTCACTCCTCCACGATCCATCCTCACCCCAGCCAGGAATCGAGGCTCTTGCTTCTTCCTTCTCCCTCTCTTTGTCTAGGGAGGAGTGGAAGGAGTTCGCCCTCCAAACGCAAGAGCTTGCCTCAGTTGCCCCTCGCTTGCCTGCCTCTCTGTGGCTGCTTCCTCAGCCACCCGCACACCCAGTCTCCAGGCCCACCGTACATAGCTCCATCCTTATTTCAGACATCGTGATATACCAGCATATCACAACGTTTAGCTGGTGATACACTGCGATGTTGGAAACCAACCATCACCCAGTCCTACTTACTTGCAGATATCAGAAAAAGATGGAACTTGCAGATACGGAAGCTCAAGCCTGCCACTGTAGCCTCAGTCAAAGTCACATCAAAAACTGAGATCACTGCATGGTATAAATGAGAGAAGGTTGGTGCTAAAGACAGGGGAAGCAGAATTACTTCCATCCAGAAGAAGCCAACATCACAGTGCAGTGTCACCGTAACCATCATTATTTTCACTTTCTTTTGCAGTGCGAATATTCCCCACCCCAACTAAAAGGTAAAGGACCCCTGGATGGTTCAGTCAAAGGTGACTATGGGGTGCGGCTCTCAACTCGCTTCAGGCTGAGGAAGCCAGCATTTGTCCACAGACAGCTTTTCCGGGTCATGTGGCCAGCAGGACTAAATCGCTTTTGGCACAATGGGACACTGTGACAGAAACCAGAGCACACGGAAACGCCATTTACCTTCCCGCCACAGCACTACCTATTCATCTACTTGCACTGGTACGCTTTCAAACTGCTAAGTTGCCAGAAGCTGGGACAGAGCAATGGGAGCTCACTGAGTCATGCGGATTCAAACTGTGATCTTCTGATTGGCAAGCCCAAGAACGCCACCACAGCACCACCCACCCCCACCCCAACTAACACATAGCTATAAGCATTTTACAGGGTACACACCCCACACATGTACACACCCCACACAATAAAGCAAATAGAGATAATCACTCCTGCTAATATTGACGTCAGTGGCCCTGTGCCAACAGAACTAGAGGCAAAATTATTATTTTCACACCTTTTTTACCACAGCAACCCAAAGTGACTTACAATATTTTAAGGAAAAGAATAAATACATATATACATTAAACAAGGTCAGCTAAGAAACAGGAGGGAAGTTAGCATCTGCAGACATACACGAACACCCCCCCCATTTGTAGGTCCCATTTGTACTTTCTAAAACATAAATGCCATAACTGAAGTGGCCATGGATTGTCACCAATGCATAAGACTGAACTAAAGCTCCAGTGGCACAATAAAATAGACCTTTTTTTTTTGAAAGGCAGGAATTCTATACAGTTTTCTAATGTTTAGGGTTTGTATACAAATTATTCATTGGATAATTACACTGGTATCACTTAACAACCTTAACTCTTCTGTAAAATGAATGTTTGGGGGATTTTTTGTTTTAGTTTTAATGCGGTTTTGGATATATAATATTTCCTTCCCAACTTAGCATGAATGGTATGACCAGAATTCTGAATGCAGTTTTGGATCTATGGAGATGTCATACAAATAAACTACTGTTCTTTCAGCCACAAAAGTTTAGAAAATCATAATCTGATTACACTGCAGGGAGTATCAGGTCTCTTTAAAGTGGGCGGAGGGTCTTTGGGGAAATTTCCTGAGCAGGAGGACAGTTCAGTTTAGTTCAGTGTTTCGTTTTTTGTGTGTGGTGGGGGGAGTTAAATTGTGTTAAACCAACAGACAGCTTGGAAACCTCAAGCCACTGTTTGGTTTCAGAATTTGCTTTCTTCCAGCTCTATTTGTACACTAACCCTAGAGTCAATTTGGTCATCTTTCATTTCAACAGAAAACTAAATATTCATGACCAGATGAAAGTTCTCTTTACATGTCATGGACTAGCAATAATAATGGTTTCCAGAATGTGGTGAATATTTTCACTCAAAGTTCATAGGAAAGTAATTTGGATACCTTCAACAGTTTCATAATGTTAAACTTCTCTCTTTTGCTCGCCATGTATTTCTTGGGGTGTGTGTGTATGTATGTATATATTCAAATTGTTATACTTATTATAAAACTCCAAGGAGTAAATTTGATGTTATAAAGAAGGAAGCCAGCTTCCTTTCAGTTGAGCTGGCGAAAAATACACTGGGTGATGTGTCTGTTTTCCATCTAAAATTATATGGGGGAAGCCAACTTATGACTACGACCCACCCAGACACTGTTTATACTGAGCCATCAATCTTCCATAATTACCACCAGCAAGTGAATGAGAGGAGCGATAGCTATCTCTGGAGAAAGGGAACAATGTGTAATTAAGATATTAAACAGGAAACGAAAGAATGTGAATTCAGGCTGAATCTCAATAGTGCCACCTACAGGATTGATTACTGAAATTTTGGGGGACTTGCAGGTAAATCAACTACAATATATTCATATACAGTCTACTGTGTGTTAATCTCACTGCAATGGGGGAATCATATAAATATTAAATGTTGTTAAATGAATAATTTATTTTAGAGTTATTCTTTAATTAGAGCCCTTTAAGATTTCTTATTTTAGAGCTTCCTCTGTTCTGAGAGCTTCTGGTTTTATTGGATTTCAGTGGTTTACACTGCCATAATATTCTTGTTTTTAAAGCAGTTTTGACCATATAGGGTATATATAAAATTAAATTATGATTAATCTTCTGCAAACAAACAAGATTAGAGAGTTTTAAACAGCCAATTTTAAAAATGACAATTGCTCAAAGGGTTAGTTAAGTTAGCCTGTTACAGTCAATACAAAGAGCAAACTGGAATCCAAAGGCAACTTAAAGAATAAGGAAACTATCCTAAGCTCTCAAGAAGGGTGGTTAAAGGTTCGTGTGGATCCTGCAGATTTGTTATTTCATTTCAGTTTTAGAGCAATTTACAAAAATAACTTATACTATAGATAAACAATCAAACCAGAAACCTATAATAACAAATAGAACAATAAACTTTTCTGAAAAGCAAAAACACGAACATTTTGAAACGTTTTTCAGAGTCAAGGATCCCTTCTGTCTCATCCTCCCTTCTTGCCCAAGCAGACCGATTTACGATACGTCACTCTGACCCCGCCCCCACTAACAAGTCCACCTTACACACAAACACACCATCCACCCAATTGCTCCAACACCTCCCTTTCAACCACTATCATCCACTCCATTGAAAACTTACTGCAAAAGACAGCCGGAGACCATGAAAGCACCCACCAACAGAACCATATGAAAATACATTGCAGCTGATTAGGCTCCCTCTCAGTGTAGTGAGAAGAAGGTCTGCAGCCACAGGCCTTCCCCAATGTGGCTGTGGAAATCAGTGCTGCTGCCACTGACCCACTGGTGCTGCCCTGAATGCAGTGGGTCCAGGGAGGCTATGGATCTACAGGATCATCCCCACCACAAACAGGCCCTGGAGTCAATGATTTAATTTTCCTCTCAATGCCGTCAAGGGGAAATACATTATGGGGGGGGGGAGGGAGGAAGACAAAAATAGAAAAAGCCACTCCAATCACACCCTCAACTCTGGCCACAGCTCACCAGCAAGGCCCTGGATGGTGCAGTGGTTTCACCACAGATCCCAACCCCAATGGAAATGAATGTTCTCTAGCACATAAGCATTCAGAACCTAAAGTCTGGAGTGGCAGATGACGAAACGGGCTCTAGTCTATGAAAGCTTAGACCACAGTATATCTGCCTACTCATAAAGAACAGAGCAACAAGATTCAAGAGTCCTGCAGTACTTTGAGGATTATAAGTAACAACCAAGCATCATCCATGCATGTACTGCACTACCAGAAGAGCTTACCTTGCATTCTACTACACTCTGATCTGATTCACAGGTGACATAGATTTCATCAACTGCACGTCTTAAGTTGTCAAAAAGGAAGGCCCAGTATCGTGCTCGCAGATCCACTTTCCGAGGCTGTCTTGTTTTAGTTGGGCTTTTATCAAAGTTTTTTTCTCCAGTAGCTGATGTTATTTTGCAATCTGATGTGGTACTCTGCAAAGAAGGGGCACAACTTGAAATGCAAAATCCAGCAAGTGTGGCCAACGGTTGGCGATTCACAGGACATGCATTTTGCTTCAGCCCAAACACTTTTAAAACAAAGCACTGAAAGTATTCAAATATAATGTGCTTTTTTTAAAAAAAAAATGTTTAGGGGTACTCTCATTTTGACTCAAGAAAATCACCATTTTATAGTTCAGAATGGGAACAATAAATATAGTAAATGGACAAAAGTACAAAGATTCACAAAATGTTTAGGGGTATGCGTCCCCCTGCATCCCCCCAGGAAAAAAAGCACTGAATATAATGTTTCCAAGACTCCACAGATAAGCTTCCTGCTGGATTCCAGCTCTCATCACCCCGACCACTGGCCATAAGTCTGTGGTGGGAGGGCCTGGAATCCAACAACATAGGGGGGGCTCAAGGGTTTGAAGGATGGGGAGGAAGCCCTCTGCTCATGCACTCCCTTGAGCGCATAACATTTTGGCTTGATCAACTAGGAGCAAATTACCCCCTTCTCTCCCCCTACCTCTCTTCCCCCCCTTATACTGTATACAGCATCAAAGTCTCATATCAAATATAAATGATCTGTAAAAAGAACTCTGTGATCTGAAAGCAGAGGTGATGTTTGTACTTTTATAACCCAAGAAAATCTTCAATAAAAGCAATTAAAAAACAACAACACTAGGAGTAAATTGTGGTTTACAATCGTAGTTTGGAGGGCTCACTCAGATCATAGTTTGCTGATTTGAGCAAAGCAGCAAAGTACAGTTTGATGAAAGCAGGAAGTTATCCACTGAGCCACATTCATGGGACAGAAAGAGGGAGCATTTCAAGCACAGTGAAGGAACTTTTTAGTTCTTCTCATAGACATTGTGATAACGGCAAATGTTAAATTAACATTCACAGGTAGAATTTACAAAGCACTTATATTCAATAGAATTACAGTAATACTCTTTAATGTCTCTAGCTAGAGAATTCAATATATACCTAAAAGGCATGTTCAGTTCTCTTGTCGTATTATGTGCCCTCTCCTATACATGTGCAAGCAGCTTCCCATCCATTCCCACAAAAAAGCCCTCTGTGCACATACAAGGCAGAGCTGCCAAGCATTTTGCTGTAGTGTCTACAAGCACAGCCTAGGAATCCAGGGCAGCACAGGAGACACTCTCCTCCATTCTTTGGCTAACATTCCTTCTTCCATGTTTGCTGGCCACCAAAGCTGCTCCTAAAATAGGGATGGAGAAGCTCTCTTTCTCCAGGTGCTGCTAGACAAGAACTTTCACCATCCCTGGCCATTGGCTGTGCAAGCTGTGGCCCATGGGAACTGAGGAACCACAGGTTTCTCATCCCTGTCCTGCAGAGTAGGTGTACAGCATTGGTGATCAACCAGCGCACCAGGACACCCTGGGGAGACTTGAGGAATGTTCAGAGAAGCCCTGGGGGGCTGTCCTTTCATTCACTTTCAGCCCATATCTTCCTGTATCATCTCTCTTTCTCTCCAAGAGCCAGTGTGGTGTAGGGGTTAAGAGCAGTAGTCTCGTAATCTGGGGAACCGGATTCGCGTCTCCACTCCTCCACATGCAGCTGCTGGGTGACCTTGGGCTAGTTACACTTCTCTGAAGTCTCTCAGCCCCACTGTTTGTTGTGGGGGAGGAAGGGAAAGGAGAATGTTAGCCGCTTTGAGACTCCTTCGGGTAGTGATAAAGCGGGATATCAAATCCAAACTCTTCTTCTCCTCCGAGGAACATTCAGGGGAGCTGGCAAGGGCAGAATGGGTTGGGGCAGAGCGGGGGAATCCCCACTTACGCACATCCTGTAACAAAACCCCAGGATGAGCTGGAACCCACAGGGGAGTCACAGGAATAAAGCGGTTGGTCAAGGGAGCGGTGGACTCAAAAAGGTTGAAAACCACTGATGTATAGTGTCTGGGCTGCAACCCTAAACACACTTACTAAGGGAGTAATCCTATTGAGCATAGTGGGACTTGCTTTTGGGCATGAATGCATTAGGACTGCTCTGTGAAATACCTTTAAATGAACTGTATAAGAGTTGTTGCTTTTAATATAAAACCTATGGAAATTAATCTTGCCTTTGCCAGTCAGCTCTGGTGTCAAAGTGACCGAACAGCCCCAAGAGAGAAAGTATTAAGTTTCCATTAGTGATATCTGACTATCATTTTACATCTATGCTTCTCCATTTTGTGTTTCATAAAGCCTCATTATTGAAGTGGAACAGTTGGGTATTTGTGTTAGTGTTGCCCTTTTTAATCTCCAGGCGGTTTGAAATATCAGTGTAATTTTCTGTCTCCCCCAGAGAGTGAGACAGACATTCATCACGTCTGGATGTTAGTTTCACCCTCCACTTGCTCTGACCAGAAGAATTTTCTATTTGCTGAGCATCTAAAATCTATTTCTTGTTAGCTCTTCAGCAATATTTTAGCATATCTGGTACAAAAAAAAAAGAATCTGTGGTAAACCAGACCTGCAAAATAAACCCTTAAAGTTCAGGCTACAGATTGTCAGCAAAATAAATGCAATGTGTATGTTCTTGATATTTTTACAATACGGAAAAGAAAATTAAAACTTCATTTAGTAGTTATCAGATAAAGTGCCTGCCCTAAAATAAAAGTTGGAGACAAACAATTTAGGTTCATTAATTTCAATGTGTCTGCTCTGAGTAGGAGTTAGACAAATACTACCCTTTGTTTTTATCATTTTAACCATCAATACCACCTTTTTCTTTAAAATGAAAAATGGGGTCGTGACCACGTATAACTGCCCCACTTGGTTAGCTACATTACACTCACCGTAGATGACACATACAAGGGATCTGACCAACACATGTGGCAACTGAGACGCACAGACAGGAGACATGTCCCAACTCACACAGAGCTCCAGGAAGTTATCAATGACTTGCAAACTTGCAGACAATACCTTCGGTTTCTTTCATGTGTTCATATCAAGCAGGCTTCTACCTGCTAGTAAGTGGGACTGCAGACTAAGATTAAATGAAGAATTGGGGGCTGGGAGGTTAAGGAAAAGTTTATTTTAAATCCCACAGTATGAGTCATGACTTATCTGGGCTGCTGTTTCCACCTTCTGTGATGCAAAGCTTCTCATCGCCCAAGTCTATCACTTAGGAACTGCTGAAAAACTAGCCTCAAGGAGACACACAGGTCAACAAGGAGGTATTGCCTCCAAACCCCAGCGATCTTAGACGATGATGAGAGAAGAGCTGTTACTGGAGGCAGCATTGAGCCTGAGGCCTGCTTCCTGGTTGGCATCCCAGGAGCCTGTTAACATGTGCAGCACACACTTGTCTCTGCAAGCCTTGAACAGTTGTTCAGCTGGCAAGAACCCACCACATAGGATTAAGGGAAGAATAAAAGGGAGGTAAGGAACACAGAGAACACTTAGAAGGGCAGGTGCTAAAAACTATTTTTAGAAAATTAAGGGGTTGGGTTCCAAGATGATCGTTGACACATGCCTCTTTTCCCCACCCAAGGAGAACATCTGTAATTTCACAAAGCATGGTAGAATCAAGAGAACACTAAGCACTCAGTGATCATTATTTCACAGAAAGGACTATTTCTCACAATTTCTGACAGATGAGACAACCATCCTGCATATTGCTTCAGACAGTGAAGGGAGGTCACATGATTAAATATTCTTCAATCCCTCAGGTCACATGAATTTATTATTTATTTACTTCATTTATCCCAAGTTGGCATATATGGTTCTCTCCCTCCTCCTTTAATCTCTGTGAGGTGGGTTAGACTGAGAGGCAGTGACTAGCCTAGGGTCACCTAGTAAGGCCAAGTGGGAATTTGAACCCTGGTCTTCCAGGTCCTAGTCCGACACTCTAACCACAATGTCACGTTGCTTAATATACTTTCTTGTTCCATACCTGTTACCTGCAGCTTTCTGGTAAAATGGAATAATAATAACAACAAAAATTATTTAAACCCCGCCCTGCTTTGTCTTATGGCTCATGGGAAGAGACTGCATGCACATCCATAAAGCTTCTTCATACCTCAGCTTAACTGGCATATGATGATCCAAACACAATGCCAGCAAACCAAACACTGAAATAAAACTGCTTTGTGGAAGGATGGGAATGGCTTAAGATATATTTTATCTCCAGTACAGTTGAACAAAACATTCCAAATGAAGCATTTAAGTTTTGTTTCAGAACACATTACTTTTCTAGTGTGGTATGAAGAGCAACCCAACAAGAAAACTTGCATGTACCTGTTTAGTAGTTTTATGAGTTCCCTGAGTTATTCTTTTGGATTTCCCTCCTACTTGCCATTTTTGTTTTCCTGTGAAAAGAAAACAGCATTTGAAGCAAGCAATAATTCCGTAATGCTTACATTGGATATGGTAAACCTGTGGTCCTCCAGATGTTGCTCGACTTTTTAAACTCCATCAGCTCCAACCAGAATGGACAGTGGTTAGTTAGGGTGCTGGAAATCAACATCCAACTTCACTGGCATTTATATGACCTTTTCATAAATCTAACAACTCTTGAGTTCCTTCATGCCTAGCAGATGGGTTGCATTTTTATCGGATTTTGGCAAAAATTAAAGGAGAAGAGGTGTCGGGGGGGGGGAGCTTAATGGTATGCATAGCTCACAACCCCAGGCTCTCTCCAATTTTAGTAAAATCATACTCTGTAAAAATGGCAACTATGTAAGACATGTCAGATGTCAAGGAGAACATTCCACTCCATAATTAGAGCACTGATTTGGGGGTATACAGTTTTGCTGGTGCTCAACCTTTTCTTGCTTTTATAGTTCTAGCTGCATGCCTTATTGGGGGGGGGGGGGACTGACAGGCATAATAAGAATACAGTACAAGCCCTGCTGGAGCAGACCAAAGGTCCATCTAGTTCAGTGGTTTCCAACTGGTGGTCCGCAGACCCAAGAGGATCTGCATAACCCACCCAGGCAGTCCATGGCACCATTCACACAACCAAAACTACCATAGAGATATAAACATTTTCAAACGTAGGGGGTCCATGGCTTGGCTTTTGTGAAACACGGGGGCTGCAGTATTTAGCTAATTGGGAACCACTGGTCTAGTCCATTATCATCCTGTGTGACAGAGGCCACTCTCCAGATACATCAGAAGCAAGACGTGAATGTGGCAACCGTCTTCTCCTGCTGTTGCCTGCCATGCCCAGCAACTGGTGTCCAGAGGCTTACGACCTCTGAACATGGAAACAGTATACAGCTATTGACAGACTTTTCCTCCATGACGTCATCTAATCCCCCTTTAAGCCATCTAAAACAGTGATCACAACTAAATCATGTGATGGCGAATTCCATTAAGTTAAAGTACACCACATTTGAACTTTCCTTGCCTGTCCTGAACAGAATGCCAATCTGTTTCACTGGCATAATTACTTGCTGAACATAAATATGATCCATGGTTAATGCATACCATCATCCTCTTTGCTTTCCAAGGGCACACTCCATGCAATCAGGTTCCTTGCTGTGCGACCCTCTTCAGCCACAATTTTTCTAACCTTGTCATGACTATTTGAACGCTGGAAGGAAGCCTGAAAAGAGAGGAAAATTGTTTCACTAACAGCACAATAATCCTATCCATACTACACCTTATTCAATGAGGATTACTCTAAAGGGCATAGGATTGCAGTCATTGGATTGGGTTGGTTCCAATTCAATGCTAAACCATGGTTTGAGCTAACCTTCCTTTACTCAAGTGGTGATTCATGCTCCAGCTGTATAAGAAAAAATATTGTTTATGCCTTCCCTAAGAGTACCTAGATGCTATCCTAAACTGCAGCCTCCATGGACTGAGCAATGTCCCAAGGCATGGTTTGTCAGTTAAGACACTTTATCAAAAACCACAATGTGCCCACACTGGGGTTTGCAAATTAGCTTTATTTTTTTTAAAGATATTTATTAGGGTTTTACAAAAAACAGAGATTTACAGAATAAAAGAAAAACAAAGAAAAAGAAAAATACAAAAAATACAAAGATACATAGAAAAGAAAAAAAAGAAAATACAAAATACAAAAAGCAAATCCATTTTTTGATATCTTTAAGCTCATTTGCTTGTTTCCTTGACCTCCTCACACCTCCCCTTTTTGTATTCCCATTTACATAATCAATTCAGCAAATCCTTACCCTCTTTCATTTATCTTCACTCTATATCATAACATATTATAACTCTATATTTTCATCCATTTATCAATTCATTTTTGCATATTCTTATTAACTTTTGTTGCTGAATACCACTTATTGCCAATCTGAACATAATTTTAGCATTCATTAATTTTACAATATTTCTGAAGATAGTCTTTAAATTTCTTCCAGTCTTCTTCCACCACCTCTTCTCCCAAGTCTCGGATTCTGCCAGTCATTTGCGGCAATTCCATATAGTCCATCATCTTCATCTGCCACTCTTCCAGGGTGGGTAGATCTTGTGTCTTCCAATACTTTGCAATAAGTATTCTTGCTGCTGTTGTTGCATACATAAAGAAAGTTCTGTCCTTCTTTGGCACCGATTGGCCGACAATGCCCAGAAGGAAGGCCTCTGGTTTCTTCAGGAAGGTATATTTAAATACCTTTTTCATTTCATTATATATCATCTCCCAGAAAGCCTTGATTCTTGGGCACGTCCACCAAAGGTGAAAGAATGTACCTTCAATTTCTTTACATTTCCAACATTTATTATCGGGCAAATGATATATTTTTGCAAGCTTGACTGGGGTCATGTACCACCTGTATATCATTTTCATAATATTCTCTCTTAAGGCATTACATGCCGTAAATTTCATACCTGTGGTCCACAACTGTTCCCAGTCAGCAAACATGATGTTATGACCGATATCCTGTGCCCATTTAATCATCGCAGATTTAACCGTTTCATCCTGCGTATTCCATTTTAACAGCAAGTTATACATTCTTAAAAGTATCTTAGTTTTGGGATCTAACAGTTCTGTTTCCAATTTTGATTTTTCCACCTGAAAGCCAATTTTTTTGTCCAAATTATAGGCCTCTCTTATTTGATAATAATGAAGCCAATCTCGCACTTTATCTTTTAATTTCTCAAAACTCTGCAATTTCAATTTGTCTCCTTCTTGTTCCAATATTTCCCAATATTTCGGCCATTTGGCCTCCATATAGAGCTTTTTCTGAGCCTTCGTTGCAAATTAGCTTTAAAGCATTATTTTATATCCTGATTTATCAGCCATTGGCAAATCATAGTTTACTGTTACTTCTGAACCATCTCTTAAGTCTTCGGTCACTAATATATTTTTTCTGATCAATAAAAAAACCACACACAAAAGTTTTATATAACTGTTATTTTATACACCAGCCACAAAGATCTACAATGGGTGGCTAACCTGTGGCATTACAGATGTTACTAGACTCCAATTCTAATCAGTTCCAGCCAGCATAGCCAATGGTCAGAGAAGCTATGAGAGCTATAGTCTAAAATATTAATTAACAAGTTAATAATTAAGCTCAAGCGAATACATTCAGATACGTGTAATGAAGCAGTTGCACATATAAAACCCCTCAGCAAGAGACTTTTCCAAGCAATAATGGATGGGGTGAAATGCAGAATACGAAGAGGACATACTGCGCTATGTTGATAATTTTTATATTTTATTTCACCTCCAATCATTTTCTAGTGTCTTGATTTCAAAGCCACAGTGTGCCATCTAGTGTCATGCAGAAGAACTCAAACAGGCATCTCTGAGCTGCTTCTTTCACAATGTTTTACTTTCCCAAATTTTTGCAAACGGTGAAACTGTCACTATTCACAATTCTGCACATTTTAGATATGCTTCTCAAGTTCCTTAACATGAACTGAACCATCTCCATCCAATATTTCTCCCCCAGAAGGACAGCATTGTAATAATTTTACAGTACTCTAAACACCAGACATCTTTGTTGCCCAGAGAAAGAACATTACATAAATGCATTTGGTTGTGAAAGCAAAATAGGCACAAATAGGTTAGTGTAGTGCGACTGCTGGCTCTCAACAAACCACAATTTGTAAACAGGGAGCCAGTATTAAAAATATGTGAACCCTCTCCTCTGTTAAGATAACTATGTTTCCAGTGTTAAGATAACTTTCCAGTGCTAACTACGGTGTCATGCTATGAGTGCAACCTGACAAAACCATGGTTAACATAAGCCAATTCTCTTATAACCATGTTTCACAAACCCACTTCAAACAACTGGTGTCAATCTTTGGTTTGCAAGGAAACCATGCTTTGCCTTGGCACATATGAGACCACAGTTAAATACCAGTATGGAAAGGACAGGAATGAAACTGCACATATCAAGACCATCTCCTTAACTGAAAACTATGGTTTGTCAGGACCCAACATTAATTCTGCACCAGGTGAAATGATTCTGCAAAAGAATCAAAATCCTTAATGCAAGCTCAAGGTGGGAGCTGGAAAGGCATTCACATGCTACTCAAACCAAGCTGGAACACTGCAGTTTGCTAGTTTGAAATTATACCTTATAAATCACACTCTTTTTAAAAAAGGTATAAGAAGGGACATTCTAGACTTTACACAATACAGTGCTGTGCAATATTAACCATTAATATCAGGGTTTTTTCTGCGACACCTAAAAACAAGACACTGTATGATATGTAACAAACTTGACAATGTAGAAACTGCTCCTAGGCTTACCATCTAGGCAAACAGAGAAATAAAGGAGGAGGTAAGGAAAGACAACTGAAGAAGCAAGTAGAATTGAGTTGCACTTTGCCTAACTTTGCCCACATGAGACTCAGGTATAGTTAGAATTGTTCATGCATTGAGGAAAAACATATTGTGTGAACTAGCTGCAATTTCTATCTGAGACAGGGAGTGGGTGTCTTCCAGAGACTGCTGAACTTGATGGGTAAGGACTTTGCCTCGATCTCCCCATCATTTTGTTGATAAAAGACAGATCTGTGAGGCACTGGAAAGGATCCATTCTTCACAATGCTTTCAAAAAGCCTTTCAAATATAAACAGTGTGATTCCTGTTGTTTATAAAACTGTGGCAAATGGCCACACCAGATTTTAAGATGCATTAAAATACTTGTTGTGACATGTTCTTTATTATGTATTTTGTATTCTCACTTTGTATTTTTCTGTTGTGAACCGGCCTGGGATCTTTGGATGAAGGGTGGTATACAAATTTAAATAAATAAAGGCAATTTCTTAGGCAAACGGTTTTCTTTTCATAAATAGCAATTTTCAAAATCTCTATGGTAATATATACATGCTTTTGTCATAAGAAAAAAACTTTCCTCACCAGAGACATGGCTACAGCACTTTCAAACAGAACATCTCATGAATAAAAACAATTTATTATGTTTAAAAGTTACTAGACCACTAACTGCATTTGAAGGTTTATGTGAAGAGGTTAATTCAGTGAGGAGGGCACTGTTTTTGCAGCTAACAACAACCAAAAATGTAATAAAACCATCATGAACAGTTTAAAACTAGAAACGTTCACAGTATACGTGTGTGTAGAGCAGCTAAACATTGCCCATCCCTAAAAGAAAGGACATAATATGCATCACTGGTGGGGAAAATTTGATGAATAAGTTTTAGGATTTGGTGCAAGCTAGCATAAAAGATATAAAATTAAAGTTATGACCTTTTAACAACACAACTAGGTTATAGCAATGCTTCTATAAGAAATGAATTCCGAATAATAGTTTAATAGTGCAAAATGTGAAAATCCATCAAAACATAGAAAGGGACTGGGTTAGAAAGAAAGAAAAAGGATTAGTAGTGATCAGTTAACACAGCAAAGAAGGATTCAGCAGCAGGGGAAGAAATCAAATTATAGAATCACAGAATGGTATAGTTTGAAGGCACCTCAAGGGGCATCTAGTCCAACCCACTTCAATGTAGGAATCACAACTAAAGAATTCCTGGTAGAAGGCCATCCAACCTCTGCTTAAAAACCTTCAGTGAAGAACAGTCCACCACCTTCCAGTTTCATGGAAGACTGGTAACTATTACCCAGATATGTGGAAACTAAAACTGTGAACTAGGACAAGCCAAACAAGTTAAGATCCTAAAATATGGCCATAGTAGACATACAACTTACCATCATGTTATAACTGTCTTCTACATCAACCGGTTCATTTATCACATTTTTTGCTGACCCCATGAAGTCATCATAGCTGTTTAATATAAAAGAGAAACATTTAATATTCAAGTCACAAGCATCAGGAATTCCTAAAGTTGCAAAGTCAACTAACATTTACACCCAGGCACCAAATTCGATTATACTGCTAGTGGACCACAGTTTGCTGGCCTAGCAGATAATTCCTTAGACTAGTCACACTGACTGCCATGCTAGCAAGACTATGGTATTAGACTAACAACGATGGGGCACTACGCTGCTGTTACAGAGACAAACATGAATGAACAATGCATTTTATTCATTAACAACCAGAGTAATCACCACTAGAAAACTACAACTTGGGGAAGCATAGATATAAGAAGATTGCAATCAAATAAGCATCATGTTTCAATTCTTACATTTAAAATATCCATGACAATGTCCCACATTCATAACACTGCCCTAAGCTACCTTTAGGTAAAGGTAAAGGGACCCCTGACTGTTCGCTCCAGTCGTGGCCGACTCTGGGGTTGCGGCGCTCATCTCGCTTTATTGGCCGAGGAAACTGGCGTACAGCTTCTGGGTCATGTGGCCAGCATGACTAAGCCGCTTCTGGCGAACCAGAGGAGCACAGAAACGCCGTTTGCCTTCCCGCTGGAGCGGTACCTATTTATCTACTTGCACTTTGACGTGCTTTCGAACTGCTAGGTTGGCAGGAGCAGGGACCGAGCAACGGGAGCTCACCCCGTCACGGCCCTTCTGATTGGCAAGTCCTAAGCTCAGTGGTTTAACCCACAGCACCACCTGTGTCCCTTATAAGCCACCTTTAAACCAGGATTAATACTGTCATGTCTTGAGAACAAACCACTCTATTCTTCTCACATTTTAGTTGCTTCCGATTTTATCGGAAGAAACTCCTAATATGCAAATAGACAACCAAGGAAAAATCAAGAGGTGGTAGCTATCTGTATGAAAGGTAAGAGGAGGACCTTCAATTCTACTAATGGGAAAAGATCATCAGTTGTGGTGGTGCTGAGTACAACATACCTAGCAATACCCTTAAACAAACTAGTCACCTCAACTCTTTATTATAATCATTATTTTGCTTTACATCTCATTGTTTCTATTTCCCACACCCTCATGACATTAGGCCTAAGTCATCCCTTCTGGAATAAGTGGGATTTACCAAACTTTTCCAACTCTTTTCTCTTAGGGACTGTTGTTGATTCCAGAATGGATACAACAATGAGATCTATTGTTGAATTTAATTTATGCTAATTTACATTTCTGAAAACTTAATGTATAAAACAAAAAAAAATGGGTCAACGTGGGTCAAGGATGCTGCTAAAACGTCAGGTTTTCAAAACTGCAACTGCAATAAGCACTGGGTTGTGTACAAAAATCCTACACCGAATGTAAATTGCTGTTTTGCTGCTGACTACCATTATTTCCTTGGCACACTCCAAAACAGTAAGATTGCTTTATCTTGGACTTTTCTTGGTGCAAAAACACACAACGAAATGGAAAGCAAAACACTAAATCCTAGTTCCATAGAAGCAACAAAACACCTCATTTTGCTCAAGAGATATATATTTGAATCATTCAACTTGGTGCAACAGACGGAACCATACAAGCAAACACAAATTTGGCCTTCATTTTTTTTTCATTTTTCCTCCAATGAACCGAAGAGGACACATAGCTGCTCAATTCACAACGTGCATCAGACGAAACAGGCTTTTGCCTATGAAAGCACATGCCATGGAGCAGCTCAAACATGAGACAGGAGAAGCCCACTGGGGAGGGAGCAGCCAAGAATGAGAGCATGTCCAGAATTTGACACACTGATTGCAGCCGTCACAGCTTTATCCCATTATCCCTCCTCTGGTGGAAAGGAGCTAAGGTGGCACTATTACCTGAAAGCACCACACTAGAAAACCCGCATCATCTTTCAGACTCTTTTCGGCCAACAGTCTTCAATACTAGCATCACAGTGCCAATCTACAATAAAACAGCAACTCAGAAAGGATATTGTTGAGCTGGAAAGCACTGAGAAAGGGGCAGCCAAAATAACCAAGGAGCTAGAACAACTCCCCTATGTGGAAAGGTTACTACTGGGGCTTTTTAGCTGAGAGAAAAGATCAGTTAGTCCTTTTTCACACAGCGCATAGTTAAACTATGGCATCACTACCACAGGATAAAGTGTTGGCCACAAACTTTGATGGCTTTAAGATGGGGTTAGACAGATTTCTGGAGAATAAAGCTATCAATGACTACTACCCAGGATGGCTGTGTACTACCTCCAGTATTGGAAGTGGCATGCCTCTGGGTATCAGTTGTTGGGAATCACAAGTCAGGAGAGTGGTCTTCCACTCAGGTCTGTCTTTCTTCCACAACCTTTATATATAGCTTTATTGTAATAAAATGTCTAAGCAGTTTACAAAAATCAACTTGATGCTGAACTAGATGGGCCTCTGGTATGATCCAGCAGGGGTCTCCTAACATTCTTAAGATGCTGCCAGACTCTCAGATTAGCCAGGGTCTTTGAAAAGAACTGGTTAATCTAGGAAGCTGTAGAAGCGCCTCCCAGGATAATCTTCCACCAGACGAGACAGAAGAGAGAGTGGCAATGCAGGTGCATCAAGTGGAAGGCTGAGCTGCAGAAGGTGACAAGGCATGGGAGCAAGGAGACAGTGCCTGTGACCACTGCTAAAAACATGCAAGGAGCAAGGGGAGGGGCTGACGGGGTGGGAGGCGGAAGAGGCTGACCAAGATGTATGAGGGAGGGTACCGTGCAACAAAACATCTAATGCCTCCCTAGTCATGCCATGATGAACTAATACAAAGTTTTAAGTGCCACAGCACTGTCTATAGGAGGAAGAGGAAAAGTGCTGTTCATACCATGAAAGGCAAAGTTATGTCCGTTATGGGACTTTTAGTCCGGATAAAGTGTGCAGCCACTTTTGGAGAAAGAAAGAAAATATATACATATCAAGTTATGGAATGAAAACATTTAGTGTGTTCCCAACCCATCCCCTCAGGTAGGCATGGCTTATGTGCAAAGAATCAGTAGTGCCTCAGTAACAATAACAAAGGTATTAGCATTTTTTTAAAAAAAGAAAGGGGAGCGTGCAGAACAGTATTCCTCAGCAACTCAATTATCCTGGCTTCAACCACCACCTTCAGCACCTTTCCTCGAGCAGCAACTGAGTCTGAAAGTACCAGAGGCCGCTGGAAGAATCAGTCCAAAAATCACACAACCATTTCAAGCACTTTAATGATCACTCTGGAATCTCCATCTGCTTCAGTTAATGCACATTTATCACGATTCACAAATTACACTTCCCCATTTTAGCTGGAGAGGTTGTGGTGATATGTAATGCAAGGAAACGGTTCCATACTTGTCTACCTAGGATAATGAACATACTGTTCTGCAGCTGGTAAGAAATGCAATCCCATGATGACAAGTTTGGTGACGGTGTAACAGGGCATAAGCTCCTTTTCTGTGTTACCTACTCTCCCTCCAGTTGCTTCATCATTCCTTTTTTCAATAAAATTGGCAGGCAGGACTGCGGAGGGCGGAGATATACCTTTTATCAGTACAGGTTTCCCTTCTGGAGGAAATTTACAAAACCCTTACAAATTTCACCAATGCCTCAAGTGTGTTTCTTTTGAAAACACTGTTTATTAAGGGGACAACTACATGGACCAGAAATGGAAGCATGTATACACTTTTTTTGATTAAAAAGAATGACATGGCTTTCACTCAGCTGTGACGATTTAATGAAAAATCAGAGTGTGGGAAGGTGAGTGAAACGCTTGTTCACATACACTCTGGAACATAGAAAAGCAGGAGGAACTGGGTAAAGGAGGCATGTCATGGCTATCAACCAGAACCAAAGTCCTATTGTTCCTCGGTCCTTTTTGCTTCCACAGACTTACAAGGCTGCCCCTCTGAAATATGCCCCTATTGCTTATGACACCCCCCCCCCCGCATTCATCCAAGAAGCCCACTGCGCCTTAAAAGCACGACGTGCCTGTCATGTCTTAACCGTCCACAACTGGATGAACCAGGGGTCAGCAACCTTTTTCAGCTGTGGGCCGATCCACCGTCCCTCAGACCATGTGGTGAGACGGACTGTATTTGGGGGGGGGGGGATGAACGAATTCCTATGTCCCACAAATAAGCCAGAGATGCATTTTAAATAAAAGCACACATTCTACTGATGTAAAAACACGCTGATTCCCGGGCCGTCCGCGGGTCGGACTGAGAAGGCGATTGGGCTGCCTCGGGCCCCCGGGCCTTAGGTTGCCTACCCCTGGGATAGACCGTGTCCGCAATGCTCTTCGGTTAGTGTTTAAGGCGCCCGAGGGCGACCCCTCCTCCCGGCCTCGACACCTGCGCTTCAGCCTCTGTTGCTCGTGCCACACGCAGAGGCGAAGGGGCTCCCCGGCCTCTCCGGGAGGCGGCCCCGAGGGCAGCGGGGTTTGGCTGCCACCACTATTCCTTCTCAGTTTTTCCGAAGGGGGACGGGGAAGGCCGGGCTGAGGCGGCGGGCGAGGCCCAGAGGCGCAGCCCTCCCGGGGCGGCCCGGCCGAGGGACCGGCGCGCCGCCATCTTGCTTCCCGCCCCTCCGACTCCGCCCGCCCCTGCGGCGCCGCGGGGCCACTTACACGCGCCTCCTCGCCGCGCCGTTCCGCCTGCGTGCGTCCCGCCGCTGTGACGTCATCTCGTCCCGCCGGTTGCCGGTGCGGCGACGAAAGGCGCTGGCGGGGCAAGCGCCTGCCCCTCCCCCCGGCTCGAGGGGAGCCGACTGAGCGTGCGCGGCGAGCTCTGCGCGTGCTCCGTGGGGCTGCCGAAGCCGCCTCGGACTTTGCTTTCCCGCTCTCCTTTGCCCACTTCTGCCCCCACGGAGCGTGCGCGGCTGGTTTTCCGGGCATGCGCGGCAGCGTCGCCCGAAGGCGCGCGCCCGCCACTTCGCCGCACGAGGGAGAAGGAGGCGGGAAAGTCGGGGCCGAGCTCTCCTCCCCTCGCCGCTCCGGGCCAAGGGCTGGCGGGCTCGGCGGGGCGAAGTGCTGCCCGGAGGAGCGCCAGGATGAGGCCCCGGCCCCGCCGGCCTCGGGCGCGCGGTCTCCGCAGCGGAATAGTTGGGTGTCCCGGGATCCCTCCCTCGCGGGACCGCCCTTCGACTGCGCAGGCAGAGCCACCAGGGCCAGTGGCCAGGCAGGCCAGGCCTCCTTCGAAGCCATCTGGGTTGGCGGCCGTCCCAGCCTCTTGCGGGAGCGACTTCCCACAGCCCGCGCTGCGTGAATCGGGGTCTCTGCCCATTAACAGAGGGCTCTTGAGAGCCAGTGTGTGGTGGGTAAGAGCGGTAGTCTCATAATCCGGGGAACCGGGTTCGCGTCTCCGCTCCTCCACCTGCAGCTGCTGGCTGACCTTGGGCCAGTCACGCTTCTCTGAAGTCTCTCAGCCCCACTCACCTCACAGAGGGTTTGTTGTGGGGGAGGAAGGGAAAGGAGAATGTCAGCCGCTTTGAGACTCGGTAGGGATAAAGCGGGATATCAAATCCAAACTCCTCTTTTTCTTCTCTTACCTGGAAGGAGGGAAAGGCGTGGAAGGCCAGGAGGAGGCGCCGCTGCTTCATCAGTCTCTGGAGCTGATTGCCCCTCGCGCTCAGGAGCAACAGCCATTTGACTTTGGGACCCGTGGCAGCAGCAATGGTGGCATGAAGTGGAAAGGGGAGGGTTCAATGGGTTACCATGGGGGAAACGGAGTGGGGTGGGCGAGTGCTGCAAGCAGGGGGCAGTCTCTACTATACCCATGTTTGTAATGTGATCAGGGGGGTCAGAAGGAAAGGAAATGCAAGAACAGATAGTGGCAATTATAGCTAGAAGAATGTGTGCAAAATAAGTACAGTGTCTCTTGCAAAAACAGTAATGGGTGAAAAAACAATCAACTTGGCATCTTTAAAAAAGGCATTTCCTCTTCACTCACACAGGAGGGAATGCTTCTTCCAAACGGCACCTCCAGTTTTATTAAGCAACCAAAATTTATTTAATTAGCTGACAGCTCTAAAGAGTAGGTTTTCTGTTTATCACAAACAAGGCAACCCTTCTTATTGCTAGGATCATCAGTGCTTTAGGGTACACATTCCCCTAAACATTTTGTGAATCTTTGTACTTTTTTCTCGAGTCAAAATGACAGTACCCCTAAACATTTTTTAAGAAAAAAAGCACTGGCTAAGATCACTTTTCAAACTTTAGGTTTCCATGTAATGGGAAGGAATGCAAATTCGGTTTTGTCATTTGCTGACATTTTCCTCCAACACGTAAATCTGCCTCATTGTTCTCACCCATCTGATTCCTGCCAGTACTTCATGCATTCCCACTCATGCTAGTGTCAAAAGAACCAGGAAAAGCATGAGCTCTAGAAAATTCAATACAGTGTTAAGAGAACAACAAACGAGCATTGTAGCCTTGTAACATCATTGGACTATTTTAGAATTTATGAATGCTAACGTTAAAAATTCACAAAACAGATCTTGGCTTACCTGCTAAGGATGGCTGTAAAGAGGAAAGTTGCTTTTGTTGCTAAGGAGATCTTGTTGAGCTTTGAGTAAACAAAGACAGCTTGAAAAGGCATTCAGTGTGAAAACACTGTTGCTTGCATCTTCTGACATTTCTTGGCTTAAAACTGGTTTTGTGCTACCTGATTTTGCTATCCACCTTTCAAGTACAAATTCTAATGCAGATGGTACATAAAAGTATTTATTGTCATCCTCGGAAGGGCTGCAGCTCAGTAGAAGAACATCTATTTTGCATGCAGAAGGTTCCAGGTTGTTAATTGTTGCTAATTAAATTTGAAGATTCATGTTCAACTTCTAGCATCTGTTGCCGCTCACTGTAGGCAGTACTGACCTAGATGGGGCGATGGTCTAACCCAGGACGGGAGGTGGATTTTAAAGGGGTGGGCATCCAGGAAAAAAGGTCAGCAATCCCGCCCACCATTGGACTCGCCTTGGGAGAGTACTTGGAGGTGCAGGGATAACGTTCAGCAGCCTTGGGAGACTGGATACATTGGTGGGGGGAGCATTTGGAGGTGCAGGGAGAGTGCGTTTTGATTCTGCACTGGTACCTCAGTTTTCAAACAATCCGTTCCGGAAAACTGTTCAAGTTCCGAAACGGTCAAAAACTCAAAATGGAAACCGTGTTTCCTGTTCGACTTCTGAGGCGCATTCAAACACCGAAGCATTTACTTCCGGGTTTTCAGCGTTCAAGTTCCGAAACGTTTGTCAATGGAGACGTTCGAAAACCAAGGTACCACTGTACATGGGTTTAGCTTCACATGCTATCCCTGGAACATAATCCTGGCGTAAGTTGAGAGTCAGCTCTAACAATTACTTCATCACTAAAATACTTTTGAGTCAAGTCATTGTTTATAACTATAGATGACAATATTGAAATCAGAAAAGTAAGTAACTCCTGTGCTGTCTGCACTGCTGACTCGAGGCCAGAGCTGAAGTGGCAGGGTTTTTTTTTTTAATCCTCACAACAACTCTCTGAGCTGAGAGGTCCTAGAGCATGTTTCATAAAGATTTGAACCTGGGATCACATCCCCACCATGCTCTGTAAAGGCACATACCACTCTGATGTGACTAGTTTGCAGACCAGAAATATCTTCTAGGCTTTGCATTAGGAAGCCAATTGCTCCCATGATGTAGAAGAGGCATTGAGATCCAGAACTGCTTTAGCCTTCAAAGTGTAGGCAATGTTTTCCCTAAAAACAGTCTTATCGCAGACCATTTTTTTCTTCATTCAAACCCATCACCCTCCAACTGATCCATCTAAGGCTATACTGAGCTGCAAAGTCTGCGGAAGGAAGCATGAAGTGGTCCAAAATCTCCTGGTAGAAGGCTGCGTTGACCCTGGACTTAATGAAGCACAGTGGACCAACACCAGCTGATGACATGGCTCCCCAAATCTCTCTTCTGATAGCAGCTTTTGCATCTCATTTGGAAACCAAGGACCCAGAGTCTGGAGGAAGAATGGGGAGGCACACAATGCCAGATGCTTGAAGTCCAGTGTGAAGTTTCCACAGTATGTGTTGATTTGGGGAGCCATGTCATCAGCTGGTGTTGGTCCACTATGCTTCACTATGCTTTTCCTCCCTCTCCGAGTATCTACTAGTATTTTTCGCTCTATAAGACGCACCAGACCATAAGACGCACCTAGTTTTTGGAGGAGGAAAACAAGAAAAAAAATATTCTGAATCCCAGAAGCCAGAACAGCAAGAGGGATCGCTGTGCAGCAGTCCCTTTCACCGTTCTGGCTTCTGGGATAGCCGCGCGCAGCCTCTTCAGGGCAGCGGGATGAAGGCTCTCCCTGCCCTGCCGAGGCTTCGCACGGCCAAAGAGGGGTCTTGGGGGCTTTTCCCTGGGGAGGGAGAAGGGCAGCCCGTCAGTCCCTTCTCCCTCTTCGAGGAAAAGCCCCAAGAGCCGCACAATACGGTATTTTGAAATGTTTGTGAAACATTAAGTCGCCTCTTAAGATGTCATAACTAAATTCTGTTTCATGCTTCTTAATATCAAGGAGCAGGTTTTGTGGATACAATTGGACACCATTTTCAATCAAGAGGGCAGAGTGAAATTTTCAGAACAGTGCTGCTTTTAACCAATTTTTGCATGAAGGTTCCCGAAATGAAAGAGCAGGTCTTGGTCTATACCAGAGGTTGGCAACCTAAGGCCTATGGGCCGGAAGCGGCCCATGAGGGTTGCTTAACTGGCGCATGAGCCAGCCCCGAATTGAGCTGTCTGCTCAGCAGGTCCCCATGCGCTGCACTAAACCAGTGCTGCACAGTGTGGGGACTCTCTTCTGTGGCTCTGGAAATCACTTCTGCGCAGGTGCGATTTCTGGCGTCTGGGCATGCACAGAAGCGATTTCTGTACATTGGGATACAGCTGGATGCCAGATGGTGTGGGGAACGTTTCAAAATGGATTAAAAAAACCTTGGATTTTGTAGTTTGATTTTTAGCGTTCCTGTGCAATGCAGGTAATTTGTTCCCCTATTTTAATTAGGAATTCGTTCCAAAGCAGGATATAATACCGGCAAAACCCCCGAAAACCCTAGGTACGGAAAGGGAAGGTGGCGTGTGCGCTGTCTCAGCGTTCCTCACGAGACGTTTATTTGCCCCGTTCAAAGCTTGCTTTGCGACGGTTTCGCGCCTTCGTTCCCGGGAGCCGCTTCCAGGCGCCCGGCCACGTCCGCGGCTGCGCAGGGCGAGGGAGGAGCGGGAGCGCGCGGCGCGGCCTCGCGGGAGGAGGAGCAGCCCGTCGCTCGGCAGCCTCGCCCGGGCCGGCGCCGCGGGAGAGAGCGAGAGAGCGGGCGCGATGCGGGCGGCGCCTGGCCCTCCGCTGGCGCTGCTGCTGGGCCTGGTCCTGGGCGTGGCGGCCGAGAGGCAGCACTACGGCGGCGACGGCGAGCACCGCCCGGACTACGACCGCGAGGCGCTGCTGGGAGGCCAGGTGGGTCGCCCGCAGGGAGGGAGGGAGGGAGGGAGGCGCGGCGGCCCCTTCTGCCATCTCGAGCCGGGGGAGGGAAGCCGCGCTCTCGCTCGCTCCCAGTTGGCAGCAGTGCAAACCGAGAAGGGGCAGAGAAGCCGGAGGCCCCGGGCGCCCGCGGAGAATCACCCGGCCAGCGCGCAGCGTCGCTTCAGCGGCCGCGGGGGCGCCGGTCCTGCCCGAGGCCCGCGTGGTCTTGGCTGGGGAGCGAAGGCGGGCCTGCGGCTGCAGCGCCTCCAGCTGCCCCGGGGCTCCATTTTTGAGGCAGGCCGAGCTGCGGCACGGAGGCTGCGGAGGGCGGCGGAAGGGGCTGGGGAGCAGAGGGCCTCGCCTTCGCCAGGTGCCCGGGCATCCAGTCCCTCCGAGCTCAGTGGGGTTTACTTCTAGGGGAGGGGGGCTGTGACCCCACATACAAAGATGATGCACCCAACCCCCCCCCCCCAAATCAGAATAAGGCACTCACAAAAGGCAGGAAAATGAGGACAGTGACCCCCCTCCTTTGGGGATAGGTAACACAAAGAACTGGGACATAGTTGTATATGCTAGGGAAAAAGAAGCAACCCAGGTATTGGTTGGGGCTTCAAGTTGCTTTTGGACCTCAGCAACAGGGTGCACTGTGTTTTCTATGTGAAGAAATGGATGTTTAGAACTGCTTAAATGAATGCTAGTTATAAACCAGTCTCTCTAGATTAATTAATAATAAGTCAATAATGTGAATCATGATAATACTATATAGCGCATCTAAAGAGTTCAAAGTGCTCTTCTTGATATGTTTGCATCAACCTTATAAGGAGGGTGAACATTCCCAGGGGAACTGAAGGAGGCAGCGGTGCGCCCGCTCTTAAAGAAAACATCATTAGATCCCTTAGATCTATCCAATTACCGCCCGGTTTCGAATCTTCCATTCCTGGGTAAGGTGATTGAGAGAGCGGTTGCTGAACAGCTTGGTAGGTTTCTGGATGAAACATCGGCTCCGGATCCGTTCCAGTCCGGCTTCCGCGCTGGTCATGGGACTGAGACGGCTCTGGTCGCCCTAACATGATCTCCGCAGGCAGCTGGATCAAGGCGGGTCGGGGCTGCTGATTCTTCTAGACCTGTCAGCAGCCTTCGACATGGTCGATCACAAACTCCTGAACCATCGCCTTGCCGACGTGGGGATCCAGGGCACAGTCCTTCAATGGCTGCGCTCGTTTCTCTCTGGTCGGGGACAGAGGGTGGCGCTTGGGGGGGAATTGTCATCGTACCACTCCTTGGTGTGTGGAGTGCCTCAGGGTGCAATACTCTCCCCGATGCTTTTCAACATCTTTATGCGCCCCCTCGCCCAGCTTGTCCGGAGTTTTGGGCTGGGCTGCCATCAGTATGCTGATGACACCCAACTCTATCTGTTGATGGATGGCCATCCTGACTCGGCCCCAGACACACTGATCAGATGCTTTTGGAAGCTGTGGCTAGATGGTTACGTGGGAGCCGGTTGAAGTTAAATCTTTCGAAGACAGAGCTCCTCTGGCTGGGACGGGACGATATGGGATTGAGGGGGCAACTCCCATCTCTTGCGGGGGGGCAGTTAGTGTCAGCACCATCCATTAAGAGTTTGGCTGTAATCTTCAATAACTCCCTCTCCATGGAGGCGCAGATTGCAGCTATAACAAAGGCGGCATTTTTTCATCTCCGCCAAGCTAAGCAGTTGGCTCCTTACCTCTCTCGCCCTGACCTAGCCACTGTGATCCACACGACGGTCACCTCCAGACTGGATTATTGTAACTCGCTCTACGTGGGGCTGCCCTTGAGACTGACCCAGAAACTCCAGCGGGTGCAGAATGCCGCAGCGAGACTCCTTATGGGGTCTTCGCTGCGAGATCACATTCATCCGGTACTATACCAGCTGCACTGGCTCCCGGTGGAGTACAGGATCAGGTTTAAGGTGCTGGTTTTAACCTTCAAAGCCCTATACGGCCTAGGACCCTCGTACCTACGGGACCGCCTCTCCTGGTATGCCCCACAGAGGAACTTACGGTCTTCAAATAAAAACATCTTGAAGGTCCCAGGCCACCGAGAGGTTAGGCTGGCCTCAACTAGAGCCAGGGCTTTTTCGGCTGCGGCTCCAACCTGGTGGAACGCTCTGTCACAAGAGACTAGGGCCCTGCAGGACTTGACATCTTTCCCCAGGGCCTGCAAGACAGATCTGTTCCACCAAGCCTTTGGTCAGGGCGCAGCCTGACTCCCTCCTTTGGCAATCTTTACAGAACTTTAGTTTATGGTTGCCATCAATTTTGATTTTAATTAATTTTTATAATGTTTTTAGAATGTTGCACTATTTTAGTGTTGTTAGCCGCCCTGAGCCCGGCTTCGGCTGGGGAGGGCGGGATATAAATAAAATTTATTATTATTTATTATTATAACATTGTGCTCTTGCACAGTTCCTATTCATGACAATGGAGCTTGTTCCAGAAGACGTTCCCTTGGGTTGTGTACTTTGGAGTCAGATTTGCCCACCAGATTTGCCTGCCTGAGGTTGCTCCTGCATCTTGCCTTGGGGTGGCTCTGCCTCTGCATAAAGATCACTGCACAAATAAACTTAAGTTGCCACCAAATATCCTGTAAGCCAGAAGTGAGGCACCTATCACGCTCCAGATGTTGCTAGATTACATCTCTGATCATCTTTGCCCATTACCCATGCTGGTGGGGGCTGATGGGAATGGGAGTCCTGCAACATCTGGAGGTTCACAGATCCCCCCCCCTTGTAGAACAACTCCTTCCCCCTGGGACACACAAACTCCTCATTCAAGTTTACAAATGCATATCACTTACATCAGTTGCCATTCAAAATCAGGATGGCAGGGCAATTGAAATATTGCTTTCCCCACACTGCACTGTTTCAGTCTATGGTTTTATGCAAAGAAGGATTTCTGATATGTGATGTGCAGGACCAAGGCATTGGCAATTGCCTATTAATTTGGAATATCCTTGATGCTCTCTTTCCTTTCCATACATGCTGTTTTGATGATGCTCTTGTTCCAAGCCTTAGTGTCTGCTAGATCCTGAAGCACGAAAGAGATTGGTAGTGGCAGGGTGGCAGTTGCCATTGCTGGAGAGCGCTAGGTGGCAAAGATTTTTGGACTGCCCCTTACCTGGCACCTCAAAATAGGACCTTCAGATGATGATGATAAAAGAGGGCATGTTTGTGTAACTGGTAAGATTTCAGATGATGAAACAGTAAGCTATTTCTAGCCAGTTTGTTGCCTACTTGCTAGAATCTCTCATCTCCTCCCTGTGCAATTATTAGGCTGGATTCTGAGTCTAACAGCAGCTGTAATTTTAGATGAACCAGCTGGATAAAGTGATATATACCACAGCTTTACTCATGTTTACTGAGAACAGACTCCCACGAGAGGTGGTGGACTCGCCTTCCTTGGAGGTTTTTAAGCAGAGGTTGAATAGCTAGCTGTCATAGAAGCTTCAGCTGAGATTCCTGCATTGCAGGGGGTTGGACTAGATGACCCTTGGGCCCCTTCCAACTCCAAAGTCTCACTGAGAGCATGCGAGTAGCCAAGGCCCCCCCCCATCAAGTAAAACAATAGAAATACTTAACTGACCAATCACGCAGCTGGGCATTTGATGGTAGGAGTGGAGGATCCAAATATGTTTTGTCTGCTGAACATACCTTCTTTGACAGCACGCCAAAAGTGATAAACCCACCCAGATTATGTGCTCATTTTTAATGATTTCTTGTTCCCTCCAAAGGAAGAAGTGGAAGAGTTTGCCAGACTGAGTCCAGATGAGCAGCAGAAAAGATTGAAGGGTATTATAAAAAAAATTGATGTGGACGCTGATGGCTTTCTCACAGAAGGTATGATGTTATGAAAAGAGTATTTACCAATTATTCATGAAAAAATATAGACATTGTACCATATATAAAGATCTTTACGTCACCTTGCAGCAGATACGAATCCTAACCAAACCACATAATTCAGCTGTTGGGTAGCCCAAGGGTGGGCTTCTTTGTGGCCCTGCAGTCTGACCACAACTGCAGGTGGACCACTTCACTCTGGCCAGTTAGAATATTTCCTGAACTTCAACAACTGCTCAGCAAACGGCTGAAGGATGAGAAGCGAGAGGACAAGCTGGCAGATGACCCGTCCAATACAGTTGCTTCTGTATGAATGCACTACATAAGTTTGAGTTGGCCCAAATAATATATATGGGGTGGAGGTTTCAAGATGGCCACCGACCTCTGAGTCTAACGCATTCGCACTAACTGCAACTTACCAGATGAGACAATCCAGTTGAGAAACCGTTGAGAAAACTGCTGGGATACGAGAAGTGCTGGGCTGAGAGAAACGCTGGGTGAGTCAGTGTTTTACCGATAAGGTGAGGAAGAAAAGAAACGAAAGAATTAACTCCCCTCCATTTCATTGGATGTAACTCTTTGTGGGACTCTGCAGAAGATTAAGACTTAAGCCTTTGCTCCATTGTCTCCCTGAGTGGTTGACCAATATGGTCTACACAAGGAAGGCATGTAAAGTCCTGGGAATTAGGCCAAACTTTACAAGTAGCTCTCCTGAACCTCGGAGAAGACAAAGTAAAATCACAAAGTTTTTCCTTCAGGAGAGTAAAGAAGAGTCGAGCAAGCTGATACAAGATGAAGTATCCCCTATACTTCCTGCGTTGGACTGGTCAATACATCTTAAAGGGGACATGCAGGAACCTAGGAACATAAGTCCCTCAATAAATTAGCCCTAGACTTGGCCTTGGCAGAGGACATAAACAAGGCCAATTTGAGAAATAAATTGGGGTTAACCTATACAGAGGCATTCTTTTGAACTAAGCAAAAGCCCACCCAACAACAAGCCATTTCTAAAGGCACACAAGCAGAGGAGAGAGACACTGACCTCCACGATCAGCTTCATATGGTTTGCTTAGAATTGACCCTCATCAAAAACTTTCTTACAGTAAGCATGGGGCTGCTTACAACATTGGTGGAAAATTTTACAACTCAAGAGAGAGCTTTAGAGCCAAAAGATACTGAAAGGACATCTAGACAAACCCAGCCGGTAATCACTGCATTGGCAAAGGAAAATACTGAAGAAATCACCAAAAGACTGTATAACAAAAGATCTAAAGCACTGAAGAAAAGTAAAAATATTAAAGACTTAAAGAAGAAGAATAAAACTCAATGTGCATGTAAAAATTACAGAAGCTTTACATGTTGATACCAACAGATTCCACTTTGGATACAAATAATTCTGCATCAAAAGCCCAGAGGGAAAAAGGGGAAAGGAAGAAGATAGTAGCAAATGCTGCTAAATCACAGCAAATGTTAGAGAAGGAAAATCCGACAGAGGAAAATAAAACAGATGCCTCAGTTGAGGTTGCTGCTTTGACTCCAGGAGGGAAAGCACCTGGGAAGAGAGGATACTGTCCACAAAACTGAACTTGACCCAACAACTGATTATCCAGAAGCCCAACGTGACTTTTCACCAGGAAAAAGGGTGGAATTTGGTGATGATCCCACAAAAACTAGTTACCGCAAATGATCCAAAACTGAAAGGCCTCCTTATCCAGGCAGAACGTATAGCACATCTGCTGCTTATTCTAGATAAGACCTTACCAGGAGCAAAGAGGCCCGATGATACTGTCTTCATAGAATATCTATACTATGACAGTGTTAGGGCATGAGCAGTGGTTACTTTCAAGGACCCAGATCTAGCCAACTTTATTTATAAAACCAGGGAGTCTTTTTAAATAATAGACAGGCTAGAAATTATAAGATTTTTCTGAAACGGGGCACCAGTGGCATCCTTTCCTGGTGATATGGCTGTCGAGTGCAAAGATAGAGATTCTCCGAAACCAAACAGTGATGAAAACCTTATAGATTTGAATTGGACCCAAGAATCCTCCCTCCTCTATCATAAACAAGAGACATCAAAACTAGAATGGAAGACTCCACCTACACATAACCCACAATACTCTGTGATCAAGTGGATAGAAAATTTTACTTCAGAAGAGAAAGCCTTAATGCGTCAATATTGGACCTTGCCAACTGTGGCCCAAAAAGAAATCTTGGAAAGGCTAGACTTATTGAGAAGCAACACAGAAGAAGAAACAGGCTTAAAATTAAAGGAATTTAAGTTGCAAGTGATAAAGGAGATAAAAAATGGGAAAGGGAGAACAAGTCCTGGGAAAGCCAAGCCCAGAGATGTGATGGACGATGGTACAGTGAACGGACAGATCACTCCCCAAAATGACCCCACATTACAACGGGTTACGGCAGAGATAAATCTGTTATCAAATAATAATGTACAAAGTAAAAAGGAGGAAAAGGAAAACTTATTTCCTCCTGCGACCAAAACAATTCATAAGATGTCAAATCCTGGGCTCTGGACAGAAATGAGATACCTAGGAGGAAATTGGATCAACACAAAAGGAAATTATTCCATTGGCCAATTTAGAAAGGAAAGGCCCAGTGATTACAGGTGTGAGTATAATATGTCCAATGACCAAAACGATTGAATATCCAGATGCTACCTTAGTAAAGAAACAATGAAAAATAATGATATTGAGCTGCAACAAAAATGGGCAAACCTTAAAAATACATTGCCCTGGGATTGACAAGGATTAAATCGTCACAAAACTAAAGCTAAATTAAATTGCCTGAAAGATTGTGAGAATTACATCCTTTCTGCTGCTAAACAGCTAAGAAATGAAGACTTTTACCCGCCACAGACTACTATTTCCAACTGATTTATGATTCTAGCAGAAAGGGACAAAGTCGACCCTCCGGAAACTACTAACGGGGACAGGGTGAGTTCTATAAAATGGGCCCAAAAGGATGCTGCTCCCTGGGTGGGTCGACCTAGGCCTGGGTAGAAACATGCCATTGGAAAATGGGACCCTAGAAGAAAATCTCAAAAAATCTTCACAGACCCCTTCTGAGCCAGAGCAAAACATGACCTGCATGAGGTCACTCTTCTAACTTGGAATGGTTGCATCCACCAGAGAGCCTGGCTTTAAAAACTTCCTCTCCTATCATGACAACATCATGATCCAGGAAACACCGACTGTGGATGAACTACTTGTTGTGTATTGAAGTTCTCGCCCTGGCCACCAGGGGTATTGTGTATATAGTTTTCACTCAGGTCCATGTCAGTTAATATAGGTGGGAAACCCTGGAGTGTTTTTGTTACAATGTTGACAGCCGCCTGGCTATAAAAGCAGTTCAGTTCCAGCTTACTATAAAGAACCACTTGGAGAAATCTCTGTGCCATCTGCTATGTCCACCCACTACTTAATACTACTACTCAATGGATTTCATTCATTCACAACTGGGGCAGAACCAGGGGTAAAGCACAGAAGAGCAAAAGGGGTCCTGGGGGTCCTAGTCTCCACTACTCTACGTGCCATTTCAAGCCCTCCCCCATTCAAGTCCTATGCCATGGCAGTGTTAATCCAGTCATGCCCTGTTGGTAATAAATGCTTATATGCCACCAATGAGGCAGAATCCTCAGATCAGAGTCTTGTGGACTGATCTGGAAACTTATATCACTGACCTTATCCTGCTCAACCCAAATGCAATTGTAGTTCTGAGAGGGGACCTCAACGCCAGACTGGACCACTCACTGTATGCACGGCACAAATGTCCTCCTCCCAGCCTTGAAGCTGATGTATTCCTTCTCACTCGCAGCTCAAAAGATCAGAAATCAAACTTTGCAGTCCTCTGCTTGGCTCAAACAGCATTTAGGCTAAACCTAAATTCACCTACCTATCTGGCTCCAGAAGGAGTGCTATAGATTATATGTTTCTAGGGACCTCCTTCCTTATGTTAAGACCCTAGAAGTTATGCCTAAATTTGACAGTGATCACTTCCCAATTCTCCTTTAGCTAACAGCCTTCACCCAAGTGATACATACTGAGGACTGCTACCAACCCTTCCTAATGCCAGCAGGAAGAACTTACCGTTGACCCAAGTGGACTCCTCATCTAAACCAAATGATAACTGAACTACTGGCCTCAGATCGCCTACAGTGCCTTTGGTCTGCCCTGACATCTGCTGAGTTCCTGATGCACTCTTGGAGAATTATAACACCCTTATGCAAGAGCCCCACCAGCACCTAACCCACCAGCACACCCTTGAGACAACAACAGCACCACTCCAAGCCATGCTTTGACAAGGACTGTGTTAATGCCAGAAAAGTTCTTGCTGCCACTTTTTTTTTTATAAAATATTTATTGAAATTTTCAAAAAGTTTAAAGAAAAACAAAAAAAGAACAAAAAATAGACATATAACTTTCAATCACATATTTCCTTGACTTCCCCACATCTCCCCTTCTTGTATTCCAATTCAGTTTTTAATTCAACAAGTTCCTGTCCCCAAATTTTACCTTATTATATTTAAATCCTTTTACTTAACCAATTTTAACATAAACCTCAATCTTTATACATCAAAACTTATTCTTAATACCTTTTTCTAAAGTCAACCCCAATTCCATTTCACGAATTCCCCATTTTAATCTAAGTAACAAAACAAAATATTTACATAAAAAAAACCAAATATATTTGTACCGCCTTTGGATACCCAAAACCCCACTCCCCGCCTTTCCCGGTTTCAATCTCCAACCGATGTCCATCAATCCATCTGGTGTCAGCCTGGTGACCTCATGTCCGAGGCCCTTAAATCTCTCTCCTTTCCTCTCTGCCGGTTTTTTTGATAGTCCTTTATGATAAACACCAAATCTCGGAGAAGCTCTGTCCCAATAAGGTCCATGTTTCTTCCTGCCAGGCCTCCATATTTAGAATTGTAATCCAAGTCTTGTTTTTTACTTCTTTTAAGTCCAAAAGTCCCAAAACCTCCTGCTTCCACTTTAATCAGGTTTGTCTTTTCCTTTGAATCCATCTTTACAGGCCTTTGGCCTGCCAGGCCTCCATATTTAGAATTGTAATCCAAATCTTGTTTTTTACTTCTTTTAAGTCCAAGTGTCTCAGAAACTCCTGCTTCCACTTTAATCAAGTTTGTCTTTTCCTTTATATCCATCTTTGCAGGCCTTTGGCTCTCTTTAATCCTCTGCTGCATTATAGCTCCTCCTTCCTTTCCCTCTAAATTGTCATGTGTATCTTCTCCCACTTTTTCAAGTTTCTCAAATTTCTTTTCTTGTTCAGCTGCAAGAGTTTTTAGCTCAAATGCAAAGTCTTTTTGTTCTGGTACAAAGGCTTGAGTCAGGTCCCTTCCAATTTCCGCAAGTTTATTTGCTTTTTCATTCAATGTTGTAGCATTTCTAGCCAAAACAATGCTTTGTTCTTGAAATTTTCCCAGACGAAGAAAGGTTTTCTCCAGTTCCATCTGTATTTTTCCACTTACAGCCATTCTGTAATGTCCCAGAGCCCCCTCTAGGGGAGTACTGGTTACTTAGTATTCCTTTCAGTTCTAATCCAAAAGTCCTTTATTTTCCTTTGTTTTCGACAATTTGTTGCCTAAATGTAACAAATATAGCCAGCCGAGGCAATAGAAACAAAGTTCTCTCTCTTTTTTTTTCCTCTCAGCTTTGACAGCTAGTTTGACAGCTGTCAAAGTCTTCTATATCTCTTCAACAGGCTCCCTCACGGATCGCTCCCGGGTCCTGGGGGGGGGGTAGCAATTCCACTCTGAAAGTTAACTCTTATCCTCCAGCACATTCACTTATACTGCCAAAACGTGAAATTAATTACTTTTAACTTCTCACGAAGAAGACGTTCTTTTCAACCTTAGTTATCTTGTCCTTGCTTTAAAATGTTTACAAAAGGGGGAGACGAACTTCCTCTTTGCGCCTTCCCCGCTCGTGCCGAATCAAAAAAGAAGTTTTTAATATCCAATTTCCGTATTACTCACGGGTTGTTACTTTTAGTCCAAATGATCAAAGGAAGAAGTCAGCGCTCTCCAACCATGGCATGCGGCTTCACTTCGCGGAGACGGGTAAACAGCT
This sequence comes from Podarcis filfolensis, assembly GCF_964270895.1. Classification (NCBI taxonomy): domain Eukaryota; kingdom Metazoa; phylum Chordata; class Lepidosauria; order Squamata; family Lacertidae; genus Podarcis; species Podarcis filfolensis. The sequence goes on along the minus strand of NC_139610.1, from coordinate 1,773,430 downwards.
CTCAGCTCCGCGCCGCTCACCCCCGGTCTGTTCCGGAGCCTTTAAAAAGGCTCCTTTGCAGCGGGGGGGGGGGGGACGCAAATGGAGCCCGCCGAGCCTTCAGTTCACAGGCTTCCCTGCCTGTGATTTATTTCGGGTCCCCGCTTCACCGTAGCGGTAGAACCCTAGCTCCACGAAGCAGATTTCCTCCGGAGATTGGAGGAAATCCGCCATTACCGTTGCTGGCGCTGACCGGAAGCCTTACAAGGCTTATGTATCCAAGACCAAACCAACAGCTGCAATGGTCCTCCTCCAGCAGGAGAGATACTACAAGTACCTTCTGGCACGAAAGAAAAGGTATGCCATGAAGAACACCTGGACACGACTTATCCAGGCAGCCAAATCCAATGATTCAGCCACATTTTGGCATATTACATCTAGCCCACAAAGCAATGGCCCAACCATGGTGGACTTTCACATCCCGCCAGAGACCTGGGAGGCTCACTTTCAGGAACTCTACTCAGACACCTCTGCTAAAAGTGGAGACTCTAGTCAAACTATAGAGAATCTGCCTATGTGGGCACCAGTGATGGTAACAAGAGATTAACAACCTGGTAGCTCAGCTAAGACTGGGGAAGGCCCCAGGGGAAGACCTAATTCCTCCAGAGGCCATTAAAAACAATATGGACCTCTGGGCCCCTATTCTGGCCTCACTCTTCACCTGCATTGACACCCATGGCCGAGCCCCCAAGGACTGGGGGCTTGTAATCATTGCCCCTATATATAAAAAAAGGGAAAAGGGTGATCCTACAAACTACAGACTGATTAGCCTCCTTAATGTAATTAGCAAACTTTACGCAAGATACCTACAATGGAAATTCCACGACTGGATGGACCAATGAAATATACTTTCAGAGGAGCAAGCTGGCTTTAGGGAAGGTCAGTCCACTATTGACCTGTGCCTAGTACTCCATCATCTCATGGAGAAGTATTCCTCCCGCAACACAACCTCCCTCTTTGCTGCTTCTGTAGATTTCAAAGCAGCATTTGAATCCATACTCAGAGCTAAACTGGAAAAAAACTGGAGGCCATCTCAATAGATCCACGTCGACTCCATTTAATTTGTATGTTACATGAAGGGACCTCAAAAAGTAAGATGTAACCCCTGGGGCCATCTCACCAATGCCTTTGAAACTGAGCAAGGTGTCAAGCAAGGCTGCATACTGGCCCTACTCTTGTTTAATTTCTACATCAACTCCATGGTGGGTCATCTCCATAGCTCAAACTTTCACTCCCCAAAACTCGCTGGAAGACACATCCCTGTTCTGCTCTAGGCAGACAATGCAGCAAAGCTTTCAAGAACACCCATTGGCCTCAAAAGAGCACTGAGCGCTAACACAGTGTTGCAAGGAGGACCGGCTCTGCTACAACATGCAGTGTTTCCAGGTTCTGCATAGCAGTGCTCAAAATTTGTTGGATGATGACCTGTGCCACAAACTAGATTTAATGAACACTCATATCAGGGTGCTCTGTAAATTGATAGCCATAGCCTTTTATATACTAACCTTTTATGCTCTTCCATATCCATTTAATGATCCCAACCCTTCTTTTAGATTCTTTAAGCCTCTTACAGTTTTTTATATATACCTTCTGTTTTAATAATTTTAGTTTCCCAAAATGTTTTACAGATTTAAAATGATTGTTCCCCACCCTACTTATGCCTCTCTATGACTGTAATAAAGATTTGATGGATACATACGGAGTGAAATAGTCTTGCAACATTTAATCAGCAAATTCTGTGTCTGCGTTATCTTTTTCCAGTCCAAGGGCTCATCTGCACTATATATTTAGAGCACTGTTATCACTTCCACCAAGGTTTGCTAAGGGCATTGAGAGTTGTTGGGCTGCCCCTATTGCCCTCACACAACTACATTTCACATCTCTGGGATGAGGAATTGATTGTGGAGCCACACTGGGAATTGTAGCTTAGGGAGGGGACTGGGGCACCCCAACAACTGTCGGCACACTTGACAAACCGCAGCTCCCAGGATTCTTTGGGGGAAGCCATCGCGGTTGATTCCCTGCCTCCTGAGATTGCAGGTGCCTTCCCTGTACTCTTTTGGCACCTGCTACAACCATTCTTGTTTAGACAAGCCTACCAAGATGCTTAGAAAGTTGAGGCAATTTGAATCTGTTTGTATGTTCTAAAGTATGGTTGTGATTTTTTCCTGATTTCACTGTTTTACCTTTTTTTAAACTGCTTTGAGGGTTTTCCCCTACAATCAAGCAGTGTATAAATTTTATTTTGCCCAATAGTTTTTATTAGTTTTCCAAATTTTTGGTGTATAAATGTTATGAAATTGAAATGAAACATGCTATAATAGTATTTTAAATGTTTAGTGCAGGTGGGGCACCATTTGTTGTGGAGGTAGCATGAGGGTTGCATCTGTGCTTAAAGGAGCCTAGAAAATGCTGGCTTCCTCTTAATATTTATGGCGGGGAGGGGGGAATCCCTTCACCTCCTTACGTTATGGGGAATCTCCACAGGTGAGCTGAGTTCATGGATCCAGCAATCTTTTAAGCATTACGTTGTAGAAGACGCGAAGCAACAGTTTGGTGAATATGACAAAGATGGAGATGGATATGTATCCTGGGAAGAATACAATGTTCAGATGTATGATCGTGTAATAGACTTTGATGATGATACGACTTTGGAAGATGCCGAAGAAGAATCTTTCCGGCAGGTGAGACACCATGTGTTTTCCTGTAGCTCCAGCCTGGAACATCTGTTGCCTCCCTTGGTCAAGGCCAGCCCTGTGGATGAGAATGCCACAAGTTCAGAGTATGAGAGATCCTCTCTAAGTTTTCTAGCCATTGCACTAATTCCCCCTTCCTTGCCAGTCGGCTTGACACAAGGAAAGAATAATAACTTGCATGTAAACAGTTTTTTGTAAAGTTACTCATCTGTGTGAAGCTTTTTAAAAAATTAAGCACTATGTATACTAATATGACACATTGTACTTCATAGGTTTCCATGGCAGATGTGGCATTTGCTTACATAATTTTGTAGTTTCTGTATTTTCTCATTTTACATCACTAATCACACTCTGACTAGATCCTTTATCAACCCTCTTTTAGCTAGATATAAGTTATGATGAACTTCTAACTCCTCTCAGTGTATATAAGATTGATCTTGTAACGTGTATTTAAAATAAAAGGAAAAGCAGGTTAGGTTTATGTAGCTTGAAACTAATGAATACAATATGACTTCCGTTCATGTAACTGTTATTCCCCAAACTGTTTTCTAAGCTCCATTTAAAGGACAAGAAGAGGTTTGAAAAGGCTAATAGGGATGGAAGTTCTGGCCTGAATCTGGATGAATTCATTGCATTTGAACATCCTGAGGAAGCAGAATACATGAAGGCAAGTTTTGAGAGAAAGCGCTACCACGGGGAATGCTGTTTGTTCATTCTTCAGATCCTGAGGGACACTATAGGGATGCACAACATACAGATTTTTCTGAGTAAAACAAGCTTCTCCATAGCATTGAAAATCCACCACTGGGCTTTTGCATACGCAGGAAAGGTGGTGGCGATGATGTTTCTTCAGACTGCAATCCAGCGCTCAGCCGCTGGCGGGCAGGATTTCCACTGAAGCCCGTGAGACCTCTCTCTCTCCCCAGGCTGGGGCCCTGCAATGCTGTGTAACAGCTGAGGGCAAGCAGTCCTGCATATGCCACATTGAAATGAAGGGGAGAAATCAAGGAACCCTCATGTCAGTATTTGTTTCTGATGCTGTCAAGTTAGAAACCCTTATAGCTGCTTCATGTAAAAAAAAGTGTGTTCTTGAATGGCCCTTCCTTTGCCCTCACCTCAACAAATTTTAGCATGGGAGAATATTCAGTATCTTCTGCACCATTTGTGCACCTTTTAGTTCTATCTCCTGTGCTCTCACACTTGCTTAGGACAATGGTTGTCCTTCACTAACAAAATTATTTACCTGAGTACACAAGTTCAAACTGTTGTCTTAGTGCAACTTGCTCACTTATTTGGATGATGATGAAACAAGTTCTAAGGAAAATGCAAATACCAGAATGAGCATTCACTGTGTTGGTGAGAATTTGCCCAGCTACACTGTGCGTTCATTCTTGTCTCTTGTATTTTTACTTGGAATTTAGTGCACCTCATCTAAATTAAGAATCCTGTGAATTTCTGCAGGCGCTTTAAACACTGTTGGTTAACTGGCCAAGGTTACCCGACCTTTTCTCTCCCCACTAGGAGTTTGTGATTCAGGAGGCTTTGGACGAACATGATAAGAATGGCGATGGATTTGTGAGCCTTGAAGAGTTCCTTGGTGACTACAGAAGAGATCCAAGTGAGTGGGCGGGGAATGATGTTAGAAGTGTCATAAATTCTTTGCATTGCATTTGCAAAGTACATCTGTCAAGGCCCTTAATTTTACACAGGTCTTCTCCATAAACTTTCCACTCATCTTCCCTTTGGCAACTGGTTGGTTTCTGAATAGCAGTGACCTTGTGTGCCTTGTAAATGTGGGAAGGAGAAAGGAGATTTAGCTTCTGCAGTTCTATGACTATTGCTGTTCAGTTTGTAAGCATTTAAATAGGAATCTGTCCATCTCCTTTTCTATGGCAGTAGTGCTCTTTGGCCCTAAATCTTTGGAGTAATGTGGGGAGTTAATATAAGCTGTCTGGTTTTTGATACAGCAATATCATTTTTTTCAGAACTGAACTGAACTAACAAGAATATAATTTGGGGGGCGGGGTTTGCCATCAGAAGGTGTTCATTCACATTTAATGAAAAACACCCTTGTTGAGTCAGTGGGTGATAACCAGCATTGCACAAGCTCAGCTCCCTTCCTCTGCCACGCAGCCCCTCCATCTCCTAGGAAGGTCCCCCAATTCTCTACCACATTTTTTAGGCAGGGTGTGTGATGCATAGGATGTTCTGAGAAAGTGGAAGTCCTGCTGCGCAAGCGGAAATCAGAATCTGTTCTGTATTGCCCATACTTGGTAGTTTTGCTTGTCTGCTGTGATTCCGGTTGCTATAAATATTTATGTAACCTGTTCTCAGTTTCCAGTAGGTATGCTGTCATCGGCATAGTTGTTTTTTAATTATTTGCAGATTTAACAAACTAGAGGAGGAAGAGAAAAAAATAATTAAACCAATAAAATAAGGAGTGTGTACAAGCAGTCCCTGTTTACGCAGGGGTTACGTTCTGAGGCACCACGTGCATCGGTGAAATCCTGTATGATTGAAACCCATTGAAAAAGCCTGCAAACACCCCATTCTGCCCCCGCCCTCATCCTGCCCATTTTGTGACATTTCAGTGACTTTATGATGTTTCCGGGTCACTTGTGGGTTCGGCGCAATGCACAGTTGCACACACCTCAAACGTGTGTAAATGGGGGGGGGGCTTCCTCTGTCTAATCCAGGAGTAGGCAACCTAAGGCCCGGGGGCTGGCAACCTAAGGCCCAATCGCCTACTGAATCTGGCCCGCAGTCAGTCTTGGAATCAGCGTGTTTTTACATGAGTAGAATGTGTCCTTTAATTTAAAATGCATCTCTGGGTTATTTGTGTGGCATAGGAATTCGTTAATTTTTCCCCCCAAAATAAGTCCAGCCCACCACATGGTCTGAGGGTCGGTGGACCAGCCCACGGCTGAAAAAGGTTGCTGACCCCGATCTAATCTGTCTATACACCAATAGTAACCAAACAGTCCCTCATCCATTCACATCATGGATACAATAACGTACATCTTAAGTTAACTTAAATGTTTCATAAAAGCCTTCCAAATGTCCAGAAAAGGATCCACAAGGTAATGACACCGCAGTCAGACCAGGAAGTGTCTACACTGGACAGCCTCACGCCATTTGCCTCAACCCGCCTTTCCCAGTGTTAAGCCTCCAATATCTCTCTGTAGTAGACGGTACCTCCCTATGCCAGAGGTGCTGAGTTGAAATAATAATTATCTGTATTATTCAGATAGGTTAAAAGATCCTATGGGATAGTATATATTTTGCTGATAAATTTTTAGAGACTTTTTATCAATGAGGTTTATGATTTATTTTTACGTTGCTTTGGTTGTAAATCACTTTGGTTCTCACTGGAATGAAATGTAATATATGAATTGTTTATTTTTTAAAATAAAAATAATTCAGATATTTTTATTTAATTAAATTTCCCCGCAATGCTCTTTTTTTTCTTTTTTCTTTTTTGCATTATACCAAATGGTAGCCTTTTTGGCACATCCAACATTTGGAACATACCGTATTTTTCGCCCTATAGGACGCACTTTTCCCCCTCCAAAAATGAAGGGGAAATGTGTGTGCGTCCTATGGGGCGAATGCAGGCTTTCGCTGAAGCCTGGAGAGCAGGGGGGAGGGTCGGTGCGCACCGACCCCTCTCACTCTCCAGGCTTCAGGAAGCTATCCACTTCGGGCTTTGCGCAGCACTCCGCTAGCCGTGGGAGAGCCGCGCAAAGTCGCGCGGCTCTCCCACGGCTAGTGGAGAGCTTGCCGGCACGCAGAAGCTTGGGGCGTGCTGAGCTCAGCACGCCCCAAGCTTCGGGCTTCGTGCAGCGCTCCGCTAGCCGTGGGGCGCTTCCCCCACCCCAGCCCCGCACCTGGGGGGGAAATAATTTTTTTTTCTTTATTTCCCCCCCAAAAAACTAGGTGCGTCCTATGGGCCGGTGCGTCCTATGGGGCGAAAAATACGGTAGTTTTCATTTTGTTAATAATTGCCGCGACAGCATTTTTATTTTATTTTTTAATAAATTTTATTAGTTTTCATCAAATTATACATTTCATCCCGAATATAACAAATCATAGCTGTTTTGGACTTCCTTCAGCGTCTCTGACAATCATCCATATTTATACCTTTCATACACATTCCCTTTTTAAAAATGCCGCGACAGCATTTTTAAAGTTTCTTCTGATACTGTTTCAGAAAGCATGGTTGCTTTTCCACTTCCTTTATTTTAACTGATGGTATACAAAGGAAAGAGACTTAATCCATGTGAAAAATTGTGTTTAGCTGCCAGTGAAGACCCAGAATGGATACTTGTGGAGAAGGATCGATTTACAAATGATTACGACAAGGATAAGGATGGGAAACTCAACCCTAAAGAGTTATTAAGCTGGGTAGTACCTAATAATGAAGGTATTGCTCAGGAAGAGGTAAGAGTTTTGAAGAACTTTATGAACTTGATAGCCAGACATCAATCACACAGTCGCAAATGTTCTGAGTCCTCCCTGGAATCCATTAGACTTTAACACACCTAATTGTGGCTCAGCATTGTAACAGCCTACTCTAGCAGTAGTGCGGAAGGCCTCCCCCCATTTGGCCTGCAAGGCCATTTTGGCCAGCCTGTGCCCATCTAGTGTGGAGCAGTATACCTAAAGGAGTGTCTCCATCCTCATCATTCGGTGTGGACACTTAGGTCCAGCGCTGAGGGCCTTCTGGCGGTCCTCTCAGTGCGAGAAGCGAAGTTACAGGGAACCAGGCAGAGGGCCTTCTCGGTAGTGGCACCTGCCCTCCCTACCAGACTTTTAGAAGACATCTGAAGGCAGCCCTGTTTAGGGAAGTTTTTAATGTTTGCTGTTTCATTGTGTTTTTAATACAGTCAAACCTCGGATTCCGAACACCCTCCGTTTTGGAACGTTTTGGCTCCTGAACGCCAAAAACACGGAAGTAAATGCTCCAGTTTTTGAATGTTTTTTGGAAGCTGAACATCCGACGTGGCTTCCACTTGAGTGCAGGAAGCTCCTGCAGCCAATTGGAAGCTGTGCCTCAGTTGTCAAACATTTTGGAAGCTGAACAGGCTTCCAGAACGGATTATGTTCGACAACCAAGGTTTGACTGTATTCTGTTGGGAGCCACTCAGAGTGGATGGAGAAACCCAGCCAGGTGGGTGGAGTATAAATAATAAAATTATTATTATTATTAAGCAGGTAAAGATGCAATTTTCTGCTGAAAGTGGGTTTATCTGATCCTTGGCTCAGGCAGAACCCTGTGCCTTTGCGACTGCCACCGCGCAGGCAACCTTCAGATTACAGCCCCCGTGCCTGCAAAACCTTGTGTCCTAGCCTGAGTGATGGCAAACCACATAAGCAACAGAAAACGCCTCACCTGACATCAGGTGATTGATAGGTAGGCAGCCGTATCTACCTGTTAAGATGGCCTGAAGAGATTGGTGGAACCTAAGCATCCGGGTCTCTAGCAAAAAATAACTCCCCAGCTCAGCACTATAGATTTCTTTACTCCCTGCTGCAATATCTGAGCAGCATAGAGAGATTTTTGGAGGCTGAGACTTTAATCTGGCAATCCAACCCCTACCCCTGGCAACACACCAGTGTAATATGGACAGCCAAAAGAGAATGCAGAAACTACTTGGATTTCTCCTTTCCATCACATGTTTTTATCATATTTACACAGCAGATGATACATTATTTCTATGAAACTCTTTACAGGTACCGTACAGTCTTTTCAAATAAGAAAGACAGACAGGCAGACGAGATGAATTTGTGAGCTACTTTAATGCTTGTTAATTTTATTCTCTAGGCTGTCCACCTCATTGAAGAAATGGACTTGGATGGTAACGGGAGGCTGGCAGAGGCAGAGATTCTTGAGAATCCAGATCTGTTTCTCAACAGTGAAGCCACAGATTATGGCAGGCAGCTGCATGATGAAAGCTTTTACCATGAAGAACTCTAGTTTCCAAGAGACTCTATTCTTTCTTCTAGAGTTGGATTTTTTTTATTATGTGTTCAGCTTTGAAGACAGCAACACGGTAATATACTGGTGTCTGCAGCAGTTTCTGCATCCCTGGGTTTCTTTGTACATTGCCTTCGATGTTTTAGCCTCCATAATTTTGGTACTACAAACCTATTGTACTTTTAAAGGGAGCAGAAGCCTTCTCCAGCATTTCATGTTTTAGTCCTGCTTTTTGAAACATACTTGAAAAAATGCAAAGATGTGACTATGTGATAGGATAGAGAATACCACTAGTTTGTGTTAGATTTTGGGAAAGAGGAAAAACTATTACGGTGTTTGTTTCATCTTTGTAAGAATCTTTCTGTATGAATATCCAGAAGGACTAAAGCCTTACATATTTGTAAGGTTTCTGTGTATATTAACTTCTGTAGATGGTGTTTATAATCTGAGAATCTTATTTTTGCAGCTAGATAGCAATTATTTTTACTGTAATGATAATCGCTTTAGAAAGTGTATTGTATTTAAGTAAGAAACAAACTTTAAACGCTAAAGATTAAAAACTCAAAATGTCCTCATTTTTTCTTGTCATTCTTGCTATGACTCCTTAACTAGGGCTAAATTAATACATTAGACCCACTATTCTCCCAAAAGCACACAACGTGGTTTACATGAAATAAATATAATGCAGGGATACTGATACAAGCTTTAAAAGCCAACATTGGTTTGAAACGGCAAATCAAAATCCTTTAAAGCCCTGTTAACTACATGCCTCTGAAAGCCTTGTTTTCTCCAGCCGCTTAAAAGAAAGTGGCAAAGGGACCGGGTGAGTCTCTTAGGAGCCTGTTCCATGTCCACAGTATCACACTTCACTGTTGCTATGTATTCCTTGTCATTTGATAGGATCCTAAATGCTTAACTTGAAAGTATATTTGTATCAAGCCAGGATTGCATTTCCCAGTGATTTATGCTAGATGCATGTGCATTTTAGAAACTCTGCCTGCTAAATACCAGGCAGGTGCAATACCTGTCTTTCCAACACCTATTTAAGATCTTCTCTTTTCCATCAAGCCTTTTAAGTGGCAATTTTTATCCCAGTTTGTATGTATGTGTACTGGATTTGAAATTGTTTTTATTGTTAAAATCGCTTTGGATTGCTCTGTGGGAAACAATAAATGAAATAAATAAGTTCAAAAAGAAAACATGAATCAACATGGAAGTGCTGTGGAAGTCTGGTGGGCACCAGCCACAAAATGGCTGCCGTGGGGGACATGGCATAACACAACAACATCAGGCTTGCCCTGGGAAGGAAGCTCTGTCCTTCTGACCCTGATTGTGGAGATACTGATTCTGTTGCTGTGCAGGAAAGAGTGTACTCTTATGCACCCAAAGACCACAGACACGCATGTCTTTCTCACCCATACATTTATCTCTGCCTAAGAGCACAGACCAGGCAGGCAGATGTGTTTTCTCTCTTCGCCCAACCACCCGCACCCTCTCACCCACTAGAAGTCTGCACTAATTTCTTACCAAAAAATGAGACAAGTGGCATCCTCAATTTGCCTTGATCTCAGGATATAAAAACTTTAGAAACTTAACTTTTTTCCAGTGGAATCTGGAGATTATGGTTGTTACTGAGGGCATCAGATAAGGTCTCGGTGGTCTCCGACTGGAAGGGAAGGGAAAATACATACAGTACATATCCAAGTACTTAGAGAGCTGATGAAAGAAATATATAACAAATAACCCTCAAAGCCCTAATGGTGCAGTCAAGCACCCTGACATGAAAGTAAGGTCCATTAAATAACTGGAATGACTGCAGAGTAAACCTGCATAGGTTTGTGTTGTAAAAGAGCTTTGCTTCTGCAGTGAGAATTAGAGCTGAGCACTTCAATCTTTGGCCAGCCTGAAGGGGAAGGGAGTGGAAGAGAGGAGGGCTCAAAAACCAGCGCTAGAATACGGGGCAGGGGGCAGGCTGTTCAGGGTTATGATGGGAAGAAGACCATAGTAGAGAAGAAGGCATCAGCTTGTTTTTTCTTGTCTCAACTGTTGGAAGCTTCAGAAAACACCAGAGACAAATTTAGCATTTTAGAGTAAATGTGAAAACACTTGTAGTAAATAGATTTGTGGTATAAAACCTCACAAACAGCTTACTAAACCTTTCACCTTCCTCTACATAGAGGACACACTTTCTACTCAGAGGATGTCCATTGCAATTACGTAAGTTGCACATTCATCTCAGTGTGTCTACTGTGAGCATGGCTACCTTTCGGTTTAACTCTCTATGCCAAGTGTGAGGAACATTTGGCCCTCCAGATGCGGCTCAACTACAACTCCCATCCTCCCTGGCTATTTGCCATGCTTGCTTGGGTTGATTGGAGTTGTAGTTCAGCAACATCTGGAGGAGCAATGATTACTGGCTGCTACTTTATATGACTGGCTTTATTTTGGCTGGCTCAGTTTAGTGTGGCAAAGGGTCTTCTGCAGAGGAAATCCAACCTTAGAAGTCTGGTTCTCCAGAGTCCAAGCAGGCCCAGCACAACTCTGGTGAGACCAGAATTTCCCTTTATACTGGTACAGCGGTGCTGGGCATAGGGGGCGCAGGGGGCTTTAGCCCCCTCAATAGTTTGAGGCAGAGGGCCCAGCACCCCCCAGTATTCAGGGAGCCGACATCCCCAGCCACCACCAGGCGCCCTCCGTGTACCCCTGCCCCCGCCTGGGACCCCAGGAGCTGGGAGGGGGCTGGGACGAGTGGAGCTGTGGCTGGGTGTGAAGAAGATGCTTCAGCAGCTCACTTGCATCCCGGAGCCAGGCTCTGGTGGGAGCCTGTTGTGGGGTGCCTAGTCACACCCCGTCCAGAAGATGCACCCGGGGGCCCCCATGCTACACCACTGGTCCCGGCGGCCAGTCCCAGTCCCCAGTCTAGCTGCTGCAGGGTCTTCGTACCTTATTGCCTTCACTTAGCTGCCATCCTGCACTGACTTAAAAAGCCCAGGGAACAGCAAAGCAGGTGTGGTCTCTTTGGGGAGCCAGCCTATTTGCATGGTCATGGTAAGCACCTGTGAATGTGGCTTGCTTCTAGGCTAGAGTGAGAGAGAAGGGCAGCAGCAAGAGGATCCTCAGCAGGGAGTTCTGGTGCTCAGCCTGGGCTCTCTGCAGGTGCCCAGCCGCATCTGCGGTGGAATACTCACGGAAAGGAGAAGGGAGTGAATGTGGACAGGGTGGCAGCAGAGGCAGCAGCTGCTGTTTTATGTGGATTAGCAAATTTTGCTTGCTCCATTTTGTTACAGCTGTAAGATGGGAAGAAACAGCCCAGTTCCTTATTTCAGGAGCTGCCAGTAGATAAGGCTTGCAGACACTGCTGAATAGACTCATTGATTTCATTGGAGTGACACTGGAGGAAGTGGGTTTGCATGACTGGCTGCTAAAGGAATAAGCTCTCCTCTCTTAACAGCCTCCACCCCTCCATTTGCAGGTGAAGCGACAGGCCTTTCAGGCTGGTCTGGAATAGAAAAATATTTGCTACGCCCTAGACCAGCCTTTGCCACTGTCCTCCAGATATTCTGGACTAGGACTCCCATCAGCTGTAGCCATCACAGGAACGGCAGTCCAGAACATCTCTGGAGGGTGCAAGGGTGGCAGAGGTTCCTCCAGGCCAAAGCAGCCCCGACCCCCCCTGGCTTTTCCTACTTAGGGAATGGGATAGACAGAGTGAGATTAGAAGAATATACAGTGGTACCTCGGGTTACAGACGCTTCAGGTTACAGACTCCGCTAACCCAGAAATAGTACCTCGGGTTAAGAACTTTGCTTCAGGATGAGAACAGAAATCGTGTGGTGGCAGCAGGAGGCCCCATTAGCTAAAGTGGTGCTTCAGGGTAAGAACAGTTTCAGGTTAAGAACAGACCTCCGGAACGAATTAAGTACTTAACCCGAGGTACCACTGTATATTCACAGACGAGACTGGCTTCTTGAAGCCAGCATCTCTCCCTCCAAGACACAACTTTTCCTGTTGCTTCTCCCACTGCAATTGGCACAAGCAATTTGGAGAATGGGATGTGCTGTGGAAAAGGAGGGTGGTCAGACTTCAAGCTTGTGGAATCGACTTTGTTTTCACTCGAAATCACAAGGCCCACAAATTGGAGTCAGGGTGCAAAGTAGTGGTGTGGAGGCAATTCCTTATTGTCCCCCATGACTGATACTCAGTTCATGCCAGGGTAGTCAATGCAGTGCACTCCAGATACTGTTAGATTAGAACAGGCATAGGCAAACTCAGCCCTCCAGATGTTTTGGGACTACAACTCCCATCATCCCTAGCTAACAGGGCCAGTGGTCAGGATGATGGGAGTTGTAGTCCCAAAACATCTGGAGGGCTGAGTTTGCCTATGCCTGGATTAGAATTCTACCCCCGCCCCCGACCATTGGGCTCTGCTGACTGAGGCTGATAGAAATTGTGGTCCAGCCACCTCTGGAGGGCACCCCTGAGTCAATCCAGCCTCCACTAGTGAAACTGAGCACTTCGATTTAGAGCAATTTATATGCATATAATGTGCTTACAAATGGGAAGGTGGTCTTGTTAAAGTTCATGAGAGGCAGGGAATAATACAACTGATGAGGCAGGTTTATGTTCTGCTTGGATTCTTCCTCCCAGTCTTGGGCTGGCTCTAAGTGCCACGTAGTGCACAGAGATTTCTGGCATCTGTGGTAGTGCTGGGGGCTCAGCAGTCACTGTGGTGCGCATCCTCACCCCTGCTCAGTGAGGGATTCTGGGGTGCAACTTGCAGAGCATGTGATGCCCCCACTTCTAGTCCCTCTGAAGCACCGGCGTTGTATCCAGCTGGTCCTTCTCTCCAGCATAACCCAGGCACCGCAAAATGAGTTTTCAGCTCAAAACCGTAACACGCAGCAGGGCCAAAACTAGGATGAAGCATGCGGAGCATCCCTTATTGCCTGCTTGCATTTTCGCCAAAATTTGTGCTCCTTTCTGTTCTCCTCAATTGGATAAGGCTTCCATTTTCTAAAGGAAGCCTCCTTGCATCTGATAGCATTTTTACTCTGCTCATTAACCATGCAGGCATCCTCATGGGCTGAGCAGTACCTTTCTTGATCTACGGTATACATTAAAATAAATATTTAAATAATATATTCTTGTTGTTTGTCATAGTATTACAACTGTTGTTAATTTTTTACATTGCAAAATGCAGGCTTGGCTTAGGGGCATGTTTCATGTTGTTTGTGCCAGAGGCAAAGATCTCTAGTTCTGGCCCTGATTCTCTGATGGAAGCCACTATAGCCATTTTGACACATGCAGGCACTTCTGGCTTTTCAGAGCATCTGATTTTGTTCCTGCTTAAGCTGTTCTGGTTTCTAGTGCATTTCTGAGCCCAGTTCAGAGCACTGGTTGTTATATTGAAAGCTCATCATTAACTACTTCAAGAGCTGCTTCTTAATGGACATGTATTTTGTACATTGAATTACATTTCCCTTTTAAGATACTTTGGAAGTTTCTTTGTTCTACTGAGCATCTAACTCTCTTCTGCTCTTTGTTTCCAGCTTAGGAACAGTGAAAATGTTTGCCATTTCATTTGAAGAAAGTGCTCGCCAGCTAAATAGCCAGGCAAAAAGCAACCTCTGCTACGTTTTATCTGCAAATGGCAAAACAGAGGAAATGATGGTTCTCGGGTCCGTCTGCAAACAGCGACTGAAATGTCACATTTTAAAACTTCTTGCCCAGTGATATTGACGGGAGAAGACTCTCTATTAGTATTCCAGGGACGTTCCTTGTGTGCTACCACTTCATTCATATTCACAGCTGCAATGAATGAACACAGCACATCCAAAAGCTACATATTGATCCAAATAGGCTAAGCTGAAGCAAGTGCCATCTACCCATTTCCTTAATTTTTATGAGAATTGGAAAATACTTCTGTTATTGCAGCAATTGCTGAGCCTGCAATGTCACAGGTCTACTTCCTGTGAGTATGGTTTGAGCCCAGCACAAAAGATTACCAAAAACACACGCAAACTGCCTTGCATCAAGAAATGCAGCCTCCGTGGTCAACAGAATGGGCCTGCTCTCAGTTTTCTTCCCAGAGTTTCTAGCTTTGTCCATTGATCAGACAACACTTTGGCTTTCTGGGGTGTAGCTAATCTTGTCACTAACCCCCCCCCCAAAAAAAACCCTGCCTCATTTGCACACAGATGATAGGGTGTTTTTTTGCTTCCTCATTTCAATACTCACCATTTGCCAGAACTGAAGTGAGGTTGATAGCAGAGCATAGGGGTGGGGCAAGAGGAGGGAAAGAGGAAGGGGAGACCTGTGAGGTTTGGGGTGTGCTTTCTCCTTCGGAGTAGCAAGTCATTTCACACTCAGCTTCCTTAAACCGCCCAGAGCTGTTTTGCAAGCTGCAAAAGAGAGCATTCCTCTTTCGGCTTCCGTGTGCTTGGCAGCCAGAGCCAACTGGGTTCCTCTCCGTCAAACTTTTGGTGCTGTGGGGAAGCCTGCCCAAAAGGGACCTTTCCAGCAGCTCCTCATGACACACCTGCAGTTCAAAGACGCCTTCTGGGTAAGTGCCAACATCTTGATTTTCACCTTCATGGAGATAAAGAAGCAACACTGGCTGGCTGTGTGGTCTGAATTAACCTGGTGCCGCACTGTCACGATTTTGCCTGCAAGTTTGGTTCAGTGCATTAGGAAGGTTTTTGAGGCACGTTTACAAACTGCGCAAAGGGGCCTCTTTAGGACACCTGAATCCTCACAGTCAAAAGGTAAGGGACTTCTAGGCTAAGCAAGGAAGAGGGTCCACTTGTACTATAGTTAAAAGAATCACTTATTTCAAACTTTTAATTGCTAAAAAAAGAGAAGGAAATGAACTCTTAAATTTTTAATTTTTAAAAAATTTTGAACGACTAACTTCTTTCTTGGGGATGCTGGCAGAACTTGGGTCTAATTTTCATTGCTGTCGACAGCACAGGTTTCTATTCTTACGTGGTGCTTTTTGTGTTAGATATACAACTTTGCTAGTGCCGCTTTTATTTGGGTGAAGGGGATGCTCATGGCACCACACAGAGAGTGTCTTATGCAAAACCTGAATGTTATTATGCAAAGGTTGCCCCACCCTGGTGCTCAGGTGTCACCCTTGAATATCTTGGCCTTTCCTAGTTGGTGGGGGTTGTTTCTAAAAATAAGGGCATGAAGAGCCAAAGGTCCATCGGATGCAGCCCCCTGTGATGTCATGGTCCAGCCAGATGCCTTAGGAAACCAGCAAATGCGTCATGGAGGAAACAGCCCTCTGCTCCTCTTGCTCGCCAGTACTGACATTCAGTATACTGACATTCAGATATACTGCCTCTGAATCTGGAGGGTAAATCCAGCCCATGGTTCCTCAAGCTTGTATCCCCAGATGTTGGACTACAGCTCCTATTATCCATAACCATTTGGCTAAGCTGGCTGGGGATGATGGGAGCTGTAGTCTGAGAACGTCTGGAGACCCAAGTTTGAGGAGCACTGATCTATCTAACATGATGAATGGCCTCTTGTTTCTGGATGTAGGGGGCTTCAGGCTATGTTTCTACTCCACTTTGCCTATGGATTGGCCATCACACTCTGCTATCACAGGAGAAGACTTTTGGTTTGTGGGTGTCCCAGAAGCAGGGACATTTTTCAGAATTTGCCTTCCAGGCTATCATGTCCAGTTAGGAGCTACAGGTCATGGTGTGTGGACGTACCCTGGCAACTTCCTCACCACAGGGCTGCCCCAATACATGTTGTTGTGTCAGAACAGCAAATGGCAAGGCCCTTGCTGCCCCGAGAGCACATAGGGTCCCAAGTGTGGTTATGTCGGGAAATCTCACAAGAACTTCTTTCTGCAGCCATGTCTTAAACCTCTTCTCAAACTTTTATTCTCTATGGGCCTAACTATATGTGCTTCTCATTGCATCTCTTGCAGCCGCATCTTCATTTTCTGTTTTATTTAGCTACAGGGGCAGCAGTGGGGAAGGTGTGGCTTTTATCAGGACGGCAGTATACAGGGAAGGGGGCTTTACCCCCGTCTCTGCTGAGCAGGGGCAAGATTCCAGGGGTCTTGGCACGTAACCAGGGTTTGTGTTCCTATGGATTAAGGCACAGTGGAGACGGTAGTGTCTTTTAGAAAAATGGTTTATTTACACATATTTACACCTGAGTTTAGGTGCAGGGGGTGCAGAGCATTACACCCCAAGAGTGTCTCTTGTTGCTCCCCTCATAGATACAGCCTGCTTGGGCCCAGAGCAGTAAACAGCCAGGCTCCCTGGTCTCTGCATGCAGCCTTTCCCAGCCAGCCCTGCATGGAATTCTCCTCCTGTTCCTCTAAACCCCTTTTATTCCTACGGTGACATCATGCCTCCCAGCAACCTCCCCCCTCCCAGCTTATATCATTGGACACTGAAATTCTAACCTTGACCTTCGTCTCTGATCATCTTCCTCTCATGGGAGGAGGGTCTCACAAAACCACAAAAGTTAATTGTTTGTGGACCTCTGGGGAGGAAAGATGGTGGACTGGTCATCGACTGCTTATACAGAGATGAAATGTATTGATTAAGAAACCAAGGTATACCAAAACTCCCTTTTGAGATAAGGGAGTTCTGGGATAAACCTCACATGTCTTCAGAAGGAGACATTCATCATGCCAGAGACAGAAGTTTTCCAGGGGTGGAGGAACATCTCAAGGAAGGAACATTCACCAATCCCATGCACCACACAATGGCCCTTAAATTAGGGCGTCAGGTCAGCAAACCTCATTCTTTTAACTATTTCTGAGACTAGAAGTGGGACGCGGGTGGCGCTGTGGTCTAAACCACTGAGCTTCTTGGGCTTGCCGATCAGAAGGTTGGCAGTTCAAATCCCCGCGATGGGGTGAGCTCCTGTTGCTCGATCCCAGCTCCTGCCAACCTAGCAGTTCGAAAACACGTCAAAGTGCAAGTAGATAAATAGGTACCGCTCTGGCGGGAAGGTAAACGGCATTTCTGTGTGCTGCTCTGGTTCGCTAGAAGCGGCTTAGACATGCTGGCCACATGACCTGTACGCCGGCTCCCTTGGCCTATAGAGTGAGATGAGCGCCACAACCCCAGTCGTTCGTGACTGGACCTAACAGTCAGGGGTCCCTTTACCTTTAAGACTAGAAGTAAATACTAATTGGATTTTCTATCTGTCAGTTAATTAGCACCAAAGAACAGGTGGGCTGCTGGGGGCTGAAAAAACACCTGTTAACAGGCTAGAAAATAAACCAAAAGGTTTAAATTAATTACTGGCGACTTCGAAAGAATACAACTATTCTTTGAGAGAATAGTTGCCCGAGACTATCGGGCACGGCACTGACATCAAACAGGGCATTTACTGAGCCTGCCCCGCCTTCCTCTGCCCATCCCCCGATGCCGCCTGGTTGTTCAGGTTGGCAGATTCAGAGATCATTCGAGCAGACTTGAGCTGGCGCATGATGCTACAAGAACTTCGTCTGCTACAAGAACCTTTTCCCCCCCTTTCCCCCTCCCCCCTTCCTTTGCCATTTGTTTTAGTCCTTTGTTTCATGATAATATTTAAGTTTTTGCTTGCTTACTGTGAGATGCTTGATTGTTGTTCTCCTGTTATTTAGGTGTTTTTTCTTCCTTTATGTACGTTATATGGTAGTTCTGTTTAGCTGTGGAATGTTTTGGGGGTTATTTTTTAATTTTATTAATTGGTTTGTCTAATATTATAATAGTAGGCTGATAAAGAACATAATAGTTTCATATAATCAGAGAGGTAGCTGAGCTTAGCTGGCTTGTTCTACTCGACTAATTAGAATTATCGAGTTGTTGATACTATAAGTAGAACAACTAGGCTAGGAAAGAATAACACCAATTGCCATCAATGGAGGCTAGTATGAGGCTTGGGATTGCTACCGTGGAGGGGCGAGGGAGGTATGGGGGGGGCAGATGTTATCGGTGAAGGGGACCGAGATACGGATATGCTCGTACCCCTTCCAATCTGTGCCCCATCCCGAGGGACGAGGGTAGGGTGTCACTGGTGCTGTGCAATGCCAAGTCTATAGGCAACAAAACCGCCACCCTGCAAGATTTCTTCATCTCGCAGGGGGTCAACCTGGCTTGTGTGACGGAGATCTGGGTGCGCGAAGGGGAAACAGTTACCTTACGAGAGATGGCGCCCCTGGGTTTCTCTGTCCTCCACCAGTCGCGGACTGTGGGCCGGGGGGGGAGGGGTGGCATTATTAATCTGGGAAGATTGTTCTTTCAGGGCTCTACCATCGCCATCGATCCCCGGCATTGAATGTGTTGGCCTAGTGTGGGGCTCTGAGGTGAGCTTGGCTGTCTGGCTGGCGTACCGGCCACCTAGCGCACCAGCAGCCACCCTGTCAGGCCTGCTGGAGGCGGTGGCTGGCTGGGCCTTGGAGTTCCCTAACCTATTGGTATTGGGGGACTTCAACATCCATGCTGATGCCACGCCCTCCTCACAGGCTCTGGACCTGGTGTCTTCCATGGCGACACTAGGGCTCTCCCAGTTTGTTTCGGGCCCCACACATCAAGCAGGCCACACGCTGGATTTGATCTTTGGCATTGGTATAGATGTGATCATGTCTCCTTCGATGAAGGTGCCATGGTCTGATCACTACGCTCTGAAAGCCAGGATTGACTTTCCACCCCCACCCTGCTTAGGTGGCGAGCCGATTTGGGCTTGCCCGCAGAGGCTGATGGATCCTGATAGATTCCATCAAGCCTTGCGGGACCTTGGTCCCCTTGGCGACTCATTGACTGAGCTTGTTGAGGGCTGGAATACCCAGCTCCTGGCAGCCATCGATGAGATCACACCTAAGCACCCTCTGCGACCCCGCAGAAACCGGGCTCCCTGGTTTACTGAGGAGCTCTGGAAAATGAAGCGGGACCTCAGATGGCTAGAGCGAGTATGGCAGGGTGCCCGCGACGGAGCCTCAAGAACATCTTATAGGGTTTTTATGAAAACCTACGAGATGGCAGTGAAGGCCGCTAAGAAGTCTTACTTCTCGGCCTCCATTGCATCCGCTATCTCTCCTGGTGCAATTATTTAGTATAATTAGGTCTATGACGTCCCTGGAGGGACAGCCAAATTTAAATAACAATTTGACACACAGCTGTGAGGCATTTGCGAGCTTTTTTGCGGAGAAGGTCCTGTTGCTCCGCCATGACCTCCCTGCCAATTTGGATACAATAACGAAACTGGAGGCCCCTCGACTGTCCTCGGGTCCAGTATTCGACCACTTTGACCGGATATCCCCAGCCGATGTGGACAGATTCCTCCGAGCTGGAAAGCCCACCACCAGTCCTTTTGACTCGTGCCTGTCCTGTCTGATTAGAGCGTGTCCAGATGAGGTGCGGGGCCCCCTGGGGGATATCATCAATTTGTCCCTTGGCACCAGGACATTCCCAGGGGAATTGAAGGAGGCAGCGGTGTGCCCGCTCTTAAAGAAAGCATCATTAGATCCCTTAGATCTATCCAATTACCGCCCGGTTTCGAATCTTCCATTCCTGGGTAAGGTGATTGAGAGAGCGGTTGCTGAACAGCTTGGTAGGTTTCTGGATGAAACATCGGCTCTGGATCCATTCCAGTCCGGCTTCCGCGCTGGTCATGGGACTGAGACGGCTCTGGTCGCCCTAACATGATCTCCGCAGGCAGCTGGATCAAGGCGGGTCGGGGCTGCTGATTCTTCTAGACCTGTCAGCAGCCTTCGACATGGTTGATCACAAACTCCTGGACCACCGCCTTGCCAACGTGGGGATCCAGGGCACAGTCCTTCAATGGCTGCGCTCGTTTCTCTCTGGTCGGGGACAGAGGGTGGCGCTTGGGGGGGAATTGTCATCGCACCACTCCTTGGTGTGTGGAGTGCCTCAGGGTGCAATACTCTCCCCGATGCTTTTCAACATCTTTATGCACCCCCTCGCCCAGCTGGTCCTGAGTTTTGGGTTGGGAGATGCCATCAGTATGCTGATGACACCCAACTCTATCTGTTGATGGATGGCCATCCTGACTCGGCCCCAGACACACTGATCAGATGTTTGGAAGCTGTGGCTAGATGGTTACGGGGAAGCCGGTTGAAGTTAAATCCTTCCAAGACAGAGGTCCTTTGGTTGGGTTGGGACGATATGGGATTGGGGGGGGGGCAACTCCCATCTCTTGCGGGGGCGTAATTAGTGCCAGCACCGTCCGTTAAGAGTTTGGGTGTAATCTTCGACACCTCCCTTTCCATGGAGGTGCAGATTGCAGCTATAACAAAGGCGGCATTTTTCCATCTCCGCCAAGCTAAGTAGTTGGCTCCTTATCTCTCTCGCCCTGACCTAGCCACTGTGATCCACACGACGGTCACCTCCAGACTGGATTATTGTAACTCGCTCTACGTGGGGCTGCCCTTGAGACTGACCCAGAAACTCCAGCGGGTGCAGAATTCTGCAGTGAGACTCCTTACTGGGTCCTCGCTGCGAAATCACATTCACTCAGTGCTATACCAGCTGCACTGGCTCTCGGTGGAGTACAGGATCAGGTTTAAGGTGCTGGTTTTAACCTTTAAAGCCCTATACGGCCTAGGACCCTCGTACCTACGGGACCGCCTCTCCTGGTACGTCCCACAGAGGAACTTACAATCTTCAAACAAAAAAATCTTGGAGGTCCCAGGCCACCGAGAGGTTAGGCTGGCCTCAACCAGAGCCAGGGCTTTCTCGGCTGTGGCTCCGATCTGGTGGAATGCTCTGCCACAAGAGACTAGGGCCCTGCGGGACTTGACATCTTTTCACAGGGCCTGCAAGACAGCTGTTCCACCAAGCCTTTGGCCAGGGCACAGCCTGACTCCCTCCTTTGGCAATCTTCACAGAACTCTAGCCCAATGGTTGCAATCAATTTGATTTGAATTAATTTTATTGTTGTTAGCCGCCCTGAGCCTGGCTTCGGCTGGGGAGGGCAGGATATAAATAAAAAATAATTTATTATTATTATTAACTGATAAAATAGCTCTGAATCTGCTTTAAATTTTCAATTTATACAGCCTATAAATCTCTGTCTTGTACGTGCTGTGTTGGCTGCGAAAATGAAACAGAGGTTCTTAAGAGGAAGCAATGTGCAAGCAGAGACAAGTTCCTGGAAGTGGAACTGTTATGTACTGAGTTGAATAGGATCCAAACTGCAGCAGTCTGATTGGTCCTAGAACAATAGGATCCAAAAGGCAGCAGTCTGATTGGTCCTAGAACAATAGGATTCAGAATGCAGCAGTCTGATTGGTCCTAGAACAATGCAGCAGTATGATTGGTTGACAGGAACCACCCAATCATGCTCCAGATAGAAGTGAATCCACAACCTGATTGGCTTACAGTAGAATTCCGGAATTAGCCAATCATGTGCAGCCCATTGTGTAAATAATGTATATAAAGCAGATACTTTGAGGGGGCTTTCATTCATTCCTCCTCACCACTATGAGCTGAATAAAGAGCATGAAATCACTTTGCGACTCTGAGTATATTTCAGGAACTTCTCCCAAGGGGGAGCTTAGCAGAACCCAATGTGGCAAAGCCAACACCAGATGCTTCTCCAATCGTTGATATCCTACAAAGCCTCCCAGATGAACAGCTGGCAGAGTTAAGATCCGAGGTGCGCAGAACTTTAAGAGAAGTTAGATCTGATCTCTGTCAGACTACAGAATGCACAGGAGCTGTGGGGAAAGATGCGGATTGACTTCTGCCTGAGCATGGGACAGCAGCAGGAGTTGGAGTGGATGGGAGGATGGAAACAGGAGAAAGGAAGGGGTTTAAGAAGCAATCGGAGATGGCAGAGATGAGGCAGAGAGAGAAAGGGCCGAGGGCAGAAACTGAAGCAAACACGGAAGAAAAAGCCTCTAAGCTCTCAGTGATTGGTTTGGAAAAAGAATGGAAGAAGGATTTTTCCTTTTTTCTTTAAATCAGGATAAAGCAGGACCAACAGGAAATGGGACTGGAATATAAGGAACTGACTATGGTTTAATGAAGACACAAGCAAATAAGTACAGACTATTACACTATTAAGATTTGTTAGAGAACCTGGGGAGAAATTCATCATATTGGACCACAGAAGGACTATTTTGGTCATATAATAATAACTGAAGAGCTACTTTTGGGCTTTTTGAGTGGAAAACGGCAAATCTGAGATGCCTGGGGGACTGGAGACTGAGAAAACAACACCTAGCAGACTGAGAAAAGGCTGGATATTAATGCAGCTAGATGGTATCCTGGCATACTTTGAATATTTTGCATAATTGTCATATACATAATCAGCAGCAGAGAGAATCAGAAGATCCTCTTTTCTTTCCTTTTGTTTCTCTTCTTATTTTGTCTTTCCGTTTTCTTTAATTCTTGTTTTCTCTCAGTTAAGTCTATCTATATTTATGCTTCGTTTTTTGAAGTTTCCTATCTTGGATTGATGAAGATGCTTCCAGGAAGGTGATGGATGATAGAGAGGATCTCTCAGGGTGGGAGACTGGGGGAAGAGGGGGAAGCTCCCAGGTGAGAGCTGGGATGGCTCACTCTTCTGTGTGTGGAATAAGGGTTACGATATAATTGTAATAGTGGACCTGGTTTTTATTTTATTTATTTTTAGTTTTCTTCTTCTCTTCTTTTTTATTTTCTTCTTTTGCTTATTCTTGCTTCTGTCCTAGTTATCTTCTTTAGATTAGTTTGGCTTTTAATGTATTGTATGTTGAAAACTCTTAATAGAATTGATTTAAAAAAAACCAACTGGGCACCTTCCTTTCAAGATGGTGATTCAGACTGCATTTCTGCACTGCTCAGCTGTCTCACACCTGGGTGAAGATGTCAAGCATTCAATCCCCTACATTTACTAACTCTGGAACTTATGCGGGGGGGGGGGATCTGGCACCAAGGAATTATGGGGGAATCTGCCCCCCCCATTCATAACAGGGACTTTAACCATCATAACTGCAATGAAAATCTGTACTGGCCCGCCTTTCTTGTGATGCAAATTTGGCTTTGAAAAAAGCTTCTACCAAAAGCAACAGAAATTCCCCCCCCCCCAACAAAACCTAACTGCTTTACTGTGGTCTTTCTAAAATGCAGGTGCCTGTAATTAAATAAATAAAAACATGATTGCAATGTGCAAGAGACACCGTGGACATTCTGTGCACTGTTTCTTACGGTTAGTTGTTTCTGTACCTGCCCAGCCCCACGTCAGGTGACTTATGTAGCAAGTGCAAGCATTTGGTAAGAAGGAAATGCCTTTTTTTTTAAAAAAAGGCTGCTAAACAGGAAATCTAACTTTCCACCTTTATGACGATCTACTTTCCGTGCTGTATTCTTTGAAAGTAATCTTTCCGTTTTCGCTGTGGTGGTCTGACTTCTCTGACATCCCGCTGGCAGGGGAAGGGCCATGGTTCAGGGGTAGAGCATTTATTTTGTATACAGAAGGTCCCAGATTCATTCCCCGGCATCTCCAGGTAGCTCCGGGAGAGACCCTGAAACCCTCGATGACCACAGTCAGTCAGTGGAGACCATGCTGTGTTATGCAAACTAGCAGGTCTGTCTTGGTGTAGGTGCCTTTCTGTGTTCCTCTCTGCTGCTCCCAAGTCCTTCCAATAGCTGTGCTGGCTACGGCTCCTGGAGATGAGCCAGTGCGGGTCAGGTATAGGCACATGGCGGATATCCTGTGGAACTCGCTCCCACAGGAGGCAGGGATGGACATGTTCATGGAGAAGAGGGCTATTAATGGCTACTCAGACAGCAATGCTTCTGCATGCCTGTTGCTGGAAGCCACAGGAGGGGAGGGGGCTGCTGTGCTTAAGTCCTGCTTGTGGGTTTCCACGGGGGGCATCCGGCTGACCACATTGAGAACAGGATGCTGAACTAGATGGGCCCCCCTTCTGGGCCTGATCCAGAAGGCTCTTCTCATGTTCTTATGAGTTAAGGCAGGAATAGGTAAACTCGGCCCTCCAGATGTTTTGAGACTACAGTTCCCATCACCCCTGACCACTGTTAGCTAGGGGTGATGGGAGTTGTAGTCCCAAAACATCTGGAGGGCCAAGTTTGCCTATGCCTGGTAAAGGACCGCTGGATGGTTAAGTCCAGTCAAAGGCAACTATGGGGTGTGGCGCTCATCTCGCTTCAGACTGAGGAAGCCAGTGTTTGCCCACAGACAGCTTTCTGGGTCATGTGACCAGCAGGACTAAACTGCTTCTGGCACAATGGGACACCGTGATGAGTGGCAGAACACACGGAAATGCCATTTACCTTCCTGCCGCAGTGGTACCTATTCATCTACTTGCACTGGTGTGCTTTCAAACTGCTAGGTTGGCAGGAGCTGGGACAGAGCAACAGGAGCTCACCACCATCATGGGAATTTGAACTGCCAACCTTCTGATCAACAAGCCCAAGTGGCTCAGTGGTTTAGACCACAACACCACCCGCTTCCTATATGTTCTTATGACCCTGTGCTAATTAGCCCATTATCTGACTTGTTGCAATACAGTTTTTCATCTTCCTGTATTCTAAAATCCAGTGTAATTTCCCTGGTGGGAAAACCTGACAGTGGCTGAGCCCTGTCTTGAATCTGATGATTCAAAGGCCGCCTCAGAAGGGGACGGGCAACGTGGCTGTGACCAGCAGCTGCTCCCTCCAGCAGCCTGTTCCAGAAGGCTCAGAGCCCTCCAGGCTGTCCGTCTCCAGCCGTGTGGCAGAACACTCGAGAGATGGCGAACACAACTGTAGGTTTGCTTATTCAGTTATGGGGGGGGGGGTTGAAAAAAGATGCTCTGAAAGGCATTTTACACCATGGTGCAATCCGTTTTCTTTTTAAATGTTGGCTGGGAAATATCCACTGTGCTACTCTACCGGTGTGTTGTCATTGTATCTATAGCACAAAATCTGGAAACGGCAGCACAAATCCTACATATGTTTATTCAGAAGCAGGTCCTGTGAATTCCCTGGCGCTTCCTCTCAGGGAAATGTGCTTAGTGCAGGATGGTGGCTGCTGGAGACACAGCCTTACCTTTGGTGGCCCCCTCTCTAGGGATCTTTTCCACCAGGAGGCCTGGAAGGTGTCTCCCCCCCCCCCATCCTTTTGGAGACAAGTTAGGATGTATTCCATTTTTTAAAGAAAGCCTTAAAGGAAGAGTTGTATTCCCCACCCACACCAGTTGCTGCTGGGCCACTTGATATGCTTAGAATATATATATATATATATATATATATAGAGAGAGAGAGAGAGAGAGAGAGAGAGAGAGAGTTTTTAAACTTTTTCCCCCCCTTTTCTTACAGCCAGCTGCCTTATGTGTTAATTTTGTGACTGTGACATACTATCTCTTTAGGCTAATTGGGTCATTGCACGACCTGACTTTTCTCCTGTGCTTCAGCGAAGTTGGAAAGCTTTGTCTCTACTTTTAAGAAGGGTGGGCATGTGTGGCAGGTCAGACTAGGCTAGGGAGACCCAGGTTCAAATCTCCACTCATCCACAAGTCATAGGGCCAAACAAGAAGCGACATTAAAAGTGATAGGGCATTTAACGGGCATTTTTAAAAAATGTATTTTTATTGAAGATTTTCTTGGTTTACAAAAGTATGTGCATTTATTTTCAAGTAACATTTTTACAGACCAGTTTCATTTGTTGAGACATTAGTGTTACATTAGGAAGAAAAGGGGAAAAGAGGTGGAGGGGGAGAAGATGGGTGGGGGTGGGGTCAGGTGGCGATGTTTCTATTTTACTTAATGTATGTGTGGGGTTTTGTGTCAACGTCGCTTGTGCAGGTTCTCTGCTATTCACTTGTGTTCCTTTGGTGGTGAGAAAGGTTGGGGATGGCCTAGGGTGTGGTTTTCCATTTGTGATTGGCTGTGGTGAGCTTTGTCTTCATGTGTGAGTGGGGTGGGTGGGTGTTTTGGATCAGGTTAGCCAGATTGATTTGTATGCTGTTGATGGATTCTTGTTGTTGTCTTGTTGAGCTGTGTATGTGATAAAGGGGAGCCATACCGGGGTGAAGGCGTCTTCTTCTATTTGTCCCTGTGTCAGTTTCAGTTTATTTGTTAATTTTTTTAGTAAGGCTGTTTCTCATATGGCTGTTGTCCAGAATAGTTGGATTTTGGGACATTCCCACCACATGTGGATGTATGTGCCTGTGGAGGTGCACCCTCTCCAGCATTTGGTGAGGTTCCTACGCATATTAGCGCTAATTTTCTTGTTGTTAGGTACCAGCTGTAGGTGAGTTTCAGAGTGAGTTCTTCCGTTTTCGTTGATATGGATTTAAAGGGGGGTTTAGACCATATTCTGGTCCACTGAGTGGGGTTAATCCTATGGGGTTAATCCTATGTCATCCTCCCATTGTTTTTTGATTGCATCTAGGGGGTTCGTGGTATTTTGGAGTAGTATTTTGTATATTTTGTATATGGCGGATACCAACCCTTTGCCATGTTCCTTTGTTGTTAGGAAGAGGTTTTCAAAGGTTGTCAGAGGCCTAGTTGCTGCTGATTTTACTGCTGGATTATTTAAGAGGGCATGTAATTGGTGATGTGTTAACCAGGGCATTTAGGAGTCTTCTAGTTTGTCCTGTATTTCTTGTGTTGACAAAGGTTTCTTATTTTTATATAAGTCTATTAGGCGATAAAAGTCTTTGGCTTGCCAGGTTTTTATCTGGAGGTTTTGTGCTATGTGGTGCAATAATGGGCGGTGCGCCAGGAGAATTAGTGGGGTTGGCGATAGTTTGTCTATTTCTGCTTTCCATGCTTTGAGCGTGGTCTGTGTGTACCTGTTAAGTGTTGTCGGAATTTTCCTTAGTTTGTTTGGGAGGAGAGGGTATGCTGTGGCGCAGGTATTTTCAATTGTGTCCCTCTCTAGGTGTATCCATTGTTTTGTCTCTTTAATGGGCATTTTTTTAAAAAGGAAATAGGCACCATGGGAGGCCCACGCAGGATTAGGAGTAAGGTGGGCAAAGAGGAAGAGTTTCACCTCTCTCCCTACAGTAATCCCAATAAATCCCTTCCTTGCTGCCTTTTGCAAATGGAGGAAATCTCCCGCTGGGGGCAGTGGAAACGGTTGAACTCCTTCTCCTTTTCAACCATACATCCCATCCCATCCCATGTGTGTTTGTATCCTGCAGCAGCTGTTTCTGTATTTTTAGACCTGTAAGGTCATGTAAGATTGTCTGGGGAAATTTCCACCCCTGGAAGTGATTATTTGCTTTTGGGTCACCCCAGGAACAAGCGCCTTTGCCCCAAACCCCTTCACCTGCCAGTGGTGGTTCATGGCGGATGGTGGCTGTGGAAGCTCAGACCTGGGTCTGCCCCAAGAGACCGTCAAGATTGGTCTCTGGCCTCTTCAGCAGCCTCAGCTTTTGCTGCTAGAGTCAGTCAGGGCCCTCCCAGGCCAGGTGGAAAAGGCTGCCAAGCCGGGAGCAGTTCTGCCAGGACTCACACCCAAGAGCATCCGTATTCTCTTGCCTGCGTGACACTGCTACCCCCAGGGAGGTGGATGAAACCTACTGGGACACACAGAGTGCTACACTTGATGAAGCGTAGAACATCAGTTGTGAATTTGCATCATGATACTGATTCATTTTATTTAATTCCTCTGTTTCAAGCCAAAAGAATCCCCTTGGCTACTTGCATAAAACAACACAGTACAACCACATTTGTAAAGATGCCTCCATGCTCTCTTGGCACATGGCGTAGCTCTGGGGTGCAGCATGATCACATCTTCAGCCCACCCCTTAGAACCACCTCTGCTCAAGCATCCCCAGCCTCCTGGACCTTTGCTGCCCCCCCCAAGCTCTCTGCCTTCCTTGCATTCTATCTATGTATTTTTTTATTTCATGAAATTTATATACTGTTTGATTGCAGAAAAAACCCTCAAAACGGCTTACGAAAAAGATGAATCAATAAAATGATCAGTAAAAAATTTACAACCATAATTTAAAACTACAGTAAGTTAAAACGACAGTAAAATAGACCAAAACAAATTAAATTCATCTGAAACTTTTAAACTTGCATTTAACTTGTGGCATTTCAACTGCTGGCCTTCAACCGTTTATGGCTGGAATTGTGCAAGTTAAACATGCATGAGATGTGATTTTTCTTTGCTCTGTCCTCCTTTTCCCCAGGGCGGTGGGTCTTTTCATTGTCCAGAGCACCAAGGGAGCAACCAAGGGCAGCGCTGGGTGAGCTGCTGAGCGATAGCAACTTGCATTGGAAATGACTGTGCAGCGCTAAGATCCCCCACCTGATCTAGACTGACTAATCTAGTTGTTTATGTGGTGAGAATGGTTTTAGCTAATTGGAATTCATAATTTCCATTTCCTAGTGTAAAGAATTCACTGTCCATGCTGGGTACGATGCACTTCTACAACGACTGCTGGATGGGAGGAAGATGTGCAAGGATGTGGAGGACCTCATCAAACAAAGGTAACTTAAAAGGGTAATTAAGAAGGAACACTGGCTGCCCTGCCCCCTGCCCCTGTCGGGGCGCTGGGCGCACCGTGGACCAAGATGGAGCAGGCTTGCTTTCTGTTGCTCCAGAGGAGACGACCCAAACCAATAGATTCAAATTGTAAGGAAGGAGATTCCAGCTAAACATTAGGAAGAACTTGCCGGTGGTAACCTTCATTCAATGGTGGGACGGACACCCTCAGAGGGTGGTGGTGGTGGACTAGATGACCCTTGGGATTTCTTCCAGCTCTGTGGTGGGTAGTAGTGGGACACTCTGTCCCTCCTGCAGCAGCTCACTTGGTTTCTGGGCTGGCTGCAGAGAGACCTCTTCCTTCCTGGCCAGCTCAGAAGCAGAGCAAGTTGCTGGAGAAAGGACAGACTAAGAAGTTCCTCCTCCACCTGCTGTTCCTTGCTGAAAAGGGAGGAAGGGGGGAGAGAGAGAGAGAGAGAGAGAGAGAGAGAGAGAGAGAGAGAGAGAGAGAGAGAGAGGGGGAGTTGCAAACAAGCAAAGACACTGAGCTGGAGAGATCTAGTGTGGGGTAGAGATTAAAAGTGCCAGACCAGGACCTGGGAGGCCAGAGTTCAAATCCCCACTCAGCCAGTGAGAAAACATGCAACAGTAATTTAACAGTACTGTACATCCAGCTCCCAGTTAGGTTTTGGGATGAATTCAAGGTGCTAGTCCTTCTGGTGCAAATCTATGAGTGCACTACCATCTCTGGCAGAGGGCCACAGTGAAACCTCCCTCACAGGGAAGGGAAGAAGGGAAAGAAAATGGGGAAGCAGGGAGCCACATACGTTGCCTTGCACTCCTCTGAGTGGGGATGAAAGTTGATATCTGTGCTTGCTGAAACAATGCCATCCTTCAAAATGTTCACTTCTTTGAATTTCCTAGCACATTTCTTGGCTGAAGTAGTAAGTCCAGGGGCTAAGTGTTGTTAAAGAGGAACGTGCAAACATGCATTGTATTAGGTGAGAGCTGCTTGGCAAAAATGTGGATATTAGGCAAAACTGCAGAGAAATGTAAGTATGCATTAGGAAAAATTCACGCTAAGATGCTGATGAATTATGAAAATTGTGAATTTTTCCTAATGCATATTTATATACTTGGAAGAGAAGAGAATAATGGAAGCCTGGTGGCCAGTGGCACATATAGATCCTCATCCTGTTCTCACAGCGGCTGAGCAGATGTGCCAAAGTGAAACCCACAACCAGGACTGGAGCACAAGAGCCCTGTCTCCCCTCCTGCGGTTTCCAGCATTGCTGCCTCTGACTGTGGAGGCAGAGCAGAGCCATCCTGGCTAGCAGCCCTTGATCGCCTTCTCCTCCATGAACTTGTCCAATCCTCTCTAAAGCCATCCCAGCTGGTGGCCCTCCCTGTCTCCTGGCGGAGGGAGGGAGTTTCATAGTGTAACTATGTGCTGCCTGAAGAAGTCTTTCAGCTTCCCAACATTCAGCTTCAGGAAAGCAGTGTGGTCTCCCCACCCAGTGCTCCCTTCTGTCCCCCCCCCACCTTTGTAGGAGCACAGCCCCTGAGAGTAAAATGGGCTCTCCCAGTGTCCTGCTAATGAATCATTATACACTCACAAGTGACACAGACCCCTGTCATCTCTCCAGAGCTATTTTAAAACATGTGAGCAAAGTTTTCTTTCTCCTGGTGGAAACAGTGGCTTCGCATAGGCGCCAGAGTGGTTAACCTGCTGAGGGTGGAGGCAGAGTGAGAAGCGCAGGTGGGTTTGAGTGGCTCTGGGCCCCTGGAACTAATTTGGGGGTGGCTCACTTGGCTGGTTTAAGGGATGCCTTCCCCCATCATCCTTCTGGTTCCTCCCGACTGGAGCTGTTGGGAGCTGTCATCTAAAATATACGGGAGGCATTAGGGGGTTTTTTGGGTGACCTCCAGGACATGAAGCTGGTCAAATGAGGCGACGCTGTGGGACGGTGAAGGGGTGAGGCCAGCCTCCTTAACCTGGTGACCTCCATGTTTTGGACCACAGTTCCCATCAACCCTAGCCAGAATGGCCAATGGCCAGGGGTGATGGGAATTGTAGTCCACTGTACAACATCTGGATGGTGCCGGGATGGAGAAGGTGAGGGGGGATGGGTCATTTTCAGTTTCTCTCAATTTCTCATTTTCTCAGTTAAATTTGATTCAGATTCTACATTATGTGGCCATAGACCTGAAAAAGCATAACAAACAATCACACAAGTAAAATAAGCAAACGACTGTTTAGCTGGCTTGCTCCTCCCCAAGCCGTTACAATTGTGCAGACACTCTCCTCTGACTGCCATGACATGCAAAACATACGGTGATTGTTTGGGTTTCTAAGTTCTAAGTCCAGAGGTAAAAAAGAGAGCTGTCACCAGGCAAAGGGGAACATGGCAATTTTGTGATGTGGACACGTGACCTTGCTTTGCAGTCTGCCTTCAGTGCTGTTTGGGTTTGTAATTCCTGCTAGCCCTGGGCACAAGAAAAGAATGAAAGAAAGAAATGTATTACGGTCTCAGACCAGATTCACAAGAAAAGAATGCCACCATGAATTTGCGTAGACATGTGGGACTTGGCAGTGCATTGGATTAGGAAATGTTGCCATGCAACCAGCTGTGGCTTTGCATCTCTGTCCTGCCATCGCATCCACGACGGAAAACTATTTCTTTGAGCATATGAACTGAATTCCTTTGATGTGGGAGAGACTGCTGTTTCTTAGGCTTTCTCTGCAAACTGGGAATATTAGTGACTTGCTTCTTCAGGGTTGCTGTGAAGATGACCAAGACAACACAATGTTGCTTGAGCTATTAGAATTGTTTCCATGGCCTTGGAACTTTTATTATTTTGCACCTCCCTTGTGACAGATTTTGTTCCTCCAATAGTTCTAACAAGAAATTGCAATTGTCAGAGAAAAGCAACTCAATCACCATCTAGCACTATCAGTGACTGTGATGTGTCACTTTGCCGTGCAACTGTTGCACAGTGCTCACATCACAAGGCTCATGTCCGCTGCATGTCTTTAATTCTGCAAAGGGCGAGCCTTTTGCAGCTGTGCAGCACAACTGCCCATGTGGCCTTTTTGGAAAATCCCACCTACTTCTCCCTCCCAGCATCAGTTCTTAATTATTGCAAGAATCCCATTCAGTTTTGTCTTCATTTATGGGGGTGCACCTGCCCCTTTCCAATACTGGCTTGCACCACCTCCCTTTTCTTACTTTGATAGGCTTGTTGTTTTTTTTAATGATATTTATTAAAGTTTAACAATTACAGAAAAAAGAAAAGCAGACAATAATAACAAAAAAGATTACAATACTTCAAAAATAAAAGAAAATACAATACTAAGAAGAAAAAAGAGAAAGAAAAAAAAAACAAAACCCACAAACAGTACAGCTAAGCAATAAGAGTGAAAAAAAAACATTTAAAAACACTAACATCCAGTATTTTCATATCTTTATCTTTCATTTACTTGTTTCCTTGACTTCCTCACGCCTCCCTTTTTGTATTCTAATTCAATTAGTTGTTTCAGCAAGTCCTTTCCCTCTTTCTCAGATTTTGTTCCATAATTTATCTTAACGCAATTTAACCTTAAATTTTACACTTTGACCCATTAACAATCCATTTTTACTTAATTCTTTATAACCTTTCTGTTAAAACCATGTAAATTCATTCCAGCGTCTTTCTAACATTCATTAATTTTACAATGTTTTTTTAAATATACTTTAAATTTTTTCCAATCTTCTTCCATCGACTCTTCTCCCTGGTCTCGGATTCTGCCAGTCATTTCCGCCATTTCCATGTAGTTCATCAGTTTCATCTGCCATTCTTCCCTGGTGGGTAGATCGTGCGTCTTTCAGTACTTTGCAATAAGTATTCTTGCTGCTGTTGTGGCATACATAAAAAAAGTTCTATCTTTCTTTGGCACCAATTGGCCAACCATGCCCAGAAGCAAGGCCTCTGGTTTCTTCAGAAAGGTATATTTAAATACCTTTTTCATTTCATTATAGATCATCTCCCAGAATGCCTTAATCTTTGGGCATGTCCACCAAAGGTGAAAAAATGTACCTTCTGTCTCCTTACATTTCCAGCATTTATTATCAGGCAAATGGTAAATTTTTGCAAGCTTGACTGGTGTTATGTACCACCTATAGATCATTTTCATTAAATTCTCTTTTAAGGCATTGCATGCCGTAAATTTCATACCAGTGGTCCATAACTGGTAACAGTAACAGTAACAGTAACAGTAACAGTAACAGTGATAGGCTTGTTTTTAATGTACCCAAATAGTGACCAGTACAAGGCCTGTGAGAGCAAGAGACCCCAAAATATATGGGCGTTGGTACTCTTTGAACTTCAAATAATGAAGTTTTTTCTTCTCTTTTTGCAGGGCACAAGCAGAAGAGCGGTATGGGAAGGAGCTGGTTCAAATTGCTCGGAAGGCAGGAGGCCAAACAGAAATCAAGTAAGTCCTTTTGAATGTAACATGATAGCAATGACTGCAAAGTACCGTATTTTTTGCCCTATAGGACGCACTTTCCCCCTCCAAAAATGAAGGGGAAATGTGTGTGCGTCCTATGGGGCGAATGCAGGCTTTCGCTGAAGCCTGGAGAGCAAGAGGTGTCGGTGCGCACTGACCCCTCTCCCTCTCCACGCTTCAGGAAGCTATCCGCAAGCCTTGCGCGCACGGCGGGAGGTCCCGCCGGGCGCGCAAGGCTTGGGGCGGCAGCCAGCAGCCCGAAGCATGGGGCGGGGTGCAGAGCACTCCCCGTGCTTCGGGCTGCTGGGGGGGGGAATAATTTTTTTTATTCATTTCCCCTCCAAAAAACGAGGTGCGTCCTATGGGCCAGTGCGCCTTATAGGGCGGAAAATATGGTACCTCTGATTTTAATTAATAGTGGTTACACAATCAGTGGTTACACAAACAAGGTGCAAAATTTTGATGATTATGTGACTTTTTCACACCAATGTACAGTATTGTCATAGATTTGGGAGGGGGATCGCCTACCTAAACCCTAGAAATTAATAAATGGTAGGATTTGGATCATTTGGGGTGTAAAGGGAGAAATAACAGCTGCAGAGGAATTCCTGGCCAGCCTCTGCCAAGCAGGGGCCATTAAGGAACAATAGAGGGCCATGGAGGCCACTGGTAATGCACTGTCCTCCCTTCTTGCCCTGAGGTGTGAACAGAGACTGGGAGCTTGGAAGGTTGCCAGGGTAACTGGGTGTGAGATGACAGGAAAAGAGCTTTTAGTAGGGTGTTCAGGGAAAAAGAATAGGAGAAGAAAGACTGGGCTCCATCTTTGGGTAGGCTGGCTGCAGGCTGGCTGGCTGGGGGAGATGCCTTGGACTGCAGGACTGCACTGCTCTGAGGGAGAAGCCCCTCTTGAGATGACCCTGCTGTGAGATCTGCACTTCCTCCATGCAGACTGAAGCTGTAAATAGGTGAATAAACCCTATTTCTTAAAGACTCCAAGGGCTTATGGGGGGAAGCTGTATGTATTGCAGTGGACACCCCACTTATGTGCATGGGTCCCCGAAATGCTACCCCTGCATAAGTGGCGAGTCGCTTGTACATTATTATTAGTTAAATGACATATCAAATATTAAATGACATACATGTCAAGCTTACATATCTAGGTAGGCTTGACTAAACAAGAACATTTTGCCAAAAACATCCTCAATCCATCCTCATTTGAGGCATGGTCCCAGTTCAAGGACACATGCCAGCTGGGTAAAAGCCTAGGGATCGGGGCCAGTAGAGGAGCGGGTGGTCTGGGGAGCGGGCATGCCCAGCGGAGAGTCCTGAGGGCTACACAGAAAGACCAGGAGGTTCTCCACCGAATATCCAGGGTCTCCTTTGCTTGTCTTCTGCCCCCTTGAAGCAAAGGTGCCTTGGCTCAAACTCACACGGTCAGCACAGTGGTACCTTGGTTTATGAACTTAATCCACTCCGGAAGTCTGTTCTTAAACCAAGGCATGCTTTCCCATAGCAGTGGGGGATTCAGTTTACATATGGAACACAATCAACAGGAAGTGAAACATGTTCTTATTCCAAGGCAAAGTTCACAAACCAAAACACCTACTTCCGGGTTTGCAGCGTTCTTAATCCAAGTTGTTCATAAACTAAGCTGTTCTTAAACCAAGGTACCACTGTAACTTGTAATTACGCTTTGTCACAACATGTGTTCATGAATTCCCATGTGCAAAATCAGAAAAGGTAGCCAAGCCTTTTGGAGTGTCACAACTGTGCTGAAGTCCTTAAGAAATGCAATCAGAATGCAAAACCCAGTACATGTTAGAAGTTCTGACTCATGTTAGCAGGAAAAATAGCTATGCTTTGTAGAGACTTCCTGTGTTAGGCTTTATATAGAATCATAGTTGCAGATGGAGGAGCAAAAATGTACTCTTGAGCCAGCTAGTGCATTTCCTGTTTGTTGCAAAGAAATCCTGGGGAGAAATCGATTCAGTTTGCACTCAAAGGTGAAGTTACCAAATACGATTTCTGTTCTCATCCTGAAGCAAAGTTCTTAACCTGAGGTAATATTTCTGGGTTAGCGGAGTCTGTAACCTGAAGCGTCTGCGACCTGAGGTACCACTGTATGTACTTTCTGGAATAAGAGAAGAGCTGAAGCACAGCCATCCCTTGGAATTAGCAGACCTCTGAAGTCTGCAGTGCAGTTCTCTAGCCAAGGAGTGTGAATGAGAATGAGAATGATTTTACTTGTACCCGCCCGTCTGACTGGGTTGCCCCAGCCTTTCTGGATGACTTCCAACAAGTATAAAAGCATTATAAATGCATATACTAGGGTGAAGTGTGTATAAAATGCACATATTAGAGAAAATGACATACCAAAATGCATTGTGTTAGGCAAAATTGCATACAAAAAAGTGTATATTAGGAAAAAATTGCGCTAAAATGTTGATGAATTTTCAGGATGACTCTTTTTTTTATTGCAAACTGGTCTGGAAAACTGAACTTAAATACAGAAAAAAAGAAAGTGAAATTGGCAGATTTGACCATCCCTGGTTGCACATCTGATCCCTGCAATGTCTGGCTTAAGCATTATGCACTTATCCACGGGAAGCCATAACTAAGTGTGCCTGTCCTATTCCCTCTGTTGAGCTTGTGTAATATTCCTGCAGATGAGCATAGAAGGCGGGGTGCTCTCACAACACAAGCTGATTTGAATGTAATGCCAAGCCAAAACATAGAAGCAAAGAATTGTAGTGTTGGGAGGGGCATAAAGGGCCATCTTCTCCTACCCCCCCCCCCACATGCATTGCAGGAATCACAGCTAATTTGGCTTAATGTGAACATGCAGAGTGTACAGGTTTCTGGAGATGAGCTTCTGGTTTTTCCTGCTCCAGATTCTTCCTTTCCAGCTATTGGTAGAATCTGGTGCTTTTAGCATTTTGCACCTTTTTTCCTCTTGCCCTACAGCAACAGAAAATAGAGCCAAATTCAAAATGCACTTACAGTTGGAAAGGAAGAATCGAGAGTTGCAGGCGCATCTTGAAGCAGAGCCACACCTTCAAAGGAAGACTCACCCGACAGCATATGACATCAGGCGATTGACAAGTGGGCATTCTGAAAGGCCTTGAGTTAGCTTTATTGCCATTTTTTTCTGGAGACAAGGCAAAACATTATATACCAGGACTTAATCCTGTTTTTGCTTGTGGCTGATTGTATAGAAATTGTGCAACACAGGAGATATTATACACTGAGTTTCAGGGTTGGTGGAACAGTGTTGGGGCTTTGGCTATACAGAAAAGGTGACTTAGCATATTAGACTGGATAGGGAAGATCTAGGAAATCTTTTACTGTTAGCTGGTACCCTTCCATGTCATATCTAACTCAACAGGAGGGACAGGTTCTTCTTCCAGACTCTCACTGTGATCTGCCATAATTCCTAACCAATTTTGGCCTTCAGCTTGATTCTCTGGTGGTTCCCCTTTTATTCTCCCGCTCACTTAGGAGGGACCTTATGGCCCCCTCTCTCTGGCGTCTGCTGCCTGAATCGGCAGGCAAAGCCAGCCCCAGTTTCAGAAAAGCCAGAGTCAGTTCCTGTTAAGAGGATGGGTCTTTAGAGAGAAGTTGATTATATTTCCCTAGGCAACTGGGAAACAAACAGTCCCCAAAGAGTGAGTGACGTTGTTCAACATCTTCAATGTTCACTTCCTGTCTTTCAAATGGGGAGGTTTCGGTATCTATCTTCCCTGCAATTGCACTCTGCAAAAGTATGAAGATTCAGTCTTGCAAGGAGAAATGGCACGGAGAATGCAGAAAGGGCGAGGGTAACAGGGCTCATGGATGTGCTCTAAGACTTCTGCAATCAGTCTGCGGCCTGGGGCATCAAGTCTCCTGTAGCTTCTGCTCTGACTCCAAAACAGATGTCCAGAACGTACAGATCTTTATCATGTTTTTAAAAAGCACCTTCCCCTCCTCTTCACACTTCATGGTTTGGGTAGCTATAGTTCCTTTAACAGCTTAGCATAATCTCACATCTATTTCGTTTGCACACATCTACTGCATTAGCAGACTCCTGTTTGTGCTGCATCACATGTCACATAGAGGAGGGAGAAAGGTTGTTTTCTGCTGCTCCAGAGAAGCGGACACGGAGCAATGGATCCAAACTACAAGAAAGAAGATTCCACCTAAACATTAGGAAGAACTTCCTGACAGTAAGAGCTGTTTGACAGTGGAATTTGCTGCCAAGGAGTGTGGTGGAGTCTCCTTCTTTGGAGGTCTTTAAGCAGAGGCTTGACAACCATATGTCAGGAGTGCTCTGATGGTGTTTCCTGCTTGGCAGGGGGTTGGACTCGATGGCCCTTGTGGTCTCTTCCAACTCTATGATTCTATGAGATTCTTGCAAAACCTTACAGATGGAAGAAATTAGGAATGTCATTCATAAAACAAGTACTGAGAAAGTGCTGGGGACAAGATTTATTTTCTGCAGAATGGTATGAAACTCATCCAGATCTTTTGACCTCTAAGCTTCTCTGTGTTTAACAAAAAGGCTTTGGATTAGGCACTTTGTCTCTTTCAATGTATGGTGCTTATAGTCCTACTAAATCGAAGCCTGGCCAAGACCACACCAACTGTGTAAATTATAGATATTGAAATACAGTGGTACCTCAGGTTACAAGCACTTCGGGTTACAAAGTCCGCTAACCCAGAAGTAGTACCTTGGGTTACAAACTTTGCCCCAGGATGAGAACAGAAATTGTGCGGCAGCAGGAGGCCACATTAGCTAAAGCGCGCCTCAGGTTAAGAACGGTTTTGGGTTAAGAATGGACCTCTGGAATGAATTACGTTCGTAACCCGAGGTACCACTGTACTAACCGTGATTTTAGCTAGTAGAGCTCAGGCAGTAACGCACAGGGATCAAGTGGGTTTTATGTAGCATAATCAGGCACTGATCACCTAACACTGGTAACTGATCTGGTGGCCTTAAACAATAACAGAATGGATCCAGCTGCACCTCTTTCCTTAGATGCTGAAAAAGCATTTGACAAAGTATATTAGGAGGTTATGTTTATTACTTTGGAAAAAGGTGGATTTCCTAAAGAATTTATGAAGTTGTCTTGAACTGGATGGATGCGGGGAGGAACAAGCTGGGGAGCCCCCAAGGGAGGAAGGCTCAGAGCCTGGGGGTGAGATGACAATGAGAGGAAGAAGACTGGGAGGAGGAGGTGTCGGAAGCTGAAAATGTCACAGGGCTTAATGAGCAGGGGGAGTCTGGGGCAGAAAGAAGTCCAGACTGAGGCAGAAGCTGAAACAGGAGAGGAGGCAGGCCACAAAGCAGAGATGAGTCCGGCTGGGGGAAAGGCATGTGACAAACTCCCCAGAACCAGGATGTCGATTTATTATTATTTATTAGTAGACTTGGAACATCCATATTGGTATTAATCAAAATATTTAATCATGTTGATAGAATTTCAGGGTATACAATTAATTTGTCAAAATTTAAATTAATGCCAATGGGCATTAATACCCTAATTGGCCATTTTGTTGGTGACCAGATGTAACATATCTAGGCATTTTAGTTCCGATAGATATTTCTCAAATGATTAAAATGATTTTGGACCAGATGTTTAAGGAGATTACTAGTGATTTGGAAATATGTGCACTACTTAAATTTAATAGTTGGGATAAGGTTAATACACTGCACTACAGTTCCCAGTGACCCCTCCTTAGGGCCTCTCCCCTCAGAAGTGGTGGGAGACTTTCCTACCTTCCTCTTCCTCTCATCCCCTCTGCCTCCTGGCAACCTTTGCTCAGCAGACAAAGAGCTGCTGGCGCTGCCATTGGTCCAACTTGAAGGCTGTGGCACAGCCAGAGGGGCGGCTGGGCAAGCGAGGAGGCGCTAGGCAGGCGGTGGCGGCGGCAG
The DNA here is from genome assembly GCF_964270895.1 of Podarcis filfolensis. NCBI lineage: Eukaryota > Metazoa > Chordata > Lepidosauria > Squamata > Lacertidae > Podarcis > Podarcis filfolensis. Next base: position 1,733,903 of record NC_139610.1, on the reverse strand, counting down.
CCCTCAGCTCCACCTGGAAGTGGTCCAAGGCCCCTTGGTTGGAGAAGCGCTGTCCAGAGGACTTAAGGAGTCTTAAGCAGAAGGTGGAACGATGCCACAAGAGGGCGGCCAAGAAACATCGTCATGGACTCTATTATGGGCTACCTGTTCTCGTTTGAAGGAAGCCGGAGAAGCGAGGGAAAATTAAGATATAGGAGTTCAATGACCAGTAATTGGCTCGGATTTCTTTTCAGGCACTAAAAAAGGCAGATCCATTATCACAGTTGCTTTTGTAACATTCCAGCACACTGATACGGATCAGAAAATTGCTATGCGCACACACAAATCCCAGTAAAAATGATAAGAAATGGAGCTGTTTGGAGATAACAGTAAGTAAGGTTGGATTGATAAGAAAGGCACATAAAGCTCAAAGGAATCTTTAGCTCACTGCTCCACTAAGCATTTAATTGCTTTCGCCAACTCTTTCTCTTTCTCCCTCTCTATAAATGCTAGTGATTTATACTGAATATAGTTAGCTTTTAGGTTAGGACAGTTAGCAGATAGGTAGAAAATTTGTTCCTGGGGTTATAAGATATTCTGAAATCAATTTCACACATCTTTTCTCTGTGAGTTGGTCTACAGTATCTGTCTGACTTGTGGTTGCTGCGTGTGTAGACATTAAGAGGCTTGATCAGGTTGTGGAATCATGGAATTATAGAGTTGGAAGGGACTCCAAGGGTCATCTAGTCCAAGCCCTGCAATGCTGGAATCTCAGCTAAAGGTCTCACAAAAGATATGCCTCTCAATGGCTAAAGGTAAAGGTAAAGGGACCCCTGACGGATAAGTCCAGTCATGGCCGACTCTGGGGTTGCAGCGCTCATCTTGCTTTACTGGCCGAGGGAGCCAGCGTACAGCTTCCGGGTCATGTAGCCAGCATGACTGGTGAACCAGAGCAGCACACGGAAATCCCGTTTACCTTCCCACCAGAGTGGTACCTATTTATCTACTTGCACTTTGAGGTGCTTTTGAACTGCTAGGTTGGCAGGAGCAGGGACCGAGCAACGGGAGCTCACCCCGTCGCGGGGATTTGAACCACCGACTTTCCGATTGGCAATCCTTAGGCTCAGTGGTTTAGACCACAGTGCCACCCGTGTCATGGCTACTAGCCATGAAAAGGATGTTCTACCTCCACTGCTAGAGACAGCCGGCCTCTGAATACCCCATGGAGGCTGGCCAAAGTCACTCTGCCTCCAGCCAGCCCTCATCTGCCTGGCCTTGCAGAACTTGGCAGGGAGGAGGAGAGGGCAAAACTAGAGTTAGCTGGCTCTGCTTGCCCTAGGCTCTGGCGCCACCTTCTGTTGGGGTCCCAGCTTGCTGCCTACCAGTCCCGGAAAGCACCAGCCACCATTGTGAGCTCCAGTTGCTGGGAATCGCAAGCGGGGAGAAAGTGAGTCTGTTGCGCTCAGGTTCTTCGTTGTGTTCCAGAGGCTGCTGGGCTGGATGGGCCTCTGGACTGATCCTGCAGCCAGGCTCCTCCTGTGTTCCTCAGCTGTGATTGTTTTGTTGGCAGTCTGGATGATGAAGCGAGTGGCTGTGGACTCTTCTGTTTTGATACTTCTATCTGTAAGAAAAATAACTGCCCTTTTATCTCTTCCTTCTCAGCACTCTGAAAGCTTCATTTGAAATCCTAAAGCAACGTAAGTATAGAAGGAAGCTCCTCTCGCTGCCCTTCTCCACTTGGAGAGTAATTTGTGGAAGGGCAGAACATCCAAGGTTACTCAGGGGAAGAGGCCAGCCAGGCTGCAGATTAACAGAGCAGGTTTCACACATCTCCCACCAGTAAGAAGTTTACTTTCACTGCAGATGGGTGTTTTTATCCCTTTAAGTGCAGCATTAGAGTGTGTTAACTGTTTTTATTGCAGCTCATATGCTAATGGATTGTTATGAGTTTGTGGGGGGTCAGTCTGGATGGGGCCCTGGGGGCCCTCCCAAACCTGGGATCCTGTATCTGAGAAAGCAGCAGCTTGCCAAACCAGTTCCTTTGTTAAGGTGATGACTTGGGCTGGTTAAAGTACACAATTTAGCATACCCTAAGAAGTCGCGCTGTGTCTTTCCCCCAGGCCCCTACCTTGGCTGGTAGGTAGAAGAACAATGGACATAATTGTGGGTGGGGACACAGAGAGGCATGTCTTGCTTTATGCTGAACCTGTGCTGGACTTTGGGGCTCCCCTGGAACCCTAATGAGGAAGTAAGATTTTTCAGGGTGTTAACGCTGCAAGTCCCTCCATCCTACGCCCAGGTGGTATATGTGTTTAAACAAAACCATATAGCCTAAAGACACTGCAGTGTCCCTTGACCCTCTTTCTAAGGAATCTGAACCCTGAAAAAGAGCTTGGAATCCCAAAATAAATGCGGAAATTATTGGCTTGGCAACTGAAAAAGAGACAGAATATTATGGCATCCCTAGAGTCTCTGACCACTTGAAGTGTAACAACACACACTACAATTCTCTCAGCAGTGAGAAGCTCCGGGGGCACAGCACTTTCCTAGGCTTGGTTTCTCCTGAAGGAAACTTGTGGGAGGGTCCCTGGTGTGCTTAGTTACAAATACTTGTGCTTCAAGCCAACCTGTTTACTGAACAGCCATCCTGATTCATTTGCGGGGTGATAGGAGGACGATGCCAACTTTTTAATGAGCATTCACCCTGATTTGTCTGTGGGGAGGTTAGAAAATGCTGTTGAAGGAAATATTATTTCACCCTTTCCTGTATTTCCTCATCACTTTTGTTACTGCAAAAAACCGAATCTGTTTTGGGGAAGTGGGTTTGTTGCGCAAGACCTCTCAATCCGCACTAATTGCCCAACCTGAATTTTCCAAGATGTGATAGTGGCAGGTTGAAAGTGCCCCATCAGGCACTAGTTTTGAAGTGTGTTTGTGCAGCTTGCTTATTTTACTTTACTCACTGGGAATAAAGGATGCTGTCAGTTTGTACGCAAAGACCAGCAATGCTGAGCAGACACACCAACAGTGAACACCCTCATGCTGGCTAAGGATACTTTCACTGTGACTGTGAAGGAAAGGTCACCTGCAAAGGTGGGATTGCTGAGCTCCTGTGTAGAAGATTCATCCGGACAAACTCTGCATTCTGATTTTCTGCAGAAATTGAAAGTATTGGGAACTCTCACATCCAGCTGGCCATAATGATGAAGGAGGAACTGAAGGGCCTGGAAGAATTCAGAGAAAGGCAGAAGGAGCAGAGGAAAAAGGTGAGGCATAAAATAATGGTCACCCCAGCAGGAGTGAACAGTTGGGTCCCCAACTAGATAGCAAAGGCACAGAGCAGCAGCAAAGACATTTATGTATTATATTATTGATTATGAAGATGTTTATATCACCATCATTAATAATGAAAATGAATATTAATTACTGTATAAATAATATGAATGGTGATGATAGTGACCATAACCCAATTAAAGAAGGTTAGTTGATTAACTATATGCATTTCAGTTGATTAAGTCTGCATCAAGTGGGAAAAGCACAATAGTTCTAAAGAGAGAGAGAAATTTTCTTTGTTTTCAGAGGATGCATCCAGGCATCACAGGCAGACATGGCCTTTAAAGAAGCCTTCCCCGTTCCCTTCTCTCCAGAATCATCAGTCTCAGAGAGCAGAAACTGGAATCAACTGTGGAGCAAGAGAGTTAGCAGCAGTCTGTTTGATGCACCCATGCCCAGCTGGGTAGGGTGGCCTTATTTTCCTCCAAGCAAAAGAGACAGGGACACTTTTCTTGCCCAGCCAGCATGGCCAGTGGCCAGAGGTGCAACGAGGTTTGAAAGGCCAGGTTCCCTATTCCTGCCTGGGATTCATTCTGAGGACCCAGGATGATAGTGGCAGTGCAGAGAGGAAGGGGCTGGAGGCCCTCTCCTGAGTCACCTTACAGAATCTCAAGTCTGCTTGGGAAATAGGAAAGGATCTCTTTCCCCTCTGGCTGCCCTGTTTTCCACTGTCGTCTCAATTAACTTTAAAATATATGTGAGACTTAAGGGACAGGTGCATAATTGAAAGGGGCAAATGCACTAGAAATCTCATTTGTTCCTCTTGCTCATCTATTTTGTACACACAGAATCATAGAATCATAGAATCATAGAGTTGGAAGAGACCACAAGGGCCATCGAGTCCAACCCCCTGCCAAGCAGGAAACACCATCAGAGCACTCCTGACATGGTTGTCAAGCCTCTGCTTAAAGACCTCCAAAGAAGGAGACTCCACCACACTCCTTGGCAGCAAATTCCACTGTCGAACAGCTCTTACTGTCAGGAAGTTCTTCCTAATGTTTAGGTGGAATCTTCTTTCTTGTAGTTTGGATCCATTGCTCCGTGTCCGCTTCTCTGGAGCAGCAGAAAACAACCTTTCTCCCTCCTCTATGTGACATCCTTTTATATATTTGAACATGGCTATCATATCACCCCTTAACCTCCTCTTCTCCAGGCTAAACATGCCCAGCTCCCTTAGCCGTTCCTCATAAGGCATCGTTTCCAGGCCTTTGACCATTTTATAATATATATATAATATCTTTATTGTCATTGCCCCCTCTCAGGGACAACGAAATTACTTGACTGCTCCATAAAAACACTAATTAAAACAATACAGTATAGTACAGCAAGGAAGATTAGATGACTTTCAAAGTCCAGGCTTCCCATTCAGGGCCGAGATCGCTCTGGAGAAGAAGCTGTTCTTAAGACGGCTCGTTCTTGTCTTCGTCCTGTATCTCCGTCCCGACGGCAGGAGCTCAAAGAGACAGTGACCAGGATGCGATGGATCTTTTACTATGTCCAGTGCCTTCCTATGGCACCTTGTGGCATAAATCTGCTCTAAGGTGGAGGGTGGGCAGCCAACAATGCTCTCTGCTGCCTTAACAACTCTGCACAACCCCATCCTGTCCTGGGTAGTACAGCTTCCGTACCACACACATAAGCCATAAGTGAGCACGCTCTCAATGGCACAGTGATAGAAGGCAAGCAGCAGTTTCTGCGGAAGATGGTTTTTCCTTAGAATTCTCAAAAAGTACAGTCTCTGCTGCGCCTTCTTCACAAGCCCCCTTGTGTTGACACTCCAGGACAGATCCTCTTGTAATTCAATCCCCAAAAATCTGAACGTTGTTACCCTCTCCACACAGACCCCATCAATCAAAAGTGGCTGGATGTTGTTCTTCTGTCTCCTGAAGTCCACCACAAGCTCCTTTGTCTTCCTTGTATTTATGAGCAAGTTGTTAGCTCTGCACCACTCTGTCAGCCGCTCCACCTCATCTCTATAATCCGTTTCACCCTCCCTTTCAGGGATGAGCCCAATCACGGTTGTGTCATCTGCAAATTTGACAACCCTATTACTAGGGTGAGCCCTAGTAATTTTGGTTGCCCTCTTCTGGACACGTTCCAGTTTGTCAGTGTCCTTCTTGAACTGTGGTGCCCAGAACTGGACACAGTACTCCAGGTGAGGTCTGACCAGAGCAGAATACAGTGGCACTATTACTTCCCTTGATCTAGATGCTATACTCCTATTGATGCACCTGTATTATTTAAAAGGCTAAATCAGCCCAGGCAATGCATCCTCTGAAAACAAAGAAAAATATACTTTTTAAACAAAACAAGAACCCTGCAGGGCCTGATGCACCTAAAATTGTTGCAGCTCAATCCCAGTGAAATCAGTTTGTCTCTTGTGCTTTCAGTCAGACTGAGAGCCAAACTTCACATGACAGGCACTGCTGTGATTCTTGGAAGGGCAGATCCACCCCATACATTTGAAGACGTTCAGCGTTTACATTTAAAGCATGTGACTTCACCCAAAGAATCCTGGGAACTGTAGTTTAAGGATGCTGGGAATTGTAGCTCTTTCTTCCAAATTAAAAAGCTGAAGGAGGCTGTAATCAGAAGTAGAGAAAACAGGCAGAACAACCTGGTCTTCCCCCTTCCTGTTTCCCTTTGGTTTCTTACATTCCTCTCTAAGCTGCTTTTCTCATTCAGAAGGAAGAGATCTGGTGAGGAAATTTGGGGGGAACTACAGGGAGGGAAATGGTTAAACAATCCCCTCTCCCAACACTCCGTGCCTTCCAATTCCAGCTTTCCTTGGCTATTTTTCATTTTAAAAGAAAACTTTAGGGAGAAGAAAGAAAGAAAGAAAGAAAGAAAGAAAGAAAAACTGTCCATCGTGTGCACTTTGACCTTCCATGAAGCCTAACTTGCATCAGATATTGAGGGGCTTCTTTTCAAAGACGTGCTGCCATTTCTCCAGTTTGTGAATTCTGACCAGGTCCCTCCAGGCTGCAGATCAGAGTACGAAGGGACTTAACTTCGCCCAATAACTTAGGGACAGCGTCCCTGTAAATGGTTCTCTGATGTTTGAGAGACATTAATATATTGGATGTGATTGACAGACAGGCTGTATCCTAACTCTCTGCTTTTCCTGAATGGAGGTGATAAGTGCCGCTGGGTTTAACTGTGGAGAAGGGCTTTCTGAGGATGTTGCCCTATTGGCTCTACTGACAAAGAGACAGCCAGAGCACAAGGAGAAGCGCTGTGTCAGTCAGATCCCCAAAGGGAGACAAGACACCTTCAAGGCTTCCTCCCAAATGTTTACTTTTCATGCTTTGGCTTTTTACTTGTTTGGTGGTGGGTCGGGTGCTGCCTGCTTTTTTTGCCTGTGTTCTGTTTTGAGGTGTGCACAGGGGTTTTGTCTGTTTGAGGTGGTGTTCCAAGGTTCACCAGTCGTCTGGAATTGTGTGAATGCAGCAAGATTGCATCTGATGTGTCTTTAATTTGCACTATTTCAGCTCTGCACGGTTGAAGGCAGGCTTGTTGAAATCACACAAATTTAATCCAAGCAAGGCAGAGAGCTTAAAATTGGGTTGCCCAGTTTCAAAAAGGGAAAATCCAAAGGTTTTTTTTATGGGAGAGGGCAGACAAAGTTGTTAAGCTATTTTAAAGGAAATTTGTCAAAATATAGACCTCCAACATGGGTTGCATACATCTGGATTTTCCTGGACATTTCAGCAATTTCTGCCCCGAATCCCAGTTCTATCCAGGAAATTCCAGATGTAGGGCAGCCCCAGCTTAAAAGCTCTTTTGCTGGGGGACAAGAGTTGTAAATCTTCTGTGTTTCCTGCAGTATGAAAGTACAATGGAGCGAGTGCACAAGAACAAGCTCTCAATGTACAAGAAGACCATGGAGGTAAGAAATGAGCTTAAAGAGCACACGTATTTCACCACAGCCTAAATCATTGCTTTAATCATGCTGAGGATGGGGCCCCTTACCATGGAGCTCTCCTAGGCATGAGTGACTGAAGTCCCTTCTTGCCGGTGGGTCTCCTCTGAGGGAGAGAGTTGCCCTCCAAACATGGGATTGTGGGATTCCCAGAGGCACTTGGTTGGCCACCATGGGAAAGAGGCCCTTGGCAGTGGCAGACTTTAAAATTCCAGTGGTGCCCTGAGTGAGCCCAAAATGTGGCAACCCTGTGCCTCCCTCCTTCCATTCTGCTCATTGCACCGCATTATAGCTGCGGTGCCCTGTTGATGCCCCGTGCAGAGACACCGGCCACCCTGTCCAGAATCCACCTTTGACCTTGGTATGATCCATTGAGGTGCGTAGATTTTTAGGGTGCTACTCAGAGTAGACCCATTGAAGTTAATAGACAGGACTAACTTAGGTTCTTATCTGAGTAGCACTTGGGCCACATTCACCCTATGCATTCAAAGCACTATTATACCCCTTTAAAGAGGTCTAGCTCCTTGCAAAGAATTCTGGGAGCTGTAGTTTGTTCAGTGTGCTGAAGAGGGATTGACTGTTAGACTGCACTGTGAATGATAGCTCTGTGAGGGCACGAGGGGTCTCCCTACAACTCTTAGCTCTCTTAACAAACTACACTTCTCATAATCCTTTCGGGGGAAGCCGAGGGCACAGGAAGGGGTGTGTGGCGGGGGCGGACCCCCCGGGTGTTTTCACTGAGGGGGGGTGACATTTGGCAGTCACGGGCAGGCGGTGCACCGAATGTCTGCCATTGGCGACTTGCTCCCCCCCCCCCCGGCCGCTGGGCGCACCCCAGTGGCTACCCCGCGCCTGGGAGGGCACCCTTTGCGCCCCACCCCCCTCAGGAGTGCACCCGCCCTGGGCAGCGCGAGCATATGCTCTGCCGCTGGGGAAGCCATAACTCTAAAGCGGTATCACAGTGAATCCTACATTCGTAGGGATTCCCAAGGGTCATCTAGTCCAACCCCCGCAGTGCAGGCTTTAAATGCAATGCATTTTAATGTCCCTAGGAATTAATGAGCCCAAGTTCGTCAGTGAGTCCATTCCGAGTAGGACTAGCCTAGGACACTATCCTAAGAAGGGCCTTCAGCTTCTGGGGATTCCCTGCTGTCGTGCCGCCAGCTCCCTCCCTCCCTCCCTCCCTCTCCTCCAATCTCATTTAAAGGTAAAGGTAAAGGTACCCCTGCCCGTATGGGCCAGTCGTGTCCGACTCTAGGGTTGTGCGCCCATCTCACTTAAGAGGTCGGGGGCCAGCGCTGTCCGGAGACACTTCCGGGTCACGTGGCCAGCGTGACGAAGCTGCTCTGGCGAGCCGTCACCAGCGCTGCACACGGCAACGCCACTTACCTTCCTGCTAGAAAGCGGTACCTATTTATCTACTTGCACTTGGGGGTGCTTTCGAACTGCTAGGTGGGCAGGAGCTGGGACCGAACGATGGGAGCTCACCCCGCCGCGGGGATTCGAACCACCGACCATGCGATCGGCAAGTCCTAGGCGCTGAGGTTTTACCCACAGCGCCACCCGCGTCCCACCCAATCTCATTTACTTATTTTTTATTCATTTTATTTATTAAATTTATACTGCCCTATACCCATTGATCTCAAGGTGGTTCACAACACATCGACGGTATTTATATCTTTGCCTGCAGTCAAAGAAGTCTTATGAGCAGAAGTGCAAAGACACCGATGAGGCTGAACAGACCTTGGAGAGGATAAGTGCCGTGGGCAACCCAAAGCAAACAGAAAAGGTATCCTAGAATCTCAGTGGTCTTTCAAGGGAGCAGCTGGGCGTTGGGCCTCCAGCAAACACCTGCTTCTCGCTGTGGTGGTCTCCCTGGTTCCCTGGTTCCTGGGTTGTCCCATTTGACTCAGCTGATGAAAAACTAGGGTGTCATTTCTCCCTTAGCTAGAGGTGGAGGAGAAATTTGGGTTGGCCTGTATTTTAATGCAAACTGAAACACAGCTATCCTTCAAAATTCACAGTTCCCAAGGATTGCTTTGTTAGAAACTTGTGTGCGTGGTCAACAGGAAAATGACCCATTTGTATTTATCTGGTACCCTTTTATTGAATTCGCTAACACAAAAAGAATAAGTCTGTTCCTGTTCAGTGCAGATTGGGTTGGCTATTTTAGTCAGTTGGCTTGTATGCTAAAGATGGTATATTTATTCCTTGTATGGGCTGGCTTTTGATAGTGTTGTATACTGTGCTAATGGGAAAAAATTTTGGTAACTACTGAGGGTGGCTGGGTGGGGTTTGGAGGTGATTTGAGCTGTAACTCTGATATATGTACTCTGTATATGTTGTATATTGTTATAGATTTGGGGGGAAGCCTCCAAACCCTAGAAATTAATAAATGGCAGGATTTGGATTATTTGGGATGTGAAGGGAGAAATGCCAGCTGCAGAGGAATTCCTGGGCCAGCCTTGGCCAAATGGGCAGGGATGTCCAGCAACCTCGATGGAGGAGTCAGTGGCTGGGAGCCGGGGGGGGGTGGGCTCTGCTCTGGCTCCACAGTTGGAGGCAGCAATGCTTCTGAATACTAGTTTCTGGAAAGCGCAGGTGGAGAGCGGATTGCTCTTGTGCTTGAGTCCTGCTTGTGGGTTTTCCGTCTGGGTATTTGGTTGGACATTGTGAGAACAGGACTAGAGAGGCCATTTTGGCTCTTCTTGTGTTGGCAAGGGTATCCAGTATTTACAATAATTAGCATCCCTTCTCTTTCTTCTGCAGAGCCATGACAGTCTTCTCTTTTTATATTTCAGAGTCAGACCAAAGCAAGGCAGTGCAAAGAGGCAGCAAATGAAGCAGGTACTGTCCAGAAAACCTACAGTAGGTCACATGTGCCCCACACTGCTGGGGCAGGCACAGGTCCTGGCAACCCAGCCATCCAGGAGGGTCTTCCTGTTCTTTTAAGTCCTGAGTATTTTGTCCTGGAGGATTCCTAATCATGGGATGGGGCTACACAAAGAGAGACTTGTACCTCATTGGTGAACACCTCTCATTTGTTTTTCTGCTGCTGCAGAAAGAGTGTACAAGCAGAACATAGAATTGCTGGATCAGGCCCGGACTGCCTGGGAGCAGGAGCATATCAGCACTTGCGAGGTAAGAGGTTTGCATTTGGAAAGCACTTTGTATCCACGGCTCAATATGAGCCGCAGATTTCGTGGTCCACTGACGCCTATGCATTCTCCGTGTTGACATGTGGGACTTCTGCATGCCATGTTGGAATGGGGTCAGGTCCAGGTTTTGCAAAGCCCTTCCGTGAGTCTGCACCACCTTGCTGCAGCAGGTCCCGGGGACCCCTAGCCGTGGCTCCCCTCCTGAGTGTGGCCCCTTGCCAAATGCCCAAGCTGCCACCTTTGGACGGCGGCCCTGACGCAGAACACCATGGAGCCAACGGAACCCCCCTTTGTCCTTCATGGATATAGGCCTTCCAGCTCCAGGAATGCGACCGAATCACCATTCTCCGGAATTCCCTGTGGGTCCATTGCAACCAGCTCTCCATGCAGTGCGTGAAGGACGATGAGGTAAGGGAAATGCACGCCAGCGGTGGTGTAGTGGTTAGAAGGCCAGGGAGGCCAGGGTTGGAATCCTGCCCCCCTTTGCCATGAAGCTCTCCCCTGGAAGCTCTCCACTTGGGCCAGCTCTCAGCTTGACCTACCTTACTGGGTTGTTGCTGTGAGGATCCAGTGGTGGGGGAGGAGGGCTATCTACCACCACCTTGAGCTCCTTGGAGGGAAGAAGGTGGGATAGAAAGGAAATAAATAAAACTGAGGCTAAAGTGGAAGGGAATCCCAGAAACTCAGAAGAGATCCAAGGGATTCCTAGTAACCATTAAACAACAAAATGGCCCAGAGCATTGATGAAGAGCGCAACACTTTCAACCGCAACTTAACTCCTAAAAAACATGTTTTTGTTCTATTTATTTATGAAGCATCTGAAGGTGCTCAGTAGCCTCATCTGAATTAAGGCTGCAACAGGCTCTGCCCACAGTCTTAGAATCTTAGCCTCAGAAAAACCCATTTTCAAGGAAGGAACTAAGATGACTGGTGTCAAAAGAAGCAAAAGTTTTTGGTTCATAAAATGTGCTGATCAGGAGCCAACCCATGTCTTTCCTTTCTCGCTCTCCCAGCTGTATGAAGAGGTCCGCGTGAGCCTGGAGAACTGCAACATAGACTCGGATATGAATCACTTCGTTCAGAATAAGATGACTGGGATGGAGCCACCAGGTAACCCAGCTGAGGGAACTTTTTTATTTAGCGTTTTTGGTTGTCTGATTGTCACCTCTGAACTCCAGAAAGGAGGGGTGGGAATAAGGGCGACTGGAAGGCCCTTCCCAGGCAGCTAGTCCAGCCCCCGGCTGCTGCAGGAGACTTTCTGCAGCAGCAGCATTGCTTGTAGGGGGTGACCATCCAGCCTCTGCTTATAGCAGCGTTCAAAATTCACCAGGCACCCGTTGCCCCTGGCTCTCATCCCCTTGCGACCAAATGAAGATTCCCCGGGGGCTAGAATGGCTCCGGTGGCCTCCACCATCTGGAGGGGCCTCCCTGGGGTCCTTGGATCTAGACTGCTTTCACACACCAGTACCACAACCTGTAAAATTATATCCATTATATTTTATCCACACGATCGGAATGAATTTCAGAAACCAAAAAGTTGTATTCTGGGGGGTGGGGATGGCAACTAGGCATTCCGTTTTGGCAACTGTAACCTTGGTTTAAGGAGCCATTTGACACCGAGCTTATAGACCTGAATTTCTAACACTGCTTATGAGCTTCTAAGAAAGGAGAGTCCACCATCTTTCCTAAGCAGCCTCTTCCACTCTTGAATGGCCCACACTGCCAGGAAGTTCACATACTTAGCTGAGATCCCTTTTTGTGGAATTTGAATGTGTTTTGTTTGGATTCCACATTCTGCTGCAGCAGGAATGGGGAACTTCCTATCTGGCCCTTGGGGCTTTTCCGCCCCCCTGCCCCCCCTCATGCCCTCTTCAAAGGGGAATGTCCCGAAGATCCTTTGCTTCCCATTCCACTCCCAAGCCATCACCAGTAGCATTCCCCTGCCAGACCATTAGAAACGTGCCGTTCTTAAAATATTGTGAAAGGTTTTAAATGTGAGCTTCAGAGGAGAGAATGACCATGCGGTAGGGGGGGGGGGGAATGGTACAACGATGCTGAGCTGGTTTTTCCCATGCCTTCCACCCCTTCTCCAATGCAGCTGCCATTGGCTACGAAAACTACTACGACCGAGTCCTGACGGCTAAAACCTGCAGCAGCCCCGTCCCGACATGTGGGATGATGAAGAGGTAACACAGGCCCATTGGGCAACTTGAATATGGGGGACTCTCCCAAGAGACTTTGGGGAAGCTTTCTCTGCACAGGTGCAGAGCCATCTGTTTTTTTTTTGGGGGGGGGGTTTGAGGAATATGCAGTCACCAGGCTCCCCTCTGTGAGTTAGGACATCTCTGCTATCTTTAAAAAATAAAATAAAATTGAATAACAAAATAATCGACACACAGAGCTTTTGTTAAAGTCAAAAGAAAAAGAAAAAGTCAGGAGGGAATAAAACAGATATGATTATTCTATTATTAAAATTGGGTACGAAAACACAGCAATTTAAGAGACCGAGAAGCTGCCAAATAAAATCATATTTCTTTTGTAAATCACCTTGAGGTCCTTCTGCAATCAAAGAGTCTATAAATTTTATTAAATAAATAAGAAAGGGAAGGAGTTGGGAAGGAGTTTGCCACCCACGCGACTGCGTTGCCATATATGTAATAAATAACCTCAAAACAGACGTGAGACCAGAGGGATCAGCATCCCCCCCCCCCCGGCTGCAGGGAAAGTTGCAGCTCAGTTCCTCTGAAATACCAATGAACACAGCTCTCTTGAACCAGTGATCTCGGGTGTCGCATGAACTGTCTCTCCAGGCCTGCGCGATGACACTGTGCCATCTTGATGGCTGGCCATGGGCTTTCCTTCCGACTCTGGGCCCAATCCACCCAGCAGGAAAGGGCAAGGGGACTGACTTTTGCCACTGCTTGCACACTTGGGGAGGTCAGGTGTCCAGGCAGCAAGGGGGAGGCGGGGGCAAGAGTTAGCCTGTGGGATTCATTGCCCCTTCAAGCACTGCATTCTGGCTTCGAGAAGCGTTGATGTATTTCATGGAGGATGGGGCTGCCCATTGATACTAACCAGGACGGCAACATGGAGCCACCATGTTCAGGGGCAGTCTACCCCTGCACAGCAGTTGCAGCAGGAGAGGCCTGTTGCCCTTTTGTCCTGCTTCCCAGAGGCACCTGGTGAAGCAGGCAGGCCTTGGGTCTGATCTAGCAGGGCTCCTCTCACGTTCCTAAGAGGGGGACATGGCCAGGAGGCTATGGAAGTCCTCTGTGGGGGCCCTGATGGGGTCTGGGCGCTGGCAGGGGCCCACTGAGGGTGACCCTCAACGCTGGCCATGAGCGCAGGAGCCATGATAAATAAGAAAGCAGGGGGCTGAGAATGCCTCTTGCTCTGAAGCTCATCCTGGGTTCTTATGGCTCCACAGATTCTCTGGATTGCTCCACGGAAACAATCGAAACACCTCCGACAGTATTGTTCCCACAGCTCCACCAGCTGGTATGTTTGTTCAACTGATGTTCTTTTTAGGAAGCGAGCCCACATTTTAAAAGGGCCATTGGCACCTTCTCAGGATTAAACACAAATCCACCCCCTTCACTCTTTTGGGCATTGCTGTGTTAATCTGTTTAAAGGGACTCAAAGCTTGCAACAGATGGGTGTTTTTCCCCATTCCCCCAAGAGCACTTGATGGAGAAAGGGGGGCCCAGCAGGGGAAGGGAGGGGCTGCTGTTCGCCTATGCAGTCCCTGGAAACCAGCTGATTATTGCCCCTGGCAAAACCTGGCGCCCCTTTGCAGCTGTGCCTGCAAAGGCCCTTGGGTCCCCCTGGTGGGACGCTGGGCGTGACTTGGCCAAAACATGCTTGTGGGCCACATGGGGAGGCCTGGTGCACAGGGTGCAGCTATTGCAGCAATGCTGTCAGGACTCTGTCTTGCAAAGGAAGTGAAACCTCAGGTCATACCAGCCCTGGAAGAAGCAGGAGCAGGCAGGAGGAGCCCGGAGAAACAAAGATTACCTGAGTTTGGGTCTGGCACAGAAGAGGCGTTGTGCAAAGCTGCCTGGCTGCCTCCTCCTGCTGCTCAGTGCAGTGTGGTGATGATGACAACGATAAACTGTGTATTTAGTTAGTTCATAAGATTCATACACCACTTGAATGTAAAAGAAACCCCTCAAAGTTAACATGCATATTAAGATTACCTCAACTTTCTAAGCATGTGTGGCCTTGTCTAAGCAAGAATATTTTTATCCGGTGCCAAAATTAATGAGTCCAGTGAAGGCGCCTGCTTGATTTCAATAGGCAGGGAGTTCCAAAGATGAGGTGCTGCCACACTTAGGGCCTTCCCTTCCCAGTTGCTGCCGCTCAGGCATCCTTGAAGCCCTCCATGCTCTGAGACCAAAGAGCACCTCCCCCAATATCAGCTGGTGCAAATATTGATATTGATGGAATGCCCTCCCTGCAGATGTGCGTCTCTCTCACTCATGTCTGGAGGAATTTTAAAAAACTTCTGTTCACACAGACTTTTGATGGCTGAAATACAGTTATTGGCAACTGTGAAAAAAGTAGCTGTGAGATGCAATTGCTTTTGTTTTACACTTTTTGTATAGTGTTTGTTGCCTTTTGGGAGGATAGAAATCAATGATCTCTAATAGTTATCCACCCCAGAGAATTAATCTGATTTGGTGTTGCTAGTTTGTTCTGTATAATTTTATGATATTTTAATGATTTTATTGTATACTGCCATGGTAGTCTTTTAATGAGCTGGTGGTTAATAAATACTCATAATAAACAATAAAATCCCTTTAAAAAAATGATCCCATTCTTTGAGGTTTCAAAACAGCACCGGTACTTGAAAACAATTGCTGAGGCCAAAATATTTTCTTTGTGCTATGAATGCATCATGGAATTAATGTGGTTACTAAGGCTAAATCTAGATAGACGGGTTCAATTGCACCTGCTGAGCTGCCACCTTGGAATGCCTCAGTACATTGCTGGGAGTTGCCTGTATAGAGAACAGATTCTCTCCCTTTCTGAGCACTTGCACAGGATCCTTCACCTCTCCAAGCAGTTAACCCCTTTGTTCCCACAGCTGAGAAAGCAGATGGTGTTTATGCAGCAATTCACGTAGCCCAAGAAGAAGAGTTTTCTACATCTGAGGACTACAGAGTCCTCTATGATTACACAGCCCAGGTAAGCATCAAATCCCCCCAGGTGCATAGAGCAGGGGTCAGCAAACTTACTGCACCTCGGGACAGTGTCTCCAGCGCTGATCGCACTACGGGCCAGAGGGCTGGAGGGTGGGGGAGCACGTGCCCATATGCGTGGGCACACGCTATTTCCGGTGCACTTCCGGGTTGGAGGAGCACCAAAAATAGCTTGTGCGCATGCGCAAGCATTATTTCCGGTGCTCCTCCAACCCAGAAGTGGGCCAGATAAATGAGTCCCTCGGGCCTTATCCTTCCCTTAGTTTGGGGACCCCTGGCATAGAATCTGCTTAAACAAAATCAATATCAATCTGAACACAAACTCCAGGAGGTAAATGTGGTTTTATTTTTATTGGCTGATTGATTGAATGAATTGCCTTTAAGTGGAGGCCATGCACAGCTGACGTGCTCCCTCGCAGGCCGCTTTCGTGATCCCAAAAACAAGGATGAAAATCCTTAAACACAAAGCCACAAAGCAGTTCCAGTTAAACTAGCCCAAGAAATGGGAGCTGCAGAGAGAGCTCTTCCTCTTATCTCTCTGCATGCAGTAGTAGTAGTAGTAGTAGTAGTAGTAGTAGTAATTTTATTATTTATACCCTGCTTATCTGGCTGGGTTTCCCCAGCCACTCTGGGCGGCTTACAGCACATAAAAAATTGTAAAACATTAGACATTAACAATTTCCTGATACAGGGTTGCCTTTAGATGCCTTCTAAAAGTCAGATAGCTGTTTATCTCCTTGATATCTGATGGGAGGGCGTTCCACAGGGCGGGCGCCACTACCAAGAAGGCCCTCTGCCTGGTTTCCTGTAACCTCACTTCTCACAGGAGGGAACCGCCAGAAGGCCCTTGGAGCTGGACCTCAGCGTCCGGGCAGAACGATGGGGATGGAGACGCTCCTTCAGGTATACTGAACCGAGGGCGTTTAGGGCTTTCAAGGTCAGCACCAACACTTTGAATTGTGCTCGGAAATGTACTGGGAGCTAGTGTAGGCCTTGAAGAAAAATCAGTGACAGGAGACATCAGCTGAAGCCCAGGAGCACAGCAGAACTACCTCGAGATCCCTTACTCCACACTCCAAGGCAAAGAGCCCGCGGGTAGGATTTCCTAAAGCCCCACTGCTATCAGAGCTGGTTCCTGGGCAAAGTGACAAGCCCCTGGCCTCACAGGGTGGCTGGGCGCAGGGCTGTTGGGTCCTGCTGCTGCTGCTGCTGTTCTCCACAATGCTGCAGATGGTCTTCATGTTGGGAAGTTGAATGGCAGCTCCATCAGCTGCTAGAGCTCCAGGTAAGGAAACGCTTTGTGGGCGCCAAAGTCACAAGTCAGCAATGAGCTCCGTCTGGGCGCCTGGTACCCAGAGCAGCTTTGGCTGCTGTGTATGTTCACAATTTGATTTGGGTCATGGTAAGCAGGTTATAGAGTTTAGCATACATTAACGAAAAGGAAGGCCATCACCTGATTAAAGAAACGTGTTGATCTATCAACTAAATTATAATTAATTGGTCAGTCAGTCACTTAATTTTGCTTAAGGTTGTGCTTGTTACTAAAATTAACATTCTGAAAAAGGGGGAAGAGGCTGGAGGGGCTCCTTGGCCCTTTATGGTATGCAGGGCCGGGGTGGGCACTTCAAGGCCACAGACTGATTGTGGCCCTCCAGGTATCTTTACCTGGCCCTCCAAACTCTTCCCAGGCAACACTCCACTTCCCAGCCACTAGCTCTGCTTCAAACCTGGAATGTTTTTGCCTGGCATGAATGTGTCCTTGATATTCGATAACCTCCCTTGCTTGTCTGGAGAGTGTGTGTGTGTGTGTGTGTGTGCAGAAGCCTGTCTAATGTGCAAAGGAAAACTTTAGTCTTGTTACTCCACCCACTTTTGCCTCTGGCTGAGCAAGGTTGCCCACCCATCAGAGCACCTGTAGCAGCACCTGGGTGGGACTGGGCAGCTCCACTCCCAACTATAGGTGTGGGGAAAGCATGGACCAACAGCAGCAAAATGCTGTCTCCACCTGAACAACAAGGGAGTCAGGCAGAAGGGATCTGGCCTAGCCTTCTACCTGGGATGGTGATGGAGAAGCCTGGGACCTTCCAGCTGCTGCTGGAGCAAACCTCTCTTCAATCCTCCATTTGTTCTCTTTTTCTAGAATGAGGATGAACTGGATATCCAAGCAGGTGATGTCATCTCCATCATCGAAGTAGGCGATGATGGCTGGTGGACTGCAGAACAGAACGGAAAGCAAGGATTTGTGCCTGGGTCTTATCTGGAAAAACTTTGATGAGAGGAGCAACCTGGAGTGTTTGGGTTTTCCCTTCTCCAACCCGCCCCCTCCAGATATGCCTTTTAATAATCTTTGTGAATGTCATTAAATGAAGAGTTTTGGGTCTACACTTAAATTTAACAGAGATTGCTGCCTAGTGTCCCATGCTGCTAAAAACAAAACAGCACAACTACAAGATACACCCCTATCTATTTTAGCAGGCTTTGGTAACTTGCAGTCTTCCTGCTGTTGCTGAACTGCAACTCTTTGTCATCCCTGACCACTGGTTGGGTGTGATGGGAGTTGGGAGCGGCGCAGGTTAGCAACCCCAGGTTTATGATTTCTAAAATGATGGCCTCATAAGGGATCCACAGAGGACCTCTCTAAAAGACCCTTTTGTTGCAACGCAGCCCAACTGGGCAGCAACGCAGCCATTTCAAGTGCCACTCTGGAGGGATGTCTTGGTGCTGGTGTCGTTCCTCTTCTCCCCAGCGGACGGAACCCAAAGCACATAGATCAAACCAGCCCTTTCCTGGCTCTGCAGTTGCCCCCTGGAAAGGAAGGCTTTCATTGGAGCTGTCATTGGAGCTGCACTCAGCAATCATTCAAATTCTCAGCTGCCTGGGATCAAAAGCTCCTTTGGAGGGGGAGGAAATGCACTTGCAGTTGTTCCACTGGGGTGCCAACACTGGTTTCTGCCGCAGCTTGAGTTTAGGGTACCAGCAGCTGAGAATTTGAATACAGTGGTACCTCGGTTTTTGAATGTAATCCATTCTGGAAGACCGTTCAAGTTCTGAAATGTTTGAAAACCGAAAACTCAACAGCTGACAGCTAGGCCTCAGGATCTTGCACTCAGCAGAAGCCGTGTGGCATGTTGACTTTCCGAAGCATCTGCTTCCGGGTTTATGGCATTCAAAAACCAAAATGTTAGTCAACGGAGATGTTCGAAAGCCGAGGTACCACTGTACAAGTGGCAAGCAGCAAGTGGAAGGCCTGAGAAATACTCCCGTGACCTGTTCCAGGGACCCCTCTTGCAATGACACGCCAGACCGTTTCTTTCATTAGATAGAAAGAAACCCACCCTGTAAATTCTTTCAACTTGCAGATTCCTGCAGGTGTCCTAAGGCTACTGACGTACTCATCTCCCAGTGGAAGCCAACTATGTATGCACACCCTGAAGTCTCATGCCCTCCACAAATTTGCTCACGGGTTGGATAGACTGAGCAAGGGCCTTTTTGAGCCCCTTCCGAGGCATCCACACCAAACTATGCCAGCATTTATTTGCCGCCCAGTTGCACCGCATGCAGGAGCTACACGAGGAGAGAGCGCAGAAACAAGTCACCTGGGAACTCAGTCCAGCTTTGCTCTGGAGGCACAGTTTGCTTGCTTTGGGAGGGAGGCGGGAGAGCATCTCCTGTGCTTTGGGGTTGACTCTAAAGGTATAGAAAGGAAGCAGGTGCCTTTAATAAATGAAAAAGGAAGGAGACAAGAATGGTCTTGTAACCTGACAGGGTTGTGTGAGACGGCAAGTGATGTGAATACTGAGAGTAATTTAATATATGTTTTAAACAAAAAAGTCAATGAATTTTCCGTGTTTCACTGGTGAAAGTTATGTTACAAGTAAAACATTAACAATGTTATATTTTTAAAAATGTAGTCTAAAGTATTTAATTGCAGACATATCATTTAACAGCATATCCAAAAGTTTTAAAATAATAAAAAATAGATTGCAATGAGCAGAATGGTGTAATTTTCTGTGAAGCTCTCTTAGCTTGTCATTTTACAGACTGAGAGTTTGGACAAGACTTTTTGCTGTTCCAAGACCACCTAATACTACTATAGCTGCCTAATTTCCCATTGCTAAATTACCACACCACTACATCCACTTCATGCAAACCATGTGTCATGTGTCTTTCAGCTACATTTATCTCTTGTCCATCCAAAGATAGCTGCACAAAGCCAAGTGCTCAAATCAGAGGAACAGAAATGTTAGGAGTAACAGGGGCTTCCTTCTCCCTAACGCCGTCTTCAGATTAACGTGTGGAGCTGCGCCTTAAGAGTGGCAGGCCCCACAGCTCAAACCATAACCCTCTGGCCAGAGAAAACACACTTTTGTGGGCACCTTTAAGCCTAGACAAGTTTATCATGGCATATTCTGTGAACCGCCCTGAGACCCCTGGGTATAGGGCGGTATATAAATTCAATGAATAATAATCATCTTATGAAGTGGCTAATCTTCAAGATGTTTAGCCTGGAGAAGAGGAGGTTAAGGGGTGATATGATAGCCATGTTCAAATATATAAAAGGATGTCACATAGAGGAGGGAGAAAGGTTGTTTTCTGCTGCTCCAGAGAAGCGGACACGGAGCAATGGATCCAAACTACAAGAAAGAAGATTCCACCTAAACATTAGGAAGAACTTCCTGACAGTAAGAGCTGTTCGACAGTGGAATTTGCTGCCAAGGAGTGTGGTGGAGTCTCCTTCTTTGGAGGTCTTTAAGCAGAGGCTTGACAACCATATGTCAGGAGTGCTCTGATGGTGTTTCCTGCTTGGCAGGGGGTTGGACTCGATGGCCCTTGTGGTCTCTTCCAACTCTATGATTCTATGATTCTATGATTCTATGATTCTATGTCACAAGGCTGTTCCTTTTGCTGCAACAGACTAACATAGCTCCCTCTCTAGTCCCAGGGCTAGACAAGTGGTCATATATTGAATGTTCTTCCCCCACATTCCTTGTCCAGATCACTTCATAACTGCTGGCATTGCACAATAGTGGAAGATCACACCTGAAGCACTTTTTGTAGGTATGTTTTGCAGGAAATTCCAATGACTACATTTCTTCCTCTTCCCGCAGAATTCCATTAGCAGGCATTATAGAGAACCTTATTAAAATGTTAAGAGTCAATCTTTCTCCTATTTTCTTCTTCCTTGGGTGAGTCTGCCACTGTCTTCACTTGCAGTTATGGATAAATCTTTTAAGATACATGCACTTCAACTACTGCTCTTTCAATAGAAAAGGGCATGAAAATGGGCTTACTTCCTTTGAAATAACATGGGTGTTTATTAGCTGATGAGCTTGGAAAGTAAGGCCTGTCACTGGTGCAGCTTAATCCCTACTTCAGTCAAAACAAAAGCTTCTGGTGAAGGTTTCTTTGCAGCTGAACCCAGAGGAAAGCTGGTTCATTTGGCTCCCTTGTCAGGATTTGTAATTTGATTTGATGGGTGGTGTGCAGGGGAGGTGCTGTATGACAAAAGGCTTGTGCTCAGGGTGACTTCAGCCAGCGGCATTCAGGAAGGGGGGAATTGGCTGCAGGGAGCAGACAGAGGCCAGTGGAGGAGCTGCTTGGGAAAGTGGTGATCTTTCACCCGTCTCCCAGTCAGAAGTGGGATCAGACAATGGGGCTGGGAGATGTGAGAAAAGTGTTGCCTCTGAATGGAAAATGGCAGGTGCCTCAGATCTCGGCACTGCAAGTGACACTAAATGGCCACTGTAGGCTTAGGATATTCAATACTAAGCTGAGCAAGGGGGGGGGGCAAAATGTGGGGCCCAAGCGGCACTCAAGAAAGGGACTGCCTTTGATCTATACTTGCTCAGAGCTGGCTTCTCCTTGAAACTCATTGCTGTTAGGAGTTCCACATTCCAGATGCTGGGGCGTATTTCTTAATCTATTAATTTGAATGTGTAAACCCACCAATTGCTACAGGCTCAGGGAGAACAGATTCCCCAAGTGTTTTGGGGAAAAAAACAAGCAATTAAGTCATTATCAAAAATCCCTTCACATCTTCCAATCTGATAATGTGTGCCAGCAATACCTTGCTGCTGTTTATATATAATCAGTTGCAGGGGAATAAACGGACACAAATCAGACATTAAAAATGTTAACACTCAAAATAGTGGGAGCATTTCAGTCTTGTTGGACATTCAGTAACAGAATTGGAAGTTGCTATGCTTTCGCTGGAAAGTATCAAAAGTGGGACTCCAGAAAGAAGCTGCAGAATTAGAATTCTTATGAAGACACCATCCTTATCCGTTCTGGGGCTAAATGGAGTCTGGTAGGGACTAGAAGAGTTCTTGTTTTGCCTATTCATTTCAGAGCTGGAAGTGGGTCACTAGCCCTGCAATCTTCTGCCCTTTTCAGTTGACTGTGTTTACTTGCCTGTAGCTCCTGGGCCTCACTTTGCAATAGCAACCCCCATGCTCTACACCCCTCTAAAAAGAGAGAGGCACCTGCCAATCGGAGGTAACACTTCAGGCTGAAGTAGGCTCTGGCCTATGAAAACTTATGCTACCATAATATTTGGACTGAAAAAATGTGGAAAGGTGAAGGATTGATAGACCACAGCCTGTTTGCTGCAGCCAGATAGAGTGTTGTGTCGAACACCCCAAAAAGCACCACCAGTCTGTTACAAATGCTTAATTATGGTTACACATCAGAGATGAGGAGTTTCTTTCTATCCACAGCCGCGTTCCCTCAGGGGAACCTGTCCAGGGGCCACACGCTGGTGGAGGATGTGGCTGAGGGGAGCACTGGGGGGTGGAGCAGAGCACAAAGCAGAGCAGCCCACCCCTCTTCCCCAGAGGCTGCAGGGGGAGGGAGGTTTGAGCTGGCAGGATCCGGGGGGCTTTGGATATTATCCCCACAGGTACAAGTTGCCCCATCTTTTACATAAACGAAAAGCATAAATATCTTAAGAGTGAGGCATTGATAAAAAATAGTTAAGCATGATTTAGTTTGGAGAGGGATGTACAGACAATTTATTTAATCAGGTTTCCTATTTACATTTCACTTTCACATACTATTTTGCTACTCTATGATAACAATTCACTCAACACATCAACAGCCTTTTCATAGAAAAAATGAAATATTCATTATAGAACAGTAGTGCATACATTATACTCCTGAAAAGCCAGCCTGTACTTTAACACACTAAAAGTTTGGAAGATTTGTTCATTTGAATTTAAGGTCAAGAGATGCACTCGTGTGATTCTAAAATTTTGGTTAGTAGTCATGTTGTCGTGTTCTGGACTTGACGTAATGCTCAACAAACACTGGTGACAGGCAAGCAGCAAAAAGGAGGGCGGGGTGGGAAAGAAGGTGTTGCAAAATTAAGGTACCAGACTTCCCTCGTATAGACTTTGGCCAATTGCTCAGGGAAGATCGGAAGGACTCCACATACAAGAATCAAATCAGTACAACTTCTAGCAGTAACTTACCAAATTTACCTTTGGCTTTTGTGCCAAGCTGCTCTCTTCCCCTAGTTAATGGCCTCAGTGTTTACTTGGTTACTATGATGTCTAGATATGTGGAAAGCTGGCTAAGGTAGTAGGGGGGTCACAGTAATATGGAGGTACCAAGAGCCAAGCCTTTGCCCATCACCAGTGAATGTGCCTGTCGTCCCAGTTTATGAAAAATGGACTTTCACCCAGTCAAAGCCAGCAAAGGAACTGCTGCAGCTGACTCAGGCAAGCCACCTTCCGAAGTGGAGAAAATGGAGTTCAAGCTTAGGTTTGCAGCTTCTTCTATGCGTAGGTTCCTCCTGTGATGAGCAACTCGTAAGCAGGGTCCCGACTCCTCCTGCAGAGCACAATGCAGGCACACAGCATACCCAGCAGCTGCAGAGAAGAGGAGAAGGAAACTGAGAACACAGGAGCATTATTTGTACCAGGTATTGGCTTTCTGAAAGCTGCCTAGACACCACACAGATGCAATTCAAGCCATTCTGTTTCAGGAGGGTATTGCCAGACCTCTCCCTTCAAGCTACTTTCCATTGTGCAATCCCTCATTTGTTCTGTGTTTCATTCAGAATCAGAAGTGCTTGCTATTTGCAACTCCCTTTAGCACCAGAGGTTTTAGGAATCAACCCGCCATGAGTTGAAGGGGGGGGGGGTGCCACCTGGCACATGCAGGAACCTGCACGCATATCTGGTTCTGGTACTCAGCAGGAACAGTTCAAATCTGTGGCTGACATATGCAGAACTTGGCACAGGCACACTAGGCATGTTTATCAATCACACAAGTGCCCTGACTCACAACAGGAGAAATGATATTCAGTGAGGCCTCATGGGGAAAAGCACTGTCTTTGGTTGCCATGTGTTTTCTGTAGGGAAAGTTCAAGTATAACAACAACAACAACAACAACAACAACAACAACAACAACAACACCACCACCACCACCACCACCACCACCACCACCACCACCACCTTTATTGTCAATGTACAACCTGTGTACAATGAAATTAATTGAGCCTCCCCCCCATACACTCAATCTCCTTGCTCTCTGTGTGCTTGTTGTACAACACACCAACCCCGAAAGTCAGTTGCAGCATATTATTTTCCATTCAGCAGCCTAACAGCCCATGGATAGAAACTTTTTTTTAGCCTGTTGGTACGACTGATTATTCCTGCCAACCTAGCAGTTCGAAAGCACGTCAAAGTGCAAGTAGATAAATAGGTACCGCTCCGGCGGGAAGGTAAACGGCGTTTCCGTGCGCTGCTCTGGTTCGCCAGAAGTGGCTTAGTCATGCTGGCCACATGACCCGGAAGCTGTACGCCGGCTCCCTCGGCCAGTAAAGCGAGAGGAGCGCTGCAACCCCAGAGTCATCTGCAACTGGACTTAATGGTCAGGGGTCCCTTTACCTTTACAACTGATTATACTTCTATATCTCCTGCCCGAGGGCAGAAGATTATAGAGGTGCTGGCCAGGGTGTGAATCATCCCTGAGAATTTTTCTCGCTCTCCTAAGGCAACGATCCCTTGCGATATTGTCTAGCGAGCTCAGGGGACAGCCCATGCTATCATGTGCTGTGTTCACCACCCTCTATAAAGACTTTCTGTCTGTGGCTGTCAAGCCAACGTACCACACTGTGATATAATATGAGAGGACACTTTCTATTGTGGACCAGTAGGAGGAGGTCATCAATTGTTGTTTAACATTGTTCTTTCGCAAGAACCTGAGGAAATAGAGTCTCTGTTGGGCCTTCCTAACCACCTGAGTTGTATTGTTTTTCCAAGTGAGGTCTTCACTAAGGTAAACTCCCAGGAATTTAAAGAAAGAGACTCTCTCCACACAACCCTCCGATATACAACGCAGCTAGTTCCCCTCTCTTCCTCTGAAAGTCCAACACCATCTCCTATGTCTTGATAATATTTAGGTGCAAGTTATTCTCTAGGTACCATGTAGATACTTTTTGAACCTCCCTCCTGTACACTGATTCATCTCCACCTGTAATTAGACCAATTATGGTAGTATCATCTGCAAACTTAGTAATTGCAGTGGATGGATCAGATGAAATACAGTCATATGTATACAACGATTACAGGTAGGGACTCAGCACGCATCCCTGTGGGGTGCCAGTGCTGAGCTTCAGGGAGGTAGATGTAACAGGCTCAATCCTCACTGTTTTGTGTACGATCCCTCAGAAAGTCTTCAATCCAGTCACAGATGGTAGAAGAAAGGTCTAGTTCCATCAGCCTTTTGTTAAGAATGTATGGTATTAAAAGCCGAGCTATAATCAATAAACAACATTGTAACATAATTCCCCGGTCTCTCCAGATGACTCGCCGCAAGGTGAAAGGCTGTAGCTATGGCATCATCTGTTGACCTATTTCTCCTATTGGTGAACTGATGTTTATCAAAATCCAGTGGAAAACATGTCCTAAGGTGTTGAAGGACCAATCTCTCGAAGCATTTCATCACTACAGGTGTCAATGCAATAGGTCTGTAGTCATTTAGGCAGTTAGTTGCTGTTTTCTTTGGGACTGGGACAATGGTGGCTGCTTTCAAACATGATGGAACACAAGCCGTTTGCAGAGAGATGTTAAAAATCCTTGTCAAGACCCCTGCTAGTGAATCGGCACAGTTTTTTACCACTATCCCCAGCACCCCACCTGCACCAGCAGCTTTACTGGGATTCACCGCCCTCAATGCAGCTTTCACTTGATGGTCATACAGAATAAGTGGCTGAGAGTTTGTAGGCTGGCGGCAGGAGCTACGATACCTGATCTTTTTACCTCATAGCGGGCAAAGATGTTCAGCTCCTCTGCCAAGAAATCATCAGCCTTAACAGTGTTCCTCGTATTGCCTTTGTAGTTGGTTAGATGCTGCAGTCCCTGCCACACTTGTTTCGCGTTATCAGCTAGGCAATTCTCCACCCTAAGCTTATATTGTTGCTTTGCCGCCTTAATGCCTTTCCTGAGCTTTGTTCTTGCCCCTCTGTATATATCTATGTTCCCTGCCTTGAAGGCAGTATCCCGAGCTTTCAGGAGTGACCTTACTTCAGCAGTCATCCAGGGTTTGCAGTTCCCATAGACTCTGATGCACCTCTCTGTTGTTACATTATCGGTGCACACTTTAATATAAGAAAGTACAGCATCTGTGTATCTGTGCAGATCTTGAAGTTCAAACACACTCAAGTATTTAGTAGTGTTTGGCACCCTGACTACAGCTTTTATAAAATCTGAGAATTTCACTGGAGATCAGTTTCCTCTCAAACATAACATGCTAAAATGGTACATCTAAAATTATCGCAAAGAGGGTCAAGGTTCAAACTTCTGATTTGTGTTGATGCCTTTTCAGCATGAACCACCACCAGGTAAATTGGACTCAAGGAAAGTGCTTATCTGGTTGATAAGCCAGATTCAAAACTCTCCCTCTGGGTCATCTGAATGTGTGGGCGGAGCTGCTCACTTGTCAATTACCTGATGTCAGGTAACTCTTCCTTTGCAGCCCAGCTTGAACTGAAGCAGAGGCTGCAAAGAAAAATCTTTGAAAGAATATCTCTTGCAAAGGAAAAATGAAGACTCGGCAATGAAGACTTGGTATGGTCCCGATTCTCCCTGTTCCCACACATGGTGTCAAATGGATGTGGTTTAATGAAAACCAGGCCACATGGGAAGGCCTGGTGGGAGGAGAATCAACTGCAAACACCCTTTCCCTGCCTAGCTTCTTGGAACAGCTTGTGATGGGCAAGGACATAGGTGAGAGAATAATCCTTCTGGCATCTTACTCCCCGCCCCCACCAGGGATGGGACTGTGCCAACAGGCAAAGCCTCTTTGTTTGCCGGCATACTTCAATCTGTTCCGGAACTGGATGTTTAACCATCCAGTTTTAGGAAGGGCACATTGCATAGTCCCATGTGTAATATCACTTTTGTCAATACTTCAGGACTAGTTGTTCTGTGCAGATGTTTGTGTGCTTA
Organism: Podarcis filfolensis; assembly: GCF_964270895.1. NCBI lineage: Eukaryota > Metazoa > Chordata > Lepidosauria > Squamata > Lacertidae > Podarcis > Podarcis filfolensis. The sequence goes on along the minus strand of NC_139610.1, from coordinate 1,706,856 downwards.
GTTCAACAAACTGTTTAACCAGTCTTTGAAGAAACAGTGTGTTGGCAATTCCAGAAATGCCCATATTGAGATGAGGCCATTTAAGAACCATCATGTATGGAGACAGAATGATATTTGAGGGTTTTTTTGCCTGGTAAACCTGGTCAGAACAATACAGAGAAAATGGGAAAGCTTTGTAAAAATCTCTGTAGGAGATGGAGAACACACACATCAAAAGTTATATATTTTAAGTCTTACCTGGATGGCAGCAAATGCCAGAGCTGCCCAAATAACATACATCATGATCTCTTGTAGTTTCTTTACAACCAAAGCCTCGCATCCCTTAAGGAAAAAGAACAAGCCAGTGGTGCTGTTAGTGGTAGTATTTCTCTTCTAAAATGCTTATGCTACATTCTGGGACACCCCTCTCCTCAATCCAAACCCTTTGCCGTCTGTTAGATTTATGAAGCTTAGAAAACTGCAGATTGTGTGTACTGCTCTCTCTGCCCTCCAGTGTCCTCTGTACTCTTGCCAGGCAAAAGGGAACCCTTGGCTGTTCTAAGCATTAACCAGAAAGGCAAGAAACAAACAGCTGTCCTCAAGCCCTTGCTTACAGTTGCTGCCTTAGAAGAGGGCTGAGATGCACTGCCTGCAACAGCAAGTCTTGGCACTTGCGCTTCTCCACGGAACCCTTTTAAGGATGGCGCTGCTGGTGTCATCCTTTTCTACACTGTGATAACCTGGGTTTTATAGCATTTTGTTTTAGCGTATGAGGACTCACATACAAATCACTTGGGTGAAAACACAGTGCAAAACCCTTACAGAAGTGTTATCACATACCTGAATTTTCCAAGAGAAAAGAAAAAGATGCATATGGGGGGGTTTCATAGGTTATAATGGAACCATAGGTCCCAATTAAGGTATTTGCTAGCCAATATGTAATAGTCAGCAGGCTATAGCAGACAAAATATGATACCATTTAGGTTCAGAGCCACCTCTGCCTTGCTGGCTGGATGGCCTTGCATCAGGTCCGCCCGTGCACCCCCAGCCTAGCCTACCTCACAGAGTGGCTCCTTTTCCTTGCAAATTTTGCAGCTTAAGCAAAAGAGCTATTCACCTCGGCATAAAGGTCTGTGGGGTGAGTCAAACTTCCTGTGCAATTGCTGCTGGTGGCTTTACAGCAGCTGAGAGGGACACTGTTGTTTTTCGTTTCTTTGAACCAGTTTGTGGTCTCCCAGTCACTGTAGTTGTGGATCCCACAGCAGCGCAGCTACAAAGAAGGAGAGAAAGGGTGAAAAATTCCCTCAGTGAATCAATTTGTGCTCACTAAAAAGGGATACATATTTAGCAAAGCATAAAGGTCTGTGGGGCGAGGCAGCATGTCCCAGGATTCCTCTGCTTACTTCATAAAGAAAGACTCCTATCTCAAAAGATGAGCAGCAATTGGGTATCTTCCAACTAACATACTTCAGCACATAAAGCATGTGTGAACAATACACCTGCATCCTTCTACGTGAGCAACATCATGCACAGAGTGCCTCCAGCTGCTTCCAGGCCAGAGACTTAGGCCAGTTCTCACTGAGGCGGTAAGCCTGGGCTTCCCCAGATCAGGCTACAGGCAGGAGCTTGTGATGAAATGCTGCTCCACACTCAAAATTTCCTTCTGCACAGAAAGCAAAATGCCTGCAAGAACTAAAACAGAAGACCCTTCTGACAGCATCCTCCCTAGCATTGTTGGGAAGGGAAAAGAGGAATACTATCTTATAGAAAGCAACAAGCCAGGAGCTGTAAATGTGGACTTCTTCCCTTTTCAGGAAGCAGTACAGTGCTTGCCTTGACAGTGTTTACATTGGCTCTCACCTGCCTCTGCACATAATCAATGGCACGGCTCGCAGCATCCGGGTTAGTTCCATTATACATGTCGTACACCTTCTTAATACTGTGATCGACTTCAGCCTCCACCTATTAAAACAAACAAGTGCAAGTTCTTCTCTAAAGTTATCCCATTTAGAGGCCTGCTGAGCCCCCATTCCCTCTATGAGTCTATTGATCAGTGTGTACAGTTATAGTTCCCTGATGCATCGCTTAGGGGGCCCTCACCTTCTGAAGCAAGGCAGGTGGTGACTTTGGGCTTTTCTCACTCACAAGACGGCTATTGCCATAGGAAGAGCAAGGCTGCTGTACCTTGAATGCAACACCCAAGCTGGAAGCAACTGTATTTGCTTGCATTGCTCTGACTCACCATTTGGAAATGGTGGCCTCTACCAGCCTTGCCCAACCTGGGTCTGATCAGATGCTTTGAACTACAACTCTGACCATCCTGGTCCATTGAGCCATGCTGGCGGGGGGCTGAATGGAATTCAAAACAGCTGGAGGGCAAAGGCTTCAAGCTGATTGGCTTGGCTGGTTCTCACTACTTGGTCAAAGCCTGATCTAAGTGGGGCCCCCAAATGGGGCAAAGATGGGTTGAAGACTAATGGATGGGGTGAAGGCATACAGCAGCCTTCTAATGCGGAAGCTGGTATGTCTGCAACCCTCGTGCATTTTCTGGTCTCCTTCGCTTCTACCCTCCCTCAATCAAGGGAAAAGCTTTGGGAAATTTTTAAAACTGAAATCTGCTTATCAACTGAGGTGGTCCCTTTCAACTGAACAATTCCATGATTTTATGATTTACTTAAAAGCATTTATAAACACTTAATATTGAAAAAATTTCTAAGTGGTGTAGAATAACAAACAATACCAGTAAACAAAAACGCAACTGAAAACTCACAAAAAAACAGTACACAAACATATTAAACAGTAAGCATCTGACCATAAAAAACTGGAGAGACCAGTAAGAGTTTGAGGCAACAACAAGCAACAAATGATGTACGATGTTAAAAAACACGTTTTAATACTGTACATTTGTTTAAAATTCATCCAGCTCTTTGAAATTAGTGAAATTTCTGTGGGTCTAGTTCAGTGTTAACCCTAGGGTTTTTGTTTTTAGAAATTTCTACAAAGGCAGAATAGAATGCCATAAGAATAGCAGCTGGGCATACAATAGTAACTTCCTGGATAGCTCAGCAGGTTAGAGCGTGGTACTGATAACACCAAGGTTGAAGGATTCTGTTAGCTACAGTCATCCAAATTCTTTGCTTACTACCTTATTTTTCTCTAGCTTTTTATCTCTTTGAAATTTTAAAATACTTTTCTTAGCATGTGCCCACTTTATTTTTACATCTATAATTCCATTCCAATAGCCTCCAGCAATTTTATTTATCAGAAATACAATGCTACAGAATCCTAAGCACAGTTAACCACAATACTTAGCACTTAAGAAGAGACAACTACCTTTGCTCTGTAGATATAGCCCAGAACAACCACCACAACTTCAGTGATAAAAACCAACAGAAGGATGATCACAAACTGCAAGAAAAAACATGTTATGTTGGCAACTTACAGTTTTGTGAAGATATAACTATGCTATTTATAGGTTACACCCAGATAATCTAATAAAGTCCTTCGGTAATGGTGAATGCACTCAATACCCATTGTGTTAAAGAGTCTCAACTCTACCGGTAATTTGAGGAAGCAAACACACCATTTCAAAAACATCAAAATGGTCAAGTTCAGCATACAGCTTCTTTAGACAAGGTATACTAAGCTTAGGAAGCTGACTCAGCATTCCAAATGGTGCATTTCAAGAAGCAATTATTTTATGATAAAGACAGGTAGCATTTACAGCAACTATTAGGCTCCAAAACACACTGGCAGTTCTGAGGAAACGCTTGCCAGTGTGTCAAACAGAAAACCCTTTCCAAACATCAGACTTACTGTAGCGAGTCCACAGCGGCTTTCCCGGATCGTGGCACAACAGCCAATCAAACCAATGATAAAGAGAAGTGTCCCCACTGCTATGATAACCACTGCAGGGATGAGTGTATAAACATCTTCAAAGAAGTGATCGTAGTCATCGTATGTGATGAAGACATAGGCTCCCACGTAGCACAAAATGCCAGCTGCTGCCTGCAAAAAAAAGGGAGGTAAGATCAGAATTCCTTTTAGCCTAACACTTGGGTTGTGTGTATTTGTGCAAACACACACAGGTTTTCAGGCTTCTGCTCAACAAATATACAAATATTTTATGGGGTGATTTCTTTACAGGTTATGCTGTAGCTCAGTAATACCAAACTAAATGCAGCATTATGCAAATCCAATGTTGTATCATAACCACTTAGTCCAAGCTACTGGTTAAGCATGAGCTTCAGCATGAGATGCTATTAATTGCCTCACACACAAAGCTTCCACTAAGGACTGAGGTGCCAAGCATTACATCCCTGACAATTAACGACCTACTTTCTAGCAGATGGGAAACTCCTTCCCCTCTCAACTTGAGGAACTGATATTCCTCAATCCCAGAAACCAGAAAAGCTACGTTATATATTATTCATTGCGACTGCACCGAAGGTCATTGCCAATTTAAGCCCCATTGCCCAAACCCAGCAAACTTCCAACTCAAGCTGCTGATTGTGCTAATAGCGCAAAATTATTTCCACTTCCAACTGTTGAAACGTTCAGGGTGGCAGGAGAGGATATATTGTTTATTAACATCCTTGCTAACTTGCGCTAGCAAGTTCCTTTACATAGCAGAAAACTTGTTGCAAACTTGTGTGAGTTTCTTGACAATACGCAATTCGATCTGGCCTGTCCAGATTGAAATGTGTTCTAATATTTTCCTGGTAAAACCCCTTGAATCCCTCCTAAAAGAATAAAGACACCAGTGTCTTATTCATAATTAACAAAAAGAAAGTTTACTCACAATCAGGCAAAGCACAGTGTGATCCCTGAAGGCAGGCTTTAGGCTTAAAGTTACAAACTTATACTAACAGGTTTATCCCATAAGGGTTGACCTAGTGACTGCAGTTAGCAGTCCGGCAGTTCACAGGACGAAAGGAAGATGGAAAAGAGAGAGGTGGCTGCATGACTTGGCCTTTTCTCGGGTCTGGAAAGGTCACACCCACCTACTAGTTGCATGAAAAGAAGGATGCTCCAGGCCAGGAGGAACAGGAAGTTTCAACTGGCTGGACCAAACATTCCCTTGCATGTCCACTCTGGCAAAACAAGGAATGTTGTATTTGACTGCTCCCAGTGGATTACATCCCACACCAACACCAGCAGCATTAATGCTGGTGAATGTTTTTCTAACCTCCATAGACATAAAGAGGTGTTCTCATATAGCCTCAATAGAGTGGGTTAAGTTCCACAAATCAATTTGCACAGGATCACACCATAGGTCCCAAGTCTGATCCTACATGGGATATTCATCAAGCAGTTAACATTCTTCAGGACATGTGCTAGAAAAACTCCATTATATCTGCTGCTTTCAATTTACAGCACTAGAGCTGTCACCTGCAACGTCTGGCTTCAGTGTAAGCAACTTTGCCGGATGTCTCCAAATCTATGTTCTTGAGGACAACTAGGATTGTCTACCTGAAAGGAGTGTTAGAAACTGGGAGAGAACAGTTATTTGCCACATGGCTCCTGGAACCTAGGCAATGGCCACAAAAAACATAAGTGGCTAATTGCCTTTTCTTCACAGTTCAGCAACACTTTATATTTGTTTTTTTGAAATGCATGAACTAATTCACAATTCACATCAGTGACACACTTTTAATATCACATGTTTAAAAGCAATTCTTAATTGGACACCACAAACGTAAATGGGGCTCAGACCCTGTAAAAATGGCCAAAACCGTAAGTCATTTGAATAATTAATATTTACAAATACCAACATGTGTGTGTGTATAGATAAATATTTAGATATCTAATATGTGCCCTTTTACCCTAGCCTTAATAATCTCTCTCTCTCTCTCTCTTACACACACACACACACACACACACACACACAGCTTTAGCCATTGAGGTCCCCATCCATGCACACTTTACTTGGGAGGAAACCCCACTGAACTGTAGGGATTTACTTTCAAGTAGAAGGCAGAAGATCAGGATTGGAAACAACCCTTTTCTTTTTCCAAATGGTTCCCAAATTGCTTCTTTTGTTTCTTATAAATTGTATTTATTGTATTACAGTTTGAATTCCATAAAATTATACAGTGTACCTCGGGTTACATACGCTTCAGGTTACAGACTCCGCTAACCCAGAAATATTACTTCGAGTTAAGAACTTTGCTTCAGGATGAGAACAGAAATCGTGCAGCGGCGGCGCAGCGGCAGCAGGAAGCCCCATTAGCTAAAGTGGTGCTTCAGGTTAAGAACAGTTTCAGGTTAAGAACAGACCTCCAGAATGAATTAAGTACTTAACCCGAGGTACCACTGTACTCCTCTCCCCCTCCCTTCTTTTTTGTCTTGGGCTCCCTGGTCCATTAGCATCTGTGCCTGGTTTTGTGAATATTTTTGGAGTGCTTTTATTGGCTGCCTTTTCATTTTCAATTGATTAGGACTTTTGGGTGTGTGATTCATTCCCTCTGCCTCAGGGATGTCCTGATGAATCTGACCCAAAGGGTGCATCGACTCCCCCCTCCTTTTTCATAGCAACCAGCACTTCTGGGACACTCAGAAAATGAAGGAACCAGCTCTCCCCTCCTGTCTAATATTCAGAGGTTCCATTTGGCCATCATAGTTAATAGTTACTGATGTATCCATGCTTCTTTAATGTGCTCCTAAAACCCCCCTACATAAACCAGCCTATTCTGTGGCACATTCTATGGCAGCATATGCCACAGGTTATTAAGCAATGCATAAAGAGCCTATAATTGCCTGTGGTTCTCTGAAGTCTAGCAAGTGTTTTAAGAAGAAGCCTAGGTTACAGTCGCAACAGCACAATGTCTAGGAACTCTTTTTTAAAAAAATAAATAAAACAAGATCACAGAGCTGAAAATGAATTGTGAATATTGCCAGCACAATAAAAATTTAAAAGCGTAATGTGCTGTTTTCCCACTTTTTTTGCTGCTGTTTTGATTCCCTTGGGTTATTTCAGGTGTGGCCTTTTGAAAAATGGAAGCAAACAACCATTCCAAAATCATACTGAACTTCAATGAAAGTTTAGCAAAAGTAGCTACTCCTGTCCAGTCTTCTCCGATAAAGAAAACAATGCCCGACCTGAAGAATTTGGAGCAAATGATTCAGCAGAGGAAACACAGCCCAGAATAACTAAGGAGATAGTACAAGAATACTTGGCTAGTTTAGAGGTATTCAAGTCTCCAGGGCCAGATGAACTGCATCCAAGAGTATTAAAAGAACTGGCAGATGTGATCTCAGAACCACTGGCAGTCATCTTTGAGAATTCCTGGAGAACAGGCGAAGTCCCGGCAGACTGGAGGAGGGCAAATGTTGTCCCTATTTTCAAAAAGGGGAAAAGAGAGGACCCAAATAATTACCGCCCAGTCAGTCTGACATCAATACCAGGGAAGATTCTGGAGCAGATCATTAAGCAAACAGTCTGTGAGCACCTAGAAAGGAATGCTGTGATCACCAATAGTCAGCATGGATTTCTGAAAAATAAGTCATGTCAGACTAACCTGATCTCGTTTTTTGACAGAATTACAAGCCTGGTAGATGAAGGGAACACAGTGGATGTAGCCTACCTTGATTTCAGCAAGGCATTTGACAAGGTGCCCCATGATATTCTTGTAAAGAAGCTGGTAAAATGCGGTCTTGACTATGCTACCACTCAGTGGATTTGTAACTGGCTGACTGACCAAACCCAAAGGGTGCTCATCAATGGTTCCTCTTCATCCTGGAGAAGAGTGACTAGTGGGGTGCCACAGGGTTCTGTCTTGGGCCCAGTCTTATTCAACATCTTTATCAACGACTTGGATGATGGACTCAAGGGCATCCTGATCAAATTTGCAGATGACACCAAACTGGGAGGGGTGGCTAACACCCCTGAGAACAGGATCACACTTCAAAACGACCTTGACAGATTAGAGAACTGGGCCCAAACAAACAGGATGAATTTTAACAGGGAGAAATGTAAAGTATTGCACTTGGGCAAAAGAAAATGAGAGGCACAAATACAAGATGGGTGACACCTGGCTTGAGAGCAGTACATGTGAAAAGGATCTAGGAGTCTTGGTTGACCACAAACTTGACATGAGCCAACAGTGTGACGCGGCAGCTAAAAAAGCCAATGCAATTCTGGGCTGCATCAATAGGAGTATAGCATCTAGATCAAGGGAAGTAATAGTGCCACTGTATTCTGCTCTGGTCAGACCTCACCTGGAGTACTGTGTCCAGTTCTGGGCACCACAGTTCAAGAAGGACACTGACAAACTGGAACGTCAAAGGCCTGGAAACGATGCCTTATGAGGAACGGCTAAGGGAGCTGGGCATGTTTAGCCAGGAGAAGAGGAGGTTAAGAGGTGATATGATAGCCATGTTCAAATATATAAAAGGATGTCACATAGAGGAGGGAGAAAGGTTGTTTTCTGCTGCTCCAGAGAAGCGGACACGGAGCAATGGATCCAAACTACAAGAAAGAAGATTCCACCTAAACATTAGGAAGAACTTCCTGACAGTAAGAGCTGTTCGACAGTGGAATTTGCTGCCAAGGAGTGTGGTGGAGTCTCCTTCTTTGGAGGTCTTTAAGCAGAGGCTTGACAACCATATGTCAGGAGTGCTCTGATGGTGTTTCCTGCTTGGCAGGGGGTTGGACTCGATGGCCCTTGTGGTCTCTTCCAACTCTATGATTCTATGATTCTATGATTCTAACATCAGGAGCAGAAATAAGCAACAAGCGACTAGGCTTATCAAATATCGTACACCAGCCTTTTAAAAAAATAAATACTGTAAAATCCATTCAAATCTGTTTTAGAATAGTTGACACAATCTCTTATAATACTGTTTGGCTGGGCTCTATTTCCTAATGCCCCCAAGCAAGAACAGCAGCAATAGCAGCCACACACCCAAGGCATTTATTTATTTAATTCAGACATGCATATCTAGCTTTTTTAATCCAACTCGTTCACAAGTTACGTTTACAACTGAAGTGAAGCAAAACATCCAGCAAAACTACCAAATAAACAAGTATCAATAAAACCAGGACCACAAAGCAGCAGCAGCAAAGCACCTTGTTGTTGATAAAAACCAAGGTAAAGAAAGTCATTTTAACCCAGTGCTAACAGCTAACATGTGAAAAGGAAGGGTGCTAGACAAGCCGTTCTGAGGAAGAAATTCTAAAGATGGGAACCAACCCATAATACAATTGAAAGGAAAGGTCGCTTCTTATGGGAAGAGTATTTATTGGATTCATGGACTATATAACTCCCAACCACAAAACAGGCAGCTAATTGACTGGTGGTCCAATCCTACATTGAGCTACCTGCCAAAGCCCCACCACAGCTATTTTAGATTGGGTCCATACATGGCTATCAAAGTTGTTTAACAAATGCCACAGTCATAATGCCAGTCAAGTATGCGTTTGACTCAAGTTAATGCAACTGTGGAATGTCTGTACAAATCATTTCGAACGCATTTATTTTTTTAAATCAGTATGGCAAAATCAGTGTCACACCACTGTTCTGCTCTGTCCCACACCAGCTTAAAGAAACACGTAATCACACTGGCCAGAAATCAGGGAAACTTCCGAATGAGGCATCAAACATGCAGAATTAAAGGGCTTTTATTTAAAGAAAAAAAGCAATACCTGTTCCAAGTAGAGCAGATGTTAGAAACAAAGTTGTCACACACATTTGGGGAGTCTTTCATGTTATCTCCTAAGAAGTCAAACGGCAATCTGAAGTCAATTAAAATACCACAATATATTATTTCCAATCCAACAGAGAAGACTCATGTCTCTGAAATACAATGGTACCTCTGGTTCCAAACTTAATTCGTTCTGGAGGTCCGCTCTTAACCTGAAACCCGTTCTTAACCTGAGGTACCACTTTAGCTAATGGGGCCTCCCGCTGCCGACCGAATTCTGTTCTCATCCTGGGGCAAAGTTCTTAACCTGAGGTACTACTTCTGGGTTAGCGGAATCTGTAACCTGAAGTGTTTGTAACCCGAGGTACCACTGTACCACTATTCCTTTTGATTGTTACCAATCATAGGCTATGGCTTGAGCAAAGGTATCTACTTTCTCCCATTCACAGAAAACTCAATGTCCCTGAACTACCAGGAGAGAACTTGATCTCTGCACTCATCGCCCAGAAACACTCATCCATCCATCAAACCTGATCACAGTTATTAATGATTCTTCAAGGGTAACAATGTTAAGTGTGTTTGAATGAGGAAATCCCAAGCGAGTGTTTAGCTGCACCTTCATTAAACATGCAGGGATTCAGTTGCCAGTACAAATACTTGTGTCCATGGAGATTCCCTTAAGTATCTGAAAGAGAGGCCTGCTTCTAGATTGACTGTGCAGAAGGAAAAGAAAGGGCTCACCAGGAGATCACGGAACCATTTGTAAGACAGCTGCAAAACTTGCAGAACACACAGGGTCTATCCCAGCACAGCATTTCTGCTCTTCAGAAAAAATGCATGCACAGCATCACTGAAACACAGTTGTGTTAGAGAGAACACAAGGATATTGTCATGCTTTTTAATTTTAAACTTACAAATCAAGTAGGTAATGAAGGTGGCTGCAGTCTACGAATGTTTGCTTCATTTATGCCACTGTAGCACAAGTCTGACATCTTGTTGTTTTATTGAGATGAATCTCTAATAATGGGGTCCCATTTACACAAGGAAACACTCTTGAGAGGATATAGCCTCCATGAAGGGGGAGGGGGAGGATGGTGCTAACATTAATCTTTCAATGAAGAGATTCTCAAATTGTGGATATTAAAAGGAAGGTCTGCAAAATGCATTAACATTTACATAGTTATTTTGCCATGGTAATTGTGGCATCTCAGGTATGCCCAACCTTTAATGTATCAAGATTTTGAAGACTCAGCTGTACAGGCAGTCCTGCAAAAAACGGTATCTTGTGAAAGGAGTGTTCATAAGCATGTTGCTGGAGAGGTGCTATTCAAAAATAATTAGGTTGCAATCCCAATTCCATATGCCTGAAAGTAAGCCCTTTTGATTGCAGCAGGATCTATTTCTGTGTATAAATGGTTAGGATTGTGCTGTTAGGCCTGTTCTTCCAAGAATTTTGATATAATAGACTATTAATTTTGATATAATAGTACTGTGGCTGCAGTACTTGCTGAAAATGAAACAACGTATTTGGCCCAGAGAGGGGGAGGAGAGAAATTGAAATTGTGTGTTTGTGTGTGTGTTTGTCTACACTCATACACCCCAGTATTTACAAATACTTATGGGTGGCCACTATTGCTGAGGCTGAACCCCATTTATTTTTGTGGTGTCCAATTAACAATTGCTATTAAATTACTATTACAAATGTGATACAGTGGTGCCCCGCAAGACGAATGCCTCGCAAGACGGAAAACTCGCTAGACGAAAGGGTTTTCCGTTTTATGAGCTGCTTCGCAAGACGAATTTCCCTATGGGCTTGCTTCGCAAGACGAAAACGTCTTGCAAGTTTGTTTCCTTTTTCTTAACACCGTTAATACAGTTGCGACTTGACTTCGAGGAGCAACTCATAGAACGCAGTGTACATAGTAGCCTTTTTTGAGGTTTTTAAAGACTTTGGTGATTTTTGAAGCTTTTCCAAAACTTCTTTTGCAGCCATTTGGTAAGTTAAGCTTTTAAAACTTTTTTGGGGGGTTTTCGATTTTGGGTTGGGGTGTTTGGAATTCAAGAACTTGGTGTTGGGGAGGGGTTTGCAAGAATCTGGAAGCTTGTGTGTTTTTTTTCTGCATTTTTATGATTTTCTGTGACCATTGGGCCACTCTGCTGTTTTTTTTTAAAAAATTATGGATTTGAATTTCTGTGTGCTGGGTGGCTGGGGGAACAGTTGGGGAGGGGTTTGCAAGAATCTGGAAGCTTGTGGGTTTTTTTCTGCATTTTTATGATTTTCTGTGACCATTGGGCCACTCTGCTTTTTTTTAAAAAAAATTCTGGGTTTGAATTTTGAAATGCTCTTTACAGTATGTGTGACTTTAAAGAGCACTTAATAAACTCTTGTTGTACCAAATTTGGCTTTGTTTGGACTTTTTTTGACCATAGGAACACATTAATTGATTTTCAATGCATTCCTATGGGATTTTGTGCTTCGCAAGACGAAAAATTCGCTAGACGAAAAAATTCGCAGAACGAATTAATTTCGTCTTGCGAGGCACCACTGTATTACAAATGTGTCACTGATGTGAACTGTGTATAGTGGTACCTCGGGTTAAGTGGTTAATTCCTTCTGGAGGTCTGTCCTTAACCTGAAATTGTTCTTAACCTGAAGCACCACTTTAGCTAATGGGGCCTCCTGCTGCTGCCGCGCCGCCAGAGCACAATTTCTGTTCTCATCCTGAAGCAAAGTTCTTAACCCGAGGTACTATTTCTGGGTTAGCCGAGTCTGTAACCTGAAGCGTATGTAACCTGAAGCGTATCCAATCCGAGGTACCACTGTATTAGTTCACGTGTTTTTTTTAAAAAAGATTACTGTAATTGGTAAAATGTGTGACTGAATTGTAAAATATATTAACGTCAACAATATACAAAAAGCATTTTTTGCTTTGTAATCTTAAAGGGGAAAAAGGTGACTAGACGTCTGTAACGTAGATTTAAGGGGCATCTGGTCAATAGAGCTGCTGACCACTGATGGTTCGTGGAAAGCAGTTTGGGAATGCCTGTTGTAGGCACTGCAACCACTGATGCAGCCTGGGCTTCAAATTATGTCCACACATGTACACTGAATACATTTCTCATCATATAAAGGTTGTCAATACTAAGAGACAAGCCCCATTCTCATCTCTTGACTGAAATCCAGTTCAAAACTACAGCAGTTGTTGTTTTGTAAAAAGCATCACAAAACAGAAATGCCCTGCTGGAACATTGTCCAGCGTGCCATTTCCACTAATAAGTCAACCAGATGTCATAGGAAGGATATAAAGGCAAAAGCCCTCTTCTGCTATTATGTCCCAAGAACTGGTATTCAGAGTCATACAGTCTCTGACCCTAGATTACCAGAATCAGGTGGAACAGGTATCATTTGCAAATGCATTTTGCCCTTTAAAGAACTGCTTTCTCCACAGAGGAGCCGCAAAAAAAATGGAGCTGGTCAAGGGAGCCAGGAACTCAAAAAGGTTGAAAACCTCTGGCTTAGTATTGAAAAAACTCCCAATGAGTGGCAAGAGGAAATGGGGGGGAGGGGGAGGGAAGAATGGGAAAGAAAGGTAAGCAGGACAACAATGGCCTCATTCTCTTCTGTCCACTTTGTAACCTGAGCTGGCTCTTCAGCACTACCAGCTTCCTTGATCTGTGTAAGAACAATGCAGCCCACAGCAAGCTTCTTCCAAGATGAAGTTACATGCAGTTCAAGGCTGCCATGAAAGAAAAGGTGCCCAGCAAGATCCCAAGAGAAACAGCATGCTCCAGGTCAACAGAAACTGATGCACGCCTAAGCAACTGTGAGCCACTTGTTCTGCCTTAGGAGCTCACTGCTCTCAAATGGTGTTCACATTACACTAGTTCAGTTTTGAAGAGGAGGAGAGAACATTAGCTGTAGTTCTCAAGTTTCAATCTTAGTAATAATTCATAGGCTCAGGTACTAATCAATCTTATTTGGTGCACCTTTGCAGCACTACGCTGAACCCAGACAGAAGCCAAGCTAAACTAGTATACACGCAAAGCTATTAAGGAATGTGCTGCAATTGTTCTGTACAACGCAACACCTTTGAGAGCTGTATGGTAGAAAAGCCGCCAAGAAAACAATTTTTTTAAATCTGCAAAGAACTTCCAACTGTCTGTTCTGTAATGCTCTGGTGTGTTTTTACATTTCTTAAATCAAATTTGTCAAATAGCAAGATCTTAATAGCTACACATATTAAACCATGGTGAGACAGATATAAAACATCTAAGGATGCACTGGTTGACCAAGGGTTAGGGGAGTAAATGTGTCCCTATTCTGTACTAAATGTGCCCCTGTGAAAATTTAAGAAGAACATACAAAGCAGGGTATCTAGCTAGTCCAGCGTCCTGTCAGAGAGGCCAACCACAAACTGGGCATGAAGGCGGTTGCCCTTTCTTACTTTTGCCCACCCCTCCTCTGGCAAACTGTATCCTGCACACCTGCCTCTAAACAAGGGGGTTCCATTTGTCTCCAGTACAGAAAGTGCTCTCTTCCTCCACTCATTTGTCAAATCGCCTTCTAAAGCCATCCCATCATGCTGTGGTAATAAATTCCATATGAATTGTGGGAAGTGTTTTCTATTGTCTTTCGTAACCAAACTCTACTGCCTATTAATTTGACAAGCTCCAATTCTTGTCTATAAAAGAGGCACCATCTCCAGTTAAAATAGCAGATGAATTTCCTAATTTCCCCTTGCCTGTGATGAAAAAAACCTAGCATGTTTCCACTGTCATTTTTCAGACTACAGTAGTTTCTCCTAGTTGCAGAGAAAAATGGATTTGAATACCTGAAACCCTCCTGAAATATACAGTGACTTTTTTGTCAATATCGGAGCTGCTACTCCAAGGCAGCTCAGGCCCACCTGTGCCTCCGCCTCCCCAGAGTCTTAGAATTACCTATCGACAACAGCTTTAACTCAAATGTTTTTACACAACAACAGGTAGTTTGAAATGCAACATTTCCCACTAGCTCTAAATTGATACAGGCCAAGTTATTTGTATCTTTCGCTTACAGATTTTCTGAAATTCCCAGAGAACTGAACAATGCACCTAGTTCAGCAGCAATATTGCCTTCAGAGCAACACTAACTTGGAAACAATGGATGAGCCATCCCTTCTCATCTCAGCGCAAAAGAAAAGCTGACCACCGTATAATAGTGTCCACTGTATCCCATACATCTTTCAAAATCCTAGAGAAGCACATTGCTCGGCACTAAGCACACAATGGTCTGGTTGAAATCTTTTATAAGGCACTGTTTTTAAAAAGCCTTGCATTTGCCTCAGTGTTCGAAACCAACCAGGCACCTTTGGCGACTCAGGAAAGCCCCCTTGGAACCAAGCGGAGATTTCCTGCTGCAAGGTTTCTGCGGCTGAGCATCTGGCATTCCCTCCCCAGAAAGCCTTTTTACATGCTGAAGAGACTCCATTGTGAACACAATTGGCTAAGTGTGTGTGTGACACATACATATATATATACACACCACCCTAGTATTTACAAATACTTATGGTGGACCACTATTGCTGAGGCTGAGCCCCATTTATGTTTGCGACGTCCAATTAAGAATTGCTCTTAAAAATGTGATATTAACAATGTGTCACTGATATGAATTGTGTTCAGGTGTTTCAAAAACATTGAAAGTGCTCCCACATCTGGGGGGGGGGGGGGGGAATGGCAACTAGCCATTCTATTTTTGCTCCTGTAACCCAGGTTCCAGGAGGCAAATAGCTTTTCTGTTCCAGTTTCTAACATTGGTTTGCTTACTTTTCTAGTCTTTAAATTATAGCTTGGTTTATTTTGACTTTTTTACTTGTATTTCTTTAATTCTACTTTTCCCTTGTATACAAAATCACCTCTATGATCTAAAAACAGCTGTGGCACAAATGTTTCCGTCTGCAACTATATTTCTGCTGCTGCAAACTACTGTACCCTAATCTTATCTGGGACGTTTGATGAAGAAGGATCATTGCCCAGTGGCAGGGCACCCAATTTTCATGCAGAGCGTCCCAGATTCAATCCCTGGCATCTCCAGGTAAGGCCAGGAGAGAGAGAGAGAGAGAGAGAGAGAGAGAGAGAGAGAGAGGGAGTATATATTCGTACAAATAGCACAATATTTTTTTCCTTTGAACTGGAAAATTTTCTGATGTCCTAACTAGAGTGTGATCTAACGTAGCATGATTATTTTACTTTTATTTGGTAAACAAAACTAAAAACTTTGAAACTGCCTAATGTTGTATTTTTTTATTGGCATCTGTTCATACTGCCATACCAAAACAAGTAGAAGAAAATCAGGAAAAACTTACTGAGACCTGCCAAAGAAACATGTCACATAACACTGAAAGGACTAGAAGTGGGTAACAACTGAACTGTAGAAGTACTATTTATAGCAATGTTATTTTTGCTTATTAATATAGTATTACCGCATTCCAGAGCCTTTTTTTCAAACAGCTGGCATAATGAATCTGACATTACAGTAATTTGAACTCCAGCCCACTGGCGCTTGAAGGTTATACTGTACATGCCATCATGTTCTTCAATTGTATTCCCTTAAGTTAGGTTATGCTGATCTCATGTCTTCCTTCCCATCTCTCCATCTTCTAGAGGTATTTTTTTCCTAAACTGCTGTTCTACTAATCTGCACACATCACCTTAACATTGACAACAGCCCCTCCCCCCCCAAAAAAGTCTGAGCTCAGCTGGATATAAATTTAAATGAGGGGGAATAAAAATTTGGCACAAACCATTTATGTAAACAGAACACAGGGCCAGTCTTGAAAATTGTGCACACTTTGTGCCCGACCTAATCCTAAATGCCACCCCTGCCCATTGTCCTAGTTTGGGGCAGACCCATTCCCACACTCTCCTGCACTCGCCAAGAAGAGCGTCGGGCTGTATCTTCCCTTCTCCCACTTATGGCGAAGGATGAAGTGGGGACCTCAGCCGGGTCCACACAAGCCTCTTCCTCCGGCCCCCGGCTGACGAGGCCCGCCTGCTGAGGCGGCCTTGGATTTTTCCCTAACCCAACCACTCTTCCAAGGAGCGAAAGCGGTGGGAAGAGAATTTGAGGCCCAGCGAATCCCTCCCAGCCCCGGAGGGCAGGACGCGGCGGAGGGAAGGGGCTGTCCCAGGCGGCTCTTTCAGGGCCCGCCTTTCCCGGCCCGCTCTTCCCAACCGGAGAGCCCCGAGGCGGGGCGCCCCCCCCCCGGTCAGCGGTCGCCCCTGGCGGGATGAGGCGCCTCCGTCTCCCGCGACCGGAGTCCGGGCGAGGAAGAGCCGCGTCCCCCGGGGATCCCTCGCCATTCAGGCCTGGGCGGGTCTGCCCCGCGTGTGCAGCGTCCACACGTGTAGTTTATATGCGTGTCTGAGCAGGGCGGGGAGCGGGCGGGGAGCGGGCGGGGAGCGGGCGGGGCCCTCCCCCCTCGCGCGGCGCCTCACCCAGAAGATGAGGTTGAGGAAGACGAGGACGGTCTTGGAGGACGTGATCCCGCACTGCCCCATGGCCGGCGCCTTCGCCTCCTCCTCCTCCGCCGCCGCCGCCGCCTCTTCTTCCTCGGCGCTCCCGACTGGGCTCCCTCCGCCGCCCTGCGCCACGTGGCTCCGCCCCTTTGTGACGCCATGGCGGCGGCGAGGAGGGCGAGGCTCGCCGAGGCTTAAGATGGCGCCGCCCGCGTCACGTGATGCCGGAGGACGCGCTCAGCGGCGGAAGGGCCTCTAAGATGGCCGCCGGCCTGCAGGGCGTCTGCGCACGCGCGTCCCGGCCGGAGCCGCCCGAGGAAGGCCTTCGCTGGCCTGATCCTGTCTCGCCCCGGCCTCCCCGCCGGGCAGAAGCATCTCTGGCCGCCTTCCGCCTGCGTTGTCTTCCCCGAGGGGTCGCCCTGCACCCCCTGGATCCTCGGTGGTGGCGCCCGCCCTGGGGAGCGTCAAGGAAAGAAACAACTAGCTGACGTTTAGAGGCATCTGAAGGCAGCCCTCTTGAGGGAAGGTTTTAAGGACGGATGTTTTATTGGGTTTTTAATATTCTGTTGGGAGCCGCCCAGAGGGGCTGGGAAACCCAGCCAGATGGGCGGGGCATAAATAAATAGTATTATTATTATTACTACTATTATTACGGGCAACGTCCTGACACTTGCAGCCCAGCTATTGATTGACAGGTCAAGTTCAATTACATGGGACCTGTGGAAGTTTCCATGGGAAAGTGTTTTGCTTTCGGGTGTTTTTTTTAGGCCTTTATGGAATGCCTCCAAAGTCATACCGAACTCATTCTCTCATTCTCTTCCTGATGTGGCAAAAAACCGACAAAAGGCACACACTGTCTAGTCACAGGAGGGAGGTCTGCTTAGGGTTGGGGAAGCCCCTAGGTGTACAGAATAACAAAAAAGCTTTAGGCAAGATGCTGAGGCCACAGGAGCTGCAGGGGAGAAAATGGTATTTCTGTGCAATGGAGTATCCTGGAAAAGGGTATGACTGGCTGGCTGCCCTATACAGGAGTGGTCCATACCGCAACATTTTGATGTAGGTAGGCACCACTTGTATTTCCTGAACACACTACCAATTTGTGCCTAAAGCAAGGGTGAAATCGTAATGTCTGCAACTAATGCATGTAGTTTGTCATGAGCCTTTTTGCTCATTGTCTACCACGGGTCAGCAAACTTTTTCAGCAGGTGGCCGGTCCACTGTCCATCAGACCTTGTGGGGGTCTGGACTATATTTGGGGGGGGGGGAATGAACGAATTCCTATGCCTCACAAATAACCCAGAAATGCATTTTAAATAAAAGCACACATTCTACTCATAAAAACACACTAATTCCCGGACCATCCGCGGGCTGGATTTAGAAGGCGATTGGGCCGGATCCGGCCCCCGGGCCTTAGTTTGCCTACCCATGGTCTAGCATCTCTGAGCCCCAAGAGTATCCCCAACCCACTTTTGGATTAACTGACCTGGTGGGGTTTACCATCTTAGAACTTCTTATCCCATCAACTCACTAGCCCATTAATCTAAACTAGCCCCAAATGAACAGGGCTAGAAATACCTAAAAATTTCCCCATCTCAATCAAGTTTGCTGTTTCTGGTTAGCTTTGTCCCAGATTATCTTGGGCAGACTAAATATAGGCACAGTCAGGAACTGATTTGGTCTTTCTGCTGCTCTGCCTCATTTTTCTTGGCTTAGAAGGGTTCAAACTCGTACGGTGGTTCACCACAAAAACAAGGTCGATTAAAAAGGGGAACAGCAGGATGATAAATAGTGCTTGTGAAGTTCATTTTAAAAAGGAAGTTGTTCAAGTTTCTCCGGCCCATAAAGGAACTAACTCCAGTTTTTTCTTTTTACAAAACTAGCTAGTTCAGCTGGGGTTCATCCTTAGCCATCCCTCCCCCCCCCCCCGGGTTCAGAATGTTATAAGCTGTTGTGCCAAAGTACAGGATCCAAGTGTTATTCAGGGCCACACAAGTAATGCAGTGTAAGATGTCTGACAGAGAGTGACAATTTCCCCATAATTGTATTCTACTAAAAAAAAGTTTTGCCCTCCTTAATTTGTGCTAGCCCCACAGCTGTTAAAGGTGTAAGGCATCACATCCTTTCTTGTACCTGTTTTCACTGCAAGCTGCTTCTGTTGGAAGAGAGTCAGTCTCTTCAGCAAGGAAGATAAAGGAAATGCCTCAGATTCCCTCCGATTGCTTAGCAATAGTGATTAAATGACTGAGCAGCCTCAGCAACAGCAGTGTCTCTGTATCTGCTTAATAAGACTTGGAATGCTGTCTTCATATTTTGCTTTCTAATTTTCTTTATAGGTGTCCAACTGACATTAAAAAAGAAAGAAGATGAAACACGAAAGTGCAGGAATGAACGTGAAGATGAAATCATTCAAAGTTCTACCCCAAAATGAACTTAATTCACCTTCAGTTTACCTGGCAACTCTGGGAACTACTCTCAGAAGTAGTTCAAGAGTTTTGAACTGGTTCAGTTAGGTGCCACAATGGAGCAGGCTCTCTGATTCTTGGGGATCGCAATGTGTCCATTCTGTTATAAGCTGATGACCTAGTTTTGTTTTCTGTGAACAAAATTGGACTTTGCAGGTGCCAATAATATCAGTAGCCTGCTCCTGAGTAACTTGGAGCAGAGTTTTCAGGGAGGAGGTCCCTGTTTTGTGGAACAGCAGTATTCCTGTTGAGATACGGTGGTCAGGCACACTCTGTACTTACTGGAAACTGGACCATGACGCCAGCCAAGAACACGCATCCATTATCACAGCCTGTTATTCTATTTCATCCCCTCAAATCAAGGACAACAATTCAGGGCTTCACTACCTTGAGATGCTGGCTTTTCTGCAATTACGTTGAGCCCTTGTTGAACTTAGGTTTCAACAGATGCCCTCAGCATACTTGGTTGGAATAGCACACATGGAATGGCATTTTTGGATGTAATCAGGTTGCAGATGCACTGCTTGTAGATTTGCCCTTTACATATGGTGTCCAGAGAAATTTTTAAATTCTCTATTGGTTCTCAAATTGATCCTCCCAGGAAGTGATAGTTGAATTCTTAGCCAATAAATACACATCTGGTAGCCATATTTGCCCTGGCACCTAAGAAGCTTCATTCCAGTTATGTTAATGCTTTGTAATTTTCAATTTTTATGCTGTAAATGTGTGATTTTAGAGGAATGTTTTGCTTTTGATCCTCTTTGTTCATTGTGAAGGACTTTGGTGATATACAATAAATTGAAGTGAATGATATTGTTACCTGTGAAATATTGCTCTGCGCAGCTTTCTGTGAAATATATAATGTGTTTTTGGATGCTTTCAGAAATGCTTCCTTGTTGGGAAATAATCGTTTGACTATTTTAGGATGCAATGGTTTGTAAACAGATAAAGAACGATGCTAGGAAAGTTACACAACAGAGGCTTGTGTGGCTGTTTCTTGCCTGTGGATTTGAAGACTGATTCATTGAATAGCTGCCTCGTGACCTACTTTTCTAAGAGAGCCTGCAAATACTGAGCCAAGGAATTGCGACTCTGGTGCCTGCCAGGAACATTATTCACAGGATCAAAATGGAATTTTGGACTGGTGACTCAGGGCTTCAGTAGGAAGCATGGGAGCCAACTGCTAGGGGCGGAGGTCCCTCCCCCCCCCCAATAAAATATTGGAGGGGGCCAGCATCCCACCCCCACGTTGATGGGCATTGCCATTAAAATGGTGTGGGTGGGTGCTGCCATGTGATCAATTATGTGGGCTGGAGCTCACCTGCCCCCCCCCCATTTTAGTCAAGGTGGAACCCCTGGTTGGAAGGGGTTACAGCCGAGGTTTGCTACTATTTGTGTAACTGGAGAAGTACATTTCTTTTGAGAGTTCCTCATCTTGTTTTATATTGTGTCTGGTTAGTGAGCCAGGATTTGGGGATAGCCCATTCACTTACAGCCCTGGGATGTTGGGCTCTCATGAGCATGGCCAGTGGTCAGGGATGGCGTGTGAGAATGCATTTCCTTAATGTGTCTGATGCTAAATGAATCTTCGCTCCAGTGAAGAACAAACTATGCTTTTCTCCCCTAAAAAAAGCTATTGGTTTGGTCATGCACTGTCTTAATCAATTGATTGAAACTCCTTTGATTAACTGACATTTTAAAAATCAGATGGCAGTCCTAGTAATAAGTAAAACTTGAGTAGCTCATTTGGGAACAAACGTGAAGTAAATAGCAGTAATTTCTTAAATTTCTCTCTCTGATTTCCTGCATCACCAGTGATTTTTGACCAGATGTAATTTACATTCCTTTCCAGCTTTCTGATTTTATTTATTTAAAGTATTTTTACCCTAATCTTCAGCCAAAAAAGAGGCTCCCAGAGCAGCTTACAAAGATCAGTAAAAAGGTAGGCCGTGTCTCAGGCTTACAATCCAGAAGACACCCCAGAGAAGAAATCCGGAAGGGGATAAAAGCAAACTCAAGCATCCGTTGTAAGTGGTCTTTCTGTCACACGACAAAACTGCACAAGTTCTACAGTGTTTTGCTTCCTTGGAAATAAAAAATGTGTAGCAGCCGTCTTTGTATCCAAAGGTCAAAAGTGCCCATTTAATTGGGCAACTTTGCAACAGGACTTGCAAGCCCAGACTCACATTCCAAATTCCTAAATTCAGGATTCAGGCATTACTTTCAAGTAAATGGTATTCCACAAATTTGATCCTAGCCGCAGGCTATGAGAAAACAAGGCCATCTGTATGTTGTGATGCGCAGATCCAGACACAACAGGACAAAAAGGAGCATCGTACTCCTGGAATCTGTTTCTGAGTCATTTTCAGTGAGAGGCACTGACTAAATACTTCTTGACACCTGGTGACCCAGGTGATCCCCTGGTGCACTGGAGGTCTGTTCTTAACCTGAAACTGTTCTTAACCTGAAGCACCACTTTAGCTAATGGGGCCTCCCACTGCTGCCACGCCACGATTTCTGTTCTCATCCTGAAGCAAAGTTCTTAACCCGAGGTACTATTTCTGGGTTAGCGGAGTCTGTAACCTGAAGCGTATGTAACCTGAAGTGTATGTAACCCGAGGTACCACTGTACTACCAGAAAAATGCCCATGAACTCTCCTCCTCCTTATCTCTGTACATTAATTTTGCACCACCCTGTGTCCCACAGTCCCCAGGATGCACATAAAATAAGTACATCCTTGTGTTGCCCCAAAGCACCACACATCACATACTCCCCAGGGAAAGCTCCCCCCCTTGTTTGCCTGGTTCTAACGGAGGCATGTTCCCCAATCTTCCTTCATCCTTCATGCTAGCATGTTAAAACAAGGAAAACGTATTTCCCTATGAAACAGTGTATAAAATTGTTTATAAATGTATATGATTCTTGCTTTTGAAACTTGTTGGTTGTTATAAGAATTTTAAGGTCATACACATAAAAAATATGTTCATAACTGTATATATAAACCACATGTCTGAAACCCCTCAGATTAGGTCCTGAACAAATTGACCTAAAAAATTTCTCTGCGGGGTCAAAGTGGAAACCTCCCCATTGTCTCTTTCCTCACAAATCCTCTCTTAAGGGCACATTCAAGATATAAAGAGGGTGTAAGCCTGTGACCTGTGACCTAGATTCAGGAATTAAGTAGTTATAATAACCAAAGAGCAGCCAAAACCCAGATAATGCAATCAGGTAACTTGCCAGACAGGAGATAAACAACGCATTCAGATTTCTGTTGTAGACCGCCTTTTCTGTGATGTATGTATGATGTTTCTGGGGGTGGTCTTGGACTCCAGGGCGGGCAATGTAAAATGTCTATATAAGGGCTGGCATGCATGGATCGGGGTCCTCCTTGTCTCTCCTGCATGTGAAGGGGGCACCCTGTTGCAACAGTTAATAAAGATCAGGCTTACTAGCTGCTTTGCTTCTCAGTATTCTCTGGTTGGTCTCTGTTATTTTCTCCTACCGATAGAGAACCTACAAAAGGACTCTATATGGGCTCTTGGGTACCCCTTAAGGGAAAAGGAGCAGTTTTTTATCTTATATCATTGGTCATGTGTGCCTCTTTGCGCTGTTCACCCCCCACAATCCCCCTTTCCTGAGATCATGGAGGCTGCTTCCTGACAGAGTTTCCCCAGGTGTGTCGCCTGAAAGGATCTCAAGGTTCTTCCAGATGTTCTGATTCCCGTTTCAATGAATTCCTAGGAGAACCTATTCCCAGCTCTGCCTAACCTCTGTTTGGAACTATGTAAATTTTACTAATCCTCAGGAATGTGACACCTTGATCTGCGCCTGAGCCACTATACTCCCACCTTATGTGTGATGTATTTCTGACGCTCTACCCTTGCGCCACTGACGTTTGCAAAGGGGATGTCCACGCCAAAATGCTAACCTTTAAAAGTTGTGACCAACTTTGTTCTTGGTGCCTGCCTCCTATCATATGGTTACCAGATTTTTTTCAATGAATCCAGGTACACTTTGAAGCTGAGTAGCAACGGGGAGTTCAGTAGTGGGGATGGTGAGGCAAAAGACCCTGCCCTCTCAGACATAAGTGGTGCCATAGCTCAGCAGTACAGCACATATTTTCATGCAGAAAGTCCCAAGTTCAATCTTAGATCCTCTACTTAAATTAAAAATATCTCAGATAGCCCAAGCTGTGCGGTGTTATTTTTGGTAAATATTTTTTATCAATTTTCAATTATTAAAATCTAATAACAGCCACATTTTATCAATATCATATTACCATTCCCATCCAAATATAGATCAATTATACAGCCAATTATAAATTTTGAGTGACTTCCTGTGTGCTGGGTTTTGGGATGCAAAGTTCTTATTTTCCCCTGCTTCCAAAATCTTAGTTAATCCAGTTGCATTAAGTCCTGATCTTAGTCCTTTATCCATAGCTACAGAGTTCTTGACTTCCATTCGTGTTGAGATATTAAAAAAAAGATTTTTTCCCTGCCAGGAGAGTTCTGTATCCTGTAAATTCTCTGTGTGAGATGTTTATTTTCCCATTTGCTTCTTCATTGTTCTAATCATGTCCTGCAGCAGCATCTCTTCTTCCGCTTTTCCAATCTTTCTCTTCTTCTGCTGAAATTCAAGCTGCATCATTACGCCATCTTTGTTGTTTGTGTCTGAGTAAGGGAGTAATCTGGTTTCCCGCCGTAGCTCTGGGCGAAATTCCAGTTCTCCTTCCAATTCTTAGATCTCTTAACAATCTGGCGCCGCGCCAGCTCCGAATTGCCGTCCAGTGGAAGTTAGATGCTTTAAATCATTTCAGTGTTCTCACACAGTTCTATTTTTATATTAGTACATAAATATAATTCCGTTCTCTTTTTTTCTTCTTGCTTTTTATCAATTTGTTATCGTTCAGAGGGAGGTTTGCCAAATCATTTATGTAGCAAATATAGTATATGTAAAAAAGGGTAAAAACTCCCCTCCTCCCTCACGTACTGTATTTTTCAGTGAAGGAAATCGTTCCAGTTCGAAATGTTGCAACCCAGTAATGGGATTCACTTGCCAGTTTATAATCTTGTCCCCTTCATTCTGCACCTGTCTGTAAATTAGAGCCAATTTCATCCTAATAAACAGAAGCACCTCTGCTCTTCACGGCTGCGTGGGGGGGGGGGTTACCGATATGCGAAGCGCTTTTACACTCAGCTTCTACTGCCTCTTGGGTTCCATACCAGAGCGAGAGCCACTTATCAAGAGAATCTACAAGTGAAGCTCACTCCCCCCAGGCCCTGGGGGAGCTTGCAAGGACAATTACTCCCAAATCATCCTTGCTTTCTTCTGCAAATGATCTCCGTTAGCATGGGAGCTACATCCATTAAGGAAGTAAGCACCAGAAGTGCCCAAGCTGTGTTTTTAGCAGTGTTCCCCAGTGTGGGGCTGGAAGGAAAAGTCAGAAAATGAATAGAAACACGTTGCTCTGGGGAAGCTTTTGGGTCCCATTTTGTGGATGGCAACTTGCAGCGATCTTTGTTATTTGCAACAGCCTGGCTGGGTCTGCCCTCTGGCACCAGGCACACCTTTGTGGCAGCCATCCTCAGGAACACCCAGAACAATCCAAATTCAGTCCCGTAGAGCTACTGTGAGCACGTGTCTCTGGAAGTTCACATGCACACACACTTAACACTGCCTCAAACAGGTGACTGGGGAGAATTAGCTGGAAGTTGATCTGCTGGCACACCAGGAGGGGACACAACAGAAACCTTGAGGATCACAAACTATTATATCTGGGGTTGAATGTGTTGTTGTGGTTGTTTTAAACTCTGGAAAAATCCACTGCCACACCTCTAATAATGGATTGATGCAAGAAAATTTGGCTCAGTATGATAATGGCCAAGATGGTTAAACTATTAAACTGACTCCCCCAAGAGGGAGGGGTGGCCACCAACCTGGATGGCTTTAAAAGAGATTTACACAAATTCATGGTGGCGGAAGAGGCTATCAGTGGCTACTAGCCATGAGGACTGACGCGGGTGGCGCTGTGGTCTAAACCACTGAGCCTCTTGGGCTTGCCAATCAGAAGGTCGGCGGTTCGAATCCCCACAATGGAGTGAGCTCCCATTGCTCTGTTCCAGCTCCTGCCAATCCAGCAGTTCGAAAGCACACCAGCACGAGTAGATAAATAGGTACCACTGCGGTGGGAAAGTAAACGGCATTTCCATGTGCTCTGGCTTCCATCACAGTGTTCTGTTGCATCAGAAGCGGTTTAGTTCTGCTGGCCACATGACCTGGAAAGCTGTCTGTGGACAAACGCCGGTTCCCTCGGCCTGAAAAGCGAGATGAGCACTGCAACCCCATCGTTGCCTTTGACTGGACTGAACCGTCCAGGGGTTCTTTACCTTTACCTTGCCTCCACAGTTGGAGGCAGCAATGCTTTGGGATACCAGTTGCAGGAGGGAAGAGTGTTGCTTTTATACTCAAATCCAGGCTCTGGATCCAAAATGGACAAAAGAGCACAGTGGCTTCTTTTATGATACATTGAGGAATAGTTGTTGGGTGCTGGAACAATAACCTTTTCACAGGGGACACTGCCCAGATATTATGCCCAAACAGGAAATATCTCGCAGTGTTGGGGCGTTGTGGTCATATGTGCCAGCAGCCCTGACTCCTCTGAACTTTATGTTTCCACTCCCAGCAAGGAGATTGAAAGGGGGTTATTTCATTATTTTGTATTTATTAATTTTGTATACCACCCTTCATCCAAAGATCTCAGGGCAGTTCATAGCATATCTACTTTGTGCTTGTTTGAAGGTCTCTGTGCAATTGGTGACCCTGACAAAGCAACACTACAGACCTGTGATTCTAAGGCAATTGGTGCTGCCAAGATGCCAGGAACTGATGAGGCTTACACCAGGTGCCATGTTCCAGTTGCGCCTTCCAGTTGAGGAGCAACGGAGCTCTGGCATGACCCTGTCTCTTTTGCTTGCTCTTTGATCCTGCCTCCCAGTTTGTCTGTGGTCCTGATTTGCTTCTCAGTCCTCTTTTGGCAGCTTTGCTCCACGACTCCTGGCTTCCCAGTTCACATCAGACCACTGCCCCAAATCTCACCCAGACACAATGCAACAACAGTCTCCCTCCTGGGATGAAGGATGGGAGGGGGGAGTGGGGGAAGAGTGGGGTTCTGGCAGGACTGCGATGGAGGGGAGAGTTTGGCTCTCTCTCTGCATGCCATAGTCCTGGTTCTGCCCCCTCTCAGCTCCTATTGTGAAAGGAAAATGCTCAAGTGAAATGCACGGATGCCTTCAATGCCCACATCTGTCTTGGCCCTAAGGTGCAGACAGGAAAGAAATAAAATGCAGAGGGGGTGGGGGGGTGGGCTCAACTTCTCTCTGCCCTTGCCTAGGATCAGGTTGAAAAAAACTGACCTACAATTTCCCTCTCCCTATTGCCACTCTGATTTGCCCAATAATGGATTTTGCTTTTGCTTTCCCAAAGTCATCTGAGCAGAGGAGGATTTGTGTTCTAGGAAGATACAATTTCCCCTCGCCTGCTTTGTTCTTGCAGCATCCATCAGATCAGAAATAAATGAATGAAGACTGTTCCCCCTGCTGGGAGAATTCTCTCTTGCTGGAGAGGGGATGAGGCATCAAGTTAGAGCAGCAAAGGAGAAAATCAGGTCATACTGTGCTGCAGTGCCAAGATTTCCCTCTTGCTTTGCTTACTGCTTTTTAAGGGCACTTGACTGAATTTGAAATGTCCCAAAGGGAATAATCCACTCTCTGCACTTTGCTGAATTATTCTTCAAGCACAAAGCAATATTTTTAAATGCAATTTTTATGCATGTTGGGAAGCAGCCAGATAGCTATAAGGAAAGAAGGGAGGGTGCGAGGAACCAATCTGCCTTGTTATGTAATTAACATCTATCACAAAGAGGAAACACACAAAACAGCCAAACAGGCCAGCCTGCCAAGCGCTCAAACAACCCAAACCCCTTAAATTTGGGCCTGCAAATTAATGAGGGTTTTTGCTTTTAAAGGAGCAGGTTCTATCCTACATGGTTAAAACAAAACGAATGAAACCAAATCAGAATTTCCAAGTGAATGAGAAAGGGCTCTTCTCCAGCCATTCTAGCTATATATCACCTCCCTGTCCAAAGGCAGTGTATCTCTGAATGCCAGTTGCTAGAGAGGGCAATATTTATTTATTTATTGTATTTATAAACTGCCCTGTACCCAGAGTAATGGTTCCGGAAACAGGATGGAGGAGCTCAGCTGATCTGACGTGGCTAATGGCCAGGAAAAAATGGGAAGTGTAGTCCAGCCATGTCTAACTCCAAAATTTGGGACCCTCTGCAAACCTGTGTCAAAGTTTTGCAGGTTTTTTGCAGCAGTTTTGCAGCAACCCCCCTCCGTGTTTTGCAGTGCCCCACAAACCGAGTAATTGATACATCAACTCAGGGTTAGTGCTTAACATTAACTACAAACCCAAACATTTAGTATCCCCACTAAACCGATGCCAAATTGTTGCAGTCATTTTGCAGCATTTGGCAGTGAAAACCCCACATTTTGAAGCACCCTACCAACTGAGCAATCCTACTCAAACCTGAGGCAGTGGCGTAGCGTGGGTTGTCAGCACCCGGGGCAAGGCAAGTAATTTGTGCCCCCTAACCCGTGGATTTGCGCCCCCTAACCCGTGGATTTGCCCTAACCCCCAGATGTTGCGCCCGGTGCGGCCGGCCCCCCCTGCACCCCCCACGCTACGCCACTGACCTGAGGTGATAGCTATCATCCCCAAAATCCAACGTTGTCTGCTTCACTCCAAACCAGTGCCAAAGTGCGGCAACAGTTTAGCAGCATTTTGCAGGGCCCCACCAACTGGGCAACTGCTGCCCAAACTGGGGTCATAGTTATCACCCCCAAACCCAAAGTTTTGCAGTGAAAATACTAACGTAGGTTTGAGTAGCAATTGCTCAGTTGCTGGGACATTGCAAAATGTGGGTTTTTTATTTTTATTTTTGCTGCAAAACACTGCTAAATTGTTGCCACACTTTGGCACTGGTTTGGAGTGAAGCAGACAACGTTGGGTTCATAGTTAATTTAACTTCCATGGAGCATAATGTGGGCTGCAGCTGGACTTGGTGGACCCTTAGTCTGATCTCAGAGGGCTTGTCTTTCAGCTGCTCTTTGGGTGGGTTTTACAAAGGGGAGCCTGGCATGTTGCAACACGCAGCCTTCTGTGCACCATGCTCTTATCATCATTACAAGATCCCTGCTCAGTCGTCTTTTATCACAATGGCACGTGATTTGGCACTTGTTTTATCCATCCTTTAGGGACTTTCCATTTCACATGCAGAATAATGATTTTATTTTATTATTTTCAAGAAGCTTCTGATTTCCTTTTAAGTTCCCAGTAACAGTGCCAGCCTATATCTGGGATATGGGTTGCTTTGTTAAAGATACTGTGTCTGATTTAATTAATTCATGCAACAATTTGATCTCCAATTTATTTCAATCCAAGCCTCAGGAATCAAATGATTCATAGTGAAAAGGAATCATATGGTGGCCAGACTTAATTTTCTGACTTCTTTGAGCAGGTATTATTGGATAATCTGATTACAGGCAACAGGAAGTTGACATTTAATTAAGGGGCATAGCCTTATTCAAAGGATGTGGGGAGGGGGAACACTCTGAGCTTAGCAAAGGTGCAAAGCATCCCAGGAAGAGCCTGGGGCTTGTGGTGCCATCAGGACAGGACTTCGGGGCAGAGACCCCGGGCCCCACCCAGCGGAGTGAGCCTGAAGGGTCTCCAGTGCAACCTGGTCTGCTTGTCACATTTCAAAATTTCTAATGATGGGGTCTTCATCCCCTCTGGGGCCTGGAGGCAGATTTGGGAATCTAATAAACTGCCGTGGGTACTACACAAAACAAGCATTTCAAAGAAGAAAATGCACACCCTCCAAAGCAACAGGCAAACCAGCTATTCCCTCATACAAAAAAGCAGGCAATGCCCCCACCGCACCCCCTCAATTATTATTATGTTAAATCAACTGGGAGGGGCAGAAGGCCTTGGCTGGTGCCAAAAGTGCTGTCTGAGGGCACCCTGCCCACAGACACTGTCTTGGGAACCCCAGATGGAAATATTGACAGCTGATGTTTGGGGCAGGCTTATTTATTTATTTAGTTGCATTCACCCCCCACTTTTGTCTCCAGAGAGCTCCAGGTGGCACCCATGGCTCTCTCCCTCCTCATTTAACCCCAACAACCCTGTGAGGTAGGTGAGGCTGAGGGGCAGTGGCTGGCCCAAGCTCACCCAAAGAGCTTCAAGGCTGAGTGGGGATTTGAACCCTGGTCTGACACTCTATCCACTACACCCCACTGGCTCTGCCAGGGAGATGCTGGTGAAATAGAACCCCGCAGGGAGCAGGATTGGCTCCTCACTCGTCTGCTGGAGGTGCTGGCAGCTGGACCCTGGGACTTCTGCAAGAGACACAGATGCTCTGCTGACCTCCTGCCTGACTTGAAGGATGCTAGCTGAGAAGAACAGAGGAACTACACTTTGCCATTACAAAAAATGGAAAGGGCTCTGCACCTACCCTGGAATCCGTAATATCCTGCCTCTGATCCATCCAAATGATGACCTGTCGTGTTGCTGGTCTGCCCCTCCCAGGACGACTTCAAGTCTGAGATGATTCCAACTCTACAATTCTGTGATTCTATGAATGGTGGAAGAAAAAAATAGCAGACAAAATCCCTCTACTGCTTGAGGAAAAGAACAAGCTGAAAGCCTTGGTGCTTAGAGATTCTCTTACCATGAAGCAGTGCATTCATTTTGTTAGAACTAATAAGGTCAGGCTCCCTCCTTCCATTGTTATTTATCCTCATGCAAAGATCCTGTCTTTTCTCAAAGTGTCCTCTAGATGGCAAGCTAATGATGCATTTGGAATGGAAGGTGATGATGTATTTATTTTTTTGGAAAAAAATACCCACAATGGGTACAATGCAAAACAGTTGGAGCCTGCAATCAGCTTAAGCCTGTCTATGTTTGTGTCGGATTGTGGCCACGAGGACCTTCATCCTCTATAATGTGGAGAAAATGGATAGCATGTTCTCTCCCCCTCTCTCTTAATGCTAGAATTTGGGGCCACACATTCAAGTATCTGGTCAGCTGCAAGAGAGGATGCTGGACTCAATGGTTGCCACTTGCCTGATCAAGCTGGGCTCTTCTTGAGCTCCTTTCCAGAAAGGCAGGATAGAACTGTCATAACCTAAGCAGGAAATGTATATCTCAATTGCTGTGGACCACATTTCCTAAACAAAGCCTCTCTGTGCGGTGGCAGTATACCACTCCAAGCTGGTTCATGAGGCCAGCAGCATGGAAGGGGGGCTGTCTTCTTGTCTTGCCTGTGGCTGGCTCCCTACCAGAAAGAGGCTGCTGGACTACATGGACCTTTGGTCTCATCCAGCAAGGCTGCTCTTCAGGCCAGATGCACACAGATGCCTGGAACGCTGTCAGTTCCTAGAGAAATAGCACACCAGACCACGTCACAGATCAAATACCGTATTTTTTGCTCTATAAGACTCACTTTTTCCCTCCTAAAAAGTAAGGGGAAATGTGTGTGCGTCTTATGGAGCGAATGCAGGCTGCGCAGCTATCCCAGAAGCCAGAACAGCAAGAGGGATTGCTGCTTTCACTGCGCAGCCGTCCCTCTTGCTGTTCTGGCTTCTGAGATTCAGAATATTTTTTTTCTTCTTCTCCTCCTCCAAAAACTAGGTGCGTCTTATGGTCTGGTGCGTCTTACAGAGCGAAAAATACGGTAAGTGTTGGTAGTCCATTTTTGGTCCTGTCATTAGTCAAAAAACATATGTTGCCTTCATTGAGAACTGACACACCTCTTGCTCCATGAGTGGGGTTTTCCTCCCCTTGTGCGTGTAATTGAGTAAGCATCACTTCTAAAGAACCAGACCACCGTGGATCAAAAGTGGGCACAACCTATTTATGTCAGGAGGAAAAGAGATGTTGTTCTGTCTCGGGAACAGGAGATCCTGCACCCTTTCTTTTGATCTGCTTGGCTAGTTTCTCATTCTGCCCCTCTCATCACTTTTCAGTGCTGTTTTATAGTTTAGAGGCGCCAGCGACATCATCCGGAAGCAAAGGACTCAAATTTGGTGCGTTAGAATTTGGATGAGGACATGCATCTTCCACAACTCGTGTTCTAAAGCAAAATAGCATTTGGGCTTCTGCCAGCTAAGCTATCAGGTGGCTATTGCAACATCTTGTGGTACTGAGTTCCACATGCATGCGTGCATGTAGAATGCGTGCTCCGTAACCCTGGGAGACTCTCAGAGCAACTGACAAAAAATATTCTCATGAGAAGGGGGGCGGGGCGCGCTTCTCTTGCACTTGATCCAAAAGCTGCAGTGAGTACAGAATGCTGTGGCACACTTGCATAGAACACCTGTGCCCAGAGTACCAGTTGCTGGAAGCCACAGGAGGAGGAGTGCGCTCCTGAGCTCAAACCCTGCTTGCAGGTTTCCCAACGATGTTTGTGATGCATGTGCAGGCTCCAGGGAAGGCATGTCTAATGTTGGGAGGGGCGTGTGCCCTTTTTCAATACAGGAGCAGAAAATACCTGAACAGAGCTAAACTGGCTTCTCCCTCTATGAAACTGGTGCCTCTCCTGTGAGTAACAAAGCTCGAGCGTTTGCCTGTTATTTCTCCTGCATGGAATGCTCTGAGCATCACTGCCAGGCTGCATGATCCCACGCAGCAGCCCCCTGCATGGTGCCTGACAGTTTATTTTCTTAGCGTCATAGAATGATATAATTGTAGATTTGAAAGGGACTCCAAGGGTCGTCTAGTCCATCCCCGCAATGCAGGAATCTCAACTAAAACATTCATTTCCCCCAGGATGACAAGGAACCATTAATGAGTACTCTTCGATCAGTCAACCAGCTACAAAGCCGCTTAACAGCTACCTTGTTCAACCCCAATTTCATCAAGTTACCTCATTTCCTATTTTATCTATGTTAACTGCCTTGAGTCCTAGAATGGGAAAATAGTGGGATATTAATAAATTTATAAGTAAGTAAGTAAGTAAGTAAGTATAATAATAATAATAATAATAATAATAATAATGCTTTTGTATGGTAGAAGTCATGAAGTGAGACTCGCACTATCCCCCTGGACAGCAACCAAGAAATGCTGGACTCCTTCCCTACCCTAAGTGCCTCCACTAGCAAGTATTTCTCTTGGCTGCAGAAGGGGAAAGGGGAGGCTGCCTCTTCACCCCCCCCTCTCCTGGGACCAAGGAGAAGTTGGCTCCTCTCCTCCCACAGTGTCAATGAAAGTCTGTGAAGTGTTGCACAAGAATTTTTCCCGTCTGCCCATTACTTTCCCCTTGTTTTGTGTCTTTCAGACTGCATGCTATCATTAAAGTGTTTTCATAGTTAACAAGGGTGCATTAAACGTCTCTGCTTTCCATTCATGGAGTCCTTTCTACAGGTCAGTTCCATCTGGTGTGAGATCTTCCGCAGGGGAGGCACCACAGATGTTGGCATCCAGAATGCAGTAGGGACATTGGCCTTAAAAGCTGCTATCCGTTTCTGCCAGGTATCCTCAAGAAAGATCCTTCCTTCCTTCCTTGCTACCTTCCTTCCCCTAAGCTGCACCTGTTTGCATCTATCACAAAAGAGCCACACTCAGGCCGCTTTATTGTCAGCAACACTCCCAGTAGGGGAAGAAGTGAAGGCAAGGGCACACCTGGATTCTCAGTGTAATAAAACTAGTTTATTTACACAGTAACATGTATGCCACAGAGTATACAGCAAAGTACCACAGCAAACCAGAGTGTTATTGCCCTCTGATCACAAAGGTAGCCTAGGAGTTATATCTATAAAAATGTGTAAATATAGATATGAAACAACGGATACAGCGATTCTGTGAACTCCAAACACAGATTACCCAGGAGAATGGAGTCTTTCAACAGAGAAGATTATTTCCCACCTGGAGGCATTTGCAAAGAAATACCACTGCCTTTGTGTAGAACTTTTTATTTTTAAAAAATTAGCTTTTTAATAAAAACATAGGGATTGTTTTTTAATATTTTACATGCTCTGCATAATTCAATTTAAAAGAAAATATCCCTCAGGGCAAAAGCTATAAAACTTTCTAAGCCTGAGCAAGTTCAGGTTAACTACTTGTATCCTGAAAATGGTATTTTGAAGGGGAAAAAAGAATTTTTAAAATTCAAGCACATTGTGTGCATATAAGCTATGTATATAATATATAGACAGGGCACAGAAAAACAAAAGGGCAAAGTGGGTTGTTCTTGTAGTTAGTAAAATTCATTTATAAAAATATGGATAGATGCATTTCTTCCTTGTTAAAAAATATTTCAATCTTTTCTGAATTAAAGGGATAATCAAGGAGTTGGAAGCAAGGCATTGGTGGGAGTAAAGGGAAGCACTTCCATACAAGTGAGCGGGCAATTTTGTGAACTACCATCTGTTTTCCCCTCCCTTCTAGGCTCAATTGTCTGCTTTGCAGCCAAGAGCTTTCCCACAAGAAATAGGAAGGTGTAGCAACTTCTGTAGAGGTTTTCTCGGGAGTTGAGTGCTTTCAATTGATCTCCCAAGTATAAAGGCTGCAGTTAAGGGGAGCCAAACCCACTGAAACCAATAGTTAGGTGCCGTTAACTCAGTGCCGTTAACACTGTGCATCTAGGCCCTTTCTATTTTGTTGGCTGTCATTTTCAAATTACGCATTCCTCTCATCAGAATTCCAAAAACAGCTGGAAAGGGCTACTTTAGCAGTTGCAGCAATTTTACAGAGTGAATATTCTTCAATATGCCTTTTGTAAAATTGATTTGGATTGGATGAATAGCTTTCAAAATGCTTGTCATGATGATGGACCTAGGGCTGCATGTCTAAGCTTGTAAATGGCAGCAAAACCCCAGTGCAATTCTGCAGGGCCTCCTAGAGAGCCAGGGAGACTGCCTCCGCTGCAGTATTGTCACCAACTACCTGTGTATTCCCTGGGGTTTGTGAAGGGTGCTCCCTGTTTAAGTCCTAATACTATGAAGCAGCAAGAGTCAGTAAAACTTCAGGAGCTGCATTTATTTGTGAACAAAAGATGAGCAGCTCAGTGCAGCACCAAAGACTTGCCACACAGGTAAGACTAAAGTTCCAAGTACTTCCAGGCTATGGAGGGATCCCACACCCAACCAGCGCAGGGAGGGGTTTCTGTTACAAACCAAGCATGGAGGTCACACACAAGTGCAACTCTTTCCTTCCTGCCCCAATTAAATGACAACCATTCATTTATATGGAAGAAGGCGAAAGGCGTACTTGGGGACTGTGGCCTGGGTCACACCTCACGGTAAGCCAGAGAATGACTTGCAAACATGTGGCTCCTAGAGCGACGCTTGCACCCACTTGTTTCCCCCCTGGGGTCTTGAGTTCAATGAAAGTTTGGCTTAGTGCATTTTCCAAACTTGGAATCAAGTGTTATCATACTGTCACCACAGGACAAACCTTGGCTACAGAGTGTGGTTTTAAGGCGAGACCTTAACCATAATCCTGGGCTTGGACAGCATACTAAACCAAACCTAGTTGGTAATGTAACAGGGGCCAGACTGGATCAAAGCTACATCGGAAGGCTGCCTGGTGTTCCTTAATCCATCTTATATGTTACCTCAGTTCTCTCTCCATGAAGAATCTCATTTATGGGATACTTCCAATTCCTACTTTGGTGGTTTGGGATTCAATTAATGTACAAAACAGGAGAATACATATTCACGAAACAGGAACATTGAGCCCTTATCAGTGGAATGTGGGCACTCCCTCCCATTAGAGGTACATTGATCTCCCTCTCTGATGGCTTTCTGACACCTGCTAAAGACACCTGTTTTGTCTGGCTTTTGAGGACCAAATAGGTGGTTAGTCAGTTCCTGTTCACTTCACTTCTGCATTGAATAGACTTTGTAATTCAATTATTAACTAAATTTCTATACTGCCCTTCACCCAAGGATTACAGTTAAAAAACAAAACAATACCAGCTCCAGTTTAATTAAATAATAATTAATAATTTTATTGTTGGGTTTATGTTTAATTTACTGAAAATTTTGGTTGAAGGGTAGTATAAAATACAAGAACATAAAATGGTAACAACAAGTGAAAAGTTTGAGGATGCTTTGATGGGTTCTAGATGTTCCCTAATAAAAACCTGTCTCAAAGGCAGAATTCCTCTTAACTTTATTGGATAGTTGACCAGATCCTATTCGAATAGTTGTAAAACAGACTTCAAAAGGGAACAATGTATCACGGTGCTTCCTGGCTTGAATTTGCAGAAAGGAGAGAGGGAGTAAGTTGTAAACTTAGGTACTGTCCCATTTAGCTCCTGTTATACCAGTTCCCTTAGCAACATTTCTGTTTCTTTTCTAGCCAAATTCAACATGCAGGATGGTCCTGTAAGAAGTCTGCCACTTTCCCCTTTCTCGTTTCCCATGTGCTCCGAGTTCCACACTAACGGACAGGTTGGGTATAGTCTTCCTTGATATTACTAACTAATATTAGATTTTGTAACAAGAGTTGCAGGTGGTTTATGTGTACAATTTTGTTGCTGGAGTCTGAAAAAGATTGTCAGAGCAACAGGTTTTCCAATTCTACATTGTCTAAGCAGCTATTTCAAAAGGTTCTTTTTTAAATGCCCTATACAAGTTGCAGATTTGAATAATATGTTTGACTTTTAGTTTGGTTTTTCAATAGTATCAAACGAGTCTGAATCCAAGCCACCAGATAGAGTTCCCTTCTGGTTGAATTGCCAACTAAGCTTTCTTAGACTCCACCCCCTTCAAAATATGGGCAATATTGTTTTTTTAAGCTGGTAGGTAGCAGTGGGCGATTCTCACTGCAAAATTCTCTCCCTGTTAGCTTTAATTCTGTGACAAGGCACTGTTGTTAGTGTAATTAATCATTGACTCAGGTTGCCATCCCAGAAGAGATTAATGACACCAAAAGCTCTGAGAAGTACACATTCAAATTCTTTTAACCCACAATTAATTTCCCAGAACTTCTTGTGGTTAGGTTTATTGTGCTAAAATAAGCCTGAGTGTCAGCTTTCTAAATGTATATATATTTACAATAAGTAAATATATACATTTATGGTCAATATGGCTATTTTGAGAATCACAATCCTATGAATTGTGGTGAGCTCAACTCAAAAGGCTCTAAAATGCAAACCATACAAATATGTGCCTGTGTATTTAAGGTTTCATTCCTGATGCTTGCAGAAGCGAATTGTGAGGGCAACAAGGGCTTTTGTTTAAATGCTGTGCTGTAACAATATTTTGTTCTAGTGTCTTGGTTTGAAATCTGCTTGGTTTGGGCCCAACTCTTAAATGGCAAACCCTCAACAAATCAATGAGACTTCGATAGGATGCTTGCAAAGGTAGCTCCAGGCACTACCAAGAATGGAAATGCTTGCCTGGTTGTACCTCTCTCTCCCTCATGCACCCTCTCTTACACAGAATTCCTCTTACCATCCTTCATTACCAAATTTACTCAGTGCTACAAAATAAGGAGACGGCAGTGAGTGTATACCCCATGCTCACCTAGAGTACACAATGCTAATACTGGTTGAAATCTGCTATCAAAATGCAAAATGAAATCACAAAGCTACTAAAAGACAAGATACAAAATTTTGGGATCTGCTGCATAAAACACACAAGGTCATGTAACATTCAATAGTCTACTCTGCACATCCACATGAAACTGACACAAAGCACGTATCTCTCTGCACAAAAGTAGAGCAGTGGTCTAAAGGAATGTGCCCTGCTGCAATGGTCAGTAGTCCATGTTCCACTAGGATGAGCATGCTGGTTAAGTGAGAACTTATGTGCACACAGATATCAGCTAGAAGCATATATAAAACTTGGGAAGGAGGTGTTCTCTACCTTTCCAGCGCATAGCTGTGAGCAACGTGGACTCATACAGGCAAGCATTGTGTCAAGCAATCACACAATTACCTGTGTGATATAGGGCTGCACGGGATATTTGTGCAAGACTCTCCAAAGAATCTGGCCAGAGGTCTGTACCAAATGCCCCATTCAGGGGGCTTAATGGAGCAAAACCACCTCTTACATTCTGGGCTGCATTACATTACATTTGGCTCTTTGGCCTTCCAGGTGTCCTTTTGACTGTGCCTCCATGATCTGTGCTCATGATGAAATTGTGGTGGTTATGCAAAACCCCACTTTCAATACTGTTTGCAAACATTTTGTGGTCAGCACTGCTTCATTTCCAATCAGTGCATAGCCCGCAACCTCTTGCTGAAATCCTGTAACCTTTTACACCATGGATGTTCATGTTTATTTTTTGTCTGGCTTTTGTTGTGCTATCGTACAAGAGTGCCCTTCCAGGTGGCAATCATGCAATAACAGGGAATCATTGCAGAACAGCCATTAAAGTGGAATGAGGTGTGGACAGTGCAGAATAATTCTACCACTAATGCACTATTATTGTGTCAGTGACATGCTGCAGAATACACACGCCATTCCCCTCACACCACCCAGTCTGGAGGGGCCTTTTGTGTGCCAGGACAGCTGCCTGCCTACAAATTTTGCACTTTTATTTTAAAGCAATACAGGACACATTCACACACTTCTTAGCTTTGTCTGGTCTTTTTCTGATAATCAATAAGTACTGAAGCAAGAAGATTCAAAGCATTTAAAGAGGCCACCACATATTTTATGCTGGGGTCAGATTTTCATGAACTACAGGGTTGGCATCAGTGAGAAATCCACACCCTGCTCCAAGACCACAGAGCTGACTTTGCTGACATAATTTCTGCAGGTCTGCTTTTCAGTTTCTGGTCCAAACATGCAAGAACTGTTCGAAGTGGCTATTTGTCTCTAAGGCTGAAGTAAACAGGTTAGTCACAGTTTAACAATAAAGAAAGGAAACATCAATCTGGAGAAAGATGACACATAAGTTTGTGCATCTATGTGCCATGAAAAGGAAAGGGGGAAGATCTAACATATGGTTAAGTCTGTTAAGCAACGTAAACACTAACACAGCTTTCTCATATAATACATCAAAAAATTGCACATATATCCATAGGAGGAGGAGCAGCAGCAGCATGGGCTCAACACAAGAGCTGTCCACATTTCAAAAACCACCCCCAACTGTGGGAATTAAAATACTGGGCTGCAGTTCCATCAGTTCAGAGCTACTCAAACAAGTCCAACCAATACTGAGCAGAGAGATCAGGCGCAGCAGGACTGTACTGTAATGGATCCACAGGAAAAGGCCAGTGTGTCAGGGAAGGAGCGCAAACATTTCTACAGGCCACTGGACTTAGTAGGCAGCAATTCCCTCTGAGCCAATGATGCTTAAACAGCTAAAATGTCCAAAAACTAGATACTGACAGCAATTGGATAGCCAGATTCTACATAAACTAAAACTGCTAAACGTAACTGTTTTGTGATAGCTGCACAGCATCTTTTGCCCCCAAGAGAACCACACCTGTAGAAAACTCATCTCTATTTACATAGCTTATTTGTTACATAAAGATGAGCTCTGAGCAACGTTAATACCCTGCTTCCTTGTTGCTTTGCAAAGAAGACATGGAAGCCTGGCATTTTTACCCTTGGTTTTGGGGTAAAACACCAGCCAGAAAGCAGAAGGGGAATAGCTGCTCCTATTTGCTTCAAACCGTATCTTTGCTCTTGGCATTGCTCTGTTAACATTATAATTAACAGACCATCAATAATCTCTAGCAGAACTACTGTGTCAAATATGCTGGCAAAAAGAGAAAAACACATCTGCTGCTGCTATTGGAAATATTCTAGATTGATACATCAGAGTTAAGAAGACAAAGGCACGAAAAAGCAACACACAAGAAGGGTAAACTTGCACCTGGAACTCTGTGGGGTGAGGGGAAGCCGTGCAGGCAAGAAATCTGAATGGGAAAATGACCTGTAAGGAGAAGGGATGAGCCCATCTTTCCTGCCACACTTCCACTCAAAATCACTAGGTTGTGTTTTTATTTTTTAAAAACACGCCACAAATATTGGGGCTTTCCATGTAATGTGTCCTTTGACCCCAGCAAGAATAAAAGAAACAAGGAAACTTGTTCAGTCTGCAGCTGACTGTAAGTCACTCAGTGGCCGCCTGTTGTGGTCCAGGGTTGTCTCATGGGGAAGGAACAATCAAATAAAAGACTACACCTGCAGGAAGTATGACTGATATGGCCAAGTCACCCCTGAGATGGGGCCAGAATGACAAAGGCATGGAGCAGAGGCCATGTCTTTGTGAAGAGTGGTGTGCATTCTGGTGGCTCATTCACAGCTGACTCAATTCTATTTGCAGTTATTACTGGATGCTGCCATTTGCAGCACTCACTCCACACTCTTACACCTCCAAACAGCAATGTAATAAATAGTGGTTTCCTTAATAAATTTACACACCTCCTTGTCCAAACAAACCACCAGCTAAACTAGGCTTCAGACCTCTCCCTGGCACCTACGACAGGAAACAGAGCTTCCTGGCAAGATCAGTTTGCTCACTATTGGTGACCTTGAGTTCTAGGTTATAATTTTAAAACTTGCACACATAAATGAGGCTGGGGATGAAGAGAGGATTGTGGTGCATCCAAGTGAAAGCAGCGGCTACAAACTAATGTTGCTGCATGATTTTCACTATGCGGCTGAGGGAGTCTGTAGTGGCAAAAGCCAGATACTGGCAACAAAGCCAGTCTTCGAGGCTGACTTTGCATTCCCTGTCCAAAGACTTCTCTGCAAACTTGATCATCATCAGCGTCCGTTTGATGTCCAGCCAGTTTTGGAGCACAGTATCTCTTTGTGCTGGTCTGGAAGAGGCATTGAGAGTCTGAAACAAATCATCCCGGGGCCCCCACAGCAAACACTGAAGGACTCCCTTGGCCTCAGATATAAGGATTCTCTCCGATGGATTAGGGTTTAGCAGGCAGTTAGCAAGCTGCTGAAGCCCCAGGGAATAAAGGGAACGACAAGGGATACTGGGCAGGTCAGCACAAGTATACTCTTTTTCCTTCAGCTCTGGATTTTCATCAAAGGGATTGCGCAGGTGTAACATTTCATAGATGAGGATGCCGGTTTGGAACTCATCACATTTCTTATACTGTGTTGCTGTGATGATCTCTGGGGCAAGGCGGGACTGGTCTCTTAGGACTTCAGGGTCCACCAGATGGCTCTTTTGTTTTGCTTGAGAGAAATTGCTCACTATAAGCCTGGCAGGGCAAGCAGCACTGGGAGAGGGCTCCACACTCTCATTGTTCAGAAGGCTTCCCCCTGCCCTATAGTCCACCAGTAAAAGGTTCTCCAAACGCAGATCACAATGAGTGATGTGATACGGTTTCAGGTGTTCTAGACCAGAACACAACTGTAAGAGGAGGAGGCATACCTGCCTTTCATACAAGTCTGGGCTGCTGGCATGGCAGTCTGAAGACTCCAGCACAAAATCTGCCACAGTTAGGTAGGGAACTTCTCGAGTGATGACTACAACTCTGCTGCGCTGCTTGCTTGTGGCTCCTGGCAGATTTGAGCTGTCTTTCTGTGAAACGTCCACGGTGTTCTTCTGCTTGTCATCTTCCTGCTCTTCCTCATCCTCTTCTGGTGAATGGAGATCTTCCCATGGAAGCAGACGAACAGGCACATCAGCTAGGAAATGGCCACAGTCCTGCTGGATGTTGAAGTGGATGGCCAAGCTCTGGCGGATGGCCAGGCTGTGGTAATACTGTTGCGATTCTTTAGCTTTGCTCTTGCAGATCTGAAGGGATGAAAGAAAAATAGATCACTTATCACCCTTGACTACACCCTCCCATTCCAGATACAGAGCAAGGGGAAGAGCATGCCTGGAATACCTCACGTTCTGATCGCAGAAAACTCATTTTGTAATCTGGAATGTTACTATTCCCCTTTACAATGCAATTTTATGAGTTTTATATTTGCTTGTTGTCATTCACAGGGACTCTAGGACTAGCCTGAACACTCAAAATGAAGGTTTTTAGAATTGTTTTTAGAAAGTTTTGCATTATATTGCTGAAATGTGTTTATGTAGTTCAATCCCTTTTCTGTAGTGTGATGTGCCCAGCCTATAAATGACTGAAAACAATTTAGTCAGCACAAAGTCATCATGCAAAGATGAAAAATTATAATTAGTTCAGTGAAACAACTGATGTATTATTAGTATACAACGTGTTTGAAAACCAAAATTGGATGCCAAAAGCAAAGCCTTTTCTCTCAAATGCTGCTTATGGTTTGAGCTGATTTTCAGATGGAAATATAAGCAGACTGTAAACAGATCTAGTCTATTAGCGACTATTCTTCAGAGTAAGAAATGTGGTGACAGCAGAACTACTATATTATTTGCATATGTGGGACTTCCCTTGGAAGTTAGTACAGACTGCTGCAGCCCGATTGCTGGAGGGACTGAGGCCTTGTCTGCATATCACACCTGTGCTCAGAGATTAGCTCCACACAGGTAACTTCTGAACCGTGAAGAAGTCCCTGTTAGAATCCCATCAATGTTTATAACCTTTTC
Source organism: Podarcis filfolensis (assembly GCF_964270895.1). Taxonomy (NCBI): domain Eukaryota; kingdom Metazoa; phylum Chordata; class Lepidosauria; order Squamata; family Lacertidae; genus Podarcis; species Podarcis filfolensis. The sequence goes on along the minus strand of NC_139610.1, from coordinate 1,664,706 downwards.
CCTGTTCCCCATAAAAACATACAAAGAAATCAAATTATCTATAACAAGATGGAAGACAGACTGAATCTGAATCCAAATTCCCATTTCAAGTCTGCATTCAAGACGGAGTCCGGTTCTGCTTTCAATCTAAGAAGCAAGAATTAAGAAATAGTGTGCTTTCAGTGCAAAATCAAATAGATGGGGTGCAGCCGAGGACATGCATTATTACAGACTCCACCCATGCTTTGCTCCGGCTCTGCCTGCAGCCAACACCCCCCTCTCCGCCCCACAACAGATCATCCCCAAGGGAAAGTGGGCCCCTGGCATCGCATGTGGTGCTACCCCAAGCTGATCCTCAGAAGTTCCCCAAAACATGCAGCTGCCTGTCCAAGCTGTCCAGGACTGCTGCTTTTGTGGTTCCTGACTCCTATCAGGTGCAACCTGCGTCTGTAAAAGCAAAGAGTTGGCCTGAAAAAACCACCCTAGCTCTGTTTCAGCTCTAAAGACCAAACCTCTTGTTATGTACTGAAGTTCTCACCCTGGGCCAGCAGGGGGATACTGTAGATAGTTATGCAAATGAAGGATCAAAAGTGATGTTCAGTGATTGGATAGTTTGTATGCAAATGAAGGATCGAAAGTGACGTACAGTGATTGGATAGTTTTAGAAAGTTGCTACAGTTACGTTGTTCTGGAGCTCTATATAAGCAGGCTGACTGAGCTCTTCAGTTCAGTTCTGTTCCAGCTTACAAATAAAGAGCTGCTTTGGAAGAATCGCTGTGTCGTCTGATATGTTCGCCCACAACATAACACTGGCGATGAAGGTGGGATCAATCGATGGACATCAGAGCACAGCCAGATGCAGCCACCCTCTGAACTGAGCTGAATCACTGAGCTGAATCACTGAGCGAAATCACTGAACAGAACCAATTCAGAGCTGACTGTTCTGGCTAGAGCACAGTGTTCCACCCATTGCCCTCCACGCCGGCATCGGAATCATGGTGTCACTTGTGCCTCTACCGCCGTTTGCGCCAGCCTCTGAATCATGGGACTCCTACCTCGCTCGGTTCGACTGCTACCTCCAAGCCAACGAGCTGACAGAAGTATCAAAGGAGCGGAAGCGAGGCCTATTCCTCAGCCTCTGTGGGCCTGAGGTGTTTGAGATGGCCCGAGCATTGGTTGCGCCTGAAGCAGTCTGGGCAACACCATGGGACACGATCCAAGAGAAGCTCCGCAACCACTACGCACCAAAGCCGTTGAAGATTGCTGCCCGCCATGCGTTCTACCACCGGAACCAGGCAGAGGGGGAGTCAATCAACAACTACACCACCGCCCTCCAACAGGCTGCAATGCACTGCGAGTTCTGAGACTTAGACGATGCCCTGATGGATCGAATCATCTGTGGGGTCCGGGACATCCGTCTGCAATGGCGTCTCCTCGCTACGCCAGACCTCATGCTGCAGAAAGCCATTGAGGAGGCTGTGGCCTCGGAAGCTGCCGAACGCTCCGCCCAGGAGATCCGCAAGGCCAGCAGCCCGTGTCTTGCTAGAAAGCCAGTTCCAGTGCATCACGAAGAGGCCAGCAGTGATGAGGCATCCTCCAGTGAAGACGATGACGTGCACCAGACAAAGCGGGAGTGCAGGAAGTTCCAAAAGAAGTCCAAGGGCCAATTGGAATGTGCCGGCTGCGGAGGCAACCATTCCTGTGCCAAGTGTCGATTCAGAGATGCCATCTGTCGGAAGTGTTCCAGAAGGGACCACATCGCTAAGGTCTGCTGATCGGCTCCGGCTGACACCCCCCCTTCACCGACTCGCAAGTCCAAGTCTTCACTCCAGTCCACCAAGGAAAGCTGTTTTGCTCTCACCAACTGCCGCTGCCCGTCTGGAACCACGATTGGCCAAACCGATTCGCCTACACGACGCAAGCTGAACATCACGGTGCTCATTGAAGGAGCTCCATGTGACATGGAGATCGACACCGGGTCTGCCCTGTCCATCGTGTCTTGGAGCACCATCAAAAGACTGGTACCCAGAGTGTCCAAAAGGCAACTCGACTCTCACTGTATACACCTGAGAGACTACCAGGGAAACGGCATTCCCATGGTAGGCATTGGCCGGTTCTGGATCGCCTTCAAGGATTTTTCGGGTCTGCTCCGACTGGTGGTGGTCAAAGGTCAGCGGCCAAGCCTCCTAGGGCTAGACTGGTTTGATGCCCTCGGCCTGGAAGTCACCGGCATCAACTGCATCTCTAACGCAGAGACTGAGGGTCTGGTCATAGACTTTGCCGAGGTTTTTGACGGCACTTTGGGGCAATATACAGGTATGACCATCTCCTTTAGCCTTGATCCACAAGTCGCCCCCATCAAGCTAAAGCCACGCCGGGTTCCCTTTGCTCTCAAGGCTAAGGTGGACGAACAACTGGACAAGCTGATCGCCCAAGGAGTTTTGGCGCCGATTGACCACGCCAAGTGGGAAACCCCCATCGTCACACCTGTCAAGCCAGACGGGTCGGTGAGAATCTGCGCTGACTACAAGTGCACAATCAACAAGGCACTTCAGCAGCACGCTTATCTGGTTCCTGTTGCCCAACACCTGCTGCATTCCCTGGGTGAAGGTAAGGTCTTTGCTAAGCTGGACCTTGCCCAAGCCTATCAACAACTGCCTGTCGATGATGCCACTGCTGAAGCCCAGATGATTGTCACCTACCGAGGGGCATTCCGTTGCAGCCGTTTGCAGTTCGGGGTGAGTGTGGCTCCTGGCATCTTCCAAAGCCTTATGGAGTGTCTCCTGCAAGGGCTTCCGGGCGTGGTACCATATTTTGATGATGTCTTGGTGTCTGCAGACTCACACCAGCAGCTGTTTGAGTGCCTCCGCGCCGTGCTGACCAGGTTCCAGGAGGCCGGGCTCAAGGTAAAGAGGGAGAAGTGCCAGATCGCCGTTCCACAGGTGGAGTTCCTGGGTTATCTTATCGACGCCTCCTGCCTTCACCCGACCACATCCAAGATCCACGCTATCCAGCAGGCCCCCATCCCAAAGAACAAGACAGAGTTGCAGGCGTTCCTGGGACTGCTGAACTTTTATAACATGTTCCTGCCCCACAAAGCCACGGTGGCTGAGCCTCTTCACCGACTCCTCAGCACAAAGATACCTTGGTCCTGGGGTCATTGGGAGACGGCGGCCTTCAACACGGTCAAGGCTCTCCTTTCATCGGACAGTGTGCTGGTACAGTACAGTGAATCCAGGCCGCTGGTCCTTGCCTGCGACGCCTCACCTTTTGGCATTGGCACTGTCCTTAGTCACCGTTTTCCAGATGGAAGAGAAGCACCGCTCGCCTACTTTTCCAGGACACTATCTCTGACTGAACGGAATTACAGCCAGCTCGACAAGGAGGCACTGGCACTTGTGGCTGGAGTGAAGAGGTTCCATGAATACCTCTACGGCAGGACTTTTGACCTCATCACCGACCACAAGCCACTCCTGGGCCTCCTTGCCGGTGATCGTCCAACTCCTCCGGTCCTGTAGCCGTGCACGCTGCGATGGACTGTTTTTCTGGCAGCCTACCACTACCAGCTCGTCCATCGCCCAGGGAAATCGATGGGCCATGCCGACGCCCTCAGCCATTGGCACTTTTGAGCGGTACCTTTTGGGACTGGGCATCCGTCATGCCCTAAAGGCACCATTTCATCCATCCAGCAACGGGCAAGCAGAGAGAATGGTGCGCTCAGCAAAAGAGGCACTGGCGCGCCTGGACCGGGGAGACTGGCACTAGCGGGTCGCCGAATACTTGTTTGTACAACACATCACCCCTCATGCGGCCACAGGGCGGAGTCCTGCCAAACTGCTTATGGGCCGCCGCCTCAGGTCCCCGATCGACCGGCTGCACCCAGACTTTGCCGTGGCCGAACCCCCAGGCTGTGCCAACGCGCCACGGTCTTTGTTCCAGGAAACCAGGTCTTTGCCCGGAACTTTGTGGGGGACATTCCTTGGGTGCCAGCCACAGTAGTGGGAGTCACTGGACCTCGCTCGTACCAGGTGGCACTCGAAGACGGACACTTGTGTCACCGGCACATAGACCAGCTTAGGCGCAGGGTTGGGGACTTGGACACTACCGTGGTGCCCCCAACTGCGCTCGTGGCTCCAGAACAGACACTTACAGATGGCGAGGCTCCACCTACACCTCTCTCGCAAACTGCGGGCGTGGAGCTGAACCAAGCCACTTCAGAGGGTCTGCTGGACTTCCCACAGACTCAGACCACTGCCGTGCCTGACATTCCGCCAACTCCACTTGCGGAGGTTCTATCCACAGCAGCGGATCCAGGGGACTTGGTTTCAACGCCACCTAGGGTCGCATCACAGCCTCAGCAAGAATTGTGTGGCCCCCCGGACTTGGCTACCAGTCCCCGGCGGTCTGGCAGAGTTTCCAAGCGCCCAACTTATTTAAGGGACTATGTTGTTGGACATGTATCACTGTTGGTCTAAGTATGTGAAATGTAACCGATATGCTTTTGTGCCTAATTGAACCATTACGTGTAGTGCTGTATATAAAGAAACCATTACGATTGTAACTAATGCCTTATCTCGGTGGGGAGGGGTGTTATGTACTGAAGTTCTCACCCTGGGCCAGCAGGGGGATACTGTAGATAGTTATGCAAATGAAGGATCGAAAGTGATGTTCAGTGATTGGATAGTTTTAGAAAGTTGCTACAGTTACGTTGTTCTGGAGCTCAGTTCAGTTCTGTTCCAGCTTACAAATAAAGAGCGGCTTTGGAAGAATCGCTGTGTCGTCTGATATGTTCACCCACAACTTAACACTTCTCAACCAGAGAAAGAGGAGCTTTGCACTGAAGAGGCAAAAATGGAATGCTCCATTAAAATAAAAAAAGATTCTAGTCTTCATGGTTCTGAACAGAGGGCTGATTTCAATAGGAAGCTATCTTATGAAGACCAGTATAAGATAAAAACATGCAAATAAAATAAAGCACATAAAACTTGAAGAGGAAAGGGATAAAAGCTAATAGTAAAAGTGATTATAACTCACATAAACCTAAAACAAAAACAAAAGACAAGCAGTTAAAAGTGACCATAAGGGAGGGAATGTGAAGCAGCACAGGTCTTGCATCATGGGCCTCCAGTTTTGGCCTGGTTTGTGCCACAAACCATCCTTTAATGGATGTCCATCATGGCAGTGCATAATCTCGCAACTGCGTATGTGACATCTGGCTTTGGGATGTCTTCTGTTGAGTCTTTCTAGCTCAGTATTATCTACACTGACTGGAAGTGGCTCTCTAGGGTTTCAGGAAGGGGGCAATTCCCAGCCCTACATGGAGATGGAACCTGGAACCTTCCGCATGCCAAGCTGGTGTTCCACCACTGAGCTATGACCCTTGTCAAAATAGTTGTGTTGGGCCATTATTGGAAGGAGAGAAAACACCCAATACTACAGCAGCAGTAAAGGATGTCTGTTTATCTGATATTTTGATCATTTTAATGGATTGTATCCAGTGTTACTCAAACTCACAGTAGACCATTGAAATGAACAGGGTGGTAGCCAAGTAAGTTCCACTCAAAGTAAGCCATGCATCCATTCATTTCAATGGGTCTGCCCCAAGCATGGCTCAACTTGGATGCAAATTCATGGTTCAGCTCTGAGTAACAACTTAGTTGGATTCAGCCCATTATATTTACTGTTTTTAATTGCTTTTAAAAATTGAACATGCACACTGCTTAGAAATTTATTATTATTATTATTATTATTATTAAGCAGTATGTCAATCTTGTTGAATAAAAATAAGTAAATATTAGCTCCTGCTCCAAAGCAAACACACAATTGAGCTCAAAGGACACAAAAAGTCAAATATTTGCAGGTTCAGAGCAGTGAGATTTTGATACTGCAACCTGCTTTTTATTTTAATGGGACAGACACCCATGAGAGGTGGTGGACTCTCCTTCCTTGGAGGTTTTTAAGCAGAGGTTGGATGGCCATCAGTCATGGATGCTTTAGCTGAGATTCTTGCATTGGAAGGGGTTGGACTAGATGACCCCCAGGGTCCCTTCCAACTCCAAGATTCTATGATTCTACGATATGCAGTTTGGCTCCTTCTTGAGCCAAGGCAAACTATCCGGGTAAAATCTCTCATTCAGAAGTTAACTGTCTATATAATCCTTCAAAGCGCAGGTGCAGAAGTGGTAAAATTGGTTGCCTATATTCTCTCTGTATCTGAAAATAGGGCACCATTAATTGAAACAGCTACTGTTTAGTTATTCTTACATCCATAGGGAATTTCTGTCATCATAATAAAAAAGCCAATGCAATTCTGGGCTGCATCAATAGGAGTATAGCATCTAGATCAAGGGAAGTAATAGTGCCACTGTATTCTGCTCTGGTCAGACCTCACCTGGAGTACTGTGTCCAGTTCTGGGCCCCACAGTTCAAGAAGGACACTGACAAACTGGAACGTGTCCAGAGGAGGGCAACCAAAATGGTCAAAGGCCTGGAAACGATGCCTTATGAGGAACGGCTAAGGGAGCTGGGCATGTTTAGCCTGGAGAAGAGGAGGTTAAGGGCTGATATGATAGCCATGTTCAAATATATAAAAGGGTGTCACATAGAGGTGGGAGAAAGGTTGTTTTCTGCTGCTCCAGAGAAGCGGACACGGAGCAATGGATCCAAACTACAAGAAAGAAGATTCCACCTAAACATTAGGAAGAACTTCCTGACAGTAAGAGCTGTTCGACAGTGGAATTTGCTGCCAAGGAGTGTGGTGGAGTCTCCTTCTTTGGAGGTCTTTAAGCAGAGGCTTGACAACCATATGTCAGGAGTGCTCTGATGGTGTTTCCTGCTTGACAGGGGGTTGGACTCGATGGCCCTTGTGGTCTCTTCCAACTCTATGATTCTATGATTCTATAATTGATAAACTGAGGTGCAGAACGGGTTGTCAGAGGATGGACTGTCTGGGTAATAAAGGAAACATCTTACAGCACCCCTATCTTTTGTATTCCAACTCCCCCTCATCATTATAGGATGCAGATTATCATGATGGGGTGAGCACAGGTCTGTGTTATGTATAACACAGCAGTGTAGGTTTTTTATAACAACAAATTTTATTATGCAAGTCAGAAGCTTTATGAGAAAAGGATGCTGACTTTGAGAGTACAGTGGTACCTCTGGTTATGAACTTAATTCGTTCTGGAGGTCCGTTCTTATCCTGAAGCTGTTCTTAACATGAGGCGCCACTAGTGAAAGTGCGTCTCCAGCTGCATGCGTGCCTCTGGCGCGTAATTTCTGCTTGCATCCCAAAGCAAAGTTCACATCTGGGAGCAACTGCTTCCAGGTTAGCACAGTTTGTAACCTGACACTTGCGCAACCAGAAGTGTTTGTATGCAGAGGTACCACTGTAGTACAGTGGAACCTCGGGTTGCAAACATGATCCGTGCAGGAGGCACGTTTGCAACCCGCAGCGTTGCAACCCACAGCGCCGTGTCTGCACACACGCAGGTCGCGATTTGGCGCTTCTGCACATGCACAAAGCGTGATTTAGCGCTTCTGCACATGTGCAAGCACTGAACCTGGAAGTAACCCATTCCGATGCTTCCGGGTTTAGCACGGTGCACAACCCGAAAACGCGTAACCTGAAGCGTCTGTAACATGAGGTACCACTGTATTTTAAAGTTTCACATTGTCTTACAAAGTATTACAGTAATTCTTGTGCTTTTGTTGCTGAAAGAAGCTAGGATGTGAGCAATTATAGTTAATCTATACCACCCTACAACTTGACCTACTTAGCAAAAAGACGGTAAGATGCTGTGGAGCTTTATTTCTGCCATACCTGAGAAAAGCTTTGTTATTGTACTTAATCGGAATAAATGGCACACTCACGAACAAGTCTGGGTGTATTTTGACAGGACATCAATGTGTAATATTTAGGCATGGTTTTAAAACTAATCCATGGTTCATTTTATTTCTACAAAATAATCATGGTAAGTTAAATAAAAATCACACTATCAGTTTCTCAAGGAAATCAATTAAACTTGTTCTTATCAAGATGAAATGAGAACCATGCCTCCAATTAGTTGAGCTGGGCTCCATGCCATAGAAATAACTCAATACAGCTGCACCTGCTGAATATGCGGCCTATAGGGCATAATTTCTTTATCTTAATGGGATCCTTTGTACATGTTTTGCCACTTGTGAATATTTTTAAATCTAGTAGGCAGCCCTGTGTTATGGGTTCACAGCAAGATTGGGTAATTTTTGACCTCAATGAATTGGACAATTTAACTATCTGTTTTCAATACAAGTACATCGAATGTAATTTTATATTACAGTTGTATGTAATAGAATCTACAGAATAAAATTAACACTTGAGCTAAACTAAAGGTCTGTGTTAAACAGATTTTATTCCCTTTATAAAGTTTATGACAAACCCAATTAACATCTTGTAAAACAGCACCTGGCATGGAACCAAGTATTATGGAACATTTATATGGTATAGTCCTTTCTGTATGACTGGCAACTGTTGAACCTTACAGGGTGGTGGTTGGCTTGAACAGAGACTTGGGGCCCAACTACACGTCTGTTTGTCCCATGCTTTTAGGCGTGCGTCCGAGAGGTTCATCTTTGGTCCCAGGAAAACCTGCTGTATACTGCTGAATTAGAACAAAGGTAAATCGGGTTTTCTGTGGATTGGTGCTTGTTCTGAATCAACAGTAAACTACAGATTTTCCTGGGGAAAGCGGTGATACAAAAGAAAAACCTCTTGAGCCCATGCCTAGAAATCACGGGACAAATGGAAGTGTGGATGAGCCCACAGATAAGAAACTGTATTGGGTCATATGACCTTGCATCTCCCTTGGCACCAATGGTCATCTTAGGCTGCTGCCCAGTTCAGAGCATTTTGGTGCACTAGTCTTTGGTATACTGATATCTTACCCCCACCCCACCCCTGGTACACCGGCAAACATTTGGTAGATGACTTCAAGAGATCTAGCTCACACTGTAATCTGGAGACAAACTCCACAGCTAATGCCTTGTTTCTAAACTTCTGTTTCTGGCAAAGGCTGTTGAGGAGGAGTACAATTTCTCAATTTGGTTTGGTTTTGAATTCCTGTCAGTCTAGATTTTAGCTTGGGCATAGTACTGAAACCATGGTTGCAGCTTTGTTTGACAGTTATCTTTCAAAAAACAAAGGGTGCCTTTGAAAAGCACTGTCAAAGTCACCTCCATTGGTGAGATCTGCATAATTATTTTGGACAATACTCTTCAACATGTCAGATCCAATTCCCAGCTTCAACATCTGTAATTCTGCAATGCTTTCTCTTTCTCTCATCCCCTCCCCTTCCTGCTGGTCGCCACATCCTGCAGACCCTCTGCAACCAAAACTGCTAATGTGAAAGTACTCAGCAGCAGTCATGTTGGGTACTCTCTCCCACAGTGCACTGTTCCAGAATGTGTATCTGATTAGAGCCTTGCACATGTTTTGTACTGAAAACCGTCCCCACCTGGCTGCTTTTCATTCCTGAAAGTGTTGTTTACTGCAAACAGTAGTATCAGGGGAAACAAAAACCAAGCAGGCAGTGATTTTCAGCAGAAAACCTGTGCAGGATCCCAACTGAGAGCACATTTCAGACTGGGACCCTGCAGCTAACTTTTCTTCAAATTAAAAGTGACCAGGAGAAGCACAATTGTTTAAATACCTGACTAATATCAAATGCAATTTGGTCCTTAGGTGGTGAAACCATAGTTCTGTAAGTCCTTGCCATAAAAAGTCTGCATCCAATTGCAATCTGTAATGTATTTTTAAAAATATTATATTTTTCTGTAAAATTATGTATTGTATTATCTTAATTTCTACATTGTAAACCACTTTAACTTTAATAAAATAATGTACACTTTTGAAAATAAATAGAAACAAAATAATTTAAGTTGCTCCTCTGTATAAATAATGGAAAAGTGTAGCTCCTCATATACAGTAACTCATTATAACAGCAGTATGCTAAATAGGCAAGAATAGTTTTTTTTTGTTTTAAAAGTCAGAAGGGTAAAAAAACAAACAAAGGGAGGCCAAAAAATTCACTTTAAAGAAAGAAGGAATTTGGGGCACTAACATCCTCAGGTTTTGTTTACTCAATGCATTTCTGAAGGGTCATTGGAGGGCATTTTCCCAGGACCATCCTGGAAACATATGGAATGGAATGTATGAGAAAGGGCTTAAAGAATGATCCTAAAAATTGCTGCTCTAGCAAATAAAAGTTTATAACAGGATATACAAGCATGTAAACCCAAATATGGCCCTAAGCTAATAATAAAATCCTGTTATTCTGCTGCAATTATTTATTTATTACTTATTTATGGGATTTATATACAACACTCCATCCAGAGATCTCAGGGTGGTTCACAAGATAAAAATACAATGATTTAGGATCAGGATGAAATTACTGTTTTGAGGTTGTAGGTATTGTTGTTTATTGTTTTAACTGTATTGCATTTTTATATGCTGCCATAAATGTAATATTTCACTAATTAAAAATTCACTAGCTCTCACAAAAGAACATGTTTCTTTGTAACCACTAAGCACAAAGTCAATAGTAATGAAGTGCAATGGACACTAAGTACAGTTCTGGAATATGATTAGTGGAGCCACTCTTTTTAATTATCTTCTTACCTTGACTGCATAGTTGTTGAGTGGATCTTTTGCATAAGAAGCTGGGTAGTAGACAGCATCACCAGCCTCACAGCATGGCTTGTCACTGGTTAATCTGAAGTCTGACCAGCTGTCTAGCCCAAATCGAAGCTGATCTTTCTGCCCAGACATGAAAAGGTCTTCACATTTGGCAGACAGTTTCTTCAGGGAATCAGTGTGAAGGCTTCTAATTCTGCTCACCACCTCCCCTCGGTTTTCGATTCCTCTATAAAGTGCTTGTCTCTGTGGTTTCTGGACAGTCTTGCCATGTTTGCTGTGGGTAGCAGGTCTACCTGACAGAAACTCCATACTACTGGAACACCTGTCTTTCACACCGATAGCAGTTAGATTGGAAAAACCATTGGCTGCTGATGAGATTGCCAGTCCCTTTTCTGGAGGCCTGTCCAAGGAATCTCCGGATTCATGGTCCATTGCCTTGAATTCGGAGCTGACAGAAGAGCAGGCACTGTTTGCTTCCCAGTTGGTGTCAATGTCATAAGTTGGATTGGCCATCACACACAGGACACTTTCAAGGGCCTGATTCTGGTGTTCATTTGGAAGTGGTTCCGTGTGAGCTCTTATAATGGTTTTCTTTGGCAATGGAGGTGGTGTGGGATGTAAGGTAGCTGTCATGTCTGGGTCAGATATTCCCCCAAAAGCAATGGCATCGTCCAAAGCCCCCTTTGGTTGCCGCGGTTGCTTTGGAGGTATCATAGCTGCTCTGGATTGCCCTATGTGACAATAGAAAACAGTCATTGTATTTTTTTTACTTAGAAAGATACATATGCACAAGACATTTTCATTGAGAGAATGAAGAGGAGCATGAGTATCTCAGTTTAAGACTGGACAGGAAGTAATTCTTTAGTGGGAAGACTGAAACTTCAGAACCTAAACCAGTATCACTATAACAGAGAATATACAGAGAGACTGCAATTATTTGTTAGGTGTTAGTCATTGCCTTGAAGACCTAAATAAAAATCTGTATTTATAAAAACATAGTTGGAATACAGTATATACAAGGCAAATGTTATCTTCAATTAGAACTATGTTCAGTTGAACATTTGAAGCCCCATAGCATTGTAGCACTGACTTCCTTAAACCTTTCACATCTCCTACATATACTCATTTAGCACCTATCAAACATGTTCTTAAAGTCATCTACATTTTTTATGGTATAACTATTGCTGAGGTCATTGCACATGGGGTGCTGGAGTTTTCATTAAAATGGATTTCAAATAAAATTTAACTCAAAGAGTACATAGAACATTTAAAAATTAAACCTTTACATCAAAAGTTTGGGAGGCACAAAAAGTTAAGCAACAATATTTATTTTTATGAGTTCTGAACACATATAAAGGTCTGTTTGTTCCCATAAGAACATTAAACCAATGCATATTCTCATAACCAGTTTTTCAAGTGAACGTGAAAAACTCAGACAACACATAAAGAAATAAGAAACAATATATTTCTGTGCTGATGCAAGGTGCTTACCTAAGTTACTATATGTAGCGCTGCAGGCACTCACATCAGAAGAATCTGACATTTCCTCCCTTTCCTCTTGTCCTTGTGGTATTTCGGGAGGGGACAGTGGAACAAGGGACGCATTACTGCCACTTTCCTGCTTTTCAATTGCAGATCTTGGAACCCGAGGGGAACCATTTTCCAGAGTTTGTTCATCAGGCACTTGACTAAAACAAAAGCAAAAGTTCCAAATGGACACCAGCAATGTAAATTCTTTAGAGGACTGCAGTCTCAGTTTTACTGAACTGACTCATGGTGCTGCAAAAAGCTGTTGTTTTGATTTTTTCAGAGTTTCTAGCTTAAAAGCTCCTGAATATTCAAAGATGTATCCATGTTCACTACCACATTAATGGTAGATAGTATTTAAAAGTATACAGTGGTACCTCGGGATGCGAACGGGATCCGTTCCGGAGCCCCGTTCACATCCTGAAGCGAACACAACCCACGCCTGCGCGTGTCGCCACTTCCGCGGATGATGTCATTTTGACCGTCTGCACATGCATGTGTGGCGAAACCCGGAAGTAACACGCTCCATTACTTCTGATCACCGCAGAGCGCAACCCGAAAATACTTAACTTGAAGCACATTTATCCCGAGGTATGACTGTATATTGCTACCATTAACCAGTTAAAAAAAAAAAAAAAGGTTTAGGCCCAGTATTTAACACTGGAGAGGTAAGCATTCAAAACTCCATAAAATGCATCCTATCACACTCAAGGAGAAAAGATAAAGCAGTTTCAGATCTCAGTCAAGAAAACTGAATACACTGGCTCATTGTCACTTAGCATATCTGTAGTATTCAGCACAATGTATTAAACTAAACTAATCATGCAAAACAATAACATCATTTATTCCAATCAGAGAAAGGCTGCAATCTTATTTAAAAATCTATATATACCAATGGTTCTAAATTATTGTCCAAAACAGTGCAAAACAGGACATGGAAGTATACAGGGTTTATGCTGTATCTATGTGAAGGAATGATTTCCCATATGACTGGAAGGCAAGGTTTTATCATTAGAGAGTTGTCAATGTCAACATAAAATTGCAGCCTAAAAGTGGTTGATCGAAGTACAAAATGCAGCTCACAAGCAATCAACAAATTAGGGCAACCAATGTTTACATATTACTGAAACCACCTGTACATGCTGGCATAAATCATCCACAAAAGTTAGCAAACCTAGACAGAAAAGTGTTCCTCAAAAACTTGTCATGTTACTGAGCCTTTCATTACTGATGTTTGTTTTATCAACATGTGAAAACCAGTGTAAACCACAACATATTAAGTGTAAAACAGTGCATACAGCAAAGGGTTAGTCTATGTAATTTTCCACATATTAGGACACATTCAAAAATCAAATCTGAGAAGTTGTAAATTCACTTTGGGAACAGAGGTATGGAGGAGACCGTGTTTATCAAACCTTAAAACACCCCCCTTTTACTCACCAATAGATAGAGCTAGTCTTTCAAAACAGCCTTCCTCTGATAGCTGTGCTATTTTGAAACAAGGGTTCCTGTTACAGGATAGTGTCTCTAAAAACATTTTGTTGATTGGTGAAGTACAGAACAGGCTCCTTTCTAGCCCCCCAGATATGTGAAAATTTTCTACATATACTTTTGAGAAACATGCTGCCAAAGTAAATCAACAACTAGTAAGGAAGAAAATTAAAAAAGAAAGAAGAGAAACTCACCCACTATATTCACTCACACAGTTCCCCATTAAAGGCAATTCTCTCAGAGCCTTCTTGAGCCTTTGAATCATGTCTCGAAACTCTGGTGAAGCATTTATTCCACTGGGGTCGGGTGAGCTACAAGTTGTGCAAAGCTGTGAGCAACCAGGACTGAACTCTGCATAGGAATGATCTCACCTAGTGCACCTTGATGTTTACCTCCAGGGGATGGTCTGGGGAATGTGCCAGAACACCTCAGGAAAACCAGCAGAAGCCAAGCCAAAGCCGTGCCCTCTTAACCCTCTCCTGACTACAGCACACAGCTGACATTGCTTCAGAATGGTTTCTTTGGCCAAGTCACTTAAGAAGCTGACAAAGTCCAAAGAGCAGTTGCTATCTCCTTGGCAAAAAGAATACATATGAATCTGCTTTAAAAACATGGTCACAGAAACAGGGACACACATCGATTTTAGAACTGCAATCATGCGGCAACAGTCTTGATGGAAGGAGGAAACGTCTTCCATTCCCTGGTCAAAGCTGTAAAAAAAGGGGAGGGGTTCTGGGAGAGCCTCTGTGGGTAACGTACAGAATGTGAGATTTTCAGTTCACCACTCAGCTATATACACTATACCATGGGTAGGCAAACTAAGGCCCGGGGGCCGGATGCGGCCCAATCGCTTTCTAAATCCAGCCTGCGGACGGCCTGGGAATCAGCGTGTTTTTACATGAGTAGAATGTGTGCTTTTATTTAAAATGCATCTCTGGGTTATTTGTGGGGCATAGGAATTCATTCATTTATTTTTTCAGAATATAGTCTGGCCCCCCACAAGGTCTGAGGGACAGTGGACCGGCCCCCTGCTGAAAAGGTTTGCTGACCCCTGGACTATACCCTTCATATCTCAAACTAACGTACCTAGTCCAACCCCCTGGCATGCCTGTTATGAGCATGTGTGTGTCTGAGGGAGAGAGAAATTATGGTTCAAGCCCCACATTGGGCAAAAAATGCCTGCATTGCAGGGGGTTGGACTAAATGATCCTGGTGGTCCTTTCCAACTCCAATTCTATGCATATTACCTTGAGCTCCTAAGATAAAAGTTAGCATAAAGATGCAGCAAACAAACAATAGTTATTTAATTTAATACCTCTATACTACAAATCCTGATCGAATCTGGACTGGTCTCCCTGCAAGGGCAAATACGAGCATCCCAACACCCACTGAAGTAAAGGAATATCAATCCCAAAATAGGAACACAGGAAGCTGCTTTAGCTTAGGGGGGTGGGGCTAGCCAGGTTTCTTTGCCCCAGGTAAAGCCTCCAGAGGGGTGCCAGCTTGTGTGTGTGTGTGTGTGTGTGTGTGTGTGTATTTCTTAAATCCGCCTAGAGATGCCAGAAATTGAACCTAAGCTCTTTGCATGCAAAGCTGGGAAGTGGAAAGCAGCAAGGACTGAAGAAGGAATGAAGAGCCTCCTCTTTCTTTCTTTCAAAACCAAACCCCCCCCCACAAGTCTTTATTATTTTCCAGCAACTCAGGACCAACAGTCCAGAACAACAAAGTTTAAGGGCCTCTCATTTATATTCTCTTTCAAACTATAATAAATGTCAATCTGACATGCAAACTTCTCTCACTAGAAGTAGCAAAGACCTGTATCTACTAAACCTAAACTCAACATAAGACAATGACAATTTCTGATTCAGGCACAAGAATCAAGCGAAGAGGCTAGAGTTCCAAACCGAGGAATGAAGTGTTACAGGTGATATTAATTTTACTGAAAGCTTTAATCTCTTAGCAATTAAATGAGAGAAGTATGACAACATTTTGACTTAGAATCATAGAACTCCAGAGTTGGAAGGGACTACAAAAGTAATCTAGTCCAACCCCCTGCAATGCAAGAATCTTTTGCCCAACACTGAGCTTGAACCTACAACCCTGAGATTAACAGTCTCATGATCTACTGACTGAGCTATCCCTTCTGGTAGCATCACATTTATCCTCCCTCACCCCCTGCTTCTTCATCAAGTTTCCTGCAGGTGACAAATAGGTCTGTGGATAGACTCCTCCAATGAAGTCTAACCTTAAAAATTCTGATCCAGCCAAAATATACAAGAAACTGGATAAAACCTGAGAAACAGCCCAACCTCAAAGTTCCACTGCCTCCACAAATATGCAGCACGATGCATATCCCCTTTATATATAAACAAACATTATATATAATGCATATCCCCTTTTATATAATCCACCATTGCAATGATGGGCAATATCTTCAATTTATTGCTGGCCAAAGTGTCTTATGGCCATATGAAAAAATACCGAATGCTATGAATCGCTCAAAGTCCATCTTGACAAAGGCATATTCTTAGCCCAACATTGATGTAAATTTTAAAGTTACTATCATAAACCCTAAGCCTTGGATCAAGTGGTAAGAGCAAGCATTTTACAGTGAAAAAGGTATTGGTTGTGGACTCAATACTTGGATTCAAACTTTTGTTCATCATGAGCTTATTGAACAGTCTTGGGAAAATAACTCTCTGTTAATGTAACTATCTCACAGGGTTCCTGTTAGGACAAAAAGGAATAACATCATGCACCCCTCCATTATCTCTATAGAAAAAAGGAGAGATACATTTATATTATAATATTGTTCTTGATGTTTGTTGGCTATTCCTCCTGAAACCACGTATGCAAGAGAAGCACTGATTGACTGAGAGGAGGGGGAGGTAGTTAGTTCTGTTAGTGGAATAGATGGCCTTTGATCTCAGACATACCTCAAATGCTCAGTCTTCCTAGAAACAGTAGTAAAGAAAAGGTTCTTGGTACAGAACTAAGATTATTGTGTCATCAGCAACCGACAGACTTCTCTCTTCATTTGCATGTTTGAAAGTGACAAGACAAGGCTTCAATGAAGACTTCAGAATGCGCAATGGCAAAACCTCTGCCTGCCACAGTCCTAAATACATAAAGTAACTGCAGGGGTGACAGCAGAAAAAAGCAGATGCCAAGGAAGAGGTGGGGCGAGGACCTTTGCTTTATTGCATTGGTTGCCAAACTTGCTACCCCAACTGAAGTGCTAGCTGGAGGGAAGGGCACTTGCTCGGCACCCTGCACATGTTTGCTACCCTTGCTCCTTCTTAGGCAGTTTTCCAGTCATCTGTGCTCTCTCCCTCCCCACATCCTACAAGATCATGAGATCTATTGAGAGTTTGGGCAGGCATCTCCATTGCCAAGTCCTGCAGGAGCAATCCGCCCAATACCAGGGAAGTGCATGTCACATCATACGGCCCCAAAGATTGTATGCGATGGGCCCAATCACTGAACCAGTGAAACAGTTACCATTTTCCTTCCTACATTCCACCTCAAACCAGCTGCCAGTGGCTTGATAAACCACAACCAATGTTCTATCCTGATCCAGAGTGATTTTCCCCAAATCTGTTACAATGTACAAAGGTTTTGTGACAATTGTCACAGGTTTCTAAGCAGACTAAGCAAAAGGATTTCCAGGAGGTAGAAAGTTTTAAAAGGTCTTTTACAGTCTCAGTTCTGCATCACTCCAGCCACCCCTGGTCCCAAGTCAAGGACTCTCTTACTATCTGACTGCTAAATTGTAATATTTCTAGTTCTTGTGCTAATTAAGCCATATGGGTTACATAGGCACAGATTTTGCTTAAAACAGGATGGCAAATCCTAAATCACAGTCTAAAACAGAACATGAACACCATCTAAATCTGCATTTTGTTTCTACAAAATGTAAACATGATTAAAAGGGCACTTTGGGGTCTGTGTGTGGATTCTGAGTTCATGGACAAAGAGAGGATTCAAGAGAGATGCAGGGGATTTCTCTTGCAATTGCTAAGAGGAGGGTAGTTACAAAAACCCTTGAGAAGGAAATAATACATGGAAACTGTCTACTCTGCTCTTTAAAAATCCCATCGCAGCAGAAATTAGCATCTTTCCAAACCTTCACTTAACAGTTGAATAGTCTCCAACTACAGATGGTGACAGCAGTCATGAAATTAAAAGACGCCTGCTTCTGGGGAGAAAAGCAATGACAAACCTAGCAATGACAAACCTAGACAGCATCTTAAAAAGCAGAGACATCACCTTGCCAACAAAGGTCCGTATAGTAAAAGCTATGGTTTTCCCAGTAGTGATGTATGGAAGTGAGAGCTGGACCATAGAGAAGGCTGATCGCTGAAGAATTGATGCTTTAGAATTCTGGTGCTGGAGGAGACTCTTGAGAGTCCCATGGACTACAAGAAGATCAAACCTCTCCATTATTAAGGAAATCAGCCCTGAGTGCTCACTGGAAGGACAGATCCTGAAGCTGAGACTCCAATACTTTGGCCACCTGATGAGAAGAGAAGACTCCCTGGAAAAGACCCTGATGTTGGGAAAGATGGAGGGCACAAGGAGAAGGGGACGACAGAGGATGAGATGGTTGGACAGTGTTCTCGAAGCTACCAGCATGAGTTTGACCAAACTGCGGAAGGCAGTGGAAGACAGAAGTGCCTGGCATGCTCTGGTCCATGGGGTCATGAAGAGTCGGACACGACTAAACGACTAAAAAACAACAGTCTCCAACAGCTTTTGTTGACATCATGTCAGTTGGGGTGCCTTTTCACTTTGGCCCAATTGTCTGAAATCAAAGGAGATCCACAGCAAACATGGTTGTTGACTGAGGCTTTCTCAAGAATGGAGTCCCAATAAAATCCAGCATCCTGCCTCCCCTTTCCTGGCAAAGTATTCCGTCTACTTAGTACTCCGTCTAAGACCAAAGCAGGCATTTAAAGATGTCTGTGGGTTCACATCACACCCTCCAACTTCATCAGAGGTTTTAAGGGGAATGCTAGCCCCCAACTGTCCCTCCATATCTCCATTTAAGTCCCCCAGGGCTCCAGAGAGCCCAGGGGGAATGACTTTCTGTGCTCGCTACCAGAAACAGAAGCCCAATTTGATATGCTACCTAATGAATTGTCAGTTATTTCTAAAACAGTAACTTATGCACACAATCTTGCTCTAACCAACCTGTCTGAGATCCAGGTTTTATAAATGACTGAAGATTTACCTATGAAGCTGGATAGGAGAAGGGATAGGAGGCAAAGATTTTGGTCTACGAGGCCTACCGGAGAATCAGGAAGAGGGGGACATGGTTCAGAAAGGGATAGGAGGCAAAGATTTTGGTCTACGAGGCCTACCGGAGAATCAGGAAGAGGGGGACATGGTTCAATTCATTACTGACTGGCTATTCTCCCTGAATTTTAACATACCACTGTCCTCCAATGACACAGAGAGAGGACATGGGGGAGGCAGAAGCAGAACTATGCTAATTTGCTTTGAACACTATAGGCTCAAAGGCTCAATTTTCAGAGCACTACAGAATGTTAGAAACCTAAAATATGGTGAAGCTACCACTGAAATATTCCAGGATATCAGCCTGGCCACAGCTCTCCACCCTTACACATCAGCACTAAAAGAAGTGGGCAAAGTATATCGACGGGGCTTCCTTTTAAAGTTGATAGTCCAGCACAAAGGCAAAACATGGCTTTTGGGTGATAACCAGCAGCCTGACAACATGTTGAAAGAGCTCCAGTCCCAAGCAGCAGATGGCACTCCCCCCCAGCACCTCTCCTCAGCTCAAGTCTGCAAGAGCACCGGCTCAGGCTGGACAATGAAGAAATGCAGAAAGAAGGAAGGCAACTCCAAGGACAAAGTAAGAAATTTGTTTTGTTTTATTTCCTTATGTGTGAAAAGGATCTGGACTCTGCTCTAACAAGTGCAACAGTAAATGGTAAGAGCCCTTGTCCTAGGCTGGGAAGAGAAGATGTGAAGATTAGCAAGAAGCCCCTGCCTGTTCCGCTAATTGATCCTCGGTATCAAGGGAGGATCGCCACTACTCCTATGTTCCTGATGGCATGCAAGAAAGCCACCTGAAGATTTGTGTACATAGCTTTTAGTTTATGTCGTTTGATTTTCAAGTTAGAAGTGATGTATATGATATTTACCTCTTGTTTTGATGTATTCCTTTTTTATGTGGTAGACCAGTATTGTTTGTTATTGGTTCTGCTTTGTTTACTCAGGGATGTAATGCTATGAAAACTCAATAAAAACTGACATGATTGCCTCAAAGCTAATGCAAGTACAGCTGTACCTTGGTTTTGGAACAGCTTAGTTCCCGAACATTTTGGCTCCCGAATGCCGCAAACCCAGAAATGACTGTTCTGGTTTGCGAACTATTTTTGGAAGCCGAACATCTGATGGGGCTTCTGATTGGCTGCAGCTGCTTCCTGCAGCCAATCAAAGCTGTGCTTTGGTTTCCGAACGTTTTGGAAATCAAACAGACTTCCCGAATGGTTTCTGTTTGACTTCCAAGGTACGACTGTAAGACAGAATTGTGAAGGCTGCAAATGTTAAAGATTTGCAGTTTACATTTCACATAATTTTTTCCCCCTTCCCCTAAAGTAGCAACTCAAAGTATAACAAATATAGTGTCAGGGAACTGCCATCGGAGCCAGAGGTGGAGGCAAGGCTCCAGAGCGATGCTGGAGAGGGGCCCAGCAGGGAGAGAGGCAGCCCATCTGCTGGGGAAGGAAATCAGCGTAACACCAGGGGTGAAGGGGGGCAGATGGGGGAATCGGCGAAGGGGCTCCAGGACTCCTCGCCGGAGACCAGCGGGGAGAGCACGGGTCCTCCGCTGCCCACACCCACCCTGCGCAGAAGACTTCCGCGCAGGGAGAGTAGGCGGAGACTTGGCATCAAAGAACTTCTTTGCTGGAAGAAGTTCAAGAAACGCCCACTGACGGATTCTGCCAGCGACTGAAACAGCCACGAAGTGAAGGGCTGTCCAGACAGAAAGGGTTTAACCAGGTAACCTAGCCAGGAGTGGCGGCAACTTACGCACGAGCAACCCCTTATAACCATTACATATAGCATACACAGGTAACAAAACTATATGGCAAGAATATACACCCCATAAATATAAGTACAGTATCATGAGGTTATTCAGTTCTGATTCTATTTGCACAGATAATAATTTCTAGAAATAAGTTACTTCAAACACTAAGGGTGCAATACTATATACATTTACTCTACTGGGTTCATCCAACTTAGGATGGAAAATGCTCAAGCATATCTCAGTGTTTGTAATAAATCAGAGGTACTGATATTTTGAGGTTAAAAATCAGTTTTAAGGTTAAAAACCAGTTTCTGTGATGTCTTATTTCAGTAAAACATGGTAATTTAAATTACCATTTCCAGCGGGGTAGTTATTGTTAGTCTGTTGCAGCAAAACATAACAAAGAGTATTGTGACATTATAATGACTAACAAATTTACTATGCCACAAGCTTTTGGGGACCGGAGCCTGTTGGGAGTGTTGTGGGTATCAAGGAGTTAACACTGTGTAAAGTGGAAATGCTGACTCTGGCGGTATGAGTTAGCATCATGAGTGGTGGGGCATTGCCTAACTGATCTATAGCCAGTTAGGATAAATACAGTGATATCTTGGTTCCCAAACTTAATCCGTTCTGGAAGTCTGTTCTAAAACCAAAGCATTCTAAAACCAAGGCACGCTTTCCCATAGAAAGTAACGCAAAATGGATTTCCAGACTTTTAAAAACACACACCCCTAAAACAGCAATTTAACATGAATTTCACTATTTAACAAGACCATTTCTGGGTTAGGGTTAATTTTAGGATTGGGTTGGTGTTAGGGTAAGGATTAGAATTAGTGTTAGGGTCAGTGTTGTTTTATGTTTTCTTGTGATTTTGATTCACTTGTGGTTGGTTTGCTTTTTTCAGTTTGTGGTGTTGCTGCTTTTTCATGAGTTGCAAGTTTGTTGACTTTGTGGTTTTCTGGATAGTTTCAGTTTTAATTTCGAATGCCAGCTGGGGAGCACAAAGCCTTCACTTCCCAGCGGAGAGATCCCTGCCCCCACTCCTGCTTGCATGGGAGTAGGAGCTGGATGGGGCCAGCGGCGGAGGAAGCCACTCGGGTGGCGCGCCCAGGGGTGTGGCGCACTGCGGGGCCTCTGGAATCTACCTGCCTCCTCCCACTCAACCGCCCTACAGCTGGGGGGGGAGGCAGTGGGTGGACCATTTGGGCAGCGCGGAGCCTGTGTGCGATCAAGCCACCGTGTCTCTCCAAGGAGAGACCCCCTGCAGGCCCCACGGTGAGTGCCGCCTGGCACCCTCAGTGGTGACACCCAGGGCAGCCTGCACCTACCGCATCCCCTTCCTCTGCCCCTGAATGGGGCAGCTCAGCTGAGGAGCGCCTCCGCTTCCCAGCTGAGAGATCTCCGCCCCTGCTCCTGCTTGCATGGGAGTAGGAGTTGGATTGGGGCTGCTAAGCTGGCGAGGCGCAGGCCCCATCACTTTTCCATCACTGGCTGCGTTCACCTCAATAGAGAAGTTTAAAGGAGCATCGTGTGGCAATGTGGAGACAGCCTGACAACTGCCTCAGCAGAAGTTTAGGGGCTCTCAGATGCAGCTGCTAGGCTACCTCCACCTTCGCCACCCCAGCAACTATTCTGCCTGGCTGCCTTCAGGTGGTGCATGGGCTCTGATGCTGAGATGGGGGCTCCTTTAAACTCCTCCCCTCAAGGGAGAAGTTTAAAGGAGCCCCCAGCCGAGAACCCCTCATTGGAAAGTGTGACGGAGCCTGCACCTCCCCATCTGAGCAGTCCGATCCAGCTTCTACTGGATCTCTCAGCTGGGAAATGGAGGCTTTGTGCTCCCCAGCTGAGCTACCCCATCCAGCTCCTACTCCCATGCAAGCAGGAGTGGGGGCACTCAAAACGGAAGTGTGGCACTGAAAAAGAAAGTGTAACACTCAAAACGGAACAGTTTGGATTCCGAAAAAAGTTTGCAAACCGGAACACCTACTTCCGGGTTTGCAGCATTCAATTTCCAAGTTGTTCATGAACTAAGCTGTTCGAAAACCGAGGTACCACTGTAGGTATGGCTGACTCCCCCTGCTGGCTTCTCCCGTGTATGTGATCCCTCCTGTGTATGATGATTCCTGGATGTAAGAAGATTGCTTTATGATGATGCAAGACTGCAACTCGAAGAAAGTCTACTTGAAATACAGCTTGACTCCTGAGTGCTTCATGGGGTACTTTCCGTCAGTCTGAATAGTAATAATAATTTAACAATAATTTTAGGCCACTCTGGGTGGCTTCCAGTACATATAAAATCATAATAAAATGTGAGACATTAAAAACTACCAGGGACAGGGCTGCCTTCCGATGTCTTCGCAACAGAGCCCACTTCATCAGATGAAAAGCCTCTTTATACATTTGATGAAGTGAACACTAATCATGGAAGGTTATAACATAATAAATTAGTCTGCAAGGTGCCAAAACTCATGGTTCCCGCCCCTCCCCAGCAAGTTAGGCCACGGTTCTGCTCCCTGTGTACAGACAAGAAAGAGGCTCTATATACTGATGCATATACCCCTGCCATTTAATCCTTCATCATCATCATCATCTTGCTGAGAAAATTAACTGACACACTCCTCTCCATCCTCCTACCCATGTTGGGCCACTACTCCTAGCTCTCTTATGAGCACCGTGTGTGCTGGGGTGCTTCTCATAAATAGCTCCACATGCTGCACTGCACCTGATGTGAGGCTGGCATGAAAGGGGAGGGTTAGGGTTCAGTTCCATGTGGAGTCTCTCTGCACTTTATTCTCCATACACAAATGGAGTTTTAGGCAGTTCCACCAAATCTACTGAACACTGGTGTGAAGGAACACAGTGTTAATAAATAGATTCCCAAAAACTTTGTGGTGTCACCATTAATGGAAATGGCTGTCTAATGAATTGTAAACATTATGTGTACATTTATTTAGCAGCCTTTAAATTTCTCACTTTTGGAAATATATAGCAAGGTGCATAAATTGTCAAGTGAAACCTTTATCAATTTTTACCTGAGAATTTCCTTTGGAATATTAGGTGGTGAAGAATGGCTCTTTTCTTCCAATACCTCTGAAGACTTCTCCCTCTCGTTTCTTTCAGATACCACAACTTCAACTGCTGGCTCTACTTCAGTCTTGTTTCGATCAGATTTTGCCTCCATCTTTGCTTGTTCACATTTAAACATAAACACAATTGAGGGTTTCTCACTTGAATCTGATTTTGACTCACTGAACCAATTATGCCGTTGAACAGGAGGAGGTGGAAGCATATGAATGACAGTTCCATCAAGACCCACCAGTTTCCCCTTTTCTCTTTCTCTCTCTTCCTCATCATCAGTCTTTCTGCGACGAAAGAAGCTCTTAAATGATATCCAACGCTTGGGCTTTGCATCAACAGCTCGCCTACCTTCGGAATGCAATACTGATTCAGCCTCTGTTGATCTTATGGGGCTTGTGGGTTTGGTCCAATTGCTGAAATGTCTTTGCAACACTTTGCTGGCATGATATGGTGAAGATGTGGAACGAGGAGGAGGAAATGGGGGAGTCTGTTCAGCTTTGGGATTTGTGGTATTCTGGGAGGCAGCCACTGGCTTTGAGGAATAGGCAACTAGTGACTTGGACAGGGTTTCCTTAGGCACCATTTCTGTGGAATTTCCTGCCTCACTCTCAGGACTCGACTGTGTGGTAAAGAGAGATTTGGGCCGCACTGGGACACTTTCACCTGTGTCTGCATCAGGAGGCAGAGAATACAATTCTTCCGCACTGCAAGACTTGGGTCCAGTCTGAGATACTTCTGGGGGAGACTGTGGAGGCTGGATAGAAGCCACAATTTGTGATAATACTGTACAGGCATTTTCCCTACTTCCACTACATATCTCCTGTGTCTCTTCTGTTTTGGCCACAGGATCATGGAGAGTTCTTGGTATTTTTGTTGGGGAGCTGTGATCAGAGCTTTTGGATGAAGTCAGACCTTTGCCAAGACAGCTGTTGAACTCCTGAACCTTCTGAGCCACAGAGCCCAGTCTTCTCTCAGAGCTATTAGTTAATCCTTTAGCCTGGGAGAGTTCAGTAGATTTGCTAGTTATGTTTTTCAGAGCGGCATTTTCTGTTTCTATTTCTTCATATGTGTGGCTGATGACACTTGTGGTTTTATCTTTTACAGAGAGCTCTCCACTAGTCCCTAGAAAACTTTTATAGATTGCTAAATTGTCATATGCATTGGGATTGATTACAATAGGAACTTTGATTGCATTCTTACAACTTCTAGCATACGTTGGCTCATCATGAATAATGATTGGGAAGGGTGGCATGCCAGCATTATTGTAACTATTGAATTTTATTTCAGACAGGTTAGGAGATTTAACAGGGATTGTTTTTGTAGAAATATTGGTTGATGTAGGTGAAGCAGGAGCAGATTTGTGAATGTTCTTCCTTAAAGGTACAGAAGGTCCTGGTGTGTTGGGAATTAGTTCCACTTTAGGAATCTTTTGCCGTGGGCTTGTACTGGAAGTCCAAACTTCCTGGTATCTGACTGCACTAGATTTTTTAAGATTGGTGTTCACTTGCCCAGATGATACAGAATGAGGCACAACCTTTGTACTTAGAGTATCGTGTGAATTTGGATTAGATAGGGTACTTTTTGAATCACAGCTTCTCGTTCGATTCTCTATACATTCATGGGTCATGGCTGCTGATACATCCACAATAGTGTATGGCTTGCATATGGGTTGTTCCATGTTTACTACCCTATAAGGTTTTGCTTGTTCTTCAATGGGGAGTAAACTTGCAGCTGATGCTTGACTTGGCATATCTGAAGGACTACAGCATTCTTGCTTATCACTTTGAACAGCAATCTTGCCATCCTTTTCTTCCAACCTAAGGGCAAGCACAGCCTTATGAGTCTCCAAAGTTTTGGTAGCAATTTGAGGGTTTTTAGTTACAACTGTCAATTGCTGATCATCACAAAAGCTTTTATATTCTTCCTCAATTAATTTGATATCTTTAGGAGTGCTAGGAGATAATCCACCATTGAAGAGCTTTTGAGAAGAACTGCTTGCTGTCCCAGAGCGAGACTCTTCAGTCAAAGAAGAGTCAGGAGACATGGAATCAGATGACACCATGCTTTGCATGCTTGCTTGCCCATAAAGAATCACAGTGTCATCTCCATAACCATTCAAAATTTCATCATAGCTATCATCATAGTCCACAGCACAAATCCTCTGGAGAGACTTGTTCCTTAAAGGCACTGTGTTCCATTTTTTGTCAACACAAAATCGGACAGGTGATAGCGTATTAGCCCTAAAGTTAGCAAAGCGTGGCTGTCCCCTCATGCGAATTTCCATTGCCAGCAGCTCTTCATCACTTTCATCCCAGCTCTCATGGTCTTCATGCGTATTGCCAAAAAGCAGATCATCCTCACTCTCATCCTCACTGGAGAATTCTGGGTAACAGAAACGACCACCTTCATTACTTATTACATCAGTGCTTCCACTCAGAACAACATGCTTATTTTGCGAATCCTTCATGGCACCCAACATGCAACTTGGAGGAACCTTTCTTTCTAATGACTTTTTATAACAATTGTTTATTCTTCCCAAGAATGCTTCCCTTGAATTAATTTCATTTCCTGTTAGAGAAGACGACGTGTCCAAGCCTGCAATTTCCTTCAACATTTCTGTCAGTCCATTATTGTTGCTTGGAGCTTTACCTACACCATCACTATTCCCATAAGGCCTATGAACATGACCATAACCTTCAATTTCTTCTTCATTATTATTATTATTGTTATGTGGTTTTTTTTCCAAGACAGTCCTATTTTGGTTCCAGCCTGCAATTGGCTTGTTCTCGCAAAGATCTTGTGGGCTGGCCTCGCCACATATACCCTGTCCATCTACTGTCATCATGGTGGGTCTCACAGCTATAGTGGGTTTTTTTGCCACAGGAGGTCGAAAATTTCCTGTATTTTTAGTACGTTGGTTGTTGCTGTGACTTGCATTGATTTTCAGATTTGTAGAGACGGGAGGTTTTTCAGAAGCTGGAGGCAGTTGGTGCAAGTTTTTTGGCTTGAAGCAGTTTTTACATTCACCAGGTTTCCAGACATGTTCAGTGAATGCATTGCAAGCAGACATTTTCCCAGGGCTAAGCACCTGACTCTCAGAAGTTGTTCAATGCATGGTAAGCTCCTTTATTTGTTATCTTGCTTGTTCATCTTGTCTGTGTAATCAAATCCTGGTCATTCTAAAAAAGAAGAAAAAATGGTCATAAATGATCAATGAGAAGTTAGTTCCTACTCAAGAGGTTATGTCTCCCAACCTGTAGAAGAAGGAACTTCAGAAGTTCTATTTACCCTTCCATCTTTCACCCAAACTTACTTCAGAGGGTTATTGTGAGATGAAACAGGTATACAGAGAACCCAGAGAAAGGGAAGGATAAAAAAATGTGTTTTAATATAGGAACAAACCAACACTTTATCAGCCTTCCCTAACCTGACATGACCATGGAATACATAATCCCAGCAAGAAGTACGATTTGATAAACTAACACTAGTTAGTTAGTTAGCCTATAGTGCAGATGGTACTTTAAAGTAGTCACTACTTTAAAGTAGTTACTGTACCACTTTAAACAGTTATGGCTTTCCACAAAGAATCCTGGGAGCTGTGGTTTGTTGAGGCTTCTGAGAGTTGTTAGGAAACATCTACTCCCCTCTAGGAGCTATAATTTTCAGAGTTGCTTAAGTCAGTCCCTCCTTCCTAGAACTCTGAGATTTGTAGCTAAGCGACATTGTGTGTGTTGTGTGCTTGCTTCAAATGCAACCACATGGAGGCTGTTCCATGTGTCAACTATCTGTATGAGGGACACCCATGTAGTACCAGTGATTTTCAACCAAATCATTGTCTCCTCTCATTTTGCTTCTGATCACATGATTAAAAATGCTGAAACCACATAAGAAGCTGTTTATACAAATACATATTGGATGGAGCAGCCTACAAGCAAGTTGTCTTTTAAGCAGCTGCTCACAAAGCAAGCTGCCTTAGAGAATAGTCAATCTGAAAATTAACTGCAATTTGCTTTTGTAATGACTAACCTCAAAGGAAAAAACCAAACATCAACTTATTTACGTCTAGAATTGTGTGGAAAAATAGAAATCTGTTTGACTGATTTGAATGAATATCACTTGAACAGAGAAACTTTATTTATTTAGTGAAAAAACTATTCTGATGTTGATTTAGTGGCTGTCTCCTTGTGTGTGGATGTTATGGAATGCACACAAATTTACTGTAAATTGACAACTACATTACTAAATTGGATTTCACAAAATACAATACTGTTCAGAATATAATGGCAGTTGGCCTTTATCACACTGTGGTATGCAGCAAGTACAGGTAATGAAATCAGGTACTTATCTGTCACTCTGCATAAAAACTAGATTGCTTTATAGTAAGTGATACTGTTAATTTTTATACTTAATAGGTAACCACTCCTACCAAACACCAGATGGAGCTGCAGTATAACACAAGATGAATGTGGTGGTTCCCTCACTGCAAGAAGTGAAGCTACAGAGAACCAGGCAAAGGGCCTTCCTGGCAGTGGCACCCTGCCTGTGGAACGCCCTCCCATCAGATGTCAGGGAGATAAAGAACTACACAACTTTTAGAAGATATCTGAAGGCAGCCCTGTATCAGGAAGCCCTTTAATGTGTAATGTTTTATTATGTTTTCACATGTGTTGGAAGCCACCCAGAGTGGCTGGGGCAACCCAGCCAGATGGGCAGAGTAATAATAATAATAATAAATAATAGTAATAGTAGTAGTAGTAATAATAATAATAATAATAATAATAATAATATCACATGCAAGCCTTGGTTCACTATCTCATAAACAATCTTATAAGACAGTAGAACATGCATACTACTTTTAGCTGTTGCATACAAGATAATATTGCACACAATTACTGTATAAAACAATATGAATATAAGGTAGGTAAGTATGTTCTATATATTCTTGCTTCAAAAGTTTAAATTTAAGAAATTGCTTCCCAAAATATTGAAGATAATTAGGAAGATAGTTGAGAGAAATATTACTTTGGCTATCACCTGCTTTCAAGTAGCCATTGAAAAGCTTTTATCTGTTTAAAGCAGCGTCAGGAGACTAAAATGTCTTAGAAAATACACTAGCATAACCACCAAAGAATTTGAGTTCACAAGGTTTTTAAAGGACTGGTTGGCTTATATGTATGTGTTCTTTGCCTTGATAAAGCAGCCTTTGCTTCAACATGTTTAGAACCACTGTTTTCTACTAATCAGACTGTGGCAAAATGATGCCTTCCATTGGACTTCAAATTTTAAGACAGGTGCAAAAACTTAAGTCTTTTATAATCACCACGTTAAAATAGACAAAATATGTGTATTATGAGCAATGGGGTGTGGAGAGAGTATAGGATTATTTTATTATTAGGCTTTCTGTCAGTATGCCTTTTACCATGTTTTTATCATTGATGTTCTGTAATGTGTTTTTAATGTTGTACACTGCCCTGGGATCTTTTGATAAAGGGTGGTATATAAATTGAATAAATCATAATAAATATTAATTAGTTTAATTTTGGGTTGCTGTTTTGTTAATGTTACAATTGTTTTATAGATTATAGATGCTGCATTGATTTGTTAATCATAAGACTTTTGCTTTAATTGTGATGTTTAACTTATTTTATAGTTGTTGCTTTGTTAACAGTGTTTTTATACATTGTAATTGTTTCACTGATAATTTGTTAATTACTCTATATGATTTATGTTGTATTGGTGATGTTCTATTATGTTCTGTCATGTTACTGTTATTTATTATTTGTAAATTGCTTTGGGATTCATTTGAATGAAAAGTGGCTTAGAAATATAATAAATCGGATCAAACTGCTTTCTCATGTCTAGGTGCCAAACAGTACTAAATGAATTGAGACAGACAGGAGAGAGGACTTAAAATCAGAGTCAGTTTGTAGGATGAATACTTTTCATGAACACCCTTTGTTATTCATTAGGTGCCCTAATTTCAGTGGTGCTGATAGAATATTTCAAAGTGCTTTAGTTTTATAGCATTAAAAAAGCCTATCGGTATTATAGACAACGGAAGACACTAATGAATTAAATAACCTGAAGGCTGGCAGAGACAGCAAAAGAAATCCCTTGACAGTCCCCTTTGATGACAAACTTCTCTGTTGCTCAAAAGGGTAAAACCAGTTACAAGCAAGCAAGCAAGAACACAGCAAAATAAGAAATAACCTATTTGCAAACAATATCTACATGAATGTGGTCAAATTGTAATAATGCACTGCACAAAGTATAAGGATAGGTGTGTAGAGAACAAAAATTTAAAATTCTTTCATTGGGTTATTGGACCTTTCAGTGCATTAATTTGTGAAAGTTTTTTGTGTAGATTTTATTAATTCTAATGCAGGAAAATATAGTCTTCCGAGACAAGAGTGAGCTATGGTTTTGAATACCAAAAAAAGAGAGTAAGATTGAGGAAAAAGTGAATACTGATATTTTAACTTCTTCCTGTGATACTAAAGATATCAAGGCAAAAGCTAGGGGGGAAATAGCTACATTATATCCAGGACACACACACACACACACACACACACACACACACACACACAGAGACAGACAGACAGACAGACAGACAGAAGAAGCCTGAAATCTCCACTTGCTTACAAGCAATTTCTTATGTTCACTTCTCTTGGTATTAACAATTTGTCTAATGAAAGAGATACATGCAGCCTCTTTTTTCTTCTATGTATTTCAGGCACTATTTCTTTGTTCTGGCAGGTCCTCTTCAGATGTGTGCTGTCTGAATCACAATGAAGACCTCCTACACTAATACTTTATACCAACATAATCCAGTTAAAAGGAACTTAATTGGTGTGCACTATTCCCTGCAATTTCAGCATTCTAAAAAATGAATAGTCTCCATAAGTACCAGATGGTGACATGCACTAATTAATCAGGCCAGCTCAATGAATGAGCCTATTAAAATGAATGTACCTATTAGGCATGTGTTTTCAATGCTCTCTGCTGCAAAAGCCTCCCTTTAAATGAATGCCTGATTCATTTAGTGAGCAACATAGACAAGTGTGTGCTACAGTCATCTGAGTGTGCAATGGTGCCAGCCTATCAACTGCCTTTATATCATTAGATGCTTCGTGTCAAAGCATGGTTTATGTTGTTTTTCTTCTACTGGGAATGTTGAACACTTATCGTTTCACCTGTTTGGGAGGAGTTGGCCCACTATCAGCATACTCCAGAATGTGCTGCAGGCACCACAGCTCAACCCTGACAGCTCTTCATAGAGCTAAGCTAATCATTATTTCAAAGCAATAGGAGGCAATTGTGAGAGTTTTGCCTTTCATCAGCACTTCTAAGAAAAAGAGAAACCAAACTATGTTTCACCATACTGCATTCAGGCCATTACAAAATAATCAATTAAGATTTGCCCATAGAAAAAGCAAATATTGTAAGAATGTATAAATCACAAAAGGGTGCATAAATGTAAATGTCCTTGACAAATCTTCTCAATGCCTAATTTATACTACATGCATTTCATTCTATGATCCACTTGCCTTCTATCAACAAACACTTTGGGTGTTACCTACAGAAGCTTTGTGAAAATTGTTTTCCATGCTTGCAGATGTTGTTGAAACCAAAGGGTACTTGTGTTTCCAAAAATGACCACATTCAGGAGCTCTCCAGATTGACTGAGAACAATGTGCCTTGATATGCTCAGGTGTTTTAATAAAGAATAAATGATTGCATGGGCCACAAATCACTCCAGAAAATCACTGACATGAATATAAATATAGAATATGCGATGGTGAAGGGAATATAACTCATGTTGATCCCTCTGAAGTAAGCTACTACATTTATTCCTATGCAGTGTTCCAAGTGGGGAAAATGTCTAAATGCATCTCATAGGAGCCTTCTCTTTATAAAATTCATTGAATAATTTCTAAATTCCTATGGCTAGAGCAGGCAGTACTTTGGGTGATATCCAACTTAACTGGTCTACTCTGAGTATGACTAATGTTAGGTATCACCCATTGTATTTAAATGCTATTTACACACATCAGTAAGTGTCATACTAAGTTGTTACATATTGTTAACTAAATTAACATACAGTACATAAACTATTACAATTTCTTCCATTGCTTCTGTTATAAAACTGAGCTATAAATAGTTATAACTATTGCAGAGAGCAAGAAGAACCAGTGAATTACTTCTTTTTAGATTATTAATAAAGGCTAACATCAAGTGAATGGGACACGAGTGGTGCTGTGGTCTATACCACAGAGCCTAGGGCTTGCCGATCAGAAGGTCGGCGGTTCGAATCCCCACGACGGGGTGAGCTCCCGTTGCTCAATCCCAGCTCCTGCCAACCTAGCAGTTCGAAAGCACGTCAAAGTGCAAATAAATAGGTACCGCTCCAGCGGGAAGGTAAACGGCGTTTCTGTGCGCTGCTCTGGTTCGCCGGAAGTGGCTTAGTCATGCTGGCCACATGACCCGGAAGCTGTATGCCGGCTCCCTCGGTCAATAAAGCAAGATGAGCACCACAACCCCAGAGCCGTCCGCGACTGGACTTAGCGGTCAGGGGTCCCTTTACCTTTATGTAACATCAAGCAAAGTGGTAGGAATAGGAAAATGAAAATGGTAGAAATAAATCTCTCTTTAAAAGACAACAATGGAAAGCTAGCCAATTCAGGTAATATAATGGAGATGAGGGACACAGTCCAGTGGTAGAGAAATGCTTTGCATATATAATGTTCAGGATTCAATCCCTGGTATCTCCAGGTGCCAAGAAAATAGCTCTGCCTGAGACCATGAATAACCACAGCCAGTTGGGATAGACAAGACTGGGGGAGATGGGCCAATGATCTTACAGCACAAGGCAGCTTCATGTTTCAAGAGGACCTCTTCTTACAGACGGGGGAAAGCCATTACAGAATGGAAGCAGAGAGAGATGAAAGGAGGATTGTTGCTTATCATTAGAGGCGTAAAGGCCCAGGGGGAAAAATTGAAAATATTCAGAGGGAAGTTTGTTCTTTCCCCCTTCAAAACCTTTGTCTTTTTCCAGGAAAAGAATATGTATTATGAAATGTGAAAGAGCAGAGAAGCTTGTTTCAGTCTACACAAACCTTCAATTTTTAGAAGTCCATGATAAATATTATGACAAATATGAAAAAGCTGAAACTGATCATGATAGTTCAGAAAAGAACAATGATTAAATTTCATGTAACATTCATTGTCTCTCCCCTGCCACACTTTTTCTCTGAATATTTCATGTCTGTTGATACTGAAGGACTGAAAATTAAAGTTTTCAAAATTCATAATACCGTATTTTTTTGCTCCATAAGACGCACCTGACCATAAGACGCACCTAGTTTTTAGAGGAGGAAAACAAGAAAAAAAATATTCTGAATCAAATGTTGTACTAAACTATTTAATAACCTACTGGTATATCATAATAATATTTCAACCATGTAAAGTGAACAGCAGTCAACAGTGGCATTAAGAACCATCACTGTCATTAACAAATGAAGAAACTTTTAGAAGACATCTGAAGGCAGCCCTGTTTAGGGAAGCTTTTAATGTTTAATAGGTTATTGTATTTTATTGTTCTGTTGGAAGCCACCCAGAGTGGCTGGGGAAACCCAGCCAGATGGGCTGGGTATAAATAATAATAATAATAATAATAATAATAATAATAATAATAATAATAATTTATCCCCTAGTAAGGGGGGCAGGCAATGGAAATATATAAGCTTCCCATGTTGAGTCCCTTAGATCTAAGGACTGTATGGTTGGCCCTACACAATTATTTTAATAAAGCCAAAAGAAGTGGGACTTTCTTCCCTTTTGTTCATTGCCGAGAGCTCTGGGGGCTTTCATATTTGGGAGGAATGAGGGAGAAATCTGATTCAATTCCCATTTAAAGTCAAACCTACCTAACTGACACCTTCGTACACAACACAAGGACCAAACCACAGCCACACTTCAAATTTCCCATTTCTGCAAAGGAAGGCACTACTGTCCCAGCAAGACCAGTGGCGGAGGGAAGGTCTTGCATGGTGGCACGTCGCCTGTGGGGATGTGGGACGTCGCCCACACGAGCATCGTCCCAAGGGGGTGGTGCGCGCGCGCCCATCAAAATGGGGTGGCCAAGCATGGGGGAGGAGGGATTACATGGCTCCCGCTGTGCTTGCTTTACACCCATGTAAGCAGCTCTTGTCCCGCTTTGCTGCTTTAAAGTGAGCCATGGAGGAGGGAAGGGAGGGGAGCCATGGCTCCCGTCCGTCCCTCCTCCGTGCAGCATTTGCTTCATAAGACGCACAGACATCTCCCCTTACTTTTTAGGAGGAAAAAAAGTGTATCTTATGGAGCGAAAAATACGGTAATTTTCTTTTTTTACTATACAGTGGTACCTCTGGTTACGAACTTAATTTGTTCTGGAGGTCCGTTCTTAAGCTGAAACCGTTCTTATCCTGAGGTGCGCTTTTGCTAACGGGGCCTCCAGCGCGCGATTTCCGTTTGCATCCTGGAGCAAAGTTCGCAACCAGGAGCAGCTACTTTTGGGTTAGCGGAGCTTGTAACCTGAAGCGTTTGTAACCAGATGCATTTGTAACCAGAGGTGCCAGTGTAATGCTGATGGTTTTGTATGTTTTTATTGCCCACTCCTCATAAACTGGCAAAGCCACATAAGTGCTAGGTTCCTTCTTCAGTTCAGAAGCTTGTAGCTTCATTTGCAATAATTCTTTTAAAAAAGGAAAAGAAAGAAATCCAATTCACAATTATAGTCTGAATAAACTGTACTTTAGAACGTATGAACCACCTGCTGGATCGGGCCATTGACCCATCTAGTCCAGCC
This sequence comes from Podarcis filfolensis, assembly GCF_964270895.1. Classification (NCBI taxonomy): domain Eukaryota; kingdom Metazoa; phylum Chordata; class Lepidosauria; order Squamata; family Lacertidae; genus Podarcis; species Podarcis filfolensis. The sequence goes on along the minus strand of NC_139610.1, from coordinate 1,630,050 downwards.
TTCTATTCTCACAGTGGCCAACCAGATTCCTGTGGGAAACCCTCAAACAGGACCTGAGTGCAAAGGCCTTCTCCCCCTCCTGTGGTTTCCAGCGACTGGTCTTTAGGAGGAGACTAACCATGGAGGCGGAGCAAAGCCATCATGGCTGGTAGCCATGGATAACCTCTATGTGGATTAGGTACACACAAGGACTAAAATGAGTTGCTAGGCAGTAAAGACACCCAGTTACATGTGTCTACATAGAAATGAGACCAGGCACTTCAAAGAGTGAAGAGTAAAAAGGCACTTCAATACAGCATGGCATATTCCCGTGCCCAGATATACAATTTCCTTACATAGCTTCCATGGAAATCCCTTGGAACATTTTTAAACATACTCCAGGGCACACATATTCAGCTCCTTCAAGTGCCAGTTAAGTAACTGCATGCTGACTGGGAAGATGACAAGCTTGAAAGCTAGTCACTGCTTGTTCACTGTGTGTCAGAATACTAAAGTGTTCCCAAAAAGGGAGCAATGATAATAGTACTGAACACCCAATTGATTCTAGATGATAAAATCATTGATACTGAACAATAGCAGAATGTGATATACCGTATTTTTCGCCCTATAGGATGCACCGGCCCATAGGATGCACCTAATTTTTTTGGGGGGAAATAAAGAAATAAAAAATTATTTCCCCCCCCCCAGCCGCGGGGGAAGCCTGAGCTTTTAGAAACGCACCTACCTAGTTTTTAGAGGAGGAAAGGATATCTGCCCGAAGTGCGGGGCGCTCCGGGCGACAAACTGCTATCCGCAGCCTAGGGAGCCTTGTGGGAACTCCCGCAGGGCTCCCTAGGCTGCGGATATCTGCCCGAAGAGCGGGGCGCTCTACTTCAGAGCGCCCAGCGCTCCAGGCGGCAGGCTGCTATCCGCAGCCTAGGGAGCCCTGTGGGAACTCCCGCGGGCTCCCCAGGCTTGCTGATAGCTTCCTGAAGCCTGGAGAGTGAGAGGGGTCGGTGCGCACCGACCCCTCTCGCTCTCCAAGCTTCAGCGAAAGCCTGCATTCGCCCCATAGGACGCACACAGATTTCCCCTTCATTTTTGGAGGGGAAAAGTGCGTCCTATAGGGCGAAAAATACGGTATATACAAAGCCTCTTCTAAACAAAAAAGATTGCACAATTTTTCCTCATCTACTTGCAAAAAGTATCCCTGATGAGACTATCACCTGATACTGGTGGTATAATGGATTAGGTTTGGACGTAGGGGAACCCAAATTCAAACCCGCTTTTTGTTAAATGGGGCTCTTTTATAAGAGACGTTTAAGAAAGCTGCTTCTCCAAAGCAGCCTTCCCCAAGCTGTTCTACAACTCCCAGCATCACTGGCTTAGCTGGCTGAGGGTGATAGGACTTTTACAAAACATCTGCAGGGTATCAAGTCTGGGAAGGCTGCCTCCCATTGTTTATAAACAGGAAAGAAATAAAGGTATTGTCATGACCCCAAAGGCCAGCAGTGACCTGGACCCAGGCCCAGAGGCTAAGGGATCAGTGGTGCCAAGGAAGGTGGAAAAGGCCCAAGAACCACAACTGAAAGAAAAATGCCCAATACAAAGATGGCAGTAACATCTGGACTGAGACATCTCAATCCAGGTCTAGCAAAAGGCTAGCATACTTACTTCCAAAAGCCTCTCACACCACAGAGCTGGTGCAGTAGTATAGGCAGAGTGCTCCCAGGATGAGCTCTTGGAGAGAAGGAGTGCTGGGAATCCGAGCCAGATGCCTGCCCCACAAGGTCTTCTACCTTTCCAAGGAGGGGGAGGCAGGATGTCAAGGCATTAAAGGCTACAGTCTGGTCTCAAGAATAGTTGGAGCAACTTGCTTACTAGGAGCGCTTGGTGATATGATGACCAGCTTACCTTGCCCTATGGTGTTCTATGAACTTCTTCTCAGAAGCAGAATGGTATATACGTACATTAGAGGAAGATAGAAACAATTACTCCTCTTCATAATAAATTCAGCTCTAGATGTTTTGCTAGTTGGCCAACTTTGCAAGACTCAAAAACAACAGAGAGGGAATGTGTCTCACTCTTAGTTATAACTTAGTTAAAACTCTTAGAAAAAACAATTGGTATTTTACTGAAAATTGGTAAACTGAAGATGGGAAGAGAGAAACTGGATTGAGTTTATTCCCTGTTCAGTAAAGCAATAACTTCCGTAATATTAGTCCTGATTTGTAGTCATAACAACATTATCAGAGAAGAGGCTGTTCCAGCAGAGTAATATATAGTATTTGTATTACAATTCACTTGTTTATTTTTGGCTTTGATAGAAAAGATTATTTTTGTTATGAATAATCACAGAATGATTTACTTTTAGATGATTCTAACTTGCTTCACTTAGTTATGGCAGCTCTGAATGATTAGAAAATCTTATTCACATGCCAGTCACACATATGTACTTGATAGTTTTGGCTGGGAGAGGGAGAAGAAAATGGAAAAGGTACTTTAATTTAAAATGCTGATTTACTATTAGAATTTCACAACAAATGGCCCGTATGAGTGCATCTATAATAACTTGTGCAGGCAAAAATTCAAAGATTCTCAAACATGCTAGCTTCTAATTACTACAACCCATTGAGTATCAAGTAAGAAATATTCAGCTATTCCTACATAGAGTTTTCTGTTAGAATGCTTAGGAGAAATACCACTTCATGCTTATGGATGAATTCATTTCATGTTGTTTTTAATGGTGGGATAAGTAAATGCAGGTTAGCCAGAGTATTTCCCAATACTTCATAATCTCAGGGCTACTTCAAACACTAACAACTTTACTTCACAGAAATTCACATCAAGTACTACTTCTCAGGGTTGCTTCAAATACCATTCTGAGTACTACTTCAAATGCACTTCTATGAAGGCGGAGCAACAGAGGCATGGGACAGAGGGAGTGAACTCTTGGGCGAATGGAGCAAAATTGAAGCCCCAGCGGTGTCCAGGGAAGGCAGCACCTGGGCCAGGCCCTTCCTGCTGTCCCAATCTTTTCCTTTCTCTCAGCCCCTACCTGTCCTGCTACACGCAGCATGTCCCCTGCGGCTGCTGCAGCCAGAAGTTGAATGGGGAGGAATTTCTCCTCCCACACGCTCAGCACCATCAGTGGCAAATTTAATCTAAAATCTTAGGTGCAGTATACTGCACCCAGAATTCATAAACTGCTCACGCTAATGAAATTCCCTTTTGCAAAACGTGCCCAGTTCTATGTGAGTTTTGAACATTCTTTTCTTGTTGGATTATTTGTGGGGCATAGGAATTCTTTCATATATATTTTTCAAAATATAGTCTGGCCCCCCACAAGGTCTGAGGGACAGTCAACTAGCCCTCTTTTGCTGACCCCTGGTGTAGCAACTTCCTGAAGCATCCCTGCCTTTAGCACAAGCCCTGAGGATTCTATTATCAAATGCAATCAAATTTGGCAATTGGTGGCTGTCCTAGAAGTTATTTTTCTTTTCTTTTTGCACAGGTGCGGATAGTTTACAGAGGTGCCTGTTCTGTCAGTCCACAATCTAAATCAGTCTTACAATATACAGTAACAGGTCATTCCTGAAGTTTCCCTGGGTTTCAAGAGCTTTTTGTTGCATGGCACAGTAAACTATTACAGCAGAGAGCTGCTGCCAATGTAGAAACTCTCTTTGGATCCTGGTGATGTCTTAATGCTTGCAAACAGACTCCTATTACATACATTCAATAATTCCATTCAGTTCAAAGCTTATGGTTATGCAAATTTAAGACTGAATATTAATGCAGGAATACTTTCACTACAGTGAAAAGAGCAGTTCAGTCATTTTGAATTTTTCTCACTATCATGAAAATTACTTTAGAAATTAAAATTACTTCTAGCAACATATGGACTAAACTCATGGTTTTATAGTAATATTATTATTATTTATAGATCAAAGCTAACCCCGCTGCCCCTGCCTCACAGTCACACACAACGGAAGAAAGGGGCGGAAGCGAGGAAACAAGAAAACAGCAGAGAGAAATATTTTTTACTATTTTTTATCTTTATATAGAAAACAGACCAGAAAAGAAGTGGGAACAACACAAAATGGTGATTGGGAGGCAGAGATGATGGAGAACGGGGAAGAGCACAAAATGGCAATCAGAACCAGAGGGAGAGAGAGGGAGAGAAGGAGAGCAATAGAACACCAATGAACAGCAACTGACACTCAAGAGTGATCGGAATGAGAAAAAAAGGCAAAACTAAAATCGTGACAAAGAGATGAATGAATTGCCTGAGAGAAAGCTGCAAGAATGGGAGTGTAAATAAATGGGTGTGTGTGAGTCTTTGATGGAGGCAGAACAGACTTGGGTGCTGCAGTGAAACATGGGGGTTCCTGCCTCCCATGACACACTATGTACTAGCTTTTACTGCTTGACAGGCCCTAAAGCCCAAACCAGCAGGTTCAGATCTCATGGTTTTATACACTGAGTAAGATTTTTATTGACGTTTTTCATAATACACTAAGATAACAGCTACAAAAAATATAAATAAGTAGCATACACAGTTCTCTCTTAAGTAGCTCCTCCCAGTATTCACCTGGGATCTTTCCTTTCTCCTCCCAGCCTCTTACCCTGGGATACCAACACTTCCCTGTTCTCCCATCCAGAGTCCTCCATCAACCACCTACTACCCCACGAGCATGCATTCCCTGGACCCTAATAAAGACCCCAGACATAGGACTCCAAAGAAAAAGGAAAAATAGGAAAACAAAGAAGAGAGACAAAAAAGAGGGGGGGAAATGAAAAGAAACAATAAGAAGAAAAGAAAGAGAAAGGGAGAGAGAAAAAATAAAGGACAGAACACAAAAGGGGGAAAACATTATTCTTATAGATCATGTAGTTATTCATTTATTTATTGCATTTATACCCCACCTTGTTCCCCATGATTCTCCTCCTCCTCATTTCATCTTCACAAGAACCCTGTGAGGTAGGTTAGGCCAAGAGAGAGAATGACTGACCCAAGGTCACCCAGTGAGCTTCATGGCTGAGTGATGACTTGAACCCGTGTTCCAGGTCCTAGTTTGACACTCTAACTGCTATACCACACTGGGTCTTGTAGAACACAATATCCCAATATGCAACAAAACCCCCTCAAATACTGGACTAAAACAGGACAATGTAAATATTAATAGTATCCATTAAATTTGCCCATACCTGGCCATAACTAAGTACAGTGGTACCTCGGGTTACAGACGCTTCAGGTTACATACGTTTCAGGTTACAGACTCCGCTAACCCAGAAATAGTACCTCGGGTTAAGAACTTTGCTTCAGGATGAGAATAGAAATCACGCAGCGGCAGTGCAGCAGCAGCGGGAGGCCCCATTAGCTAAAGTGGTACTTAAGGTTAAGAACAGTATCAGGTTAAGAACGGACCTCCGGAACGAATTAAGTACGTAACCAGAGGTACCAATGTAGAAGCAAAATTTTACACTGTTAGAAAACGCACACAACTAAATTGTTTTATTATTGAAATTCTAAGGCTCTTGTACTTTCCCCCACTATTACATAAACACCACCAGCATTCAGTGTCCAATTATTACCATTTAGCTTCTGAAATAATAAACTAATTATTATGGGAAGATGTTAAAATTTCATTAAACATTGTCTGACACTAGGTAGCACTGAGTTGACTTGATGAAATTGGAAATAACCATCAAATAAAGCCTTACAACCCAGTCTAAGAATAAAGATTACACAAATTCCCTGTATTGCTCACTCATTAGTGCTCTTAGGCATCAGTAGTTTTAAGTGCCTATAAAATAACCATCTAATTCAATCTTATTTTATCATAGTTTTTTGTGTTTTTCTTCTGAGCAACTTTATGTAGCTAACACCGATAACATAAGAGTTTTGAAAAGGTATGTTAAGCTACTTCTTCCTTTCCCAAAAGAAGGATCCATACACACTGAAATGCCGGCCAGCTTCAGTTCTATTGACATCCTCCACTATGGTTTCATTGTCATGCTGATGGAAATACAGTATTGCCAACCGTTGATTCCGCAAGGCAGCTCTTCCAGGTGAGTCACACATATCAAAGTATGTATGGAAACAGAGTATCATAAATTAAACTTAGGACAAATACAATCAAACATAGCAGAGCAACAGGCTCTGGAGGACACATGCGGTGATGAGTCGGAGTGTGGCACATGTGCGCATGCATGCATACAATCCCTCTCATGTGCACACACAGATTCACTCACAGGGAGGACAAAAGGATTAAACCCACCCTTCATATCTTTCTTCCCATCCCTCCCTTCTTCGTCTTTCCATCTGGACAGATTCTCTTGGCCAGCTTGCAAGGTGCATGAACAGAAGAAGGTTTGGCTGAGAGACAGTGACTAGTACAAGGTCACACAGTGAATTTTGTCATTGATTTTAACCCTGATCTCTTAGTCCTAGCCTGGACAAAAAGATGTAGAGGCAAATAAGCTGGGGGGAGAGGAATAATATTTTCCCATAGGTCTGGAAATTTATGAGGGCTGTGTGGCACCTTTTTAAACTAACCAATTCATACTGGAATCTTGTACATACTTACCAGGGAACAATCCTTATGGAATTCAGTGGGACTTACTTCTGAGTAGGGCTGGGTGATATCTGGTTTCCAACATCACAATACTGTATATCACCAGCTAAACATTGCAATATACTGATGTATCACAATGTCTGAAATAAGGATGGAGCTATGTAGAGGCATTGGCTGCCTTCAGTTTTCCTTGCATTGTGATTTTGCATAGCGCACACACACACACCATGATTCACGATATATTGCCAGCCCAAAAAATTATGAAACCAATATAACAATATGGATTTCAAACCAGTTTTGGACGATTTATCGATATATCACCCAGCCCTATTTCTGAGTACAGTTGTTGTGGCATGAATCCACATTAGCAATTGTGACAGCCTTTCTAAGCCAAGGTAAGAATATTTGGTGTTAAGCATTGATAAAACTGAAATGTTTAAGTATTCAGTATTTATTTGCAAAGGAGAAGAACAGGAAGAAGACAGGTGCTACACAACATTTATCCTAGAAGAGAAGCAACTGTGACAGCACAAAGCCCATTTGAATCAGAGTAAGACACTTTTCAGCATAGCTTGGTGCTGTTAGTAAAACTACAGTGCTTATGAGACATTTGAATCTCCAATCCTATTAGCTTTGGTCTTCTTTTAGCTACTAGCTATTGACTTTGGTCTCCTCTCTTACACAACTCTGGTCACTTTTCCTTATGACTGGAATTCCCCCTCCCTTTTCATTTCTATTTTTACCTACCATATTGTTTCACTCCTACAACCCAATTGCCACCAATGTGTCATAAGAAATATGTTGTATATAATAATCAATGTAACATTTCATAATTGGGAAAAAGGAGTCAATATAACTTCTGATTTATGGTATTGTCAGTAAACAGCATGCATTGCAGGCTAGAATTTTTGCTTTGAATGTGTGTCTGGCTAGTTTCTATAGCAACTGCACACATCATTTTTCTCCTTAAAACAATTTTTACTGCTTCCATTTATACTTAGTTTTATTGATCATTATAGGGCGGAGAATGAGGGTTCTGCCTTTGTCAGTCCTGAATACAATATCAGTGGTTTTCTTCATTAGCCTCACTAGAAATAGTGCTGTTGCTGTTTTCAGAAGAACTAACTAGAATTACATTATAATGAATGTCAAACTGTATATAAGACACTGGAGGGAAGACAATAAGATCATAGAATTGTAGAGTTGGAAGGGGCCCAAAGGAACATCTAGTCCAACCTCCTGCAATGCAGGAATGTGCAGCTGGCCCATACTTTTGGTCCATATGGGGATCAAATCCACAAACATGCCAGTAACTGAATCCCTGAGGCAGGTCTTCCAGATGAACCTTGGAATTTTCAACACACTCTTCTGTCAGGATTTCTGCTGCAGATTTAATTGGACAGTCCATCAAAATTCAGGACAAATACTTTTCTTCATCCCCCCATTTAAAAGGTATTAAAACAAGATTTTTAACTGAGATGCCCAGAAAGCTTTCTGTCCTTTGTTTTATATTTTAAGCTATCATATGATGAAATTGCCAATCAACAGGGATTTCACAACAACTTTAACTGGCCAAGCTACACAAAAAAATTATGTGGTGCCACTCTAGTTTGTACCATTTAGAACCATTGTACCATTTGTACCATTTAGAACAGGAACTGCATATCTGAAAGCCAAGAATGGCAAGATAACTCCTTTAGGTTCTCAGCTTTTATTGTTGCTGATGAAACCAGAAAAGCATTTGAGTCAAATGGCTCAGAAACTGTTAAGAGAAGTGATCTTTCTGTTTTGTTTTGGTCTACAATATGTTTCTATGTTTAATATTTATTCTGAACAAGATGTTTTCTGAACAAGTAACATTCTACCCCCCCCTTGATAAAGTTGTTTTTTGTAACAGAAGTTGCACTTAATTTCTGAGTAAGCCTTTACAGCTAGATATCAACAACTCAAAAAAATATTTACTCTTATAACAATGTAGCATGCAAACTTGCTTTTGTAAAAATCTTTTAATAATTATCTGTTGACATTTAGATTATCCCCAATAGGTTTTAAAAGTACCAAGGAAAATGTATCAGGGGAGAAGCATTTCCACATTATTCACTCAAAAGATACACAATTTCCATCTCAGCACATTACCTTCTGTCTTTATAAAGGACATTGGCAGTGCACTAGAGAAGTAGATTAGATAAAGGAACAAGCAGCCTTGACGCCTCAGAAAAAAAAATCCTAGGATAACAAAGATTACATCTTTTTAATATCCAAGCTAGATGTCCTCTGAATACAGAAACGAATAAAGGGGGCTCATTAGCACACACTTTTCTCACAATCAAAATTGGAACAGATTATTATTATTATTATTAAAATCTGGAAACAAAATTATTCAATTTAACACAATGGCGTAGTTCTCATATAGCACTAAGGCTAACCTTAACACAGTGAGCAGATGTGCAGGTTCCTGGAGAGAAAATCAGGACTACAGTGCTTTATGCCTGGTCCTGCTGCTGTGCCAAGCTGTGGCTTGGCTTAGCATTATGCCCAAACCGGGGTTCATGGGTTGCCTCATTTCAGGCAAACCACAAACCTGTGTTTGGATGCAGTTCTAAGCTAAACAATGAGAACTGCAACTGCAATCCCATATGTTGGCTAATTCACACTAAGCAATGGCTGTGCTGGGTCAGTGTTTCATATTCCTCACACTTCTTTTAATTCTGATTTGACAGGAGGTGTAAACCATGGTTTGCCATTCAGATGTAATAAATAATGATCTGCACTAAAGAATAAGCAACTGTAATGGGAATTGGGGTTGCTTGTGCGTAAATTCCAAACTGCTCCCAGCTGTTGGGGTAGCTAAACCTTTCCCTGATTTGACAGCCCTTACAAGGCGACTGTCTCAGTCACTGGCAGAATCCGTCAGTGGGCGTTCCCTAAACTTCTTCCAACATAAAAGCTGTTTGACGCCAAGTCTCCTCCTAGCCTCCCTGCGCGGAAGTCTCCTGCGCAGAGTGGGCGTGGCCAGCGGAGGTCCTGGACTCTCCCCGCTGGACCCTGTGGAAGGGTCTTGGAGCCCTCTCTCCGAAGACCTTCCCTCCTCCCCTTCTTTCCTGGTGTCACGCCGATTTCCTTCCCCAATGGAAGTGTTCTCCCTATCCCTGCTGGTCCCTTCTCCTGCATCATCGGAGAGCCCTACCTCCACTCTGGGCTCCGATGTCAGTTCCCTGACAGCAACTAAATAAATTGAGTGCAAGGGGCTGAGGAAAGAACTACAATCCTATGTATTGGGAGACTAGGAATGTTGCATCTGAATTAACTGTATCTTCCCAATGGAGGTTGTCTGAGCTTCAATATGTTTCTGAAATGCAAACTAAACCTTGCTAAAATCCATCAATATAGGAGTAAAATAATGTAATCAAACATTGTTAAGCAGGTCAGGACATACTTTGCTTAAAAGGGATTATAAACACATGTTGTAATGTTCATTTAGATTTCACCCAGTGAGTCAAGTGGAAAAATTGTGTTCACCAGCAGAAAACCAACTGAAAAACATGTATCCAAAGGACACACACTCTTTCCCATTCCACAGCCTTCAGTTGTTGAAGAGGGAAAATATAATCTAAATAGTAGCCTTTTTATTTCCTGTCCAAATTATACAATGCATCAATGCAGCTGAGATAGTTCTGTTCAGAGAGCACTACTCAACCCTTCCCAAACCCTAGAGGAATTCCTCCCACACAGAAACATCTAGCACTTCATAAGCCAGAACAATCAACTACTTTTATTTAAATCTTAATCCAGGGCTACTGATAAATGGATAGAAAGGGTAGGGTTTTGGGGAGCCCAAAGCCAGTACCGGGCTCACTCTCAGCTTTTCTTTTCTTTGAAGTAAGTTCCTATGTGCTCTAGAAGCAAAGTTTTCTAAGCCAACTTGTAATTTTTGTGAAATGAGCTAGCCTGGCTGCTGCTCCAGAGAAGCGGACACGGAGCAATGGTTCCGAACTACAAGAAAGAAGATTCCACCTAAACATTAGGAAGAACTTCCTGACAGTAAGAGCTGTTCAACAGTGGCATTTGCTGCCAAGGAGTGTGGTGGAGTCTCCTTCTTTGGAGGTCTTTAAGCAGAGGCTTGACAACCATATGTCAGGAGTGCTCTGATGGTGTTTCCTGCTTGGCAGGGGGTTGGACTCGATGGCCCTTGTGATAAACCATTATCATCATCATCATCATCATTATTAATTGAATTTGTTAAGTCACTTTGCCCAGGGTCAGTTCATATGGCTGCTAATTTCAGAACTGTCTTCAGAGGCAGCCCCACATCTAATGCATTGCAGTGATCTAATCTAGAGGTTACCAGAGGATAGAAAACATTAGGCTATCCCTGTCCAGCTAAGAGCACAGCTGGGCCATCAGCTGAAGGTGATAGAAGGCACTCCAGGCCACCGAGTCCACCTGAGCCTCAAGCAACAGTAATGGATCCAGGAGCTATGTACCTACTCCTTCAGAAGGAGGGCAACCTCCCATCCATCTGATCTAGGGAACCACCCACTAGCAGCACCTTACTCTTATCTGGACAGAACTTCAGTTTGTTGGCTTTCATCCAGTCCATTACTGAGGCAAGACAACAGTCCAGCACACCCACAGTCACACCTGCAGAAAGGAAAAGTTGTCATCAGCATATTGCTGACAACCTATTCTGAATCAGAGCTCTCTCAAGTGTAATGGAGCCCCCACCTCGTGCAAGCCAGAGGCAAGATGGGGGCTCCATTACACTTCTCCGTTATGGTGCAGGAAGCCGCACACCCCTAAACTGAGATGTTAAAAGGAGCCTCCCATCACAATATATAGAAATTCTTTATATCCTAATTTAAGGAATTTGCCACACCGTCATTCCTACCATGTCAAAGAGCCAATCTGTTCCATATGCTATTCCCCATCCATGCATTTCCTCATGGTTGTGATTTTATTATGGGGATATTATATTCTCCAGGAAATATTTTTATCTCCCTCTAGCAAATGTGTTGATTTTTCTGTACAACATGCTTGCACAAGTGTCAACAAGCCCCACTGGCTATTATTTATGATAAGCATTGTAACGCTTCCACACCCCTTCAATCATTATGACTATGAATTTTTTTTTTAAAAAAGCTGTATCGTTTGAAGACATTCATTCATGAAGAAAGGACACATATTTACTGAAAAATGCACATTAATAATGTACCTATAGTAATGAAGGTAATCACAGTTGGCTTCTTGAGTGGGGGAATGGGTATAAAATAATCTAGTACATTGACCCCATACGTTTAGATAATGAGGTCTGCCATGTGACTGCATGGGCTCTTGGGAGTGAATCCCATGGTGCAGGTAGGCACCCAAGTGGAAGTGGGCCCCAGTTATTGACAAGTGGAAGATCATGAACGTAACGGTGTGCATTATGCTTTGTAAATATCCTTACTGACTCACTGAGGAAGCTGTAGCAGATACTATTTCAGAAATGACTTCCCAGAATGGTCTAAGATCATGATGGCGATTAGCAACAAACTGGGATCTAAATGTCCAAATAATGAAGTAATTTTAAAATACAATTTGCACATTATTTTATATCACAAGTATAAACAATACTTGTGATATAAAATAATGTGCAAATTGTATTTTAAGAAAGGTGGTTTTCTTCTACGCTGGAGGGTAGGACACAAACCAATGGCTTCAAGTTACAAAAATGAGGATTCCAACTAAACATTAGGAAAATCTTTCTGACAGTAAGAGCTGTTCAACAGTGGAACAGACTCCTTCGGGAGATTGTGGACTCTCCTTCTTTGGAGGATTTTAAGTAGAGGTTGGATGGCCATATGTCACGAATGCTTTAGTTGAGATTCCTGCATTGCAGGGAGTTGGACTAGATGACCCTTGAGGTCCCTTCCAACACTATTATTCCATAAATTACACCTTATGCTTTAGTTAATTAAAACATAACAAAAATCAAAATGAATCAAACAAGGTTATATGTATGATCAATTTATACTTTACATAACCTTATATAAATTTTCATAAATATTTGCATATTTTTGATTCCTTATCAGATGTGTTATATACCCAATGTCCTAAACATCCAGTCAATGATCACTGGACCATTAACATTTTTTTCCATTTGTGATCAGTATTCGAAACTCCCATTGTTCTCCACACATTTTGCAACAGGAAATTTCATTAGTGCGAGCAGTTTCTGAGCTCTGGGTACTACACCTAAGATTTCAGATTAAAACTGCAGAGTGGAACGATAGGAGGACCACTTCCTGCCTCCCCACTTCCAGCTATTCTCTGAAGACTGGAGAAGAGACCTTCTTAGAATATTAGGGGGGTGGGCAGGGGGAAGGACTAGACAACCTAAGGCCAGGGGGGTGGATGTGGCCCAATCGCCTTCTCATCCTGGCCTGCGGATGGTCCGGGAATCAGTGTGTTTTTACATGAGTAGAATGGGTGCTTTTATTTAAAATGAATCTCTAGACCATGTGAAAAATGAACAATATTTTAGCTGCAGTTCATTCATTTTCAGCTTTGTATTCTTATTAAAAAAAGCGTGCCTAGACAGTCTGTTGTTACACCCATAACCTAGCTCCTAGCTTTCATATCTCAATTTCTAACACTGTTTGTGATCAACTTCTTTCCTAGCAGAAGATAGCTACAATTACCAGTATATAATGTTTAATAGGAGCAGTATCATTTATATAATCTAATAATAAAATTGTCAGGATTATGGAATCATTATTTGTCTTATTATAAACAATCCAAAAAATCATTTGGAAAATGACATCTCCAGCTGCTGGTCAGGTTCCTATTATACTTCCATAACAGTTGAGGCATTGGGTGCCAATTATATAAAACCATGGCATGATTTTCATGCAAATTAGTGAATACAGGATTTTGAAACTCGTTTTCAAATACATTTCCACATTTGCTTTATATTATTATGACCCAATTTGTCTTTCATTTTTTTGAATTTTGTTGGTGTCCCCCCCTGTTCAATTGTGTTTATAGTAGTAAGCAACCAGTATGTAGTTCATTGAAGTGCAGTAACAGGGGATTAAATCTGCCACAGAAATTTCTATATAAGTGCTCAGTCTTTAGAAACAGAATCCAAAATACAAAATACAACATGCTTAAAGTAGTAAGAAACAACTCACCAATTTACATTTAGTTTTAGATCTATAGCCCAATGAGTGACTGGAATGATAGACAGACAGACAGACAGACAGACAGACAGATAGACAGGAAGATATTCATGTATTAAGTCCATCTATACAGACACCTGCAACTTTTTGAAAATTCTCTGATCCCTTGCAAACCAGAACCTTAAGACTGGAGATGACTGTGAACATATAAGGGGATTAAGTTAAGCTATTTATACTATTCTGCAATAACAGCATTGAACACGGCTTAAGCAGCCTCTGGGCCAACTGCCAAGTATGTGGAATAAAAGTTGCCTCAAATGCCAGGGCTTCTGGATGAATTAAAGAAGTAAACTATGTTTACCATAACATATTTACCATAACAGAAGGTGTGCTTGGACATTAAATTTGATATGTTGCTCTAAGAAATGCATTTAGAACGCTTTTAAAGAACGTATTTTCTATTATATCTGTGGAATTATAAAGCACTTCTAAATTAGCCCTACAATTCACATTGATGAAATGAAATAAAACATTAACAAATGAAAGCATTGGTTGTCAGCTAGGAGCACAATAAATAATTTTAAAAGCCGATTATGAAAAAGAAAATATTCACAAGAATAAAGTCATATCTGAACTGTCTTGTGCTTCCTGACTTGGAATATTTGAATAATAAAACCATGCTTAAAACTTTTTTTAACACAACAAAATGTAATGGCAAAGCACAACAGTGAGCACAAAGCATTATTTTATGAGTCAAGGAAACTGGAATGAACTCCATGTTTTGTAGAAGCTTTAGTATCCGAGTAGAGTTCTAACTCATATTTTACTAATTGCTTAAGACTAAACCTGATATGGCACAAAGAGAGAATATTATGAAAATGATATACAGGTGGTACATGACACCAGTCAAGCTTGCTAAAATATACCATTTGCCCGATAATAAGTGTTGGAAGTGTAAAGAAAACGAAGGTACATTCTTTCACCTTTGGTGGACGTGCCCAAAGATTAAGGCTTTCTGGGAAATGATCTATAATGAAATGAAAAAGGTATTAAAATATACCTTCCTGAAGAAACCAGAGGCCTTTCTCCTGGGCATGGTCGGCCAATTGGTGCCAAAGAAGGACAGAACTTTCTTTATGTATGCAACAACAGCAGCAAGAATACTTATCGCAAAGTATTGGAAGACACAAGATCTACCCACCTTGGAAGAATGGCAGATGAAAGTGATAGACTATATGGAATTGGTGGAAATGACTGGCAGAATCCGAGACCAGGGAGAAGAGTTGGTGGAAGAAGATTGGAAGAAATTTAAAGACTATTTGCAAAAACATTGTAAAATTAATGAATGTTAAAATGATGTAGGATTGAAATGAGATGGCTTTAGTAATAAAGTTAAAAGAATATGCAAAAAAGGATTGATAATTAGATGGAAATATAAAGTAATAATATGTTAAGATATATAATTAAGATACAAACAAAGTGGGTAAGGATTTGCTGAATTAACTATGTGAATTGGAATACAAAAAAGGGAGGTGTGGGGAGGTCAGGAAACAAGTAATTGAAATATAAGATGTGAAAAGATTGATTTGTTTTTAATTCTGTTTTTTTTATGTATTTTGTATTTTTCTTGGTATTTTTGTATTTTTTTCTCTTTTTCTTTTTTTTATATTCTGTAATTCTCTATTGTCTGTAAAATTTCAATAAATATCTTAAAATAAAAATAAACCTGATATGGCACAGTTGTCATTCATGTATTCTCTCCATAAACATATAAAGTTTCTGGTGGTTAATAAAATAAACAATAGGGAGAGAGACACTGAACTTTCCCTCCTTCTACACGACATCTCTTTGCTACCACCACTTAGGGAATAAAGAATTCATGTTTGAGCAAATGACTGACGGGGAAAATCCTCCTTCTTGCACATGCTATTTTTTTCTGTTCAAGTAAGATCTGCCACTTTATTTGTGAATGAAACAGAAATGCAAAAAGAAATGTGTGCCAACCATTGTCACATCTACTTTGACCACAAGTGTCTCCCATAGGCTGGACCTGCAACGCAGCTATGGAATATTCTAGTAGGCCAAATCTATATTTCTATTAGTCCCATAATTATAATAAAAACATACACTGTTTGCCCTGTACACCTTCCAGCATCTACGAAGCATCTTACATTAGTGATGTACTTGGGCCTCAAGCAGAACACAGAAAGGACTTCTGAAAAATAGCCTATTGCTCCGCCTCAGAGGAATGAGCGTCTACTCACAGACCAGCACTGAATATAGGTAAGAGATTTCCTTCACTTTATCTTCCTGTTTGCACACAAAGTAAGGCTAGCTACAACACCTTTGAGCACGCAAACAATTTTTCACAGTTGTATAAGAAAGCCTGAGTAATTCAGGGACTTGGAAAGTTTGTTACGGGAATCACATTACCAAGTAAGTGTGCTTAACTATTTTTGCATTCCCAACTATTCTGGATAAATTTTTAAGTAGTGGAAAGGGGGCTCTCAGGTGCGGTAGTAAAATGCTTTGGCGAGGTGCTTGTAAAGCTCTGAAAGGAAAATGCAGCAGAGGGGAGTGGCTCTCTTGCATTTGTCTTGTGTAGAATATTGGTTGAAGGACAGCAACACAAGCTGTTCACTCATACACCCTTCTGGAATCCTGAAGGCTGCTGCATAAGATGTCAATAATTCAAATAACTGAGGAAGGAAGTGCTTATTGTACACTGAGCACAAATTACTTTTTCAACACATACCCACACTTCCAGAAAACAATAGCACACACAATTAGCAACAATATGCATATGAGACAGGACAGAACAGTTGCCTGATCATGAGATGGTTCCTGTGGAGGAACAACAGCATAACTGTGGAATGGTGCAGCGGATATAGATGACCAGAATATTATAATAAAAGGAATTTTGCATGTATTACTTTCCACAAAAAATAATGTTTTGGTATTCATTCTCCCATATGTGTCCTTGGGAAGCCAAGTACAAAAATTACAGTGAATTGTTTGCCATCAAGACTAAGATGAAAAAAAATAATATTGAGGTGTACCTATTAAAAACCATGAAACATTTAAATAATTTAAATTGTATGGGATTAGCTCTCTAATCTATATGCCACATCTATCCTTACTATCTGCAATGACACAGAAATCATGTTCTGCTCAAGCTTTTATAACCATTTAATCTCACGTCAGAGTGCAGAACTCAAATCACCAAATCCTACAAACCATGAACAAATTAATAGTTTTTCCTTTCAGTGGATCAGATTCTTATATAAGTGTCATTTCCTCAGCTGAAATCTTCAAGACAAATCCTTAATCTTAAATGATACTATATAAAGCTTTGCAGATCACATTCTATTTGGGTGATTTATATTTGCATCCTTTAATGGGGGCTCACCACTGCCTTTGCTATAGAATTCAATGGTGAAGTAGTGAGAGACAGACGGACGCCAACAACACACAAATGTTTAGTACACAAAAAAAACAATTTTTGCAAAAAGAGGGCTTTGGTTGGTTAGCATCCATCTGTCTTGAGAGACTGTGGAGTGAGTGTCCAGGAGAGAAATCAAACTGCTGCATTAGCAGCACCAAGGTAACCTCTCCAGGATGCAAACCTGGGCAGTGTGTCTGGAGGTCCCGGGCTGCCCAGACGACAAGACTCCCTTCTCAGCCTCACTGATCGGGTCCAAAAGGAAGCAGAGCAAGAAGTTGGGCACCAGGAATTGCAGGAAGGAAGCATACATGGTGCTATCCAACTGCCTTAGGAACTCCACTCTGGATTTGTTCAGGGTTTACTCTTTATCATTTTCTTCTCCCAAAGGTATTCCATAAGGCAGTAGAGGTTTAAATGAGACAGAAATTACACAGGCGTAACCATATTAATCTGTTGCATCAAAAACAGAGTCTAGTGGCACCTGAAATACTAACAAATTTATTATGGCATAAGCTTTTGTGTACCACAGTCCACTTCATTAGAAATGAATGATAGAAGAAAGCAAATGATGCCTCAGCACAAGTATTCTAAAACAATACACAGTGGAACGGGTCGCTGGTAGAAGCGCTGTTGTGCACAGGGGCATTCGGAGGCAGCCTGCTTCTGCGCATGTGCAGACCGTGGCAGCCGCTTCTGTGTGTATCATGGCAAACCTGGTGTTTACTTCCAGGTTTGCCGCGGACGCGACTGGACGCGACTGGAACGAGCCTACTTACGGGACGTAAGTAGAGGTTCTACCGTATTGCCACTCCTTCAATGGTAGTTTATTAACCTTAATATTAAAAGCATGACTGAAGTTTTATTTACTTAATATTTCTAATGCTCTCAACAAAACAGCTTCCAGGCAGTGTCAATAAGATTTAATAATTGATTTCACAGTTCATTGGTTCTGACACTGTGCGCAATCACTGATCTGAACATATAAATAGATACTTAAGGCCTCTTTTATAGGCTGGAGAGATAGAGCACTATGCAATATTGATTGATTTTGAAAAAGAAAAAAAAGGGGGGGAAGGATGATCAAATGTTTTTAGATAAAGCCTTCAGGTAACAACATCACCAATGACCCAATGTAAGCTAATTAGGTCAACAATGGGCAAAACAGTATCAAGTTAGTCAGCCTATTTATTTCTTTAAAATATTATGCAATCTTTTATCACATCTCATAAACTGTCCAATACTCTCTCATTCCGCACAAATTTAAATTACTGCCATATCTCGCATGCTAAAAAACCCCTCAAGGTACCAAATTTGGGTACCTCAGTACAAGAGTTTACATGCCTGTAGACAAGCAGAAGCCAGTATTTCAGGTATTGCAAATGTAGGTTCTTTACTTCCAAGAACACAGCATGTGTACATGCATCAGTGATATCCCAGGCCAGTCAAAGACTAAATTATTCTCTAAAGGCAATAAAGGACAGAGTGTAGGACTAGCAACATAAAGGGATACGTTCACAGGCAATGCTAAGCCATGACAACACAGTTTTATACTGTTAACATGAAAATAGGAAAACAGCCTTGTATTTACAGTGGCACCTCTGGTTACGAACTTAAGTCATTACGGAGGTCCGTTCTTAACCTGAAACCGTTCTTAACCTGAGGTACCAACTTTAGCTAATGGGGTCTCCTGCTGCTGCCACCATGCGATTTCTGTTCTCATCCTGGGGCAAAGTTCTTAACCCAAGGTACTACTTCTGGGTTAGCGGATTCTGTAACCCGAGGTGTTTGTAACCTGAGGTACCACTGTATACACAAACTCAGAGTGGAAACCACTGGAGGGGAGAGTGCTTGAATCCTGCTTGTGGGGTTCCCACTGAGGATGCTTCACTAGATGGGTGATTGGCCTGAACCAGCAGGCTCTTACTATGTTGTGCAGCGTAGAATAATAGAATTGTAGAGTTGTAAGCGACCCTAAGGGTCCTCTAGTCCAGGGGTCAGCAAACTTTTTTAGGAGAGGACCGGTTCACCGCCCCTCAGATCTTGTGGTGGGCTGGACTATCACCAGCTAAACATCACAATATTTTTTTTAAAAAACTCTTTATTGCAGTCCAAAGACGCATAGAACAATTTCAGAACAAAATACAGAGAGAAATCGAGGTGGTCATTTTGTTTTGTCTCAAGCTTGATGATGTTTGTTTCTTTTGACTTCCGAAAGAAACTTTGCCACGGCCAGTGTAATATCACTAGACCTGTCATCCAAAAGATATTTAATATGGGAGGCTTCAGATTTTCCCAGCAGATTTGCCAGTAGGGGTTTGATCAGTTGAACAATATATATCACAATGGCTGGAATAAGGATGGAGCTATGCAGAGGCATTGGCTGGCTTCGCAGTTTTTCCCACGTTGTGCTTTTTGCATAGTGCGCACACCCAACCATGATTTGCAATATATTGCCAGGTAAAAAAATATGAAACTGATATCACAAAATGAACTTCAAAGTAGTTTTGGACTATATATCGCCCAGCCCTAATGTAATGTTCTGAAGAACTTGAAAGCTTGCCACTATTTGGAGACATTTTGATCAGTCATAGAAAAATAGAATTGTAGAGTTGGAAGGCTCTACCAAATTTTATCTTGTCCAGCTCCCTTCAATGCAAGGTATTCCCCAACTGCAGTTTTGGACCTTGTTTTAAGATACTGACATTGAAAAATTTGATATGAGCTTTCGTTAAAAATAATGCTATTACCCTACCACCATGAAAAAGTTGCATTTAATTCACATAGAACTTTATCATGTACACTATTAAAGTTCACATAGAACTTTATCATGTACACTATTTCTAATTTGAATGCCTAAAAATACAACTGTTATGTAACTTTGAGAAGTGCAGGCTGCTGCTTATCTGTCAATACTTATTTCTAATCATTACAGTAGCACAATAAATCATTCATCCATGACTCAGCCATTCGATTTTGTGCTGCCTCTGCTCCCCTACCATCAGCTCCACTGTCTTATTTTTTAATAGTTCCCCCCCCCCTTTGTGCTAGCAATTTAATCTAAATAAAAAGCCAAATTGCAACATACCAGTGACATATTGGTGAAATTATAATACCCCAATTCAACTACCCCATAGTGGGAAGAATATAACTTCATAACATGAATTATATGTACTTCTTGCAGTACTCAACATATTTTTGTTGAATGCCTTAGTATGTATCTATGTATCATATACTTTACACGTAGACATGATATCTGTTAAGATGCCCACTGCAGAATTTAATGCAGAGAAAGATAGCACTGAAATTAGTTTTCTGATTTTCAATGTAACACATTGTTCCCTTATTTTAAAATGAAGCTACATTGCATTTTTCTTTTTTTTATTTATTGTTGTAATATTAACATCTCAATGCTTTATCATGGCTGTACATTTCTATACTGGCTAAAGTATCTGAGAAAGAGATGTGATGGTAGTTATTCAGCAACAGACCTACACTGTTTCAATGTACAACCAGCACATAAAATACAGGATATTCTGACCATAGATCTTTTTCTGTTTATCTGCAGAAACAGTCTTCACTACAGTGTTTCCCTAGTTAGTCTAATTAGCATCAATTCTCGTCATACCTGTTATTCTGCAATGACATTTGCATCATTTTAATCAACGAAAGCCAGCAAAACCCATCTTATAAAACACAAAGAAAAATGCAGCACTACCATATTGCAAAATTAAGAGGGAATAAATACATAAATCTTGCTGTTTCACAATTACACCATCAACTGCATTTTGCAATATATTATTTGATTCACTGCCATGCAAATACCAACACTAATAAGAAAGACAACTAAGCATCCATGTCTTTGATGAAAACAGCACCAGCGAAATGATCAAATTATGTCTGGTGTTATATAAAACAGAACAAACCCAACCACACTGACATGGATGCAGTTCAAACTTACCTTAACTAAAGATCATTTAAGGGTGGAGAGTCTGCATCTAATTGTTTGGCATTTTCACCTTAAACCACTTAAGCTGTTGCAGAACATTTTGCATGGCAACTGTAACCAACAGTATCTAAGGGTAAGAACAGGTACTTTAAATGCTAGAGAACAACATTCCATATGGTGGTGCACCTTAAGTCCTCATAGTAGGAAAAACACTCAAAGCTTAAAAGGTACACAGACGCAGTATTTATAAAATTCTGGCCATCACACCATAAAAACAGGCACAAATAGTATTTATTATTTGTAAAGCTACACATGTAGATGAAGTACAGAAAATGTAATGCTTTATGTTTCCTGCAATCTGTTCTGATGGTTTTGAAGGTAGGATTTTATTTGCATTTTACATTAAAGGCTTGCTGATAGGAAAGCTCACTTCAAGGAGGGAGTCAATCTAGCTACTTTAGGAAGGGAGTTCCAGTGTTTGCGAGCAGCCACCAAGAATGCACTCCCCACATCTAAACCAAGCGTGCCTGTGAAAATGGCAGGACTGAGAGGTGGTTCCCCAAAGATCTCAGAGCCTGGGTGAATTCATAGGGAAGCACAGAGTCCTTCAGATACCCTGGGCCTAAGCTGTATAGGTCATAATCAGCAGTTTGAATTGTGCCTGGAAACAGACCAGTGGAGCTGCTGAAGCAAGAGACCTCTACTCCACAGAATCAGCCCTGGTCAACAGTGGCTGCAGCTCTGTAAGCCAGCTGAAGTCTCTGAACTTTTCACATAGAGTACACTAAGCTGTCCAAATACCAGGTAACTAAGGTATGGGTCACTGTGGCAGGATCAGATGATGTTTCCCATCTCTGTATATAAAGATTCCATTTCCCTACTGTATCTAAGAGTGGCGGATAATACCTTACAAAACACATACAATCATATCCTTTAAAAATATTTTCTTAGCATGTAAGATATTGCTGAATATGTATTAAGCAAAAAGAAAATGACTGTTTCTTCCCATTAGTGCTTTAATATTGCATAGACACTACTGTGTCACTGATACGATGTATGACTTTTCAATGTACACTGTGATTTACCATCTATAAGAATATGTACTAACCTTTTAATTAGCAACAACTTACTTCATCCTGAATGCCAAACCATTCTTTGTTATGAAAGGTTTTCCACCCACATTTTTGTTAGAATCTGGTTTTAAGGAAGTCTGTCATTTCTTTGCTAATTTCACTGGATTAGGTTACTGTAGTGTTGACCTGCGTAATCAGCACTAAGGCAACAGTGTTTTGCACAAATTGACATTGGTGAGCATTTCCCTCCATGTTTGTTATAACTGATACAAAACCCAATAAAGAAACCACAGCTAGCTGTTCCTCTATCATATTCTACACAACTATGTTTCCCATTTCATTGGTAGTTATAGTTAAATAATGTAGACCAGGGGTCAGCAAACTTTTTCAGCAGATGGCCGGTCCACTGTCCCTCAGACCTTGTGGGGGGGCCGGACTATATATTTTGGGGAAAATGAACAAATTCCTATGCCCCACAAATAACCCAGAGATGCATTTTAAATAAAATGACACATTCTACACATGTAAAAACACACTGATTTCTGGACCATCCGCAGGCCGGATTTAGAAGGTGATTGGGCCAGATCCGTCCCCTGGGCCTTAGTTTGCCTACCTAACAGTTCGAAACACCCCCGGGTGCAAGTAGATAAATAGGGACCGCTTACCAGCGGGAAGGTAAACGGCGTTCCGTGTGCTGCGCTGGCTCGCCAGATGCAGCTTGTCACGCTGGCCACGTGACCCGGAAGTGTCTGCGGACAGCGCTGGCTCCCGGCATATAGAGTGAGATGAGTGCACAACCCTAGAGTCTGGCAAAGACTGGCCCGTACGGGCAGGGGTACCTTTACCTTTTTAAACCTTGTGATATCCTGATAAAGGAGGAAAGAAGGTGCGAAGAAGGCAGTTGTTGGCCATGCAGATGATCAGCATAACTGTGCGCAGCTTCTGCCGCTTCCAGGCGAGGCTGGGTAGGCAGCGCTGCCCCGGGCAGAGTGCATCAGCCGGGGCACCACATGGCATGGCACTGTGCACAGAAACGTAGAGCCCCGGGGCTCCAATGGCCTCCCTGGAGCCGCCAGCTGCGGCTAGCCCCAAAGATAGCCTCTCACCACACAAGCGATAGCTACCGGAAGCCACCCTCTGGAGCACTACGCAAGGCATGGGAGGCAGTTTCAATCTGCTCAGCAATTGCACAGGGAGGGAGGGAAGGTGGCAGCCTGCTGGCACTTGTGTGGCCAGAGAAAGAAATGAAGGTGCTGGCTGACAGGCAAAGTTAGCCCCACTCTTGTCTCAGGCTCCCCAGGCTGGCATCTGGGCTGCGGAGGGAGGGAATGGGCAAACATCAAGCAGCCTAACTAGGCTCTCCGGATTGAGCTGAGTTACTTTATGGGTGAGCTGAAGTATTTGATTTTAAAGAGCAGAGATATAGCAGGCATAATAGTAATCTGGTGGAAGAATATTGACAAGCTGGACTGTGTATAGAGGAGGGTGACCAAGATTATCAGGGTATAACTGTCCCAATCCAACAAGACACATTTCAGTACCAGATATACAAGTGAAGCTGTGAGCTCAAGCCAGTGCAAGTTTACTATTGAGCTATGAACTCCCTACTCTGAAATCAACCTAACCAACAAAACTTACTTTCTAGTTGCAGATGTCCTTAAGACTTAAAGGACACTTCAAATATGAGCAGGCTTCAAAACAAAATCTATCATCATGTGACTGATTAATATTATGCACCTAATATTTCAGAAATGTGTTTTATCTGCCATTGAAAGTCAGGTACAACTCATATGAATAAGGATAAAAAGTTTAGTTGGGAAGTCAGTAAGTGACATTATCTTTATCTTTGGATTTTCATACAATAGCAGACTACTCATGGAAATAACAACTGGGTAGAGAAATAATTTCTAACGTATTTCTGTGTTTCAGAGAACAAATGAGGTTTTCCTGAAACAGAATGGAGATCATACTTTTGCCAGGAAGTATCCTGATCTGTACAACTTATCAGCTGCTATTTTACCATTAAAAAATCTAGCATTGTTGGAAAAGTAAATCTACCAATGCAAAAAATTCAGCCTCTCAATGCTTCGATCCACATTTCATTTGTAAAGTGGGCACAGGAAAAGCTTCTAGATTAAAAAATAAAATAAAAGTAGCTCCTGGTTTATATAACCAGAATTTACTTTTAATCTGTGGTTGAAACACACTTTCCCACATATAAGTAAAATCCTGTAAGACCACTCAAAAATCAAATTGCTACAACTGTGAGGAGATAAAAGCATGCTGCAAAAAAAGAGGGATCTACATGAAAGAGTATATCTACTAGAGCGTCTGTCATCTCTAGTTCTTGCTCTTCCCCATTTATTTATTTCCTGCATTTATATTTCACCTTTCCGCTAGATCTGACCGATGTATCGATCATCCAACACCAGCTTGTAGACCACATCATATGAACCACTTCAAAAAAACTGAACCAGCAGTGTATTGCAAAGCACAGCCTTCAAAACTCCAAGGGGTGCTATAATTATGAGCTCTCTGGCAGGCGGCTGGCTGGCTGTCCTTTCAGCTCACTTTCCCTTCCTATGGCAGAAGAGCCCCACTCCCAGCGCCTCCCCATAACCATGGTGTCTCTACCCAATGTAGGAATCAAGGCTGGGCCGCCTCCTCTTTCTACTTCCAGAGAGGAGTGGAAGGAGTTTGCCCACCAAATGTGAGGGTTTGTCTGTCTCCAAGAGAAGGAATCTGCAGTGCACACAGCACATACCTATTAATTTCTTTGACTGCTCCTACATCCAATCTCCATACACACACCCTGTGCAATCTTCAATGACTGCTCCTTCGCCCAATCTCCACCCTCCCCACCCGTTCCATGTTTCAAACATCACAATATATCACTAAATTGCAATGTTTAGTTTGTGATATACCTGGTGACATATCGCGATGTTGAAAACCAGGTATCACCCAGCCTGAGTTTCCACCAAGGTACCAAAGACTGTTTACACAGCTTAATATTTCTGTTAATATTCTGTTAATATAACAGAAACCAATGGTATAGTATTCCCAGCCTGATTTAAGGAGCTGATGGCACTAGCTACTTGGCCTTCCTGGCTTCTGCATGCAAGTCTACATAAGACACATAGCTCCTGCTTTCCTTTATTGCCGGCTTCCTCAACCTCGGCCCTCCAGATGTTCTGAGACTTCAATTCCCATCATCCCTGACCACTGGTCCTGCTAGCTAGGGATCATGGGAGCTGTAGGCCAAAAACATCTGGAGGGCCGAGTTTGAGGGAGCCTGCTTTATTGCAATACTTTTTGTTCTCTTGGCTAGGGAATCTTAAACAGTGGGGACTAGTGCCCACTGGACTGGTAGGGAGGAAGGCCAACAGCACGTGAAGTCAAAGCTAATAACAGTCAGAACCTCCCCTCATTTCAATGAAGGTAAGGCTGAGACTAAGACTAAGGAGAAGGAAGCCAATGCCACTCTCTAAACTGGTTGTAAGAAAGAAGGGAGGGAGGTGAGAACTGGCCGACTGCAGACTGAGGTTGGTTGGGTAGCATCCCATTTGACCCAATGGACCAGCCTCCATGACTTTAAAAGAATCTAACAAAAGCTGGATGGATTCTCAATACCGGAAAACTCTTATCAAGCAAAGAGCTAAACTCTTACATTGTGTAAGTTGTTAACATAGCCTTGAAAAGCCAAGAACAATGATTATGTACATGACCTTGTGGATTTCATACTTTGGAAGGTAGTCTTGATCCTGGAAAGCACAACAGAAGACCTTGCTGGGGGGGGGGGGGAGAGGAGGGGTAAGGAAACCTGATGATAAGCCAGAAGATATTGTTCTCTTTCAATATATATTGTTCATTAAGCACATTCACAGTTCTAATAATTCATAAGATTAAGGAATAAAAAAGTATTTAATGTTTTTTCCCCATGCTCAAAGTGATTTGCATTTCCCTCATTGTTACAATGGGCTACTACTACCACTATGCCTATATTAAAAATGGGGAGCCTGAGGCAGATAGTGACTTGCCGCACAGTGGATTCATGTCTGAGGAAAGATTTGACATAACCGCACAGCAACAGCTTTAGCAAGTGTGACAGAAGGCACTTAATCAACTTGGGATAAAAGAAGAAACTTCACATTTCTGTAAAACTGTCCATATGCTGTCAGGCTGAAGTAAAGTTCCAAATTTTTAGAAGCAAACACATAATTTTTAAGCACCAGTCATGCAGATAAGAGAATGAAAGATCTTTTAAACATCTGTACAATCAACTGCCCTTTATTTTTCCATTTCTAATTCTGATAGATGACCTCTATATAACAGCAGCCTGTGTGTTAAGGTGCTCAAAAAGCCAGTCAGAAACACAATTATGTTGAATGCTAACCATTTACATACTGTAATCAAGTTCTTAGCCCTGTCCTCCACAAGCTGTCCAAGTGCAAAAGAAATGGGCGTGGGGAAGGAAGAAAAACATACAAAAGCCTAAAATAATCAATATATTTTGGAACATATTCATATTTTGTGAGCTATGGGCCAGAAATACAATGACTAGGGGGATGTGGTTCTGAAACAATGTGTCAGTTTCCTATGTGGAATTTCCTTTATGGGAATGAAGGGATACAACTTCAAGGGCTAAAAACCAAGGACCTCTTGACTTGAAGAGCAGAACAAAACAAAACACAAGGCAAATCCAGTCAAGAGCAAAGATCCAAGGGGAGGTTTCCAGGGAGCCCTTTGCTGATTTTGTCCAGGGCCCTGACCCGCTTACAGCCCCTTAAATTTCATGGCATCAGCCCACTAAGGCAGCAGCGGCAGCAGGACCGAAGCAGCCAGGCCACGGATCCCAGAGCCGGCCCGTGCCCGGGGGCGAGGCGCCCGGTCGCCCTCCTGCCCAGGATGAGCCTTTCCCTGCGCGAGAGAGGCAAGAGGCTCACGGAACCCCGCCGCCCGTCTTCCAGCCCCTTCTCCCCCAGAGTCTCCCTGCTCTCCCGTCGAGGAGACCCGCCGCCCGGATGCCTCCCCTCACGGACTGCGCTTTCAGGGCGGGCAAGGCAGGCGGCAAGGCGCCCGAGCCCCACGGAGCTGCTGGCGGGACAGGCCAGGAAAAGTTTCCCTTCTCGGGGCAAAGGGGGGCGAGACGGGCCGGCCCGAAACTCCTCGCGGAGAAACTTCTCCGCTGCTTCGGGGGCGTCCAAGGGGCCTCCCCCCCCCGCCAGGAAGCGGAGGCGACCACGCCCCGCGGGGAGGGGGGCGGGCGGAGGGGAGGCGGCGCGGGCGCCAAGCGGCCTCCGGCGCCCCCCACCCGGCCCCCTCTCGCCCCGGTTCGCGTCCCGCCTGAGGCGGAGAACTCTCGGGCACGCGCCGCCGGATAGAAACAGCGAAGGACAGTTACCTGGGCGGCGGTCGGTCGGGCTGCCTCCCTTCTCCCCTCCGGGCGCCCCGCTCGCCTCACGCGCCGCCCGCGACTCCTCGCCTCGCAACTCAAACTGCCGGCCTCCCTCGCAGGCCCCGCCCCTCGCTCGCGCGTCCCCGCGGCAGCAACCGCCTCCCCGCGCGCGCGCCCCGGCGGAGGGGGAAAGGGGCGTGGCTCCCCGCCTAGTTTTCTCCGTCCCGTTAGCAACGCCGACGCTCCGCTTTCCCTGGAAGGTGACAAAAAGAGGATCCCGCTCGCCCAAGGGCGAGACTACGATCCCCAGCATGCATTGCTGCTAACCCGCCCTGTGGGTAGGTTTTTTTCGGGGTTGGTGTGCGAACTCGCGTATGTGTAATTCTTCCGCTTTCAAAAAATAGTTCCGCTACTGCCTTTATTACAAGAAAGCAGCTAAGGCTTTTTCGGAGGTTTGTTTCTCGAAGGAAGTTATAAAGGGGTGGGGAGAGCGTCTCCGTTGTCACAGGACAATGAATTGTGGGGTTGGGGGGGGGAGGGGAGAGCGCACTCGCGGAAGGATACGCGGAAGGGGCGGGGCAACGCGTCCTGCGTGTGAGGAGAGGGCGGAGAGAAGGATGGCGGAGGCCGAGTGGGGGTGACGGGGCAGCAGTCTCTCAAGGGGAGCCCCCCGCCCGCCACTCAGCGACAGGTCAGTGGGGGGGGGCGAGGGCTGTCGGGTTGCAGCAGCAGCAGCAGCCGGCGGCGGCGGCGGCGCGGGAGGGGCGAGCGGGCCTCGGGGGCGCCTCCCGCCAGGCTCCCCTCGAGAGGGTCTTCCTCCGCCCCGTGACCCCTCCCTCCGCTTCCGCCCCGTGCCGCCTTCCGGCCCTCTCATAGCGGGCTGCGATGTCCCCCAAGTGGGCGCCTTGGCCCGGGGCCTCTGGGGGAGCAGGAGGCCGAGCAAGGGGCGCCTTGGGTCTGGCGCCTCATGGTCCTCGGCTTGTTCCGATGAGAACCCATCCATATTGTCTTAATGGCTCTGTGAAATGCACCTCGGGGTCCTTGTGCAGCTTCCCCCTCGCCTCAGCTCTGTCCCGCCTTCCCCCCACTTCTCCGCCCCGCCAACAACCCTGTGAGGTTGGTTAGGCAGAGGGAGGGGGGGCTATGCTGCCTCCAGAGGCAATTGGGACTCCTGAGCGTATCCAGTTGCTGCTGAAAGCAGCATGACATGGTAAGGTGCCAAATTGAAAAGGGGAAATTGGGAGTGTGTTCTTGGCTCTTGCTTTGAATCCACAGCTTGAATTTTGCTACAGTTTTACCTGTTCTGCATATGACAGTGGGTGATGGACAGGTGGGTGTGACTTCAACCAAACAGTATGGGGAGGCATGGTGGAAGAGGTTTCCTGTTGCTGATTTATTGTAAAATAATACATTTTCAGTGGCACTATCTATGTAAGGTTTGTGGTTTCAAAGCTAGAAATATCAAAAGGCCCTTCCCTTTTTAATAATTCATTTTACTTTGTTGTTGGTGTTGTTACATACTAAGACTTCAGCCTTCCTAAATTTAGTTTTTCTCTGGTTGTGTGCAAATAATAGCTTTTCAGAGACCGAACTGTATTGTGGAAAGCCCTTACCCATAATGCACATCATGGATGGTTTGGTCTGCCTGCAGAATAGATGCCACAAGTGCCACAGAAAGCAGGAGTTTGTGGAACGGATGAACCAGTGGGGGAAGGCCTCATGGTCCTGGCTTTGCTGTAGCCAAGCCTCCATTCCTTCTAGCATTGTCCTGTGCTTTGCTGCTGCCTGATTTGTGGCTCAGAAGATTAGAGACAATATAAACTATATACAGTTGTACCTTGGTTCTCGAACGTAATCCACTCTGGAAGTCCATTCAACTTCTGAAACGTTCGAAAACCAAGGCACGGTTTCCGATTGGCTGCAGAAGCTTCCTGCACTCAAGCAGAAGCCGTGTTGGATGTTCGGCTTCTGAAAAAAGGTTCGAAAACTTACGGTACTTCCGGGTTTTCAGCGTTTGGGAGCCAAAACGTATGAGTACCAAGGTGTTCGAGAACCAAGGTACAAGTGTATTATGGAAAGTTTCCCCCCTGTTTGTTGTGCAATTGGGCAACTCTTAAGATATCGCAACAAAATTCTGCATGATAACTTCTGAGCACAAGAAGCAGGGTTTATTTTCTTTTTTTTGATACAGTTGGACACCATTTTGAATTAAGATGGTGGACTGAGCCAGTCAAAAGAATTCCTGAGCAATGCTGGGTACGAGACTTTTAGTGTAAAGCAAACTATGGTTTATGAATATATGAATAGCAAGCTGGTGCATACTGCTCAGTAGCGTTGGATTTGCCTCTCCTGGGCTTTGCGATATGCGTGGACCAGCTCTTGTAGTTTGTTTCTCTCCAAACAAACTGCAAGCACTGGTTTGCATGTGACGCAAAGCTGCTGGTTTGTTTCCTCTCTGATGTGGTAAAGGGAGGAGGGAATTGAACACTATTGAGCAGCATGTATCATAGCATATTAAACCATTGTTTATTTTAAACTGCATTTTAACATTTGAGTGCAAACCAGGTCAGTGTGTAGCAATGTGCTCTGATGTAGCACCGACTTATATTATGGACATGAAGTGTAATATGCTAATCAGAAGGTCTGCCTTTTTAAAGTTCTCAAAGTTCTTAACCTAGCTCATGGTTGTCATCTGAACTAGCCAGATGTTTAACTAATGATCAATCACAGTCAATCAATCATTTGAAAAATGCTTATTTTTAAAAAATAAATTTTATTTTTCAATTTAACAGTAATCATAATAAATTACATACATACTTATTTTGACTTCTCTTCTCCCCTTCCTTGGTTTCTTATCAAAACAGTTTTAAAACTGTATATCCCCCTTAACTTCTTTTGTTTATTACTCTCTATATTTCTTCCAAAATCACCTTTAAACTGCTTGATTTTAAATTAATCCTGCTAATGTATTTAGTTGTTTACAATATTTTTAATGATAATCCATGTATCCATTCTTCGTTAAACAATATTTCATCTTGACTTCTTATGAAAAATAAGACTTTAGAGCCACCTTGCCCCAAAATGGCAACTAGACATCTGCTTTGGTGACTGTAACCTTGGGTTAAGGTGCCATTTGGCACCTAGCTTATATATATGAGTTTCTAACACTGAGCAACAGCCCTCTTTCTTACTCTCCAGCAACTGCTATTCAGGGCTAATATTTATATATTTATTTATTATTAAATTACTACATTTCTATACCACCCTTCATCCAAGGATCGGTTTACAATATAAAAACATAAAAATACATAACATAGCTGCATACCCCCCTCCCATACACAGTATAAAAGGCCATAGATTGTTTAATTAACCAAAGGCAGAGGAGAAGTGTGTTGTTTTTGCTTGACACCTAAAGATATGTAACAAATGTCCCAGGCAAGCCTCCTTGGTGAGAGCATTCCACAAATGGGGAGCCACCACAGAAAAGATCCGTTCTCATGTTGCCACCCTCCAGACCTCTTGTGGAGAAGGCACACACAGAAAGGCCTCAGATGATGATTGCAGGGTCTTGATTGGTTCATATGGAAAGAGACAGTCCTTGAGGTGTTGTAGGCTGGAGCTAATTAGAGCTTTATAGGTCAAAACTGACACTTTGAACAGGACCCAAACACTAAATGGCAGCCAGTGCAACTGGGCCAGGATTGGTTTTAATGGTCCAGGGAACCATCCACTAACAGTGCCTCAGTATGGATTGAGCTTCAGTTTGTTGGCTCTCAGTTTCTTCCACTCTCCAGTTTTAATCTGAAATCTTTGGCATAGTACTGTGCCCAGAGCTCAGAAACTGCTTGCGCTAACGAAATTCCCTGTCACAAAATGTGCCTAGAACAAGGGGAATTTCAAACCCTGAGTCCAGCACATCCACTGCCTCAACTCCATATGTGAAGGAGAAGTAGAGCTGTGTGTCATCAGCATATAGCTGACAACATACCCCATAACTGAAGAAGACCTCACTCAGCATGTAGATGTTAAACAGCCTAGGGCATACCGTATTTTTCGCCCTATGGGGCGCACCGGCCCATAGGACGCACCTAGTTTTCAGGGGGGGAAATCAAGGAAAAAATATGATCCCCCCCCCTGCAGCTCTAGGAGCAGCGGACATGCTGCACGTGGCCTGTGCGCTACTCCAAGACCACCTTCCCGCTTTTGCGGGAGGTGGCGGAATTCCCCCACCTCCCACAAAAGCCCACAGGAGCCGCGCGCGACTCCTGCGGGCTTTTCGACCAGGAGGGAGAAGGGACTGAAATGGCCAGTCGGTCCCTTCTCCCTCCTTGGGGAAAAGCCCCCAAGAGTGGCGCACTCTTTAAAGGCTGTGCGACTCCTGCGGGCTTTTCTACGAGGTGCGGGAATTCCTAGAAAAGCCAGCAGAAGCTGCGCAGCCCCTTTAAAGAGCGCACGGCTTTTGCGGGCTTCTGCGGGAGGTGGGGGAATTCCCCCATCTCCTGCAAAAGCCCACAGGAGGGAGAAGGGACGGACTCGGGCAGTCCATCCCTTCTCCCTCCTTGGGGAAAAGCCCCCAAGTGCCACGCTCTCTTTAAAGGCTGCGCGGCTCCTGCGGGCTTTTCTATGAGGTGGGGGAATTCCCCCACCTCCCGCAGAAGCCGTGCGCTCTTTAAAGGGGCTGCGCGGCTTCTGCTGGCTTTTCTATGAGGTGGGGGAATTCCCCCACCTCCCGCAGAAGCCGTGCGCTTTTTAAAGGGGCTGCGCGGCTTCTGCTGGCTTTTCGACCCAACTTGTGGGGCTGGCGATGGGGGGAAGCGCTGCTTTCCCCCACCGCCAGCCTCAAAGCCGGGTCGGAGAGTAGCGGGAAGGCGTCACGTGCCTTCCCGCTGCCCCCCGATCCTCTGGGGCTGGCAATGGGGGGAAGCGCTGCTTTCCCCCACCGCCAGCCTCAAAGCGCAGACTCTTCTGGCTTCAGCGAAAGCAACGCGAAGCCTCTGGAGCGCAGGCTTCCTAGGCTTCTCGTTGCTATCGCTGAAGCCAAGGAGCCTGCATTCACCCCATAGACGCACACACACATTTCCCCTTCATTTTTGGAGGGGAAAAAGTGAGTCCTATAGGGCGAAAAATACGGTAAATGGGAACCTTAGGAAGCCCTTTGTTGAAGGCTCCTCGGGGCCAAAGAGCAACCTCCAAGCATCAGCCGTTGGAAACCATTGACATAGGACCGCAACCATCCCAAAGTGCCACCCATCCCTGACTCGGACAGCCACTCCTGACATGGTTGATGATATTGAAAGCTGCTAAAAGGTTGCAGAGAATTAACAGGGACACATTTCCCCTGTCTCTCTCCCAACAGATTGCCCCTACAGGGCAATCAAAGCAGCTTCTGTGCCAGAAGCAGGCCCAAACCTGTATTGAAATGGATCTAGAGAAACAGTTTTCTCCAAGAGCACCTGGATCTGGTCTGCAAATTTGCTTAATCTTTTTAAAAACTCTGAATTAAGGACCATATTGTGATAGTTTTGGTTTGGTATGAAAAAAAAGGAACCATAGGATAGGCTCTTTGAGTGGACCATTGTAAAATGTTCATTTCTTTTCGCTTAATCTGCCATGGTATATTCTGAGCCAGTAAATACTGTGTCACATTGTACATTAAGAAATCCTGTTATACTGAAATGGATAATAGCCGGCCTATCAAGATCATCAGAAATAAAAAAATCGGAAATATGAAAGGAACATTTTGTACAAAGATTACCATAATAAAGGACAAAAGTGGTAAGGACCTAACAGAAGCAGAAGACATCAAGAAGAGGTGGCAAGAATACACAGAGGAATTATACCAGAAAGATATGGATGTCTTGTACACCCCAGGTAGTGTGGTTGCTGACCTTGAGCCAGACATCCTGGAGAGTGAAGTCAAATGGGCCTTAGAAAGCACTGCAAATAACAAGGCCAGTGGAAGTGATGGTATTCCAGCTGAACTATTTAAAATTGTAAAAGATGATGCTGTTAAGGTGCTACACTCAATATGCCAGCAAGTTTGGAAAACTCAGCAGTGGCCAGAGGATTGGAGAAGATCAGTCTACATCCCAATCCCAAAGAAGGGCAGTGCCAAAGAATGCTCCAACTACCGCACAATTGCACTCACTTCACACGCTAGCAAGGTTATGCTTAAAATTCTACAAGGAAGGCTCAAGCAGTATGTGGACCGAGAACTCCCACAAGTGCAAGCTGAATTTCGAAGAGGCAGAGGAACCAGAGACCAAATTGCAAACATGCGCTGGATTATGGAGAAAGCTAGAGAGTTCCAGAAAGACATCTACTTCTGCTTCATTGACTATGCAAAAGCCTTTGACTGTGTCGACCACAGCAAACTATGGCAAGTTCTTAAAGAAATGGGAGTGCCTGATCACCTCATCTGTCTCCTAAGAAATCTCTATGTGGGACAAGAAGCTACAGTTAGAACTGGATATGGAACAATTGATTGGTTCAAAATTGGGAAAGGAGTACGACAAGGCTGTATATTGTCTCCCTGCTTATTTAACTTATATGCAGAATTCATCATGCGAAAGGCTAGGCTGGATGAATCCGAAGCCGGAATTAAGATAGCCGGAAGAAATATCAATAACCTCAGATATGCAGATGACACAACCTTGATGGCAGAAAGTGAGGAGGAATTAAAGAACCTTTTATTGAGGGTGAAAGAGGAGAGCGCAAAATATGGTCTGAAGCTCAACATCAAAAAAACGAAGATCATGGCCACTGGTCCCATCACCTCCTGGCAAATAGAAGGGGAAGAAATGGAGGCAGTAAGAGATTTTACTTTCTTGGGCTCCATGATCACTGCAGATGGTGACAGCAGTCACGAAATTAAAAGACGCCTGCTCCTTGGGAGAAAGGCGATGGCAAACCTAGACAGCATCTTAAAAAGCAGAGACATCACCTTGCCAACAAAGGTCTGTATAGTAAAAGCTATGGTTTTCCCAGTAGTGATGTATGGAAGTGAGAGCTGGACCATAAAGAAGGCTGATCGCCGAAGAATTGATGGTTTTGAATTCTGGTGCTGGAGGAGACTCTTGAGAGTCCCATGGACTGCAAGAAGATCAAACGTATCCATTCTGAAGGAAATCAGCCCTGAGTGCTCACTGGAAGGACAGCTCCTGAAGCTGAGGCTCCAATACTTTGGCCACCTCATGAGAAGAGAAGACTCCCTGGAAAAGACCCTGATGTTGGGAAAGATGGAGGGCACAAGGAGAAGGGGACGACAGAGGATGAGATGGTTGGATGGTGTTCTTGAAGCTACCAGCATGAGTTTGATCAAACTGCGGGAGGCAGTGGAGGACAGAAGTGCCTGGCGTGCTCTGGTCCATGGGGTCACGAAGAGTTGGACACGACTAAACGACTAAACAACAACAACATCAAGATCATCGTTTTTGACACAGATTGGCAGCACTTTTCCAGGGTTTTAGGTGAGTCTTTCAGTAGTACCTGGGGTTGATGGGGACTGAACTTGGGAACTGAACTTGTGACCTTCTGCAATGTTTCCCCTATTTATGTTGTGTTACACTCCTAAACCTGGAACAATAGAACTGAACAGGGCTGTTCAAAATCTGAGAGTACAGAGCTGGGGTCAGGAAAAGGAGGAAAAAAACCTGTGTTTTAGTATGATGAGCTTTCATCAAGTGTAGCTAAATGCTGCCAGAGCAAAGTTGGATGCTGATGATTATTTTTGTATAAGTACTGGAATTTTATTTTTGCAGATTTCTTCAGTTTAGACAGCTTAATTCCCTTGGTTTACTTTCAGATCCTTAGGTCCCCAATGGTATGTCAGTTTTTTTTCTCACAAAGCTGTTTATCCATGATTTGCTTTTTTTAGCTGGATATCAGTAAATGCAGCTGGACAATTTTTTTTCTACATTACTAGGCTGGCAGATTTGAGTTTCCTTGTTGAACAATATTGCAGTGAAAAGTGGTGTGGATGGCAACAGCATCAACAAGAAGCAACCCCTTCCAATCCCATCTCACTGCAATAAAACAAGGTTTAACAGTTTGGACTAATTCCTTTAAAGGCTGGAGTGGTGTTCTTAAAATGCATGAATGTTTGTGAGAAAACTTCACGTCAATCTAACATAAAGTGAGGATTAATGTAGGCTTGTGAGAATTCTCCTATGAACATGTTTTAACAGACTGAAAAGAATTCACTTTTGAATCACGCCTTAGTACCATGTTCTAAGAATGAAAGGATGATACGTTAAGTGTTCTTGGGAATTTTTCTTTTTTTTAATATAAATTTTTATTGATTTTCCAACATATATCAAAACACAACACAACTAACAGTACACAAACAAACAAACATACAAACACGTATAATTTCATATCCTCTTTTTCTTAAACCTTGTTTCAACGACTTCCCCATGCCTCCCTTTTCTGCATCCCTGTTTTAAATTTTCCCAGCAACTCCTAATTTCAATTACTTATAATTCACTTTCTTTAATCCTTTTTCTCTTACCCAATTATTTATCACTGCAATTCTGTTTTACATTACCCATGACATTTTAACACTCATTAATTTTACAACAGTTCTTAAGATAAACTTTAAATTTCTTCCAATCTTCTTCCACCGTCTCTTTTCCTTGGTCGCGGATTCTGCCAGTCATCTCAGCCAGTCCCATGTAGTCTATCACCTTCGTCTGCCACTCTTCCAGCGTGGGTAGTTCTTGTGTCTTCCAATACTTTGCTAAAAGAACTCTTGCTGCTGTTGTAGCAGATCTTGGGAATTTTTCAAGGGTCAATTGGATATTCTAATCTGAACTAGAATAGTGAGCACAGAAGCAAAGGGTGTATTACATATGTGATCTTGTAAATGACCCTTTGAAAAGTTCTTGGCTGAGCTAGCCTCTTGGGTCTCCTAACTGGGCCTTGTAGTATAAAGAATGGAATTTAAAGTGTCATCCACTGTGATTCAAATATTTTCTTCTGAGCAACTGCCACTGTTCCATCTTCCTCACCCTTTTGCCCCATAATTTGCTTCAGCTCACTTCCAAGTATTGCCACATGTCTTGCAGTCACCCCCATGATGTTTGGGAGGGTGCTACTATCTCTAGGTCTTCCCAGAGAGCCATAACTGATTAAGGCTAACTTCAAGAGTTCTGCTTCCTGCCCACTTCACTCCCTTGAGCGTGCATCAAAAGCTCCATGTAGTAGAATCTTAGAAGTTTGAATGCTTAGCAGTGTAAATGTGTGCTGTTCAAAGTTTGTATATTCAAGTAAACATAACACAGAACATATTATAAACACTGATCCCAATCCAATGTTTTCTCAGCTATACTACTGTGGAATATTTCCTCCTCCCCCTCCCCCTGGCACCTTGTTCTATTGCTGAAGTGAAAAAAAAAAAAAAAAAAAACTTAGAAGGAACCAGCTCCTCAGCTACCGTATTTTTCGCCCTATAGGACGCACCGGCCCATAGGACGCACCTAGATTTTTGGGGGGAGGGGGAGAAATAAAGGGGAAAAAAATTATTCCCCCCCCCAGGTGCGGGGCTGGGGCGGGGGAAGCCCGAGCTTCCCCCGACCCCAGCCCCCAGAACAGGCAGCACTCCGCAAGCCATGGGAGCCCAGCGCGAAGTCGCACCAGGCTTCCACAGCTTGCGGAGAGCTGCGCGAAGCCCGCTCTGGGAGCATGCGGGGCTGGGGGCGGGGGAAGCCCGCCGCCAGCCTCCAAACCAAGTCGGGAGACAGCGGGATGGCGCGCTGCGCCTCCCCGCTGTCTCCCGAGCTTGCGGGGATGGCGACGGGGAGAAGCGCGCTTCTCCCTGCTGCCAGCCTCCAAACCACGTCGGGAGACAGCGGGATGGCGCACTGCGCCTCCCCGCTGTCCCCCGAGCTTGCGGGGCTGGCGGTGGGGCTCTCCAGGCTTCAGCGAAAGCCTGCATTCTCCCCATAGGACGCACACACATTTCCCCTTCATTTTTGGTGCGTCCTATAGGGCGAAAAATACGGTATCTCTTTGAAATACATTAACAACTTGGGGGGTAGTTTGATCTGTGCATGCACAGATTGAAAGTACTTGCATTGAATGTGATGTGTGATTAAAATTCCATGAGCATACATTGCTGGCCTGTGCATAATGCATGGTGCATTCTCCGTACTTCCCTCCCCAGCTGAAGCTAAGGCATGCGTAAGGACAATTTGTGCTTATTGTAGCCGAGTCACATGAGTGATTTTGCTATAAACATCCCACATAACATAACCACCACCACCTTTATTTTCCTTCTCCTCTCTCCCAAATGATTTGTACCACCTCAAACTGTCAACTCTTATCCTTTATGGATATGGTTTTGGAACTAAAACTAATGTTGGTGACTGAAGAAGACAGTACAATTAGAATTGAGAATCCGCTATGATTAACAGCCTGCTAACACAGACCTCTTAAAGATTTCCATTGCTGCCATGTGATATCTGAGTAGAGAGGTAATTCCTAGGCTACTTGAGTATTTGTTTTTATCAGTTTTCCGAAGACTGATGCCCTGACCTACAATAAAGGTGGCCATTGCAGGTAAAGATTTGCAGACAAAGGGCCCTGCACTTCATTCTCACTGTCCCTTTGATGCTGATGCCTGGTAGTGCTGATTAGAGGAACGTGCCGTTGGCCGATGGGCTCTTCTGCAGGAGAGCTGTGATCTCTTCCTGAATGGGTGCAAAGCTAATGCTGGCAGAGGGCCCTGTGATGGAGCATTATGTGGTGGAGAGGAACTGCTGGATCCTAAATAGCCCCAGTTTGTGGAGAAAGGTCCAGTCTGGGCTTGGAGCTGGTGTGGCATGATCCCTACAAAGCTGCCACTCACCTTCTGCCCTGACGGATAGGAACTGGCAGGGCTTCTTATGTGCTGGTGGCTTTGCCACTTCTGTTGTCCCCAGCCACTCACTAGGATTGATCTGCCCACCTTCAATGTCCCATTGAACTCAGGTGGACATGGCATAGGAATGCTCTGTAAAACTGGCAACTGGTAACATTCTACAGTCACTTTGTGCTTTAGTTTGTATGGATTTATTAAAATGTTCTGATTTTAGGAGGAATTGGTGGCTATAATCTGGGCAAAGAAAATGGAAGTTGAACCATTACACCACACTGACTCACTGGCGAGAATCTTTTTCTTTCAGTTTGCAAAGTCACAGCTTCTGTGACAGGTGAACCTGACAGTTGAAGATGTAGCCTGAAAGAGCAGCTGTAAGGGTAGTAGGCACCCTATACAGTAGTGGCAGAAGTGTTTTCAGTGATGAAACAATGCAAACATGGTAGTCTGAATCAAACCTAACAGTTCCTCTTATTTTGTCTAGTTTAGCAGGTCATCTGCAAGTACTAGTACTCTTTTGTCTTTCTTTTTTTTTTTAAAGGCTTTTGCTTTTGAGGATAAATACACTGTTAAATTGTTGATATGTGTTTGACAGATTAGATACTGATGCTCTGGGAGGAAGAAATACCTTGCTTTCCAGACAAAGCCTTGATACATGTTGTTATATATGCAAATATCTTACAAGTTGAAAACAGTGTGTGCTGTTCTTGAAGGCTAATGCCATTGATATAGAAGAATAGCATTATAATTGCTGTCTAGTTTTGTTGGTTTTAACCATTCAACAATAGCAACTATCTGAAAGGATGAGAAATCTCCCCACTTTCCTTCCTTCCAAATGGAGGCTAGGAACACTGTCTGAAGCAGATGATTCTGAATTGTGTGCTTGTTCTTCTGCATGGTCTTTCATGTTTTCAGGTAATGAGGTTTATAATAATAATAATAATAATAATAATAATAATAATAAAGTAAAAATAAAAATTATTTATTTATTTATTTATACTCCGCTCATCTGGCTGGATTTCCCCAGCTACTCTGGGAGGCTTCCAACAAAATATTAAAAATACAATAAAAATCAGACATTAAAAACATCTCTAAACAGGGCTGCCTTCAGATGTCTTTTAAAAGTTGTTTATTTCCTTGACGTCTGATGGGAGGGCATTCCACAGGGCGGACGCCACTACTGAGAACGCCCCCTGCCTGGTTCCCTGCAATCTCACTTCTCGGAGTGAGGGAACCACCAGAAGGCCCTCAGAGCTGGACCTCAGTGTCCGGACTGAACGATGGGAGTGGAGATGCTTCTTCAGGTATACAATTTATAGAATTGTAGAGTTGGATAGGACCACGAGGGCCATCTAGTCCATCTCCCTGTAATGCAGGAATTTTTTTGCCCAATTTGGGGCTCTAACCCATGACCCTGAAGTTCAGCATCTCATGTTCTACCAACTGAGATATCGCGGTGCAGGGGGGGCCACTAGGGGGTGCATTGGAAGATGGCCGACAATACCATCTCTCCGACACACACGGGGTAATTAAGAGGCCGTTATGGGAGTAGGCAGCCTCCCTTGTTGCCCCAAGGAAATGGGGAACACTGCCCTTGCCTGCTGTGCCCATAAATCACCCCCTAATTCGAAAGAAGGGGGTGAGGGCCCTAGGCAGAATGCCCCCGTGTGGACCTCGGCTCTCCTGGACGCTGTCTCTGATCGCGCACTAGTTGCAGCAATTTGGAATAATTAATTACAAAAGAAGCAAATGCACATATTTTAAGTGAAGAAGGGGAGTGAAGTCTGCTAATTTAAGTGACCTCTGCGAAAGAAGACGACGGGCTGGAGAAACAGGAATATTTTACGATGAAGATACACCAAAGGCGGGGTATGTTGACAACAGGGCTGAATGGGGGGGGCCTTTTTTACTTTCCTTCTATGTGATTTACAAGAACCCCTCCTCATTAGAACCGTCGGTTGAACTGACCCAAGCAGGATGATTAAGGTCTGTGTGGAGATAAACTTTAACCAAAAGTATGCTTTATGGAGACCGAGAACCAATAATAGCTTTTGGAATAGCGCAGCAATTAATTCGGAGTCGCCATCTTGCCAAAGGATTTATAGCCGGGAGGAAGAATGGACTTGTTTTTAGACTGCATTCCTAGTGAATCTCCTCAGAGGTTTTGAGAAAGGAGGCAGATTGGTGAAGATGAATGACGCTAAGACTGTTTTGATGTATGAAAGTGATGTTATATGGAAAACGTCTGGATATGGCTACTGGATAAAAAATAATAATATCCACGCAGGATTACAAACTGTTCTAACCAGCTTGCGGAGACTATCAGAGGTCACAAAGAGAAAGGAAAAATATATGAAAATAACAACAAGAGATGTGGAAGAATACCGTATTTTTCACCCTATAGGACGCACTTTTCCCCCTCCAAAAATGAAGGGGAAATCTGGGTGCGTCCTATGGGGCGAATGCAGGCTTTCGCTGAAGCTTGGAGAGCGAGAGGGGTCGGTGCGCACCGACCCCTCTCACTCTCCAGGCTTCAGGAAGACATCCGCAGCCTAGGCAGCCCTGTGGGAGGTCCCGCAGGGATGTTTAGGCTGCGGATAGCAGCCTGCTTCCCAGAGCGTCGGGCGCCCTGAAAGCAGAGCGCCCGGCGCTTCGGGAACACATCCGCAGCGTGGGGAGGCCTGCAGGAGTTCCCCGCAGGGCTCCCCACGCTGCGGATAGCAGCCTGCCGCCCGGCGGGCGGGGCGCCCTGAAGCAAAGCGCCCCTCGCGCCGGGCATACATCCGCAGCGTGGGGAGCCCTGCAGGAGTTCCCCGCAGGTCTCCCCACGCTGCGGATAGCAGCCAGCCGCCCGGCGGGCGGAGCGCCCTGAATCAGAGCGCCCCTCGCGCTGGGCAGACATCGGCCAGCCCCACAAGCTCGGGGGACAGCAGGGAGGCGCAGCGCCGCCATCCCGCTGTTCCTTGACCTGGTTCGGTTTCTCTGACCTGCTTTTTGGGGGGAAATAAAGGGTTAGGGTTATTTATTATGATGTTCACAATACTATCCAGTCCTTTATTTCCCCCCAAAAAAACTAGGTGCGTCCTATGGGACGAAAAATACGGTAATAAGAAAGGACTGGATAGTATTGTGAACATCATAAGGTTCGATTTGTGGACATTAAAACAGCAGTAAGAAGCAAGAAGTTGATTGGATCCCTTCGGAACTTGAAATATGGGTACCCCCAACAAAAATTTAAAATTCGGCTGTGTAATTTGAAATTTATGTAATTTGGTTTGATTTGATGTGATTGGTTGGTTAATAAAAAATTATTCTTAAAAAAGAAGAGATATCGTGGTGCAAGTTTTAATGCTGTGTTTTCATTTAGTGGAGTGTCAGTGATAGAATCGTAGAATTTTAGAGTTGGAAGGCACCACACGGGTCATCTAGTCCAACCCCCTGCAGTTTAGGACTCTTTTGCTCAACATGGGGCTCAAACCCATTACCCTGACATTGAGAGCCATATAATTTTCAAGTAAAGCAACATTTGCTTGCAAGAAGGAAGGTGTTGTTACTGTACTCTATACTTGTGCAGTGGAACCTCGGGTTACAGATGCTTCAGGTTACAGACTCCGCTAATCCTAGAAATATTACCTCAGGTTAAGAACTTTGCTTCAGGATGAGAACAGAAATCGTGCTCCGGCGGCGCGGCAGCATCAGGAGGCGCCATTAGCTAAAGTGGTGCTTCAGGTTAAGAACAGTTTCAGGTTAAGAACGGACCTCCGGAACAAATTAAGTACTTAACCCGAGGTACCACTGTATTCTGTACTGTTTATTACAAAACAGATAATTGAACTTATATTTATTTCATCTGCCATTTAAGAGTTTTTAAGGAATGTTAATTTTCATTTCTTTTTTTGGCGAGTGGGTGGGGAGAATTCTCAAAGTTTATGTAATTCTCGTAGCCACTTGTAGAGTTTCTGAAATTCTGTTCTGAGAGCCTGTTCCAGCAAAGCAATTATCAAGGGAGCTATTATAAGAATATGTTTATTAGAAAGGTTTCAAAGCATACAGAAAATAACACGATTGTGGGAAAACCTTTCAACTTGTTCCCTGAGCTTAGGTGCACTGCTGTGAGCTGGAAGAGCATTGTGGGTATTGATATGCAAATAAAGAATGGATTTGAAGCCTTCTAATAGACAGAGTGGGTGGATGATGGAAACTTCAAATGCCAAGAAAATCATTTAGTACATATTCTATACTGTAGCACATTATCTTTTAAAGTTCAGTGTTATTGATTGAGTAGACACTTTCTAGAGGCCCACCTCTTTTAGATCCCCAAGTAACTGTAGCAATGTGAAGATCACAGTGTATAATGTAACTCGTTTTGTTTACATAGAGTGGCTGTAGGTTTTTTGAAGGTGACATATACCACCCTCCATATACCACAAATTGCAAAAAGAACCAGATAAATTCTCTACACAAAGTTGCTCACAAATTTATAAAGATACAGGTTTGGGTGAACTGCCCCCTCTAATTGAGTAAAAGAGGCTTAGTTTTTACATTTGGTAGAATGAAACTGCAGTCACAACTCTTCTAGACTGCTTTTCCATTTCTGTGTTTTAAATAATTTTTCTTTTGTGCACAGCATTTACCGTATTTCATCTTCAGCTAGATCCTCCACCTGAGTAAGATTGTCTTCCATAAACATGGTTTTAACAAAGAGTCCGTAAGTGACTGGAGGCGGGAGTTGATCACGGTGTGGATTTGCCAAGTGTGCCTTCCTCTTAGCACGTTTCTCCCTTGTGTCTTGAGTTCGAGTGTCTTCACAGACCATGGCACCTTTGGTAAAGGCTGTTCTCCAATTGGAGTGCTTGCAGGCAAGTGTTTCCCAATTGTTGGT
This sequence comes from Podarcis filfolensis, assembly GCF_964270895.1. Lineage (NCBI taxonomy): Eukaryota > Metazoa > Chordata > Lepidosauria > Squamata > Lacertidae > Podarcis > Podarcis filfolensis. The sequence goes on along the minus strand of NC_139610.1, from coordinate 1,586,737 downwards.
GTTTATACTACATTTTTTAAGATTTGCCTTGAGACAGTCTTTAAACCTCTTTTGTTGACCACCAGCATTATGCTTTCCATTTTTAAGTTTGGAATAGAGTAGTTGCTTTGGAAGACGATCATCAGGCATCCACACAACGTGACCAGTCCAACGAAGTTGATGTTGAAGAATCATTGCTTCAACACTGGTGATCTTTGCTTCTTCCAGTATACTGGTATTAGTTCGCCTGTCTTCTCAAGTGAGGTGTAAATTTTTTTGGAGACATTGTTGATGGAATCTTTCAAGGAATTGGAGATGGTGTTTATAAGTGGTTCATGTTTCACAAGCGTACAGTAAGGATGGTAGTACAATAGCTTTGTAAATAAGCATTTTGGTTTCCTTGCGAATATCCTGGTCCTCAAACACTCTGCACTTCAATCGGGAGAAAGCCACACCCGCAGAGCTCAGGCAGTACTGCATTTTAGCATCAGTATTGACCCTTGTGGAAAGATAACTGCCCAGGTAGGAGATGTGATCAACATTTTCCAACGTTACACCATTGGGTTGGATTTGTGGCGCTGCAGAGGGGTTATTTTGTACTTGTTGGTGCAGTATTTTGGTTTTTTTTTTTTAAAAAAAAGATATTTATTGGGATTTTACAAAAAACAAAAATTTACAAAATGAAAAAACCAACAGAGAAAAGTAAAAAATAGGAAAGGAATACAAGAAATACAAAAATTCATAGAAAAATAAACAAGAAAAAAAAATACAAAATACAGAAAACAAGTAGATAGGAAAAAATTAAAAAGCAAATCCATTTTTTGATATCTTTAAGTTCATTTGCTTGTTTCCTTGACCTCCTCACACCTCCCCCTTTTGTATTCCCATTTACATAATCAATTCAGCAAATCCTTACCCTTTTTCATTTATCTTAACTCTATATCTTAGCATATTATATCTCAATATTTTCATCCGTTTATCAGTTCATTTTTTACATATTCTTATTAACTTTTGTTGCTAATTACCACTTATTGCCAATCCAAACATAATTTTAACATTCATTAATTTTACAATATTTCTGAAGATAAACTTTAAATTTCTTCCAGTCTTCCTCCACCGCCTCTTCTCCCAGGTCTCGGATTCTGCCAGTCATTTCCGCCAGTTCCTCAGTATTTTGGTTTTGGGATGTTGAGCGATAGGCCAAGCTTTTTGTAAGCTTCTGCAAAGGTATTTAATATGATGTATAGAGAGAGGAGTGTCCAGTCTTGTGAGACACAACTACAGTCTGAAGCCAGATGATCACCACATTTGTTGTTTGTGAGATGTGTTCCTTTGTTACAGAAAGTTGAGAGATGTTTTCTCTTTTAAATTCATTGTAAAATTCTGATTTATTTTTTTTTTAAGATGAAACATTACATTTCGGGATAAACTTTCAGCCTTATTTTAGAGTGGTTGCTAACTTCAGTGCCAGGTGCAAAGGTTAGCAAATGTCCCAACTTTTCCTATTGTTTCTATTCTACCCCCCCCCCAACAATTCTGGGTCCATGCACTGTGATTCTTCAATGGGTTGATCATACAGAAAAGTAGTAAAATATTGTTGCTTCACTAGGACAGTGGATTTTTAAAAATGCAGTGTTTTACAAACATGAAAGGAAAAAATGCCAGCAATGTGTTGGTCTGACCAAGCCTTCCCTAACCTGGATCTCTCCAGATATTTTGAATTACAAGTCCCAGCAGCCAAAGTCAGCTTGGCTGTTCTGGCTGAGGCTGATGGGAGTTGTAGTCTAAAATATCTGAAGAGTTCTCAGTTGGGGGAGGCTGGTATAATCTTATTGGTCTGCGAATAACTATTTAAGGCTAACATGCTGCAGACTAGGCTTCTGCCATCACCTTTACAAGCAATACCATTTTTTCCCCTCTCTCTCCTCTTCCCCTTTAATATCAATTCTGAGACGAGTTCTGTTGGTTGATTTTCGACTTTTAGCTGCTCCATGAAAGCAGCATTAAAATTTCTCTGAAATCTGAACAGATTTATGTGCTGAAATATTTCCTTAGTTTCCGGTGAGTCAGATGTGTTGATGAATGACCACGCAGCTGGGGAGAAAGCACTTCTTTGCCTCCAAGTGGAACATTGGTGATCAAGGGGAGGTGGGTGGCAGAGCAGCCTTAGCTATTATTGAGTGGCATTTTGGTGAGTCATGGACTTGAAACAATAACTCTGACTTTCCTGTTTCACCCAAATTCCACGTTGTCAGTGGTGCTTATGCTCCCAGCAAAAATGTTGACTCCATATGAGCTGAGGAAAGGTCATGGGTTTGGAGGAATGCCCTTTCTCACGGCTCTCATTCAGACAAAATGATACATGGATCCTGATACTGAGGGCATGGGACAGTGTGAGGGTTGTAGCCTGAGAGACAATTCATGGGAAACCTTTATTTCTAATAAACAAATAAAGACACAACATTCTCTTACTTCTGGCAGCCAGGGGTGGAGGTAGAGAAGATGCAATAATTCTACAGATACAGAGAAAGCTATTCATTCTAATGAATAATTTGGTTTATAATGTTGTGGAAAACAAGTCATTTGGGAGTAGCATTTAAAGTGGTCACTTCAAGTGTTTAAATGTGGGTTGTCTGTAACAAAAAAAACCCCTTCCAAATAACCACATATATAGCTTGCCTTCAGTGGAAAGCCCATCTAGAGCTGGTGTACAAACCAGAATCCCAGAGCTGGCTACCCATAGGATCTCCATCTTGTCAGTAGTCTGTTGTCATTTATTAGCTCTTGTTCTGTCACCAGTTTAGGACATGCCCAGCCTCTCCAGATCAATATGTTAAAGAGAAATAGAGCTAGGTATCATCGGCATACTTGTGACATCTTGCCCCAAATCTTCTAAGGACTACTCCCATTAGCTTCATATAGAAATCAGTCGCCACCCCAATCTCCACAGCTTGTGCAAGGTTCCAGGGTTCGTGTTTCCTTTGGAAATGTGGCACAGTGGAGACTGCAGTATCTTTAGGATATATGGTTTATTTACACAATTACTCAGGTTGTGTATGAGCGTACTTTGGAGGGGTTCCTAACATTACACTCCAAGCAGGTCTCTTGCTTCTTCCATGGGCACAGCAGCCTTGGATTCAAAACAGAAATCAGCCATCTTCTCTGTCTCCTCTTATAGTCTGTCACTGTTTTTGCTAGCGCTGCACTGCCAGCTGCAATTCTAAAAACTAACTGGTCTCACTACAGTGAGGGGGAAAAGTATTTGATCCCCTGCTAAATTTGCCCGGGAAAACCCCCCAGAAACCCAGAAGACAAAAGTCAGAGATTGATGTGCATTATAATGAGTGAAATAAGTGATCCCTTTGCAAAAGATGACTTAGTACTTGGTGGCAAAACCCTTGTTGGCAGTTACAGAGGTCAGATGTTTCTTGTAGGTGGCCACCAGGTTTGCACACATCTCAGGAGGTATTTTGTCCCACTCCTCTTTGCAGATCCTCTCCAAGTCAGTAAGATTTCGAGGCTGATGTGTAGCTACTCAAACCTTCAGCTCCCTCCACAGATTTTCGATGGGATTAAGGTCTGAAGACTGGCTAGGCCACTCCAGGACCTTAATGTGCTTCTTCTTGAGCCACTCCTTTAAGGGTGCCTTGGCCGTGTGTTTTGGATCATTGTCATGCTGGAATGCCCATCCTTGACCCATTTTCAATGCCCTGGCTGAGGGAAGGAGGTGCTCACCCAAGATTTGACAATACATGGTCCTGTCCATCATCCCTTAAATGCGTCCTGTCCCCTTAGCAGAAAAACACCCCCAAAGCATAATATGTCCCCCTCCGTGTTTGATGGTGGGGATGGTGTTCTTTGGGTCGTAGGCAGCGTTCCTCCTCCTCTAAACACAGCAAGTTGAGTTGATGCCAAAGAGCTCGATTTTGGTCTCATCTGACCACAACACTTTCACCCAGTTCTCCTCTGGGTCATTCGGATGTGCATTGGCAAACTGTAGACGGGCCTGTATGTGTGCTGTCTTGAGCAAGGGGACTTTGCGGGCTCTGCAAGATCTTAGTCCTTCACGGCGTAGTGTGTTACCAACTGTTTTCATGGTAACTATGGTCCCAGCTGCCCTGAGATCATTGACATGTTCCCCCTGTGTTCTGGGCTGCTTCATCACCATTCTCATGATCATTTCAACTCCACGAGATGAGATCTTGCATGGAGCCCCAGACTAAGGGAGGTAGACAGTTATTTTGTGTTTCTTCCATTTGCGAATTATTGCACCAACTGTTGTCACCTTCTCACCAAGCTGCTTGGCAATAGTCTTGTAGCCCAGTCCAGCCTTGTGCAGATCTACATCCTTGGACAGCTCAGTGAGGTAATTAAAGGTAAAGGGACCCCTGACGGATAAGTCCAGTCGTGGCCGACTCTGGGGTTGCGGCGCTCATCTCGCTTTATTGGCTGAGGGAGCCGGCGTACAGCTTCCGGGTCATGTGGCCAGCATGACTAAGCCGCTTCTAAACTGCCCTGCCGCAGCATGACTGAGCTTGCAGGGCAGCGGCAGGGCAGTTTGATCCATCTTTTAGATTTAGGGGAGCTAGTCTTAAACGTTTGTTGGGGGAGACCTAGGGTTTTTTTGGGGGGGATTTATTTGTTCTGTCTTCACGCTTTTTATGATGGAGGACCGCTGTAGTCAGCCCCAACGACACGTTCTCAAGATGGAGGGTGAGGGAACAGCTGCAGTCGCCTGTGGTTCCTGCACAATGTTTGCCATCTTGCCAAAGGTTGCAGGCAGCTTTACCTGCAGCAATTGCATGTTGATTGCCCTCTTAAAAGACAAAGTCCAGCAACTGGAGGAACGTGTAGCTACGCTCCAAAGAATTAGAGAGCTGGAGCTCTTCTTGGAAGCAACAGAGCACACCGTCTCCACCAAGGAGAAGACAGGGGACTCCCCTGAGAAGGAGGCTAGTTCACCAACACAGGAGCCAGATATATGGAGAAACGTGACTCAAAGAAGTAGGAGGCCCAGGGTTCGCTCTGATTGTTTAGAAATACACAATCGCTTTGAGGTCCTCTCCCCTAGCATGGAAGACGAAGAGCAGACTCCATTTGAGGATCTCTCCCTCATTGCAGTCGATCAGGTATATGAAGTCGAGCAGCAAAGTCAGCCCTCAGGGAATGTGCAGGCGACCTTGGAACGGACAGCTCACGGAAGAACCCCGACCAGACCTAAGAGGAGGCGTGTAGTGGTGATAGGGGATTCTCTACTGAGGGGAACAGAAGCAGTGATCTGTGGGCCTGACAAGATGTCTCGGGAAGTGTGCTGTCTCCCCGGGGCTAACATCCAAGATGTAACTGAACGACTGCAAGGAATCATAAAACCCACTGACAAATACCCCTTCCTCTTGGTTCATGTGGGAACCAATGACACTGCAAGCAATAGCCTCCAGAAGATCGAAAGAGATTACGAGGCTCTGGGCAGGAAATTGAAGCAATTAAATGCACAAATTGTCATCTCATCTGTCCTCCCAGTTGAACGACGTGGCCCAGGGAGAGAGGGAAAAATAGTGGAAGTGAACAACTGGCTTCGCAAATGGTGTAAACAGGAACGGTTTGGATTCTTAGATCACGGAATGCAGTTTCTTGAAGATGGACTTCTGGCAAGTGATGGGCTGCACCTCACAACGGTTGGGAGGAATGTTTTTGCCAAAAATCTCAGAAACCTCATCAGGAGGGCTTTAAACTGACTAATGTGGGGGAGGGAGACAGTGCTCCTGAAGGTAGGAGTCTATCAGTTGATGAAGATGATCATCCAAATGTCATAGACCGAATGGAGCAAACAGCACGCAGATCTAGTGGTGGGAGGAAAAAATCCTTAAATAAGAGACACGGGGGAATGATTAATGGACTTCAATGTCTGTACACTCATGCGCAAAGCATGGGAAATAAACAAGATGAGCTTGAGCTCTTGGTACAGCAAACTAAATATGACATAATAGGCATCACTGAAACCTGGTGGGATAAGTCCCACGATTGGAATGTAATAATGGAGGGATACAATCTATTTCAGAGAAACAGACCAGACAAGAATGGAGGAGGAGTGGCGTTATATGTCAGGGATGTGTATACCTGTGAAGAGATCCAAGATTTAGAACCTCAAAGCCCAAGTGAGAGCATTTGGGTCAAAATTAAGGGAGAGAAGAATAACAGTGACCTCATTGTGGGAGTTTACTATAGATCCCCAAGCCAAACGGAGGACATAGATGATGCCTTCCTGGAACAGATGGCCAAGCATGCAAAAGGAAGGGAGATAGTAGTAATGGGGGACTTCAATTACCCGGATATTTGTTGGATGTCAAACTCAGCCAGAGCATAAGGTCAAACAGATTCCTCACTGGCCTTGCAGACAACTTCATTGTCCAGAAAGTGGGAGAAGCAACAAGAGGAACAGCCATTTTAGATCTGGTCCTAACCAATGTTGATGACCTGGTTAGTGGGGTAGAAGTGGAAGGATCATTAGGCGTGATTGATCATGCTCTTCTGAAGTTTACTATACAGCGGAAAGGAGCAGCCAAGCATACTAGGACTCAATTTCTCGACTTTAAGAAAGCTGACTTCATAAAACTTAGGGAAGTGCTGGGTGAGATCCCATGGACAGTAATACTAAAAGGAAAGGGAGTTCATGATGGCTGGGAGTTTGTTAAGAGGGAGATAGTAAAAGCACAACTTCAGGCAATACCAATGAGACGGAAACATGGAAGGTGCCTAAAGAAGCCAGGGTGGCTATCTAAAGAACTTTTAACTGAGTTAAGATTAAAAAAGGATGTGTACAAAAAATGGAAAAGGGGGGAAACCACCAAAGAGGAATTCAAACAAATAGCCAGCACGTGTAGACACAAAGTCAGAAAAGCTAAAGCACAGAATGAACTCAGGCTTGCTAGAGAGGTTAAAAGCAACAAAAAAGGCTTTTATGGGTATGTTCGTAGCAAAAGGAAGAACAAAGAAACAGTGGGGTCACTCAGAGGAGAAGATGGTGAAATGCAAACAGGGGACACAGAAAGGGCTGAACTCCTCAATGCCTTCTTTGCCTCAGTCTTCTCCGATAAAGAAAACAATGCCCGACCTGAAGAATTTGGAGCAAATGATTCAGCAGAGGAAACACAGCCCAGAATAACTAAGGAGATAGTACAAGAATACTTGGCTAGTCTAGATGTATTCAAGTCTCCAGGGCCAGATGAACTGCATCCAAGAGTATTAAAAGAACTGGCAGATGTGATTTCAGAGCCACTGGCAGTCATCTTTGAGAATTCCTGGAGAACAGGCGAAGTCCCGGCAGACTGGAGGAGGGCAAATGCTGTCCCTATTTTCAAAAAGGGGAAAAGAGAGGACCCAAATAATTACCGCCCAGTCAGTCTGACATCAATACCAGGGAAGATTCTGGAGCAGATCATTAAGCAAACAGTCTGTGAGCACCTAGAAAGGAATGCTGTGATCACCAATAGTCAGCATGGATTTCTGAAAAATAAGTCATGTCAGACGAACCTGATCTCGTTTTTTGACAGAATTACAAGCCTGGTAGATGAAGGGAACGCAGTGGATGTAGCCTACCTTGATTTCAGCAAGGCATTTGACAAGGTGCCCCATGATATTCTTGTAAAGAAGCTGGTAAAATGCGGTCTTGACTATGCTACCACTCAGTGGATTTGTAACTGGCTGACTGACCGAACCCAAAGGGTGCTCATCAATGGTTCCTCTTCATCCTGGAGAAGAGTGACTAGTGGGGTGCCACAGGGTTCTGTCTTGGGCCCGGTCTTATTCAACATCTTTATCAACGACTTGGATGATGGACTCAAGGGCATCCTGATCAAATTTGCAGATGACACCAAACTGGGAGGGGTGGCTAACACCCCAGAGGACAGGATCACACTTCAAAACGACCTTGACAGATTAGAGAACTGGGCCAAAACAAACAAGATGAATTTTAACAGAGAGAAATGTAAAGTATTGCACTTGGGCAAAAAAAATGAGAGGCACAAATACAAGATGGGTGACACCTGGCTTGAGAGCAGTATATGTGAAAAGGATCTAGGAGTCTTGGTTGACCACAAACTTGACATGAGCCAACAGTGTGACGTGGCAGCTAAAAAAGCCAATGCAATTCTGGGCTGCATCAATAGGAGTATAGCATCTAGATCAAGGGAAGTAATAGTGCCACTGTATTCTGCTCTGGTCAGACCTCACCTGGAGTACTGTGTCCAGTTCTGGGCACCACAGTTCAAGAAGGACACTGACAAACTGGAACGTGTCCAGAGGAGGGCAACCAAAATGGTCAAAGGCCTGGAAACAATGCCTTATGAGGAACGGCTAAGGGAGCTGGGCATGTTTAGCCTGGAGAAGAGGAGGTTAAGGGGTGATATGATAGCCATGTTCAAATATATAAAAGGATGTCACATAGAGGAGGGAGAAAGGTTGTTTTCTGCTGCTCCAGAGAAGCGGACACGGAGCAATGGATCCAAACTACAAGAAAGAAGATTCCACCTAAACATTAGGAAGAACTTCCTGACAGTAAGAGCTGTTCGACAGTGGAATTTGCTGCCAAGGAGTGTGGTGGAGTCTCCTTCTTTGGAGGTCTTTAAGCAGAGGCTTGACAACCATATGTCAGGAGTGCTCTGATGGTGTTTCCTGCTTGGCAGGGGGTTGGACTCGATGGCCCTTGTGGTCTCTTCCAACTCTATGATTCTATGATTCTATGATTCTATGCTTCTGGCGAAACCAGAGCAGCGCATGGAAACGCCGTTTACCTTCGCGCCGGAGCAGTACCTATTTATCTACTTGCACTTATACGTGCTTTCGAACTGCTGTAATTTCCTCACTGCTCAGGGCAGGGCTTCATCCATTTGTTGCCTGGCACATTCTCTGCCTCTTAATATTCTGCTTTGATGGCTCACCTCCAAGGCTTTGTTCCCATAATGGCCCACGGTCAGTGAGCTATCACCAGGCTGGCGTGGCTCTTATTTTTAACATAAGCTGTTTGGCACAGTTTAATTCAGGGGTCGGTAAACTACAGGCCGCAGGCTGGATCTGGCCCGCGGACAGTCCGTGGATCGGCCGATTCTGTTTGTTAATTTTGTTCTGTTATTTCCCCCCCTGGCGCTGCCATTTTTTCCGGCGTCATTCCCCCCCCCCCCCACACACCGTGGTGCCTCCTCCTGGCTTTTCCCCACCCTGTGTAGTGGAGGAAGGGGGCTGGGCTGAGCACCATTTTGGGCAGCGCTTCTCCGAAGCCAGCCAGCCCTTTCGGCCCGCTCGTCCTGCCGCCGCCAGCCTCTGCCACTTGCAAGGGCAGGCGTTTTGCAGCCTCGTTTTCTTGGAGAGTTTGACTAGGCGCTTTGCCGGAGCTCTGCGCGCATTACTTGCATTGCTCAGCTTGTGCTTTTGCTCTCTCGCTGCTTGCCTGCCTTCTCCTGCTATCTTTGGAGGTGTCTTTCAGGGGATGAGCTGGTGGGTTCTTAGTACTTGGGAGGCAGCGGCAAACCGGAGTTTGAAATGGACCTTTTTGCCTGGTGGCACATTTCCTCGTCAGCGTTCGTTGTCCAGGAGAGAGGGTGGCGGCCTGCTGTTGTTTTTGGAGAGCTCGGGGGGAGCGGGGGCAGGCATTGTGTGTGTTTAAATTCCTGCTCAGGAAGAGGCTGTAAAATGAGCCACCAGGAAAACTTCCTCCCCTTTCCCTGCTCTTGCTTTCAGCCCTGCCTAAAGTGATATAAGGTCCCCGAGAGCTCTGGATTTGGCTGACCAGGGAAGGCACCGAGGCTAAGGGGAGTTCAGTGCAACCCTCAATCTCATCCCCCTCTTCAAATATCCCGGGCATCTCCCCCAACTTTTTAAACTGCGGCAGATCTGATGCTTTTCAGCTATCCCAGATGATATATTTTGGAGACCTTTGGGGTTTGGCTTTCCCCCCTTTTTTGTCCACTTTCGTCCCTCCACTGCCGGCACCGCCAGCAGCAACATAGGTAGTCAGGGGGAGGGGAGGGGCTGGGGCCCCCTTCAAAAAAAGTTTGCTGATCCCTGGTTTAATTCCCCAAACCTTGATTAATTTAACTTTTGTTGGACCCAAGAATTTAGGGTGTCTCACACCCCACAAACTCATAACTATATTAAATAACATTGGGGACAAAATCATGTTCCGTGGCACTGCACAGTTCAGCTGTCAGGGGCTGAGGCACAATCATCCAATACTACTCTTTGGAACAGGTAGAAGCAAAACCATCATAAAAGGTGCTCCCAACCCCTCCCTCCTAGAGGCTGTACTTCAAAAATCACTGGGGAAAAATCCAGAAGATTTGTACTCCCCCTTTTCCTCATCCAAACAAGTCCTCCCCATCAGGGAGACCAAAAATCAGTTCTCTTCCAAAACTGGGCCTGAGCCCAAACTGGAATGGGTCCAGATTATCATTTTCACCAAGGAACACCTGCAGCTGAACCACTACCATCCTCTTGAGCACCTTGTCCCCCACAAAGGTATCTCAGTGACAAGGTAGTAGTTAGTATAAATCTTTGTCTAGGGTGGTGTTTTTTTTTGTGCTCACACCACTTCCTCCATCAAGGAAACAAGGAACAGTGCATGAAGTAATGGCACATTCACCACACTCTGGATCCACTTGATCAGCACTCTGTGACTGGCATGAATATGCCAGGATGGGCACAGGTTGGGAGAGTCTTGTCCAATCTCAAGCCTCAGTACTGAAACTGACCCCACAGAGTTGGACAGGATAGTATAGCAGACTTATAAATGGTGTCACTCAAGTCTACATGATTTTTGTTTTCAAATTGTCTTACAAAAACTTTCACAGAGGGCCTCTGATGGCTTCCAGACTGGGTTAACTGGGGTAGATGATTGAGGAGAATAAAAATAAAGGCTCCAAATACAATTTATTGAGAATAGGGTGAAGCAGTGGATTCCTGGATAATTACTGTGTTCATATGTGTCATTAACTATTATATAGCCTTGGGCTCGCACATTCCTCACTCCCCTTAATGTGTGATTGCAGTGGATGTGTCTAGGAACTGGGTGAACAGTTTTCCTGCCATTAACAAAAAGAGAGAGTGTTGGGTAGGGTAATAAAGATGGGAGTAGCAATATGTGGTGGTTGGCTGAAATAGAATTCTACAGATGTTTGGCAACAGTTTATGGAGTCTGAATATTAATAGTATTGTCGGGGCTTGATATAAACTCTGGATATCTCTGAGCTTTACATTCCTTTCCCTGGAGATTAAGCAGATCTGAAGCATGCTGTCATTCAACTCCTCTGAAATTGCCAGAGAGTTTTTGGGCAACTCTAACTTGCCATGACAGCTATTGTTACTACAGTGGTACCTTGGGTTACATACACTTCAGGTTACATACGCTTCAGGTTACAGACTCCGCTAACCCAGAAATAGTGCTTCAGGTTAAGAACTTTGCTTCAGGATGAGAACAGAAATTGTGCTCCAGCGGCGCGGCAGCAGCAGGAGGCCTCATTACCTAAAGTGGTGCTTCAGGTTAAGAACAGTTTCAGGTTAAGTACGGACCTCCGGAGCAAATTAAGTACTTAACTTGAGGTACCACTGTACATGCTTCTTGCTGCTTTTCTAATGAGGACTTTGTTGGACTTTGTTTGGAGGTACACCAAAAAGTTTTTAAACATCACACCCTAAGTTTATGATTCTAGATTCAGGTAGGTAGCCGTGTTGGTCTGACGCAGTCAAAATAAATAAATAAAATTGTCTAGTAGTACTTAGTTGGTCTCTAAGGTGCTACTGGACAATTTTTTAAGTTTATGATGTTCTTCAGAAGTTACAATTGCTTGGAAGCAAGGTTTTATTGTCTTTTTGCACAAACCCAAATATTTCTAATAATGTTTCAGCAACACACTTATTCTAGAACAAGCGTATTATTTGTAGCCCTTGTAGGTTGAACATTTATTTTTCTGTTGTTTCATTCTGAGTTGGTAATATTTGTTAAGTGCTTGTGCAGGTTCAGATAGAGTCTGGGGTCCCCAAAGGACTGCCTGCTCCATCATGAACTTCTCTATCAACTGTAATCTGCTTTGGAGACCCTCCTGTATGTCCCCATTGCTGGCTTTGTTGTTCTGTTTTCTGCTGAGCTGTTCAGGTGCCAGGCTGAGCATTGAAAAGCAGATACAGCTGAAGGAAAAAGTAGGAAAAAGCATTTCTCTTCAACTTCCTCCTTCAGGTCTGCATAATTTTTTAGGGGGTGGAGGGCAGAATGTAACCACCTTTCATAGTGAAGAGGGCGGGGGTGGGGTTTTTTAAGAAGCTTCATGGGTGTCAGGAGAAGTCCTCAAGGGCACCACTGCACCCATGTGGCAACCCCAGTCTGATACTAAGCTGATAAATATTTGAAAGCCAATAAATATTAAATTCAGCAAAGGCTCCTAAGGCCAAAGTGCACATTCACAGAGGAGGCTGCCTTTTGCTTCTCTGCAGGATTTATCTTCCTGGTCTCGCTGCCTTCTAGTCGCCCTTTCCTGCCGGACTGGTAATTGTGCTACCTTTGTGCACTGGTTGTGACTGGATGATTCAATCCTTCCTATTGTGCTTTTGCCCCAAAATTACTCAAAATTACTCCAAAATTACTGAGAGCCAGTGTGGTGTGAGAGCCAGTGTAGTGTAGTGGTTAAGATCGGTAGACTCGTAATCTGGGGAACCGGGTTCGCGTCTCCGCTCCTCCACATGCAGAAAGCTGACCTGGGCTAGTCACACTCCTCTGAAGTCTCTCAGCCCCACTGTTTGTTGTGGGGGAGGAAGGGAAAGGAGAATGTTAGCCGCTTTGAGACTCCTTCGGGTAGTGATAAAGCGGGATATCAAATCCAAACTCCTCCTCCTCCTCCTCCTCTTCTTCTTCTTCTTCTTCTTCTTCTTCTTCTTCTTCTTCTTCTTCCTCAGTGGAGTTTTCCTGTTGTTCAACTGCATGAGTGCCTAATATCAATCAAGGGGCATTCCATTTGCATTCAGAGGATGCACATTTCTGAGATGAAGTAATTATTATTCTCTTTCACAGTAAAAGTTTTCAGGAAGTAAAAAAAAGTACAGCTAAGTTAGAAGAAAAATGTGCCTCAGTTGTTCAGAGAAAGCTGACTTGCAACCTTAGGGCATTTTTTATGTGACCCAGAAGCTTAGCATTTTGAGAGACCCTACTGTCATTGTGTCAAAATTTAGCTGTCATAGTTACTGGGGCAGAAAAAATTACTAGAGGCTTGTAAATTGTGCTAAGTAAACAGAAATGCAAGTCATTATATTGTTCAGTTCTCATGATCTATTGAAGTTCATAGGTCAGGATTTTTCAGTTAGTGACAAATTATCTGCATTTTTAGCAGGGGTGAGGATATTAAGGCCTGGGAGCCAAATGCAGTCCTTCAGGCCTTTCAAACCAGCCTTTGGGCTTCCTCAGCTCTTGCGGGCTGGAATGTGTCTTGAACTGTAATCATGGCCTTTGACACTTATTTTTATTTTTAGGCATATTTTTAGGACCCACACTATTCTTGTGATTGTAATTTGCTTTAAATTGATATGACTTGCTCTGGAACCTTGGAGTGAAGGGCAGGCAGATCAATATGATGATGATGATGATGTGTGTGTGTGTGTGTGTGTACACACACACACAGACACCCCCCCCCATATTTTTCACTCCATGAGACGCACTTTTTTCTTCCTAAAAAGTAAGGGGAAATGTCTGTGCGTCTTATGGAGCGAATGCATGGTCCCTGGAGCCGAATTGCCCAGGGGCGAAAAGCAGATCATGCTTTCTTCTTCTTCTTCTTCTTCTTCTTCTTCTTCTTCTTCTTCTTCTTCTTCTTCTTCGTCGTCTTCGTCTTCGTCTTCGTCTTCGTCTTCTTTTTGAAAGAGGCAAGTGGGTGTTGAAACAAAGCCGCTGATCAGCAAGCAATCGGGGACAGAGATGAGGCTGCTGGTAAAGGAGGCTGCCTGGGGTGGGGGGTAAAGACAGCGAGCTTGCAAGGAGAGGAGACAGGAATAGGAAAGCAATGAGGGGAGAAATTAGAAGAAAAGGAGGAGGAAAAAACTGCTCCAGCTCGGGGAGGGACGCGATAAAGGAGGCTGCCTGGGAGGGGGGAGGTAAAAGCCCATGGATCCTCAGGATTTTTGCATTGAGTCATCCAAAATTCACCATTACATCACATAGCATGTCCATGGCTACAGCCTGCACCAAAAAAACCATGCATCTACTGTTTCCTGGGGCGCAGTGGCGCAAAAACATGGTTACAAAGCACGGATCCATATGGATTCTCAAGATTTTTGCATTGGGCTACCCCAAACTCACCGTCAAATCACATGTCTGTGGCCACAGCATGAACCACAGGAATCATACATCCACTGTTTCGTTCACAATATTTTTTTTCTAAAAAATAGGTGCGTCTTATGGAGCGAAAAATACAGTGTGTGTGTGTGTGTGTGTGTGTGTACAGACACATTCTGCGCTGCTTTTGAGAGTGGTGTGCTGAGCTCTTGGGTGCCTAGGCTTGTGGACCACCTTGGGTCACCCCCAAAGGTAAGTGCCCCCAGCGGTGCCCCTCCCCTCCTAAGCACGCCACGATTCATACGTAATGCAAAAAGTCAAAATGTTTCTGCCATGAAGTACATGGGGGTTTGGGGTTTGTTTGTTAAACATCTCAGGTGTATTGGAGGTAGGAAAACAGCACTCTCTCTGGAATCTACCGTAGTCATAATGAATAGTGTGCTATGAGCTAAAACAGGTCTGGGAGTGAGACTGAGATGGATTCTGAACAAAGATATGAGAGAGAGAAGCTAATGTACTTTCTTTTTAAAAAATATTCATATATATCTGCAAACTACCTTATTCAGTAGCACTAGCCTACAAAATTCAAATGGCTAGGCAAGATTTGCACCATTAGCTATGGAGTTGTGCACTGTGTGAAGGGGTTGAATTAACTTTGCTGTGATTAAATTTTAATGTTTTGTTGCTGTTCTTTCCTTCAGTGTGGTTGTTGACAAGGGAGTCATTTCCAATTTTATATTGTCTGAGGCTATTGGCCACTTTAGTGAAGAAAACTTAGTAATACCATAAGTGGGATTAATTAGTGCAAGATAGTGATTTTCATCTGCTCAATTATATTTAGCTTGATTGGATTCTTTCCCCCCATTTTCCTTGTAATTTGTATATTTATCTAAGGGGTTGTGAACCAGTGTATGGTGAACGTGCTGCTTTAGCGTACAATTCTGTTCAAATTGTGTCCCCCTTCCCTTCCCTCTCCTCTCTCAAGCTGTGAACCACCTTCTCTTCTTAGTTCTCAGAAAGCCTACACTTTCAAGCCATTCATAAAAAGAAGCATAATGCCTTTCTATAGAGGGAAGCATATTTTTGTACCTGTTCCCAGTTCAGAGCTCTTTGGTATGCCAGAAAGGGGGAAAAAAGAGCTGAGGTTTCAGGAAGAGAACACGCATATAGGAAAGAAATTCTTCCTGCCTACCCAAAGGGTTTTTGAGCTCAGCCAAATAGTCTGTACTTCCATGTATGTCTTTTTAGTCTGTCTGGTAGCACTGAGTGTTCCATTTTCCAAGTGACTCACTGTGAATACTCA
Organism: Podarcis filfolensis; assembly: GCF_964270895.1. NCBI lineage: Eukaryota > Metazoa > Chordata > Lepidosauria > Squamata > Lacertidae > Podarcis > Podarcis filfolensis. Next base: position 1,571,150 of record NC_139610.1, on the reverse strand, counting down.
CTTTTGGGGGAGGTAGTGGAGGGAGGAAGCAGAAGAGTGGCTTATTACACAGATTATTCCGCAGATATATTTGGCCTGATTTTAAACATATGGGCTGCAATCATGTCTGTTGCTGTATCTCTTCTTTTTCTAACACCTGCCCCCCGCATGCAGTCTTAGGCAAAAAACAATTTGGCTAATGCTGCTGTGACATTCAGTTTTGGCACTAGTGCAAAGCTTGCATCCTCCCACCCTTTTAATGAACATGCTCTGCCTAGAAATTCTGTTGCATGTACCAGCATGTTCAGTTGCTTGGGAACGGGATTCTAAAGCCAGGCTCTGGTGCTTCGCAAGGTACTTTATTTTTTAATAAGGAGGAAAAAAGTGTGTGACAACCCTTCAAGTTGGCACAGGTTGCAATCGGAAGTGTAGACTGTTCTGTTTTCCAGCCATGACTGATGCTCTTTTTTCCTGGGTCAGCCACGTGGTAGTCTGGGCCAGTCTGGGCCAGCTTGACCTGGAAGGCTCATCTTTTTTTTCCAAAGTATCAATGCACAAAAAGACATTGGTGTTTCTAGACTAAAGTTATTGTAATACATTTTTGCATGCAAATTTTATTTCAGTAGTGAGCCATAGAAAGAACACGAACTGCTCAGTAGCCCCCTTCTGCAAGAGGATGCAGGTTTAAAGCCACATCCGTGCTCAGCCCCCTGGCCTCCCACCCCACCCCTCTGCAGAAGGCTGGACCAGTTGAACAGAAGCAGGAAGGTGTTGGGGTCTGTCACCTTAATTGCCATATTTGGGCGGAGACTGGAGCACAGCAGTGAGTTGAAAAGCCTCTGCAGAGAAGAGCTGCTTCTCTGTGTTGGCATCTTTGCCCTGAGTCCATATGTAGCTGCTCCTGCCCCCTATTCCTAAAGAGAACATGAAACTGTCAAACTCCCATGTCATACAAGATAGGCTATTAAGGGTATCTTTATGATAGGTTGAATTGTTGTAAGATGCTCTGGAAGCCAATCCTGGCTGAAAAGTAAGGTTTAACCCACCCTTTCCCAACTTAGTTCCCTTCAGATGTTGGTTGACTTCAACTCTCATCCGTTTTCTGCCAGCATGGCAATAGTCAGGGAAGATGAAAGCAGTAGTCCAAAACATATGGGGGGTGCCAGGTTGGAGAAGCCTGCTATAAATAAACGACAGGTCTTTTTTTTTAAAAAAAAAAAAAAGTAGGAGCCACAGTATATCTCAGACTTAAAATATAGTAAACTCTATTTACTGTTAGTACAATAGAGACCTTTAGGGGTTTTCTTAGCTTGAAATACGAGGATTATAAATAAAAGTCACTCCAAGCTAAAATCAAATAACCAACTGCAAATTGATTGCCTATCTCATGATCAATCTTTAATTAGCTCTCTGTTTCTCTAATGATAGAAAGGGTTTGCTGTAGAAACTTTCTGAATCCAAATGAGAGATACAGTCATACCTCAGGTTGTGAACGCTGCGGGTTGCGCGTTTTAGGATTGTGGACTGCGCCGAACCCGGAAGTACCGGAATGGGTTACTTCTGTGTTTCAGCGCATGCGCAGAAGTGCAAAATGACGTCACACGTGTGCACAGACGCAGCACTGTGGGTTGCGAACGCTGCGGGTTGCGAACGGGCCTCCCGCACGGATCACGTTCGCATCCCGAGGTATGACTGTATTTAAGTTCCTTGGTGTACCATAAAAATAACTTAGGACATATTTTGTTTATCTCCTAAATAATTGTTTTGAAATGTTTTTCAATTGTAAAATTCATTTTTATAATTTTCTGCAAGAAGAGATTCTTAGAAAGGGAAGGGAAGGTGAAGGAAGCCAGAACAATTGTCTCAACTCCTCCTGATTGTTCCTTTTTGTTACATGTCTCTCATCTTAAATATCAATCTGGGCACCAGCTCTCTCTGGTATATATGTAGCTGGCATAAAATCTGGTGATACTCTTGCTTTTCCTTAGCAGCAGAGTCAGGCAGTCATGACTGCAGGGCTTTTAAAGGGCTGTTCTTATAGCATACTAATGAAAATATAAAGTCAGTGCCTGGCTATACTTTTGGGGGCCCACAGAGCAAGATCAGGCAGCTTGTTCATCATGGAAAGGTGTAATGATTGTGGCCCAGAAGATGCATACAGGCAGCTCCTCCACTTGCATGTGATCTACTTGCGCACAACCGTGCACACATGCAGTGCTGGTAACCTGGAAGTGGAGGAAGAGAGCTGGAAAGTCCTTGTGGCTCACGAGGAGACCCTCCCCAGAGCTCAAAGACTTTCCAGGGTGCTCCCCACTTATGCACATTTCACTTATACGCCCCACCCCCACAGGGGTCCGGAATATAACCCACACCAGTGCGGAGTTGCCTATATAATTCTCATGAGCGTATTGGGTATCATACTGTTGCTGGTTGAATTCTGCAATATAGTCTTAATCTTGAAATAGTTGGACTTAAAAAGAAGGAAATATTCTTTAAAAAATATTGATATGCTGCATCTGGACATGATGCTTAACAGTAGTTTTGTGTGCTGTGAATAAGCCACAGCAAACTTTGCTCTCCCCTCTCCCTTCTCCTCCCACATGGCCAGGAGGTTACTTCAGAAGTTTCCACTTTTGTTTAACTATGGTTTGTTGCTTCATCCAAACTGACAAAAAGGCTACGATTAATTATGGTTTGCATAATAGTTTCAGGTTGACTTTGTTTTAAATCATCAGTCATCAGTCATCAGTTTCATGAAACAGCAAACCATGGTTTAGCAAAAAGCAGAAGTAAAACCATGTGAACTCCTGTCCACACAAGAGAGGAAAAAGTAGCTCATGAACCTGATGCTTGCCGCAGCTCACTGTAATTCATGCAATTTACACTGAACTGGGGTTTGGCATGACGCTCAAACGCAGCTGTAGACACCTTTAAGCAATGTGAAAAAAATTAATGGATTTCTGTGTTTGGTCATTTTCAAGTCACAAGGAGTAGAAACATTTTGAATTATGGATGTATGATGAGTATGCAAGTGGGATGCCCCCCCCAAATAATTTTTATTAAAGATTTCCTAGTTTACAAAAGCATGTGCATTGTCTTTTTTCAAGTTGTGTTTTCCACAGATCAGTTTCATTTGTTGCAGGCTGGGAAGGAAAGAGGGGGGTGGGTGGGTGGGGGTGGGTGGGTTAGTTAAACTGAAAACATAATCAAATCACAATTGAAAATGTAGATGCCCATTGATGACAATATATTAATAATACCAAATACCAAATCCTACCGCTTTATTCCTGAGTGAGGATTATGAAGCGGGATGGGGGAAAACTTCTCTGTTTGGTGAGAGTAGTGCTGACAGTTTGTGAAAATGGGCCACCGGAAATGCTTTGGAGACCTTGTTTTGAATTGTGAAAAACACTTAAGGCACAGAGCCCAGCCAAATCATTTGGGCATATATTGCACTGGCAGGCAAATTCAGGCTCTTTGAACAAATATCAAAATGGGCTGTAGTGGTTTTGATCAGTAAAATGAAGAAAGGAAGAACACTTGCTTTAGATATTTTTCTGGCCTTAATTAAAATCGCACAGTGCTTCTGTAACATCTTTGAAGGTGATGCATGTATGTCAGATGGTAAGTGGCTGCAGAAATCCTTCTAAAGATTTAAAGCCAAAAGCCCCAAGGAAGAGCAGAATTAAATATGGGAACCTACAAGGATATCACATCTCTGCCTGCAAACAGAAATCTCTCCAGTGATGTGAGGTAGAGCTGCTTGTGTAGAGCTACCTTGTGTATCTTTGCAAAGCAAAAAAGATTTTCCTGCCAGACCCTGTTTTTGTGTTAATCCCAGTACATAAAGTCAGTCCTAACTGTGTGGCTTGTCAGCATTATCAGGATCTGTGCGTTTGAAGCCTGCTCCATCCTGTACGTATGGCTGATTTTTGCTGCAAGTATGAGGTGGCTGTACTATGGCTGTCTTGTGTGCCGTTTAACATGGCACCACACTTTGTTGGGAACCGAAGGGGCCATTGTGCTGCCTCCCTTCCCCTGTAGGTGGAGTGTCCATAGATTGCGTATTTAAAATGCTGCCTGCGTAGAATGTTAAGATGCCTTGTAATCTTCCATGTACAGAGAGACTTGGAAAGAAGACTTGCTAAATCGTGTGCTCATGGGCAGATAAAGGGATGCTCTGTTTGCACAAGATGTTACACTGGCTTTGGGAAGGCAGGCATGTTGGCTTATGTTGCTGGCAGCTATGGAAGCTGGCAGCTAGGCTGGCGTGTCTGGCATATAGCCAAACCGGTTGATAACAGTGCCTCCAGATTTTTATGAAATATGTATATCTGAGCTCTGTACCTAGGTACCTTTTTGCTACTGAAAGTAGAGGCACAACTATCATTTCGATCTCCAGCTGCTGAACTGTTTCCATAAATGGCCATAAATGGTTGCTAGCTAGATGTGCTCCCTAGGAGAGATGCTTTTTGCATGTTTAACCTTAGTACTGTTGTGGATACCAGGAGAAGTAATGAAAACATTTCTCCCCCAATTTTATTTCTCTTTTAAGCAGAACCAACTTCCATTTCCCACCAGGCACAGAGCCAGAAAGCTTGTTGTCTTTGAGTTTAATGGTAGAAGGAGCATGCCATTATGACAATGCAAAATAGCCCAAATCTAAAAATAAATAGTTGGGCATTTTAAAGTAGTGATTTAATACAGCCTTGTATTGAAACTCATCCAATAGCCCTAAGTGACCAGGTATTCCATGTAGAGAAGTGAGTGAGCTGGCAAAGGAGGAAGAATTGCTCAATTCCTTCTCTGTCTACTTGGTTTCATTGCTGGCCCATCCCTCAGCTGCCCTTCCCCTACTAGCCTTCTAAGAGGCAAGCATCTTTCATTTCTATGGTGGTCACAGATGTGTGTTAGGAAATCCCTCTTCTGCAGCAAACAGGTAAACACTTCTGGGCTTACTTAAAATCTTGATTTAATACATAAATTTCATACAAAAAAATTGCAAAGTGCCCATTAATTTGTTCTCATGCCTGCGGGTTGTGGGCCAAGCACTCACACAGCCTCTTTAAAGAATAAATTACCGTATTTTTCGCTCTATAAGACGCACCCGACCATAGGACGCACCTTGTTTTAGAGGGGGAGAACAAGAAAAAAAAATCTCTCCCGCTCTGCTCAGCGCCCCTTCAGCGAAGCGGCAGGAGAAACGGAGCCCCTTCCATTTCTCCTCCCACTTCGCTGAAGGGGCGCTGCGCAGCTCTCCCTCTCTGCTGAAGCCAGGAGAGTCTTGCTCTCCCGGCTTCAGCAAAAGGAACCCGAAGCCTTTGGAGCACAGCGGGACCTCACGCTGTGCTCCAAAGGCTTCAGGCGGCTATCCCTGAAGCCTGGAGAGCGAGAGGCGTCGGTGCGCACCAACCCCTCTCGCACTCCAGGCTTCAGCGAAAGCAACGCGTAGCCTCCGGAGCGTGGAGGGAGCGCTCCCTCTGCGCTTCGTAGGCTTCGCGTTGCTTTCGCTGAAGCCAAGGAGCCTGCATTCGCTCCATAGGACGCACACACATTTCCTCTTAATTTTTGGAGGGGAAAAAAGTGTGTCCTAGAGTGCGAAAAATATGGTATCTACATATTTTTCTTATTTTCAAAGGGTGTGCTGAGCTATGCCCCATTTCAAGCTTTTTTGCTTTTTTGGTAAATCAAGCATGAGTTTAATTGGTTCTGACTAGACTTGCCACATTTTGGAAACGAGCAGGCAAATTTCCAGTTCTGTACTTTCTAGGTGCTGTATATATGTATGTGCTTCTGCATGGAAGTATATTTCCCATCTTCATACCAGGGCTGCTGCCACTCCATAGTTGGCCAGATTTTGTTCCAGGGAAAAGGAAGGAAAGAACTGGAGAATGTGTTGAGTGGCTGCTAAGCAACGATAATAGGATGCAAAGTGTGAAGTATCATTATAAAATCGCATCCCATGTTGAACTGTAACCTCTCTGGTGATTTTGTGTGCGTAGGTTTGCCATCTTCTTTTTACAGCCGTAGCTGGGAATACCATTGTAGCCACAATAGAATATGTCTGGCGGGGCTTTATTGTATTTAAAGAATTTTTGGGGGGGAAGATGTTAAGTTACACAGAGCAATTTGAGGGTGGCCGCTACTAATGATTTACAGATTATTATTATTATTATTTTAATTTTTTAATTTTTATTTAGTGGCAGCTTTTTGCATTTCTCCCTTCCTTTCGTCATCCTGATATATGGCTTTACTGATCTCCACTCAGCTTAATCCATTGGTAATATAGAAGTCTTACTTTAAAAATCTTCCAATTTTAATATTTCCAGGCTCATGAATTTATATGGCATCTTCAGGTTTTTAAAAATAGGTATGGTGCACATATTTTTTCTGCAAAGCATTTTCTTTCTAGATGCAGAATTGTAGACATTTATTGCAAGGTTTGGGACTTTGTCAGGGCTTGAATTGAGGCCTAAGGCTAGGATTGGTGGCTGCCATCTGTCTCAATCTGCAAAAAGGATCAGAACCAGGTAATCAAACGTTACTGAAACTCTTATGAACAAAAATAGGTCAGTAGCCAAGGACTAGGAATGTTACTAGGAATTCCTAGTGTTACTAGGAATGTAGAGATCACATCCAGGAATCCAAGCAACATTTTGTGGCACTTTGGAAATGGCAGGAAATACTACTACTACTACTACTACTACTACTACTACTAATAATAATAATAATAATAATACTGCCCTATACTTTTAGGACAAAGTACAATGTAAAAAGTAGTAAAACATAATAAAAATAATTAAAACATTTAACAATACTAATGTGTACAAACCAATAACATTTCCCAACAAAAGCCCGTAAACGATACCCTGGCCCACAAATAAAGATACAAAATCCAAATTAACTTATAACATTTTAAAACACTTTAAAACAACCCCCCACCAAATAAAACACCCATCCAAGTTAAAAACTCATTCCTGTTAAAACCATAACTGTAGCACAAGGGGGTTGGCCAACGCCTTGTTTCACCGCTTCAGTGGTGGCACTGCTGGGCACCCTGCCTCCAGGGCAGGCAGGCTTTATAGAGCTGCCCCAGCACACCTAGCTGGCGTGCTTCCAGTGCTTCCTGCTTGCCCAGGGTCCTGGTCCCTGCCCTACTTGTTCAGCTGCAGGCAGGTCCTGGTCTGGAAGTCCCACAAGTGGCCGCAGGTCCAGCAGGTGGGGGGAGATGGAATTCCCAAAATGGACAACCTTGCTTGTACTCTATCCCAAAGTAAAGAAGATAGAGATGCTTCCTAAAAACAACAACAGACAAACCCCCTGAACCCATTTTCCTGTAATTTGGCCAATTTAATCCAGTATGGAGGTAATAGCCTTTAAATTTCATCCATTTCTGTCAAAAGGAAAACAAAATTCCTGGTAGTGAATTGTGGGTGGTGGAAGGAAGGAATTGGACTTAGACAGACCCTGAACATGAATTGGAGAGCCTACAACAGCACCTGGGACTAAGACTGGTGTTTCCCAAACCATGAAATTGTGGCCTGATTCAAATCTTGTTGCCTACACTTTTGACTGAGTATCTGAAGGAATACCTGAATCATAGAATTGTAGAGTTGGAAGGAACCCCAAGGGCAATCTAGTCCAACCCATTGCAGTGCAGAAATTCTTTGCCAAACATGGGGCTTGAACCCATGACCCTGGGATTAAGAGTCTCCTGCTTTACTGACTTGAGTTCCCACATCAACCTGCAGTGATGTCAGCAAATTTATAGCTCCCTTCTAGGTGCCTCTGCCATCTGACATAAGAGAGGGATTTGATGGTGCTCCATTTATGGAACTTACCCCAGAGAGGCCTACTTTTTATCCTTTCCCTGCCAATCAGCTCTATTTTTGTTCTTCCAGCCCTTTTAAAGTTCTGAGCTTTAATTTGTATTTACTGCTTCTTTGTTGTGAACTGTCTTGGGAACAGTGCGCACACATACACTGATGCTGATTTGCTAAATTGTGGTTATGACACTGAGTCCAGAGCTTTGGCTCATATGCTCCTTTCCATAAGTTGCTTGGTTTTTTAGCTTCATGTCACAGCAATATCTATTGAAAAGCCAAGAGTCAAATGCTGCATTTTATCAGCATTTGACTCTTGGCTCTGCAGCAGACTCCCTATGAATTCTTTAAATACTTTGAATTATGATATTGTCCATTTGGGGTGGCACATGCTAATATTGATTTAAAAGTTGGGGATCACCAAGTAACCTTTTATTTTAAATCCCCATTTATTAACACCGTGGTTTCTATAAATGTTCAAGTTTCTATTTGCACCTGCAGCTTCCTGCTGTACCAGAGGTTGGAAGGGCAAAGGTGCTACTTCCTTTTGGAATCCAGCTCAATATTTTTCTCATCCTGACAAAAGTATACAGGAAGGAAGGAAGGATCTGGCTGGGACTAACCCATTAACAAGACTTTCCAACCAGAAGAATATGCATAAATGTCCTACCAAAGCATAAATATATCCTTCCTATGTTTGAGTTTCTGTGAGCCATCTTACAGTTTTGGAACTCTGAAGTCTACCTGGCAGTGATGGAAAAAAGGATTATTGTCAGCACAGCTATGGGATTTGGAGGTCCCAAGGCTAGCAGATCAGCCCCTGACACAGCATCCTGTGCACGTTTTTATCCATTTCAGTTCCAGTGGGAACTTGCTTCCTCCTCTCCCTTCTTGCCTGTTGGGATAGTTTAATAACCTCTGCATGCTCACAAATATTTGACCTCTACTTCTGAGACTTGACTCTCAGTGCCCAGCCATATGGACTGAATAAAACAAAGCTTTAAAACAAGAAAGAAGTTTGTGTTCTTCTAGCTTCCTGTGTTTATATGGTCTGTTTTGGGTGGTGTTAAAGCTGATGTCCAGCTGCTTCCTCTACAAGACTGAAAGCCAGGTTGGAACTTTGACACTGACTGAGCCCCAGATGTAAAACAAAAGAGGTGTGCCATTGTGGAACACAAGGGGCAGAATACCAAGCCATTGTGCCATGTTCAGCTAAACTGTATTTGTGTGAGATAAATAAATATCTTCCTATTGTGAAGGATAGCATTTTAAAGATGCATTTTGACTTCATTGAAGCCTCTTCTACAAAAGTCTACTTTATGGTTCCTTTGCACAGGAGAGTATAAAGCTTTGCTCCTCAGAACAATGAAGATCTTCCCCCATAGATGGGCAAATTGGATTGTACGAAAACAAGCCCAAACTCTCCATGTTACACAAATCCAAGTTTCAATTTTTAGTGTAATGATCCATGTTTCAACCAAAATATTAATAAATTGTGTAAGTTGAGGAATTGCATTTAAGAGCTTAAGTTCTTCTCCTGTATTTGACAATGTCTGTAATGAATACAGGCTTTGCTCCTGTGTCTAATGGCAGTGTGGTGCATAGTTGGGATGGGAAACCTGTGGCCCTCCAACTCCTATCAGCCCCAGCCAGCATGGCCAGTGGTCAGGGATAATGGGAGTTGTAGTCCAATAGATTCCCTATCCTTGAAAAGCATGACAACACCCCTGGTAGTGTCCACCATTTTTGCTCTCAAACTATGAATCACATCTACAGATAGCTTTATAAGTGTTTGTGTTGCCTCCCTTAGGAAACAGGTTGCTTCCTTACATCCATTGCAAATTATGTCCTTGGTTAGTAGAACTGACACCCCTTACATCACTCTTCTCTAAAATGCAAATGGCTAGTGTAGCATCTCTCCCTGGAGGCAGCAAAATTGATGTGGATCATCTGTTCCACCTAGACCTTCCATTGATCTGCTCGTCTGGGCATTAATGGAAGGCTTATTTCAAAGAATACCTTGGTTGTGCATCCAAAGAGATGCATTCATCATAAACTACAGCCTAACCTGTATGCCTCTTACATACATATATGTGTAATAATATAGCAAAATTTGAACAATTTGAAAGCAACAAAGTGCATTTTCTTGCAGCATAGAAATAAATCTTCAAAGCCAGCATGGAGGGCAGATACATCAGCATGTGCTTGCAAGGCATCCCCTTCATCTCTCTCAGGCTTGGGTAGGTGTCATTGCCCTTAGATTGTGCCTGAAATGAACAGAGCAGAAGGCTATCTGTAAATGTCATTGTGGCACTCATATTCCGCCTAACACTTCTTCACAGACTGCAATTGCTGTAGATACATTTTTCTTTAAAATAATTGCTGTAAAACAGGTGTGAATTGTTTTATTAGCCATTTCCTCTTTTCTTTTTTTGCTGCCATTTTATATCCTCAAAATGTTTCCAAGTAGCCAGAAGGTCCAACTCTGAGTGTGGCTTGAGTGCCAGCAGAGATGGCAGTGGCTCTAATCTGATGCAGAATTTAAAGGGGGGGGGGTGTTTATCTGACTGCAAGGTAGAAGCAGGATTCAGATTTGTATTTACAAGCTTGTTGCTCTATAGAGTTTGGTGGATGAGGGATAAAATAAATGACTTTTGAATTGGAAATGTATTTCATTTCTAGCAGGGGCAGGGCACTTGCTCAGTTGCATGGTCATTAGGTAAAGGACCCCTGGACAGTTAAGTCCAGTCAAAGGCGACTGTGGGGTGTGGTGCACATCTCGCTTTCAGGCCGAGGAAGCCGGCATTTGTCCACAGACAGCTTTCCATGTTATGTGGCCAGCAGGACTAAACTGCTACTGGTGCAACGGAATACCACAATGAAAACCAGAGTGCATGTGCTTTCGAACTCATCCCGTCTCGGGGATTCAAATGGCAGATCTTCCAATTGGCAAGCCCAAGAGGCTCAGTGGTTTCGACCACAGCATGGCAATTATGCTGCACAGTCACACACTGATCTAGTTTCCTGTGCTTTCTAACATCTGTACAAAGTTCTTAGGAGCTCTCAACTGGAAGCTCTGGGTGAGGTTCCATCACTACAAAGATGACACTGCAGCTCTGTTTCTCCTTGCCACCTGCATCAGGGGATGCTGTGCAGGTGTTGGATCAGGATCTTGAGGTAGTGAGAGTCGAGTGACTGCTAGTAAACTGAAACTGAATCTTGAGAAGATGAAAGTTTTGAGGCTTGGTGGTTCCCAAATCTGGGAAATAGGAAGGTGACTTGCTGAAGATAGGGTCGCACTCTCCTTAAAGGACCATGTGCATAGAATTCTCCCATGCTCTGTCACTTGAGGTCCAAGTGGCCTCAGTAAAACAGAGGGCCTCTTTCCAGTTATGGATGAACCATCAGCTACTGCCATTCCTGGATGGGGATAACTTGGCCTCAGTTATCCATGATCTAGTAATATCCCACTCGGGAGATTGGATTGAATTGGGGTTCTGCAGCTTAACAATTGTCCTTAGAAGCAAATGTTGCTCAAGTTGCTGGACAGTACTTGGGAAGAAACATTTAAGATTACACTGCAAGTCTGCTTGCCAGATGACAAACTGGTATATTAAAGTAATAGTAATGTGAAATATTCTTCTACAGTTTTCTGTTGCAACAGTAATGGAGAACCCAATGACCACTTCATCTCCCTCGTCACATTTTCCAGAAGATGATGGCTCAAAGGAGAGTAATGACGTTGTTCCATCAGGGTAAGCAACTGCTCCTCTAGTTTTGGCTCATGCATACATAGTCCACTATAGGACCTACAATGGTGATTTGCTGAATATTTTTCCTTTGCTTTGGTTTAAAACACCCACTTCTAAACTCTGTCTTCAGTGACTTATTGATACTTGTTTAGAAAAACACTTAGCATTTCCCTTTGTATGTTGGAGAGGTGGTTTTCATGTGGTGCTTATTCATACCTGAAATAAACTGCACCCAAAGGGGTGGTGTTGATCAGCTGAGGTAGATTTCCTTAGTATTGGTGATGAGATAGACCTGCATAGTTTTTAAGACGATGGAGTATATGAGCCATGGCCACTGGCCGCTTCCTAAGGGGATGCTTTGCCTTTGACGGTGCCCTTTTTGGTAGTTTTTTGGTAGAAGCCCTCTTGTAAACGCTCCAAGGAATGGGATAGAGCTAGTGGTTAAAGCTCAGTCTTTCATCCCAAGCTCCAGCATGATGACTGTTTAGACTTACTTGGGCTTTAGAACATCATTCTGTTGGAATACATGATAACTGGGATAGACTGTAAGAGAAATTGTTCTGGCAGGTGCAACATGCCGTGTTCTGACGGTCATTCTTTGGCACGTGTTTCTTTCCAACTACTTTTGATATTTGCAATATCACACAATATCCCAGGGAGTAAAATAGGAAGTACCTTTTCCTAACAATTGTGGGACTATATTGCATAATTACCTATTTTCCCCCCAGGCTAAATCATTCAGAAGGATCGTGCACTGGCAGTGCCTCCCAGTCCGCCAACAATCCAGATTTTGCAGAGGACTTGCTGCACAGTCAACTGTTGCGAAATGAGTCATCTAATAAAGCTGAAAATAGCGAGCCAAGGCCTGAGGAGGAGGTAAGCAGAAATTAGAAGAAGTCGTCTTCCTCCACCTAAATTCTCTATCCATTCATATCTTCAAAAAATAAAACAAGAGAGTTGATTATTTGGAATTTGATTAGCATTCCTCTCCTCTGTAAATGGATAACACCTGCAGTGAAACAGGTTATGCTGTCATTCCTAATGCTTCCTTGAATGAGTGACTGACAGTATAGAACTACAGCAATCCTAGGAAGCTGGCATAAGTTACACCAGCTTAAGTAAAGCTCAGGAAGCCCGGGGCGGGGGGCAAACACGGCTGAGGTGGTCCTAGCCTGGTGTGGTGGAAATAAGCCACTGAAATACAGAGAGGCCACCCCCCCCGGTCAACAAGGCGATGGGAGCTGCACCCACCTGTTGACATGCAGGGGATAGTTCCCAGGTGCCCTCATCAGGTAGGTACAAACTGTGAGGTCACACAGAGATAACCCATGAGAAGCTGCTCAAATATCAGTTGGTAATTCCCAACACCATTTTTTTCTGAACTTGCTAAATTCTTTGCTACAGCATTTGCTTTGTGGCAAGGAGTTCCCATTACCCAGCTTTCCTCAAACTAAGTGCAGTCATTGACTCTGGGGATATTGTGGCATCCTCCCCATTTTAGCCATAATTTGTGGGTCCAGAGGCTTTAGGTGCAGAAGGCACTTTTCTTTTAGTCCCTCCTCCCCTACTTCCGTTATTTTAATGTTGTATTTTGTTTTTGTTTTTAAGTTGTAATCATTTATCTTGTTTTTATTATTGCTTGTAAGCCGCTCTGAGCCCGGCCTTGGCTGGGGAGGGTGGGGTATAAATAAAAAATTCTTATTCTTATTCTTATTACTTCCCACAAAGCATTTTTACTCATCTCCTGTAATGTCTTGCCCCATTCTCTTTTTACAGCCAACATGTAGTTTACCCCACCCCCCTGCCAACCCCCACTCCAGTTTCTTTCATCCTTCCTTCCTGGTCCTTTTACATTTTCTTCTTCTCTTACTATAAGAGATTTCTTTTTATTTTCTGTTTATTTCTTTAATAATAATAACAGTAATAAATATTAGACTTTTATCTCAGTTTCTAATTACCTTCAACACCTCCTGTGCCCGTTCCCCTCAGAGGCGGGAGACATTCCCCCCACCCTCACTTCTGTATCCTGGCCTCCTCTACTCAGCATGCAAGGGTTGCCCATCCAAAAGGCTTTGGCACGGCTAGTGGGTGGGGCACAGGGGCCCACCTGAAAGTGGCTCAAGACCCATGGGCACATCCCAGCCTACTGTTTGAGAAATATTGCTGTGGATTCCCAAACAGTTTTAAATTTATTAAAATTGCGGTTGATTTTCTGGCAGCTTTGTCTATCTTTAAAACCTTAGTACATTTTGTACGTACTTTGAGTGTGGCTTATCCCCAAATCTTCTGTTTTAACTCTTCCTAACTTTTCATCGGGCCTTTCAAACCATATCAGTCTTGGTTTATTTATTTTGACATTTTTTAGTCTTTAAGGTGCCACAAGTTTTTTTTGTTTTGGCTGCAGGAGACCAACATGGCTACCATGTAGGAAATTTTTGAAAACATTTTTTGGGTTGTGTGTTTAAATCCACAATAAAATTATCTACAATTCTTAAGAATTTCTGATTTTGGCTTTACCAGTGAAAGCCGATTCTGCCCAAATTTAACCCTTACACTCTTATCTGATCCTCACCATGCCCCCTTCTCCATTACTTAACAACTTTGCTTGTTGAACACAACTTATTTTTTGATGTATTTGATCATGCCTGCTTGGCTGAACCATAATTTGATTGTTGAAAAAGAGTCGAGTGGTACCTCGGGTTAAGTACTTAGTTCGTTCTGGAGGTCCGTTCTTAATCTGAAACTGTTCTTAACCTGAAGCACCACTTTAGCTAATGGGGCCTCCCGCTGCCGCCGCGCGATTTCTGTTCTCATCCTGAAGCAATGTTCTTAACCTGAGGTACTATTTCTGGGTTAGCGGAGTCTGTAACCTGAAGCGCATGTAACCTGAAGCGAATGTAACCCTAGGTACCACTGTACCAGGGATGTTTACTGAAGCTGTGTGTGAATGATAAAAGCATTTGAGATGCTAATGTAGGTTTAAATCTGAGCAGGGATCCATGGCCCTCCAGATGCTGCTGGACTCCCAGATTCTAACACCCCTGACCACTGGCTCTGCTGCCTGGGGCTTATGGGTGATGGGAGTCTGACAACATCTCAGAGGCCACCTGTTGTTGTTCTTCCCTCCAGCTTTAAAGGAACTGATGTCTCACACTGAACTTTCCTCTCCCTGTCTTTGTAGCAAAGAACTAAGAGAGGAGGCTGGTCCAAAGGGCGAAAGAGGAAGAAACCCTTAAGGGATAGCAATGCTCCTAAATCTCCCCTAACAGGTTACGTGCGGTTCATGAATGAGCGGAGGGAGCAACTTCGAGCGAAGAGGCCAGAAGTTCCATTCCCAGAAATCACCAGGATGCTGGGCAATGAGTGGAGCAAACTCCCTCCTGAAGAGAAACGGGTACTATTACATTACTTTCCTTTATTCTGGAATTTGGTGCTTTATTTCAAAGATTTCCCAGGTGATAACAGAAAGTCTATTCAGGTAACTAAAGAGGGATTCTAGAAAATTACGTGCTCATTTTAGATAGGTAGGGCCTAAATTTTCTCTGCAATGTAACATAGCCCTGTGAGTCTTCAGGAGAGAATCACAAAGTATGTCAGAACAAGAGTTTGCCTTTGCCCGTAATGGGAATGGGGAAATGGCAAGCCGGATTGCTAAGAGGTAGAATTGCTTCATGCTGTACATTCATCAGCACAGCTGGTGTCTTGGAAAAGACAGGATGCATATTGAAAATGGGGGTGCTGTTGACGATTTATCCTTCCACTTAGAAGGGCTGCTAGTGATGCAGAGAAAGCTAAACTCACTAGGGTTTGGGGTAGGAAGATTTGCTTCATTAGTCTATTTTTAATCAAAAGATCCATCCCAGAATGGGGATTGTGAAGAGGGGGCTGATGGTTTGCTTGCTTGCTTATTTCCTTTGTATCCCATGGGCCCGGAGTGGCTTACAGCAGTTTTTCTAACAGTGCAATCCTACACATGCTGCCTACTCAGAAGCAAATGCCACTGAAGAGCAATGGGGTTCTTTCCTGGGTAAGTGGGTGTAGGATTGAAGCATTAGTGATAATAGTTTTGTGCCCAAGGGACTTGCAATCTGCAGAAATGGAATGGTTTGGGGAATAGGAGGCCGAATAAAGAATGCCATTGTAAGCATATACCACATCATTAATAACCTGTCCACAAAAACATCCAAAAAATGGTGCTTCTTGCATGTGTTCCAAGAGGTGCTGCAGTGTGAGTTACCCAGGAGATAGCTGGATCTTCATTCCCACCATGCCTCATCCTGTTCTCCCCCTTGGTGTTTGCCCGTCTTGGCCACAGCCTGTAAATGCTTAGAATTGACGTCAGCTGTGGCCACACATTTTCTCTGCATCAAGCAAGAGAACCTAGGGAACCAGCAGCGGAAAGTGGGGCACCCCAGGCCTGGTTAGGGAGAAGTTGGGATATAGTCTGTCATCAGAGACCTTGCAATGGAATTGCTGGATGGGGGCGAGGAAGCCAGGATGCCACCACCTCAGCTCTACCTGTGATGCAGGGCGACCTGGACCCTTGAGAATTGCTCCTGTGCCCAGTTGTGGAGGACTTGCAGCAAGGTGGGGAGGGAAATTTTGGCTGCAGTTACGAGCACGCTTATGTTAGGAGTAAGCCCTATTGAAAAGAGTGGAATTTGTTTTTAAGCAAATATGCCCAGGATTTCTCTTTGGGAAGAGGGTAAGTCTGAAGGAGTAAAGAGGAAGAATAGCAAAGAGCTGACTGAGATAAACCCCTGCTCCCTACATAGTTAATATAAGAGCAGCCGTGCTGGAGCAGACCAAAGCCACAATTCTGCTTCAGTGGCCACCCACATGCCCATGGAAAGCTCACAAGCATGGCATTTATTTCATAGGATCACAAATTGAAGAGTTAAAAGGGACCCGGAGGTTCATTTAGTCCAACCCCCAGCTATGCAGAAATTTCATAGAATCATAGAATCATAGAATCATAGAGTTGGAAGAGACCACAAGGGCCATCGAGTCCAACCCCCTGCCAAGCAGGAAACACCATCAGAGCACTCCTGACATATGGTTGTCAAGCCTCTGCTTAAAGACCTCCAAAGAAGGAGACTCCACCACACTCCTTGGCAGCAAATTCCACTGTCGAACAGCTCTTACTGTCAGGAAGTTCTTCCTAATGTTTAGGTGGAATCTTCTTTCTTGTAGTTTGGATCCATTGCTCCGTGTCCGCTTCTCTGGAGCAGCAGAAAACAACCTTTCTCCCTCCTCTATGTGACATCCTTTTATATATTTGAACATGGCTATCATATCACCCCTTAACCTCCTCTTCTCCAGGCTAAACATGCCCAGCTCCCTTAGCCGTTCCTCATAAGGCATCGTTTCCAGGCCTTTGACCATTTTGGTTGCCCTCCTCTGGACACGTTCCAGTTTGTCAGCGTCCTTCTTGAACTGTGGTGCCCAGAACTGGACACAGTACTCCAGGTGAGGTCTGACCAGAGCAGAATACAGTGGCACTATTACTTCCCTTGATCTAGATGCTATACTCCTATTGATGCAGCCCAGAATTGCATTGGCTTTTTTAGCTGCCGCGTCACACTGTTGGCTCATGTCAAGTTTGTGGTCAACCAAGACTCCTAGATCCTTTTCACATGTACTGCTCTCAAGCCAGGTGTCACCCATCTTGTATTTGTGCCTCTCATTTTTTTTGCCCAAGTGCAATACTTTACATTTCTCCCTGTTAAAATTCATCTTGTTTGTTTTGGCCCAGTTCTCTAATCTGTCAAGGTCCTTTTGAAGTGTGATCCTGTCCTCTGGGGTGTTAGCCACCCCTCCCAGTTTGGTGTCATCTGCAAATTTGATCAGGATGCCCTTGAGTCCATCATCCAAGTCGTTGATAAAGATGTTGAATAAGACCGGGCCCAAGACAGAACCCTGTGGCACCCCACTAGTCACTCTTCTCCAGGATGAAGAGGAACCATTGATGAGCACCCTTTGGGTTCGGTCAGTCAGCCAGTTACAAATCCACTGAGTGGTAGCATAGTCAAGACCGCATTTTACCAGCTTCTTTACAAGAATATCATGGGGCACCTTGTCAAATGCCTTGCTGAAATCAAGGTAGGCTACATCCACTGCGTTCCCTTCATCTACCAGGCTTGTAATTCTGTCAAAAAACGAGATCAGGTTAGTCTGACATGACTTATTTTTCAGAAATCCATGCTGACTATTGGTGATCACAGCATTCCTTTCTAGGTGCTCACAGACTGTTTGCTTAATGATCTGCTCCAGAATCTTCCCTGGTATTGATGTCAGACTGACTGGGCGGTAATTATTTGGGTCCTCTCTTTTCCCCTTTTTGAAAATAGGGACAACATTTGCCCTCCTCCAGTCTGCCGGGACTTCGCCTGTTCTCCAGGAATTCTCAAAGATGACTGCCAGTGGTTCTGAAATCACACCTGCCAGTTCTTTTAATACTCTTGGATGCAGTTCATCTGGCCCTGGAGACTTGAATACATCTAGACTAGCCAAGTATTCTTGTACTATCTCCTTAGTTATTCTGGGCTGTGTTTCCTCTGCTGAATCATTTGCTCCAAATTCTTCAGGTCGGGCATTGTTTTCTTTATCGGAGAAGACTGAGGCAAAGAAGGCATTGAGGAGTTCAGCCCTTTCTGTGTCCCCTGTTTGCATTTCACCATCTTCTCCTCTGAGTGACCCCACTGTTTCTTTGTTCTTCCTTTTGCTACGAACATACCCATAAAAGCCTTTTTTGTTGCTTTTAACCTCTCTAGCAAGCCTGAGTTCATTCTGTGCTTTAGCTTTTCTGACTTTGTGTCTACACGTGCTGGCTATTTGTTTGAATTCCTCTTTGGTGGTTTCCCCCCTTTTCCATTTTTTGTACACATCCTTTTTTAATCTTAACTCAGTTAAAAGTTCTTTAGATAGCCACCCTGGCTTCTTTAGGCACCTCCCATGTTTCCGTCTCATTGGTATTGCCTGAAGTTGTGCTTTTACTATCTCCCTCTTAACAAACTCCCAGCCATCATGAACTCCCTTTCCTTTTAGTATTACTGTCCATGGGATCTCACCCAGCATTTCCCTAAGTTTTATGAAGTCGGCTTTCTTAAAGTCGAGAAATTGTGTCCTAGTATGCTTGGCTGCTCCTTTCCGCTGTATAGTAAACTTCAGAAGAGCATGATCACTCGCGCCTAATGATCCTTCCACTTCTACCCCACTAACCAGGTCATCAACATTGGTTAGGACCAGATCTAAAATGGCTGTTCCTCTTGTTGCTTCTCCCACTTTCTGGACAATGAAGTTGTCTGCAAGGCCAGTGAGGAATCTGTTTGACCTTATGCTCTTGGCTGAGTTTGACATCCAACAAATATCCGGGTAATTGAAGTCCCCCATTACTACTATCTCCCTTCCTTTTGCATGCTTGGCCATCTGTTCCAGGAAGGCATCATCTATGTCCTCCGTTTGGCTTGGGGATCTATAGTAAACTCCCACAATGAGGTCACTGTTATTCTTCTCTCCCTTAATTTTGACCCAAATGCTCTCACTTTGGCTTTGAGGTTCTAAATCTTGGATCTCTTCACAGGTATACACATCCCTGACATATAACGCCACTCCTCCTCCTTTCTTGTCTGGTCTGTTTCTCTGAAATAGATTGTATCCCTCCATTATTACATTCCAATCGTGGGACTTATCCCACCAGGTTTCAGTGATTCCTATTATGTCATATTTAGTTTGCTGCACCAAGAGCTCAAGCTCATCTTGTTTATTTCCCATGCTTTGCGCATTAGTGTACAGACATTGAAGTCCATTAATCATTCCCCCGTGTCTCTTATTTAAGGATTTTTTCCTCCCACCACTAGGTCTGCGTGCTGTTTGCTCCATTCGGTCTATGACATTTGGATGATCATCTTCATCAATTGATAGACTCCTACCTTCAGGACCACTGTCTCCCTCCCCCACATTAGTCAGTTTAAAGCCCTCCTGATGAGGTTTCTGAGATTTTTTGCAAAAACATTCCTCCCAACCGTTGTGAGGTGCAGCCCATCGCTTGCCAGAAGTCCATCTTCAAGAAACTGCATTCCGTGATCTAAGAATCCAAACCGTTCCTGTTTACACCATTTGCGAAGCCAGTTGTTCACTTCCACTATTTTTCCCTCAAATTTATTTTGTTTCATAAAATTTATTTTGTTTCATAAAATTTATACACCACCCAATTATTAAAAACAACCTTAGAGTGGTTTACATGACTGAAGAGCCACCTGTCGTCATTCCCCAGCAACCAGTACTCTTAGGCATCCTGCCTCTGATTCTGAAGATAGTGATAGCCATGGTAATTAGCCACTGATTGCTTATTCAAAATGGGGGTATCCTGTAGGCTTACATAAAAGCATTACGATATTGGCGTATGTGTATGAGGGTTACCCCAGGGCCTCCAGCACCAGAATCTCTTGTATTGCATCTTGTATACAGATATGTGCAGTCACTCTGGCCCTCCACAATTATTTGCCTCTCTAGAATAAGTAAAACTGCCCATACTCTTCTCATTCACCACCAGTTTCTAGATAAGGCTATAAAGTAGAATAAGAGGAGAGGCCTGGAGCAAATTTAAAACCAAATGGAAAAGGAGGGAAGAGAAGCCTTTATGGAAAAGGGTACAATCATCTCCATGCTAGCTTGTTGTCTACTGTTTAAGTTCTTTACACATTGACAGCTCCCTTTGAAGTCTTCTGCAACCAAGCTCCATTCATTAAGCAAATGTGACAGAATGCTCCAGGCAACATTTGATATGATTTCTTTAGAACTATATTCAAGCTCATCACTGCTATGAAAGCTAAAACTCTGGATTTGATTCATCCCATACGGATACAAGGGTGATGTGATTTGTGCATGTGAAGTTAAACTTGAGATGCAATCTCTTTGTCTTTTCCATTTATAGCCCACCCCATTGCAAGGGTTCAAGGCAGGGACCCATTACAATATAGGTGTACTCACATTGGTTTGTCTTGGCTTAACTCTGGCAAGTAAGTGCCACTTCAGATTGGATGGTTTTATGTATTCAGAAAAGCATAAAGTGGACATATCCAGAGGATGGATGTTACAGAGATGAGGAGCAGCCACAGAGATGTCTTTCTGTGTATCCTTGACTTTGGCATACAGAAGAAGGAAGCCTCAGCTGACCTTAACCTTTGGCATTCAGTTTCTCCATTTACACTTGTCCGTTCTGCTTATTCAAAGATTACAGCAGAAGTTGACCTGCCTGGTTGACTTGCTTGGTGCACTGAAGCAGGGGACGAATGATCTCTTCTCTTATTGCAGCGCTACCTTGATGAAGCAGATAGGGATAAGGAACGTTACATGCGGGAGCTGGAGCAGTACCAGAAGACGGAGGCGTACAAAGTTTTCAGCAGGAAAGCACAGGACAGGCAGAAAGGCAAATCACATCGACAAGGTACTGAACTATGGCATAGGAGTCCTTAAAAGTAACTCCTAGAACTGTTGACTAGTCTGTCTATTTTGTTCTCATTTAACAGGTATTGAATAATGGTTTGCAGTAGGTCACGGCCACTCCATTTAACTTGTTCTCCCTTCCTTGCTTTGAGCGCAGGATGTACCTGCAATGTGGATGAATGTATTACTGCATTGGTCCAAATACAAGCTGCACTTTTTTTCCAAATTCCGACCATGAAAAATTAAAGTGCGGCTTGTGTTCGCGACCTTACGATATCACTGCTGAAACAGCTGCCCCGGAGGGCCGAAGGGGGTGTGGGACAACGGTGCCCATCCTGACCGTGGCCCCCAAGCCTCCCCTGAACTGCTGGGACAAAGGTGGGGAGGCCTCTGGCAAAGCGGGCGCGGCTCCCTCTCCCCAGAGAGCAGCCTGGGAGCGTGGGGCAACAGTGCGACGCACACCCGCTGCTCCCAAGCTTGCCCCCAAGCACAGGTCAGTTGCAGACCATGGGACTTGCCCTCAAGCCAACACAAGTATTTTAAGCACAACATTTTTTTGTGTTTTGAAGGCACAGATATCTCTGTTGTTCACTGTGAATGTAGCCCTAATGTTATGGCCTGACCATAGGTTGCGAAGCAGTGATGGGTGACCCCCACCTCCTCAAACAGGGTTGGATCAGAAATAAGCCATGCTATTCCCCATCCCGTCTGTAAAAGTGAAAAATAACTTGGCTTGTTTTTGAGCCAATCTGAATTTGGACTGGAGGCCAGCAGCAGCAGCAGCCCTAAACTCCAAGCTTCCCTCCTTTATCTCCCCATAAGCCTCCTTGCCGGCCCCCTGTTCCTCCAAATACTCCCCTTCCTTCCTTCCTTCCCTCCCTCCCACCCACCCACCCCTTTTCCTGCCCCACATGCCTGGCTGCTGCTGACACTCTTAATTTGGGGGGGGGGCATGAACAGGGAAGTACCACCTCCTTCTGGTGCCACATCCAAGAAGCCCACAGGGAAACTATTGAAATACCCCTTGGGAGAAACTGCATTTCCCAGGATTGACTTAGGGTCCATTTGTAGTGGTACCTCGGGTTAAGAACTTAATTCGTTCTGGAGGTCCGTTCTTAAACTGAAACTGTTCTTAACCTGAAGCACCACTTTAGGTAATGGGACCTACTGCTGCTGCCATGCCGCCGCCGCACAATTTCTGTTCTCATCCTGAAGCAAAGTTCTTAACCTGAGGTACTATTTCTGGGTTAGCGGAATCTGTAACCTGAAACGTCTGTAACCCGAGGTACCACTGTATTTGGGTATTCTTCCCCCCCCCCCCAAATTTTAAAGGTGCTGCTTATTCTAGTTTAATAAATAATAAATAAATAACCTAACACACTGTGTACTACGGCAGCAAGCCTGGTTCTATGTTCAGAAGCTTGTACTGGTTTGTCCTGCATGGTAGCCGAGAGAGGTCTTGAGGTTTTTGCTCCTCCTCTTCCTTCCAGCTACAGCCACAGGAAATTAATACCTGTAGTAGTTTGGTTTGAAAGGCCCGTGTTTATTTAGACCCAAGTATTTCGCTTGCTCATCCGAAAGCTCCGTCAGGTGTGTGTCGAATGTTGGGAGATGAAGACTTGCCACGTACTCATCCATTTTTTTTAGGCAGCAGGTAGACGTCCTGCTTGTAGCGTCCTTCCAGGGCGTTGTAGAGCTCTATCAAGGCCAGAGCCTGGGTAGTCGCTGTTATTGACAGCACAAAGGTTGGAACTGTGGAGCAGCTCAGGTTCAGCAAGCGCCCCTCTGCCAACAGCACTATCCTCTTCCCGTCAGGCCAAATCACATGGTCTACCTGAGACCTCACCCGCTCCCATGTCAGCTCCGGGGTACGCAAGCTGGCCACGTCAATTTCAGTGTTGGAATGCCCCATGTTACAAACGATGCAACTGTTCTTCATTCTGTCAAGGTGTTCTCTGGTCACTACGTTTTTGTTACCTGTGCAAGTGATAACAATGTCGACTTGCCGAATCACTTCGTTGAGTTTCACAAGACGGAAGCCGTCCATGCAGGCTTGCAGGGCACAAATGGGGTCGATCTCTGTCACATACACAATGGAGCCCATGGCCTTCAGTGCAGCACAGCAGCCCTTGCCCACCTCTCCGTAGCCACAGACTACGACTTGCTTTCCTCCAAACATCATATTGGTTGTCCTTTTAAGGCCATCTAAAATGGATTCCCGGCAGCAATAGAGGTTGTCAAACTTCTGCTTGGTGACAGAGTCGTTGACATTCATAGCTGGGACGCACAGCTTGCCTGCCTTTGATAGCTGATACAATCTGTGGACCCCAGTGACACTCTCCTCTACGATCCCCTTGATCTTCTTAAACATGGTGGGGTACTTCTTGTAGATCCAGTGTGTGAGATCCCCACCATCTTCTAAGATCATATTTGGCTGCCACCCTTCAACATTGACGCAGCGATCAATGCACCACCAGAAGTCATCCTCAGATTCTCCCTTCCAGGCAAAAACAGAGAATCCACTCTCAGCCAGGGCAGCAGCTACTTCATTGAGGGTGGAGTAGATGTTGCAGGCAGCCCACCGGCACTGAGCACCCAAGGCACCAAGGGTTTCCATGAGAACAGCAGTCTGGGCTGTGATGTGTGTGCAGCCCACAATCTTGGCTCCAGCCAACGGCTTCTCTCCCTGAGCTCGATATTATATTATATATATTATATTCGGGTACGGCTTATATTCGGGCCAATATGGTACTTATCTATAACGAAGAGTCTTGTGCAACAGATTAACATGGGCACCACTTTGGAAATCATTTTATATGTCACTTGTACCCTCTTTCTCCCCGCCATCTCCCAAACCAACTTCTCATGCCCTGTATGTCTTGCTAGCAGCAGGTATGCAGGGGGAGACTGGAATTCCTTAAACATTGCACAGGTACTCCAACTCCCTTTTAAAAGCATAGAATCATAGAATCATAGAGTTGGAAGAGACCACAAGGGCCATCGAGTCCAACCCCCTGCCAAGCAAGGGAGGAAAGAGTTTCCCTGACCTGTAGCAGGTAGAATAAATATAAACAGATGAACTCCTATAGCAGGGGTAGGCAACCTAAGGCCTGGGGGCCGGATGCGACCCAATCGCCTTCTCACTCCGGCCCTTGGACAGTCCGGGAATCGGTGTGTTTTTACATGAGTAGAATGGGTGCTTTTATTTAAAATGCATCTCTGGCTTATTTGTGGGGCATAGGAATTCATTCATTTTTAATTTTTTTCAAAATATAGTCCGGCCCGCCACATGGTCTGAGGGATGGTGGACTGGCCCACGGCTGAAAAAGATTGCTGACCCCTGTCCTATAGACTAATTTTACTCTGAAGGTGATAGACAGCTCCAAATCCACAAAACTCAGGTGTAGCCACTCTGCTCCTCTTAAAGATAGTCACTTAAAGACTGGTTGCTTCTGGAATCTTTTGTTGGCCCTGACATTGGGTGTCCCAGTTCCCATGATATAGAGGCACAAATGTATGTTTGAATGCATTGCATCCTCAGGGGGCTGGACAATATATAGACCTGTTGTTGGTTTATTATTAGTATTAGCAGTAGTATTAGTGTTAGTATTAGTATTAGTATTACTACTACTACTGTTTATTACCTGCTCTCTTCACCCCAAGGTCCCAGGGTGGGCTTCACAATATGTAAACACAATTTTTAAAACAGTTTAAAACAAAGCTTTGTCTCTGCCTATCACAGCAATGGTCATTTTTTTAAAAAGTTACAAATAACATGGAATAACCATTCTCATAGGGATATATAGTGTAACTAGGAAAGGAATTAAGGGATGTGTCTCAAAGTTACTCAAGAAATTGTTTCCCTCTTTCAAAATTCATTTTGCTTCTCTTTTTGTTTTGCTTTTTCCAGAAGGAGCACGACAGGCTGCCCATGACCATGAGGTAAATTTGCTCATACAGCCAAGCCTGACTTTTAAATAATACAGTAGTTTAAGTTTGGCCAGGGGTGGGGTGGGGGAGGAGTGGGGGGTGACATGATCCAAGTGTGAATTGTGTGATGCTGATCAAGGAACAAAGGGAAATAAAACCATGATCTCGCCATACGTGATTTCTTTGTTTTCTTGGCTTTAAATGGAGCTCCATTTAGTACTTTTTCTGGAATGCTGTTCTTATCACAGTACTCTTACCAACAAGCTAGGTAGACTGTTTTCTAGCCCAAGGTGCTCCTGTATGCAGTCTCCCAAAGCCAACTTGCTCCATTTCATTGGCCTATGTAAGTAAAGCTCTCAACCAATTTCAGCAGCCTGAGTTCACTTCTAGTGGAGATGTTAATAAGGTGTAGCTTTTTCATGCATACATAAAATAAAAAAAAAAATCCTGTTCCTATTTATCTTAATGGTATTGTCCCAGGCAAGCACTTGGATTGTTTAGGGCAGGCTGACAGTTTTCAGTCACATATTTTGTAATGGGTAGGTAGGTGGCTTGAAAGAGCACTGATGTTGATTTAAAAATTGTTATCTGACTGGGAGTAATACAAAATCGGAAATGATAATGAAAATTTCAAGATAGGCTTTGCTGACATTTTCTGTGTTTGTTACTCCTCCCTGCCCACTCCACCCCACCTCCCAATTATTTCTTTGCTAGTGTCATCAGGTTTGGGATAATTTGTGGAACCTGAACACTGGGGCGTATTCTAGCAGTTCAGAGAATTATTTTCCAGACTGACACTTGGTACAAACGTCCCTCTGTCTCATTTTAAGGATAATGAAAGAAGCATTGGTTTTGTGTTTCTCTTCTAATTTATGATAAATGACACTAAGCCTGAACAAATTAGTCCTTTGCAATGAAGTGGTAATCAAATCCGTATGATTTTAATCCCAGGAGTGAGCCTTAGAGTGGTTTAAGTACATAGGAGCCCCCAAGAGGATCCTTTACATGCTGGGGTAATGCACTTGATAGGGGAAGAGTGCTGATGGTTTTCATTACCACTCTTCCGTTAAGCAGAATTTTTCTGCCTTTTAGAGACTGAGCAATTTTGCTTAATTGCTTAAATGCTTGGGGGTTGGGAGATTGTACTTAGAGAATCTCTACCCTGGGGACAGCAATTATAATGCCCAGAGTGTCTTCTTCCATCAACCTCCAGTCTGAAGGAGGAGTTATTTGTGATTCATTCCCAAGGTTTAGTGCCAGATTTCCTTGGGAGTTCCTCAGGACTGACTTTCATCATATTTCTCCTTTAGGCTAATACTCATTTTGCATCCTCCTTCTTAATGTCATTTCTGCAGCATGTTGAGAGGCTGATGCTATTTTATTAAGGTGTTTTGTTTTTTACAATCAGTCTGCTTGAATTATTTATATGGAGATCATTATATACAGTGATGTGTTGTTGACATGTTGATATATTTGTTTGCTTTTGTCATGCTATACTATGAATTGCTTTGAGCATAATATATCCAGAAAAGCAGTATACAAAGGCTGCAGTCAGATGTCACAATAAACAGTGGGAATGAGGATAGGTGAGTCTAGGACTCACAACCACCACCCACTTCCCTCTTCTATTGCAGCATGACTTTTGATGACAGTTTCAGATAACCATAGCTTAGTATTACATTGAAACCATAAACTATGGTTTATCCTGACAGTAGCTTATTAACTCAGTTTGAAATGGAGTTGTTTCACACTATAGATAAGGTTAGTTGCGGTTTGTTGGATTTGGCCGACGCAGCAAGTTGTGGTTCAGCAGGGAGGCAGGGAGGCTTGTGGTTCCCAGTATATTGTTGGACTTGCAGCTGCCATCAGTCCCAGCCATCATGGTCAATGGTCAGCGTCGGTGGGAGTTATAGTCCTGCCACATCTGAAGGGCTACAGTTTGCTGTGATGGATCTAGCGCAGTCCAAATGACTGTGACTTAGTGGCCCCTCCCAAAGGGTTGTCCTTTCCCCTGCTCCAGTATTGAATCCAAGTGGTGAAAAGAGGCTGTCAAATTGTGGTTAGGACCTTCCCGATTTGAGGGGAGATGCTGTCCCCTGCGCACTCAATGAGGGTTTCCCAAAGTATCCTCTTGAATGCTGATGAGCATATGTAACTGCCTTGTGCAGTTGTTATGTACAGTTAACACACAAGGATTTTTTGATTATTATTTTTTAAGAGCTTCTTGCTGCTAGAAATGTCTGGATTTGGCAGATGGTGGGAGTGATACCGGAAACATTTTTGACATCCTGTTGCTTCCTCCTGGTTTCCTTTTCTCCTTCTCCCCCTCATATGTCTGCCTGTGTCTGCATTCCCAACTGCCTTTACACTACATAAGGAGTGCCAGCTTTCTTTATTAGAAGATACAGCAGCTGTCTTGGAGTTTGCTCAGGCAAACACACAAAGAGTTTTCTGAAGTTCCACCGAGCCGTTGTCTATCTTGGCTGTCTGCCAAATGGCTCTCCGTTAACTCTGCCAAGCCCCCTTTTATGAGGCATGCACTGATGTGAAGTACTGAGCTTTAACTGCCAGAATTCCCTTGTAGGCTCTTAACCACTTAGCTTTCTTGCTTGGCCCCAAATCATGTTTGACACATCATTTAAAGCCTAAGGTGTTCAAAAACAAAAGGCCACGGTGTTGGTGAAAACAGGAGAGCGGCATTTTCTACTTGGCATATGTGGGCAAGGTCACGATCTAGTTAACCACATCCCCCAGCCTCTGCAAAAAGCAGAGCTAATAGCGGCTTCAATAGACAGTTTGGTTTGGGAAGAAATGTGGCAGGTGTAAAATGTAAACTCTGCTCCAATCAAATGAGAAGCCCTAGGCCTTGGTGCTGTAGATTTAGCTGGGAGGAAAGCGCATTAAGAGATTTGATCACTGTTCTGCTACATTATGGTTGCTTTGGCTTCTAGGCTCCCATTTTTTTGTTGCTTGCCAGTGATGAACTGACACAGAGGATGTTACCATGAGTAAATACAAGAGCTTTCCTTGGAAGAAGGGCCTCTGATGCAGAGGATTGCCTCACTCCCCTTCCTGGCTTGCATTCTTCTCACACATGCACATACCCAGATTGCTTCTAGACTCAGCTGGGACAATAAAGCCACCTTAATAGCTCTTGCCAGCATATAATTCTGAGCAACACTTTGGAGCCAACATTTTGCTTTGCTCTTCACCTGCCAGAGATGTGATGTAGGAGCAAATGCCCTCCCCTTGTGGCGCCGTTGAACTGAGCCTATGGGTTACAGTGGCATAAGGAAATCTGGCTGAGTCTCATCCTTAAGTAACTTTCATCAAGTGAACATGGGAAATGTGAAGTAGGAAGTGGGTCAAGAGTGAGTGCTGTGCCATCCTAAGTTCTGTATCATTTGCATGCCCCCATTAATATCCATAACTGAAAATGGTCTCTTTAGTGCTTCCTTTGGTGGAGATGAGTGTTTCACAAATGTGCAGCACAATCCTTAGCATGTTCACTTTGAAACATCCCCATTTTGTGAAAGGGGACTTATTCCTGGGTTCAGGAAGCTTCAACTTTTCAGCTGAGTGTTAACCTCTGAGGCCCTTAATAGACAAAATGAAGAAACCACTGCAAAAATGCCCATTGCCTTCACTTAATGTTAGCTGCTAAAAAGCCATTCCTTGTTCCTCTAGGGAAGCTTTAAGGTTTTTGAAGCTCCATGCAATAGCCAATTTCACTAGGAAATTCACTTGAATCCGTGTTTTTTTCTGTTCCTTAAGACTGCACCCTGAGGCATTGTCTCTTATTAGAGATCTTAGTATCTCATCCTATCTTGAGAATGTCCTAAAACTTGTTAAGGGAGAGGTGCTTATTGAAATCCTCACATGCTATTACCTTCAGCATATCTGTCTGTTGTTATGCTGAGAAATCATCAAGATGTGTGTACCATTCTTGTCTGTATGCAGAAGGAAGCTGATACAAAGGAGAGGTCCGTTTTTGATATTCCAATCTTCACGGAGGAGTTCCTGAACCACAGTAAAGGTGAGCAGAATGCAAGACATGTGTCCCCATTCCACCCACCCAATAACTGGCAGAGTTGAGCAAAGGGTATTTTACACATTGCTCTGTGCAGTGTTTTGTTTTGTGACAACATTATGCGCATCTACTCAAGTAAGTCCCCTTGAGTTTATTGGGGCTTTCTCCCATGTTAAGTGCATATAGAATTTCGGCCTTAGTCACTTTGAGGCGGGACAGTTGTGGGACAGAGAGGAGGGATAGAAGTATTTTAATTAAATAAGCAAATTTTCATGAAGTCTAAAATTGGTTAGCTACCATTCAGCTTCAAGACTGAAAAAAATATAACTTCTTCTATACTAACCCTCTCTTGTGCTAAAGATGTAGAGTTTGTTCTGATTTTTTGTATGTCCCAGTCCTGTTCAAAAAGAGATCACCCCTTTGTTGTTCCCGTATTAGACTCACTGGTTCTTTTACCAGATCAGCCAGTCTTCGGAGCCCCTTTCACCCCCTTCTTCTCCTCCATGAAAGCAGCTGTGAACTTCTGGTGCTAACCAAAATCTGCAGCGAGAGAGTTTCCCCTTGGATTTTGCAGCAATGCCTGGCTTGGAATGTCATTCCATTTGATGCAGTGGCAGCAGACACTTGTACTAGCAAGATCTGGAGATATTCCCTGGGCAGCCTGTCTAAAAGGATATAGTTATATCAAGGTGAAAATAATTTTCAGAGAATGGGAAGAATTTTATTAATCAAGCAGATGCTAGGGGCTTTTCTTCTGAAATTGAGTGGCAAAGAGGATTTGAGTTATCTGTGCTCTTTGTCAAAAGAGGTCTCTAAAGTACCTTGGCATATGCCTGTTGGAACAGTGGCTGTGGCTGACTTACTTCGCCATCAAATACGTTCCAGGTCTTGATTTTCTCCCCCTTTCCCTTGCCCCCTTCAGTTTAATCCTTATATACCTGCTTGTTGTTTATTTCGCTTCCCTTATTGGATATTACCAAATATTTTCCATAGCCAACTGTTGGACAAAAGGGCTTGCTTATGATCTCCCCTCCCCTTGTCATCTGTTTCTCCGGTGGGGGGTTGACAGCACGGGAAGCTGAGCTGCGCCAGCTGCGCAAGTCCAACATGGAGTTTGAGGAGAGGAATGCTGCCCTGCAGAAGCACGTGGAGAGCATGCGCACAGCGGTGGAGAAGCTGGAGGTGGATGTGGTGCAGGAGCGCAGCCGCAACACAGTCCTGCAACAGCACCTGGAGACCTTGCGGCAGGCCCTCAGCAGCAGCTTTGCTGGAGTCCCTCTGCCAGGTGAAAACCCTTTCCAGAGCCTGCTCACCTCGGAAGCCTCATTTGGGGGGGGGGAGTTTGTAGCCCTTGGTTTGCTTCAGGGATTGCATGCTATATGTCCGGCTAGGGCGCTTTCGGATGTTCTAAATGTGGAGAGCTGCCCCTGCTCTTGTGTGTATGGTGTGAGCATGTGTGTGAGAGAGAAAGTTTGAAGTTTGAATTAGCTGTGCCATTCTGTTGCCTATGAGTACTTCAGAAGAGAGGCCTTCACTCTATGCCAGCTGAATGGAGGTGCCTGTTGGACCTTGAAGGCCTGTCAACAGTCATAGGAATGCAGCACAGCAGGGGCAGTTGCCTTCATTCAGGCTGGGGGCTGCATATAAAAGGGAGATTTGCCAAAGCACAAAAAGTGAGACATGACCTTTTTCCTTTTTTATTTTTAAGGACAAATTTGGGGAGGCCTCAGAGACCCACAAAAACCTTTTGGCACCCCAAATATCACATCAAGGGAGCCATGGGAGCAGTCAGTGATCATTTTAAAACTATTTTTTTTAAAAAAATGAAAACATCTGAGAAGTGACAGGTGGGAGGCACAGAAATCTCTTGTGAGGTCCTCATTTGACTTGTTGGCCACGGGTTAGTCCCTCCTGTGATACAGTGTGGTGAAGCAGTCCCTTTTGTCCTACTGTTGGCCAAATGCTGTATCCATGCAAGCAAACCACCTTCATCCCATGTGCCTTGCACTGACGGAGCATTTGAGAATTCAAGTTCCGCCTGCAATTTGGCATAAGAGTGAAGCTCCAGTCCCTGCTGTAGCTATTGCAGTTAACACGCTGTTTTCTTTTTCCATTTCCTCATCTATACCTTGCAGGAAGTGGAGAGATCCCCACAATGGACACCATTGATTCATACATGAATCGGCTGCACAACATCATCCTGTCAAACCCGCAGGATAATGAGAATCTTATAGCCACTGTCCGAGAAGTTGTAAACCGCCTCGAACGCTAGTGCCTGGGTGAGCCGCTGCCTTGCCAGGACTCTTTGCTCTTCCTTCAGTCTTAAGTGAAATGCCGCTGGCTTCTGAAACGGCTGGCTTCCAAGTTAGATTTCAGATCCCATAGACTGTATTTGGTGAAATCAAAGTCCAATAGTATTTAGTTGTCCAGCACAAATGCCACATTCACCACAATCACTGTTTCTGATATTCTGATATCTTACATTTTTCCTAGTTACACTTCCATATACAAGGGCATATTTAATAGGGTTGCTGAAGAGACAAATCAAGTCTCCCCATCATGGTATATTTCCTGTTAGCAGTGTTTATCAGCTCTTGTATGCAGCTGTACTTTAAGAAAAGAAGCAGAAGCACTAGCTTGACCTTTTTGTTTTAAACCTGCAAGGCTAAGTTCCTGAGCCATTATTCTGAATTGCCAGCATGAAACCAAATGGCATTTTGATTCAGTGGATTCTGAGCGGAGGTCCATCTGTGCCATGGGAAGCCAGAGGTCCTCAACCTTTCTGGTCCTGACCTTTTGTGATAATTGCGTAGTGCAGTTAATTGCGTGATTCCCGTTTCAGCTTAGCTTAAGTAAAAAGGCCATTGCCCTTCCCTCAAGCAGCCAGATGGAACAGACGAGCATTCCAAGTCATGTCTGCTCCCTGCAGGATTTAGAAGCAGCACTTTTGCCGCTGTTTTATGAAAGGGAACAGCTTGCGGACACAAGTCTGGGATTTTTCTGCGGCTCATCAGCCTTCTTGTTTTAACAGGGCATTTTCTGTTAGGATGCCTGTAAGCTGGAAAGGAGAGGCTTGGGGAATTGACAGGTGGGAGGCTGTTTGTCTGCGACAGAATGTGGCAGTCAGTGAAGAGGTCTCCCTTTAGGCAGATATTGGAAGGGCACCTCAGGCCCAGAGCCAGATGCTTCCCATTCAACACACCTTGCAGCAGAGCCTGACGCGAAGCTTCAGATGTTAAGACAGTTAGCTGTATGCAGTTGTCTCTGCTGTTGTGAGTGACCCTAGGAGAGTTATCAACATTATTTGTGGCATCAAAATGGAAATGTGTTCTGCTTATGGAAAAAATTGCATTCAAATTTGAATCACTTGAAGCAACAGCCACAAAAAAACAACCACCACACTTCTCTTTCCTCACTGTTCTGGTTAAGAAGGCATGTTCTCATGTTCTCACTCCCTAAAAACAACATAGATAAGGTAATTAAAATGTTAATTTCAGACTGAGTTAGTTATACAAATATGAACACTTAACTGCTGTTGATGTTCCAACCACGGTTTGTAATTAGACATTCACTTGGCAAAATATTCATCAAACACGAGGAGGCTTTGAAGGCAAAGGATAGGAACTGTCAGGGTGGGGCCACCACTGGAAAGCAATAAGTCCACGTAGCTTTTAATGCTCTTGCTGTGTGTCAGGTTGCATTAACTAGAAAAACTTTTTCCCTGTCAAATGTAGTTTTGGCACGGCTTTTAACCTGCAGGTAAGAAAAACCCCTAAGTGCAAGTAGATAAATAGGTACCGTTTTATAGCGGGAAGGTAACGGCGTTTCCGTGCGCTGCGCTGGTCCTGGCTCACCAGAGCAGCTTCGTCACGCTGGCCACGTGACCCGGAAGTGTCTTCGGACAGCGCTGGCTCCCAGCCTCTTAAGCGAGATGAGCATGCAACCCCAGAGTCGGTCACGACTGGCCCGTACAGGCAGGGGTACCTTTACCTTTACCTTTAAGAAAAACGCAAAAATGCTGGGAACAAAATCAGTTATCACCTAATGATTCCTGGTGTATGAGATCAGAGACCATTGCCAAAACTTTGACATCTCTGGCAAAAGATGCTCCACCCGTTTTTGTTAGGCTAACTGAAAACACTGTAACTTTTAGATGGGAAAGGCTGTTAAGGAGCTTATAGATCACTTGAAAGTAATGGGGTCCTTGTTTCGCATCTCAGTGGGACCTGGTCACTTGGATACTATTTCACTCCTGCTTTCCCTTACAGCACTCACCTCAAACTGTCACCCTAATGTTTTGATTCATATTATAAACACCAGAAATCGTTTTAAGTTTAACAGAACTGATCTTAATGTCACTTCAAAATGTGTATATTCTACAGAGGTACAAAAAATTAATTCACTACCGGGGCTAGTAACATTGGATTTCTTTTATACACACTTCCATTTTAAGTTACATCATGTCTGTGCAGTTGAAACTGCTGCTTTTTGCTTCTTCTTGCTTCTTTTGATGATGGGAGCTGCATATTGACAATTTTATCTATGGTGTTGTGTTTTCAAATTTTAAATGTGTATTTTATCACATCTGCATCTGTAGAGATTTGGGGTGGGTACTTACCCTAAGCTGTTTCAGCCAACACTTCACAATGTGTTTAAATAGAAGTTCTACATCTTCAAGGATGGTTTAACAGGATGTTGTGACTTTGAATAAACCTCTTCCATACAGTTTTCGTATCCAACTTGTCTTGAGTTGATGATGGCAGGGCAATTGGGCCTGGCAACCATGCTGGGCATTCCCATTGAAATCCTTTTCTCTTGGGCATAGCCCCAGTATGCAAATTCCTGATCAAGTTGTCTTTAGGGAAGCTGGGGGGAAAGACTGAGTATGACAGTGGCTAATTGCAGCAACGCGGCTCATGCCCATTTTTCTAAATCTTGTCATCGTTGTCCCCTTTGTTTTATTTGCAGTTTCTTAGGCCCTGGATGTTTTTCTTAAAGGGATGAAACAAATGTGAGGAATGAGGGACATGCTAGGAATAAGCCGAAGACACTCTGGTTCTTGCTTACTGGACGAGCATCTTCTGTGAGGACCCAGGAGCAGCCCAAGAGAAGATGACATCCCCTCTATCCAACTTCCGGAGCAAGCTTGCACTGCTGTGTGCCATTTCCTGTTATTTATCACCCGGCTGTGGGCACACTCTGGACTAGAAGATGCCATGATGATGCTTCCTTCTCTGTCAGGTCAAAGTTGTCTGTCTTTGGTAATACAAAGCTCTGGAATTTCTGTTGCCCAGGCTCTGACAGAGTCTCTCTCTCCCCCCAGCGCAGTCCCACCCTGTTTCCCTGCACCTTTGTTGCATGTACTGTGTGCTCTGCTGGCCATCAAAGCCTCTCTTCCATTTGGTGAAAATGTCTGCAGACGTCTGTTAATTGCTAAAAAAAAACCCCTCTGTGATAATCCAGTAAAAAAAGAAAAGAAAAAGGACCATCAGCTTTCTTTTTTCTCCCGGCATTGTAATTTCAAAACCTTCATGTTGGACTGAAACCTTCTTTGTAGTTTGTTACCTAGTTGTTACATGGTAGTCTTGTGATTCAAATATCTCTTCTGAGCAACAGGAAATGGCCCTGAAGGAGAAATCACATGCCCTTCCCCTTCTGGTAATGTGTGGCCATCCCAAAGAAATAAACTATGTAAACAGGTCTCTTGCTATGGATTTTTACAGAGATCTAGCAAAAACAAAGTAAATAAAATGGGGATCAGGAGGCTACCATAAAGCAGGCATGGATAACCTCCGACCCACAGACTAAATTAGTCTTAGTAGGGCTCATAATTTGCCCTGCAGAGGCATTTTCTCTGCCATACACCTGACATCCTACACTGTCGAGAGTGGGGCAGCTAAAGACATGACTGCAAAGGAGCATTGGGGAGCCCTGAAGTGCACTTCTGAGTGTTCTTTGGCAGGGCTGATAGCGAGCTCCACTGGGATCTGCTGCACTCAGGAGTTCCTGTTCAGTAATCCAGCTGATCCCTGCCAAAAGCAGGGCTTGAAGCTGGTGCCACTCAGCTGATCAGCGCTGACTGCAAGCCCTACTTTGGGGCAGGGATCTTCCTTTGTAGCAAACCCCTAGTTGCCCCTTTGAAGAGCTGCAGTACATGCTTCAGCCAGTGGTAGAGGCCAGAGTGAATTATGTGGGTCACCCTAACCTAGAATCTCACTGTGTTCCATTGAGTCTGCACACATGAGACTGCGTCTCCGCTCCTCCACATGCAGCTGCTGGGTGACCTTGGGCTAGTAACACTTCTTTGAAGTCTCTCAGCCCCACTCACCTCACAGAGTGTTTGTTGTGGGGGAGGAAGGGAAAGGAGAATGTTAGCCGCTTTGAGACTCCTTCGGGTAGTGATAAAGCGGGATATGAAATCCAAACTCTTCTTCTACATTTATGTCTCTACAAATGGGAAATGCTGCAGAATCAAGCAAGCAAGAACATGAGTATATTTGGCCCAGATTCTAACACCTTGTGTGAAACCAGTGTAGACCACCCATGAAATAAGTTTCACCTGAGTTTGCTGTCCTATTACCTTGTTTACAGATAATCCTGTGAGCTGCTGAATTTCTGGATAGATCACATTTGGAGGAACGAGCTTAAGGACATTGGTGTGTCGCTAGCCAGGGATTCATTACAAAGACATGTATTGTGGATGCAAGGTCCTACAGTACTTTCAGCCAATAGATGAGGAAAAAACAGTGATTGCAGGGCTGACAAATGAATTCTTTTCTTCCTCAAATGTGATCCCCCCCCCAATTTAATGCCTTCTATTGGTTTCTGCAAACACTGGTGTAACATCACAAAAGTGTACTGTTGGCATATGTTTAACTCTGATAAAATACTGCCTTTTGAATGTTTATCTGAGTTTCGTGTAAACCTGGTACCTCCTGACATCAATCTGATCTTGTGGCTTCAGCAGAAGGGCTGCTACAATGCTATTGATAGCAACTGTACAGTCTGAGTTGGTACCCCTTGTTCACACAGCAGCTGTATTTTCATGCACCGATGGTGTGCAAAGAGTGCAGGAACAGTGGCAGCCCCTCCCAGAGAGTCCCTAGCAACTGTGCAGCTACACACAGATTGCAACACAATGCAAGACAATTCTCCTGGCAGCAATGTGTGGAAAACTCCCATTGACAGGAAGCAACAACAGCAGCAGGGTTAGCAACACTTGACCCTTTCCTTCCTCTCTCCTCTAGAGATAATAGCAAGGAAGGAAGGCCTTGGTCTTGTATGAGGGAGCTGGCAGGCAGAATAAAGTCCTGTTTCTAAGAGGTGTGTCCAAGTTTTCCATTGGGTAATAAAACCTTTCAAATTGTACTTTGAGCACAATTGGCATCTGTGAGCATTTGAATAGAGATAACTTTTGCGATGGGAATGTCCTGGCAGAAGTGGACCAGTAAAACAGGATCATACTAAAAGAGCAAAGGTCAAAACAAGTAATTGCTGCCCAGATGCAACAGTACAGTGGGAAGGTTTGCTGCAGTGGAAAATTGCAGAGGAACGTTTGAGGGATACTGCTGCTGACACTTTCAGCCCTATGGTTTAGTAGAGGGGGATAACAACAACAACAACAACAACAACAACAACAACAACAACAACAACAACAACAACAACAAATTTATTATTTATACCCTGCCCATCTGGCTGGGTTTCCCTAGCCACTCTGGGCAGTTTTCAACAGAACATTAAAAACAGAATACAACTTCAAACATAAAAACTTCTCTAAACAGGGCTGCCTTCAGGTGTCTTCTAAAAGTCTGGTAGTTTGTTCTTCTCTTTGACATCTGGTGGGAGGACGTTCCACAGGGTGGGTGCCACTACCGAGAAGGCCCTCTGCCTGCTTCCCTGTAACCTCACTTCTCACGGTGAGGGAACCGCCAAAAGGCCCTTGGAGTTGGACCTCAGTTTCCGGGCTGAACGATGGGGGTGGAGATGCTCCTTCAGGTTTCCTGGGCCAAGGCCATTTAGAGCTTTAAAGGTCAGCACCAACACTTTGAATTGTGCTTGGAAACGTACTGGGAGCCAATGTAGGTCTTTCAAGACTGGTGCTATATGGTCTTGGCGCCCACTCCCAGTCATCAGTTTAGCTGCCACGTTCTGGATTAGTTGCAGTTTTCAGGTCACCTTCAAAGGTAGCCCCACATAGAGCTCATTGCAGTAGTCCAAGCAGGAGATAACCAGAGCATACAACTCTCTGGCGAGACATTTTGCGGGCAGGTAGGGTCTCAGCCGGCGTACCAGATGGAGCTGGGAGACAGCTGCCCTGACCTGCGCCTCCATGGACAGCTGTGAGTCCAAAATGACTACCAGGCTGCGCACCTGGTCCTTCAGGTTACCCCATTCAGGACCAGGGAGTCCTCCACACCTGCCTGCCCCCTGTCCCCCCAAAACAGTACTTCTGTCTTGTCAGGACTCAACCTCAATCTGTTAGCTGCCACCCATCCTCCAACCGCCTCCAGACACTGCAGACACAGGACCTTCACTGGTTCTGATTTAAAAGAGAGGTAGAGCTGGGTATCATCCGCATACTGATGAACACCCAGCCCAAACCCAATCACAGTATATGACCAGCACGATGTCTTGCAAAGTCATAACTAGGAACTGGTGGATTGTTATTTCAAGTCTGTGTCACTTTTACATATATTCACTTATTAGTCTGTTCCATTCCATTAATCTGCAGGATTAGGTTTTTTTTTAATTGATTCAATTTTTCTGATCCACCAATTAGTCAGATTAGGTCAAATCATTACAATTCATAAGGATCAAATCTCAACTGCCTAGGGACAGTGCCACATCTTGTTATTGGCTCTGGTGCAGGGGGGCTTTTTGGGATCCTGGTCCCTTTACTCAGAGAATAGCTGATCTATGAAATTTTAAAAGGTGGTTAGACAAGCTTGTGGAGGATAGGTCTATCCATATCTACTAATCATTACGGCTATGCGCTGGATCCAGGATCAGGCCTGCCAGTTGCTGAGCACCAAGAGCAGCAGAGGGCTGCTGCTGCTGTCAGGTCCTGCTGGCAAGCTGCTTCTGAGGGAAAGGAGGCTGGACTAGATAAGTCTTTGCTCTTCAAGTTTCCTGCAGACGTTTTTTTTTTTTTGTAATTTAATTTCTAAGATCTGTTTGAAAGTGAGTCAATGTGCTCTTCTAACATTTGCTTCTTTAAATCTGCTTAATGCTAAATCTGTTCTGATTTAGATTTCAACTGTGTTTTAATGAGTGAATTTTTACTAGTGTTGCCTTCTGTTCTTGAAAGATTCCGTCAAGTTCACATTCATCACCAGTGCTTATTCCTAGATGCTCCAAATTGGTAATACGCTCATTTCCTTGACTGTGTTTTGAATAGCGTGTTGCCAGTTTGAGAGTTCAATGTGCTTTTGTGGTTGTTTTTTTTAAATGGCAAGATTGAATTTTCAGTTGCAATCTGAAGTATTAATTCATTGGTGGTGGGGGGGTTGTTAGGGACAAGGCAGGGGAGAACAATCTTGTGAGTGTCATTGTGGTCAAGGACCAGAGCCTCAGATGATCTTCTGGGGGGAACCTGAAACCATCAGATTGCAACTTTGGGGATAGACCCATTCCTGGTTCCCATCAGCCAAACTAGGGATGGACAGAACAGCCTGCTTCTGGTTCATGTCAATTTCTCATGTTCATCTGTTTTTTTAAACTTCAGAGATTAATGCTTCGGAGCCATCCACCGCTTGTCTTGGTGTACCACTGGCTCCCTGTGCCAGCATTTGAGCAAGGAAAGTTGGCTGCAGCCCTTCAATTGAAGGCTGTAGGGTTATATGAAGTCGCCTTGTGGTGCTAACCCTTTTGTTTGGTCCACATTTTAAGCAGACTGGCTTAAGTTTGCACCTTCTAGAACAGCGGTAGGCAACCTAAGGCCCGTGGGCCGGATGCAGCCCAATCACCTTCTCAATCCGCCCTGCGGACGGTCCGCGAATCAGCATGTTTTTACTTGAGTAGAATGTGTCCTTTTGTTTAAAAATGCATCTCTGGCTTATTTGTGGGGCATAGGAATGCATTCATTCCCCCCACCCCCCAAAAAAATAATCCGGCCCACCACATGGTCTGAGGGACGGTGGACTGGCCCACAGGTGAAAAGGTTGCTGACCCCTGTTCTAGAATCACGCATGGGTCAGAATGTAATTACTCTTCAGGCTTTGCACTTCTCTGAATCTTACAAGAGTAATTACGTTCTGACTTGTGTGATTCCAGGACAAGGGAGGCAGTAGCTCTGAGGCAGCCTCTCTGCCCCAGAGGCAGGGGTCTGGTTTCCATTTCAGCCAGAGTTGCTAGCCTTGTTTCCATCATGCTGGCATTGTCATAGCGAGGAAAAGCAAAACACAAGGGGCCAAAGTATCTCTGCAAGTTCTCTCCCTCCCTCTCTACTCGGCAGCTGCTGTAGTGGTTTTCTCCTTAAAAATCATTTAGGAATCAGTGCTTACGCAAGGTCACAGCCCCTTCCTCTTCTGCAGGCAGTTTCCTTTCTGTAACTTATGTGGGATTGGGGTGGGGGATACCTTTGAGTTTAGCTGCATCCTCTAGACCACGGGTGTCAAACACAAGGCCCGTGGGCCGAATCTGGCCCGCCAGACCTCGTCATGTGGCCCGTGTAGCCGCCGCCAGCCGCCAGCCTTCACCTTTTATTCTCGCTTCTTTTTTTTTTTTTGACACAAGAAAGCCGCCTCTTCAGCGCATGCGCGGCAGCCTACAAGCCAGAGAACGTCTGCCCTCTAGCAGCGCCGGCCGTTCTACACAGGAAACCTCCACTTTACATGCATTCAGGAAACCTCCACTTGTTTTTATATTGAGCGCATATTGAGTCCTATAGATACAACCGGCCCTTTGAGGGTGACCAAATTGCTGATGCGGCCCCCGATGAATTTGAGTTTGACACCCCTGCTCTAGACCCTGGAACGAGCACATTCAAGCTCAGTGGGAGCCTCAGTAAAGGCTTATATCTCCCCCCACTCCAGATCTACTCTCTCTTAGCAAAAGGTAGGCAATCCATCCTTCCCTTCCTCTTTGTGGACATTTTTATCCCCTTATAAATGCCTTTGGATTTCTGGACTGGATGCCTTTGTGATTTGCAAAAGACACTTGGAAGCGTCCATTTCACAAGGGAGCTTCCTCTGTTGGGATTTCCCTCACTGGAATCCCCCAACCAAGGTGGTTACTAACAACAAGAAACATGGTAGCTGCATTGCAGGGGGTGGGCCAGATGACCCTTGAGAGACCCTTCCGACCCCTAAAGTTCTCTGATTCATCCTCTAGACCCTGGAACGAACGCATCCAAGCTGATGAATGTTGTATTATTTTATTGTTGCTAGCCGCCCTGAGCGCGGCTTCGGCTGGGGAGGGCGGGATATAAATAAAATTTATTATTATTATTATTCTATGCAGTGTAGCAATAAAAGTTGCCATTTAGTAAAAGGAGCAAGCCTAACCATAGAACCTTTGCTAGCTGTTCCACTGTGGCAAAGGGGCTGCCCCAGGCCCCTCCCTGCCCCACCTTCTGCGACTGAGGACTGTGCAGCTGGTGCTCAGATTTTAATGCGAGTGTGTAGGTGTCAATGGTCAGCCCTGCCCAGACCTTATAGCTGAAGTCTCCTCAGATGGGGAACAGGTCTTCACAGTGCCAGTAACCCTGAGGGTGTTGGACCCGGACATTCCTGCCTCAAGACCCGAGGTCCTGGCACGTGGTGCTGCATGGGGCAGTGAGCTGAATCACTCATTCTTAGATGTGCGTGAACATGGGTCTTTGTGAGGACTAGGGCAGAATGAGGGAGAGTGATATGCTCCTAAATGCCTGGAAGCGCTTACATCTGTGCTAACAGAGGCAGAGTTAGGGGAGCATAGCTGGGTCCCTCGTATTGGGTGCTGAGCTTTAGGGGCGCTGCACGAGAAGCGTTGCACTGGGCGCCCCTGGAATTTGAGACACCCAGGTCCACCGCTGGGGTTAATGCAATCGCCCATATGCTTTGGGGGTTAATATCTCAGGCAGCAAGAGTTTGAAAATGCCACAGAAAAATCTGTGTAATCTCTCTCTGTTTCTCTCCACCCCCAAATCTAGCTCTGCCAGGATTTTCTCTCCTCTCTTTTTAAAGTGGAAAGCCAGAAGTTTGTACTTAATATGGGCCATAATCTTTCCAAGGCAAACAAAAACGGGAGTATTTGAAATGAAAGGTCTTTCAATGTTCCAAACAGGCATTCTATCTGTTGGTGGGAGTTGGGTTCACTCAGAATGGAGCTCACTTAAGAGGGTGGCCTTTAGGGTCGTTTCAGTGTTTATTCACTGTGTGAGGCCTACGATTCGTCGTGTGAGGGCTAAGGGAGCCAGTGATGGCGTTGTGGAAGGAAAACTACAGTTCAAACGCCACTGAGATCTTTCTTACCACTTCAAATACAAAGCGTGTCATGGTGGTTGTTCAGACATGGTCCTGGCCTGAAGTATTGTGCATCATTTTATTGTTTTATTTTGTTATATATTAAATTTGTCTACTGCCCTTCATCCACAGATCTCACAATCACACACACACATACTTCAGTTGTGATTTGGCTGCTACCCTGTCACATGGTTATTTTGGATCTTAAATTAGGGCTGTGTGCATGCAAGGGGCCTCTCATTTTGTGACACAACATCAGTTGCTTGCCTTGAAAGTCCCTACTCCCCACCCCGCTTCAGACATTGGGATAACCAGTTAGATTACTGTAATGCACTCTGTGCAGAGAATGCTAGGATTGTAGAGTTGGAAGGGACCACAGGGGTCATCCAGTCCAACCCCCTGCAATGCAGGGATCTTTTGCCCAACATTGGGCAGTCTGGACATTTTAAAACAGTTCAAAATTCGGCAGTCAGGCAGCCCAATACTGCATCTGGCCACCTAAGCTAGCATCAGTTATTTAATAAAATTTATATACCCCATGAGGGATGCGGGTGGCGCTGTGGGTTAAACCACAGAGCCTAGGATTTGCCGATCAGTGGGTCGGCGGTTCGAATCCCCGCAATGGGGTGAGCTCCCGTTGCTCGGTCCCTGCTCCTGCCAACCTAGCAGTTCAAAAGCACATCAAAGTGCAAGCAGATACATAGGTATCTCTGGCGGGAAGGTAAACGGCGTTTCCGTGCGCTGCTCTGGTTCACCAGAAGCGGCTTAGTCATGCTGGCCACATGACCCGGAAGCTGTACGCCGGCTCCCTCGGCCAGTAAAGCGAGATGAGCGCCGCAACCTCAGAGTCGGTCATGACTGGACCTAACGGTCAGGGGTCTCTTTACCTATATACCCCATGATCATTAGAAAACCTCAAAATGGTTTAAAAAGAGAATAAAGCAATTGTCAGTCAAAGCAACTCTTTAAAAAACATTCAAAAGATAAAATAAACAATTAACTTAAGATATATACCAACAATCTTTGTATCTTGGTAAGCTCACCTAAACTAGAATGTTTGTAGCAGGCACTGGAAGGAATACAGTGAAGGTGCCTGCCTAATGTCTGAATGTGCTGCAGTCTGAATTCTGTGGAATTCACCTTTTAATGCTGGCATTTCACACTTGAGCTGCATGCTTATTTTTATGGTTGTAAGTTGTTTTAAAATGCTGTTAATATTGTTTTTGCAGATTGACAGAAGAGCATGTTTGCTATCAGCCGGCCCTTGAGTTGCACACTCTGGTGGGAACGATGCAGCTCTCTTGTTTCCCCCCTGCTAGAATGTCCCCAAGAAGGATGAGGCATGATCACACCCTGTTGCTCTTTTTGGAACCCCATTTCCAAGAGGTGTTGCAACAGCAGCAGCTGTGCCTAGTACCACTCCAAGCATCTATAACCTGCATAAGGGAAAAAGGGAGGGGGAGAATTAAAATGTAGCTTTTGGATCACCACCTTGAATGTAAATAATTTGTGCTGAATTTTAAAACATACATGTGCAAATGGAACGGTATATATCCTACCACTCTTAGGAAATCCATCCCATTGAACTCTGCAAGAGCAGCATTCTTGGCATAGTAATGCACTAGCTGTTAAGTGGCCCTCCAAAGTTTTCCATTTGGCCCTCTGGATTCTCCCCAGGCCATCCCCATCCCTGGTCCTGTCCTGTACCATCCTTGACTATTTGTGTGTGGCAAAAATGTGTCCTTGAACTCTGATAATTAGTGAAGGCTCTTAAGGCTTGAGTTTCAGGAATTGCCTTCCAGGCCCCCGCCCCCACTTTTCTTGATGCGATTCAACCGCTTTGCTGGCTCTGCTGATCCAGCCACAGGAAGTTCGCGGTGCTCCTGTGTGACACATGAAATCTCTGCTGCTTTTTCCTCCCCAGAGGGGAAAGGGCATTTTTCTCAGATGGAGGGTGGAGAAGGGATGCAGGAAGAGTGCATCCAGAGTGCAAATGCAGTCAGCAGGGGGACATTGCCTTGGAAGGCGGGGGGGGGGGGGGAGAGAATCTGACGGCTTTGCTGGGCCCTCCAGCCTGTTTTTGCAAGAGCAGGGGAAGAAGAAGCCTGCTTGTTCAGCACAAAATGCGACCCACATGCTCAGAGACACAGCCAGACACTCATTTATCCATTGTTCTGGGCCAGGTGT
The DNA here is from genome assembly GCF_964270895.1 of Podarcis filfolensis. Classification (NCBI taxonomy): domain Eukaryota; kingdom Metazoa; phylum Chordata; class Lepidosauria; order Squamata; family Lacertidae; genus Podarcis; species Podarcis filfolensis. Next base: position 1,527,559 of record NC_139610.1, on the reverse strand, counting down.
GTTTGCCTAGATAGGATCAGTGGTCCGGAGCAGGAGGGAAGGTTGTGTCCACCACCAGAGGCCATGGGCACCAACTCCCAGGGGCCAAGGACCTGCCCCCCTCCCAAGTTGAAGAGCATGACCATTTAAATGGTGTGTGTGCGCACCATGTCTTGGGATCGATTATGCAGGATGGGGCTTACTTATATTACCATCATTTTATTTGTTGGCGCTCCTGTCAAGGATGGATCTGCTATAAAATTAATGAAGCTTATGCTCCAGGTCTCCTAATCCCAGAAGGACCCCAAAAGTGACTTTAGTTCACATTGCTTTTTTAAAAAAAATCGGTCTAGTAGGCCCAATATGAGTTGCGTGACTCAGATGGATTGATTTTTCAAAAACCTCAAAGTTTGAAAGTCAGCAGCAGAGATGTTCCAAAGAGAAACGACCCCACTGAAGAAGAAAACCATGGTTACCCAGACCATGGGTTGCGAAGGGGCTCCCATGGCAGCTGAGGCTTCAGGGCCCCAAAATGTAGGTCCACCACTGCCTATCCCTGAGCGCTTGCACTCTGCAACACTCTGTAAAACAGTCATAGAATCATAGAATCATAGAGTTGGAAGAGACCACAAGGGCCATCGAGTCCAACCCCCTGCCAAGCAGGAGACACCATCAGAGCACTCCTGACATATGGTTGTCAAGCCTCTGCTTAAAGACCTCCAAAGAAGGAGACTCCACCACACTCCTTGGCAGCAAATTCCACTGTCGAACAGCTCTTACTGTCAGGAAGTTCTTCCTAATGTTTAGGTGGAATCTTCTTTCTTGTAGTTTGGATCCATTGCTCCGTGTCCGCTTCTCTGGAGCAGCAGAAAACAACCTTTCTCCCTCCTATAGAGGGTGACATCCTTTTATATATTTGAACATGGCTATCATATCACCCCTTAACCTCCTCTTCTCCAGGCTAAACATGCCCAGCTCCCTTAGCAGTTCCTCATAAGGCATTGTTTCCAGGCCTTTGACCATTTTGGTTGCCCTCCTCTGGACACGTTCCAGTTTGTCAGTGTCCTTCTTGAACTGTGGTGCCCAGAACTGGACACAGTACTCCAGGTGAGGTCTGACCAGAGCAGAATACAGTGGCACTATTACTTCCCTTGATCTAGATGCTATACTCCTATTGATGCAGCCCAGAATTGCATTGGCTTTTTTAGCTGCCGCGTCACACTGTTGGCTCATGTCAAGTCTGTGGTCAACCCAGACTCCTAGATCCTTTTCACATGTACTGCTCTCAAGCCAGGTGTCACCCATCTTGTATTTGTGCCTCTCATTTTTTTTGCCCAAGTGCAATACTTTACATTTCTCCCTGTTAAAATTCATCTTGTTTGTTTTGGCCCAGTTCTCTAATCTGTCAAGGTCGTTTTGAAGTGTGATCCTGTCCTCTGGGGTGTTAGCCACCCCTCCCAGTTTGGTGTCATCTGCAAATTTGATCAGGATGCCCTTGAGTCCATCATCCAAGTCGTTGATAAAGATGTTTCATAAGACCAGGCCCAAGACAGAACCCTGTGGCATCCCACTAGTCACTCTTCTCCAGGATGAAGAGGAACCACTGATGAGCACCCTTTGGGTTCGGTCAGTCAGCCAGTTACAAATCCACTGAGTGGTAGCATAGTCAAGACCGCATTTTACCAGCTTCTTTACAAGAATATCATGGGACACCTTGTCTTGGCCAACCTGTCGCCCTCTGGTCCCTCAGCCCCACCAGCTGTAGTCTAAAGCATGTGGCAGATGCCCCAGTGGGCCAAGACTGCTGTGGGAGAAACAAAAGAGCAGCCTTGCGGACTGCTTGCTTCCACAGTCAGTGGGGTCAGTGTTCTGCATGGTTATATTACTTGGAAACAGACGGTGCTGGAGACGGGCGGCTTGCGTGTGCAGCTGCTGAGACTGTTGGGTAGGGAGGGAGGCAGGGAGACTGTAGGTGGCACCAGAGCAATGCCAGGCAGAGGCAACCAAGCTCACATCCAAACCTTACGTTTTCAAGCAGCATTGTCCCTATTTAACCACCATGGCTTCCCCCCAAACATCCTGGGAACTGTATTTTGCATTATTTCTGTGACCTTGCTAATGAAAGAGACCGTCATCTGCTCCTGCAGGGCTCTGCTTATCTTGTGCTGTGTTTTATTTTGGCTGATCTCTTTCTCTCGCTCTCTGCCCCCACCTCCAAACAAAGGGTGTCTTGGCAAGCAGCAGAAAATATTTTGAGCTGGAGGCAGCCCACAAAGTTCCTTTTTCTTTCTTTGCTGATGGACTGGAAGAGTTTCCAGAGGAAGCTTTGTTTACTCCATGTGTGTATATATCTGGGCTGAGTCCTGTACATTCCACACATTCCAAGACTGCTTTTTTTTAGGGGGGGGGAGAAATGTAGCAAATGCAAAGGCGAGGTTTGTGCTGTGTGCCCGATGATCCAAAGGATTTCACAACAATGTGGCAAATGCATATTTCCAGATGTCTGGAATTGAGAGAGCTGGTCCCAGCAGGGAGAGACAGTGCCCTCTGATGGCAACACTTGGTTTTGCAGCTGCGTGAAACTGAGATGGAAGACACATTTTTTTCCTTTTCCTTTTTGCAGTACCGGTGAGAGCAAGTAATTGCAATCCATCAGACGTCAGAGCTTCTCTGTTCTCCCGGACGCAAACCAATCCACAGCTTTTGCCTTTCCTTCCTTCTTAGATGGCAACTCTATTCAAAGACCACCTGGAGCTTTCAGAGCCAATCAAGATGCTGGGAAGACATTTTGCTACAACAGTCCAAAAGTGGCACATTGAGCAAAAGTGTCTTTGTGAGAGCTGACATCTTGCCAGCAATGGAAACTCAGCTGTGAAAATACTTCCTGTGAATGAGGAGTCAGTGCCCCCCCCCATCATTTGCACATAATCAAAGGGATCTTCTCCCTGCATGCAAAGACAGGATCTGGTAGATTGGCCGAACGTGACCAAGAGTGGGTCAAACAGTAAAGAAGGCAGTTTGTGCAAATGCTGTAGAGGAAAGTGAGGAGCAGTTGAGGCTCATCAACTTGGGAAGGGAGCCCATCTAGGAGAAGAAAAGGCTCAGGAGCAAGTGGTCCCTAAAGCAATTGGATGGCACCTTGTCTGCCTCCTTCCTGCAACTCCTGCAGCCCAGCTGGTGCTTCCTTTTGGACCCCATCAGTGAGGCTGAGAGGGGAGTCTTGTCATCTGGGCAGCCCAGGACCTCCAGACACACTGCCCAGGCTTGAGCCCTGGGGAGGTTACTTGGGTGCTGCTAACACAGAGGTTTGACTTCACCCCCAGCGACACACTCTTGGGACAGACAGATGCCAACAACAATATTCAGCTGTCTTGACATTTATAACTTGGCATTTATTATGTCAGCACCCTCCTGACCAGTTGTTAAGGGGTGAGTCAGGACTAGGGATGGGTGAATATCTCAGTTTTGGTTTCTCTCCATTGCTCATTTCTTGAGTTCAGATCTCCACATTTCCAGATCAGTTTGCAATTCCTTCCTTCCTTCCTTCCTTCCTTCCTTCCTTCCTTCCTTCCTTCCTTCCTCATGAAGATTCATCAGCATTTCTATGTGAAACTTCCCTAATATACACATTTTTGTAAGATTTATTCTGGAGTACTATTTTATGGCGGGGGGGGGGGCAGGTTTGCCCAGCAGGGTGTGGCCCAGAAAGTCATGGGGAAGGTGGAACCGTCTCTCTCACAGAATAGTGATAATCTCATGGGCTATTAGAATCATAGAATCAAAGAGTTGGAAGAGACCACAAGGGCCATCGAGTCCAACCCCCTGCCAAGCAGGAAATACCATCAGAGCACTCCTGACATATGGTTGTCAAGCCTCTGCTTAAAGACCTCCAAAGAAGGAGACTCCACCACACTCCTTGGCAGCAAATTCCACTATCAAACAGCTCTTACTGTCAGGAAGTTCTTCCTAATGTTTAGGTGGAATCTTCTTTCTTGTAGTTTGGATCCATTGCTCCGTGTCCGCTTCTCTGGAGCAGCAGAAAACAACCTTTCTCCCTCCTCTATGTGACATCCTTTTATATATTTGAACATGGCTATCATATCACCCCTTAACCTCCTCTTCTCCAGGCTAAACATGCCCAGCTCCCTTAGCCGTTCCTCATAAGGCATTGTTTCCAGGCCTTTGACCATTTTGGTTGCACCTTCTTGCACTAAGAAGGTGGGGCTGAGGCATTTAAAAGGCCTCGCCCAGGGATTGGGGGCCATTTTGCTGTTGAGCTCCGCCCCCCCCCCCCGTTTACCGTTGAACGGGCCAGAAATAATTTTTTCTCTCAACCTCAATTGGTCCTCAGTTGGAGGTTTTTTGACCTCCCTCAGTGAAATACGTGTTGTTATTATTCTTGGTGGAAATGGCACTGGGCAGTAACACCATAGTATAGGCGGCTTCCCTAAGGGGCCTTAGGGGAGGATTGGATAAGAGACACCCTAATCTCAGGGTGAAGTCTTGGCCTGGATGGAATCTTTCATCCTGGTAACCCAGTGAGATCCTAGATGCTTGGTTTTCACTGCATCTGGGTTCAACACTGGGCAACTGCCATGGAGGGGCTTTGGGGTGCTTCCTGTTAGGAGAGCTTGCAGCTTGTGTGAGTTATATTGAAACAATCACTTAGAGTTTCTGGAGTTCAAAGGCTTTATTCATGCAGGAGCAGATTTATCTTGGCAGGAACTATTTACAGGATGAGTAGAAATAAAAGAAAGAAAATAGCACACCTATTGTCTTAACACTTTGGGAGAGATGTTGGGTTGAAATAACGACAGACAAGTAGCGAGTGTCATATGGGAGGCATCTCTCAAGCAAGTCTCGGGGAGTCCCTTTTATTGAATATTACAGCATTGCCACACATGTGCTTATTGCTGATTGGTTAACACAAGTACAAAGCAAAAGGTTGCATATAGGCATTAATCACCGATAGATTAAAGGCTGGGAAAGGGAGCACAGAACTAGACAGGCATGAAAACCTCCTAATTAAAATATAACTAATGATTGATAATGCAAGACTTAAACAATTACGTTCCAATAGATGTGGTCAACTATGCATTAAGAACAGGGTCAAAGTATGATGTTTTCCTGAACTCAATGTGAACTGAACATTCTAAGGTGATGAGGGAACGTCTTAATATTAGAAGGATTTATGCAGAACGATTTATGCAGCATGTACAGAGACGAAACTTAGAAGCAAGACTTTCCTAACATGTCACAGTCATGTGCAGAAACAGAGCTTTCCTACAGAGAGAGAAAAACAAAAATGGCTCAGCTTTTAGGGGTGGAGTTATCTTTGACGAAGAAACTACAAAAAAATGCTAGCTAAATTGCTAGAGAAAGAGTGCCTTCACATGGTTTAAAGTAGCATGTGCATTAGCTAGAAGTTTAGGAGAAAGGAAATGTATTTGCTTTTCAACATTCTCCAACCCTGATGGCGTGCCATTTCACTCGCAATGGCTGAGTGGAGTGAGAAACTGATCCTTGCCCTATTGCCATGCAAACTCTGCTTCTTGCTGCAGTCAATAAAATTTTGGCCTGATTTCACCTGTGTCCTCTTTCAGTTAATTCACTGTTTCCCAGGAGCACAGTGTACATCTCTGCCTGGACCACTGATTTTTCTGAAGACACCCATTTTTGCAAAGCAATTTCCCATAATATAATATGTTATTTTCGCTAATACATGCATTTACACACACACTTTACCCCAGTCCCTTTGAGGTTGCTCAGAAGGGTCCCCACTCCTTGCTGTAGTTGCAAGACTCTTGTGTTGAGCTGGGAGTTGGACTGGATAACCACCTCAAAGGCCCCTTCCAGTTCTACAGTGAAATAAGAAAAGGTTAAAGTGAGGGCCATCTTGCATGCTGGCTTCAGAGGTGGGTTGCAGATCTGAAATGAATGAAGAAGCTCTTTAAGATCCTCAGATCTTTGCTGTCTTTTACAAATCAAGAAACAATATGTAATTAATGACCTTTTTTAAAAACACTGTTTTGACATTTACATTCATTTCAATGTAAAGGAAATCATGTATGTTATGTAGTTACCGTATTTTTCGCTCGATAACACGCACCTGACCATAACACGCACATCGTTTTTAGAGGAGGAAAACAAGGGAAAAAACATTCTGAATGAAACAGTGGATGTATCATTTTTGTGCTTCATGCTGTGGCCACAGACATGTGATCTGATGGTGAATTTGGGGTGACCCAATGCAAAAATCCTGAGAATCCCTGTGGATCCATGCTTTGTAACCACGTTTTTGCACCATTGCAGCCCCAGGCAACAGTGGGTGTGTGATTTTGGGGGGGGCAGGCTGTAGCCATGGACATGCTATGTGCTCTGATGGTGAATTTGGGGTGACCCAATGCAAAGATCCTGAGGATCCATGTTTTGTAACCACGTTTTTGCACCATTCCAGCCCCAGGCAACAGTGGGTGCGTGATTTGGGGGGGGGGCAGGCTGTAGCCATGGACATGCTATGTGATCTGATGGTGAATTTGGGGTGACCCAATGCAAAGATCCTGAGGATCCATGTGGATCCATGCTTTTTAACCACATTTTTGCACCATTGCAGCCCCAGGCAACAGTGCGTGTGTGATTTTTGGGGGGCAGGCTGTAGCCATGGACATGCTATGTGATCTGATGGTGAATTTGGGGTGACCCAATGCAAAGATCCTGAGGATCCATGTGGATCCATGCTTTTTAACCACATTTTAAGTGGGGAAGGAAGGAAAAATACAGAATGGACAAGGAGCACGAGAGGGGTGTGCAGAGAAGCAGCTGGCTAAGAATGCAGGAGAGGGGTATAACGGGAGGGAGGAAAGGAAGGCAAAAGTTCTCCCTCACCTACCCACCCAAGCCAGCCAGCTCGCTCGCGCGCTCTCTCTCTCTCTCTCTCTCTCCCTCCTGCATGTTTTCAGCAGCACCGGAGCACAGAGACGACACTCTGCTTGCCTGGAGGGGAGGGGCTTTCCCTGCTCTTTGTTCCGTTTGAGCAAACACAGCAAGGAAACAGAGGAGGGTGGGCAGTAAGACCCTGAGGCAGAATGCAGGAAAGCAGCCACTTCCTCTTTTCAGGTTTCCCTTCTCCGAGACGCGCGATTTGATTTTTGCCTGATTTTTTTTGCCATTTGGCTCCAGGGACCACACATTCGCTCAATAACACGCACAGACATTTCCCCTTCCTTTTTAGGAGAAAAAATCTGCGTGTTATAGAGGGAAAAATACGGTATTTAAATTATGTAGCTTATCTTAAATAGTGGACAGCATGAATAATGTAGAATTTGACAAAACCTGAACTGCAGTAGAATGGAAATGACGCTGATTGTGATGCATTGAGGCCCAGGAGGGAATCTCTGCCTTCTTATGTCCTTGGTTGTATGACACACACAACCTCTGTTTTCCCATTCTTCATTGTGACTCCCTGCCTTCCCAAAACTGCTGCCTGAGGCAGCCACCTCACTCGGCCTAACAGTAGGGCCCATGCTGTGGTTGCCTAATTTTCCATCTACAGTTGCTGCAATGATAAAAAGATATTTGAAAGCAATCTTTGTACTGAAAATTTCAGTAAGGATTATGACTAGCATTAAATTGAGGAAATATGATTCCTCCTGCAAGCTGTAATAGCATTGCAGTTGGGGGTTGAGGGGAAGGCTATGCTCACCAGAATTCTCTCCCCCACCATTTGAGTTTCCTTGAAATTGTTTCCTCCCAAACCCTCAGCCTGTTCTTTCAGCTCTTCTGCATTCAGAAAACAATTTTAGGATCTGGTGTAAGAGCTTTCATTCAAAAAAAAGAAAGAAAGAAAGAAAGAAAGAAAGAAAGAAAAGAAAAGAAAAGAAAAGAAAAGAAAAGAAAAGAAAAGAAAAGAGAAAAGAAAAAAAAGGGGGGGGGGAGAAAGGCTTCTGTCTGCCAGCTACGCTTCCCTTTCATCAAGCTTTCAGGCGGCATTCCCCAAGCTGGGAGTCTAAGGAGCAGCCTGGAGTTCTTGGGGAGTGGGCCCTTTCTGAAACTGAAGTGAAGTGAGGACAGGTCTTGTGTTTATGCCTTCCTGGAACCTTTTACATTTATTTTTTTCTTAGATTTTTATTTCAGGCCAATGGAATAAAGCAGAGTTAATATGCAAACCCTAACATTTCAAAATGGGTGATCTAAACTTAACAGGAGAGCTTGTGTGCATGCAAGAGGCAAAGAGAACTTGAAGAATATATCCCAAAAAGGAAGGGGAGGAGGAGGAAGAGAAAGTGGTTTTTCTGCCCCCCCCCAAGGGAGCCCATGGCTGCAAACAAGAAAAAGGTAATAACACAACCATGAAAATAAATTGGAAGCATATTTAAAACAATTAAAATCATTGGAAAACATGAAGGATATCTAAAAACTGCCACATACCCTAAACAAGTAATAATTTCAAGGCTGACACGCAGCTCAATGGGAATGTTTCTTTTAAAAAACCCAGCTGAATTTTAAGAACAGCAGCAACAGGGAAACTGTGGTCTTCCAGGCGCTGGACTAGAGCTCCCTCATCCCTGTCTGTTGGCCATGCAGCTGGGCTGGCGGGAGCTGGAGGCCTCCAAAACCCTCAGGGCCCTGGGAGTCCTGCCCTTGGCTAGAATGCTGAACTAGGATGGGGAAGTCGCAGATTCAAATCCCCTGAAGCACTCGAGGGGACAGTTGGGCCAAGGAATGCATTCATGTCTATATAAGTAAAGGTTTGGCCCACATTTATGCTCAGACACTGGCCTGTTTTGCACATCATGCTAAGCCTAATTCTAATAACAACTATAACCAATTATTACTTGCACCCCGCCCATCTGCCTGGGTTGCCTCAGCCACTTGGGTGGCTAACCCTGGCTTAGCGTGAACCCATGAGTTTGCGGGCTTCTGAGTTGCAGTTGCTTTGATCCTCGATCATGTTGCTGCTGTGCTGGGTAAAAGGATGGTTAGGCTTAGCGTATTGTTTAGAGAGGAGGACTTAGCTCTCACAGACAAACCATCAGATGAAAACCATGCAAGAAACCTTGATTCAATGGTTCCAAACTACAAGAAAGAAGATTCCACCTAAACATTAGGAAGAACTTCCTGACAGTAAGAGCTGTTCGACAGTGGAATTTGCTGCCAAGGAGTGTGGTGGAGTCTCCTTCTTTGAAGGTCTTTAAGCAGAGGCTTGACAACCATATGTCAGGAGTGCTCTGATGGTGTTTCCTGCTTGGCAGGGGGTTGGACTCGATGGCCCTTGTGGTCTCTTCCAACTCTATGATTCTATGATTCTATGATTCTATGATTATGGCTTGAGCTGAATCATGAGTTCAGACAACATGCTATAAGCCAAGGCTATAAGCCATGGCTTTGCTTGGCTCAGCATGGAACAGCAGCAGAATGGGAAGAAAGGAGGAAAGCAACCACAAAATCTTTTCCCAGAGTTTGCATGCTTGCAGGTTCACGCTAAACCATGGTTTGGCATGATGCATGAAACAGGCCATTATCTAGTTTGGCCCCAGAGGGAGCAATGGATTAATTGAGGGCAATTTTGTTTTTATTTGGTGCATCATTTCTATGGATTAACAAGGACATTTTATTCTATTGAGCCATTTTAAAATAAAATAAAATGCTTCATCCATTGTATTAATTTTAATGCAGTTGGTTTTGACAAACTTGTGTGTCATCTTGTTTTGTTGGTTTCTCCTTTGGATATCTTTTTAAAAAAGCTATTATTAGCAAACAAACAGAGATTAAAATTTAGCCACTACAGACTGAGATGCGTGGAATCAAGACAAAACACTGGGGGGAGGGGAAAAATGTAACTCAAATTATTATCCCTTCTATGAAATGAAAAAAAAAGGAAAGGGGGGGGGACCCCAAACAAAGGCCCTCAACTTCCCTGTAGCAATGTTTCCTCCTCTCTCTGGGACCAATTTCTATGTGAGGCAAAAAGTCCCAAGGAGGTTAGCAAACCTACACTGTCACCCAAGATCTTTATCTGTGCAGGAAATAGGGAAATAAGTTTACTGATAAGAGGGAAAGACAATAAATAACTTAGAAATTCTTTGCCAGTTCCCTGGAGGGCCTGTGGCAGCTGCCCAAGGTGTGCGTGCACACGGCAGAAATAGATCTGCTGCTTAAGTGTATTTCAAATGAGACCCTTCCCTTCCCTCTCCTTAGACATAAACTTCAACAACCCCCCCTCCCCAAAAACTGTGTGGGATGGGAGACTTCAGAGATGCCCAATCTCAGTGATCATGGGCAGCAGGAGGAGGAGGAGACCAGACCATGTCATTACCGAGGAGGCAGGTTTAGTCATTGTTTGAAGACTATCCCTGCCTCCAGGTCTGATCTTGACTGGAAGGATACTGGAATCAGCAAGGGAGACCCACATGACCTGAAGGTGCTGCTGTGCAATGCCAGGTCAATGATTCATAAGACTACTGCCTTCCACAACTTATTCATGGATGGGGGACTTGACCTGGCATGTGTGACAGAGACTTGGTTGGATGAAGCAGATGGGCCTGTCCTTGCTGCTGCTTGTCCACCAGGCTTCTCTTACACACAGCAACCCAGGTCATGTGGGCGGGGAGGGGGGGTTGCAGTGATTTTTAGGAAGTCATTAGCTTGCACCAGGCGTCCTCTTGGGAAGACCCAGTTCTCTGAGTGCATGTTCTGGAAGTTGGGCAATAGGGGCAGTACAGGATTCCAACCTCCCATCTGCACTAGGGATTCCCTGCCCGAGCTGCTTCAGGTCATGGCAGATGTTCTCCTGGAGACACCTAGTTTGGTTGTCCTAGGAGATTTTAACATCCATGCCAACACAACCTTACAAGGGGCTGCTTGGGACTTCATGGAAAGCATGGCCTCCATGGGGCTGTCCCTGAATAAGTTTGGCCCAACTCATAGTCATGGACATGCCATAGGCCTGGTGTATATCTCTATGGATGTGGGTGATCTGACACTAAGTCAAAGTGAAACAAAAGAAGTGCCATGGTGGATCACTTCCTGGTACAACTGGACTTCTTCGCAACCCTTCCCCTCTGCAGGGAGGTAGGACCAATTTGGATGGTCTGCTCCCGTCACTTAATGGATCCAAATGGTTTCCAGAGAGAGCTAGGGGATGCTTTATCCCATGTTGATGGCCTTTCAGCTGATTTCCTGGTGGCCCGCTGGAATGCGGAGTTAACCAGGGCTATCGACTGTCTGGCTCCAAAGCACCCTCTCCGATTGCATGGAGTCCAGACAGCACTGTGGAGCTAAGGGCAATGAAATAATCTTTGGCTAGAGTGCTGGTGGCAGAAAAACTCATTCTGAATCAGACCAGATACAGGTTAGAGCTCAACGTTGAGCCTACCAAGTGGCAATAGCGACGGTGAAGAGGACCTTCTTCACTGCCTCTATTGCATCTGCAGAAAACAGCAGCAGGAGACTCTTTCGGATGGTTCATAATTTAACAGAACCACCTGCGCCATTGGGGCCTGATAAGGCCCCCAAGATCTCCTGCAATGATTTCGCAAAGTTTTTTTGCTGATAAAGTTGCTCAGATTCGGAAAGAGGTAGAGTCCACCATGGGAGCAAGGCCGGGGTGGGAGAGTGCTAGAGTCCTGTCTAGTCAAGTTGCATGGGATCAATTCTGATCTGTTACCTCCAAGGATGTAGACAGGTTGCTTGGATGAGTGAAACTAACCACCTCTCGCCTTGATTCTTGCCTGGCTCATAAAAGGGTGATGGGCTCCATGGGGTGGTGAATGCTTCCCTCTGCAAGGGAGCCTTCCTAGACCCGCTGAAAGAGGTGGTTATTAAACCACTTCTTTAAAAAAAAATCTTTGGACCCGGCCAATATGGTCAACTATCTCCCAGTCTCAAATCTTCCATTCCTGGGCAAGGTGATTGAGTGAGTGGTTGCTGAATAACTCCAGGCACGCCTGGAGGATGCGTACCCATTGGATCCCTTCCAATCGGGATTCAGGTCTCATCATGGGACTGAAACTGCCTTGGTCATGCTGGTCGATGATCTCCGGCGGGCTAGGGGCAAAGGTGAAAGCTGTTTCCTAGTTCTGCTGGATTTCTCAGCAGCCTTTGATACCATTAACCATGACATCCTTCTGGGCCGTCTAGAGGAACTGGGAGCTGGGGACACTGTTACACAGTGGTTCCGCTCCTTCCTCCTGGCCATGTCCAGAAAGTGGTGTTGGGGGATGAGTGTTCAGACCCCAGAGTTCTCACTTGTGGGATGCCTCAAGGTTCTGTCCTCTCCCCCATGCTTTTTAACATCTATATGAAGCTGCTGGGAAAGATCATCAGGGGGTTTGGGCTGGTTGTTCATCAATATGTGGATGATACCCAGCTGTACCTATCTTTTAAATCATAACTAGTGAAGATGGTGAAGGTCCTGTGTGAGTGTCTGGAGGCAGTTGGAGGATGGATGGTGGCTAACAGATTGAGGCTGAATCCTGACAAGACAGAAGTACTGTTTTGGGGGGGTCCAGCGCCGAGGGTCTTCTGGCAGTTCCCTCACTGTGCCGTGGTGTTTTAGAATTTGGCTTTATTGGCATTGCATCTGGACAGGTGAGAGTATTTAATAAATGCTTGTGTTAATATCCTGTGTGTTTATCAAGCAGATCCCAGTAAATAGGTGGGGGCTGCCTTTCACTTGGTGCATCCCTGATTGAGCAGGCCTAGCCTAGGGACAGGGTGATGCTGCCCTTCAACTGCTGCTCAGCACTCTGCAGGGAGAAGGAGCCTCTGCCTTTCCCAAATGCTCTGGCTGCCGTTTTGCAGAAATACTGGGCAAAGCTCTGGTGGTGGCTTTTTGATCACAGAGGAACATGTGCTATGCTCACCATCCTTCTTTTTTAGATGCTGCAGAGGGACCAGGGCCAGCTGATGGAGGAGGAAGAGTAGCATCACTCCCACTGGTCCACTCCATCCTGCCTGCTTTCAGCAGAAGCCGCAAGGAAGGCTCTTTGCCCAGGCAAGTGTGCCTGCCTCACACTTTTCAGGGCAGAAACAGCACAACCCATGAGCCAAGGGGCCAGGCAGTGTCCAGGGGCAAGGACTGAAGGGGAAGTCAGGAGGACCAACTCCATGGATAAATGGTAATGCAGGATCAAGCAACAAGCCAAAATCAGGACTGAAGAGTAACTTTAGGCTAGACCAACAAGGAGAAAAGAGACAAAGAGTAGACCAGAAGTCCTTTGGGGTTTTTCCTGTAACCTGGTTAAAGAATAAGAGGACCGTTCTCTAGGTGCCTAGATCCACACTGGGGACAAGTATTATTATTATTATTATTATTATTATTATTATTATTATTATTATTATATCCCACCCATCTGGCTGGACTTCCCCAGCCACTCTGGGCGGCTTCCAGCAAAATATTAAAATACAGTAATGCATCAAACATCAAAAGCTTCCCTAAACAGGGCTGCCTTCAGATGTCTTCTGAAAGTCTGGTAGTTTTTGTTCTCTTTGACATCTGGTGGGAGGGTGTTCCACAGGGTGGGTCCCACTACTGAGAAGGCCCTTTGCCTGGTTCCCTGTAACTTGGCTTCTTGCAGTGAGGGAACCACCAGAAGGCCCTTGGCGCTGGACCTCAGTGTCCAGGTAGAACAATGGGGGTGGAGACGCTCCTTCAAGTATACTGGGGCGAGGCTGTTTAGGGCTTTAAAGGTCAGCCTTTAATTGTGCTCAGAAACGTACTCTTTGGTAAGAGAGCCCTAACAGAGATTTAAAATCATAAAACATGCAGCAAATTAAAGCATGGAAATAGCCTGTTACACCTTTAAAATATGCCCTTCGAAGTCTTTTCCAAAGTTTCCCACTTCCTTTAGCATAGAAAGAGACCACGTGTTTAGCAAGTTAAAAACAGTTTACTTACAAACTCTTCCAAGGTCAGATTCATGTGCTTTTCCATACAGCAGCAAGAAAAGACAGACAGTGCAACTTAGTTTCAAAAATGGTAAGAGTTTCTAAATTATTTGTATAGAAACACAAAGATGGCTTGCCGAAGACACATGGTTTTGGAACATCCAGCTATGACATCCTTTCTAGGGTGGAAGTACATATGGAGGAAGTAAGGTGGAAAGTGGGAGAACAAAGAGTTTGGTAGCTCTTCCTCGCAAGGTGAGGGATGGTGACCTAGCTAAGACTGGCAGGACAGCTTACACTGTGGTCTTAACCCCTTCATGCATTAATTTGAGTTAAGCATGTTGGCTATATACAAAGTCAGGGATGAAGAATAAGCCAAGAGGAAGGACCAAATAACAACCAATGATACAGGAGAGATCTCAAGAAGCCTTTGTTGCACCAGCAAAGCTCAGCTGGACCAGGAAGTCCTCTTATGTACTATTTCCTGCCCAGGAGCATCCAATGGCCAGCCTGAGTGGGTGGAACCAGCCCAGGTCCTGAAGGTAGTTGACTAAGAAGGCTTCCACCTGCAGTTCAGTGATTCACTATACCAGGGGCTGCACGTGAATGAATCCACCATCTCCAACAGTGAACTAGGTGGATGGGAAGTAAGCAAATAAACGTCTACACCAGGCTCTTCTGACCAGAAGAGTGCTCAGAGCAGTTTTAGAATGAGAAACACAAAAGAGAAAATAGATGTCAAGAAGAGAGAGCAAAAGCTCACATTAAAAATACTATCAAAGGTAGAAATCCAAAAGCAGCATGAAAAATGGGAGGGGAAATGGAATGGAGTATCATGGGAGAGGGCATGGTTGGTTGTCCGGCCCCCTGAGCAAGAGGGCGCCACGTGGAAAGGTTTCAATGCAGCTCCCACCTGCAAGATCTCACTGAAAAGCAACTCCCAAGCAGATGCGTGCAAATGGCACCTTTGTTTGCTTTGAGTCATTCTTACTAGAGATGGATGCATTGCCCACAGAGAGAAACCCCCTTCCCACACAGACCCTTATTTTGAGGCAGTCAATCTTACTTTATAGCCATCAAATTGACCAAGTTGCTTCAATACTGGAGAAAGTCGTAACATAAATTTTGTTTGTAAGATACATGATGCACATCACCGATGGAACTGAGCTGCAGGATAAAGTAGATCTTGTTCCCTAATCCACTTGGACAATAGGAACAGAGACACAGAGTGAGAAAAGGCAGAGCATCTGCCACTAATAATAACAACTGAGTTTTGATTGTGTTGTGTCCCAGGCACGACCTTGACCATCCTTTTTTTTTTCACATTTAATTTTTTATTACTTGCATCAAGAAAAGGATTAAACAAAAGAATTATCTACACACACATAAGCTAATAAAAATAGAAATCATACACAATCATACACCACTAAAGAGAAAAAAAGTAAGAACAGAAGAAATATAAAAAAAAAAAAAAAAAAAAAAACTTAATTTTCACATTTACTCCTTCTTAAATTAACACTTTCGGGACTTCCTTTAGCTTTCCCGACAATCATTCGAAATAATACTTTAAGCTACGCATTTCTTAGTAAATATTGTCATTATACTTTTTTATATTTATTTCTTAATATATACTATTCATTATTCGTTATACATTATTTGTACTCCTATTATCTTCAAACAATAACTCATATTCACTTACAGTGCATCTCTAAATCCCCTTAGCGTTATTTTCCCTTGACTAATAAATTCCAGATAATCCACATACTTTCCCCAATCCTTGGTAAATTTTTGGTCTCTTATGTATCTTACTTTACCTGCAAGTCTATCCATTTCCATGTAATCTAGTAGTTTAGATCTCCACTCCTCTACCGTTGGTGTTTCCTGTCTTTTCCACATCTGAGCAAGCATTACTCTTGCTGCTGTAACTGCATAGTACACTAGTTTACAATCTTTTTTCTTTATCTCATGGCCTAACATGCCTAATAAGAAAAGTTCTGCTTTCTTTGAGAACGTATATTTTAAGATCTTCTTTAATTCTATATAAATTTTTTCCCAGAACTGCTTCACTATTCCACACTCCCACCACATATGGTAGAAGGAACCCTCACTAACCCTGCATTTCCAGCATTTATTATCCACCTTATACATCTTTGATAATTTCATGGGTGTTAGATACCATCTATAAAACATCTTCAATACGTTCTCCTTTATCATTGTAACGACCTTGACCATCCTGACTGTCTTATCGCAGTCCTGTTCCATGTTCATCCAGGATGTTTCCATTCTACAGTAATGTGGTTTTCAAAATAATTATTGTGGAATGGACACTTTTAGATGAACTCATTAAATTGAAGTTACACTGCAGTGTGGGCTATGCTGCATTTACTCATGTAGAACCAGTGAATCCGTTCCAGGTATATATGTTGAAAATACATTTAATATTATTATTTTTTGGGGGTGTGATATTCTTTAAAAAAAATTTTTTTTAGGTATGGGTTGTATCCAAGTAAACTCTACTCAGAGTGGACCCATTGAAATTAATGGACCTCTCATAGTTGTGTCTTTTTAATTTCAGTGAGTCTGCTCTGAGTGTGATTAACAATGCATACAACCCTATATTCTACTCCTACATTGCTGGAAGTAAACGCTACAAAACCATGCTGCAATGCGCCCTTGATGAAATTTCCATGCGTAATTAAGATACATGTACAACAGTGAAAGCTGAACCCTGTCCCCAAGATACAGTGATTTCTCAGTGGCCAAAATACAGATGCACAACCATAGAATCAAGTGTCAGCATTGATAATATCCCACTTCATTTGCTGCAAGGCTATGCTGTGGGTGGAGGAAACGATCCCGGTTGGCCTATCAATACAAGCAAGTCCAAAGCAACTAGAAACCTCTCTGGCCTTGCTGTTTTTCTCCCATCTCTGAAATGAAGTGGCTTTTCTTGCTTATCTCTGTCTGGAAATATTGCCTGAAAAACAAAAGTGGAAACCCTTACCAATATTTTTGAGGTGCACCCTGGAGCATAGAATTCTAAATATAAAGTGGTCTTGTGAAGTTCCAGCTTATGAATATTCACTTGTTGAATTTGCATTTGGTTTTTCATCTCCACCAGCTATTAGAACACTGCTTGTTGCAGGCTTAGAACACCCTTCCCAGCTGTCTGATCAAACTTTAAAATGGATGGATGGATAGGTTTGGAGCAAAGCAGCCCCTCATTGTTTCCTGATGCGGACGCCCATCTTTTGGGAATTTTTCCAGGAGGCAGCTTCAAAGACAGCCCAGCAATGGCAGCAAACAGAATCCCACAGCCAGCAAGCAAAATGGGAAACATTTCGGAGTTTCTTTCCACCTCATAATTCTTCCAAGACATTTCTCCAGAGCTGAATCCCACCTTGGGACTCACCTTTTAATTTGCAGACTTTAATCCAGGTCAAGAGCTAATGTAGTTAGAGCAGCCTATCCCTGACCGGTTGGTTCCCAGATGTCCTTGGACTTAACTGTGGATAAGGCTGCCTGCCTGGGAATTCTTAGTAAGGCTCATTGGCAGAACATCCCCCTTGCATGTTGAAGGCAGTGGTAGAGACAGGCAATGTGAATACTATTAAATTTACTAGTCACGTTGCTTTTCCCCACAGGCAACTCAAAGCAACTTATAAAAAGAAAAAGAAAATACATATATTTTAAAACCAGGAGAAAAATACATTAAAACATCTCACCCACACTAAAAGGCCCTGGATCAGTAGAAGCCAAACGCCTGGTTAAAAATGAATGTTTTTGCCTGGCGCACGGAAATATTGTATATTAGAAGATAGCATGATTATGATAAACTACAAAATACCTGATTTTCTGTTGCTAACTGGGAAAAGATTACTCAAACTGAATGAAACATGATTCCATCAATGGCAGGAGGAGCTTTTCACAGAGTCTTTGATGTCAAGTTGATTCTGGGTGGTAGGCTCTCTTCTCTCTAATATCCTGTCTTGTCAGTTTCTTTTGCAGTTCCCTGACCCAACATCACGTGGCAGTTAATGGAAGAGAGTTGACGCACTTGCTGCAGAAAGGTTTTGAGACAGTGGAGTCTAATTAAAGCGAGAGTTTCCTTCGAATAAATCAAAACCCTCAACAGGGGGAGTAAATTTCCTTTGCCTGTGAGGAAAACAGACTGATTTGTTGATCCCCTTCAGATGGAGAAGGAAGATGGAATGATACCTCTGGGCTTGTTCTAGCCAGCCAAACAGAGGAACTCCTAAAAGCTATGGATTGTATTCAGTTTCACTTGGAGAAGGAACACTGAAATTGATAGTCCTAACTTACGGGTAAGGTTTACACTGACTACAACTCTGTATTTGTTCTCTTGCGTTATTGTACAACAAAGAGAATATATTTATCAAACCCAAATCTGCTTGGGCTGCTGTGCATCTCACAGTGATCCACCATCATTCTGCAGAGGGTGATTTCATTTACAGAACTTCTGCACCCACCCACAGAGCAGCTGGCTACCCTGTGAAAAAGAACTTTTTTACAACCTTACCTAAGGGATGCATTTCCTCGAAGCAAGTGGGAGGAGCAACGGATGCTGCTCATCCCTGTGGTCCATGCCAGAACTTTCTACACACAGAGAGACTCGGATCCCAAGCATTGTCACTGCCCAAGGAGGCAGTCCAGCTGGCCAAAGCACGGGAGGAGGGTGTGCCTTGCATGTGGCCTCATCAGAGTCCCAAGGGTCTGGAGGACCCAAGCCTACTTTCATGCCAGCAAGAGCTGTGTGGAGAGGGAAGGGACAGAGAGCTTTGGGTGCCTGCCCTGCTGACCAGGCAGGATCAGAACCTCCTCAGACCTTCTGAGTCAGCGAAAGGGCTTCACGAGGAAATGGCGCTTGCCTTGTCACACAGCCGGCCATTACAAGCTTGACAAATTTGCATGCCAAACCAGCAACATCCCTAATGTAGGGAGGGACTTGCTCCAACGTCTACAGGCACATGTGGGCTCATTTGCAACAGCAGCGGGCCAGTTAATCATAGTTTATGAAGCAACCTTGAGCTGGCTGGATCTCTGCCGACGCTCTTATCTGTCATGTTCCCTTCTGACTCATAGTGCTTTTCTACATTAGTGAGTGAAATGAAGCTCCTGCAGCAATAAACAGAAAGATCACATACCTGCTTTGAAGTTGCCGTTTTAAATAACCTCCCAGGGCTGTGCTAATGCAGGGAGGGGAGAGGAAGCCTTCGCCTCCCCACCTCCAGACTTGCATTTCCAATCAGGCAATGAAAATGAAAAAGGCTCCTTTAGCTGCATCCCACAGCGAGAGCCATGACAACGCTTTTCAAGCCAATGCACCCGGTGATGAATGACGCTTGGTTAGAACTCACTTCCCGAGTCAGCATCTCGTCATTCACAAAGCACAATTTATTAACCTATAAACACGGTGTAAGCGCGGCAATAGTTATTTTAATTTGTAATTTTCAAGACTCCTTGGAGGAGGCTGGCTGACTGGATTTTCTCCACTCAGTTACCCTGTGCAAAGATCTTCTCTGTCCACTAGGGGAGGGGGATGTTCAATTTTTAAAATAACTTTCTAAAATTATAGTTTAAAGTTGGATTTTTGGGGCAGTGTTTTAAGGTAATCTTTCAAAATAGTAGTTTTTAAATGGAAGTACAAATACCTGGATATATTTGTATCTTCTGAACAAACCGCATTTACTATACATTTTGGAAAGTGGTTTGTCTGCTCTCTATATGTTCAGACAGCTCTTGAGATATCATTGCCAAACTCTGCATGAAGGTTCCTGAGAAGTGGGTCGAGGTCATCATCAAAGTTTGGACACCAGGTGCCATTTTGATTCAACATGGCAAACGAAAATGTGACTTCACCATTATTTTTGGCATAGGTTTGGTTACCTCTCAAAACTTCATGGCCAAACTGGGCACAAGGGTTTCCAAGCTGGGGGTGGCAGTCTTCATTGATGTTCAGATACGAGGCACCATTTTAAATCAAGATTGCAGACCAAAATGTGACTTGAGTGTGAAATCATTTGATTTTTGGCATCACAGGTCAAAACTCACAAATTATATGATCCATGTAAAAATCACAATATTTGTTGGTTTCTTAAATTTCTCAGATAGTGCTGAGTACTCCCTGCTAATTTAATTATGCTCTCAAATAAGAGTTGGACCACTGCCTTTTGTTTTTTGAAGTTGGACGTTTATTTTTAAAAAACAAATCTCATTTCTTTTCTTATATTATGGAGTTTGGTGGATCAGAGAAATGCTGTGGACATAGTGTATCTTGATTTTAAGTAAGGCTTTTGACAAAGTCCCCCATAGTATTCTTGCAGAGAAGCTGGTAAAATGTGGGTTGAATGAGGTAACTGTTAGGTGGATTTGTAGTTGGTGGACTGACCGAACCCAAAGAGGACTCATGAATGGTTCCTCGTCATCCTGGAAAAAAGTGACAAGTGGGGTGTCGAAAGGTTGTGACCTGGGCCTGTTGTTGTTCAACGTCTTTTCAACTTGGATGAAAGAATTGAGGGAATGCTCATCCAATCTGCAGATGACAGCAAACTGGGGGTGGTAGCTGCAGAAGACAGAATCAGAATTTGAAATGACCTTAACAGATTGGAGAACTGGGTGTAAGCTAACAAAATGAATTTCAATATGGACAAATGTCAGGTTCTGCTGTGTCCTATGGGTACAGGAGTGGGCCAATGCCACTGAAGATTGTGGGGAATGCCATGCCTACTACAAGGCAGTTTCCTATGCAGTTTCTTTGGTTTTTACTTGGTGAAACTATCTCAAAGCTTGCTTTATCCATGGGCCTGTTTGCTCTCCTCTTTGACCCGCATGACTGTGAGTCCACATTATAGGAATCAGAAGGAGATATCCCCCTCTGATTTTGCTGGAAGGAAAAAAAAATGTGTGAGAGCCATTAAGAGGGGGCCACCAGGTGGCGCATTGGAAGATGGCCGACAATAACATCTCTCCGACCCATACGAGGTAATTAAGAGGCTGCTATGGGAAGTATGCAGCCTTCCCGCCCCCCCAAGGAGATGGGGGGGACTGCCTTGCCAGCGGTGTCCATAACGCACCTCCGGATTCGAAAGAAGGGGGTGCCGGTCACTTGGCACAAGCCCTCGATGAGGTCAGCGCTTCCTGACGCTGTCTCCAATCAGCGTGTGCTGGTTCGCTTTAGCTCAAAAATATAATTGGAAACATATAATTGGAAAGAAGCTAAAGCACATACATCAAGCAAAGTTCGGGAGATAAGACTGCTGATTAATGGATCTCTGTGACCGGAGCGACGGATGGGACAAATAAATCAAGTGATGAACCACCATTAAGAGACTGGTATGTTTGGAGTGAAATAGAAGGGGGGTGGAGGAAGAAACTTTTCTTTTCTTTGCCTTATGTGAATATTAATAACCCTCCACCCCGAAGAAAGAAGATCGTTACATTTTATTAATCACAAGCAGGAATTCAAGAACTGTGTGGAGTGGATTATAGATTAAAGAGATGACTGGTAAACAACGGAGAACGGAGGAAATTTTTATGACGCAGCTTTAAATGGCGTCTCGCTAAGACAGGCTTGTCTGAGAAAGACGGGGGGAGGAGGATCAGGATCATCGGAATGTGAATGATGATTGGAATGTGATCTTAACTTGACAGAGCCCTCCTGATATACTTGGCAAGCCTGAGAAAATTAAAGGACAGACCGAAGATAAATTTTTTATGGAAGTGTGGAATGGCTGTCCCTAAGTGATATGATCTTTGGAGAGTGTAAAACCCACACAGAACATGTCTGTTTCCAACCCGCTTGTGAAGATTATCAGAGATCGCAAAGAAAGGAATATATGATAACAACAAGAAGATGAAGAAAGTAATAAAGAGACTATCTGGATTCAACTGGATAGAACTGTTTAATTAAAGCAGCAATATAAGTGATGCTTGGACCCCCGTTCGGAGCTTGATGTATGGGTACCCCCAACAAAATTTAAAAATCTGGCTGTATAATTTGGAACTAATGTGATTTGGAAATAATGTGATTTGATTGGCCCATTAATGAAAATTATTTTTTAAAAAAAGAGAGAGCCATTAAGAAGTGAAGAGGGAACATTTGTAGGCTCTGCACAGATGTGAACAGAAGGCCTAAACTGTACATTAGGCCTAAATTGTACATTACCTGCAAGTGTGTGTAACAGTCGCCTGATGGCCCAATTAAATCAGGAAAAGCCGCATTTCCTGGGGTTGATGGGAGCAGACAAGGGTCAGAGGCAGCACCTAGCCTGCACCAAATTGCCTCCAAAGCAGCTATGCAGAGGGTTGGCTTTTTAAAATAAAATGTGCACAAATCCACTTTTCACACATTGGAAGCACTACAGGTGTGCAAGTGGCTCGGAGGCAGGCAGGGTCAGGGCTCAGGGCATTGAGCTCTGCGCCCATTGTGAAATGTAGAGGTGGACCCAAGTGACTTGCTGGATTGTTGTCTACACAGTATTGTGGTACAGAGGAAGGAGCAGAGGCTGAGAGGGTCGTGCAAATTTGTGCCCTGCTGTCCTATGCTCATGTCACTGATTTTGTTCCTTTCCAGCACTTCATAATTGCATTATTGATTGGCTATAACTGTAAAACATCATTCTGTAATCACATTGGATATTATATCTGTTATTAATTCTGAAACTCTGCTGTATAATTCTGCAGTGTTTGATTGCATCTGTAAGCCATTATATTAAAATGATTCCTCCCTCCTCATCCGAATTTATACATTTTCAGTTGACATTGCATGTGCTCACGAATCCTATGGATGGGCAGAGCAAGTAGGAATGAGCAATAGCAGTGACATCCATTGCGCTGCTTGCCACTGGAATGTGGCCCCTGTAAGCTTATCCAATAGGGCATGTGGCCCTCAGAATGGAAAATGTTCTCCATCCCGTTTATTATATCTCATGTGCCATGCTGCTTGTTCTTCAATCCCAATGGAACGGCAAAAAAGTATTCTATGCTCAAATACCTGCAGTGCTTTTCAGAAGGCAAGACTGCATGCAGCAACTTCAAAAGAATTTGTCTGACCATCGGGGGACGCAGATCAGTCACGCGCAAAGACGTTTTGCCTCAGCAGCTCAGAACTTTGTTCTGGCATCATTAGGCTCTGATGGCACCAGCTGTTTGCAGCTTTTTCTCAGCCTGGCCTGTTAATGGTGAATGAAAACCTTTTAATATTCACAGCGCTTTTAATATTTAATATTGCTGCCGTTATAGGCAATTTTTTAAAATGCTAAGTGTGCTTAAAATTAATTTTTTAAAAAAATTAAGTAAGAAAATGGCCCTCTTTGAGGTTCTGCAGAGTTTGTCCCTGGAATAAATTATGCAGTTTGAACTGTGTCTCTCCCTATTTTTATTTTGCTTCTGAGATTGAGGTTATTAAGGAATTTGAGGGAGGAGGGATTGCAGAAAATGTAATAATAATCTACAGGATCCCTCCCTCCCTTATTCCATGCAGGCACTAGGCAGGCTTGTCCCATGACCACCACCAGCGATGCTTCCTGGCTAGCTTATGTCAGGGGTGGGATCCTGTGGGATTACAGTTCCCATCAGCCCCTGCCAGCATGGCCAAGGGGGAGGCGTGATGGGAGATGTCATCCAGCGACATCTGGACGGCCAAAGGCTCCCCATCCTTGCTATGAAACCATTAATTCCAGAGTCCAATTCTGCTGCCTCTGAAAAGGATACATAGTTACTGTGATGGAAAGGAGAACCTTTTGTCCAGGAAAGAGATGGATGCTTGATGTCCCTCAGAAAGGGGCATCTGTCTTTTGTGCGGTTTGTGGAAATAAACAACTTGGGAAAAACAGACTTGTTTCAGCTCAGGTGATGTTCATTCACTGAAACCAGGAGCATCTAAATTCAGGTAGATAGCCGTGTTGGTCTGACGCAGTCAAAATATATAAAAAAATTAAAAAATTGTCCAGTAGCACCTTAGAGACCAAATAAGTTTGTTCTTGGTATAAGCTTTCGTGTGCATGCACACTTCTTCAGATACACTGAAACAGAAGTCACCAGAACATACTATCCCTTGCTTTTTCCTGTAGGACTAATTGCAGTTGTTAACAGTAGTCAAGAGGTTTACCATACCCATTGAGTCAATCACCCATCTCCTACTACCCTCCTGAGAAAAACCCCATCCCACCCTCCCACTGGTGACTTCTGTTTCAGTGTATCTGAAGAAGTGTGCATGCACACGAAAGCTTATACCCAGAACAAACTTAGTTGGTCTCTAAGGTGCTACTGGACAATTTTTTAAATATATATATATATTCCGGAGAGTCTAAGTGCAGCTTTCTGGGTGATGTTGGACTCCAGTTCCCATCAACCACAGCCAGTGTGGCCAACGGTCACGGATGATGCGAGCTGAAGTCCAGTGATGTCTGGAGGGCCCCAGGATCCCCATCTTTGACTTGTGTGCTCCTGGCAGACCACTATATTCTTGCTAGCTCCATGACCAGAGGAGTACCGGCCCAGACTTTTGGGGGAAGGCGTGGTAGTGTAGGACCCTCTTGCCAGCAGCCAAGAGCCACCCAGTCAGCATGAAAGGGCAACTTTCGAGGCCCTGGAAAGAAGTCTTCTCATCCTTGGTGGTGACTAAAGCCAATCAGAGTGAAAGGAGGTCAGACAGCCCCTGAGGATGGACTCCTAGGGTCGCTCTGCACAGGGGCATAGGAACGGGGGTGCAGGCCGCCCTGGGTGTCATCCTGATTGGGGTGACATTCGGTGCCCCCCCTGCCCGCGACTCCCCCAAGCCCAGCGAGCGGCAAAGCGGCGAAACAGCTGCTGCGGCTCTCCCCCTTCCCTGGCTTGCTATAGGCTTGGGAGTCGCGGGGACCCCTCCCACCGAATGTCACCCCCTTCGCTGAGATCGGCCCCTGGGGAGGATCACGCAGCCGTGCCAATCCTCCCCATGGGCGGACTGTCCCCACCCCCGGGTGCACGGCCTGTGTGCCCCTCCTTGTGCTGGAGCACCCAGCTCCGCCACTGGCTCTGCGGAAGGTGCATGGGAAGAACATCGCAGAGGAGTTGTTGTGTCTGCTCCAAAGCTAAGCATTGAGGAAGAAGGTGCTTCAGTTCCAAGAGAACGATGTGCAAGGTCTGTTATGTATGATGGAACTTCAAGGGAAATACAATGTAATTCACTCTTCACTGAAGATTGACAGTCTATAAGACCCTTCATCAAAAGATCTCAGGCCAGTTCACAAGCAGAAGTTGGATGGCTTTAATTGCAATTCCTGCATTGCAGGGGGTTGGACTAGATGACCCTCAGGGACCCTCATTTCTTCCAATTCAATGATTCAATGATTTATTGCCTCCCTAGCCTGCCTCTGTGAACACCGACATCATTCTGCCACAGAGTAGTGGCAGCTAAAAGCTATCAAGATGCTCCAGCCATAAATTTGTGGCTGAAGGTTGGAGTTGTGGGGGGGGGGGATCTTTGGGAATCACGAGATCAGTTTGGATCTGGCAAAGCAAACTGTAATGGTTATATGGGGTTGCTCGTGCGTAAGTTGTCGCCACTCCTGGCTAGGTTGCCTGGTTAAACCTTTTCCTGGCTGGACAGCCCTTCACTTCGTGGCTGTTTCAGTCGCTAGCAGAATCCGTCAGTGGGCATTTCTTGAACTTCTTCCAGCAAAGAAGTTCTTTGACGCCAAGTCTACGCCTACTTTTCCTGCGCGGAAGTCTTCTGCGCAGGGTGGGTGTGGGTAGCGGAGGACCTGTGCTCTCCCCACTGGTCTCTGGAGAAGAGTCCTGGAGCCTCCTCTCTGCTTCCCCCATCGGCCCCCCTCTATCCCTGGTGTTACGCTGATTTCCTTCCCCAGCTGATGAGTTCCCTCTCTCCCTGCTGGGCCCTTCTTCGGCATCGCTTGGGAGCCTTACCTCCACTTCTGGCTCCAATGTCAGTTCCCTGACACAAACCAATTTGTTTTGACCCAGAGAGGGAGAAAACACAACAGTCTGGGTGGTCCAAACAAGCATGTTTTCATCAGGCACAGGAAAGAGTGAAGATCCCTGCCTGACCTCAATAGGCAAGGAGCTCCAAAGTACAGGTGCTCTTTCACTAAAAAGCCAAGTTTCACAAATGGAGAAATGGGATTATGTGACATCTGTAATAGAGCCACTTCCACAGTTTGAAGCATCTGGCAGTCCTTCCCCCCCGTACTGCTACGGCTTCCAAGTTCCCTGTGAGATCTCAACAAAATCTAGCAACTGCCAGCCCAGCCCCTTCTCCCCGTGGGGTTGGCACCCGTGGATCCTTAAAAAAAATAAAAAATGCTTTTTATTAGTTTTCTTACTTAACAAACAAACATACACAAGAAATTAACCAAAATAATAAAATAATAACAACAAAACCAAAAAAAATTACATACGTCCATAACTCCATAAGTTCTTACAAAAGAACTTATGCCACCATGTTCTTAATTCCCAGTTCCTTATCTTCCCCATAGACTTCCGTCTTCCTCAAAGTGGGTCTGTCTTACCTATTTGTTAAACTGCTTCTTTAACCATTTCGCCATTTCTTCTGTTATCTGAATACTATACTTATAATCCAAATTGTAGTTTGCGAAAATTAATCAAAGCATGTCCAGGTTTTAACTTGAGGGCACTGGTTTTTTTTAAAAAATATTCTTTATAAATTTCCCTCACCTTTTTGAGCTTTTGGTTTGGCTGTCTCCTAATTATCTCCATCATTTTTGCCAGTTCAGGATATTCAAATAATTTATCCTGCCATTCATCTTTTGTTGGCACTAACTCTCCTTTCCAATTTCTGGCAGTTAATATTCTTACTGCTGTTGTGGCATAGAAGAATATTCTCTTTTTTTCCCATTTGGAATATCTGGGTCTAAAATGCCCAAGAGGAAAGCTTCTGGTTTCTTTATGAGAGTTTACATAAACATTTATTTTTTTCAATTCCTCATATAAAACCCCACCACACAAGAAACAGTGTCCCTTCTGCCTGTTTAAACTTCCAGCAAGTATTAGATCTCATTTTATACATTTTGGATAGTTTGCTGGGAGTTATATACCACCTGTAGAACATCTTCAAAAGATTTTCCTTTAGTGTATAACAGGCCGTAAATTTCCATTCTTTATTCCATAATCTTTCCCATGCCGATAGTTGGATATTTTTACCAAAATCTTTTGCCCACTTAATCACTACTTCTTTCACCTCCCATTCTAAAAGAAGCTTGTACATTCTAGATATTACCCTTTCCTATTTTGTATTAATTCTTTGTCTGCCCGTGGATTCTGCCTCCTGGGCAGGCAGATAAGAGCCAGCAGCCCCGTGTGAAATAAGACCCCAGGAGAATTTGCACTGAAGTTACCCGAACGCTTGTTAGGAGTGAAATTGGCGCGGAAGTGATGTAACTCGGACAATTCAAACATCAGGCGGCACTTAAGAGGAGTTTGTAGGATTAACTTTGTGGGTTTGTGGATGGCAAATCTCATGTACTGTGTGGAATGGAGCTGCCAAATGGAAGCCGCACATTCTAAAGACCACACAGTGCAGGCGTGCAGCTGCTGAGCCATCCTGAATGGTGCTGTTACTGTTACCAGGAATTATGATCTTTTAGTGGGTTCATTATGCTGCATGAATAGAACCCCATACAGCAATTTCCCTCAGCCGTATGAGTCCATTCAAAGAACCAGAAATCCCTTCCAAACAAAGATTATTATTTTTTAAAAAAAAACAATTGAGAAAAATAAATGCATTCCAGTGTACATGTGACAAAACAATGCTTTCCCTCTTATTCAACGGATATAGAGAGAAAGGCATGTCTCTGACAACTGCATAGTGCAAAATAAATGGAGTAATTTAAATAAAAATGGGCCATGTCTCCTTGCCAACATGTTTGACATGGCAGCTGTGAGGAAGTTGTCTGTTTTGAACAATATACAGGGACAGAGGCACATTAGCTGTTTGGATGCTTCAGGATTGGCAAGGCCTCGATTCTTGACAGGGTTTGCTTTATGTCAACTTTGTCCTACAAATCTGTGAGAATCCTGCTCGTCTTGTGAATGAACACATAAAATAAAATAAAATTGCAGTGTCTCTAAAATTTACCTCCTTTCCAGAGGATTGGAAAATACGTCATATAATGCTGCTGTTAAAAACGTGATTTGAGGGAGCCAGGAAATTATTGGCCAGTTAGCATAATATCTGTTCCTGGTAAGTAGGTGGCAAGCATTATTGCAAGTGTAGCATTACTGGGTGTGCAGAAGAGCAAGCCTAGCTGAGGCAGAACCAGCAGGTCTTCTGCAAAAGTAGTTCTCTGAGAGGGTCAATAAATAGGATGGATCTGGAACAGATTGCGTATTTGAATTCCAGAAAGCTCTTAATAAATGTCCTCACCAAAGGCCTCTTGAGTAAACATAGCATTTATGGAGAAAGAAGACATGTCCTCTGATGGGAACGGGATAGAAAACAGAAGGAGAGCACAGGTGGTCAATGTGGGGGGCTCCAGACACTGCTGGATTGCATCACTCGAGGGGAGGGGGGTGGACCAGGGACGATGGGAGTTGGAGTCCAGCACATCTGCAGGGCACCACGTTAGCTACCCCTGGAGCAGAGGGTAGGAGCCATTTGGAAGGTGGAGAGAAGGAAGCCATGTGGAGCCCGTTTGCGCACCATGCACCAGGCATTTATGTCAACAGCCAGGCAGCCAAGTTTGTGGATGAGCCTGAGGTGCTGAGGAAAGTGAAAATGCAAGAGGGGCTGCAAAGTGTCCTAAGGGGATTATTAATCTCTAAGCAGTTACATTAAAAAATAATGCATTTTACCATCTGTATTTTAATAGATTTGCTTTTATAATATTTAATTATCATTATCAAGTAAATCAGGATGAGTGCAGGATAATAAAACAAATTGTAAATCTAGGGGTCAAAGTTTGGGGTGGAGGGATATCTTCAGCATAGGATGAAAGTGATCTAGTGATGGTGCCAGAGGAACCTCTGTGTGTGTGTGTGGGGGGGGGGGAATTCCCTGGGCTGCCACCTCCCAAGAGGGCAGAAATCACTAAGAGGTGACTTACAGTGTCCATTGCCTGAATCTACTTTTCTGGGCAGCTCAAGATAAAAGAGTGCCATGAAACAAGAGGAACAATCAGAAACATCAAACTTTTGACTAATAATAATAATAATAATAATAGGAAATTGTTGTATGTAAGTGTGTGTTTATAACTCCTGTTTTGCAAAATATTCCTTTCTCATTTCCACCCTGTTGTGGGAGGTGAGTGTGCAAGGAGTTTGGGCATGATATTGAGGCCCATTTGAACTCAAGAAATGAGGAAGCAGGAGGAAGGGGGATGAGCAGCAGCAGCAGGAGGGAATCTACCCAAGAGGAAAACAGCTTGTTTTTGTTTACCAGAGTGAGTCACACTTTGCAAGTGCAAGCAATTTATATATAATATAAGCTTATTACGCATGCAGATATAAATTCTTAGGACGTAAGAAGAGGCCTGCTGGATCAGGCCCATGGCCCATGGCATCCTCTTCTCCCAGTGGCCACCCAGATGCTCCATAGGAATCCTGCCCGAGTACAAGAGCCCCCTCTGCTCCTGTGCCTGCCAGCACTTGGTATTCAGGAGCATCACTGCCTCTGCCATCCTGGCTGGGAGCCACTGATAGGCCTCCCCTCCTCCAGGAATTTGTCCAATCCTCTTTTAAAGCTGCTGAGGTTGGTGTCCCTCAATGCCTCCTGTGAGAGGGAGTTCCATAGGTTGCACTGCATGAGGAAAGACTGTTATGTATTCAGTGATCTGTGTTGGCCTGGACTAAGGATTCTGAGCTCCTGTGTTCTGATTCGATGCATGATGTTCAATCACAGAACATTTCAGGATTTGGGCCCTCTGCCATTGGTCCTTGATACTTGAGTCGTGATTCGCAGCTTGGAAGTTTAGACAGCCAATCACGTCGGGAGTGGCCCTGGCTTTCAGGAGTGTATATAAGCAGTTGCTTTCCCCCTGTTTTCCAGTTATGTGGTTCAATAAAAGTTCTTGCTGTTATCACTGTGTGTTGCCTCATGGGAACCCACCTACACTTCAGGACTTCCTTGTATCTCTTATTTCATGCTCTTCCTCTCAATCTCCATTTTGCTGAACGTGATTCCTAGAAGGGGCAATTGACCACTGTGCCTCCCCTTAGTGTCAAGGAATTCCAGAGGTGGGCCCTTCTTTGCAAAGTCTGTTTCCTTGTAGATTGCACTGGTAGGCACCATGTGGGAGTCCAAGATCAGAGCTGGTTACCCTGCCAGGGTTCAGTCAAGGAACTAGTAACATGGAATGTTGCTCCAGAACAATTCTGAAACCAACCACCAAGAGTTGAGATACTTTCAGAGGGATGTATATCCGTCCCAGACTCCACCTCCCTGGTGGAGAGCTCTTTTCATTTGAAGGCAGCATGCTTTTTTGATGAGGAGGTGTGTTCCAGTGGGCTCTCTGTTTGATGCTTCCCACTTCCTCTGGGATGGGTGGACTGGGGCATGAGGAATCGTCAGAGAGGAGGATGTTTCTGGGGGGAAGTTGTCAGTGTATGAGTTTATGGACAAGGATGCCTCCCTGAGGATGCAGCTGTCACAAATTCTTGGTGTTTGTTGTCCATCTGTGAAAGTCTTTGGAAGATGAGTCATTTTGGTGACTGCATCCTAAGGTGGTCTAAGAAGATCATATTTCCCATCCTACACATCCCAGGATTTGTCTCCTGGTCTCTGGGTTTAAAATTATTCCATGTCATCCTCACATAAAAGCTGAGAAGTAGCTTAGGATTACACCAAACCACTATGAACAGTTCAACTCTGGATTGTTTACTGCCAACAAACTACTATCTAAAGTCATGGTTTGTTTTTGGCTTAAAAACCTTGGTTTGTTTTAACTATGGCTGGATGTTCTGTTTGCAACCATCAGAACCCTTCCTTAGCCATGGGCTGCTGACCACCCTAACCCAGACACTAAAAACCAACTGGAAAGCACTGGAGAAACAAACCATGCTCTGCTTGTCTGTGTGACAACCCATGGTTTTTTAAACAAACAACGGCTCAGTGTTATGTGCAAACCAGAGCTGCATGTCCAAGTGAGATTTTGAAACCAGATATCTCTGGTGCACCTCCAAACCTCTACCCACAACAATACATGGCATTCCTAAATATGCATGCATTTTCTAGCTATGCGCCAGAAAAGTGAAGGCCTTCTACATCTCTAAGTGGTGGGTTGGCTTTCTAGTGGGCTGCAGCTTGATAGTATTTGAAATATGACAAAAAGAACAGGTGTTTCATCCCTGCAAGCACTCGGTACATTTGTTGACTGACTAGCAAAAGTTAACATTGGTACAACCGTTTTACAAAAATTAAAAAAGAACCCCTTCTGGATTGAATAATCAAATATGTTAAATAATTGCTGCAGCTGTGATTGATGTCAACAACACAACCAATTACCCCAAAGATTAAAATGACTGTTTGGATTTTTTAAAAAGCTACAGATTGGTTAATTATTTACTTCTCTCACCTCTCTCACCTAGTTCCACCTTTAAATGAATGGGAATATTTACCTTGGGATGGAAACTGGGGGTTGAGACAAACCAGAGCTGGTTTAATTAGGATTTCAACAGTTTTCGTACCTAATTCACCTCCCAATCAAACAGGTAAACTATTTAGGTTACTTGATTTTTGAGCCATACAGCATTCAGGGTCAGAACAGGCACAGGGAGAAGAGACCTGCTCCACTTGTGCCTTGCAGGGTGCAGTCATCATGAGGCACTTAGCGAGACTTTGGGGCACAGGACCACAGCTCAAACGGACACAAATTCTGCTCATATAAATTTATAGGTCTAGATGCCTCTGAGAAATGAAGTTGGTAGGAGGCCAGGGGCTCACAAGGGCGGCCCTTTGCAGTGCACCCAGCCAGGTAAAAAACCCAAAGTAAATTAATGTGTGGGTGTGTTTTCAGTATACATGTTCTTCAAGAATAGTCAGTGACAGTTATTGCAAAGGTTGACTAACAATAGAACAAATAACTATTTACCCTCTGCTACAAGACACCCCCCCCCAATAAAATACAGTGGTACCTCAGGATGCGTATGGGATCTGCTCCGGAGCCCCGTTCACATCCCAAAGCGAACGTAACCTGTGTCCGCGTGTCTGTGTGTGCGCGGGTCACGTTTCGGCGCTTCTGCGCATGTGCGTGATGTCATTTTGACAGTCTGCACATGCACGCGTGGCGAAACCCGGAAGTAACGCGCTCCATTACTTCCGGGTCACCGCGGAGCACAACCCGAAAATGCTTAACCCGAAGCGTATTCATCCCGAGGTATGACTGTACTTGTTTGTTTGTTTGCAATTCACACTTAATGAATCCTCCAGAATAATACTTCAGCAAAACTCTATTACAAATTAGAGACAGAG
The DNA here is from genome assembly GCF_964270895.1 of Podarcis filfolensis. Lineage (NCBI taxonomy): Eukaryota > Metazoa > Chordata > Lepidosauria > Squamata > Lacertidae > Podarcis > Podarcis filfolensis. Next base: position 1,495,248 of record NC_139610.1, on the reverse strand, counting down.
AAGACAAATAAGGCCAGGAAAATGGTTTACATTACAAGGTATAAACGAATAAGACCATCGCCATAAGTGCAATGAGCAAGATGAGAATGCAGCACTAAAGCATAAATACAAAGGCTAAGCGTTCCTAGTTTTTATGTAGTATGGGGGGTGTTTCTGTCAGTGGCGTAGTGCAGGGGGGGCCAGCCGCACCGGGTGCAACATCTGGGGGGGCGCGCGCTCGCACTCGCAGCTCTCTGCCCCTACCTGGCTCACTCACTCTCTCTCACGGGTTAGGGGGCGCAAATTACTTGCCTTGCCCCGGGTGCTGACAACCCACGCTACGCCACTGGTTTCTGTGAATGGTCTTCCTTATTAGCATAAATAATAAAAGAGCTCCAAGTTGAAGCAAATTTGCCTGTCTCTGAGGTGCCGCATGGAACACTCATTTTGGGGGCTGGTGTCTCCATAAATGCGACATCCCACACTGGTACCAGTAGGAAAGATTTGCTCCAGTTGTCTCCCTCCAGTCCTTAACAATAGTTAGTCTTGCTGCCAGTTAGATCTTTGTCAGAAACATCTAGGTTGCTTTCAACAAAAAGGTTCAAGCAAGACAACAAGAAGAATCCATACGGACTTGACCCAACTACCTCCCCCCCCCCCACATGCAAAGAAGACTCACTGCAGTCAGCTAAGGACAGCCAACCACTCCCTGGACCCCCAGCAACCTCTCTCACTACCAAGGAAATATAACAGGAGAATGGAAAGAGAACCTACCCAAGAGAAGCTGACACAAAACATACGCCAAGTGAAAAACACCCCACCCCCTCTCCCCCCTTCTTTTCTTCCCCAACCTTATACCGTATGAACACTAATGTCTTGCAACAAATATAATTGATCTGTAGAAAACACAAAAGCTTTTAAGGTAATAAGTTTGGTTTTCCTGCACAAGCAACAGTTAATCAGGGCAGCAGGGAATTGGTTTTATTTCATTTGTGCAATACCGTATTTTTCTGTGTATAAGATGAGATTGTTTTATTTTAAAAAATCCCAACAATTGGGGGTCGTCTTATACACAGATAGTGCGGAGGTGGAGGTGGGCCGGGCAACTGGTGGCTGCTGTGAGCAGGAGATTGTCTGCGGCGTTTGGGCGGGTGATCGGTTGCTGCGTCAAGGTCTGCTGGTGATTTGCTGCCACGGCAATTGGTCGGGCGATTGGCAGCTGCTGGCGATGAGAGGGCAGATGACTGATGGCTTCGTTGATGCGAGCGATTGGCAGCGGTGGTCAGGTGGGTGAGCGATTGGCGGCAACCCCCCTAAAGCTTAACAACTCTGGGCAATCTCCCCCCTCCATTTCCTAAATTTGGAGTCCCCCAAAATAGGGGTCGTCTAATACATGGGGGCGTGTTATACATGGAAAAATACGGTAATTTGTTTTGCTTTTTTCTAAAAATTAAAGCAGTTAGAGGTAATTCATTTATAACAGAGTTTTCAATTTGTACCCATCTTTTAGTAGAGCTGTCCTGACTTAAGGATATTAAGTGAAATAATTGCTTAGCTTTATAGCCAGTTTGTAAGTGAGGAATACCCCATCCTCCCCTGTTTCTTTTCCTATATAATAGGCTTATTTTAATTCCTTTTTTTTTTGTTTCAAAAAATAAAATTTTCAAATTCAGTTTGCAAAATCCTGAGCTGATTAAGGAGGATCCCAAATAAATTTCTTTAAAAAGAAGAAGGAGAAGGAGAGAGAGGGAGAGCTGGGACTGCCTGCAAAAGACATGTAGCTTTGACCCTGCACAACATCATAACAATTCCCCTTCTGTGGGGCCCATACATCAGGAATGGGGAACCTTTTTAAAAGCCCAGGGGCTGTGTCCCCTCACAGGCAGCCTTCCAGGGAACCGAATACCAGTTGCAGATGTGGCCAGATGCAAAAGGGGATGGATGATTTGATATCGCCCTGTCAGTGTGAACATGCAGGAGATCACGGAAATCACATGCCATCATGCATAGTTGGGGCCTAAATCTGCCAGCAAAAACTGCCCTGGCTCATAGGCCACAGCCCACTATTTACAAAATGCGGCTTGGATTCCTGGCAGCCTGAGAAAATGGGCTTTGCAGCATGACGGTGGCTCTTAAGTTGAATTGGTGTTGACACATCCTTTTTTGATAGCCCAAGTATGATCAGTTTAGTGTCTGACTTGGCAAAAGAAACACTTTCTCCGATGTTCACTGTCAGCATCTTGGATCTCCTTCGTTTAGCTGACTTTCAGCCAGGTGCAGCAACTCTAAGGGGTCGAGGTGTCTTTGGCCCCCTCAATATTTGTTGGAAGGGGGCTGTCCCCCCAATGTTGAGGGGGCAGGGGCCAGCCCCTCCAGACAATGCAACGTTGCGAGCCCATAACATGCGACGTGTGATGTCATACATCGTATTGTGCATCGTGTGTTACATGCATGACATCACATATGTGTGATAGATGCCAGGCCCCCTCAATCTTGGGGAAACTTGGTCACTCTGTTTTCATCCGTCAATCACAGGATGCCTGTAAACACCTGCTCCCAGGTAAACACAGAGGAGCTGTGAAGGTGTCTCAAAGGAGCCTTGCCAGATCCCTGCCCCTGCCAGGACTGAAGCTGTGTTTCCCTCCCCATTCCTGAAAGGGAACTAGAGCAAGAGGTGCCTGAAAACACAAGTGTGTGATATGGGACACTCTGCACCCCACATTTAAAGCACACCACTTTCTCCCAAAAACCCCACACCTGTCCGCAGTCCCGATTTGACCAGGGCACCCCGGAATTACAGAAACCATCCTGGCTTCTGACTGCGTGTCTCATTTTCTGTGCTGAGCTCCTGCGAGAGCTGGGACACCCACAGTCCTTTTGCGCAAAAGCAGGAGGAGGGGGAGCTGCAGGTGGTGCAGGCTGGGCTGCCCCTGCTGGGCCCAGGCGCTGCGCGGCCTCTGGCCGATGCTGCCCCCACGGGCGGAGGAGGAGAAGCCAGCAAGGACGAGGACGGGGATGGGGAACAGGAGGAGGAGCTGGAGGTGCCGGTGTGGCCCTTGCGGAGGGAGCTGCTGCTGGTAACGGAGACAGGAGACTAGGGCGGGAAGCCCCAGCGGGCTCACTGGGGATGTGGCACCAAAAATCAGGCATTTGATTTTAATCAGTGGCATATTGGAGGGTATGGAATCCTGGGGACCACAGTTTGTTAAGAGGGCTGGAATTGCAGCCTCCATGATTCTTCAGGGGAAGCCTTGCGCTTTAAATGTATGGTTGGGATATGCCCAGAGACGGAACAGTTCAGGCTCCAGGTTCCAAAGGATCCTGCAAAAAGGGCCATTTGTGGCCCCTCTTCCGGTTCAAGGATCACCTGCCCAAAAAGGTAGGTGGCTGCAACATGCTGTTTTAAATGCTAACAATGCTGCAGAGTGCCCAGCACAGGGGCCAGAAGTGCGTGGGGAATTTAAAATGGCGGCTCTTGGCTGTCTGAGACGGAGGCCCCAGGGGAAGTGTCAGTCTTGGTGAGAGCGGCAGGAGCATTGGGGTCTGAAAGACAAGCGTTCTTCGGGCAGGTGGCCTAAGTGCATGACAGCAAAAAGTACGACACACTGGTGCTCCGTCCCATGGGAAGATCTAAAGCAGAGCTTTCCAAGCTGTGTGTCGCAGCACGTTAGTGTGTCAGCTGCAATGTGTAGGTGTGTTGTGCAAACACTCCCCGCCCTCCTCCTGAGGCTGGAAAGGGGTTATTTTAACCTCCGGTTTGCTACTAAAACAGAATTGCTGTGTCACAAAATGATGCAAAATTGAATTACTGTGTCGTGAAATGATGCATGTCTAAAAAGTGTGTCAACATGAAAAGTCTGAAGAGTTCTGGTCTGCAGGGTCTTGTAAGGGCATCTGACTGCACACACTTGGGAGGCCTCACACTGGGGGCCCTGATGACACCCTTTGAGGCCTTTATGGCAGCAGTGGGACACCTTTTTCAGGCAGGAGCCATATTCCCCTCTGGGCCACCTTCTGGGGGCCACAGGGCAGCAGTGGGTAGGATGGGGGCAAACTGGGGCACAGCCACTGAAGCTGAATGTCAGCTGGTTCCCCCAGTTTCTGAGCCCTCGCTCTCCACCCAGAGGCCCAGCTGAAGTGGTCAAGGACATGGGGCAGCCAGGCAAAAACAAGGAGGGTTTCACGTGGGACTGGTGGGGTGTGGGGCTGGGGAGAGAGGCCTGGGACTGCTCAGCATTCCCAGCTGTGAGCTCCCTCCCCACCGAGGCGCGCCTGGCACCTTCACTGCACAGCTTCTGGAGGAGGCTGAAGATGCACCTCTTCCCCTGACTTTGGATGCCTGAGGCGTGTATTTTTAGGACTGTAAGTTGTTTTTATTTTAGAAGAATATTATGTTGCAATGTTGTAACCTGCCCTGGACCCTTAGAGTGAATAGCAGGTAATAAATGAAATCAAATTAATATTATTATTAATAATAAGTACTTGGACTCTTGGCTTGAGAATTCCTGAAGACTTGTTTCTGAGAGGGGGAACCAGGACACCAGCCTTCAGTCCCACCCAAGTTTCTTCTTCTTCTTCCTCCTCCTCCTCCTCCTCCTCCTCCTCCTCCTCCTCCTCCTCCTCCTATATCAGAGCCTGCAGATCCCAACAGAATCCTGACTAGACTGCTGGACTCAGGCCTCCCACGGGGATTTCTCCCAAAATGCCGTTTTGCTCAATGTAGAGTTTTGTGAACAATATCCCCCAAACACAATGCCTTTTGGTATGTTACTCTCACTAATTCACAGGTTTTAATGCACAATGCTTGACCCTCATATACGTGCCACATGTTGGAGATGGGTTGGAGAAGTGCATTGCGAAATTTGGAAAAGTGCACATTTTAAAGAATGGCTGTCTTTCAGTCTGTTTATTCTACAGGGAAAGGCAAATCAAAGTAGGCTGTTAAATGCAAGCTGAACCAAGTTCTTCTGCCATCCCTAACTCCTGAGCTTTTCAGGGTGAATGAAACCAGCTCATCCAGCAGTCATGAATGGTCAATGCCTATCTTCTTCTTCTTTGGCAATTACTCGTAGCCAAGTAAGATTGTCTTCCATAAACACAGTTTGAGCAATGAGTCCGTAAGTGACTGTGGAGGCCAATTCTGTTTTTTTTTTTTATAATGATATTTATTAGAAGTTTAAAAATTACAGAGAAAAGAAGAAAAGAAAACAACAAAAAATTTAACAAAACATACATTACAATACATAAAAAACAAAAGGAAAAAACCATAAAAACCAATACAACAATAACAATAAAAAACACACATCCAATATTCCATATCTTTGTCTTTCATTTACTTGTTTCATCGACCTCCTCACACCTCCCTTTTTGTATTCTAGTTTAGTTATTTGTTTCAGCAAATTCTTTCCATCTTTCTCAATTTTTATTGGGTAATTTATCTTAACAGTCTAACCTATTAATTAACTCAGCAAATCCTTTCCATCTTTCACTATATTCTGTCGTTCAATTTACCTTAATTTATTTTAACCTTATCTTACCATAAAATACCTTAAAGCTTAAAGCTTAAAACTTAATACTTATTTATACATAACTCCTTATATCATTTCTACTAAAGCCAAATAGTTTCATTCCAACATTTTTCCTAATACTCGTTAATTTTACACTAATTCCCAAAATAAATTTTTAAAAACTTTCTTCCAATCTTTATCCAACGTCTCCTCTTCCTGGTCTCGGGTTATGTCAGTCCTTACTGTCCATTCCATCTAGTTCATCAACCTGGTAATCTTATGTCCGAGGCTCTTAAGTCTTTTCCATGTCCCTTCTGCAGATCTTCTTCTTGTTTATACCTGCACTTTACCTTGTCTTTTGTTGATCTCTTTCTTAGTTTCTTTCCTTTCTCATTGAGGAGTAGGTCTCGGGGAGACTCCAACCCAAAAATATCTCCATCTCCCCTCAGCAGATCAGCCCATTCCCCACAGTCAGCAGTGTAGTCCAGAAAGTATTTAAAAGCATGTTTCAAAGTCCCTCCAAAATTAAGAGCCCCCACAACTCCAGACCCCCCCGGCCCACTCCAGATTCAATCTTCAAGGACAGCAGCTTATGCTCCTGCGGGGCCTCAGGTCTCTCCATTTGTGTTACTTGAGGTTCAGCAGCAACGTCCTCCATTGTCTTCTGCATTTGCACTTGCCCTGTCAAAACAGGTTCCTGGGTTGGTTCCTGAATGGTTTCTATATAAGTATTCGCTGTTTGTCCAAAGTTTTTGACTGCAACAGTCATCAAATCTATCTTCTCTTTTTTTAAAAAATATTTTTTTATTAACCAACCAATCACATCAAATCAAACCAAATTACATAAATTCCAAATTGCACAGCCGAATTTTAAATTTTTGTTGGGGGTACCCATATTTCAAGTTCCGAAGGGGATCTAATCAACTTCTTGCTTCTTGCTGCTGTCTTAATGTCCACAAATCTAACCTTATGATGTTCACAGTACTATCCAGTCCTTTCTTATTGTTTTTCCACATCTCTTGTTGTTATTTTCATATATTTTTCCTTTCTCTTTGTGACCTCTGATGGTCTCCACAAGCTGGTTAGAACAGTTTGTAATCCTGCGTGGATATTATTTTTTTTATCCAGTAGCCATATCCAGACGTTTTCCATATAACATCACTTCCATACATGAAAACAGTCTTAGCGTCATTAATCTTCACCAATCTGCCTCCTTTCTCAAAACCTCTGAGGAGATTCACCAGGAATGCAGTCTGAAAACAAGTCCGTTCCTCCTCCCGGCTATAAATCCTTTGGCAAGATGGCGACTCCAAATTAATTGCTGCGCCATTCCAAAAGCTCTTATTGCTTCTCGATCTCCATAAAGCATACTTTTGGTTAAAGTTTATCTAATCATCCTGCTTGGGTCAGTTCAACCAACGATTCTAATGAGGAGGGGTTCTTGTAAATCACATAGAAGGAAAGTAAAAAAGGTCCCCCCCCATTCAGTCCCGTTGTCAACATACCCAGCCTTTGGTGTATCTTCATCGTAAAATATTCCTGTTTCTCCAACTCATCATCTTCTTTCGCAGAGGTCACTTAAATTAGCAGACTTCACTCCCCTTCTTCACTTGAAATATGTGCATTTGCTTCTTTTGTAATTAATTATTCCAAATTGCTGCAGCTAGTGCGCGATCAGAGACAGCGTCCAGGAGAGCTGAGGTCCACACGGGGGCATTCTGCCTAGTGCCCTCACCCCCTTCTTTCGAATTAGGGGGTGACATCAAATCCATCTTCTCATGCATCTGGTCCAACAAAGCGCTTGTCTTGCAAAAAGCAAACACCAAAACTTCTTCTAAACACATTTTTATTCAAGGTCAGAGTCTGGTCCCACGATCCTAATCTCCACAGCTGTGAAATCCCCAGATCGACTCCAGCAACAATTTAACAAGCTCCCTCTAGAGGAGACAATTTCTATTTGTATCCATCTTTTGAAAGCAGGTCCAACAAAAGAAAATTACTTTCATTTTTCAATTTTTTTTCCCTTTTAAATGCAAAAGTCAACATTGGAATCAATTTGTTTCTGTTCTTTAACTATCTGTCAAAAAACGTTCCATTCACAGTCAATGAACTTCCCCAAAAATGTCTGTCTCTGACACCCCGTTCCCAGGTTTGAGACAGTGGAAATTTATCTTTCTTTACTCTCTCTCCTGCAGGCTTGAACAATCAAAATTCCCCCTCTTTTCTCCTGCTTCCAGGAGGGGTTTTGGTGGTTAAAACTGAAGGAAATTTAGACCTTTATATACGACTTTCCAGACTTTAGCTTGCACAATTTTTGCTTCAGTCTATTTACAAAAGCGGAAGGCGGACTTCCTGTTTAGAACCTTCCCGCTTCAGTGCCAAATTAAAATGTTTCTTAATCCAATTTTCCGTTCTACTCACGGGTACTTGTTTAGAGCCCAATTGTCCACAGGAAAAAGTCAGTGCTCTCCGGCAACAGCTGTGCGGCTTCACTCCGTAAAAGTAGCGGTCGATTCAAAACACCGCGCCGCTCACCCCACGTCGCTTCGGATCCCCGAAAAAGGGTTTCCCTGTGAGTAGGGGAGGCGCTCCTCGTGTCAGCCGAATCCCACGTTCCCAGGCTTCCTCCGCCTGGGATTTTTGAAGGGTCTCCACCTTCGCCGCGGTGGCAAGACCCGATTTTCACGGAGCGGGTTCCCCTCGGTCAGAGGAACTCCGCCATTACCGATGGCGCTAACCCGGAAGTCCACTGTGGAGGCCAATTCTGGACCTACTCGTCCTTCCACAGTGGGGACATTGGTTCCTGGGCGGGAATTGATCATGGTGTGGATTTGCCAAGTGTGCCTTCCTCTTAGCACGTTTCTCCCTTGCGCTCTGAGTTGGGAGTGTCTTCAAAGTCCATGACACCTTTGGTGAAGGCTGTTCTCCAACTGGAGCGCTCTTAGGCCAGTGTTTCCCAGTTGTTGGTGTTTATACTACATTTTTAAATATTTGCCTTGAGACAGTCTTTAAACCTCTTTTGTTGACCACCAGCATTACACTTTCCATTTTTAAGTTCGGAATCGAGGAGTTGCTTTGGAAGACGATCATCAGGCATCCACACAACATGGCCAGTCCAATGAAGTTGATGTTGAAGAATCATTGCTTCAACACTGGTGATCTTTGCTTTTTCCAGTACACTGATATTAGTTTGCCTGTCTTCCCAAGTGATGTGTAAGATTTTTTGGAGACACTGTTGATGGAATCTTTCAAGAAGTTGGAGATGCCGGAGAGCGCTGCCTTTTTCCTGGGACAATCTGGACTTTAAAATAAGCACCCGTGAGTAATTAGATTTTGAACAATTGGACATCAAATAAGAACTAGCGAGCAGAAAAGTATTGGATTTTAAAATACCTATTTTAATTTGGTACGGAACGGGAAGGTCTAAACAGGAAGTCAGCCTTCCGTTCTTTTGTAAACAGAATAAAGCAAAGACAATATAAACTAGAGCTAAGAAAATCGTCTCTAGAGGACTGGATTTCATCATTTATAATTGTGGAACCCCCCTTTGAAAGCAGGAGAAGGGGGAGGATCATTTTTAGACTGTTTAAAGTGAATTTAAAGTAAAGTAACTTTCCTCCGTCCTGATACTGGAGCGGGGGTGTCAGGACCGACGTTTGAAGTTCACTGACCAGAAATAAGTGTTTTTGACAGATAGTGAAAAGAAGAGAAACAGAGTGATTCCAATGTTCCTCTTCGCATTTGAAAGGAATAAATATTGACAAAGTATCTTAAAAGGGGAAACTCTGTTGCAAGAACAAATAGAAGTTTTCCCCCTAGAGGGAGACTGTGAAACTGTAACCAACTCCAGGGAGTCGGCAGCTGTTATAGATTACAATCGTGGGAACAGACATTTGACCTTGCAGGACAATGTATTCAGAAACCTTGTTGTGTGTCTTTTATAAAACAAATGCCCTACTGGAACAATTACATGAAAAGGTGAATTGGATGGCGACCTCGGCTAGAAATTTGGAACAGGCAGTGGGAAACTTTGAACAGGCAGTGGGAAAATATGTGGAGCCCACTCAGGAATTAAATCAGGAGTGTGTCTTGACAGAACAGGCCCAACAGGAATATGAGCTTTTGGACTTGACAAATGAACTTGGAAAAAGCCACATTTGGAAAGAAAAAATTTGGTTTGGCTTGGAAATGGGGGGCTGGATTGACCCCCCTATGCTGAAATGTCTGGACTTTTCAAATGTGGCAATGGGCCGTGAGATGTTTGGGATTGTGGGGGCTCCTAATCTTGGAGGGTTTTTGAAACATGCTGTTAAATTCCATATGGAATTTAGTGTTGAAGATGGAAAAGGGGCTGATCTGTCGAGAAGGGTTAAAAATATTGCCAAGCTGGAGCTACCACGAGCAGGAGACAAGGGAAAATACAGCTACAAATATGAAGAAGAGCTGCGGAAGGGACATGGAAGAGACTTGAGGGCCTCGGATATAAGGTTGCCAGGTTAATGAGCTAGATTGATGTGATAACAAGGACTGACAAAACCCGGAACCAGGAGGAAGGGACGCTGGATGAAGATTGGATTTGTTTGTATCTTTTTTCTCTACCATTAGAACTGTTTTATAAAATTGATGAACATTAGGAAAATGTTGGAATGAAATTACTTGGCTTTAGCAAAAATGTTTAAAGAATTATGAAAGAATGTTATGGTTATGAGAAGCTGGTAAGGACAAGATTTAAGTTTTAAGCTTTAAGATTTATCTTAGTATAGAAAGATAAGACTAAAACAGATTAGGGTAATGTAATGACAGAATATTATGAAATATGGAAAGGATTTGCTGGGATAATTAACAACTAGGATACAAAGAAAGGGAGGAGGAGGAGGTCTAAGAAAGAAGGTAATGACAGTTGAGGATTTGGAAATAATGAATTTGTTTTTTAAATGTTTTTAATTGTTTGTGATGTATTGTTGTATTTCTCTCTCTCTCTCTTTTTTCTTTTTTTGGTTTGAATTTGCATTTGTTTTTGTCTATATTTTATTTTGTAACATTTTGAAAATTCTAATAAATATCATTTTTTTTAAAAAAGAAAGATAACTGCCTAGGTAGGAGAAGTGATCAACATTTTCCAACATTACACCATTGAGTTGGATTTGTGGCGCTGCAGAGGGGTTATTTTGTACTTGTTGGTGCAGCAATTTGGTTTTTTGGATGTTGATTGACAGGCCAAGATTTTTGTAAGCTTCTGCAAAGATATTTAGGATGGTTTGGAGGTCATCCTCTGAGTGTGCACACACTACGTTGTCATCAGCATACTGAAGCTCTATGATGGAAGTTATGGTAACCTTACTCTTTGCTTTCAGCCTGCTCAGATTGAAGAGTTTTCCATCTGTTCGATATATGATTTCTACCCCAGTGGGGCGTTTCTCTTCGACAAAGTGTAGGATCATGGCAATGAAAATAATGAAGTTGGGGTGATAACACAACCCTGTTTAATACCTGATCCCACTGTAAATGGTTCACTTTGAGAGCCATTGTTATCTGTGATTGTTGCTGTCATATTATCGTGGAGGAGCCGAATGATGTTTACAAATTTATTTTCAGAAGGACAGTCCACAGGGCATTTACAGTGTCGAAAGCCTTAGTCAGGTCGATAAATGCCATATACAGAGGTTGGTTTTGCTCTCTGCATTTTTCTTGAAGCTGTTGAGCGGTGAAAATCATGTCCACTGTCCCCCTAGAATGCCGAAAACCATTTTGGGATTCAGGAAGGGTCACCTCGGATATTGTTAAGACACTGATATCCTTGCAAGGATTTTGCCGGCCGCAGCTAATAGAGAGATGTCTTGATAATTTCTGCAATCAGTTCTGTCACCTTTTTAAAAGAGATTGATAATTTTGGCATTCCTAAAGTCTGCTGGGATTGCTTCTCTATCCCAGATTTTTTTGTTGTTTTTTTATGAAATATTTATTAAGATTTTTCAAATTCAATACAAAAAAATAAAAAAAAACAAAAAATGCAAAAAAAGAAAGGAAAGATTTAAAAACACATGAAATTTACAATTCCATATTTTCATTACCATATTTCCCAGACTTCCTCACACCTCCCCTTCTTGTATTCCAATTCAAGTTGTTTGTTCAACAAGTTCCTATCCCCAATTTTTAACCTTTTTATATTTAATTCATTTTTTTAAAACTTATTTTAACTTATAAACATCAATATTTGTACCTCAATACCCAAACCTTTTCCTAAAGTCGACCCTAATTCCATTCCACGAATTTCCCAATTTTCATATTAATAACCAAACAAAAAAAAAAAAAAAAAATAAGACAGATCATAATTATACACCCTTTGGATTCTCAAACCCCACCACCCCCTTTCCCGGTTTCGATCCCCAACAAATATCCAGTCTTAATCTTCTATCAGCCTGGAGATCTCACGTCCGAGGCTCTTAAATCTCTCTCAGTTCCTCTCTGCCGGTTTTTTTGATAGTCTTTAATATTAAACTCCAAATCTCGGAGGAGCTCTGTCCCAATAAAGTCCAAATTTCTTCCAGCCAGACCTCCATACTTAAAAGCAAGGTCCAAAAGTCCAATTGTCACAAAAACTCCAGCTTCCACTTTAATCAGATTTGTAATCCATAGGTCTTCAGGTCTCCACACAAAGAGATCTCTCCATTCTTCCGTCACCAATTTAAACCAGAATTTCATCATCCAATACTTATTTTCCTTTGTAGTCATCCTGTCAGGCTCAGGCCTTTGGTTTGATTTCTTGTTTCCCTTTATGAGCATGATATCAGGCCTCTGTCTCTCCTTTGTCGTTTGCAAAATTACAGCTCCTCCTTCCTTCTCCTCAGAAACAACATATATCTCTTTCTCCACACTTTCAGAATTCTCAAAGTTCTCTTTTTGTCCAGCTGCATGGGCTTCCTGAGTCAAGTCCTTATCGAGTTCCGTAATGTTATTTACTTTTAAGCTCAAGGTTGTTACATTTGTAGATAAAACCTCAATTTGGCCTTGTAACTTTCCCAGGAGAACAAGTACTCTGTCCAGCCCAGCCTGAATTTTCCCTCTTCCAGCCATTCTTGTAGTGTCCCAAATCCCCCTCTAGAGGGATTTGGTAACTTAGTATTCTTTCCAGTTAAAATCCAAAAGTCAGGTTAATTTGTATCAGTTCTTACTTATTTTCAACAAAATATAACCAAGTTGCAGCAACTGTATCCAGCAGAGACAGCAGAAACAAAGTTCTCTTTTTCCTTTTTGACAGCTAATTTTGACAGCTGTCAAACTTCTCTATATCTCCTCAGCAGGCTCTCTCGCGAATCGCTCCCGGGTCCAGGGGGGGGGGTGGCACTTCAACTCTCAAAATTAACTCTTATCCTCCAGCACAATTACTTATACTTGTATCGCCAAATCGTGAAATTAATATCTTTTATCGAAAAGACAATTCTCTCGACCTTAGTTATCTAGTCCTTGCTTTAGATCTTTTACAAGGCGGGGAGGCGGACTTCCTGTTTGCGCCTTCCCCGATCGTGCCAAATTCCAAAGAAAATTTCCTTAAAAAGTCCAATTTCCGTACTACTCACGGGTTGTTACTTTTAGGGTCCGATTGTTCACAGGAAAAAGTCAGCGCCCTCCGACCATGGTTCGCGGCTTCACTCCCCAGGAGAAGCAGTCGACTCTCAGCACCGCGCCACTCACCCCGTCCCCCGTTCCAAAGCCTTTAAAAAGGCTTCTTCACAGGTCGGGGGGGGGGCGCAAATGGTGCCCGCCGAGTCACCAAGTTCACAGGCTTCCACGCCTGTGATTTCTAAGGGTCCCCGCGTCGCCGCAGCGGCAAGACCCCACTCCTGAAGAGCCGATTCCCTCCGGAGCTCGGAGGGAATCCGCCATTAGCCGTTCGCGCTAACCTGGAAGTCTATCCCAGATTTTTTTGATGAGCTTTGAAGGTGTTGTGTAAGTTCAATTCCACCCACTTTGAAGATTTCAGCAGGTATCCCATCAGGTCCACTGGCTTTGTTGTTTTTTATTTGGTTAATGGCTGTACACAACTCTCCCAGATTTGGAGATACTGCAAGCCCATCTCTAACTTGTTTTTGCGGAATTGGTGAGAGGACCTCAGCAGCTATGGGAGAGTTGCAGTTAAGGAGATGCTGGAGATTCCAGCGCAGTTCAATAGCTTTCTTATCTTTTAGAAGTGTGGTACCATCTGCTGAGCATAGGGGGCATATGTCATGATTTATTGGCCCATATATGGTCTTTGTGGCTTTAAAGAAACTCTGTGTATCATGAGTGTTGGCTAAGTGCTGGATCTCTTGAGCTTTTTTTATCCGCCAGGTGTAAAGGTTTTTTTTCTTAGTGGCACAGCTTCTATCTCTTTGCCAGATCTGAAAGGTCTTCCTTTTCTTGTCAATCATGCGTTCAATCTCACTGTCATTCTCATCAAACCAGTCCTGGTGTTTCTTGGTTTGATATCCAATAGTTTGTTCACAGGATGCAATAATGGATGCTTTTAGCTTGGTCCAGTGTTCCTCGATGTTATCAGGGAATTCTGAAAGCAGATGGTCCTTAAGAGCCGTTTGGAAGCAATCCCGCTTAATGGGATCTTGAAGGGCTTGAGTGTTCATTTTGCTCCTTGGTTTCCTTCCTTGAAGCCTGTGTTGAGGTATAATCTTGATAGCCATCGTGGAGAGTATTAGTCAGTGATCTGTCCAGCAGTTGTCGGCACTTGTCATAGCTCTGGTAAGGAGCACATCACGTCAATGTTTAGTACGGACGATAACATAAGACCATGTGGTGTAGTGGTTAGAGTGTTGGACTAGGACCTGGGAGAGACCAGGGTTCAAATCCCCACTAGGGGTGTGACCTTGGAAGCCAGTTACTGCCTCTTAGCCTCACCTGCCTTACAGGGCTGTTGTCGAGGGAGAGAACTACATATGCCACCTTGAGCTCCTTGAGGGGGGGACGGGACATGGGATAGAAATCATGCAATTAAAAAAGAAAAAAGGCTGAGCCCCTGAAGCACGGAGCATCAAACCTCAGAATCCCTTGACCCCCTTCCAGAACCAATTTCAGCCACTCTTCTTCAGACAGAAGCCGCTTACAGACTCTCACTGCGTGGCAAAACCGCTCCATTTTCCAAACCATCTCTGGCTTGCTGTCTGAAGTTTAACTGAATTGCTTTGTAAATCCCGGCAATAAAAACCACCCACAATTGCCCAAATAATGGAACAGAGAAGAAGTGAGCTTTAAAATGATTATGGTGCTGGGAAGAAGGAAGAAAAAGAAATAAAGTAGGGAGCCTCGTTGAGTCTGAATGGGGAAAAACGGGCAGAGGAGCAATGCGCCTCCTGAAGCAGAACGGAATGTATTATTATTTTTAATGGAAATTCAAAAAGGGGCTTTTGCAGCTACATCAGGCAGAGAATGAGCATGGAAATGGCTAATTCCGCTTGACCAAGTTGGGAGTGGAGCTGGCTTCGTTTTGCGAGGCTGAGACACACTTGCTTGGGTGGGAAGAACTTTTTCTTGGGTCCTGTGAATTGCAGGGGCGAGATGGCCTGCTCCGAAAGGAGGGCGCTGTGCTAGGGCTGCGTCCTCACGGGGCACCTTCTGTGCGCAAAGCAGTCTGCGGCTCTTAAGCTTGAAGTAGGGTTTGCTGCCCCTGCGGTGACCTCGCCGTGGGGCAGGTGCCCTTTGCAGCTACCTCCCCTACCATACCTCGTTCTGGATGGGGTGCGCATTCTTGCCCTCAGCCACCTGAGGCAACCGTCTCACTCTCCCAACAGCAGGGCTGGCCCCGCTTATGAAGGGCACAGGCACCGTCCACATTTACCGTGAAGCCACTGGCAAATTACGTTTCTTACTTAAAAGAACACCAAACTCGCCCCCGGCAAACAATCAGATTCAAAGACCCATTATTCTGGGCATGTGTCTTCTTTGAGAAGGGCCAGGCAGAAAGGCACCCTGGTCACATCCAGCGCTCCAGAAGTCTAATGGACCTTGACAAGTGCAGCACAGAGGCTATTTGAGCAGGAGTCCTGATCCAGCCCCCTCCGCAGGCCTGTGGCTCCCATGGGCTGTGTCTCCACCCACTCTGAACAATTAGCACTTTTCCCTCACTAATTGATTCTGCTGGTGCACATCGGACAATTAGAATTTAAATTGCCTTCTACAAAAGGTCACAAAAACATGTTAGGAGTTGAATCTATTAGGAAGGATTGCTCCAGAGTCAGCCTCCTGCTTCTATTTCCTTTCTCCTCCCCACAAAGCGGAACAAATCCTGGTGCCTCTTTGTCAGGGAATCAGGAGCAGGAGCACTGGGGAGAGAGGATTGGGAGAGCGAAGGGGAGGAATCCGAGGGCAGCGTAGGGGAGTATGACAGTGGCCCGAGAGATTCCATGAGCTTCTCCAGCGAATCAGAAGATTCCCAGAAGGGGGCGCTGATGGTCAGAGCAAGGGGGGTCCCAGGGGGGACGCACCAGAAACAAGGAGCCAGAGGGGAACCCCAAAGCAGCAGTGGAGGATCGGGATCAGTTTCCCCACCAGAGCGTAGTGGGGGGGAAGAGTCACATGTGTCAGGGGCAGTGTCTCCTCCAGAGAGGGAGTCAGGGCTGACCACGCCTCCAACGGAGGGGAGGTCAGTTGCAGCTAGCCCCCCCGAAGGGGGAAGCAGTGACAGCAGCAGTGGAAAGGTAAGGAGGAAAGCTGCTGGCTGGGCGCGCGCGCCAAGTTCAAATGTGCAGGCGCGCGGAACAGCAGGAGACCCGGATGGGGAACCAGCTCCTAAAGCCCGCCGGAGGGAGGGAGAAGGCTCAGGGGAATCAGTGGGAGAAGAGGCTAGAAAGGGCGGAACCCCGGCGGGCAGGCGGACCCAGAGGAGGAAGGAGCAGCGGAGAAGGTGGAGCAAAGCTAGAATCTTAAATTGGTGTCAAGGGGGAGGAGACTCAGACGGAGCTTCAGCGGTCTGACACTTTAGACGTGGGGCTGCGCGCTGCGGCTCTGGAAGTGAAACTGAACTTCAATAAAGACTTTTATACTTAACAACGAAGCAGCGTTGGTCCTTTGTGAGCTGGGACCTAGGGTAGCTCTGACACTCTTCCTTGCCTTCTTTGTTCAAAGTTCAAAACGGGAATTTCAACATGTCCGTGGTGGGGGTGGGGAGGTTGTGATCTCTCCCCCAAAGGAAACCAAACTCAGCTAAGTGCTGGAAATCCTCAGCTAGGTGGCCAGATGCAAAACAGGACGTGGTTCCTGTGCCTTCGAGGGAACGCAGGGTGCCTGGTTGCCAGAATGATGATGCCATCTGCTCACCTGCCAGGGAAATGGATGGTCCCTTTTTGATTTAGCAAGCGGATGAAGGATAATGAAGCTTTCAAGTTAATTTACGACTGATTAGCCCGGGGGGGACGAGATGGGACAGACGGACCTTTTTATCTCCACAGGCCAGTTCCTCATCAGGACCAGCCTTAGGAGCCCAATTGGGTGGGTGGAGTTAAACCCAACTGTCAATCATGTCACAACATTATGACATCACATGATTGACATGTGATGGGACTTGCTCACCTGTCAAAATCCCTTGCTGGAGTGAAGTTCAAAGGACGGGCGCAGTGACGTTGCCAGAGAGCTCCTAAGGACCTAAGGACATAAGAGCCGCCTGCTGGATCCAGCCAAAGGGTTGGAGGCCATCTTGTTCGACATCCTGTTCTCAGAGTGGCCAACCAGATGCTTGAATGGGAAACCAGCAAGCAGGATCCGAGCACAAGACCCCTCCCCTCCCCCTGTGGATCCCAGAAGCTGGTTATCAGGAGCATCGCTGCCTCCAGCTGTGGAGGCAGAGCAGAGCCTTCATCCTGGCCAGAAGCCCCCTGGCCCTCTCCTCCTGCAGGGGTTTCCTCCTGAATCCAAACTCAGCAGGATCACTACCCCTCTGCACTGGCTGCTAGGAAGAGAGCACAACCCCCCCTTGTGCAGCACTTCAGAAGCTCCCAAGAAGGCAGGGGGCTTGGGGGCAAGGACCGCCTCAGGGCCAGGGCGTGTCTTGCCACTAAGGGGCCTCGCAGGCCAAATGGGAAAGCTTGGCTGCTGCCCCCCCAAGCCCAGAGCAAGTCAGTTTATTTATGTATTTAACTTGTTAGCCACGTAATACAAAAGAAAAACAGTCTCTAAGCAACTTACTGAAAAAAGAGCCAAAGGCATAAAAACAGACAACAATATGTTACAGTAGAAAAATTACACAACTATGAAACAATCCCAGCAGAGGACTTCTGCAGCAGCAAACATTTCATTAGTAGAACACAGAACTGTTAACATAATGTGCCCAATGCCTGGGAGAAGATTCACCTGGTGCTGGGAAGATTTTTTTTTTTAAAAAAACATGTTTATTGATTTTTTAGCATACAGCTGTATAAAGTCAACAAGGTGTGCAAATGAGTCAGAAGAAGAAGAAGAAGAAGAAGAAGGAGGAGGAGGAGGAGGAGAAGAAGAAACACTGTAACCATAACAATTACTGAGTTAACTACAGTCGTACCTTAGAAATAGAACAGAATCTGTTCCGGAAGTCCGTTTGCCTTCCAAAACATTCGAAAATCAAATCGCAGCTTCTTAATGGCTGCTTCCTGCAGCCAATCAGAAGCCGTGGAAGCCCCATTGGACGTTTGGGTTCCAAAAGAACATTTGCAAAGCGGAACAATCACTTCCGGTGTTTGGGAGCCAAAACGTCTGAGTTCCAGGGCGTTTGGGATCCAAGGTACAGGCGTTGCATAAATCATCTTATCCATCCTCAATATTAAGAAACAGATATGGAGCAATGGGCCACAATGAAATCAGGTTAGTCATCAATGATGGTGTCAGGTGGGCCTCCGTAGGGAGAATATTCTGGAGAGGACCTCTTCCTTCTCGCTTCTTCTCCCTTGTCACAGAAAGATATAACCAAGTGGAAGGAATTTGGATACTTTCCCTTTCTTTGATGGCGTTCCTGAGTTATACCAATCTTAACAAATGGGACATTATGCTATGCCCTGCTGCTCTTGTATTTCCCTGTCTGCATTCTTGGACTCTCCTGAGGCTGGGAAGCATGTCTCTTGGGGCTGCCATGATGAGCTCCTGCCCCTTCAAGGTTTACCACGACACCACTGTGCAGAAGAGGCGAACTCTCTTTCTCCTCCCCCAGGTTAATAGTCCACCTTCACTCCAAGGAGCTCAAAGTGGCATACACTTCCCATCTCTTATCCATTAATGCTGCACAATGCCCCTGTGAGGTAGGCTGGCTGAGAGATAGCGACATGCCCAGGGCCATGCAGCGGGCAGGGCAAGGGGTTGGACTAGATGACCCCCTTCCGACTCTACCATTCTATGATTACATTAAAGATTGTGCTTTGTCCATCACAGTCCATCTTCTTCCCTTGCCAGTTCTTCCTCTCCATGGGCTTTTGGTGAGCTACTTACTGACATTGGCTTTTGTACTCCAGGTGTGGGATTTTCCATCAGCAAGGTTAATGTTGGAGGTAATAGGAAAGATGTTCCTTTCAGACACAAGTCTCCTGGTAGTGCTGTGTATGTGTGTTTGTGCAGATGGGCTGGATGGACACTAAGTGCAGGTGAAATGGCTTTGGGCGATGATCTCAGCACAAAAGGCAACATTCTTGGGAAGCTGCATTAAAGATGCTTAATTGTGTTGCACAAACGCCGAACCTATTAGAGATTAAAAAGAGAAACCTGCTCTGTGCACCGGCTGCCTTTTGCTCCTTGCTGCCACCTGGAAACTAAGGTGCTTTCTGAGCTGTGATTATGAGGTGGTCCGATTAATTTGCAAAGTGTTTTACAGGCTGCATCTGTTCAGCGCAACTGTCCCTGAGTCTCAGTCGAGGCCAGTTTCACCCCCAAACCATGAGCTTTGATTGCGACATACAGAACAGTGGCAGGATAAAAGTAATTCTAAATATGGCGCACAAAGAGGCTGTAGAAATCTAGACTGGCCCATTCTTTATGTTCCATCCTGCCTTGTTTCCCTGAAAAGCCAAGGGTAGCAAACAACACATGCTGTGAGCACACAGTACATTTAAGGTGCATTTCCACCCCCTGCAAAGAATCATGGGAACCGTACTTTGCTAAGGGCGATGGGAATAGGAGCTCTGTGAGGCATAAGCTCCTCGCTGAGAGCCTGAGGGTCCTGGGCCTGCCTCTCTCCCCCTGGCCCACCTGACAGGCCTCATAAGGACTGCTGCTCAGCAGAGAGGGTCTGTTTTTTTTTTTAAAAAACAACTGTTTTAAAACTGTTTTTCTTTTTTCTTTTAGTGTTTTTATTGTTTTTTAATCGAGTTGTAAGGATATTGGGTGGGATGTGCCTGGGAGGAGAGGAGGGGGGAGAGCCGGGGGAGCCCCCATTGCAGCGGTTCTGGGTAGGGGGAGGCATGGCTTGGGGGGAGGGGCACATGGGCCAGGCAGTTAGTGACTGTGCTGTGTGCCAGCCCCTCCTTCAACCTGGGGAATTGCGGTTGTCCTATCAGCCAGCTGCTGTTGAGTGCCAGGTCAGCCCAGAATGAAATCTCCCTCATCCATGGTCTGATTATGGATGAGGAGGCTAATCTGGCATGTAACCAGGGTGGGTGAACAGGATGGAGTTGGTCTCATCCAACTATGCCTATCTGGTTACTCAGTGCAGCATCAGGCCAGATTTGAGGATCGGGGATGGGGAGTTGCTGTGGTTTATAGTGATTCTCTCTCATCTCCAGACTCTCTGTCCAGTTGTCTAGAGTGTGTGTTCTTGGTGTTGGGCAGCCGGGACAGATTAGGGATTCTGCTGGTTTACCGCCCACCTTCCTGCCCAACAGTGTCCCTGCCTGAACTGACAGAGCTGGTCTCGGGGGCGGTGTTGAGGACTCACAGACTGCTGGTTCTGGGAGACTTCAGCATCCATGCCGAGGCAGCTGGCTTTGGGGTGGGTCAGGACTTCATGGCACCATGACAACCATGGGTCTGTCCCAAAATGTCACTGGCACAAGGCAGGCCACACTCTGGACCTTGTCTTCTCGACTGGGTAAGAGGAGAGTGATTTGAAGGTGGGGGACATTGACATCAGTCCCTTGTCATGGTCAGATCCCTTCCTGTTGAGATCTAGGATGTCAGCACCTTTTCCCCTGTGCCAAGGTGGGGACCTATTAGGAAGGTCTGCCCTTGGAGGCTGACGGATGCATTGGGATTCCAAACGGCTCTGGGGTTTCTTCCGGCTGATATGATTGGTGCTCGTCTCGAAGCCCTGGCCAATCTCTGGAACACCCAAATAGCTCAGGCTATTGACACGATCGCCCCTGAGCATTCTCTCCCACCTTGTGGAGCCTGATTGGCCCCCTGGTGTACTCCAGAGCTTAGGGCGAAGAAACAAGCTGGGAGACAGCTTGAACACAAGGGGAGAAAGATCCAAATGAATGCAACCAAACACTGCTCATTATCGAGCCTACCTAGTGGCAATGAAGGCAGCAAAGAAGGCATACTTTGCTGCCTCCATCGCATCCTCATTATGTTGTCTGGCAGAGCTTTTCCAGTTTGTACAGGGCTTTTACAGGCTGGCCCAAAGGAGGTGACAGAACCATCGGTAGCTCACTGTGACTTGTTTGCAAAGCATTTTGAGAATAAAATTGCTTGCATCTACCAAGACCTTGACTCTGCTGTTATAGCAGATGAAACTCATGGGGCTTCCAGAGCACAGTCTAGTCCTATTGTGTTGGCTGAGTTTCAGTTGGTAAGGCTCAAGGGTGTGGACAAGGTGCTCGGATCAGTTAGAGCAACCAGTTGCGCTATAGACCCTTGCCCCTCTTGGCTGATAAAAACCAGCAGGGAGGGAGCAGTGGGCTGGGCCAGGGAGGTGATCAATGCCTCTTTACGAGAGGGGTGCTCCCTGCCTGTTTGAAGAAGGCAGTGGTAAAACCACTCCGTAAGAAACCTTCCTTGGATTTGGAAAACCTAACTAACTACTAGCCAGTTGCTAATCTCCCTTTTCTGGGTAAAGTTCTGGAGCGAGTGGTTGCGGACCAGATCCAGCCGCTTTTGGAAGAAACTGATTTCCTGGATTCATTTCAATCGGGGTTATGGCCTGGTTTCGGCACAGAAACTGCTTTGGTCGTCCTGTATGATGACCTCTGTTGAGTGAGAGAAAAGGGAAACATGTCCCTGTTAATTTTTCTTGACCTCTCAGTGGCTTTCAATACCATTGACCATGATATCCTTCTGGAGCGACACTCCGAACTAGGGCTGGGTGGCACAGCTTTGCAGTGGTTCCAGTCCTACTTGGATGGTCATTCCCCAAGGGGAATGCTTTTCAGCCCTGTGGAACCTTCAATGTGGGGTTTCGCAGGGCTCAATCCTATCCCCCATGTTGTTTAGCATCTACATGAAACTGCTGGGTGGGGTTATCTGGAGGTTTGGAGTATGTTGTCAGCAGTATGCTCTATTTCTCCTTTACATCTGCAGGTGAGGCAGTGGAAGTGCTGGAAGTCTTGCCTCAGTAATGGACTGGATCAGAGCCAACAGACTGAAGCTCAGTCCAGATAAGACTGAGGCACTGCTAGTGGGTGGTTCCTCAGACCGGATGGGTGGGAGGTCATTTGCTCTTGATGGGGTTACGCTTCCTCTGAAGGAGCAGGTTCGTCACCTGGGGGTCCTCCTGGATCCTCTGCTGTTGCTCGAGGCTCAGGTGGCCTCAGTGGCCCGGAGTGCCTTCCATCAGCTTCAGCTGGTAGCCCAGCTATGCAGAGATAGCCTAACTACTGTTGTCAATGCTCTGATATAATCTAACCTCAGGGTTAGATTACTGCAATGCGTTATACGTAGGGCTGTCTCTGAAGATGGTTCGGAAACTACAGCTAGTGCAGAACTCAGCAGCCATGTTGCTCACCAGAGCACTACTGTTAGAACATATTATACTGATCCATGTCCAACTGCACTGGCTACCAATTAGTTTCTGGGCCCAATTCAAAGTGCTGGTTTTGACCAATAAAGCCTTAAATGGCTCAGGACCGCAATACCTCCAGGACTGCTTCTTTCCATATGAACCTACCCAGGCGCTGAGATCATCTTCTGAGGTCCTCCTTCATGTGCCTCCTCCTCGAGAGGTCCAGAGGTGGCAACATGAGAATGGGCATTCCCTGCAGTGGCTCTCCATCTATGGAATGCTCTCCCCAGGGAAGTTCGCCTGGTGCCTTCATTATATACATTTGGGCGCCAGGCAAAAACATTGATCTTTTTAACCAGGCCTTTGGTTGATCTTACTGACATCCAACACCCTTTTAGTATGTGGTTCTTTTTTGGGGGGGGGTTATTGCTTTTGGTTTGATTTTATATGTTGTGGTCTTGTTGTGAACTGCCCTGAGACCTCTGGGTATAGGTTGGAGTATAAGTTGAATTAATAATAATAATAATAATAATAATAATAATAATAATAATAATAATTGTCAGGGACTCAGGAGCAGGAGCACTGGGGAGAGAGGAAATGGAGAGCGAAGGGGAAGAATCCGAGGGCAGCGTAGGGGAGTATGACAGTGGCCCGAGAGATTCCATGAGCTTCTCCAGCGAATCAGAAGATTCCCAGAAGGGGCCGCCGATGGTCAGGGCAAGGGGGGTCCCAGGGGGGACGCACCAGAAACAAGGAGCCAGAGGGGAACCCCAAAGCAGCAGTGGGGGATCGGGACCAGTTTCCCCACCAGAGCGTAGTGGGGGGGAAGAGTCACATGTGTCAGGGCCAGCGTCTCCTCCAGCGGGGAGAGAGAGTGAGTCAGGGCTGACCACGCCTCCAACGGAGGGGAGGTCAGTTGCAGCTAGCCCCCCCAGAGGGGGAAGCAGTGACAGCAGCAGCAGTGAAACGGTCAGGAGAAAAGTTACCGGCTGGGCGCGCGCGCCAAGTTCAAATGTACAGGCGCGGGGAACAGCAGGAGACCAGGATGGGGAACCAGCTCCTAAAGCCCGCCGGAGGGAGGGGGAAGGCTCAGGGGATTCAGCGTCAGAAGAGTCTAGAAAGGGCGAGACCCCAACGGCCAGGCGGAACCAGAGGCGGAAGGAACAGAGGAAGAGGTGGAGTAAGGCTAGAGTCTTAAATTGGTGTCAGGGGGGAGGAGACTCAGACGGAGCATCAGCGGTCTAACAGTTGAGACGTAGAGCTGCACGCTGCGGCTCTGGAAGTGAAACTGAACTTCAATAAAGACTTTTGTACTTAACAACGAAGCAGCGTTGGTCCTTTGTGAGCTGGGACCTTGGGCAGCTCTGATAATAATAATAATAATAATAATAATAATAATAATAATAATAACAACAACAACAACAACAACAACAACAACAACAACAACAATAAAGTTCCCAGGAATCTTTCCCAAAGGCATGTGGTTGGGCAGGAGGCTGGAATAGAAGGGCTACTGGCCTAATCCTTTAGGTTCTTCTTGTAGAATCATAGACATATAGAATTGCAGAGTTGGAAGGGACCCAAAGGTCATCTATCCAAACCCCTTGCAATGCAGGAATCTCAACTAAAGCATCCAGGACAGATGGCCATCCAACCGCTGCTTAAAAACCTCCAAGAAGGAGAGTCCACGACTCCAAGGAAGACTGGTCCACTGTCAAACAGCTCTTGCTGTCAGAAAGGTCTTCCTGATGGTTAAATGGAATCTCCTTTCTTGCAGCGTGAGCCCATTGGTTTGGGTCCTAACTTCTGGAGCAGGAGAAAACAAGCTTGCTCCATCCTCCATGTGACAGCCCTTGAGATATCCTCTCAGTCTTCTCTTTTCCAGACTAAACATGCCCAGCTCCTTCAACCGTTCCTCATAAGGCTTCCAGACCCTTAAACAGTGAGGAAACTTTGGCCATGTGGCCTCCTTTATAGAGGGCAGCTCTCTGTTTCAAGCACTCCCAGAGGACACTCATCTCTCTGAGCAGTCCTTTGTCTGAAAGGCTGTCCAGCTGAAGAGCCCAAGAAGTCTGACATCAATACCAGGGAAGATTCTGGAGCAGATCATTAAGCAAACAGTCTGTGAGCACCTAGAAAGGAATGCTGTGATCACCAATAGTCACCAGTAGTCAGCAATAGTCAGCATGGATTTCTGAAAAATAAGTCATGTCAGACTAACCTGATCTCGTTTTTTGACAGAATTACAAGCCTGGTAGATGAAGGGAACGCAGTGGATGTAGCCTACCTTGATTTCAGCAAGGCATTTGACAAGGTGCCCCATGATATTCTTGTAAAGAAGCTGGTAAAATGTGGTCTTGACTATGCTACCACTCAGTGGATTTGTAACTGGCTGACTGACCAAACCCAAAGGGTGCTCATCAATGGTTCCTCTTCATCCTGGAGAAGAGTGACTAGTGGGGTGCCACAGGGTTCTGTCTTGGGCCCGGTCTTATTCAACACCTTTATCAATGACTTGGAAGATGGACTCAAGGGCATCCTGATCAAATTTGCAGATGACACCAAACTGGGAAGGGTGGCTAACACCCCGGAGGACAGGATCACACTTCAAAACGACCTTGACAGATTAGAGAACTGGGCCAAAACAAACAAGATGAATTTTAACAGGGAGAAATGTAAAGTATTGCACTTGGGCAAAAAAAATGAGAGGCACAAATACAAGATGGGTGACACCTGGCTTGAGAGCACTACATGTGAAAAGGATCTAGGAGTCTGGGTTGACCACAAACTTGACATGAGCCAACAGTGTGACGCGGCAGCTAAAAAAGCCAATGCAATTCTGGGCTGCATCAATAGGAGTATAGCATCTAGATCAAGGGAAGTAATAGTGCCACTGTATTCTGCTCTGGTCAGACCTCACCTGGAGTACTGTGTCCAGTTCTGGGCACCACAGTTCAAGAAGGACACTGACAAACTGGAACGTGTCCAGAGGACGGCAACCAAAATGGTCAAAGGCCTGGAAACAATGCCTTATGAGGAACGGCTAAGGGAGCTGGGCATGTTTAGCCTGGAGAAGAGGAGGTTAAGGGGTGATATGATAGCCATGTTCAAATATATAAAAGGATGTCACATAGAGGAGGGAGAAAGGTTGTTTTCTGCTGCTCCAGAGAAGCGGACACGGAGCAATGGATCCAAACTACAAGAAAGAAGATTCCACCTAAACATTAGGAAGAACTTCCTGACAGTAAGAGCTGTTCGACAGTGGAATTTGCTGCTAAGGAGTGTGGTGGAGTCTCCTTCTTTGGAGGTCTTTAAGCAGAGGCTTGACAACCATATGTCAGGAGTGCTCTGATGGTGTTTCCTGCTTGGCAGGGGGTTGGACTCGATGGCCCTTGTGGTCTCTTCCAACTCTATCATTCTATGATTCTATGATTCTAAGAAGGGGGAACAGGAGGGCTCTTGAAGTCGCCTGTCCACAAGGAGCCCTTGAACAGGCAGGGAGGCAGGCAGCTTGCCTGGTCACAGTCCTCCCCACTTTGGTAAGATGGATTTAAATTACAATCATCATTTTTAAAGGTGTGCCCACACATATAAAGTAGCAACTCTTCTGCCCACCTGCAGCCTCTTTTGCCTCTCACGATGCAGCAGTGAGCGCGCCAAGAGTAGCCCTGGGATGGCTGTAAGGGTTCTGTCCCAGGCGAGGCTGCCCTGCGGCGAAAGGTTTCTGCAGAGAAAACAGGAGTCTGTTGTTTTGCAAGTGCTCAGGAAAACAAAAAGTGCTGGCATAAGATTTGGATTGCTCCTTTTCCAAAGTGGACTTCTGCTTTTCCAAATCCGATTGATGAGAGACCCAGATTGGTACTTAGTTATTAAACTGGGGATGTTTTCATGATTATTTTGCAAAATGATTGTTTTTCTAATGATGTTTCATTGTGTACATATTGTTACCCCCCGCCCCAATCTCCAAGTGGTGAGAGACTGCAGTGGTTCCAAGCACTTACCCGCAGTTCAGTTTCCCTGCAATCAAGGCCTGCGGAGATTGTGGTGCCTTTAGGATAGACCTGTCATCTTATTCACACATATATACAACCTGAGCATAAGATGGAAGAGCTCATAGCATGTGAGATCCATGCCCTGGAGCATGGAAGACAGTTTGAGAGCAAAAATTCTAGGACCTAATGTTTTATGAGATGGTGTTCACACACACAATAATAAATCATAGAATTATAGAATTGGCAGGGACCCTGAGGGTCATCTAGTCCGAACCCCTGCAATGCTGGAATCTCAACTAAAGCATCTGTGGCGGACGGCCACCCAACCTTTGCTTAAAAACCTCCACAGAAGGAGAATCCACTACCTTTTGAGGGAGTCCATTCCACTTAAAATCTCTTCCAAATAAAATACAGATAGAGGGGAATGAACGTTGGATGTCCCAGCTACTTTCCCTGGGTCCCCAGTGTGGGATTGGCAGAGGCGGATATATTAATAAATGGACCTCATTGTCTTTAAATCTGTATTCCTCCCTGAGACTTGAAGTGAACCAAAAGGGCAAGAGAAATAATAAGTAGAGGCCTAATTCATTATTTATCCGCAGCCCTTGCAAGGGAAGTGTCTCAGGGAGATTACCTGAATAATCCAGCATTAGCATCTTGTTTCGGAGATCTTTATTGGGACTTGGGAAAGGCTCCCAGGGGTGGTGGGAGGGGACTGGGGAAGGAAACCCTTTGGCTGCGTTCAGAGATGGAGGAGCTTGTTGGGAGGAAGGAGGGAGAGGCGGCTGCGCTGTGAAAACGCTGATGCTGCAGCGGAGATGGATGAAAGCCAAGAGGCAAAGGGACCCGAAGACTCCTGCGCACTCACTCACTGTGCAGGCAGAATACATCTCTCTGGATCAGCATTTGATGCCGCCCCATTTATGCTTTATCAGAGGCAGTTTTTTTAAAAAAAGAAAAATTCTAGTCTCTATAAGAACAGGAGAAGAGCCTTCTGGATCAGGCCCAGAAGGAGCCCATCTAGTCCAGCCTCCTGCTCTCCCTGTGGTCAACCAGATGCCAGGAGTTGTGGAAGCCACCTGACCAGGGGTAGGCAAACTAAGGCCCGGGGGCCAGATCCGGCCCAATTGCCTTCTAAATCTGGCCTGCGGACGATCCAGGAATTAGCGTGTTTTCACATGAGTAGAATGTGTCCTTTTATTTAAAATGCATCTCTGGGTTGTTTGTGGGGCATAGGAATTCATTCATCCCCCCCAATATAGTCCGGCCCCCCACAAGGTCTGAGGGACGGTGGACCGCCCCACAGCTGAGAAAGGTTGCTGACCCCTGACCTGACCAAGATCCCTCCAGGGAAAGCGCAGAGGAAGAGGCTTTAGATCTGGGATCCTGGTGGTGCACGGCCAGACACACCCCAGGGGAGGGGAAGAGCTGGGAGCTTGGACGTTGAGGAAAAGGGGGGAACAGACAGGAGTCAGACTTAGCAGCTTCACCCCAAGCCCCCTGGACAGCCTGTCAGCTCCTCCTCCCACCCCCAGAACATGGCATTTACTTTACCTAACAGAGCAGAGAGCGAAGCAGAGAAGGAGAGGACCCCTTGTGAGTCGCTGTAGAGAGAGGGAGGGGTCTGACTCAGAGGGAAGGGGGTGAGGTGGGAGGTGCAAGACAGTCTGAGCAACGGCTTGCTATAAGGGAGCATATCTCATGTGTCCCCATATGTTTCCTGTTCTGTTTCCTTTTTAAAACTACTAACTGCAAGATCGCTGGTGTGACCTTGTCTCTCTCTGATCTGCACCAAACTGTGCTATGTGTGACATAACTCCTGTGACATAACCCCTTCCCCCAAAATATTTAAAGGCCATAGCATGCTAATCAGTCCAACACCTGGTTGAAGAGGAATGTTTTTGCCTGGTGCCTAAAGGTGTATAATGAAGGCACCAGGCAACCCCCCCCCCCCAGAGAGAGCATTCCACAAACTGGGGGGGGGCACTGCAGAAAAGGCCCCGTTCTCATGTTGCCACCCTCCAGACCTCTCATGGAGGAGGCACATAAAGAAGGGCCTTAGAAGATGGATGCAGAGTCTGGGCAGGTTCATATGGGGAAAGGTGGTCCTTGAGGCATTGTGGTCCTGAGTCATTTAAGGCTTTATACTGGTCAAAACCAGCATTTTGAATTGGGTCTAGAAACAAGTTGGCAGCCAGTGCACTTGGACCAGGATCGGTGTAAGATGCTCAAACCGTCTTGGCCCAGTGAGTAAGCTGGCCGCTGAATTCGGCCCCAGCTGACGTTTCTGAACTATCTTGAGAGGCAGCCCCACATATAGCGTGTTGCCTCTTGCCTTGCCCACCACAAGTGTTCCCACCCTGGCAGAAATACCAATAGCAAACTTGGTTTCCTCTGAAGCCAAAAAGGGCACCATCTGTGCCTTAGAGGGAGGTCTCAGCAGGGTCTGGGAATGCCTGCATTTGCTCAATGGAAGGAAAATATATCAAGGAGGACAGTGTCAGCTTGGTGGCTGTTGGAGGCAGGAGCAGCCCAAGACATTTTGCCCTCCTTTCCCCCTGCCCCCCTGCTGCCCCCACACTACCACCAGCCCTGTCATTCAACGGCACCCTCTGCTGGGCTGCTTCTGCACTGCCTTCGCAGCACCCTTGGCCGGGTCCACTGGGGCTCTTCTGACATGATTGTGGGCTTGGGTCCTGCTTGTGTGCTTCAAGAGGGTGCTGAACTAGATGTGGCCATTGTCTGATCCAGAAGCAGTGGCGCCACAACGGGGGGGGGGGCAGGGGGGCGGTGCGCCCCGGGTTCCACATCTGGGAGGGTGACAAGGTTGCACCCCATGGGGTGCTTGCCCTGCTGCCCCACCCTGGGTGCGGTGGTGCAAGCAGCCATCGCGCTGCCACACGTGGAGGACCCTCTGTTCGTGGCTGCAGCCGCGAGCGGAGGATCCCAGCCCCAGCGGCAAACCGCTATGTACAGTGCATGTGCGGCGTCGCATGCATGCGCTGTACGTAATGACACCGCACATATGCTGTACCTTAGCAGTTTGCTGCCGGTGCCGCTTGAGCGCCGTACGGATGGCAGTGGGATCCCTCCATCGCCACTACAGCCGTGAATGGAGGATCCTTTGTTTGCGGCTGCAGCAGCGAGCAGAGGATCCTGGCACCGGAGCGCCGCCGCTGGCAAACCGTAGCAACGCCCCTCCCCGGGTGTCACGATGCCTTCGTTTGCCCCTGTCCAGAAGATGCTCTTCTTATCTTCTTAAAGGAAGGAGACTCACAAACACCCCTCAGCTCCCTCAAACATAGGGCGGAATCAGCACAAGCCCTTCCTCGTGAGAATTTCATGGCAACTTTATCTCCCTTTTGACAATTTCCAGCACAGATTCATTTCTTGTTAATAATAATAATAATAATAATTTATTATTTGTACCCCGCCCATCTGGCTGGGTTTCCCCAGCCACTCTGGGCGGCTTCCATAGAAACCAAGAATACACTAAAATATTAAAAATTGTTAATTGTTGGAACATGATGGGAGAAATTACCAGCACCCATTCCCACACGTATTTTACTTCCGGTCATGTCTTTAATGCCACACGTTCACCTGCAGAAAACAGACTGATTCTGTCACCACTTGTCTCTAGATGGGTTGGGTTTTTTGTTAGACACTGGCTGTCAGCAGCTCTTTTGTGAAATTAACCACAGAGGGAAGAGAGAATATGGCAGCCTGGGATATCATATTGGTGCTTCTGGAGATTGTTTGCTACAGGATGTTTCCAATTATAAACAGCCAAGATGCTTTTGCCATAACAAAGGCAGATGGAAACCTTATCAACAGCAGCAAACAGTTATGGGGGGGAAGTTGAGTTAGCAGGACTATTAACCCTCTGAAATAGAGTCTGCTTCCCGGAATGGGAAAATAATAATGTCCATAGCTGAAATAATTAACAGAAAAACAATTTGCAACACTTACTTAATTAAATGGAAGAAGAATATGCTAATGCAACGGTAAGTCTTCACAAAGACAGCTAACGCCTCTGCATGCAAAGCAAGCAGTTTTCATATGCTCATAACTTTTGTTAAATCAAAACCAATTTTCTTCCAATTTACTAAAGTGCGTGTGCTTCGACAGGGAGTTCATCTGTGGCAAGCTGCAGACCTGAGCTGTGATGTCTGGGTATAGCTTATATAATATAGATATATTCTAAAGAGCCTTGCTTTTTCAGCATTCAAAAACTTAAAAACTCACCCAGAACTGTCATCAGGAGATTTGGAGTGAGGTGCTGTCATTATGCAGATGACACCAGCTCTGGACCTCCATTCCATCTGCAGATGGAGAGGTGCTTTGGGAATGGGACTGGTGCTCAGAAGCAGAGATGGGCTGCCTGTGGACCAATAAACTGAAGGTGAATCCTGGTAAGACGGGACTCAGTTCTTGTGTCTGACAGGCGGGAAGATGGCCTGTTCTGGATGCAGCGGCACTCCCCTGGAGAAGCAGATATCCATGGGGGTTTTCTTAGGTTTCCAAACATGCCCCTGGACCCACAAAGTTTCCTCCTCAATCTCAGTGTTGCCCTTCTAAGCACAAAACTAGAATGAGTGGCCTCTGCCTATCATGAAGATGGTTCCACAGATTCTGAGAAGGAAGCAAGGAGACAGAATGTCCCTCACAGCAGAAAACGTTTATGTGTCTTGTGCAAAATCAAAGACAGAGCGAGAAAGGGCCTGCTAATTGTTTGAAGACAACTGCTATGTACTGAAGTTCTCACCCTGGGCCAGCAGGGGGATACTGTAGATAGTTATGCAAATGAAGGATCAGAAAGTGACGTTCAGCGATTGGATAGTTTTAGAAAATGGCAACAGTTGCATTGTTCTGGAGCTCTGTATAAGCAGGCTGACTGAGCTCCTCAGCCTAGTTCTGTTCTGGCATCTGAATAAAGA
Source organism: Podarcis filfolensis (assembly GCF_964270895.1). NCBI lineage: Eukaryota > Metazoa > Chordata > Lepidosauria > Squamata > Lacertidae > Podarcis > Podarcis filfolensis. The sequence continues at coordinate 1,463,954 of NC_139610.1, read as the reverse complement.
AGAGCTGTTTAAAGAATCGCTGTGTCGTCTGACATGTTCGCCCACAACTTAACAACAACGATGGGCATTTTGTGTAGGGTTATTTATTCCCTTTATTACCTGACCTTCAGTGGGCCACTGAGATAAAGATATCAAGTTAGAAAACTAAAATCACAATAAATATCAAAGTAAAAGCAGCATGATATGAATGCAGTAGACCAAGACAGTAGAATGGGTGGCATCAGGTAACACATCACCCCACACCGCTCCGTCCTTCCAAAAATCTTGTCAAAAAGCTGTGCCTTGACCTGCTGATGGAAGTTGTACAATGTTGGTGCCAAACATAATTTTCAAGGAATCTTTGGTAAATGTCAGGAATAATCAGCAATAAATTACACTGTGAATGTTGAAGTTAACTCTTTATTAGCAAGAACACAATCTGCACAGACTTGGCGGAGTGTCAGGCCTAACGGGCACAGCAGCTGAATCCCCGGTAGGTCCTGCCCTATTGATTAGTTGCTGAGACTGAAAGTCCCCACCTCCCACAGCTGTCTAAGTCCCCTTCTCTCCAGGGGTTTCTCCAAGCAATCAGAGACTATTCCTGCATGAAGCCTACCTCTCCTTCACCCTTTTCATGCCTCTTCTGGTTCTTTGAGACAAGGGGGGAGGGGAACTTGTTGCAGCAGGAGGGGGAGACACTCGTGACTCTGCACCAGCCTGACTCATCTCTGCCTCTTGGCCTCCCTCAGATTTAGCTCTCCTGCTTTAGCTTCTCCCTCTGATTCTGGACTTCTCTCTGCCACCGCCTCTCCCAGTTCACTATTAGCTCTTCAGCTTCTGACACTTTCTCCTCCCAGTCTCCTTCCTCTGACCACTTATTGTCGTCCCACCACCCCTCCCTGGGCTCTGAGCCTTCTTCTCTTGGGGGATCCTCAGCTGGTTTCTCTCACCATTCCTCTGCATCCAACCAGTCAGTGACAGTAAATCACAGAGTGATAGAACCGTCATATAGTCCACCATTTGCAATGCACAATTCACTACTAAAGAATCCCTAACAGATGGCCATCATCTCTCTGAAAACCTCCAAACTTCCAAGGAAGGAGAATCTACTGCTTTCCAAAGAAGTTCATTCCACTGTTGAACAGCTCTTACCATGAGAAAGTTCTTCCTAATGTTTAGCTGGAATTTCCTTTCTTGTCATTTGAATCCCTTAGTTCAGGTCCTGCCCTCTGGAGCAGCAACAGACAAACTTGCTCCATCTTCCTTGTGACAGCCCTTCAGATATTTGAAGATGGCTATGATATCTCCTCTCAGTTTTCTCTTTTCCAGGCTAAACATTCATAAGTCTTATTTTCCAGACCCTTGATCATCTTGGTTGTCCACCTCTGCCCCCTTCCAGCTTCTCAACATCGTTTTTAAACTGCTCCCCAGAACTGGACACAGGGCTCCAGGCATGGTCTGACCAAGGCAGAATAGAGTGGGCCTATTACATCCCTTGATTTGGACACTAGACTTCGGTTGATGCAGCCTAGCAGTATATATATGTGAAGCAGAAGAAATATGTCAACACTAATAGATAATCTCCCAGTTCAAGTAGGTTTTATGATACCTTCTTTGAATTATTGTCAGAATTGGTGAAGGGAAGCTGGTAATTTGAAGTGATTAAAATTGAGTCTGTGATGGATAGGAAAAATAAACAGGGAATAATAATACCATCTTTGACTAAAAAGAGAGTTCTGGTGGGGTTGCCATGTGTCCCCTTTTTCCAGGGGTAACATTTCTCTCTGGGTGGATTTTTAAAATTAGCCAAAATGTCTCTGGCTCTACTTTCTGGATGAGACATAGACATAACTGGCGGCTGAAGGCTTGCTTTCCTCTTCTCATCTCCTGCCCCCCCCCAGCAATATAGCACAGCTTCTATAGCCTACATAGAGTAGGGGTATTTAAAACGCGAGTCGTCATAGTGTCCTCTCTTTTGCTCTTCAAAATATGGCAACCCCAAGTTCTGGGCTTACTTCCCTTAGCTCCCTGAGTACTTGGGAGGATGGATGACCTTCATTCCAGATAAACTAAACTCTGAATGAGTTAAGTTCCAGCCAGGGATGGCTGTTTGCAGTCTTTTACTCTCCTCCTTTTGTTTTTCCATGTGAAATTGCTCTGCAGCTATTGTACCACCTGCTGGCTTACACTGCCTTTAAGGGTCATGGTAACCATTTTGTCTCTCCTTTGAAGGGGATCAACACCCCAGGTCCTTATACTTGTAAATGCTCACACTATTCTGATGGTACAAGACGGGGCTGTTTGCTACTTTATTGAAAAATTTCAAGTATCAATTTTCCCCAATTGCTCCAGCATTTACAGTATTGGTTAAATGGCCGGAAATTGTAAGCAGCTGAATAAAGGAGGCTGGTGTTTTTCCCCCCTTCTGCAGATTTGGATTTCTTCAGGTGAGGGGCTGATTGAGGATGTCAGGATTCGGAACTTCATTTAAAAATGCAGCATGCAGGTCAACTATGGAACTCCCTCCCACAGGAGGCAGCGATGGTCATAAACCTGGATGGCTTTTAAAGAAGATGAGGCAACTTCATGGAGAAGAAAGGGCTGTCCCTGGCTCCGAGCCAGGAGGGCTCTGCTCTGCTTCCACAACTGGAGGAAGCAAGGCTTCTGAATGGCAGTGGCTGGAAAGGGCAGGAGGGAGACGGGGGTCCTGTGCTCAGGTCCGGCTTGCGGGCGGCTTCTTCCCCCAAGAGGCATCTGGGTGGCCACAGTGGGAACAGGAGGCTGGACTAGGTGGCCCTGATCCTGCAGGCTCTTCTAATGTTCCTATGTATTGAACAGACGGGGCAGGGGGGCTTTTTGGTTCCACAGGCCAGGTACTTATTAGAATTGGCCTTGTGGACTAAATTTATCAGGTGGGCAGGGCTGCCAACCTGTCAATCACCAGATGTCACAATGGTGCCAAGTGATTTGATGCTTTGAAGTCCCAAAGCTGGGAATTCAAGGCACCTTGCTAAAAAAAATCTGCCAAACTGAATCCTGCCAAACTGAGCAGGATTTAACCACTCGCCTATGAGGGTGGTGCCAAATTCTGCTCAGCTTTTGAATGTGCACTCCAGCTCCATGCAGGGAAGTAGTTCATGCCATCAAGCGGAAAAGCTTTTAATTCCCCTGCTCATCACTAAAATGCTGGTGAATTTTCATGAGCTGATGCAGAAATGTGGAAAACTGAATTTAAGACGTAGAAATGACTGCAGACCCTGAGAGATTTGTCCATTCCTATTTGAGACCAGCTGATGCCCCTGAGAGTTCAAGTAGTTATACTAAGATTGGATACCAGGATCATACTAATAAAATCCCTGCCTATAAAAAGCTAGCCTGTAAAGAGAAAAGGCAGTTTGGAATTCTCCCTGCTGATAAGCTAGTTTTCCAGGCGCATGGATGGGGTGGCAGGCAGGTCATGTGTTCCTTAGTCTGCAGTGTGGAGCCAGTGGCAGGCTTGGGTGCTGCAGTGCCCTGTGCGAGGCCAAAATTCTGCACCCCTCCCAGGCGGGTAAGGAGGCATCTGGCTTTGGAAAGGAGGTACGAGGACTCTGGCGGGTCCTAGAGTCCTCCTACTGCCTTCCCAAGGCTGGGAAAGCGCTAACTGGGCTTTGGGAAAGAGGTGAGAGGACTCTTGGGCCCTGTCGAAGGCCAGCGCCTTGCTTGCTGAGATGGCACTCCCTCGGCTCAAGGCCCAAGGGGTGTGCACCACTCACACAGCCCCAAATCTGCCCCTGGTGGAGCACTACACCCCAGAGATACAAAAACCATCCAGCTTGGTGAAAAATAGGCTGTAATGCCTAGCAGTGCAATCCTGTGCCTGTCTACTCAAAACTGTCCCATTCAGTTCAATGGAGTCCTAGCTGAGGTCACCCCAGCCTCAGCCTGTCTCTACGTGCTTGTGCTGGTGGAGCAGTCAGGGTTCAACGCAGCACCTGGTTGGAGGCACAAGTACTTGCAGGCAGCTGCCGCTTTCCATCCCTTCGTGGGCAGCTGGCTGGGTTTCACCTCTGCTTTCCCCTCGCTTCTACTACCTGCCGACCGTCTGCCGACAGAACAAACTCCTCCTTTCCCAGGCTATTTATAGGTGGTGTTTTATTTTGACAGATCTCTCCCTCCTCTTCTCCAAGCCTCCCTGCTGAGATAGCACACCCATTTTCAACCGGCAACCTTTGCCGGGCCAAGGCTCAGAGCGTCCAGCAGAGGGTACTGTTGGGTGCCATAAGGCAAGGCCACAATATCAACAATAAATCCCACCCAGCCCCCACCTTTTTGGGAGCCTCTGAGAGCTAACGGGAAAATGCCTGAACATGCACACGCACCAAGACGAGAAAAACACAGCAACCAACCTCAGGACAAGTTTGTGATGTGCGGTGGGTGGAAGGCGATTTCCGCAGAGGGAATCCTTTCCATTCTGCTGCTTGGCGCTGTGGCCTCTTCGCCCCTTTTGCCGTCCTGGGAAGGAGAAGGGAATCTGTTGCGAGAAGTGCTGTCCTGCTGCAAAATTGATGTGCAGCAGTTGTGATTTAAAAGTCCTGAGCAACCACCGATCGCTCTCTTCAGCTGGCAAAATGCACTTCCCAATTTTAGGTTACCTACCTACCTTCCTACTTACTGGAAATAATATCTATTCAATGCAGGACCAGGGAGGCCAACAGGATTTCCTGGGCCAGGTCCACTTGATGCACCTGCCTCCCCAACAACCTATTGGCAAGAACTGTTGCGTAAAGGTAAAGGGACTCCTGACAGTTAAGTCCAGTTGCGAATGACTCTGGGGTTGTGGCGCTCATCTCGCTTTACAGGCCAAGGGAGCTGGCATTTGTCTGCTCTGCAGACAGTTTTTCCGGGTCATGTGGCCAGCATGACTAAGCCGCTTCTGGTGCAGTGGAACACCGACACCAGAGCAGTGCATGGAAATGCCGTTTACCTTCTTGCCAGAGCGGTACCTATTAATCTATTTGCACTTTTTGGCGTGCTTTCAAACTGCTAGGTTGGCAGGAGCTGGGACAGAGCAACAGGAGCTCACCCCGTCACGGGGATTCGAATTGCCAGCCTTCTGATCGGCAAGCCCAAGAGGCTCAGTGGTTGGACCACAGCGCCACCCACGTCCCCTGCGTACATATATTAACTTAAATGAATGCATTATCTTATGAATTAATTATCTATTATATTCATAGAATCATAGAATCATAGAGTTGGAAGAGACCACAAGGGCCATCGAGTCCAACCCCCTGCCAAGCAGGAAACACCATCAGAGCACTCCTGACATATGGTTGTCAAGCCTCTGCTTAAAGACCTCCAAAGAAGGAGACTCCACCACACTCCTTGGCAGCAAATTCCACTGTCGAACAGCTCTTACTGTCAGGAAGTTCTTCCTAATGTTTAGGTGGAATCTTCTTTCTTGTAGTTTGGATCCATTGCTCCGTGTCCGCTTCTCTGGAGCAGCAGAAAACAACCTTTCTCCCTCCTCTATGTGACATCCTTTTATATATTTGAACATGGCTATCATATCACCCCTTAACCTCCTCTTCTCCAGGCTAAACATGCCCAGCTCCCTTAGCCGTTCCTCATAAGGCATCGTTTCCAGGCCTTTGACCATTTTGGTTGCCCTCCTCTGGACACGTTCCAGTTTGTCAGTGTCCTTCTTGAACTGTGGTGCCCAGAACTGGACACAGTACTCCAGGTGAGGTCTGACCAGAGCAGAATACAGTGGCACTATTACTTCCCTTGATCTAGATGCTATACTCCTATTGATGCAGCCCAGAATTGCATTGGCTTTTTTAGCTGCCGCGTCACACTGTTGGCTCATGTCAAGTTTGTGGTCAACCAAGACTCCTAGATCCTTTTCACATGTACTGCTCTCAAGCCAGGTGTCACCCATCTTGTATTTGTGCCTCTCATTTTTTTTGCCCAAGTGCAATACTTTACATTTCTCCCTGTTAAAATTCATCTTGTTTGTTTTGGCCCAGTTCTCTAATCTGTCAAGGTCGTTTTGAAGTGTGATCCTGTCCTCTGGGGTGTTAGCCACCCCTCCCAGTTTGGTGTCATCTGCAAATTTGATCAGGATGCCCTTGAGTCCATCATCCAAGTCGTTGATAAAGATGTTGAATAAGACCGGGCCCAAGACAGAACCCTGTGGCACCCCACTAGTCACTCTTCTCCAGGATGAAGAGGAACCATTGATGAGCACCCTTTGGGTTCGGTCAGTCAGCCAGTTACAAATCCACTGAGTGGTAGCATAGTCAAGACCGCATTTTACCAGCTTCTTTACAAGAATATCATGGGGCACCTTGTCAAATGCCTTGCTGAAATCAAGGTAGGCTACATCCACTGCGTTCCCTTCATCTACCAGGCTTGTAATTCTGTCAAAAAACGAGATCAGGTTCGTCTGACATGACTTATTTTTCAGAAATCCATGCTGACTATTGGTGATCACAGCATTCCTTTCTAGGTGCTCACAGACTGTTTGCTTAATGATCTGCTCCAGAATCTTCCCTGGTATTGATGTCAGACTGACTGGGCGGTAATTATTTGGGTCCTCTCTTTTCCCCTTTTTGAAAATAGGGACAACATTTGCCCTCCTCCAGTCTGCCGGGACTTCGCCTGTTCTCCAGGAATTCTCAAAGATGACTGCCAGTGGTTCTGAAATCACATCTGCCAGTTCTTTTAATACTCTTGGATGCAGTTCATCTGGCCCTGGAGACTTGAATACATCTAGACTAGCCAAGTATTCTTGTACTATCTCCTTAGTTATTCTGGGCTGTGTTTCCTCTGCTGAATCATTTGCTCCAAATTCTTCAGGTCGGGCATTGTTTTCTTTATCGGAGAAGACTGAGGCAAAGAAGGCATTGAGGAGTTCAGCCCTTTCTGTGTCCCCTGTTTGCATTTCACCATCTTCTCCTCTGAGTGACCCCACTGTTTCTTTGTTCTTCCTTTTGCTACGAACATACCCATAAAAGCCTTTTTTGTTGCTTTTAACCTCTCTAGCAAGCCTGAGTTCATTCTGTGCTTTAGCTTTTCTGACTTTGTGTCTACACGTGCTGGCTATTTGTTTGAATTCCTCTTTGGTGGTTTCCCCCCTTTTCCATTTTTTGTACACATCCTTTTTTAATCTTAACTCAGTTAAAAGTTCTTTAGATAGCCACCCTGGCTTCTTTAGGCACCTTCCATGTTTCCGTCTCATTGGTATTGCCTGAAGTTGTGCTTTTACTATCTCCCTCTTAACAAACTCCCAGCCATCATGAACTCCCTTTCCTTTTAGTATTACTGTCCATGGGATCTCACCCAGCACTTCCCTAAGTTTTATGAAGTCGGCTTTCTTAAAGTCGAGAAATTGTGTCCTAGTATGCTTGGCTGCTCCTTTCCGCTGTATAGTAAACTTCAGAAGAGCATGATCACTCGCGCCTAATGATCCTTCCACTTCTACCCCACTAACCAGGTCATCAACATTGGTTAGGACCAGATCTAAAATGGCTGTTCCTCTTGTTGCTTCTCCCACTTTCTGGACAATGAAGTTGTCTGCAAGGCCAGTGAGGAATCTGTTTGACCTTATGCTCTTGGCTGAGTTTGACATCCAACAAATATCCGGGTAATTGAAGTCCCCCATTACTACTATCTCCCTTCCTTTTGCATGCTTGGCCATCTGTTCCAGGAAGGCATCATCTATGTCCTCCGTTTGGCTTGGGGATCTATAGTAAACTCCCACAATGAGGTCACTGTTATTCTTCTCTCCCTTAATTTTGACCCAAATGCTCTCACTTTGGCTTTGAGGTTCTAAATCTTGGATCTCTTCACAGGTATACACATCCCTGACATATAACGCCACTCCTCCTCCTTTCTTGTCTGGTCTGTTTCTCTGAAATAGATTGTATCCCTCCATTATTACATTCCAATCGTGGGACTTATCCCACCAGGTTTCAGTGATTCCTATTATGTCATATTTAGTTTGCTGCACCAAGAGCTCAAGCTCATCTTGTTTATTTCCCATGCTTTGCGCATTAGTGTACAGACATTGAAGTCCATTAATCATTCCCCCGTGTCTCTTATTTAAGGATTTTTTCCTCCCACCACTAGGTCTGCGTGCTGTTTGCTCCATTCGGTCTATGACATTTGGATGATCATCTTCATCAATTGATAGACTCCTACCTTCAGGACCACTGTCTCCATTGTATTCATTGTATTCATTGACCAATAGAACTGAATGCAGAATAAAAAACCATATAGCTAGGTAAAATAATTGAGAACCCATACACACATTATTTATTTCATAAAAATTATATACTGCTTGACTGTAGAAAAAAACTCTCAAAGCAGTTTAGAAAAATAGATCCAACCTTTTTTTTTTTTAAGAGAGAAAGGGGCCCCCCAAGAGCCGTGACCTGCCTGCCGATCGGGCAGTGGCTTCCTTCCACCCAGCGAGTCACAAGGGGCTGCTCCAAACCTAAGATCCACCAGGATGATAAAACAGAAACAGCAAAAAACACAGGGGAAAACCTGTGAGGTTTTTTGGGGTTAGGCTGTCCAATTCCTGAGTCCCTTCTAATTTCTGGATCTGGCAAGGGGGCAGCCGCACCTAAGGCTGGCCTTTAGTTGGAAAAAGGAAGTGGCTCTGTGCCAGAGGGCAGACCCCTTATGGGGTGTGAAGGCCGTGAGACCCTCCATCGTAGGCTCAGGTTATATATAGGTATGACTAAACAATGTACCCTAAAGACACCAGTCTCCCTCATCTCAAGGAAACCGAACCCTCAGTAAGCACCTGGAACCCCCTGGGGTAGCATGCAAATATCTGCCTGTCTGTCTGTCTATCTATCTATATCACAAATACATATCCTTACAAAGACTTCACAGCACTGCTCCTTTCCTTCAAAACAGCCAGTTCCCCAAAGCCATTGGGAAGAAGAAAGTCTTGTTCCTGCCTGCGGAAGGACAGTCTAGCTTCTCTAGGGAGGGAGCTCCAGAGTCTGGAAACAGTCAGCGCTGAGGAGGCCCCCCCTCGTGTCCCCCGCAAGCATTCCTGTGAGGGTGGTGGGACTGAGAGAGGGGCTTCCCATGAAGCTCTCAGAGCCCAGGCTATGGGAGAATGGGGTGGTTCAGCTGAAGCCCCACATCCCCCCTTAGTCAGGGACCCCCCTGTGTCAGCCTCACCCCAGCCCAAACTGGCTGAGCCAGGGTGGGGTAAGGCCCAGGGGTGCAACAGGGCAGGAGGAGACTCACCCTCATTGCAAACTCTGCTCAGCTCAGTCGCATGACTTAGCAGCACTGTGGAAGTTAACAGTGGCCAGCAGAAATGGCGGCGAAAGTCAGACTCTGTCTTGATGTCTTGTTTCCCTTCTGCTAGACTTGGCCCGACTTGGCCAGCGGTCACCTTCCTTCTGGAATAACAGTTTTGGAGTAGGGGTAATTTGCACCAGCATAATTTCCCCTGGCATGAATTATGTTGGCTTCCTGCAGCTTGGATTGCTCTTCCTGATTTGTACTCCAGGGATGAGTAAGAATCTTAAATATGCATAGATGTGGAAAAGTCCATGATAACCCGGCAAAATTTATTTATTTATATTTCAAAAAGTATTTTGTAGAGTCATGGAATTGTAGTGTTGGAAGGGGCACCAAAGGACATCTAGTCTAACCCCCTAGCTAGGCCAATTGGATGGCCTAGGGTGGCATCCTTGGGACTTGCATGGAGGCTCCAGGAAGAAGCCTCAGGTAACTGGAGGACAACACCTCCATGCTAATGTTTCAGACTAAACAGATCTGGAATGACACACACACTAAAAATAAATAAAAGCAATTTCTGTCATAAGAGCGAATTATGCAAATTGTACAGAATGGCATAAACTCACTTAATTTGCATAGCTTGCTCTGATTGCAAAATTAGGGGTTTATTTTGTACAATTTGGATTTTGTTTTTTAAAAAATTAAAGACTGCAGGGGGGTAGGGAGGGAGGAAGGTGATGTCTGTGTCGGGTGGGGAGGGGAGAAACTTGTGTGCAGGGTGAGTGATAAGAAACAGAGGCCTGGAGGGAGAAAAGGGATCCACCAGAACCTCCAAGCGCCCCGATTTCCCAGGGACAGTCCCAGAAGTACAGAAGCCACCCCTGTTTCTGATTTGATCTCAGAATGTCCCACTTTTCCTTAGGATGTCTATTTCCATTGGAGGAATGCTGGAGAGTATGGAGTTATCTGAACCCTGAGCCATCTGAAGTCAATCCTGTATATGTTGTAAGCTGCCCAGAGTGGCTGGGATAACCCAGTAAGGTGTGTGTGTGTGGGTTGGTATAAATAGTAAAATTGTCATTATGGAATGGGACGTCCCTATTTTCATCTGAGAAATGCTGGAGGGGATGCGGGCAGAGCCAGCTAACTCTAATTTTGTCCTCTCCTCTTCCTCCTTGCTGAATTCTAATTGGAGGCAACCCTGAGAGCAAGGAGGAGGAAGCTGTCAAGCAGGGCCACCCCATGGACTGCCAGTTGTGGGGCCTGAGGGAAGGAGTCCCATCGGAGCAGCCTCCTCCGTCCTTAACGCTGCAATAGGGAACGGCCTGGGATCCTTTCTTAAAATAAGAGTGACTGATAGAACTTTAGTCCTACAATGCACCTGCTTGTGCAGAGTATAACACAGCTGCACCTGAAGTGATATCCAGATAGATTGTGGTCGTTACATTATTATCCAGTTATTATTTAAATGCTTGTTAGACACAAAGGTATTAGGAAGACTTACAACATATTAAAAATGTAAGCATAAGTAAGGCTGGCGTATACAATACAGACACATTAGCACAAAAACAAGATTGCACATGCAGGGCATTTGAAAAATGCATTGAGCAATCCACTCCCCTCCCCCCAGTGGCGCAACAGCAGCGGAAATGTCAGCAGCACCCAGGCATGGAGCCTCCCCATCACGGTCCCCAGGATCAGGCTCCTCCAAACCAGGCCAGCATTTGCTGCGACCTGATTGCGGAGTGTCTTCGCCGCTCCCCCTTCACCCGTTCCTCATGCCACCCTTTTTACCGCACTTCCTTGCCACTTGTGAGAAGGGCAGAGGAGAGAGACCAAGGGGGTGGAGGGTTTGGAAAGCAAGCCCCATGAACAGAGGCAGATTTGGGGCAGCCAGCGCGACTGGTTCTTCCACACTGGGTGCCAAGCCTAGGGGACGCTGCCGGGCCTCACATCTATGACGTAGTGAATTGAGCAGAACAGAAGGCGAGAGGCGGGGGGTGCTGAATTTTGGCCTCACACAGGGCGCCTCTGAAATTTGAAAGACAGACACCTGGCCCTGTTATGAGAGAGTTGGGTGAGCTTAGCTTGGAGAAGATGAGATTGAGAGGAGAACATAGAATCATAGTTAGAAGGGACACCAAGGATCATCTAGTCCAACCCCCTACAATGCATCAATGACAGGTGGTCATCAACCCCTGCTTAAAAACCTCCAAGGAAGGAGAGTATACAGCCTCCCGAGGGAGACTGGTGCACTGTCGAACAGCTCTTAGTGTCACAATGCTGTTCCTGATGTTGAGTTGGAATCTCCCTTCTTGTAACTTGGAGCCATGGGTCAGGGATGATGTTGTCCTGCACCATCTGGAGGTGCAAGGACAGGCTCAAGTAAGCAGGGGCTGTTTTGTGGGGGCAGTTGGGGCAAATGCCCCAAATCCCAGTTCATTGCCACTAACTTCTCAGAAGGAAGAAGACAAGCTTCCAGCTTGAGTCCAGGGGCTGCACACACCTGCTTTCCATGAAAGGAAGACACCTCCAGGGTGAATTGGCCATTCAGTTCTGGAATGTTAAACAAGTGTTTCGAGTTTGATGTTGGCTGGGGCACCTGGGCACCTACTAAAAATGAGATTGAGAAGCTGGAAAGCGTTCAGCGGAGAGTGCCTGAGAAAACAGCGGGAATTTAAACAGAGCAAAGCTTTCAGAGGAAACAGTGCAAGAACAAGGAATGCTTAACTAAGAGGACCCAGAGGAGGAGTGAGGAAATTTGCCAGAAAGCAAAAGGGGGAGAGCACAAAGCTTGTATAAGTGGGATGGGAACAAAATGCTCTGAATTTTGGTAAGGAACGGATGCAATGTGGGTCTGAATTCTGGTGATGGTGGCCCAGATCAGGAGATGCTCTCCCAGGTACGGTGGGTAGCGTCTTCTCCATAATTTCACAAATAAAAATAGGGATACTCTTGAGTGTTAATAGCTGCAGACTTACACTGAAAGCCACAACATGACCCTGATGGCAGCTTGCGCCCTCTGGAAAGCCCACTGGAAGGGAGTGGTGAATTTGTCAGTTTTGGTTTCTCTCAGTTTCCCATTTTTCCAGTCTTTACTTCCATTCTCTACATTTCCAAAAAAAGAAGAAGAAAAAAACCCTTAAGTGCAAATTTCTCCTAATATGTCCAATTTGTATGCAATTCCCCCCTATACACGCACCTTTGCAAAGCAATTTTCCTGTAAGAGAAAGCATTTTTGTATGAAATTTTCAACAATTTATGCATTTGTTAATGGATGCTTTGCCCCAGTATATGCATCTTGGTATAGGTAAATTGGCTGGAGAACTGCATTGCAAAATTTAGAGAAGGCTGAATTTGGAAAGATGTCTGGGGCTTGGCTCTTGACTTGTTTCAGAAAGCGTGGATTAGGAGGGCCACCTTTAAATGGGAACTAAATTGAATTGCTCCCCCATCCCTACCCACTAGCAAGATGTGAAGGTAATCATGCTCTTTTGCTTTTGGTCCCCAGTGACTGGTATTCAGTGTTGTGCTACCATTGAACAGTAATGTTCATAAAACCATAGAATCATAGAATTGTGGAGCTGGATGGGACCCCGAGGGTCATCTAGTCCGACTCCCTGCAATGCAGGAATCTCATCTCAAGCATCCGTGACAGGCTACCCAACCTCTGCGTAAAAACCTCCAAGGAAGGAGAGTCCACTCCCATCCCCCGAGGGAGACCATTCCACTGGCAAACAGCTCATACTATCAGAAAGTTCTTCCTGGTGTTTAGTCAGAATCTCCTTTCTTGTAACTTGAAGCCATTGGTTTGAGTCCTGCCCTCCAGAGCTCCCTCTTCCATGTGACAGCCCTTCAGATATTTGAAGATGACTATTGTATCTCCTCTCAGTCTCCTCTTTTCCAGGCTAATCTTACCCAGCTCCTTCAACTGCTCCCCGTAAGGCTTGGTTTCCAGATCCTCTTGGTTGCCCTTCTTTGCGTACATTCCAGCATGTCAGCACCCTTCCTAAATTGTGGTGCCCAGAATTGGACACAGTATTCCAGGTGTGGTCTGACCAAGGCAAATAGCGTGGGACTATTACTTGCCTTGATCTGGACACTAGACAGCTGTGGATGCAGCCAAAGGATAGCTCCACCTGGCCATATACACAGACATAAAAGTGAGCTTGTTTCCCAGCAACCAGTCCTCTTTCAGGAATAGGCAAAACTGCTGGTTTCAGACTCTGCATGGAGGAAGTGATACATGCCAAGACCCATGCTGCCAATGCGCCAATTAATGTTGTCCTGCCAGCTCAATCCCATACCTTCCCCATGTTGAGTGTGATGGTACTTCAGCTGCTCATTTTCCCCTAGGGATTCAGGAAGCTCACCTGTAGAGCCATGGGTCCAGCCAGCTCCCTTCTGCCTGCCCCGAGTGGCAGCAGTTCTCCGGGCTCCTTGCCCACCTTGCCGGGACATGCTGGGGGTTAAATCTGGGACTTTCTGCAGGCTAGGCAGATATTCTACCCTTGGACCCAGGCACTCCTTTTGGGGGGTGGGAGATGAAAAACCAGAGGAGGGGGGAACTGAATACCCCAGAAAAGGCTGTGGCCGGCAGGATGGAATCCTGAACACAGCAACATTTTATTGCAGTTCCCACTTGCCTTGAGAGCGACCTTGAACAGTCACTTGTGCTGAACAATTCAGGTTCACAATACAAAAACACCTATTTTAGCAAAATAGTGGGTTTGGATATTAGGGCTGTAGGTGTGTGCATGCACTCGTTTAATTTATGGAAGGCTGGTTAATGGGTGGCACCTTGTTGAAATCACCATTCATTCATTCATTCATTCATTCATTCTCTCTCTCTCTCAGTAAAATGGAAGCAAAATGGTTTGTCTCCTTTGTTTGCTTTTCCTGAGTTTGTGTGCGATTCTGTATCGCTGAAGCCCAGAATCAAACATGTTACTATTCCGCTGACTTCAGCAGGCACCGATGCACAAAGGACAATTTTTTATATAGAAAAAGAAAGAGAACATTTCCCTCCCCCCCCCATTTCCCTTTATAGGTTTTTTGGGGTTTTGTTTTTTTGGTATGTGGGGGTATTGAGTGGTTGCTCAGATTGTAAATCTGGCACTAAGACAGTAAATTCTTGCTTTGTAAAAATGCACATCCATTGTCAGGGAGGATGTGAACCCGGGGTTCTTGCAGACAGCCAGGCTATTAAATGCTGCTGTCAGAACAGCTTTATTTGACTGCATCAGCTTTTGCAGATATGAGTGAGGCAGGATTTACGGCTGCTGGCGAGTGCCACCAGCATGCTGCAGGCTGTGAGCAGGAGACGGCTGCGGTCGGCTTCCTATTGCCACCTCTCCACAACTCTCATGCTCACCAGGCAAGAGCAGCGAGCGAGGAAGCCAGGCTGACTACATGCCCCCAGCTGAAGAAAGATGCAGAATGGGTCTAGGGAGAAAGAAGAGGCAGGGGGAGAAATCTACCCCAACCCCACTGGCTACATCTTGCAGAAACCTATGTCTGAGATGTCTTCACATTGTATATTGGGCCTGTATATTCAGCTGCATCATAGAACAACGGGAGGGCAGGGTTGGAAGGCATCCCAAGGGTCATCTAGTTGGTCTCCTGGCAATGCAGCCACAACAGCATTGTGCAGAGGGGTCGGTAGTGGCTGGGTGGCAAGGCAGGGCACCCCCTCCCAATGCCAGCATCCCAGCAGCTTACCTGGGGCAAGATCAGGGCTGTGCAGACCTATTGGGGGAGCCAGTTATGCACTCCCACCCATGTGTGACAGCACCTGCCCCAACCGTGCTGCCACCCTGTCCCATCCAGGGAAGCTGTAACAGCATGGATGTCAGGAGATCAATGGCTCCATGGCTCAGCCCCTCGCCCCACCTAAAAGTCTTTCTGAAAATGGAAGGTGGGCAATAGGTAGGCACTGAAAAGACAACAGACGTAGCACCTCTGCGAAACTATTGTTTCCTACATCGTTCAGAATGGACCTCCTGATGACATAGTGTCTGAAAGGGACCCTTTCTTGCAGAGCACATTGTTCCCTTGGATCCCCACTAACCAGTCACTGCTGGGGGATCCTATGGCACAGAAGAGCCCCATCTCAGCCAGGATCCTGGTTCCTATGGGTCAGAGGGCAATCAGATGTGCTCGGGAAGCCCACAAGTAGAACATGAAAGCAACAGCCCTCCCCACGGAATGCCTTCTGAATCTGGAGGTCGCCTGTGTATCCGTCATAAATACTGTCCCCAAGAGACTTCTCCACTTCTGGGCATTAAATTTAATAATATATATAATTCATTAAATTGTCTGTTTTACAATTTAGAATATTCATTTAGACAACCTTAAAATATCAGTGACTTCCCTTCTTCTCTTCCCATGATTCGTTTTGCATAACATAAATCCCTGCACATTTTACATAAACTAAACCATTCAGTATTACATTATTACATCCATCCAAACTTACTTGCACTGTTGAATTTATCTTAATTTATCTTAATGCTGCCAACATTTTCAAGTGTACACTCCCCCCCATATATTCAATAAACATTTTCCAATCTTCTTTAAATGTATGTTCTTCTTGTTCTCTATATGTTAGGTCCTCAAGCTGCGCATATTCCATCAGTTTAAGTTGCCAGGACCTCGCTCGTTTTCCTTGGCCACCATTAAATCTTAGGGCAGTGGATTCTGTAGCTGAATGATACGTTGTGTGAAGAAGGACTTTAAAACACAAGAAAAGGTCTGCTGGATCAGGACAGTAGCCCGTCAAGTCCACCATCCTCTCTGCCCCACTGGGAAGACCACAGGCAGGACTGGAGCACAGGAGCCCTCCCTTGCCTCCAGCCTTGGAGGGAGAACATAGTCACCATGGCGAGGGGCCTGGCCTCATCCGGCACAACTTGCATACCCCATTCATCCTGCTCCTTGATTTTGTCTCTCCTGTTGCTGGGAGGTGTGTGTGTGGGGGGGACACATGACTTACATCTCTCCCCCTTGTGCTATTGCTTTCCTTGAACTATTCTGAAAGGCCAGGTAAGGGTTACCCTCCCTGACATCAGCCGTGACAGGATGGCACTCAGGCACTGCTTCATTTTATTTATTTGAAAAATTTATGAACCAGTGACGCAAACCCTTACAAAGGAACTTAACATAAAAATCAATAACTTTGTGAAAATGGCTAAAAGAGTGAGCAGCACAGCACTCTATTCAAAAACAATAAAACTCCACTTAGAAAAGAGGCAGCAAGGACATTAACAGCTAGGGAAAGCTCCTGTAAGCAGGAACGTGCTGACCTCTCAGTGAGCACCAAACAAGGAACACACACAAACCCTCCGCCAGATGTGCTCAGCAGCTAATTACCATGATGGCAAAAAAGCAGTTATGTTGAATTTTGTTGTCATTTTCAGTTTCTCTCCATTTCTCATTGTCCCAGACTTCTGTTCAGTTCTCTGCACTTCCAAATCAATTTGCAACTTAAAAAAAAGTCCTCATGAAAATTCACCAGCTTTTAAGTACAATTGTCTCCTAAAAGACACATTTTTTTTGCATTGCACTTTCTCCTAATATAATACATCTTTACATCTTCCTTTCACCAATGTGCACATTTCGGGGGCACATTTTACCCTGGTGCTTGCATTTTCGGTCCACTGCATTGCAAAATTTGAGGAAACGTGAATTTTGAAAGATGACTGTGTTTTGGTTTGCCTATTGTTTCAGAGCGTGCCAATGAAGTTGGAGGGGAGGGGGCTCGCGGGCTCCAGGTTCTGCTTGCAGGGTGCTCAGCCACCCTGATAACAGGATGGCTGGGCTAGGTGGGCCATTGGCCTCATCCAGAATGGATGCAGGACAAAGAGAGGTGTGTGAGTGTGTGTAGAAATCAACCTACTGTACAAAGATAAAATTCACATTAGTTTCTCCACCCACTTTTGTAGGGGAAAAAGTTGTAGGGAAGCCTGAATAGGTGATTTAATCAATTTAGCCATTTCTTGATATACTTGAGACCAGAATAATGAAACCTGAGGGCATTGCCACCACAGATGGAAGGATGTCTCCTGGAGCCCACAACCCTCATTCTCTCTCTACCTCTGTTTCTAAGCCCCTGTTTACAATTGGTTTCAGTTGGTGACCTCACAAATCTATTAAAAAGACAAAGTAGACCCTTCAAGCTTTGAAGTCCCTCCACTCTGCTCAGTCAATCAGCCAGTCAGTCGCTTTTATCACAGTCAGTGATCAATATTCAGAAATAAACCTTTACAAATATACCAGACGAAACAAAATAGAAAACCATACTAATAAAATTACAAATAACTGTATCACACTATAAAACACCAGGCTTAGAAGGCAAAAGTTATAAGCCTGCTAATATTAATCTCTGCTGCAGCACAGTATTTAGCCACCCTGGAAGAAATGGGCTAATTCTGATCTGAAAGGAATTTGAAGAGCATAAAAGTCACCCAATTGTCCTGGGAAGATTCACCCTGCTCTAGGCGCCTTGGAGCAGGATGGCAGACTTGGCCTGGGTGTCTAGCTGGCCATGGTGGAAACAGAGCAGATTTTGTTCTGACCCAGCACGGCGCTTCTTACACTCTTACGAGATTGTCCCCTACACCCCAGCCCCTGTTTTATCCTCACAGTGACCCTAAAAGGCAGGTTAGACTGAGCGATGGAGATTGGCCCAAAGTCATGAGCTGCACTGCTGGGTAGGGGTTTGACCCCAGCCCTCCCAGGGGCTAGTCGGATGCTCCACACTGCACCACACCAGTTCTCAGACAGAATTTAACAAATTAACAAATGTGTGCTGTTTTAACCTGCCAGATCAGTACAGCAGCAGATCCTTCCTTGCACCTGATCTTAACTCAAGCAGCTTGGCCCCTGCTGTGCAATGGCGCAGCTCTACTTGCGTGGCTGTCACCATCTTGGTGAGCGAGTCCAGCCCTGGCTGGCTGTTGGAGGCAATGACACGGGCGACCTTGCTGATTTATTCATTAGGCGGCTGTTTAGAACGGGGCTGAGGATTGATTTGTCTGTCAAGTGCGACCCTGCAGAATGCGGAGCGGCCTAATTGCGAGCCTGACACCTCGCCTGGTGTCTGAATCATCCATTCAGAAACCTTTTAATTTCATTTATCTGCCATCCAGCTCCGCCTCCTTCTCCTTCTCCTTTGCATTGTCTTGAACGTTTTATTGATTGAAACCTAGCTAAAAAGGGGGCTATTTCTTTTTTGTCTTTCTTCTGCTCCTGCTTGCTCAAAAATAAATAAAAGGCATATGGAGGCCAAAAACACCCTGGGTAACTGTTGGCTCTTCCCTCTCATTACAAATGGTCATTATTAGCACAGGGTTATTGTTTCATCTCGAGATGCCGCTTGATGAAAGGGTTGTTTTCACCCACCTGCATTTGGCTCGCATGAAATGAAGATTGTTTGGCATGAAAGGTTACAAATTTCCTGAGACTACAGATGGCTGGGCCTTTTACATGTCAGGAGGGGAATATTCTCCACTTCTGATGATCAAGTAGAAAATAGCTATTGTGGCAAGCTATTATGGGAGGTATATGGAATTATGCTTGTGGAGAAAGCAGCTAGGAAGCAGAAGAAGCTGAATTGTGGGACCCTCAGGACAGACAAAAGAACATAAGAAGAGGCTGCTAGACCACGTCAAGGGTCCACCTAGCCCACCCTCCTGTTCTCACAGTGGCCAACCAGGTGCCTCTTCTGGGAAACCAGCAAGCAGGACCTAAGCGCAAGAGCTTTCTTTCTCCGCTTGTCATCCCAGCAACCGGCTTTCAGAAACACCGCTGCCTCCAACAGGTAGAGCGTCTTGATCAGGGTTGGTAGCCCTTTCCTCCTCTTTTAAAGCCATCCAAGTTGGTGGCCACCACAGGAAGTGGTGTTAAATAATGTTAAATGTTAAATAAATAAATAAATAAATAAATAGTTAAATAATGGCACTTGCTAGCACCATAGGTGGGGAGGCTACCAACTTTGACTGCCCTGAAAGAGGAGTGGAGAAATCTTATGGAGGAAGGACATTGGCTACTAGCCATGATGGCCCCCCTCCAACATTTCTATGATGAAAATAGGGACATCCTATTCTAGAATAATAATTTAACTATCTATACCCCACTCCTCTGACTGGGTTGCTCCAGCCACTCTGGGCGGATTCCAACATATATAAAAACATAATAAAACATTTAAAAAACCACTTCCTTATACAGGTGGCTTGGGGGTTGGATAACTCCATACCCTCCAACATTTCTGTGATGAAAATAGGCATGTCCTAAGGAAAAGCAGGGCATTCGGGAATCAAATCAGAAACTGCGACTGCTTCTATGAATCTGGGACTGCCCCTGGAAAATAGGGACCCTTGGGGGGTCTGTGGTGGCTTTATTGAAGATCCGAGGCAGTATGAATACCAGTTTCTGGCAATCCCAAGGTGGGGAGAGTGCTTTTGTGCCCATGTCCTCCTTGCAAGCTTCCCATAGGGATTTGGCTGGCTGCTGTGGTGCAGAACAGGAGGGAGACTGACTGACGGGAGGCATGGAGTCCAAGAACCTTCCAAAACCTGGAGCTTGATTTGCTTGTGCCTTTCATTGCTGCAGTGAATTGGAAGCCAATGGAAATTTCAAAATGGTTGCATGAAAACATGCTTTTAAAAATTGTGTTAATTTAATGTCCCTCATAGGAATAGCAACAGTCTATTGCAGAAGTAAAAGCAAAGCTGATTTTCACGGTGTCTACATTACCTGCAATTCTTTCCCCACCACCACAAGTTTGGGCCCCTTTGCCTCCTAGCAGCAGAGCACCCCCACCCCACCCCAGTCAGGCTTCTGAATGGACCCTGTAGCTTAATTGTGCAAATGACAGAATTCTCTTTCCTTCTTGTTTAAAAATTGAGCTTTTCAAAGCCCAGCTTTTCAACCAGCGGAAATCTGCCAGTTTGCTTCTTGGCTTGCTGCTGGCTGCTGTTGTTTTTAAGCTTGATTTTCAATGGGTTGCTGTTCTTAAATGGTTATACAATAATCTATTATGATGTCATTTTGAATTTTCTTTTTTTCTTTGTTATATGCTAAGGTGCTCTGTGAACAAAAGAGTAGGGTATTATCATCATTGTTAATTTCACTTGGGAATGAAATTGTCAGCTCTGGAGAACAAAGTTAGATTACTGCTTCTTTAGATGTGGTGTTTCTCTTCCATGTTCCTTCATCCTCATGGGGTGGCCCATGATGACTGCATTCTAACTGTTGTTGGCGTGTCTTTTTTATGAGCCTAAATCCAGTGCCCTGCTTGGGAGTGTGGCCCCTTTATAGGTCTCACTTGATGTTGCCAAGCCCTGTGACAGGTCTGGGTTTTAGAGAACTCCTTGGCAAGAAGCCCTCCATGCGGCCCACCTCCCTCCCTTTGTCTACTTCCTCAACGCCATTATCACAAGCTGCTGCTGCTCCTCCTCCTTTTCCTCCTTAACGCCGACACCTGCTTCCTTTGCCAGTCTGTCAGCTAATTAGTGATGGGGGACAAATACAGTTCAGTTTGGAATTAAAAGGCAAATCTGCCTGATTTCCACTTCCTAATGCCCACATTCCTTCAAAATTTGCACTTCTCCAGATTCTGCAGTGCAAGTCTCCAACCAAGTAGTGTGTACAAAAATTCATGCACTGTGTAGCATGTGCAAAAAAAAAATAATATATGTATTGGTTAAAATAACCCAGAAAACTGCATTATATTAGAGAAAGTTGCTTGCAAAAAAGTGCATACAAAAATATGTATACAATATTGGGATAAATTTGCACTAAATGCTGACAAATTTTCATGAGGATTTCTTTCTTTTTTTAAAAAAAGAATTTGCAAATTGATCTGGAACTGTGGAGAACCAAATTTCAGATCAGCAGACTGAAATTGACAGATTTGCCCAACCCTGGAGCCAAAGAGCAAGCAGGCAGTCATTGTCTGGGGCAGAGTGAGAGGCTGGGGAGCAAGCAAGGCGGCTGCAATGATGAAGAGAAGGAGCAGCTCCAGGGGCCTCTTGGGCATGGGCCCTGGCAGATGCCCGACTGCGCCGAACCTTGGCACCAGCCTTGGGAAGGTCCTTTGGAAATCCTTTTGTTAAGGACATACCTATTTCCCTTGGTTTATATCCCTAGGCATTGAGTGCTCTAGCACGGAAGCAGTGGGGGGGGGGGAATCATAACGGGAAGCCCTGTTGAAGCCCTAAATCGGCTTTGCAGAGCTTTGTGGTGATTTAGTCTGCTCTTTGGTTCTCCAAGTTTGTCTGCTGCTCATAAATGAGCTTATTATTCTGCTGTGATTCATGGATGTGCAGAGAGGGAGAGAGCAGGGGGTGTCTGTGCCACAAGGGGAGATGGAGGAACAGAATGCCTGCAAAAATATTTGAAGTGTAAATCAAAGGGAGTCACTGGGCCAGACATGAATGCATGTTGTCAATCCTCAGAGAGAGAATGAGGGAAACAGCTGGCGGATAATTGTGGCACCTTTGGACAATGCAATCATGCCTTGGCACTGGGTGACCTGTGAGGAGCGAACAGGGATTTTGTACAATCGTGTGACTGGCTTTGCCCCTCTCTTACATCGGAGCATGCAGCCCCTGAGATTTACATTAGGAGAAAGGGCTGCGGCTGGTTGGTAGAGCCCTTTCTCTGCAGCAAAAGCTCCCTGGTTCCCTCCCTGGTGTCTCTAAGTAGGGCTGCGAAAGGCATCTTCCTGAAACCACAGAGAGACACATTCCGTCAGTGTAGGCTAGGCAGGCAAAGCAATTTGGTCCAGTTCACATGTTAATGCAAACTAAGGTCATTTGCACTTCCTGAAGCAATATGCAAACTGAAAGGCAGCCCACATGTTGTGATGGAGATCTACAACCAAAGAACATGCAAGAAGAAGAAGAAGAGAACACAGGGGGAATAATACAATGCACACCTTAGCCAAAATAACCCCAAAAGTCATCTAGTCCAACCCTCTGCAAAGCAGGAGTCGCAGCTAAAGAATCCCTGACAGAGTCATGTGAACTGAACTTAAGACGGGGGTGGGGGAGAGAGGCAGGGCAAGGAACTGCAATGGACGGGCTCCTCCGTCCCTTGGTAGGCAGTACCAGGGCAAGGTATAAGCCAGCAGCACCCTATGCTCCTATGTTCTTAAAAGCATGTCAGTTTTGCCGGTGTTGTCTCTGTGTGAGCCAAATCTGTATTGTTCTAGACACCGAGTAGGAGGACGACCTCTCCTTGAGGTTAATAGTTGTAGTGCTTCCCCAATGTGCATTAAGGGCTTGCTTAAATAAGCACATATGAATGGTGCTTATCTTCCTTGGGAAGTAGCTGGCAAAGTCCATTTTCCATTTTTGTTTTGTTTTGCTTCTGCCTAGGAAAGAAGGAGCCTTGAGTGAAGGGTGACATCTCTAAAGCCAACATTTCACTGGGGGCTGTGAGCAGATGCCCATGCCTTCTGCTCTGAGCAGAGGAGAGGTGCTCAGAACTTCTCTCGGTGAGCAAGCGCAGCAAGGCCCAATGTAGGTGCTCTTTTTTCTGATGACGGGAGGGCTGATGGGGGCCGGGGGTCATGCCTGTACCATTCTGTGGTCCTGTCTCTACTTTTGCTTTTTGAGATTTGGCAACCATTTTGTGTTATGCCACACACCCATGGCAGCCATTTTGTGACTTGAGAATGAGTGACTGGCCCAAGATCACCCAGTGAGCTTCATGGTTGAGTGGGGAATTTGAACCCTGATCTCCCAGGTCCTATTCCACCACACCACACTGGCTCTCCATCATCATCACTTGAACATCTTTTGGGGACACTTTCTGCTCTGTGCTTTTGAGAGGTCCTGGGTGTTCTCCCCCCACTCTGAACTTAACGTTCTCTTTAGAACATATGACACATTGTCCTATTTAAACTCACACTGCACAGCTGGCTTATTCACACTGGATCTCTCTGTCATGGGAGATTAATGCTGCAACGAGGAACTAGCAGGCAGTTTGGAAAAGGCCTTCAAGATGTCCTGGGCTTGTCATCCATGCGTCTGTTCCAATCTGTCATTCAATGTCATGTTGACAAATGGGCAACAGCTTGAGCTAGGCTCTTTAGCTAGATGCCATGCAGTGTGGGGGTGGGGGGTGGGGAGCTTGGCAGATGTTAAGTGTCCCAACTTCTGGGTCACTTTCTCCTTGCCAGGGAGTTGTCCCCTTCCCCAAGCACGTGGTGGGCACTTTTGTGTCCATGCACCATCAAGAACTTAACCCAAGTCTTGCCATTTTCCATTCTGTGTGATCTGTTTGAGCTTCCTCAGCAGCTCCATCACTCCAATGTTTCTACATAGGAAGTTGACTTACAAGCATCCACGTCACAGTAAAAAAAAAAAAAAAAAATCCCTTTATGGTCTTCCTCTGAAGGTCTCTTTCCAAGATCCCAGGAGATGCCTTGCAGCACCTTTACCAGAGAGCCTTTCAACTGGAGATGCTGAGGATTGAACCAAGGGCCTCCTGGACACAAAACATGTCTTCTACCACTGAGCTAATATGTTTCACATCAGGTTCTGGGTAGACGCTCAAGCTGATGTCTGATGCTGACCTTGGGGAGTATTCTCTATTTCATTCCTCAGAGCTACTTAGGACATCTGGACTTTCCATGGGCTGAGGTGGCTCACCTGTGGCCCTCTTGATGTTATTGGATCCAACTCCAATCAGTACCAGCCAGCATGGCAAGTGGTGAGAGGTGATGGGAGTTGTAGTCCCACAACATTTGAAGGGGCAGTGGTTAGCCAACTCATGCCACAGTCCATTATGCATTTATTACATTTATATCCCACTGTCTTTCCGTCATGGAGACCAAGGTGGCATACATGGGATTCCCAAGCGGCTTCCCATCCAGGAACCAATCCAATCCTGTTTAGCTTCAGCAAGTTGGCTGTCTCATGTGCCTCCAGGCAATGTCCCAAATCTAGGTCAAATCAGGGCTGGAGGCAGAACTGTAGCATCTTCCAAGGCTACTTTTGAAGTACAGATATCAACTGGAGATGAAAGTAAAACACTGAGATGTGATAATAGAGGACCATCCTTTCCCAAAGCTCAACTCTCATGCTCCTTTGGTTGCTTTTAAAAGAAGAAAATTGCGTGGGGAGATCCGTGTTAGGTCTTCTATGGCCATTTGTGGTACATCTGGGAGAAAAGAATTTACATTCAGATCTTCAATCTGTTTACTGCATTAGCAGAAGCTCACATTTTTAGCATAAAGGTAGAGGAGAAGCAGCAGAAGTGAATGTCACTTCATTACTACACAGTCTGCTTGCACAAGATCCTTCCATGGCTCCCAGGCTTGAAAGTGAAGGAAAAGAAATGAGACCAGAGTCAGTGGCGGAGGAAGGGGATGCGGGGTGTGTGGGCCACCCCGGGTGTCATCACTAAGGGGTGTGTGTGACAAAATGACAAAAATCTGAGTTAAAAAAATAATAATTGGGCTCACGAAACTTTTTAATTCAGTCAACAAATGTAACGAAACACAGCTGGCACTGGGCACCACACCGTGGGGGCTGGCACTTACTGAGGGGCCTATCGCATGCCCAAGCCACGCGTCTATCCTGGGCGTGACGTGGTGGCTTGGGTGCCTGCAGGCTCCGTGCTGCCTGAAACGGCAGCGTGGGGCTTGCATCTGCCAACTGGCTCTCCCTCCGCTGCCCTACAGTTGAAGGGGAGGTGGTGGAGAGGCTCCACGCAGCGCACTCCACCCCCATGGGCGGCTCACCCCGCCCCTGGCTGCAGGATCCGCGTGCCGCACCTGGCGCCCGAGCGGATAGCTTCGCTGCTGACAAGAGTGGTTAAATCTGAGACGTAAGACCAGGGGAGGGAAGTCAGGGAACCACCTGCAGTTAAACTGAAAGTAAATCTACCAGAAGGAATCACAGGCCATTTGTTTTCCTTTTGATTTAGAAAGTGTAGAGAGAAAAGTTTATCTACCGTTCTCACAACACCAGGACATCCCATGAAGCCGAATGCTGGGAGATTTAGGATAGATAAAAGAAAGCACATCTTTACACAGAACAAAGTTAAACTACGGAAGTCACTCCTGCAGGAGGGAGGGATGGCCTCCAGCTTGAATGACTGTAAAAGAAGATTGGACACATTCATGGAGGAAGAGGGGCTCCCAGTGGCTACTGGCCATGGTGGCTCTGCTCTCTACCTGCTCAGCTGGAAGCAGCAATGGTTCTGAACGCCAGTTGCTGGAAACCACAGGAGGGGAGAATGCTCCTGTGCTCAGATCCTGCTTGCAGGTTTCCCGTAAGCATTTGGTTGGTAACTGTGAAAGCAGCAGGCTGGACTAGGTCTTGGGCCTGATCCAGCAGGGCTCGTGTTATGATTTGGCATCTTGTTACCTTCCATACTTGCTGCACGGTATAAACATAGACTGTCTAGTTGTTGTGCTTATGGACTTCCTGGTGAAATCTGATTGCCCAAAGTTGAAAAGAGGATATTGAATTAGATGGACCTTTGTTTGATCCAAAAGAGATCTTTTATGATTTTATTAACCATGATAGTTAGGAATAGACAGTCACAGTACAGTGGTACCTTGGATTACATACGCTTCAGGTTAAATATGCTTCAGGTTACAGACTCCGCTAACCCAGAAATAGTACCTCGGGTTAAGAACTTTGCTTCAGGATGAGAACAGAAATCGTGCTCCGGCGGCGTGGCAGCAGCAGGAGGCCCCATTAGCTAAAGTGGTGCTTCAGGTTAAGAACAGTTTCAGGTTAAGTACAGACCTCCAGAACAAATTAAGTACTTAACCAGAGGTACCACTGTACATCACTGAGCAGCCAAAGTTTTGAACATTGTTCACTAAGGATAAACACAAAGGGAGAGCTGTTGCCCTCATGCCCTCTTTGTGTTTTCTGGAGGCTTCTCCAGAGGGTCAGTGCTGGAAGCAGGATGCTTCTTAAGGATGCAGACGGACCCTGTACAGGATGACCTCTTGCTATCACTGGGCCTCTATAGTCCTCCTCCATGTATCTGACCTGTGAATGGGTTCAGTCTGCACCTGGTATGTTTTGGAGATGATGGCCAAAAATGGACTTGCAGTGAGAAGAGGCTTGTGTGGGGTGACTGGTTCCACAAAAATGGAGACAAGATGTGTGAAGGCAACACCATGGAGAAACAATACTAAAACATAAAATGAACGGGTGTCTTGCATTTTGTTTCCAGGTTTCATTGCAGGCTGGGAAGAAAGTGTCTTCTTTCGCTGCCTTAGCCTTACCAATTATATCTCCCAACTGGCTCAGGGAACTGCAAAAAGTGTTTCACGTTTGATAATATTTCTACTCTGTTTGGCTTTCCTTTGCTGTACCAGCGTTGTGATCCCAAGAAGGTGCTCTCTGAACACAGCTCCTCTGAGTCTGTGGCAAGGCTTTCTGACTGTGTACAAAGTGCATAGTCAATCTCTGCCCCTCACTATCTCAACTTGCACTCTAATGCTTCATATTAAGGGTGGGGAATGCAGGGCCGTTTCATAACAGGATGGGGTGTTCCAAGGGCTTCACCCAGAGCCATAGTACTCCAGCTGCCAATGGGATCTCCCCCTCCCCTCCTCCTCCCCCTCTCCTTCTTCCCATTTAGAGGCAGTAGAAGGACAAACTCTCTCCTTTCTCATAGCCTTGATATCTTGCTCCCTTTCCCCCGCTCCCATATCACTGGAGGTTCCATTGCATGAAGGGCTGAAGATAAAGAGAGGCAAGGCACGAGGTACGGTATAAAATGAGAGATGCTTTATCAAATCTATAACTTGTGATTTGCATAGGAAGCCAGTGTAGGAACATAGCAGCATAGGTTACCTTATGCCACATAGGAGCCTCGTCTCCTGGCCCCACCATTTCTCTAAGTCAGACTGTCATGATGCATCTCTCTCCAGGAGCCCTCCTGGGGGATGTGGCCTACCTGACTAATTCTGGCTCTCCTTGGTCAGGAAGAGGACACACCTTCCCATGACAGGGGAAAGACTGCTCAGCTGCCCTTGTATCCCCCAAACATTTCACCACCAGAACCCAGGCCAGGTCACCAGGAAGTGTGATCCTCCTCAGCTTCTGCAGGACTGGACTACTCCTAAAAAAACTAGGAATACCATACTGTGCTGGATAAACCAGGATTAGTCTAGTTGCCACATTCTGGTTTATTGTGCATTTGGTTTGACCTGTTGCCTGCTTTCCCTCTATCTTTTATTTCTAGTAAAATTTCATAATTGGACAAGTGGATTCCATTTGTGATTGCTACTCTCAGGATAAAGGAATCCCCACATGCTTATGTTGCTTTGGGTTGCATGCTATTGGAATGCTGTGGGCCCTGTAAAACGAATGACTGAATAATAGAAACACAAGCAGCTTCAAAGTTCCATGTGGATAAGCCCTGAGTCTCAGTCCTGAGCTGCAGGTGGACTCAGAGCTGAGCTGGTGGTCAGCCAAAAGAAGGAGCTATTCTTTTGCCCTGATATTGACAAATATACAACAAACTGACCAAGGAAGCAAACACCCAGGTCCAGATTTCTGGGTAGGATATATTCATACCCTCCAACATTAGGGGCATTTTCATCTGAGGAATGTTGGAGGTAACTGACTTCCCTCTTCCCCTCCTTCCCTGTGGCTCAACGGTCCATGTGGTGTCATTGAGGTTGCCTCAACTTCCTGACACTCAGGCTGAGGGCACCGCTGGTCTCCTCCTCCTGTGCCCACTCCCAGGATCGCATCCATGACAATGGGCCCATTGAAGAGGCTGCGCCACCACCAGGGCAGGTGTTTCCTCCTGCTGCTCCTCCACCTCCCTCTACCACCGCAGCTGCCATTTCCCGCCCTCTGCTCCCTCAGGAGCCCCACCACATTCGCTGTGGCAGCCAACAGCCAGGGAAAGGGAAGGGAGCCTGGGCCAGCTGGAGATGGCAAAGGCACGTGTCCAGGGTGAAACGGAAGCTCCTCTCTCAACAGCCTTCTTTGCACTCAATGAATGGCAGTTAGCCATTGTGGAGCTGAGTGGCAGGAGCCTTCTGTCTGCTCCGGGGAATTGTTGGGAATTTTCGGGACTCTCTGTGACAACATGAGAAGCCGTGATGGCTTGTGAGTTTTTAAATCGGGACAGTTGGTAGGTATGAATATATTTAGCCACAGATGCTACAAATATTCCTGCTTTCCTGGGCTCTGTAGATCAGGATAGCCCTGCCAGGATAGACTCTCAGCATTGATAGACTAATGTAGATGTTGCTGTTTGCAGGATAAAGACCTTAATACAGACAGAGGGAAGCATGAAATTGGATTTGCGTAAGAAATGTTGACTCTGAGGTATGAAAATGAAGTATATGGAATTTTTTTTTTGAGAGAGAGAGATAGATACAGTGGTACCTTGGGTTAAGTACTTAATTTGTTCCGGAGGTCCGTACTTAACCTGAAACTGTTCTTAACCTGAAGCACCACTTTAGCTAATGGGGCCTCCTGCTGCTGCCATGCTGCCAGAGCACGATTTCTGTTCTCATCCTGAAGCAAAGTTCTTAACCTGAAGCACTATTTCTGGGTTAGTGGAGTCTGTAACCTGAAGCGTATGCAACCTGAAGCGTATGTAACCCAAGGTACCACTGTACTTATTTGCCCAGATGAGGAGAGAGAGAAGAATGTGGGATTCCAGAGCTTGGGGATTTCTCAGACAGTTTGCACTCTACTAGTATTTGGAGGCTGGCAAATTGGAATGAGGAAATGAATTTCATATGATGGAGGCAAGAACAGACAGCGAAATCTCAACATTTCATGAGTAAAAGGGGAGATGCAAGATTCAAAATGGCTTTTTACAAAAGGATACAAAAGAAAGAAGTCAGCAGCTCCAAAACATATCTGGAACCAGTATAGCAAGGAAGGAGACAAGCCTTAAGAATGATGCTGAAACACAGGTATTGGTAGAAACGTCTCACAGGCACTGAAAAAATAAATAAATGCCATCAATCAAATGTCACCCTATAAAATTAAGCATTAAAGCAGATTGTATGGAACAGACACAGTCTTACTTTGCCAAACCTTTATTAGGCATTACAAATATAGGCCATATAAAATAGCCATATTTAAAATTTTAAAATATATTCAAATAAACAGCCATGTAAAAATATGTAATAACAAGGATTTTCATCGGAGTGTCTTCCTACTAAATAGTGTCATTCAGCACTCTAAGAGATACTATTGACCAAAACTCAGTCACCCTTGTGGTTACTTTCGGGTTATCAGACAGATAGAATCTGATATTTTCCTTGTGCTATGACTACCCAGAAAAGGGATAGCACACATTTGCGTAGCTGGTTGTTCATAGAATCATAGAATGATAGAGTTGGAAGAGACCACAAGGGCCATCGAGTCCAACCCCCTGCCAAGCAGGAAACACCATCAGAGCACTCCTGACATATGGTTGTCAAGCCTCTGCTTAAAGACTTCCAAAGAAGGAGACTCCACCACACTCCTTGGCAGCAAATTCCACTGTCAAACAGCTCTTACTGTCAGGAAGTTCTTCCTAATGTTTAGGTGGAATCTTCTTTCTTGTAGTTTGGATCCATTGCTCCGTGTCCGCTTCTCTGGAGCAGCAGAAAACAACCTTTCTCCCTCCTCTATGTGACATCCTTTTATATATTTGAACATGGCTATCATATCACCCCTTAACCTCCTCTTCTCCAGGCTAAACATGCCCAGCTCCCTTAGCCGTTCCTCATAAGGCATTGTTTCCAGGCCTTTGACCATTTTGGTTGCCGTCCTCTGGACACGTTCCAGTTTGTCAGTGTCCTTCTTGAACTGTGGTGCCCAGAACTGGACACAGTACTCCAGGTGAGGTCTGACCAGAGCAGAATACAGTGGCACTATTACTTCCCTTGATCTAGATGCTATACTCCTATTGATGCAGCCCAGAATTGCATTGGCTTTTTTAGCTGCTGTGTCACACTGTTGGCTCATGTCAAGTTTGTGGTCAACCAAGACTCCTAGATCCTTTTCACATGTACTGCTCTCAAGCCAGGTGTCACCCATCTTGTATTTGTGCCTCTCATTTTTTTTGCCCAAGTGCAATACTTTACATTTCTCCCTGTTAAAATTCATCTTGTTTGTTTTGGCCCAGTTCTCTAATCTGTCTAGGTCGTTTTGAAGTGTGATCCTGTCCTCTGGGGTGTTAGCCACCCTTCCCAGTTTGGTGTCATCTGCAAATTTGATCAGGATGCCCTTGAGTCCATCATCCAAGTCGTTGATAAAGATGTTGAATAAGACCGGGCCCAAGACAGAACCCTGTGGCACCCCACTAGTCACTCTTCTCCAGGATGAAGAGGAACCATTGATGAGCACCCTTTGGGTTTGGTCAGTCAGCCAGTTACAAATCCACTGAGTGGTAGCATAGTCAAGACCGCATTTTACCAGCTTCTTTACAAGAATATCATGGGGCACCTTGTCAAATGCCTTGCTGAAATCAAGGTAGGCTACATCCACTGCGTTCCCTTCATCTACCAGGCTTGTAATTCTGTCAAAAAACGAGATCAGGTTCGTCTGACATGACTTATTTTTCAGAAATCCATGCTGACTATTGGTGATCACAGCATTCCTTTCTAGGTGCTCACAGACTGTTTGCTTAATGATCTGCTCCAGAATCTTCCCTGGTATTGATGTCAGACTGACTGGGCGGTAATTATTTGGGTCCTCTCTTTTCCCCTTTTTGAAAATAGGGACAACATTTGCCCTCCTCCAGTCTGCCGGGACTTCGCCTGTTCTCCAGGGATTCTCAAAGATGACTGCCAGTGGTTCTGAGATCACATCTGCCAGTTCTTTTAATACTCTTGGATGCAGTTCATCTGGCCCTGGAGACTTGAATCCAGCCGTCACAAATGGTGCACAGCATAGAAAAAAGACACAGAGAGCCAGAAGTATTTCTCAGGATGGAGCAGCTCCTTCTTCTTACTCTCCTCCGATTTTATTATCCTTTGTTCCCCCTGCCTGCATGGCCGGTCTGCCAATGTCTCACGTTACATCATCCGGTCATGGCTTTTACTACACCCATCACCATATAAGGTAATCACTGCCCAGAGGAAACACAACTCCATATAAGGTCAATACATTCTATACATCGTCATCTAGGTCAGGAGGCACCCTGCAGTATTACAAGCCTCTGCCATGGCTTTATGACTCCCACAGGTTGTACAATGGACAGTAGAAAAGAATATGTTCTATGGTATCCAGCACATTCAAAGAACATCTGCAATGTCTGTCATTTCTAGAGATGTTTAAATATCTGCCCTTGACAAAAGCTGAGGGGAAAACATTCAGTTGGGCTAACATAAAGGCCTTCCGTTGGTCTGGAATTATTAATTTTGAAATATAAGTGACCCTTTTCTGTTGTATTTAAACCATAAAACTTGGGGGAGAAAAAATTATTTACACCTGACTCGATGTTTGGTTTTTTAATGTCCCTTAATCTGGATTGACTATTGCGATAAATATATTGTTCACTTGAATTATACAAGGGTTCCAAGTTAACCAATAGACCTGATTTTTCTATGTGAGAGTTGGCACCATCTGGATTTCTAAGAGTCCTTAAGTAAGTCAGAAAGGAAACTCGAAGGTTGGCAACGGAAATGGCAACGCAACCAGTATTTTACAGGGCTAGCCCAGACTCAACATTCCATCGTGTGTATACCTAACAACAACAACAACAACTTTATTATTTATACCCCGCCCATAGTTCTGCACACATTGTCTCCTACTTGATTGAATGGGAGCCCCAGGATACGTCTCAAGAAACTTGAGGGTATCTTATCTAAATTACTATTATATGCTTGTATCCATATTGGGATCCCAAAAATTAGCTGGGAAGACACTTTAGCTTGAAAAATCTGAATAGCAGCTAGTATAAACTGGTTAGATAGAAAATGAAATGAAACAGAATTCCCACAGTAAATTGTTGTCAGGCTAATCATATCTCAGCATTGCAATCAGCATTGCAAAAGGTGCAATGTGCCTTCATGAAACAAGTCTTTAATGCAACCAAGTTGGTTGCCTTCCAGATCAACCTTCGGCTGGCGGAGGCTGATGGGAGTCATAGTCCAAAACATCTGGAGGGCACCAGGTTGCTGAAGGAAGCCTTAACAAAGAGTAGAATTTAAAAACAAATGAACAAGAAATGTCAGCCAGAGATTCATTTAATTTGCACCACAAAACTACAAGAGTGGTGCTCATCAAATAACTCATTGCATCACTTCAAAGGGGCTTCAGTAGGTGACACCTATGATTTCTTAAACCAGAGATAGGGAACCTGTGATCTGCCCAGTGGCGTAGCGTGGGTTGTCAGCACCCGGGGCAAGGCAAGTAATTTGCGCCCCCTAACCCGTTGATTTGCGCCCCCTAACCCGTGGATTTGCCCTAACCCCCAGATGTTGCGCCCGGTGCGGCCGGCCCCCCTGCACCCCCCACGCTACGCCACTGGATCTGCCAGATGTTGATGGACTACAACTCCCATCACCCCGTGACCAACAACACCTGGAGAGACTCAGGTCTGCCTCTGGGGTATTTTTTAAAGAGGGAACTTAATAAGATTATTATGCACTAGTGCTGGAACAATGCCTGATAATAAAAAGGTTGCTAATTTTTAAACTGACAAACCTACTTTTGCATGCCTGGACCATGTACTTTGTTACTAGGAGAAAAGTGGGGAGTCACTGCTAGGGGATTATGAGGTCTTAAAGACCCTGATTGCTGGAGAAAATGCAAGAAAACCAGGAAGGGAGAAAAATCACACGAGAAACAATATGTTTCTCATCTCATGAGAGCCAGATTGTTGTGAGACTAAGGAAAAGAGAAAAGTAGAGACAAATAGAAAAGGTGGAACAGCAATTACCTGATCGGGTTATTTGGAGAGTAGGCTCAAAATGTAGAAAGAGCACACTGGATTCTTTCACAGTCCAAGAAAATAAGCAGGCAGTGCTGCAACCCACCCAGCACTGTGACCTCCTTATGGGTTTCAGTGAAACCAGGTGGCTTTAAAAGACGATTGGACACATTCATGGAGGAAGAGAGGGCTATCGAAGGCTACAGCCAGGAGGGCTCTGCTCTCTACCTGCACAGTTAGAGATAGCAATGGAGACTGGAAACCATGGGAGGGGAGAATGCTGCCCTTGTGCTCAGATCCTGCTTGGGAGCTTCCCACGGGGGCTTCTGGTTGGCCACTGTGAGAGCAGCAGGATGGACTAGGTGGGCCATTGGCCTCACCCCCCAGGCTCTGCTTATGTCCTTGTAGTGTTGGAGCAGAGCTTGTAAGTAACACTGGGAAAATCTTGTTTTTAGTACATGAAAATGACAATTTATTGGATCAGTTCAACAAAGCATATACATTGTTGGATTGCTTCACGAAGTGGAGGGGATGGATTGTGGTTTAAGCTGAAAAAGCTCAACCTTCCACAATTCCAACACTGCAAATATGTACACTTCCCCAAAATTGTTGATGGACATTTTACTTTTAAAATTGAGGGGACAAATCAAGTGTTTCAGTGGTGGGATATCTGGATCTGCACCAGCCACAAAGGGAGTCAAGCAAGGGTGTATCCTAGCCTTATATATAAATGACATAGTCCAGTGCATAGCATCTCCAGTGTATCACGCCCCTAAACTGGCCACAAAACCCATCTCAATTCTGCTATATGCAGATGATGCGGTTCTCCTGTCTCAAACAAAAGTAGGCCTAAGAAGATTGATCAGAGCATTTTCAGGCTATTGCCAGAGAGAACAGCTGGCCGTGAACTACAAGAAAACCAAAACCATGGTTTTCTCAAGAAACTATAGGGCACACAGGTGGCGTATGGACAACCAGCCAATCGAACAGGTCAAAGTTTTCAAATATCTTGGCCTTATTTCCCAGTCCACAGGGTCATGGGGAGCACACCAGAAATGTGCAAAAGAAAAAGCATCTCAAAGCACCAAAATTCTGACAGGCTTTTTCCACACCAAAGGTGGCATTCATATACTCTCAGTTCTGGAAGTGTTCCAAGCTAAACCCCTAGCACAGATTTGGACTGGCACCCACCATGGATCCATGGAAGCTGTCCAATCAAAGTTCTTAAGGCAAAATTTTTCTGTACCACCCTGTGTCCCAAACGCATCACTGCGCCTAGAGGCCAATCTCCCCTCAGTAGAAATACGGATCTGACACAGGACATTCAACTTCTGGCTTCGCCTAAACTCAACCCCCTTGGTCTAATAGCCCTAGTGCAACAAGACTGCCACAAGAGTGCCTGGTCTAAAACTGTCAATCAAAAACTTCGCTCTTGTGGTTTAACCCCACAACAGCTACTCACTGTGGGTTATAACAAAGCAAACAGTCTAATTTGCCAATGCCTAAATGATATTGAGCGTCAGAACAACTTGGCCACAATAAGAAAAATTTGCCCATGGTATGACCATTTTCCACCTCCCTCCCACTTTGACTCTCTGGCATCCTATCTGTCTAATCTAGCAATCCCAAAATATAGACCTGCCTTCACCCTCGCAAGACTGAATGTACTGCCCTCGGATGTACTTGAGGGACGATTCCAACAGATTCCATACAAAAAACGCTTATGTCCCTGCGGAGATGGCAGCACCGAATCGGTGGCGCATGCCCTCCTGGTGTGCACTCTTTACAAAGACCTGAGGAACGAGATTATCACGCCTCTTTTATTGACCATTCAGGGTTGCCCAACCACTGCCACAGCGTCGCTACTCCTGGCAGATCAAGAGGAGCAGATGTGGCAAGGTTTCTAGCTGGGGCAATCAGAATAAGGTCCACTACAGTGGCACCTCGGGATAAGAAATTAATTCGTTCTGGAGGTACGTTCTTAACCTGAAACTGTTCTTAACCTGAAGCACCACTTTAGGTAATGGGGCCTCCCGCTGCTGCTGTGCCACCACAGTGCGATTTCTGTTCTCATCCTGAAGCAAAGTTCTTAACCCGAGGTACTATTTCTGGGTTAGTGGAGTCTGTAACCTGAAGCGTCTGTAACCTGAAGCATATTTAACCCGAGGTACCACTGTATTTGACTGCTGATTCAGGACCCTAAACTGTGTTTCATATAATCAACTTTTTATTTTGTTCTGTGTATATCACAATGTTCTTTTGTTGCTATGGCTGACAGCTGACGCAAATAAAGTTTCATTCATTCATTCATTCATTCTTGTGGGTATAAAATGGGGAGGGGCAGAACCATGTGTGGCACCTTGAGCTCCTTGGCAGAAGAGGTGGGGTATTAATGTAATAATGAGTGAATCCAGTAATAACTGGATTTCTCCAAGTCTGCATGCTGCCTGTACTGGGTGCATATCTTCTCTCCACGCTTTGGAGCTTCGAAATAGGCAAACACCATCTTTGGGCAAAGAAATGGCATCTGGAGTGACAGAATTAGTTCTCCCTAAATGCAAAGAGGAGCACACTCCTCTTAGGCCTGTTTTCTTTTGGCTCTGCTTGGGGACACACAGAAACCTATAGACATGCAAATAAGTCTGGAAAGGGGGCAAGGGCTCCTTGTGGGCCCATCCCCAGTCCCAATAGGAGCCAATGCGTTTCCCACTGGTGAAATTGGGGCATGCAAGCAAGGGGGAGCTGACTGGGTGTCACAATCGGGAGAGATTTACATGGCCCCCTGTGACAATTATTTAATTATATGAAACCCAGATGAGAGTGATTGAGAAAGCAAGAAGGATGGAGGGGACTGGTGACTACTTCTAAGCAATTACAAGAACACAATGCTGAATCGCATCTTGAGGACCCAATGGCTCGAAATGAAATTAGGGAGGAAAGCCATAAATGGAAGCATAGAACAAATGCAAATTGTATTTCCAATATAGAACTCCCCCCCCCATCTCTCTGTGTGAGAGACAGAGAGAGAAATTCACAGCGGAAAGTATTAATATGCTAGGAACATGAAAACTGGTGCTATCATGCTGGAATGTTGTGATGGATTTAGGATGAGCAGGCAGGGAAATAAGTAACACTTT
This sequence comes from Podarcis filfolensis, assembly GCF_964270895.1. Taxonomy (NCBI): domain Eukaryota; kingdom Metazoa; phylum Chordata; class Lepidosauria; order Squamata; family Lacertidae; genus Podarcis; species Podarcis filfolensis. The sequence goes on along the minus strand of NC_139610.1, from coordinate 1,427,712 downwards.
TATGAGAAAGCCGTCATTCTTCACATGGTTCAGGGACAATAAGGTTCAAGGTGACACATTACCTTATATAGGAAGATCTGTGGAAGATGATAAGATGGAATTGAGACATTGGAATTTGTCATAAATTATGATTTTCCGAGCGCTGCTTTGGTTTCGCCAGAAGCGGCTTAGCCATGCTGGCCACATGACCTGGAAAAACTGTCTACGGAAGTGGACAAACGCCAGCTCTCTCGACCTTGAAAGTGAGATGAGCGCCGCAACCTCAGAGTTGTTCATGATTGGACTTAACTGTCAGGGGTCCCTTTACCTTTACTTTTACCTATGATTTTAAAAAATAACAAAATATAGCTAATATTTATTTATTTAAAGTAAATATCTATTTCTATTTTTTTCAGACTCATAGAATTATAGTTGGAAGGGACCTAAAGGGTCCTCTAGTCCAACCCCCTCCAGTGCACAATCTGCTCCTTTATATTTTGCTCCTTTAAGTAACCAAGAAAGCTGTAACATTGATGGATATATAGAATCTATTATTTTTTTTTAAAAGGGGGGGGCAGATACCACACCTGCAAAATTCATGGATGTGACACCACTTATAGATTTCACCATTTTAATCACTGCACTCCATTCAGTGCCATTATCATGATTCCAATATATTGTCACCTGATTCCAATATATTGAATATTCACTATCACTGACCTGTAATTAGATGGTTTACACGACGCCATATCGGTGCAGATTCTAAAAGATTCTGTATGTGTGTGTTACATAACTCTCTGGAGCGCCTGGTGAACAATGACCGCTGGATACAAAAGTATTTCTCTATTGCAACCGCAGAAGATTTCACAGTGTCAGTTTAAATCCGACAAGATGTCAAGTTATCAAGCTGAGAAAAACACCAGTCATTCTTTGCACTCCTAAACATCCCTCTAGAAAATTATTTCAAAGGGGAGGGGGATTTCTGCATTAACAATATAAAAACAGAGTCTCTGTTAAAAATGGAAGTTGCTTTAATGCCCAGAATCACTGTGGAATGACCATCAGCCCCCCCCCATGAAGACAGAGCTCTCAGAACAGATGTTAAGGGTTCAGGTTGCTTGCTATGTCTTTGTGCAATGATTCTCATTTTCTCTAGCTCAGCGTTTCAGCCTTAGGAACTCATAGCAGAACGATGTGTAATGAGTAAAGAGTCTCGTTCCTTTGCGACGCTATTGCAGTGAGCCAGCAGTGAAAGAGGACCAGTGGCTACCAAGTCTTCTTTTGCCTTCCAGTTCTTCCCTGAAAGTTCCCTGGAAATGATGGGAAGGGCAGAGCCTCTGCTTGGCATGCAGAAGGTCCAAGGTCCAGTCCCCAAGGGCATCTCCAGGCAGAGAGACTCCTTGCCTGAAACCCCAGAGAACTGCTGCCATTCAATAGAGAAATACTGAGCTATTAGATCTATGGTGTGACTCTCATGGAATCCAGATGCTGTGAAAATGCTTTTTTAAAAAGCGTTTTGAAAAATATATTAAATTTACCATAAGCTCAGCATTGCCATCTAGTGTCACATTTTTATAATGCACCTAAAACACTATACTCGCAGCTGTATAGCTGTATAGCTGGATGTATAAGGCGGCTTCCTATGTTCCCTGTCAAGCCACTCCTTTGCCAAACCTTCTGGCTTTGGAGCTGAGGGAACAATATCAATAAACAATCCAATCCGGTACTGCAATATGGGCCCCTGCAGCAAGGAAACGTGTAAAGCCCTCGCTTCCTTTCTGCAGGATTGAGCCCAGGGTGCCAGGATGGTGCAGTTAAATCTGGCTAAATCCAGCACCAGAGGATGGCAAGATTGCAAAAAGGGACCATTGTCAAAACAGCGCAGCACAGAAGGCTTAAATACTATCAAAGTAAAAATGGTCATTCTGTTTGTTTCCCCAGTTAAGAGATGATCATTTGGGGGTCAAGGGGAGCTGGCAGGACGGCTGGAGTAAACTCAGCTGCCTGGGCAAACTGAATAGAAAACTGCTTGGGATGTTTAATAGGAAATACCCTTTTATAGATTGGGGTTGCTTACCAAGAGCCTAGACGATGCTCTTGTCGATCTTCAGCATGCCAGTGTTTTCTGTGTTAACCTGTGTTTCTTCAGACTTAATTTATGGCATTTAAAACAACAACAATAAAATAAACTGCAACTGCAGCACCGCCCTGTCAAATGTGGACAGCAAAATGCTTCTGAGGCCTTTCTGGGCTTTTTAGTCCTTTAATGAGACACTTCGTGTGCACAGCTTCAGCTTGATCTACTGCGGGTGGAAGTTTAGTTATGAATCATCTACTGCTGGCCCTTGCAGTAGGTGCTCTCCATTCCCCTAATGTCAGTTTCTGTTCCTGCAGGGGGAGGGAGGCTATTTTATTTATTTCTTCTCAACATAATTCCTCCCCCTTTATTATTTGTAAGGATGGAGAGTGAGTGCTATTTCTACTGTTTAAAAAATAAAAAAGCCAAGAAATTTTTAATTAATGTTGTGGGATACTTTCGTTGGACAGGATTCACTTGTGAGTAAAATATGGGAGGCTATTGACCACAGATGATAGTGGAGACATCTCTCTAAAATATCCTTCCTTAGGAGTCCTATCAAGTTTTTTTAAAAATAAAAAACCACATTTATTCAGAGGTTACAATGCAGCTATGTCCACTGCCTTAATATAGAGAATGATCACTCCAATCCTCCTGCCAAGCTTTGACTCTGCATGCCTTAAGTGTTCTTTCAACTCTGTGCCTTCCAGCTCAACAATTCCATGATTCTATAAACACCACGGATAGACAGTTCAGTCTGTTTCCATTCCATGTCAATTTCACATGCATCCATTTACAACTCCATTCCATCTTGCTACTGAAATCAATCTGTAATCTTCCTTCTGTTTTTTTAATCCATATAATGCTTATTTAAGCATGTTTCTAAATACTTTTAAAAATCATAGAATATGTATTTAAATACTTATTTTCTCTCAATGTACAATGTACACATTCATAAATGTATTTTATCATATAAACACACAAACACTGTCAGAGCTGCCCAAGGTCCCAGCTCACAAAGGACCAACGCTGCTTCGTTGTTAAGTACAAAAGTCTTTATTGAAGTTCAGTTTCACTTCCAGAGCCGCAGCGCGCAGCTCTACGTCTCAACTGTCAGACCGCTGATGCTCCGTCTGAGTCTCCTCCCCCCAGACACCAATTTAAGATTCTAGCCTTACTCCACCTCTTCCTCTGTTCCTTCCGCCTCTGGTTCCGCCTGGCCGTTGGGGTCTCGCCCTTTCTAGACTCTTCTGACGCTGAGTCCCCTGAGCCTTCCCCCTCCCTCCAGCGGGCTTTAGGAGCTGGTTCCCCATCCGGGTCTCCTGCTGTTCCCCGCGCCTGTACATTTGAACTTGGCGTGCGCGCCCAGCCGGTAATTTTTCTCCTGACCGTTTCACTGCTGCTGCTGTCACTGCTTCCCCCTCTGGGGGGGGCTAGCTGCAACTGACCTCCCCTCCGTTGGAGGCGTGGTCAGCCCTGACTCACTCTCTCTCCCCGCTGGAGGAGACGCTGGCCCTGACACATGTGACTCTTCCCCCCCACTACGCTCTGGTGGGGAAACTGGTCCCGATCCCCCACTGCTGCTTTGGGGTTCCCCTCTGGCTCCTTGTTTCTGGTGCGTCCCCCCTGGGACCCCCCTTGCCCTGACCATCGGCGCCCCCTTCTGGGAATCTTCTGATTCGCTGGAGAAGCTCATGGAATCTCTCGGGCCACTGTCATACTCCCCTACGCTGCCCTCGGATTCTTCCCCTTCGCTCTCCATTTCCTCTCTCCCCAGTGCTCCTGCTCCTGAGTCCCTGACACACACATATAGACATACTTTTTTAAATAAATAAAAAAGTATATTGGCATGTTATTTCAGCTGAGAATTGTTTTGCAAAATTCAGAGAAGTGTAAAATATAAAGGATAATTATGTTCCAGTTTGTATATTAATTTGGGAATTGCAAATGAAGCCAGTTTGCTTTAAAATGTGGGCTAAATGAAATGATTGCCTGTTCCTCTCTAGCACCTGGGTGCAATGCTTGTGTAGGATCAGATCATGCTCTGTGTTCAAGTTGGCAGCGCTGCCATTGCATTATTCCCAAAGATGCCACCTGAGGTGCTTTTCCTTGGAGATGCCAAGGATCAGACCTTTTAGCATGCAACATACAGGATGTGCTGCTGCAAGGGGCTGTGCAGCAGAGTGAGGTCTGCAGGAAGGAGGTCCCCAGTTCACCCTCCCTGCCCACCCTTGAGGCTTACGCACTCAAACACTTCATTGTTCCATTAAACCTCATTACACTGTGATAATAATCCCTTTTGGATAGCAGCAGTTGCATGGATGCCTTTGAAAGTCAGCTTCCCCCCTGGAGCCGTGGGGAGGGGGCAAGGGGGAGGCTGGGCTGATGGCCACACACTCACTCAACCAGAAGCCAGCCGGAGGCTCCAGGCGCAGCCAGCGCTCCAGGACCCCTTTTGCATTTCCCTGCATTTTTCCAATTAAATTTCCTCCACCAGAGGGGGAGGGGCGGAGAGGGAGAGAGGCGCCATAAAGCCATTAGCATTAGTAATTATGCAAACGCTTCAGGGAGTTGAATGTCCGTCATTACACATAATTAATGCTTCTGGTTATGAGTGGCGGGATTGTTCCTTTTTACTTTTCTCCCACCTCCCCCGCCTGCTCCCATCTGGGATGGGGGGTTGTTTTCAAGTGCAGGGAGGGCCATGTTATTGTGTTTAATCTGCATATTCAAAAGACCTGTTTGGGTATGCATGAGGCTGGGATGGAGAGAGGCAGGGAAGACTCAGACACAGCAGAGGTGCTGCAAAACCTGGACGGAATCTCAGGAGAGAGGAAGCAGCCTGATAACGTGCAGGCCTGGCGGGGGAAGGCTGGATGAGTACAGTCACTCACACTCTCCTCTCTTGGGTTGCAGGGGTTGGGCTAGATGACTCTTGGGGTCCCTTCCAACTCTACAATTCTATGATTCTATGGATCATTCAGGCCTCAAGCCCTTCTTCCTACAGTGGGGAATTCCTTTTGGCTCAAGGGCCAGATTCTAATGTCTTTGATCTTCTGAGGGCCACATCATTATCCTTAGCATTGATGTCTCAGCTTTTCTCCCAAGGAACTCGAGGTAGACTACAGGGCTCTCCCCCCAGCTCATTCTGTCCCCACAACCACTTGCATGTCAAAGTGGGGGCAGGCACTGCAGTCGTGTTTTCAGCCAAGTTGGAGGCAGCAGCGCTTCTGAACACCAGGTGCCGGAAGCCATTGGAGGGGAGAGTGGCTCTTGTGCTCGAATCCTGCTTGCAGGTTTCTCACATGCATCTGGTTGGCCACTGTGAGAACAGGATAGTGGACTGGGTGGGCCCTTGGCATCCTCCAGCAGGCCTGTTCTGATGTTTCTCCTTTTCTTTTCCAAGGGCCACATGCACGCATGTGTATATAGAGACATCCTTTCATGTGCCAAACAAGCGACCTCTCTGCTTAAAAAATAATAATCAACGAGTTTCTCCAAACAACAACAACAACTTCTTCTTCTTCTTCTTCTTCTTCTTCTTCTTCTTCTTCTTCTTCTTCTTCTTCTTCTTCTTCTTCTTCTTCTTTGTCTTCTTCTTCAAGAACAGTCTCTCAAAGTGTTCTAGATCTCAGAAGAGGGGAGGGGAGTGTGTCACAATATGAGCCCTGAGTGAAAGGTGCACCAAATACCCACCTGCCCTTCTGCGAGGGAAGGGGGAAATTTGATTCAGTTTGCATTTAAAGGGGAACTATTCTAATTTGCACTTTCCAAAGAAATTTGTGAACTGAAATGCTGCTGCCCTTAGAAATTCTCATTCCCCTGAATTTTGCAATGCAATTGTCCAGCCACGCAATGTGTACTAAAATGCATTTATAGTGGGTAAAGTATGCACAAGAAAGCATCCACCAGTGAAAACAAGATACAAGAGAGACATTGTACCTGCAGAAATATGAGGTAAAATGACAAATGAACATGTGTCTATTAGGAGAAATGTGCAGTAAAATGCTAATGAGTTTTCATGAGGACTTAAAAAGAAAATCACAAACTGATGTGGAAATGTGAAGAACCAAACTTAACACTGGGAAAATGAGGAAGTGGAGCAGACCTGCTTGCACATCCTTGCCATCTTCACAGTGCTGGCCACGCCTCCAGGAGCAGGTTTGGGCCATTTCAGAGACAGAGTGGTGTGCTAGAAAGACATGCACACAAAACTGGATTCTTAGAGCATAATGTTGATGGGTGACCAGTCTTGTTTGGCCCCAGACTCAGGCACCCCAAGTTCCACCTAGATAAGGATAGACTCCATTTCCCATCATCCATAATCACTAGCCATGCTAACTGGAGTCCAACAACATCTAGAGGGTCACTAGTTTCCCAGTCCAGTGCTGCAGTGTTGCTCTCCCTCTCAAGCAACGCTGGATGGGCTTGGAATCATAGAATTGTAGAGTTGGAAGGGACCTCCAAGGCCCATCTAGTTCAGTCCCCTGCAATGCAGGAATCTCAGCTAAAGAATCCCTCATAGATCACCATCCAAGTTCTGCTTAGGAACCTCCAAGGAAGGAGAGTCCAATTCCTCTCGAGGGAGTCTGCTCCACTGTCAGACAATTCTTCATAATGTTTAGTGGGAATCTCCTTTCTTGCGATTTGAATCTGTTGTTTGGGTCCTACCCTCTGGAGCAGCAGAAAACAAGCTGGCTCCCTCTGCTCGGTTTCAGTGTTGATTACTGGGTTGACATGATTACTCTCGGCTTCTAGACGGTTGAATGATTCCAGCACCATGGACAGTGATGGACACTTGTTGAGAGACCATTGGCTGCCCGTGTGGCTCCTGCTCAGCAGCAAAGCAAGCCGATCAGGTGCCTGGGGTGCGGTGGGTGTGCCCTGTGCCCAGGGGCGGGCCAGCTGCCTGCAGGGCGGGGCCACCCAGGGCAGGACACTCCATGGGGCCTCCGAGGAGTCTGCCTGCCTCCGCCCACTCAGCCGCACTACAGCTGGGGGGGGGAGGCGGCCGGCGGACTGTTTGGGGCAGCGCAGAGCCTGTGGGCACCCAAGCCACTGCGTCACTCCCAGGAGAGATGTGTGGCTTGGGCGCGCTGCAGGCCCTGCGGTGAGTGCTGCCCAGCATTTTGTCACCCCCCTCAGTGGTGACACCTGGGGTGGCCCACCCTCACCGCACCCCCTTCCTCCACCTCTGCTCCTTGTAGCTTCTGGTTTTGCTCCACCCAGAGTGGTGGCACTGCATTTTGAGCCTGCTTTTCCAGAAGATTCACTTTACCCCCTCCCCCCACAAACCATTTGCCGAAAGAGACTTTGGAGATTGGTTGTTCCAGCTTTCAAGTTGTTCTATGTTTTGTACAACGTTTGCACGCTTGGTTTGCAGCTCAAAGGAGCCAAGGGGGAGGCTGCGCTTCAGCAGAAGTGCTTGACTGAAATTCTTGATGCATGAGAGAGAGAGAGAGAGAGGGAGAGAGAGAGAGAGAGAGAGAGAGAGAGAGAGAGAGAGAGAGAGAGATAGCACTGAGCTCCCCTCAGGCTTAGGCTTGCCATACACCAGGAAAATTCCTGACACATCCTGGTTTTTGGGTGCACAAATGACGTGGGGGGGAAATTTTGTCGAACTGGCAAAGTGTCAGGGAAAACCCTGATGGCAATGTGATAGAAAAAGCAGCAGAAATAGCTCCAAAAGCTCCAGATCACTATTTTGGAGATTCCCCCAAAAAGTTCAACAATTTTGGTTTGTTCCCAAAGAAAGCTCAACAGGTTTTGGTGGGTTTCCTAAATAAAGCTCAACAATTTTACTTTTTGAAACATGGCTGCCCTACTCAGGCTGAGGCCTTTTGCTTAAAGGTAAGAGCTAGCCCCCTTTGAGAATAGCTGCTCTGCAGGCTTACGAGAGCAGAGTCCAGCCAGGACGGTCTGGAGAGAGGCTGCCAGGCTTTTAAAGGAGAGCATGGCCAGTATGCCCCCCTCTGAACATGTGAAGCCTTTGGGCTGATTCAAGTTGGGTGCCAAAGGACACCCTGGGCTACATCTGACTTACCCATTGGTTTGCCACACTTATATCCTGCTGTTCTTCCCAGAAGCTCAGCAGGCTGCACCTGAGTGACCAGTTCCTGAAGCACAGCCAGTTCCTGGAACAAAGGGAGCTGTGCTTCTTGAGTAGGGTCAGTGGTCTACCTAGCCATGGATGGTCTGCACCGAGTGGCAGCAGCTGAGTGCAGATGGGCAGGGAAAGTCTAAGCAGGAGAACATTTCCCCAGCCTGATGTCATACAAATTTAATTTAATTTAATTTAATTTAATTTAATTTAATTTAATTTAATTTAATTAAATTAAATTAAATTATAGCATAGTCATAATAATAATGCATCCACAACAGTTCACATGAACAGCAATAAATGCACCTATCAATGGTCCAGTGCAACACCGGGGAATGGGATCTGCACCCATCCCCATGGGCCATTTTGACAGGTGGGCAGGGCCACCCACTTGCCAATCACCTGACATCGCCATGAGGTCAGGTAGTGTGTTTTACTTTGGATGTGAGCAAATGACTTCAGGGGGTCGGACCATTGAGGTCCCTTCCAACTCTATGACTCTATGATTGGCTCAGGGGTTTGAACAGGTGCTTCTGATCAGGCAGGGATTGTTCCATGATCTGATGTGCAGGACAGAGGGACGTGGCTAGGGGAAAGCCTCAGGGGTGAGGTGATGACCCCCCAGACCTAATGACACCTGTGGCCCTGGGGCCCCCACTGCTGGGCTAGTACCAGCTTGCACAATGTGTGCTCTGGTTCTTAGCGCACCAGAGGAGGTCCTTCTACTGGGACGCAGGGGTGTGTGGGGTGCATGTGCGTGTGTGAACTTAATTCAGAAGCTGCCTTAAGTGAATTCTTTCCACTGTACTTTGCTGGTTGGCCGCTATAGGAACAGGATACGGGGCTGGATTTGCCTTTGTCCAGTCCAGCAGGACTTTTCTTATACCCCATTCTTACAACTATTCCTTCCTCACTCGTGATCTAAGAATTATGCCTGGCATAGAGAAGGTGGACACAGAGCGGTTTATCTCCCTCTTTCATAACGCTAGAATGCAAGGGACATCCAAGGAAGCTGAATGTTGGAAGACGCGGGACAGACGAGAGAAGGGATTCTCCGCACAGGGCAGAGTTGTACTATGGAACTCCCTCCCACAGGAGGCAGAGGTGACCACCAACTTGGATTAATGAAGGAGGGACTTTTGAAGGCTCTGAGCCATGATGGCCGGGCTCTTCCTCCGCAGTTGGAGGCAGCAGGGCTCCTGCACACGCTCACTGGGAGCCACAGGAGGGGAAATCCTTCTTGCAAGTTTCCCACAGGCATCTGGCTGCCCACTGTGAGAACAGGAGGCTGGACCAGATGGGCCACTGGCCGGATCCAGCAGATGCTTGTTATGTTCTTACTCTTTTTTACTGTACTTTTTGGACTGGGCAGCGGCGTAGCGTGGGTTGTCAGCACCCGGGGCAAGGCAAGTAATTTGCGCCCCCTAACCCGGGGCAAGGCAAGTAATTTGCGCCCCCTAACCCTACAAATCTATGCCTATGAATGATGGTCCCTCTCTCTCTTTCTCATATTCCAATTGATTCCCATTTCCGCCGATCGATCCCCGAAGCTCTCACCCAGCGAAATTCGTGCGTAATTACGCTTCGCCATCCCTAATTCTGCCGCTTCCACCAGGAAATCATGACGGTGCGTTTCTCCTCTCCAAACTTTCCCCAGCCCTTTGCCGGCCGGCGCAGCCCTTTTGGCTACGAGCTCCCCTCCTTCTCTGCCCGCTTCCGACCCCACCTCCCCGTCCAGCCTCCCTACCTCCTGAAAAAAGGCGCCGGCGCCGAGCAGGACACCCCCGCGGCCATCGGAGAGAGGCGGGGCCGAGGGAGGCAAGCCAATGGGCGAGGCGGGGGTAGGTGGCCACGGGGGCGGGCGCTGCCGCAGTCCTCGGGTGGGCAAGGTAGGAGCAGGCGGAGGCTGGCCGGCCGCTCTGACAATAGGGGCGGGCCGAGGGCACGACGCGGCTGGGCCCTCTGGACTCGCCCCCCCCCAGATGTTGCGCCCGGTGCGGCCGGCACCCCTGGCACCCCCCACGCTACGCCACTGGGACTGGGGAAATATGCATTCTGTTCCCTGTTTTGTGGGAATGTTCAGGGTGGCAGGAGAGGATATATTGTTTATTAATATCCTTCCTAACTTGCATTAGCAAGTTTCTTAAGCAGCAGAGTTTACATTCCCCTTCTCACGCACAGCAGAAATCTGGTTGGAGGCTCATTAGAACCTCTTAGTATTATGCAGTTCAATCTCCCTCAGATTGAATTGTATCTTCCTAGTAAGATCCCCTTTTAAATCCCTCCTAAAAGAATAAAGGCACCACAGTCTCGTTCATAAGCAATAAAAAGAAAGTTTACTCACAATCAGGCAGAGCACAGTGTGATTGATCCCTGAAGGCAGGCTTTAGGCTGGAAGTTACAAACATGTGCAGTGGTACCTCGGGTTAAGAACATAATTCGTTCTGGAGGTCTGTTCTTAACCTGAAACTATTCTTTACCTGAAGCACCACTTTAGCTAATGGGGCCTCCTGCTGCCGTCGTGCGATTTCCGTTCTCACCCTGAAGCAAAGTTCTTAACCTGAGGTACTATTTGTGGGTTAGCGAAGTCTGTAATCTGAAGTGTCTGTAACCCGAGGTACCACTGTACAGACAGGTTCACCCCATAAGGGAGGTGACCTGGGGGACTGCTTGGCTGGCAGGCAGCAGTTCAGTCCAGGAAGTTCGCAGGACGAAAGGAAGATGGAAAAGAGAGAGAGGCAGCATGCCTTGGCCTTTTATCAGGTCTGGCAAGGTCACGCCCACCCACTAGTCCCATGCAAGGAAGGATGCTCCAGGCCAGGAGGAACAGGATGTTTCAGCTGGACCAAGCGTTCCCTTGCATGTCCACTCTAGGAAATGTTGTATTTGACTGTTCCCAGTGGATTACATTCCACATGTTTAACCATGGCATTTAATTTCTAATGCTTCCTGTGTCTACAGCTTTAATCTACATTGCCTGTGGGATTGTTCCACTGTCTGTGCTGACTTTTGATGCATTTTCATTTATGTTGGTTATCAAAACTGTATGACTGTAAAACAGACAATTCTGTGTCATCGTGAGCTGGGGGTGGGGAACGACTTCATGAAGGGAGTGAGCCTGGGGATAATAAAATGACATTTACCTGTTTGTGACCCACTGGCAAGAAATGTCACAAGATATTATAAGGGTTAGGGGAAGCACTGGGGCACATGCAGTCAGACCATTTTCAGCCACTTCACCCACTTCAAAATTCCCTGCCCCTTCCTCTCCCTGGCTGTTTTCTTTTTGAAAGATTGAGATGAAATGTTCTGAAAGCTGAGACATTCAAAATGGTGGTCACCATTTAAAAAATGGGTTCCTCAGAGGAGCTGCCCTTGTACCTTCCTGTGGCTGAATATCCACAGCAGGGATGGGGAACCTTTTTTGGCCAGAGCCTTATCTCCCTCCTGTCCCATGCAAAGGGCTGAATTTGACAGATGGCCAGGGCCACTCACCTGCCATTCATCCAATGTCATAGGGACATTAGCTGACACGGCACTTCAAAGCTCAACTGTTGTGGCAATAAAGCAAAAAGAAAAAGAGAAAAAAAGGATGCGACTGAAGCAAGCTTGCTAAGAAATTAAGTCATGGAGTACCATTCCTTGCAACCCTGTTTTCAAATCTTAACTATTAGAAAAAGCATTTTTCATATTTGCATTTTTCAAATAAAAAAACCCCCAGAATGCCTTCCAAATATGTTTTATCTAAAAACAGATCAAAAGGTTCAAAAGGTGTCCCATGCTGGGGATCTTGGGGGCTGTAAATAAGAGATTAAAAGTGCAGTGACTTATCAGAAGATAAGCCCACTGGCTTCAATTATCCTTAACAGGATAATTTGGAGAAACAAAATGGAGGTGGAGAAATGTCACGAAAGCATTATTTTCATGTGTCACATCAGAAATATTTGCTCAGATCACTGTTTCTTTTCTTCATGATAGGAGAGATAGAATATAATAAGAGCATCTGCTGGATCCAGCCAAAGCTCCGCCTTGTGCAGCCTGCTGGTCCCACCGTGGTCAACCCAATGCCTCTGAGAAGCTCCCAAGCAGGACTCCAATGCTGCTCCCGTCACTGCGGTTTGCAGCAACCAGTATTCTGAAGCATTTCTGCCTCCAGCAGGGGAGGCAGAACAGAGCCATCTAGGTTACAGAATCATAGAATCATGCAATTTTGGGGTTGGGAGGGAGCCATCTCTAGCTTTATCCTCCCTCAAATTATCTAATCCTCTTTCGAAGCCGTCCAAGTTGATAGCCTTTGTGGCCTTTGCTGGGAGCAAATTCCATAGTTTAACCTTACACTGTGTGAAGAAGGACTTCCTTTGGTCCGGTCCTGACTCTCCCAGCGTTCAGCTTCATTACAAAAACATAGATAATGTGAGCAACAGACATGGCTGCTCCCTCATGTTCTGTCTGGCTCTGGGAGCACCCTTCTTTTCAGCTGTAAGACATGGGAGAGGATGCTGCCCTCAGTGCACCACTGGGAGAGTGCACAAGCCTGCCATCTGGATGTGGCTGGAGTCCTGCTATGTGCTCCAAGCCCTCTGGGTATTGTGGGCTATCAGTCCAAATAAATTAATGACTATATGCTGGAAGGGGATGAGCTGACATCGCCGGCAGTTTACCAGAAAGAATCTTGAGGGCTGGGAGAATTAATATCCAGCTGTCGAATGTGATTTGCGCCAGAGGCAGAGAAAGTGTGCGTCTCTGCAGGCCTGTCCTTCGACTGGTTGTGGAAATGGAACTGGTAGAGCAAAGCACCAGTCTCTTGCCTCCTCCTCCTCCTTACCCCCCCATCCCGTGTGTGCGCATGTAACAGAACAAGGATAAACACTTCATGTACACGCATGTGCAGACAGACTCTGGAGATTGCTGAAGGCGCAAGTTTAAATCCCACATCAAAGGGAAGAGCCGAGCAGCAGTGCTGTTCAAAGGCTCCCTTTCCCTTTTCTGGGAAAAGACAGATTGTCACTTTGATTAAGAGATTCTAACTAGAGGGGGGTGGGAGGGGATGGGGAGGAAGCAAGAGCGAGGTGCTGGAGAAGCGGAGGTTTGCGTTTTGACGCTCTCTCCCCTTTGGCCATCTTAAAGAGTATTTGGGCTGGGGGGAGGGCAGCGCAGAAAGAGATGTAAGGCAGGCAGTGCAAAAACCGAGCTTAGTGTAGGATAATAAATTAAGAAAGGAGGAGGGGAGAATGGTGGAAATGTTATTATCAAAATGTCAGGACATATAACCAGCGTGGCTTGCTTTAATATGGTGAACACTGATGTATTTACTCTCCCTGCTCTTCACACAAGGTGTTCTTGGGTGAACTGAGGTGCAGCCACAGCCTCTGTGCTTGTGACAATCACATCACAGCTGGGGGTGGGGAGAGAGAAAAGAAGGGCAAGGGGTTCTGGGAAAGACGAGGCAAATTACTGTAGTGTATCCTCCAAGTGCCCCGATTTTCCAGGGACAGCCCCGGAATTACGAAAGCCATTCTGGCTTCTGATTTGATCCTGGAATGTCCCCATTCCCCCACTAGTGCTGTCACTGCTGAGCTAGGGGAGGAGGTGCCACAATTTAGGAAGGACCTTGACAAGCGGGAATGTGTATGGAGGAAGGTGACCAAGATGACTGAGGGTCTGTAAACCAAGCCTTATGAAGAATGGTTGAAGGAGCTGGGCATGTTTAGTCTGGAAAATAGGCTAGATGGAAATGGAGCAAACTTGTTTTCTCCTGCTTTGGAGGGTAGGACTTGAAGCAATGGCTTCGAGGTACAAGAACAGAGCTTCCAACTCAACATCAGGAAGAAGTTTCTGACACTAAGAGCTGTTTGACAGCGGAACGGTCTCCCTTTGGAGGCTGTGGACTCTCCTACCTTGGAGGCTTTTAAGCAGAGGTTGGATGGACACCTGCCATGTGATTGTAGGGGGTTGGACTAGATGACCCTTGGGGTCAAATCCAACTCTACAGGATTAATGTGTTCAATGGTGGAGGGTGCTGTGTCCCGTTCGAGTAGTTGTGGTGGCACTCCTCCTTCTGCTGATAGGAAATGCTCCATGGAGTGGGGTGGGGACCAAAAATGGGGGCTCAAGGAGGCTCATTTGGTGGGGAGTGAGACTGTTAACATCTGAGGAATGTTAAAGCATACCCTGTAGGCAGCTATATGGCTGCTGGCTGAAACAAGATGGAGGAGTCTTCTTCACCTGGTTCTATTCCAATCGTGTTTTCTTTGAGGTTTCTCCATGTTGCTCTCTTGGTATGCCAAGGATGTTGCATCATAAAGCGACACTGAAGTGCCCCCGACAGTGCAGGCCTTACGTGGCAGCCGGGGGTGGAGGAGTGGTTCGAGTGTCAGATTAAAATCCCTGCTCAGCCTTGAAGCTTGCATAGCCCAGTCATTGTCTCTAAGTCTAATCTACCTCAGAAGGTTGTTGCGGGGATTCAGTGAGGGAGGGGAGAGCCATGCGTGCTCCCTTGAGCTCCCTGGAAGAAAAGGTGGCATGCAAAGGTCATAAAACCTCCCCCCCATTTTTATTGGTTTTTTTTTTTAAAAAAATGCTTACTTAACATAAGATCACAATATGAAGTTTCAGTTTCTTGTTGGTATACGAATGTTTCCAAATCATAATAAAGAAAAAACAAAAATATATTCTTTGTCAATCGACTTATTGATGTTTTGATTCCCTCTGACTTCCCTCCCCTTTTTACTTGGTTCTTTTAAAGTTCTTGGTGTTGGATGCCTATCATTGTGAATCTAGATTGTTGGTAACCAGCTTCTCCACTACTTTTTGATAGTTATCATTCCAAGAGTTAATCTAAACCAGTGCAATAAAATAAAATCTGAGGTTGAAGTGCATAGGCATGTGCAGGGGGTGCCCAGGAACACCCCCAAAAGGGAAAGGGTGAAGAGCAGCAGACAAGGAAGCCCCTCCCTGGCTGCAGCCCCTCCCACTGCTAGCATGGCAGATCACACCCAAGGGAATGAATCCCTCCTGTATCCCTCAGCCCCTCTTGTAAGGATTGCAAAACAACGCAGGCAAAATGGGCTGAACAAGAGGAAGGGCCACCACTCAATCTCTCTCTCTTGTTCTTTTACAAACTTTGTTGAAAATTTTGGGGGGAACCCCCCCCCAACATAAAGTGTTGTCTTCCAAGACAAATGCATGTACATATGTTAAGTCTTGTGTGCGGTCATCCACCTGGCACCAAAACAAACTTGGAAAATCTTTTACATTACAAATTCAGCTCAGATCCACAGGGAATACTTGAATCTAGAGCATTAGGATAATTTCTTCATGGTGGCCGCCATGACTGAGATGGAAGGGAGATCATTGTACTATTGTCAATGAAAAATATAAATCGAGATCTTATGGTGTCAAACCCAGGTCCTAAACTCAGCCCCTGCACCTCCAGGCAGGGATGGAAAAGGATCCTATCAGAAACCCAGGAGAGCCACTGCCAGTCAGTGTAGACAATGGAGAGCTACTTGGACCTTGTGACCCGACTTGGCAGAGGATTCCTGCATTGCAGGGGGCTGCACTCGGTGACCCTTGTGGTCCCTTCCAACTTTACAATTCTAAATTTCTATGATTCTAAGGCAGCTTCCTATTATCCTATGAAAGTGCTATTCAAATATTAAGCATTATTGTAATTGAGAACAAGGTCAGATGGAGCCAACTGGTTTCTCTCCATTGCATTTGCTTTGCTTTCTCGTCAGGACTCAAGGTCCTGTGCGCTGCATTGGAGTTATTAGCATAATGCTAACACTCACATCTATTTCTGCCCCTCCTCCTCTATATTTCCTTAAATTTCAATTTTTAATGTTGGCTTCTAGGGATGTTGCACAAGCATCTTGTGCCCTGGGTACCAACTAATTCTCCAATTAGCAAAGGTGCACTCTTTCTGCAACAAATGTGACATGCTGTCTTTCCAGAGAAATGGTGATGGGGAGTGCGCCCTGGTCCAGCCGCAGGGGCAGAGCTCGCAAACAGCCTGCCTTCTTGGACTCTGAAAGGCAGCTGCTCTCTGTGGCCATTTTAAATCCATCTCAGTGGAAAGCATTATTACTTATTATTTATTAGTCTTAAATATTCCTGCTCGCAGCCACCGTGGCACTGAAAGTAAAATGTTATATATTTAATGCAGCGAATGCAGAGACATGAGGCTAAATGCAACACATAAAAGTCTTTATGGCACCATAAACAGACACTCAAAACCTTTCTCAGCCCGCCATCAATCCAGGTCTCTCCCAAGCTGGACAGAATCCTTGTGGGTGTCCTTGGGTGTTTGGCAAAAATGGGATGAAGACACTGCTGGTAACAGAAAGGAGCACAAGCAGCTATTGAAAAGTTAACCGTGTGAGTCCTGCTCAGGCATTGAAAAGGTATATCAGAGTGTAAGAACATCAGAAGAGCCCCGGATCTGGCCCCTGGCCCATCTGGTCAAGCACCCTTTTGCCACAGGGGCTGACAAGTAACCCAGAAGCAGCACCCAAGCAACTGATATTCATCTAAAGTACACAGGGCGAGGATCGGAGTATAAATTTGATTCAATCAACATTTAAAGACAAACCTACAGGATTTACAATTTTGGAAACAATATGCAGACTGAAATGCAGTCCTCCTTCGAAAGTCACACTCCTCTGAATTTTGCAGTGCCGTTTTTCAGCCAAGTAATGCGCATAAAAAAGCCTGAAGTGCAGATAAGAATGCATATACCATGGGTAGGCAAACTAAGGCCCAGGGGCCGGATCTGGCCAATTGCTTTCTCAATCCGGCCTGCGGATGGTCTGGGAATCAGCATGTTTTTACGTGAGTAGAATGTGTGCTTTTATTTAAAATGCATCTCTGGGTTATTTGGGGGACATAGGAATTCGTTCATTTTTTCCCTTCAAAATATAGTCGCCCCCCCCCCAAGGTCTGAGGGACAGTGGACCAGCGCCCTGCTGAAAAAGTTTGCTGACCCCTGTCATATACAGTATTAGAGAATGTAATGTTCAAAAGTGCATTATATGAGGGAGAATTGCTAGGCAAAATGGTGTATTGTAGGCAGAATTGCACCAAAAAACTGTTTATTAGGAGAGATTTGCTGCTCAAATGCTGCTGAATTTTCAAGAGGAACTTAATAATAATAATAATAATAATAATAATAATAATAATAATAATAATAGAAGAATTGCAAGCTGATGTGCTACTGTGGGGGACTGAACTTAAGAAAAATGAGAAACTGAGAGAAACTGGAGCTGACAGATTCCCCCCTCCCTATGTAGGATCACTAGAACCTAAGAAGAGGTCTGTTGGATCCGGCCAAAGGGGCCCCATTCAGTACAGCATCCTGTTCTCACAGGGGCCGACCAGATGCCTGAATGGGAAACTTGCCAGGAGGATCCATTCCCAAGAGCACCCTCTTCCCGCCTGCGCTTTCCAGCTGCTGGTCCTCAGAGACATGTGCTGCCTTTGACCCCGAAGGCAGAACAGAGCAGCTGCACATGGTGACCATTAGCAGCCCTCTCCTGCTCCCGGCATTTATCTGATCCTCTTTTAAGGCCTTCTAGGTCAGTGGCCATCACTGCCTCCTGCAGGTAGTTTATCAATGTGATGCATGACTAGATCCTTCCTTTTATCAGTCAGTCGGGGGGTGGCATAAGCACAACACCCCTTCCAACATGCCCCTTCCAATGTTAGCTGCACTGCTAACCTTCCCATGGGACTGGAGCACAGAGGCTGCGATCCCCACTGGTCCACAAGTCTTTGTCTCTTCTAGAATACGGTAAAAGGCTTGTCTCCATAACGCAGTCCTTTCTAGTCCTTCTTGTCAACAGTCATAGTGAGGGTTGAACAAGAAAGCTGTTGTTAGCATAGCTATTTGCTGGAGTTAGTTGCAGTGAGGAGCTGAATTGGTCCACTGCACTGCTACTGTCCATTTGGGAATGCAGACGACGCACTTGAGACTTGGCCCAGTGGAGACTTGAACTCTGATCTCCTAGGTCCTAGCCTGGCACTCTAACCACTACACCTCACTGGCTCTTGCTGGGGGAGGGGGCTCAGAAAGTAACCCAATGGGAAACCTAAGATCCCCCCTACTTTCTGAAGCATTATACAATTGCTGTTGCCTCAGAGTATGTTCACGCAGTACATTTCTAGGAGTGACCCTTAATAAACGTTTCCTGGGATCAGAAAGTGAAATTAAGAAATGTCTTCTCCAGCAAAGGAGAAGCTGGTTGTTCTAGCTCCTGTTTACATTGAAAGTTTGTTCGGCACCAGTGATGCCATGTTCAGTTTTGAAGTGCAGGAGCCAGGCCCTCAAGAGGAAGCCAAGCAGGCAGGTGTCAGAGACCAGGCTGAGTAGTACAGTTCTGATGAGGAATGGCGGGAGCCTCCCCCTCCCCCTGCTCCTGACCAGGATCCTGAAGCTGCCCAGGAGCAGTGGAGCAGTATAGATTTGGAACAGTGGTTTGCAGAAGGGCATAGTTCTGAAGACAAAAGCTGGGACAAACTGGGGGGTGAACAGCAAGGTGAAGAAGAACTGGAAGAGAGAGAGCTAACAGACTCTCTCTCGCTGGAAAGTGTCCAGCCTATCAGTCCAAGGTCACATAGAGCAGATAAGCTGGCTATACAAAAGCACGGTGGAATCTTGTGGCACAGTAGGGAGAAGGCTGCCATCCTGTACAGCAGGGGTGAGGAACCGCCTGACAGAGGGGTCAATTGGTGCACTCCAAGCCTCTCTTTTGGGCCCTCGGGTCTTGCCAGGTCACGCCCCTTTCCAGCTCCTCCTGGCTTTGTCCCGTGCCATCTCAAGCACTTTTGCCTGGCCATGATGTATCAAGGGATCGCGATGATGCCTCTTGCTTGCCGGGGATGGAGGAGGGAGAGGGGTGGGTATTGTCCTCATGTCTAGAAACTTCAGACTTTGCAGCATGGAAATGTGGGCTGCTGGACTACAGAGAGAATGACACCTGCTGTTCCTGCTCACATTTGCCTACCATGGGCATGTGGCCCCCGGAAGGTTGCCAGTGGAGAAATGTGGCCCTTGGCCTAGAAATGGTTCCCTATTCCAATGGTACAGAGCTTCCTGGAGGTGAGCTCAGCATCAGGTCAGTCTGGATTGTCCCTTGTCAGTCAAGGTTGCTCCAAAGCACCAGACTGAGCCCTGGATCAGATTGGGAGACCCTGCGCAGTCCTAGTGCATGACCCCTGCATGTGGGGAAATGGAGGGGGAGCAGTCTTGGGGGCAGTTCATGAAGGTTTTGCTGCCTGGCTATTTTGTGGTCTCATTTGGCTGGTCACTCCTGAGCTAAAGAATCTTGAATCTCCACCTGCCTGCTGTTCTCAGCCTGCCTGACTCTCCTCACTTCCTTCTCCTCCGAGGTGAGTGGGCTTCCCCTCCCTCCACATCAAGATGCCAAATGCTCACTGCTTTATGCTTGTGTGTGTGTGGCTGGGGGGGGGAGCCCACCCACCCAGAGCCTGGTAATAGCTATTAAGTGAGGGGCAACCTTAACTATGTGCCATTACATTAAGTTTCAAGTTGATATACGGCTGGAGCAAATTGAATTCCTGTTGCTATCCCATTTGACATTTGTTACATTACAATGCTTGCTCTTTTGTTTTGGAGTCAATACTGCGGCTTTCGAGAAATATGGATTATTAGAATTTATGGTGCGTCCTGTGTGTCTTTTCCAACACTCATATCCTTTTATCATTTTCGTCGTGTTGTTATTCCGCCCGCTGTGGTTTCTATTTCCCCAAGTTTCAGCACCTGGGACACTCGGTGTTTGTGCTAAATCAATATGCCTTGTCCTCATTGCTTTAATATACATAACCATTTACATGATGCATGAATTGTGCTGGGTTTTTGCTGACTGCAATTGCCACTTTGCTCCTCCTCCTTGAGCATGCTGTCGCCGCTTTGCCCGGGGACAGCGCCTGTGTTCTTTGTCATAAATATGAGCAATCTGCATCTCAATGTAGCCTTCTTTCGGTAGCCTGGCACCTTGGACTAGGAATTTGTGACTCTGGGTGAAGAATGCATCAAAATGATGGCGTCATTTAAATGTTTCATGGGCCATTGTGAATGATGGGCTCAACAGAATAGATTCTGCTTAATTTCCTATTTCTTTCAGCATCCAAGTTGAGATCCGGCAGAGGATTCTAGGCCAAAGCTCAAGGTTGCTCCAGGCATTTATTTCCCCCCTGGAGAGCTATCTCAGTGTAGGAAACTTGGTAATGTCAGAATGCAAAATTAGTATCTCAGCATGCTAGTCGACTGATATATTCCTGGTATCAGGAACATAAAAAGCTGCCATTTGCAGAGCCAGGCCATTGGTCCATCTGGTTCAACTTTGTCTACAGTGGATGGAGTTGGCTCTCTGGGGTTTCCGGCGGATGCCGAGAATTGAACCTGCAATCCTCTGCATGCAATACAGTTGCTCTACCACAGAGCTCTGGCCCTTCCCCAGAGTTCTATCCACACACTTATTTTATATCTGGGGCCCTCCAGATGTTGCTGGGCTACAGGTCCCATAATCCTTGGCTACTTGCCGTGCTGACTGAAGAGCCTCTGCCAATTGGTGTAGAGCTGCAGTGGTGAACCTGTAGCCCCTTGGCCTAATTTGGCCCAGAATGGTTTCTCCAAGCCACAAATCAGGTGTGCAGCAGGTAAAAGACCTGAGTCAGCTGGTGGTCTATGTTGTGTGATGCCAAACCTCATGGGAGGCCCCATTCCCCACAGGGAGCTACATCAGAGTTCCCTGCGAAGAGAAATTGGTGGCTAAACTGATGTTGCTGTGGCCTGAGTCAGAACTAGGAGGTTTCCTTATGCTTTCTCATAAGTGCATGGGGAAAAGACCGATTAGCAAGTATTAGATCTGGTGTATGACGCGGGTGGCGCTGTGGGTTAAACCGCAGAGACTAGGACTTGCCGATCAGAAGCTCAGCGGTTCGAATCCCCGCAACGGGGTGAGCTCCCGTTGCTCGGTCCCTGCTCCTGCCAACCTAGCAGTTCGAAAGCACGTCAAAGTGCAAGTAGATAAATAGGTACCGCTCTGGCGGGAAGGGAAACGGCGTTTCCATGCGCTGCTCTGGTTCGCCAGAAGCAGCTTGGTCATGCTGGCCACATGACCCGGGAGCTGTACACCGGCTCCCTCGGCCAATAAAGTGAGATGAGCGCCGCAATCCAGAGTTGGTCACGACTGGACCTAATGGTCAGGGGTCCCTTTACCTTTTTATGAAGCCCTAAACAGCTTGGAATCAGGATACCTGATTCCAAACAAGCGATTGTCTCTTCCCTTATATACTCAGACGCCATCTTATCAGGAGGCCCCCACCTTTGGATTTCTCTCCCATTAAATAATTATCAGGCACAATCTCAGTTGTCTTTTCCAGAAATGCTGAGACCTTCCTCTTTCAACAGTCTTTTAAAGTTGAGATATTTCCCAGGCTGCATCTTTACTAGAAATGTTTTGAGTATATATTTTTTCCAAATCATTTTTATGTTGCCTTGGGATCCATTGGGAAGAAGGGTGTGATATAAACTTAGTGTGTGTTGGCATCCGTCTGTCTCAGGAGGGACATGTTTTGTTGCAGCTGGGGCTGATGAAGGCATCCAGTTGTGCTGCTGCAGATGGACCATGGCGTTTCTTCTCCCTGAGCTCCTCCCAGAAGTCATTCCTCCTCTGGCCATTGCTGTGGATACATGACCTGACTGATTGTCTCCTGGCACTGTGATAAATTTAATAAATGAATTAAATTCAATAAATGAATAGTAAATTAATGACAAAGTCCAACTAAAATTTTTCTTTTCTGCCAATCTCCTACCACAAATTACTTCATCCAAGCTTCACTGGGTCTCATGCAGGAGAACAGAAATGTACCCATGTATCCTTTTCTCCTATCTAGAGGGAGGATGATTTTGCAGGTGGGAATTTGACCTGGAATAAAAGATGCATCTTCCTGTGTTGATCCAATCTCCTGTTGGAGTTTGCAGGGTTGCCAGGAAAAAAAGAGCAGAAGAGCCCTGCTAGATCAGGCCAGAGGCCCATTTCCCGTGTACCATCCTGTTTTCACTGAGGCTACCAGAGCCTGGGTGCAAGAGCACCCTCCCCACAAGCGATTCTCAGCAGCTGATATTCAAAGGTATGTTGCTTTCTGACAGCAGAGTTTCTGACACAGCCATTGCGGCAACAGCCACGGAGAGCCTCATTCTGCATGAATCTGTGTGCTCCTCTTTTGAAGCCACCAAAGTTGATGACCATCTTCTGGGAGCAAACCCCACAGTATAACCAGGCATTGCCTGAAAAAGTCCCTCCTTTGTCTCTCGTGAATCTTCCAGCATTTGGCACCATTGGAGGTCCCTTGAGATCTAGTATTATGTGAGAGGGAGAGAGAAAAAGTCTCCCAATCCATTTCCTCCACACTGATTGTAAAACTACATATGATTAACACAATGTGTTGCTTGAGTTGCGCTGCTATCATGACTTTTTGCTGACCCCGTCCTAAATCTCATCCCACCTCAATTGCTTTTGTGTTGCTCTCTAGGATTGTTCATTGCACCTGCTCTGCTGTAAGAGATAACATTGATTGCCGTTGGCTTTGTTTTTAATTATTCACTTTCTTTCTTTCCTTCTTTTTTTATCCCTCTCTCTTGTCAGCTGTTTGGCTTGGGATCATTCTGCTACTGTTGCAGTTACACCCAAATGTTCAGGGAATCCTAGAGCTGCAGAGTTGGAAGGGACCCCCAAGAGTCATCTACTCCAACTCCACAATGCAGGAATCACAGCTAAGAATCCTTGTCAGATGGCCATCCATCTATTTTTAGTTTTTGTTGTATTCATGTGAGAAATGACCCATGGATTCATGTGAGAAATGACCCATGGATCCATGAAATGGCGATAATACTAGGCAAGCAAAGTAGTCAAATCGATGAAAGATACACTTGCTGACAGCTCTTAACTATTTTGGCTATGAAGGGAACCTCCAGGTGTGGTGCCAAGATGCCTCTGAATACCAGCTGCCAGGTGGTCAACAGCAGTGGAAGGCTGTGACCATGTGCTTTGCCTGTGGGTGCTCCAGAAGCATCAGGTTGGTGACCCTGATTCATGACATTCTGGCAGAGCAGGATTACTCCCACATGCAGAATCACAGAATTGCAAAGTTGGAAGGGAGCACATCTAGTCCAACCCCCTGTAATGCAGGAATCTCAGTTGAAGAATGTCCAGCAGATGGCCATACAACCTCTGCTTATAAACCTCCAAGGAAGGAGAGTCTACAACCTTCCGAGGGAGACTGTTCCCCTGCTGAACAGCTCTTACTGTCTAAAGTTCTTCCTAAGGTATAGTCAGAACTTCCTTTTTTGTCGTTTGAATTCATTGGTTTGGATCCTGCCCTCCAGAGCAGGAGAAAACAAGCTTGCTCCATCTTCCACATGGCAGCCCTTCAGGCATTTGAAGGTGGCTATACTGTCACCTCTCAGTCTTCTCTTCTTCAGGCTAAATATGCCCAACACCCTCAACTGTTCAAATGTTGCATTAGCTTGGACAGTAGTGATGAGTCTTTCACTCACCATTTTAATTTATTGATTTGCTTAAAGACTCTCGTATATCATTTAATTGCAGAAACCTCTAAGCAGTTTACACACACACAGTTATTGATAAAATAGTAAAAAACAAATTAACAAAAAATAATCAATATATGAATAAAAATAGCTGTTTTAAAATATTCATTATAAAATAAAATTACATACTAAAATGTATTGCAACTTTACATATTTGTAGGTAGGCTTGCTTAAACAAAAAATGAGTTTTTTTATAGCAGCACTGTGAAGGCCTCTGTCTAACATCAATGAGCAGGGAGTTCCACAGTGAGGGTGCCATCAGGCTAAAAAATACATTCCTATTAAAAATGTTGGAAGGATTGACATAAACACAAGTAGTAAAAAATAACTTTCAGAGAGTAAAAAGATTAAATTTATAAATACCATGGAATTGGTTATGCAGTAAGATTGTGATACAAAATAAGGAACTGCAGAGAGGGGGAGGGAAGTCAAATAAAATATTGATTTTTGTTTAGATAATTTTTTCATTGTAGAAGCATTGTAAATGAAAAATTGGAAAAATAAAATATTTTTAAAAAGCAAATGAAAAGTAAAGAAGATGAAGATGATGAAGAAGAAGGATTCCTTACAAGCATGGAATGAACATTACGTGGCCGTTGTAAAGTTCTACAGGTCAGCACTAATGCCAATTGGTTGCTCATCTACACACCAATGCACTGATGTGATCTGAGCTGGTTGTTACTCATCAGGAAATAGATATTGTGGTCGTGGTGAACAGATCATTGAAAATGTCAACCCCATGTGTGGCTGCTGTGAAAAGGCACATTTCATGTTGGGGATTGTTGTTGTTGTTTAGTCGTGTCCGACTCTTCATGACCCCATGGACCAGAGCACGCCAGGCACTTCTGTCTTCCACTGCCTCCCGCAGTTTAGTCAAGCTCATGCTGGTAGTTTTGAGAACACTATCCAACCATCTGGTCCTCTGTCGTCCCCTTCTCCTTGTGCCCTCCATCTTTCCCAACATCAGGGTCTTTACCAGGGAGTCTTCTCTTCTCATGAGGTGGCCAAAGTATTGGAGTCTCAGCTTCAAGATCTGTCCTTCCAGTGAGCACTCAGGGCTGATTTCCTTCAGAATGGAGAGGTTTGATCTTCTTGTAGTCCATGGGACTCTCAAGAGTCTCCTCCAGCACCAGAATTCAAAAGCATCAATTCTTCAGCGATCAGCCTTCTCTATGGTCCAGCTCTCACTTCCATACATCACTACTGGGAAAACCATAGCTTTAACTATACGAACCTTTGTCGGCAAGGTGATGTCTCCGCTTTTTAAGATGCTGTCTAGGGGATTGTTAGGAAACACTATTGCAATGTCTTCATATAAAGGTATGTTGAGGTCACACTTGGAAATTGGTGGCCTGGCTGCTGCACCTCAAAAAGGGTGCAGGGCAATCAAAATGACCAGGGGTGGAAGGAGGTCCTTAAGAGGGAAGGCCACAAAATGTGTGAAGTTTTAGTTGTATTAATCAGCTTCATGCCATTTTTGGAGGCTTCATTTGGTTGTATATACTTACATGGGCTATAGATATACTTCATTTGGTTTTTTATATACTTAAATGCATGGGACGTGGGTGGCGCTGTGGTCTAAACCACTGAGCCTTGGGCTTGCCGATCGGAAGGTCGGCGGTTCGAATTCCTGTGACAGGGTGAGCTCCCGTTGCTCGGTCCCTACTCCTGCCAATCTAGCAGTTCGAAAGCAAGCCCAAAAGTGCAAGTAGATAAATAGGTACCACTGTGGTGGGAAGGTAAACAGCGTTTCTGTGTGCTCTGGTTTCCGTCACGATGTTCCGTTCCACCAGAAGCAGTTTAGTCCTGCTGGCCACATGACCCGGAAAGCTGTCTGTGGACAAACACTGGCTCCCTCGGCCTGAAGCGAGATGAGCGCTGCAACCCCATAGTCGCCTTTGTCTGGACTTAACTGTCCAGGGGTTCTTTACCTTTTAACTTACATGCATAAATAATTTTATTTGTTTGCCACTTTCCACAGTTCAAACTATGCTCAAGGCGGCTTACAACATAAAAAAATACATAACTGCAGCATAATAAAAGTAGTAATAAGCAATAAATAAAACATTATAAAATACACAACCAAAGTGAACAATTTCCACATAAATCACAGCAAGATCTAAAATAAAGATACACAAAAGCCACAGCAACAATGTCTGCCTCAACACACCCCAGTCCAAGGTGGAATCTACAAACATATAAAAACTGTTTTGAAAATGCTTTTTTAAAAGTGTTTTTAAAAATACATTGGCACTTCCAGTTTTTGCTAATGGCTACAGGCCTGAGCACTGTGGTGATTGAGGGGGAAAGCGCCTCCCCCCAAAGATCCACCAGGGTCGGGGGATCATTGAGGGTCCAGCTGAGGACAAGATCTCTCCCACAAGTCCTGAAAAACCCTGCCGAATTTTGAGGGGGGGAGGGGGAAAGCGGGATCAAATGTGCTCCTAGCTGCAACGCAACACCACGGAAAAGCAAAGCCTCAAGCTCATGTCATTGGCAATGATCTTCTGAAACAAGGATTTAAGCTGAGGAAAGGTAAAACATTCCTAGCTTTGTTATTGAAATTCGGCAAAACGGAAAGTAAAAAGTCCATTTCCATTTTCTGGCTACCACTCACTGCATGGGGAAAAAATGCATGTGAGAGACTAGGGGAATTAACCCTTTGGAATAGCTCTGCTGATGGGAAGTCTGAGTTTTGGAGAAAACCTGAAACCATTCTGTTGGTTTGGAAATATAAATCTGAAAGGATTAATTTCTCTAAGAATGCTATTCAAGCAGCAGTGAATTTGAGCTGACTATGACCTCCAAGAGATATGTATGTGAGACATAAAGTCCACAAGGTGTGATTATTTACTTTGGAACTTTAAAGCCCAGTGATACGCAGGAGAACACTTACAAACTGAGTGCCTGGAAATACCTTGAGGCTGAATAAGAGCAGTTTGGCATGTCCTATATGTGGCTACATGGAAAATATATGAACAACATATAAAAGGACTAAGAGTTGTGAAGAAAGGAAGAAGCCAAAATCTCAAAGTCTTGTCTTGACCTCTTGACTGTTTTATTTTATTTTATTTGCATTTTACTTCTACAGTGGTACGTCTGGATGCGAATGGGATCTGTTCTGGAGCCCTGTTCGCATCCAGAGCAGAATGCAACCTGCGTCTGTGCGGGTCGCGATTCACCGCTTCTGCGCATGACGTCATTTTTGCGGAATGCAACCCGAAAACGCTCAACCTGAAGCAATTTCAACCCGAGGTATGGCTGTATTTCTATTACTATGTCTATTTCTTTTTCATTTAACTTTGTCTAAAATATTAACTAATCTGTGGAATTGATACAATAATTGACAACTTAGCGTGCTCCCTCCCCTGTCCAGATCATTTATTATCAAGTTAGTAATAACTGTAATTTGTGTTAAAATTAAGAAATAATTATTGTGAGGGGAGTTGTGGGTTGGAAAAGTACTGATTGCCCTCTTAAAAGACAAAGTCCAGCAACTGGAGGAACGTGTAGCTACGCTCCAAAGAATTAGAGAGCTGGAGCTCTTCTTGGAAGCAACAGAGCACACCGTCTTCACCAAGGAGGAGACAGGGGACTCCTCTGAGAAGGAGGCTAGTTCACCAACACAGGAGCCAGATATATGGAGAAACGTGACTCAAAGAAGTAGGAGGCCCAGGGTTCGCTCTGATTGTTTAGAAATACACAATCGCTTTGAGGTCCTCTCCCCTAGCATGGAAGACGATGAGCAGACTCCATTTGAGGATCTCTCCCTCATTACAGTCGATCAGGTATATGAAGTCGAGCAGCAAAGTCAGCCCTCAGGGAATGTGCAGGCGACCTTGGAACGGACAGCTCACGGAAGAACCCCGACCAGACCTAAGAGGAGGCGTGTAGTGGTGATAGGGGATTCCCTACTGAGGGGAACAGAAGCAGTTATCTGTGGGCCTGACAAGATGTCTCGGGAAGTGTGCTGTCTCCCTGGGGCTAAGATCCAAGATGTAACTGAATGACTGTAAGGAATCATAAAACCCACTGATAAATACCCCTTCCTCTTGGTTCATGTGGGAACCAATGACACTGCAAGCAATAGCCTCCAGAAGATCAAAAGAGAGCACGTGTAGACACAAAGTCAGAAAAGCTAAAGCACAGAATGAACTCAGGCTTGCTAGAGAGGTTAAAAGCAACAAAAAAGGCTTTTATGGGTATGTCCGTAGCAAAAGGAAGAACAAAGAAACAGTGGGGTCACTCAGAGGAGAAGATGGTGAAATGCAAACAGGGGACACAGAAAGGGCTGAACTCCTCAATGCCTTCTTTGCCTCAGTCTTCTCCGATAAAGAAAACAATGCCCGATCTGAAGAATTTGGAGCAAATGATTCAGCAGAGGAAACGCAGCCCAGAATAACTAAGGAGATAGTACAAGAATACTTGGCTAGTCTAGATGTATTCAAGTCTCCAGGGCCAGATGAACTGCATCCAAGAGTATTAAAAGAACTGGAAGATGTGATTTCAGAACCACTGGCAGTCATCTTTGAGAATTCCTGGAGAACAGGCGAAGTCCCGGCAGACTGGAGGAGGGCAAATGTTGTCCCTATTTTCAAAAAGGGGAAAAGAGAGGACCCAAATAATTACCGCCCAGTCAGTCTGACATCAATACCAGGGAAGATTCTGGAGCAGATCATTAAGCAAACAGTCTGTGAGCACCTAGAAAGGAATGCTGTGATCACCAATAGTCAGCATGGATTTCTGAAAAATAAGTCATGTCAGATGAACCTGATCTCGTTTTTTGACAGAATTACAAGCCTGGTAGATGAAGGGAACACAGTGGATGTAGCCTACCTTGATTTCAGCAAGGCATTTGACAAGGTGCCCCATGATATTCTTGTAAAGAAGCTGGTAAAATGCGGTCTTGACTATGCTACCACTCAGTGGATTTGTAACTGGCTGACTGACCGAACCCAAAGGGTGCTCATCAATGGTTCCTCTTCATCCTGGAGAAGAGTGACTAGTGGGGTGCCACAGGGTTCTGTCTTGGGCCCGGTCTTATTCAACATCTTTATCAACGACTTGGATGATGGACTCAAGGGCATCCTGATCAAATTTGCAGATGACACCAAACTGGGAGGGGTGGCTAACACCCCAGAGGACAGGATCACACTTCAAAACGACCTTGACAGATTAGAGAACTGGGCCAAAACAAACAAGATGAATTTTAACAGGGAGAAATGTAAAGTATTGCACTTGGGCAAAAAAAATGAGAGGCACAAATACAAGATTGGTGACACCTGGCTTGAGAGCACTACATGTGAAAAGGATCTAGGAGTCTTGGTTGACCACAAACTTGACATGAGCCAACAGTGTGACGCAGCAGCTAAAAAAGCCAATGCAATTCTGGGCTGCATCAATAGGAGTATAGCATCTAGATCAAGGGAAGTAATAGTGCCACTGTATTCTGCTCTGGTCAGACCTCACCTGGAGTACTGTGTCCAGTTCTGGGCACCACAGTTCAAGAAGGACACTGACAAACTGGAACGTGTCCAGAGGAGGGCAACCAAAATGGTCAAAGGCCTGGAAACGATGCCTTATGAGGAACGGCTAAGGGAGCTGGGCATGTTTAGCCTGGAGAAGAGGAGATTAAGGGGTGATATGATAGCCATGTTCAAATATATAAAAGGATGTCACATAGAGGAGGGAGAAAGGTTGTTTTCTGCTGCTCCAGAGAAGCGGACACGGAGCAATGGATCCAAACTACAAGAAAGAAGATTCCACCTAAACATTAGGAAGAACTTCCTGACAGTAAGAGCTGTTTGACAGTGGAATTTGCTGCCAAGGAGTGTGGTGGAGTCTCCTTCTTTGGAGGTCTTTAAGCAGAGGCTTGACAACCATATGTCAGGAGTGCTCTGATGGTGTTTCCTGCTTGGCAGAGGGTTGGACTCGATGGCCCTTGTGGTCTCTTCCAACTCTATGATTCTATGAAGCTATGAGGGAAACAGAAGTGACCTTGAAGTACCAACAAAGCATATGGGGGGCGACTTTGTTTTGAGAACAGGGGAATAAGGACTAGGAAGGAGGCAGCTTTGGCCTCGAGAAGGCCATCTGTGGGTAACATCCAAGAGACGCCGGATAACCACCCCCCCTTCTGAGACGGCAACACTTTTTTCAGAATTGAAGACAAGATATGATGCAGGCAATGAAACAAAACTCTGACACGCTGGCAGCCCAAATTGCAGGTCTGGGTAATAAAATAGAGACACTGACTAAGAAAACACATGCACTAGACCTTTCATTGAAGGCTCTAGAAGCAAAGTCACAAAAAATAGAAAATGAAAATGTAGAACTGAAAAAGGAGCAGGAAGTTATTAGAGGTGACATGGCAGGTCTGTGTGGTAGACAAGATGCATTTGCAGATGCTCTAGCTGTGCTGGAAATGAGACAGAAATCTCAGGTGATCAGGATGAGGGATATTCCTTCAGAAGGTGAGGGACCCTAAAATTTTCTTAACAAAGGTACTAGCTGAGTGGTTAGGTGGGGAACAGGAGTATATAGCTTTGATAGCTGCTATCGGGTGGTTACAAGATATATTAAAGCTAGGAAACTGGTGGAAGACTGTTTGGTAACATTCAATTCTACGATTCTTAAGGATATGATTATGCAAACAAACTATACAAACAGACTCAAAATTAAAGGACACCCAATTGTGATGTTAAAAGACATTCCTCCCCGCTGCGCCAGAAGCAGCCCCCAAAACGCTGAAGGGACCCCGTAAGGGGCTCCGGATCGCGGAGGGGGTAGCGGCGCTGCGGGTCGTTGCGCAAACAGCGAAGTGAAGCCGCGTTGCTGTTGCCGGTCAGCGCTGTCCTTTCTTCCTGCAACTTTTCTGAACTTTGGAAACTACAACCCGTGAGTAAATTTGGACATTGAAAACTTTCTGAAACTTTTGTCAACTTTCTGAAACTTTTTGAGAACTTTATGAAACTTTTAAAACTTTTTTAAAAAAGTTGAAATCTGGCTGAAAACGGAGTGAGGATAAGCAGGAAGCCCATCTCCCGCTATACTGAACTTTAAGCAAAGAGCAGGAGGAGTGGAGACAAAAAGTTATGCGTTAACTAAATGCTGGCACCCTGTTAAAGCAGTTTTCTGAGTGAAAGACTTTGAGCTATTGACTTTTGCTGGTCATATTCGGGGTGCATTGATATCCTTCTTCTGTGGCACCAGTGGATTATAAAATAAATAAGAATCTCTGGTGCTGGAACTGCCTGGATGAGCACCAGTTTGCAACTTTGGATACATTGAATTCAGGTTTTGAAACATTCTGAGTTGGAACTGGATACTTTGAAACTGTTGCAGTCAAGGCACTGTAAGAAACACTGTTTCGCTTTAAGTTTTACTCTGCTAAAAATAATACATTGTGGAGGCGATGGACATGGATTTAAATTTATAAGTTTAACTTGGATTTGATCTTTTCCCTGAAGACGTATTAAGCTCCCTCTAGAGGATTTTGGACTTACAGCAGTGACTTTGTTTTACTTTCCCTTTCCCGGCCTCTGTTTGACTATTGTATCTGGGACTCTGCTTTCTCATGGGAACAACTTGGATTGACCTTGGATTACAGATAACTTTGGAATGAGTGGCGCAAGGAGAAGAGGAAGGACTAAACAAACAACTCTAACTTTATCTGCAGCCTCACAGCGTAGATCTTCTGTGCCGGCCTTGCCTTCCACTTTGCCTCCAGACATAGAGGCGGCCTCCCTAATACAGGCAGGGGAGGGTGAGACAGAGGAGCTGCACCTGGGAGATATGGCTTCAGGGACAAGTAGCTCTGTCTTGGAGAAAATTTTGGAGAAACTGGAGGCTCTGGACAAGAAGGCTGATTTGCATACAGCTAAAATTGAACAGAACACAGAAAGCTTGAATAAGCTGACTGGACAAGTTGCACAGAATGCCCAGTCTATTGGAGAATTAAAGGAGGCTGTAGGTGAAAATCGTAAACTGGCTGAAGATACTAGTCAAAGATTGGAAGAACTTGAGAAAGAAGTAAGACCACTCAGCAAACAAGTTGGAGAACATCAGATTTACTTTTTGATGACAGAACTGCGAAACAGGGAGACCAACTTGAGGATACGGTCAATACCAGAGGTGGAAGAAGATAATTTTATTGAATTTCTAACTAAGGAATTTGCCAAGTTTTGGAAGTTAGAGGAAAAAGACTTTAAAATTGTATCTGCTTTCAGGCTTGGCAGAGTCAGAAGGACAGAGAAGCCCAGAGATTGTTTGATAACACTGAGATCAAAGGAGGAAAGGGACAAGATTTTGGGCCTGCACTACGAAAAGTCACTAGACATTTTGGGCAAGAGAATTGAAATCTACAAGGACATTCCTAAGCAGTTGCTGGACCTTAGATCTAACTACACGGAATTGGCAAGACTGTTGAGAAGCAACGCAATTATCTTCAGGTGGGAGTTTCCACAAGGATTATCCTTTACCTACAGAGGGAGAAAGATCAAAATCAAAACAGTGGAAGATAGAGACAAGTTTTTGGGAGCACACGGAGAAGACCTCCACAAAGGACTTGGATTGCCAGCGCCAGAACTTCCAGAGGAGCCCGCCCCCTCGGATCCTCAAGGACCGGAGAACAAGGTACCACCCCAGAAAGAATAACCAGACCTATCCAGGATGTCTCTGCAGCTTTTGAGCTGGAACATAAATGGCTGTAACAGTCCCGAAAAAAGGTCTAAAATTTTTCATATTTTAAAAAAGGAACAATTGGACATTATATGCTTACAAGAAACACATGTGATTAGGCTCCATAGAAAGGTGTTAATAAATAAAAGGCTTGGTCAAGAATTTATATCATCGGATACAGTTAAAAAGAGAGGTGTAGTGATCTATGCAAAAGAGAGCCTTTCACCAAAATTTCTCTTTAAAGATGAAAGTGGAAGAATCCTCGCAATAGAAGTACAGTATCAAGGAGAAAAAATTTTGATATTAGGAATTTATGCTCCAAATGAAGGAAAATCGGATTTTTATAAGAAGTTGCACGAGACCATGCTGGATTATCTGGATTACAACAACGTCATCATGATGGGGGACATGAACGGGGTCGTATCAACAAATATGGATAAGTCACAGAACCAGAACATTACTAAAGAGGGAAGACTACCTAAGACCTTTTTTGAAATGACTGACAATATGGACTGGGTTGACATCTGGAGAGTTAGAAACCCCCTGGGAAGAGAAGGAACATTCTTTTCTGAAGCTCAACTGACTTGGACACGAATCGACCAAATATGGATAACTAGAAGTCTGGCACCTAAGGTGAGGAAGGTGGAAATCTGCCCCAAAACATGCTCCGACCATAACGCCTTGAGAATGGATATGACATTGATCCCAATCGGCTCCTTTAGATGGAAGATGAATGATGGCCTGTTTAGAGACCAAAGAATTGTAAAGAAGGCTCAAAAAACCTTAAAGGATTATTTTGAGATTAATTTGAACACTACGGTGGAAAAAAGAACTATCTGGGATGCAAGTAAAGCTGTGATGAGAGGGTTCTTGATTCAACAGAATTCCTTAAAGAAAAGACTGCAAAATGAAAAGAAAGATAAAATTCTGGAAAGTATCAAAGAGTTGGAGAAGAAGTTAAGATCTAACCCGAAGTCCCAACCGATTCTGAGAGAAATTAAACTTTATCAGGCGCAATATTCCAAGCTGATAAATCAGGAAATAGAATGGAAGATTAAAACAATGAAACAAAAAACTTTTGAATCGGCAAATAAATGTGGGAAACTGCTAGCTTGGCAGTTGAAAAGGAGACAAAGATTAAATACAGTAACAAACTTAGAGGTTGAAGGAAGGAACATTCAGAACCCGGGAGAGATTAGAAAGTGCTTCCAGAGGTATTTTAAAAAGTTATATACTCAAGGGCCACAAGATGAAATAGAGATTACACAATTTTTGGAGAGAAATGGATTAGCAAAGCTGTCAGAAGAAAATAGAACAATTTTAAATGGCAAAATAACACGACAAGAGATTGAACAGGCCATCCTGAGTCTGAAACAGGGCAAATCACCAGGGCCAGATGGACTGACCTCTAACTACTATAAGACATTGAAGGATTATTTGATACAACCTTTGTTGGAGGTCAGTAACGAAATAATGGAGGGGAAGAAGGCGCCTGAATCGTGGAAAGAAGCATTTATCACATTGATTCCAAAGTCAGAAACTGAAAAGACACAACTCAAGAATTACCGTCCCATCTCCCTTTTAAATGTGGATTACAAAATATTTGCAGATGTTTTGGCACGAAGATTTAAGAAAGTTTTAAGTGAGATAATCCATAAAGACCAGGCAGGCTTTCTCCCGGGCAGACATATGTTTACTAACACAAGGAACATCATAGACATATTGGAACTTTTACAAACAAACATAAACACTAAAGCAGTTTTAATTTTTATAGACGCGGAGAAAGCCTTTGACAACATATCTTGGAAATTTATGAAGGGGAATTTAAAAGAAATGGGAGTGGGACGGGGGTTTGAGAACGGGATTGAGGCAATATATTCAGAACAAAAGGCTAAACTGATAGTTAACAATGTGGTTACAGAAGAGTTTAAAATTGAAAAAGGTACACGACAAGGCTGCCCGATTTCCCCATTACTGTTTATTTCGGTTCTGGAAGTGCTCCTGAATATGATTAGGGGGGACCGGTTGGTGGAAGGGATTCAGGTCGGAGCGAAACAATATAAACTTAAAGCTTTTGCAGATGACCTAGTTTTGACATTACAGGAGCCGGAGTCTAGTTTGAAAAGAGTACTACAACTGATTCAAAACTTCGGTCGAGTGGCAGGATTTAAGTTAAATAAGCAAAAAACTAAAGTTTTGGGGAAAAACGTGACAGATATTGAGTTGGAACAGCTTCAGAAAGAGACAGAACTAAATGTGGTTAAAAAAGTTAAATACCTAGGGGTAAACATAACAGCAAAAAATCTGAGTTTATTTAAAGATAATTATGAAAAATGTTGGTCAGAGATTAAGAGAGACTTGGATAGTTGGTCAAGACTAAAACTTTCTTTGTTAGGCCGAATAGCTGCCATCAAGATGAATGTATTGCCAAAAATGTTATTTTTGTTTCAGACACTGCAGATTGTAGACAAGACAGAGTGTTTCCGGAAGTGGCAGAAAGATATTTCTAAATTTGTCTGGCAGGGCAAAAAGCCCAGAATCAAATTTAAAATATTAACAGATGCGAAAGAAAGAGGGGGCTTTGCCCTGCCAGATTTAAAGTTGTATTATGAAGCTGCAGCTTTCTGCTGGTTAAAAGATTGGTTACTTCTTGAAGATACGGATGTCTTGGATTTGGAAGGTTTTAATAATGCGTTTGGATGGCATGCATATTTATGGTATGATAAAGCTAAGATAAATAAGGCCTTCAAGAACCATATTGTCAGAAAATCAGTTTTTAATGTCTGGACAAAATATAAAGACTTACTGGAGAATAAAACTCCGAGGTGGCTGTCACCCCTGGAGGCTAAGGCTTGGAAAAGAGCCAATATGGAGGCCAACTGGCCAAAATATTGGGAGATAATAGAAAAGGATGGTGACAACTGGAAATTGCAGAGTTTAGAAAAGATGAGAGACAAAGTGCGAGACTGGTTACACTATGCTCAGATTAAAGAAGTGTTTAAAAATGACAAAAAGTTAGGATTCCAAGTGGAAAAGTCAAAGTTAGAAACTGAACTGTTAGAACCTAAGACTAAGGTACTTTCAAGAATGTATAACTTGCTGCTGAAATGGAACACACATGACGAAATGGTAAAATCAACAATGATAAAATGGGCGCAGGATATTGGGTATAATATTATGTTTGAAGATTGGGAAAGGTTGTGGACCTCTGGGCTGAACTTCACTGCATGTAATGCGTTGAAGGAAAATGTGATGAAAATGATGTATAGATGGTACATGACCCCTGTTAAACTGGCTAAAATATACCATTCGTCTGATAGCAAATGTTGGAAATGTAAGGAAAATGAAGGAACATTTTTTCACCTCTGGTGGACCTGCCCTAGAGTGAAGGCCTTTTGGGAGAAGATATATAATGAATTAAAAAAGGTGTTTAAATACACCTTTACTAAGAAACCAGAGGCCTTTCTCCTGGGTATTGTCGGCCAGAGTGTGTTAAAAAAGGACAGAACATTCTTTTTGTACGCAACAACAGCAGCAAGAATATTAATTGCCAAGAATTGGAAAACTCAGGAGCTACCCACTGTGGAAGAATGGCAGATGCAACTGATGGACTATATGCAATTAGCCGAGATGACCGGCAGAATTCGAGACCAGGGAGAAGAAAGGATGGAAGAAGACTGGAGGAAATTTAAGATTTATTTACAAAAATATTGTAATTTGGCTGAGTGTTGAATTGGATGCCAGTGCAGACAATTGTCTACCATTAAATTAGATTTAAGGCTGAATTATATGTCAAACCAAATTAAGATTATTAATTAAGATGAGTTAAATGATAATTTGTTTGAAATTAATTTAATAATGATGTAAGTGTATGCGGGAGGTGTGGGGGAGTCCCATGTAACAATTGAGAGATGTTAAATGGACAATGATAAGTTGTGCTTATCTAATATATGCTTTATTTGAAAACTTCAATAAATATATTATAAAAAAAAAAAAAATAAAAGACATTCCTCCCCGCCTTCTTCAGAAGAGAGTCCAATATAAATTTTTGGCAGATGCGTTAAGGAAGGCAAATATTTCATACAGATGGGAATTCTCTGAAGGAATTTCATTTACATACAGAAGGCAGAAATGCAGATTCACCAATATGGAGATATGGAGATATTTTGGTCAAAATATGAGAGAGCTCTCAACACAGACACCAACAGACTTAGAGAGAGTAACGGCTGAGGTGGAAGAGGGAACAGTTGGAGGGGAGACAGATAATTTAAAGAAGAAAGAAGAAAGAGAAAAGACAAGACTTTGAACAGTAAAAGAAAAATGGCAGATTTAAGAATAATGAGTTGGAATGTAAACAGTCTGAAAAATAAAGTTAAAAGAAATAAAATTGAACATGTAATTTTAAAACAAAAGGCAGATATAATATGTTTACAGGAGACAATGTGGCAAAAAAATAAGAAAGTCCTGATTAATAAAAAGATTGGAAAGGAATTTGTAACAGCAGATAAAAAGAAAAAAAGAGAGTTGTGCTGTATGTCAATTCAAAATTTGAGCCCAAACAATTATTTAAAGACGAACAAGGAAGAGTGATAGCAGTACAGATCATTCTGGAAGATGAAAAAATGTTAATTGGAATTTGCGCTCTTATATTCCATGTTGGATATTTTGTATTTCTCATTTTTCATTTTTTTTTATGGAAAATAATTGTTGAATTTGAAATTGTAAAACCAATAAAAATTTATTTACAAAAATAATAAAAAAATGCATTGAATTTCCCAAAAGGCTCACTACCGCCATCTAGTGTCACATTGCATATTGCAATTAAAACACACTTAAAACATTTTATTTGCAGCTATATAGCTGAGTGGACGCGGGTGGTCACATGACCTGGAAGCTGTATGCCGGCTCCCTCGGCCAATAAAGCGAGATGAGAGCTGCAACCCCAGAGTCGGCCACGACTGGGCCTAATGGTCAGGGGTCCCTTTACCTTTACCTTTATATAGCTGAGTCCCAAGAGTCTGTTCAGCAACCTCATCTTTTGTAGCTGGAGTCAGTCCAGGCCGTGCCCTCCCAGGCCAGGTGGAGAAGACCTGCAAGGCAGAAGCAGCTCTTCCAGGACTCACAGCCAAGGTAGGCATCCCTTCCATCTTGCTGTGACTGTGGAGACCAGAGTTCTAGGTCAAAGGGATGGACTTCAAGGCAAGTCTGGACTTCTCTCCTAAGAAAGCGAGCCATGCTGCATGTCACTAGGGATGGAGGAGAAATTTGGTTCACATTTGATTGAGAACTGATCTTATTGGCCAGTCTCAGACTTCAACACAGCTTTCAATCAGATTATGAACTTCGCTGAATACAGTGGTGCGGATTCAGGTTTGTTAAATGCACACAAAATGGTCTATTTTAAGGGGGAAATGTATGCAAAAATCCATAGGGGAAAGATGCACTGAAAGGTATGCTAAGAGGCATATTTGAAGACAATAACTCTTCCAAACATGTACTTTAGGGGAAAGCACGTACAATCTAAATGTGAAAATCCCATGCATTTTTAACACAAACACACACATCTCCTGCCAAAATGGGGCAGAACATACCTATAAGAATGAGAACCTGTCATGGAACAGAAATCTTCTGATCCTGCCATCCCTAACTGGCATATTTGTGTCATGCAGCCAGGAACCTACAAGTAGCTGGTCTATTGGGACAACCAAACAGCATAGCCCTAAATAGCTTCCTATCGTTCAAAGGGTGCCTGGATTTGATTTTCAGCATTTGAGTGGTGACAATTCAAATTAAGTGCAATTTCCAAGAATGGCAGAGAGACGGAGCGATGCTCAGCATCTCATTGAAGCACAGAGTAGAATGCTTGGCTCCCTGAAGGAAAGAGGCTTTGAAAACAAATTAATCCTCAAAGAGAGTGGATTTCTCTCTCTTTGGGTGTGGGTGTGGGTCTCAGCGCCTTTGTTACCTGCCACCCCCAACCTGCAGGCAGTGGTGCTTCATTTTATCTCAGGTACTGTCCTGGTTTGCATCTCCATTCAATGCTGGAGGCGGCCGGGGGCGGGGGGGTTGGGTTAAAAATAAGAGATCAGCTCTACTGAAAATGAGCAGCGGAGCAATTTAAGGTATTCCTTTACACAGAAAAGGATCTGCCACACTAACAGTGACAGAAAAGCCTTATAAAAAACGTCATTTGAATGACTTCTGCTGCTTTGAAATGGTCAATAATCACAAAGATGAAGGATGATCCAGGCTGGCGTGACCCATGTGCTCCTAGAGGCCACGTGAGAACAGTTAACTGGCGTGGACAAAAGCGGGATCACATTTGACGGTGAGAGTTATGAATGTGCCACCCAGGAGGTGCGTGAAAAATCCGCAGGGGGAATTCCATCTTGCAGTCCTCTCTCTCTCTCTCTGACCCTGCATGGTGCATTTCAAAAATCTGCACTGCCCGCCTCTTTCTATCTTATTAACTGTTCAACAGCGGTTTAGAACGCCTAGCTATTTTCATCCCTAGGCTATATGTAGGGACAGATAGATCTGTCGTTTATGGTTCACCCCATTTTTCATTTTTGCAGTCTTAAATCCAGTTCTCCCCATTTCTGCAGCAATTTGCATTTTAAAAACCCTCCAAAACCCTCAGGAACATTCATCAGTTTGTAATGCAAAATTATCTTGCATAACCTCATTTTTCTATATAGTTTTGCACATTTGTGCAAGAGATTTTTCCCTAACACAATCCATTTCTCTCTCTCTCCCCCTCCTTCCCTCCCTCCCTCCCTCCCTCCCTTTCTCTCTCTCACACACACTGTATGCACACTTTCCCCATATATATGCATTTTTTGGGTAAACACTGGTGTTTCTGTTCTCATGCTGTTTCAGGAAGTAAGAATTAGGTGTGTTATTAAACTACATAATTACCGTACACTACAGCTGACAAAGAAATGAGTCAGGTTGTTTTTGGCAGAAGACAAACAGCAGCAGAAGAGAAGTAGTGCTGCATGGGATGGATACAGGGAGGAATGGGGGGGGGGGGAAAGCTTTCTCACACCTCTAGTCTCCAGGAATGTTAGATAGCTTTAAATCAATACAGTGATACCTCGGGTTACATACGCTTCAGGTTACATACGCTTCAGGTTACAGACTCCGCTAACCCAGAAATAGTACCTCGGGTTAAGAACTTTGCTTCAGGGTGAGAACAGAAATTGTGCAGCAACGGCGCGGCGGCAGCAGGAGGGCCCATTAGCTAAAGTGGTGCTTCAGGTTAAGAACAGTTTCAGGTTAAGAACGGACCTCTGGAACAAATTAAGTACTTAACCCGAGGTACCACTGTATTAGGCAAAGTCATGGAGGCCTAAAGAGAGGCTCCATCTTTAGAAGCACTGTGACACTGAATGCCAACTGCTGGGTGCAATATTGTGACAGTGACATTGCCCAGTGCTCTGAAGGC
Source organism: Podarcis filfolensis (assembly GCF_964270895.1). NCBI lineage: Eukaryota > Metazoa > Chordata > Lepidosauria > Squamata > Lacertidae > Podarcis > Podarcis filfolensis. The sequence continues at coordinate 1,387,799 of NC_139610.1, read as the reverse complement.
ACAGAAGCAGGATGCCAGATGGGATCCTTTGGCCTGATCCAGCAACGCTCTGGTTTGACACAATTCAGACTAGATGGTTTGTCTGTCTGCATTAAAGCATAGCAAGGATTTTGATGGTTTTGCAAAAAAGGTGAAAGGGAGTAGATACCTTTGGTGCTAAAAAGTTGAAACAGTGCTGACAAGACACAGGTGTAGTGAGAATACACCAAAGTGCTTCGAAATCAGAGCTGATTCTGAGATGTTGTGTCATGTTGTGATTTATTCATATACCGCTTTTTGGCCAAAGGCTCCCAAAGCAGGGAATAACTATTAATCCCAAACAAAGATGCAGTAACAGCACAATGAATCAATCAAAACAATATAAAATAGCACAATCACCAAATAACCCCCCAAACTGCTCCAATCTCTCTTTTGGGAGCAAGCCTATCCACAGCCAATCACTTGTGACAATGACATAACACCTTCCCTTTGGGACTCACGGTAGTGACCCGCTGCTGATGACAGCCTGCAAATAAATACCCCCCACCAGCAGCCAAACTGGAGTCAAATTGTCGCCATCAGAATTGTTGTTGGGGTTTGTTTTTTTGTAGTAGTAGTTGTTGTTGTTTAAAGTGCAGGCTTTGGATTTGCAACACTCAGCCCCAAACTGGGTTGCTTTTGGCAGCACATCAGTCATCAACAGCATCCATGACCCAGATACGGGTGTGGAAATGGGAAGACGCTTCCTCTGGTCCTTCAAAGGCTTCTCACAGAGATTAGGAGGTGCATTTGCATGCCCAGCTCTCTCTCTCTCTCTCTCTCTCTGCCTAGAAACACAAACGCTCAAGAATATAAATATTATCTACATTCCTGGGCCAAGCTGCCAAACTGTTTTTTTTAAAATGTGCTAACGGGGCCTCTTCTCTTTTCTCCCTGCTTACTGATAAAGGGCCATAAACAAGCCTGACACATTTATAATAACCTTTTCATCCTCTCTCTCTCTTTCTCTGTCTCTCTTCCCCCTCCCTCTAAATTCCTCTGGCTTCTATTTATTTCTTTTCTCTTTCTCTCCAATTCTCAACATACATTAACTCTGGGTGATGATGATGATGACGATGATGATGATTGAATATAATATTTTATTGGGAGAAATGAAATGTCGAATGTCTTTTCATTTGTATTTTTCTACCCCAATGGCAGCTGCCACTGCTGCTGCAAATGCCAATAAGTGAATGTTAGGTTTTGAAACTTTTCCTCCTCTGCCTTCTCCGTTGAAGACCTCTGAAAGGTCATCTGGAATGATGTAAGGATAATATCTGTTGCTTGAGCTCTCCCTCCCTCTCCCACTTTCACTTAAGACTTAAGGAATCCAGACAGTCAGGCAGAGAGCTTGACAAAAGTTTGTGGAGGATATAGTATTATTATTATTATTATTATTATTATTAATAATAATAATAATAATAATAATTTTAATAATAAGATTTGCAAATACAACAAACAAGATATCCAACCTAAAATGTATCATAAAAACAATCACAAAGGCAAGAGGAGCAAAAATACAAGATAATCAAAAAGCTTTAAAAAGAATGAATTGTGTAAAATATATTCCATGCTGGGATACAAAACATATCAAGTATTCATGAATGTTGCCAAATACAATCATATTTAGTAGAACTGTTGCCCCATGAGATCGTTTGGTCATCTAAATCACAAACAATCCCCAGACAAATGCAAAGTGGTGGCACCATTGCCCCTTGTGGAGAACACAGACCAAGGGCAGATGCATCACAGGGAGTTGGGCAAGATGAGTCTCAGGGTCCCTCCCAGCTCCACAACTGGATGATTCTGTCACCTGTGCTGTCTAGGACGGATGGAAGCTGCATTTCCACAACATCTGGATTTCCAGGGCAGCATACCTAAGAGGGGATTTGGAGGACCACCCCCCCCCATGTAGAAAGAAGACGTGAGGGGTCCTGAGGCCACCTTTTCACAGAGGCAGATGGCACCATCCCACTTCAACCACCTGCACACTGAGTTCTCCATGCAGGAGAGAATCCTGGCCTAGTTAGGACCTTACACACTCATGCAGGACATTGACACACCCAATGTGTCAGTCAAAGGTGAGGCTGTCAGAAGTGGGTGGCTCCTGCATGCCTTCCTGGAGGAAACGTGGGGTTGCAATGAATTCTTTTTTTAAAAAAAATAACAATAACTGAGACTTCAGCCTATGTCTGAGTGCTCAGCCACCTGGCAGACAAACCTGGCACAAAACACCTTCTAAAACACGCCAATGAAACCTCATCGCTTGAGTCTTTCCCCATGACATTAATATTCATTTTACACTAATGCGGGATGAATACATTTAAATTTTTGGCCAGGGCCCATAAGTCATTTTAATGACATACACACAGAGACCGCATCAGGGTGATCTATTGTGCATTTTAACATAATATTAGAAAATACTGTCCCGTATTTCACTTGGACATGCAACGAGCAGCAAGACAAGGTGGCTGTTGCCGCTGGACAAAAGGGCGCACTCGGAGGAAGGCAGAAATAAATTAAAATGTATTAATCAGGAGTGAATGGCATTCTGCAAATAAATTGCCAGGTGTCATGTGGTGGCTGACAGTTTGCTATTTGCTTCTCTTTCTTGGTGTCCAACATCTGCCAGCCTGAACTGGTGCTTCGCTCGTTTGGGGTTAGCAACATAGAAAGCTGCCATCTAGCTCAGCCCTGTCTGCACTGACTGGCAGCAGCTCTCCAGGGTTTCAAGTGAGGGACATTCCCAGCCCCACCTGGAGATGCTATAGGGGGCGGAACCTGGGACCTTCTGCCTGCAACCTTCTAGGGAAAAGAGCGGAGCAAAACATCCAAGTCTTATTTACTGACCAGCAGAAGTCACCCTCATTACATACAGTCACAAACAGGCAGTGGCCAACTACTGAGACCTCATCAGATGCAGGTTCAGGAGAGTTCACAGAGACTAGAAAATTGGTGTTTTTAAAGAAAAGAAATGGAAGCCCAGATACTTTAGATACTGTGCCCAGTACCCACTTCTGCATGATAATAAAATACAGCACTAGCTGTTGAAGGAAGGTGAGGACAGGTGACCTCACCTAGGCCTGAAGTCACCCCCCACCAAAGCAGGCTCAAAGCTTCTCAGAGCTTTTCAAAATTATTTTTCTCAGCAGCTAAAAGGCATTAGCTAAGCATCAGAAACATTCCACTTGCTGTAACTAAAAAGATTGCAACAAAGGTAGGGAACACAGTCCATTGTTTCTCAGGCCTTTCTGATGCCTTCTGGCCTTGCTAAAGAACCACATTGCAACTTACTTTCTGTCCGGGAACCATGCCAGAACAAGAGATTGAAACATATCTGAACACTCTGAAACCCCTTTCCTGGGAAGGGTGCCAAGAGTCCCAATAGTCCCAAGACAGCTTTCTGTTCATACTCAGAGGACTCCTGAGGGAGGAGAAAGGAGGAGGGAACTGGAAAGGGGTATATATGCTTGTGCACATAACTGTGAATTTCGTGCATGCTTTTTGTGACTTATCACACTTGCTCCTTCTACCAGTTCATGGATGGTAGAAATAAAAGCCTTTTCTCCGCAACTATTCCTTGAGTGTCTGTTGACTCCCACTTCCCTTTCCCAGGCGCAATATTTTTCCCACTCGAGGGCAAAGCCTCATAAGGCTGCACTGTAACCAAATTAACCTTCTGTTCCTCCTGACTCCTTCTATCTCGAAGAACTGGAACTGCAAGATAAAGTGAATCATTCAGCTTAGCAATGTTTTCTTCTCTCTCAACCCCCTCAACCCCACCGATCTCTTAAGTGCCTGCCTGGAGAAGAGTCCGGTGAGACCATCAACCTTACATCCTGCCTTTTAAACACTGGTTTGCTCTGTTAAATGGCACCATTGCTCCTTCCCTCCCTCTTCTGCTCCACATCCTCTGCTACTTAAGGGCAATTTTCACTCAGCTTTATCTGTCCCTGTGTTGTGCTTGGAGTGCTGAAGTCTCTGTGGTTTTAGGCCAAACGGGCCTGGTGCATCTTTGTAAAAGGGTTTTCAGAGGCAGGTGGGGGATGGGCTGGGGTGGAGAAAAAGAAACCAGTGGGTGTGTGAAAGGGCCAAACCATGTCTGAAAGAGACCAGCAGTGGCAAGGACAGACAGCATCCCTGTGACAGCAGAGGGGCCCTTGCAAGCGCCAGGACAACAAGGGAAGACGCAGAGCAGCACTCTCTCGGCAATGCACCCACCGTCACTCATTATCCCCTGTAAAGATCCTTCTCCTGGGCAGCTGGGAGAACAGCAGGGACATGTAGGGACTGGTAAGAAATGGTGTGAGGAAAACACTTACAGCAAGAGCATTTTCATTCCTGCCCAGGCTGCATCTGTGCAGCACGTGCTAAATCACTGGGGGTGAAATGACGGCCTTAACAGCTGGAAGGTCAGACTTTACGAGGGGCTCCAGCCTGTCGCTCCCAGCAGAGTGGTCCATCTGCTCTCTGTGGGAGGTAAAGCAACACTCTCTGGGCTGGTTTAATAATAATAATAATAATAATGATGATGATGATGATGATGATGATGATGATGATGTATTTATTATTTATATCCCACCCATCTGGCTGGGTTTTCCCATCCACTCTGGGTGGCTCCCAATCAAATATTAAAAACACAATACAGCGTTAAACAACACAGCATGGCCGCCTATGCTCCTTTGGAAAACCACCTCCTTGAGCCTGGATTTTGTTTCTGCTCCATTCTCTTTCAAAGGGTTTCAATATTCTCCTACTGCTCTGCTTTATCCTACTTTCTAGATCTTGGACTCAGTGTGGCTTAGAGTTAAAATAGGAACAGCTAAAACATCCGGGGCTGGGGGGAGGACCATCAAAACAATGATATTAATATTAATAGAATTTAAACTATATATAAATATACAATTTATTAAATGCATACAGATAATTACAATAAAAACAGCAGGGCACCACCCCCTTCATTATAAGCAGTCAGTTCTCCAAAGCTGGTTTGAAGAAGAAGATCTTCGCCTGCTGACAGAAGAACAGCAAGGAGGGAGCCAGTCTAATTTCCCATGGGAGGGAGCTCCAAAGCTGTCTGGGAGGAAGCAGTCACCAAAAAGGCCTAAACCAGGGTCCCCAATTTGGGACCTGCTTTAATTTGTGTGCACGCATGCGTTAATGTGACTTGCTGAAGCCAGACCAGGATGCTTTGCTTGTTTCATATCAATCAGTGGTGCAGGACAGTGAAGGCGAATCTATTTCAGCTGAAGGGCTGCCTTCCCCTCTCGGCCAGTGGGGGGCCGGGCCAGAGGCAGAAGTGGGTGCGACAAGATATATGAATTTTATCTTTAGAGAACAGGCTAGTTTCTGTGCTCACCTCTCTCCATCCTGGCAGGTAAGGGGCATTATCAGATGTCAGGGACACATGCCTGGCAGACTCAAGGAGGTGCCAAGCTGAGCCATTGAGGGCTATGGCTCTGTCCCAAGGGCCAGACAGAGAGGCCTGGAGGTCCGCATTTGTCCCCTGGGCCTGAGGTTCTATATTCCTGGTCAGGGGTGACAACTTGAATAAAATATTGGGGGGGCCAGGTAAGCCCTGTCCTGCATAATTGATCACATGATGCAGCGCATGCACACCATTTGAATGGCAATGCCCATCAACTTTTTTTGGGGGGGGGGCTGGCCCACTCAAATATTTTATGGGGGGGACCAAAGACCCCTTGTCCCCTAGGAGTTGGTTCCTATGTCCCTGGTCTAGGGGTAAATTTTGAAGAGCAAGAGCTCATAATGACAGTTCCCATTACCATACGCCCAAGGAAGCGACAAAAATGCAGCATCTCTCCTGATCTATTATTGCAGCCCCCACCAGCACCAGTACACAGCATAATATCCAATTCAACAGGATGAGACCAGTTGCAGTCCTATGCTGTGTTTCCTGGGAGTAAATTCTCCATAGTGGGCTCACTGATCAGCTTCTAAAACAAATCCAGCTTTACCAAAAGATCGCATGCTGCCTAAAATGAAACCTTTCATTTATAATCAGGTCCCAGGGAATGGCCATCTTCTTGCTTCAAGATCTAAGCAGATCTTGGTCTCCACAACAGAAGAAAGTGGAGGTATAAATGTAATTAATAAAATTTGAAAAGAAATGAGAAAGAAAGGCAAAGCATCTTGCAAAGAGCTGTTTTATCACTGAAAGGGCCAGTGTGAAGTGTCTGGTTCTGGCCCAACCATTTGCCTCATTCTCTGACTTTATTTAAACATATGCATGCCATACATATGCATGGACACAGCTTTGGCACCGAAATGGCAATATAGAGGAATATTTCAACCATTCTGTACCAGACTTACCACCACCCTCTAAGTGACCTTAGAGTGGCTGTTCTAGAGCAATAGAGATCCAGCAAGTTCCAAAGGGTAGGTGATGCCACATCAAAAGTTTGTGATTGAATCCCATCTGTAAATCATGATAGTTGGGAGATGCCCTTTGTCTACTTGACATTGTCCTTTAAAAAACAAAACAAAAAAACACCTCCCCACCCTCATGCCTTATGCCTTCTTTTGACTTGTTCTGCTATCTGCAGAGCCAACTCTCTCTCTCTCTCTCTCTCTCTCTCTCTCTCTCTCTCTCTCTCTCTCTCTCTGGTCCCCCTCTTCTTGCAATATCAGTCTCTGCTTTCCCATGTGACCTGCCCCACTTTGCACTTCCTTACCCCACTGAGCCACCCGATGGCTTCAGATCTGAGACAACCGAGGAATCTCAATCCCTGAAATATTCTTTCCCTTGCTTCCCTCCTGCAGACAACAGCAGATTTTTATCTCTGCAAACGACTGGAAGAAATAAAGTGATAAAAGGATTAAGGCCACTATTATTATTATTTTATTTATTCCGATCACAGCCTTCCTCCTTCCAGCTCTGAGATAGGTTGGGAGCGTATTGAGCTATAGCAGCTGCAACGGCCTTAATGGAATTGGAGATGCTGTGAGTGGGTTGGTGCCGTTTGGAAAGGCACAGGACCCTTAACCATGCGGGGATAAGAAGAGAACACTTGCTACTTATTGCATTTATATCTCACCTTTCCCCAAGGTGATCAAGGTGGTGCATGCAGCTCTCCTCCTCCCCAGTTTATCCTCACAACAGCCCTGTGAGGTAGGATAGGCTGAGTGGGAGTGCCTGGCCCAAGGTCACCCATGGAAACCAAGCCTTATGAGGAACAGCTGAGGTAAGTAAGGTAGTAAGACTGTTTTTATCTGTAAGGCACCTTGAGTCCCTCTTAGCGGAAAGGTAGAGAATAATAATAATAATAATAATAATAGTAATAGTAATAATGGCTATTTTTCCACAAAAAGAACTCACCATGAACACCTCCCTTATTCTCTTAGAATGGCAATGGGGCCCGCTTGAGAGGTGCTGGAACTGAGTTCTGGCGAGTTTCACCTGAAAAAAAGCCCTGATAATAATAGTCTGCAATCTGCTTGGGGCAAGGACCTTCCTTTTTAATTATGTGACTGTGTGGCATGCCACAGGCATGGTGTTGTAAAGTTCTGGGCACCACAATTTAAGTGTTGTTCTACCTGGACACTGAGGTCCAGCGCCAAGGGCTTTCTGGCGGTTCCCTCACTGCAAGAAGCCAAGTTAAAGGGAACCAGACAGAGGGCCTTCTCGGTAGTAGCACCCGCCCTGCTGAACGCCCTCCCACCAGATGTCAAAGAGAAAAGCAACTACCAGACTTAGGAAGACTCTGCTTAAAGGTAAAGGGACCCCTGACCCTTTTAGGTCCAGTCGTGACCAACTCTGGGGTTGCGGCGCTCATCTCGCTTTATTGGCCGAGGGAGCCGACGTACAGCTTCCGGGTCATGTGGCCAGCATGACTAAGCCACTTCTGGCGAACCAGAGCAGCGCACGGAAATGCCGTTTACCTTCCCACCGGAGCAGTACCTATTTACCACATTTTTCGCCCTATAGGACGCAATTTTCCCCCTCCAAAAATGAAGGGGAAATCTGTGTGCGTCCTATGGGGCGAATGCAGGCTTTCGCTGAAGCCTGGAGAGTGAGAGGGGTCGGTGCGCACCGACCCCTCTCACTCTCCAGGCTTCAGGAAGCTATCCACAAGCCGTGGGAGAGCTGCACGACTTCGTGCAGCTCTCCCATGGCTTGCAGAGAGCTGCCTGCACCCCGACGCCTGGGCGCGCTGAGCTCAGCACGCCCCAGGCTTCGGGCTTCACGCAGCTCACCCACGGCTTGCGGATAGCAGCCTGTTCTGGGGGCTGGGGTCGGGGAAGCTCAGGCTTCCCCTGACCCAGCCCCGCACCTGGGGGGGGAAATAATTTTTTTTTTATTTCCCCCCCAAAAAACTAGGTGCGTCCTATGGGCCGGTGCGCCCTATTGGTACGAAAAATACGGTATTTACTTGCACTTTGATGTCCTTTCGAACTGCTAGGTTGGCAGGAGCAGGGACTGAGAAACAGGAGCTCACCCTGTCGCAGGGATTCGAACCACCAACCTTCTGATCAGCAAGTCCTAGGCTCTGTGGTTTAACCCACAGCGCCACCCGCGTCCCTCTCTGCTTAAAGGTAAAGGGACCCCTGACCATTAGGTCCAGTCGTGACCGACTTTAGGGTTGCAGCGACTTTTAGAAGACTCTGCTTAGGGAAGCTTTTAATGTTTAATAGACTATTGTATTTTAATATTCTGTTGGAAGCCGCCCAGAGTGGCTGGGGAAACCCAGCCAGATGGGCGGGGTATAAATAATAATAATAAATTATTATAAAGATATAAACAAGCTGGAAGGTGTGCAGAGGAGGGCAACCAAAATGTTCAAGTGTCTGGAAACCAAGTCTGATGAGGAATGGTTGAAGGAGCTGGGTATGTTTATCCTGGAAAAGAGAAAACTGAGAGGTGATGTGATAGCCATCTTCAAATACCTTAAGGGCTGTCACATGGAAGATGGAGCAAGTTTGTTTTCTGCTGCTCTGGAGGACTCAAACCAATGGCTTCAAGTTACAAGAAAGAAGATTCCAACTCAGAAAGAACTTTCTGATGGTAAGAACTGTTTGACAGTGGAATGGACAACCTTGGAAGGTAGCAAACTCTCCTTCTTTGGAGGCTTTTAAGCAGAGGTTGGATGGCCATCTGTCAGGGATGCTTTAGCTATGAATCCTGCATTGCAGGGTTTGAGCTAGATGACCCCTGGGTTCCCTTCCATCTCCACAATTCTATGATTCTAGATATAAAACAATTTGTAACATGGTTAGAAACATGAATATTCTAAGATTAATCTCTCCCCAATGGCCTAGCATTTAACACCTCAAATTACTGTGGTTACATACAAATTACTATAATGGTCCCAGATTATGTGAGTGGAGGAGAGGAAGGAACACAACCCTTGACTTAATGTTGGGAACGCAGGAAGCCACCTAATACCAAGTCAGAGCACAGGTCCTACCGCTGAGCTGCAGGAGCAGACGAACCTAGGAAGCTGCCTTATACTGAGTCAGGCCCATTGGTCCATCTGGCTCTGGACTGTCTACACTGACGGGCAGCAGCGGCTCGGCAGGGTTTCAGACAGGGCCGTCTCCCGCTCTGAGCAGGAGATGCAGGGACTGAACCCAGGATGTTCTGCCCGACAAGCAGAGGCTCTACGGTTGTGGAGTTGCTGTTGTCATTCATATTATTATTTAAAATGTTTGCATTGCGGGGCTTCCGGAGGCGGCCCCATCGGCAATGGCGGATTCCCTCTAGTCTGGAGGGAGTAGCTCCGCGGAAATCGGGTCTTGCCGCTACGGCGAAGCGGGGACCCTTTTGAAAATCACAGGCGGGTGGAGACTTCCGGTCAGCGCCAGCGGATTAATGGCGGATTCCCTCCGAGCTCCGGAGGGAATCGGCTTTGCGAAGAGAGGGTCTGACCGCTGCGGCGAAGCTGACACCCGAAGAAATCACAGGCGGTGAAGCCTGTGAACTTGGAGGCTCGGTGGGCTCCATTTGCGCCCCCTCCACTGCGAAAGAGCCTTTTTAAAGGCTCTGGAACGGAAAGGGGGTGTGTGGCGCGGAGCTGAGAGCCGTCTACCTTCTTCGCGGAGTGAAGCCGCAAGCCATAGCCGGAGAGCGCTGATTTCTTTCTGGACAATTGGATGCTAAAACAACTACCCGTGAGTAGGATTAAGTAAATATTTGGAGGAAATTTGTCACAAATTTGGCCAAAACGGGAAAGGTACAAACAGGAAGTCTGCCTTTCCGTTCTTGTAAATAGATCAAAGCAAAGAGACTGTAAAGCTACAACTTTGGAAGAGGTTATTAAAGACTTAAAATCCAGCACCAAAAAGGTGATCCCCCCTCTGTTTGCAGGGACAGAGGGGTGAAATTGAGCAAGATTTATTCCTGCAAGGGAAAAAAAAGGAGAAAGGGTTTATCTGCTGCTTCTAAAACCTGGGAACGGACTGCCTATGATAGGGAAGCTGATGAACTGTCAACACTTTAAGGGTAAAGAATTTTGTCTTAACTCTGAAAGAAAGATACAATTACTATTGAAAGTAACTTTTTAAAGACATTGAAAGAGTGACTTTTAAGAGATATTAGAGACTTATAAGGATTATTTGTTTGAAAAGTTACAAAGTGAAGTTGGAAGTGTGTCCCCCTAGAGGAGACTTTGTTGCAATAACAACTAAGCCAATAAGTAACTAAGCTGTGGAAAATTCCTCTTGAAAACAAATCTTTCCAGGCGTGTGACTGACCTTGGGTTGTGCATGAGAGTGTTATGGCAGATGGACAGGAAAAAACCACTAGGTCTGGGAGACAATACAAGACAGATATTACACAACAGAGAAGGGCCTCAACATCCGGAGCAGCAGGCACAGCAGGTGCCGCTGCTTTACAAGTTAAGCCAAAAGCTATGACATCTGAAGACTTGTTGGCCCAGGCACTTGGTAAAATAAATGCATCTTTGGAGAATTTAGCTAAATAGGTGGCAGAGACAAACAAACAGGTTGCAGAGACAAACAAACAAGTAGCTGAGGCCTCAGCAAAAGTAGACTTGAACACTACAAGCATTAATGAACTGGGAAAGAAGGTGAATTCAAATACACAGTCCATAGAAAAGTTATTGGAGGAATCGGCCTCGACTAGGAAACTAGCGGAGGAAGCTAAGGAAATTGCAACTGCTGCTCAAGAGAAGATACCACCAGTATATAAGAAACTTGAGGAACATGATTTGACACTGTCTATGATTGAATTACAAGGAAAAGAGAGGAATTTAAGACTCAGAGCAATACCTGAAAGTGAGAAAGATAATTTGGCAGACTTCCTTACAAAGGAATTTGTAGACTTTTGGCAACAGGACCTGGGGAAGGAAGAATTTAAGATACTGAGTGCATTTAGGCTTGGTAGAAGACAAAGAAAGAACAAGGCAAGAGACTGTTTGATTACATTAAGAACAAAAGAAGAAAGAGACAAAATTTTGAATTTGCACTATCAAAGAACTCTGGAAATTGGAGATTCATCTGTGGAGATCTTTAAGGACATACCTAAATACATTCTGGATGTAAGGGCCTATTACAGAGATCTTGTTGTTTTATTGAGAAGAAATAAAATACTTTTCAGGTGGGAATTTGTCCAAGGTCTATCTTTTAAGTATAAAGGAAGAAAAATAAGAATAAGGACAGTAAATGATAAAGACAACTTTTTGAAAGATCACGAGGAGGACTTACAGAAGGAAGTGGAATCTGGAGAGGAACCAACCGTACCAGGAATAGGAATTTCAGAGATTGCAAATCTACCATATGGACTTCCTGGCCTAGGGAAAGACACACCGCCGACAGAAGAAGAACAACAACTTGGCGCAGTCGGAGGGAAAATTAAATAACCCATCATGGCTTTGCAACTTCTAAGTTGGAATTGTAATGGACTTAATTCCCCTCGAAAGAGAAAAGGTGTCTTTCATATATTAAGAAAGGAACAATTGGACTTGATTTGTCTTCAGGAAACACATGTAATGAGGCTACACAGGAAAATACTTATTAATAAGAGATTGGGACAAGAATTTATTTCGTCTGACAAGGTTAAAAAGAGAGGAGTGGTGATATATGCAAAAGAAAAATTTTCACCGAAATTAATTTTTAAAGATGAACAAGGAAGATATTTGGCTATTGAAATTCAATTTCAAGGAGAGAAACTTTTGATTGTAGGGGTGTATGCACCAAATGAGGGGAAAGCTGATTTTTTTAAGAAGTTGCATGAGGTACTTCTGGACTATATGGACTATAATATAATCCTGATGGGGGATATGAATGGAGTTGTATCTACAAATATGGATAAGGCACAAAAACAGGTAGTCACTAAAGATGGTAAACTACCAAAAACTTTTTTTGAAATGACTGACAATATGGACTTGATTGACATTTGGAGAACTAAGAACCCCCTGGAGAGAGAGGGAACCTTCTTCTCTGAAGCTAAGATGACATGGACTAGAATTGACCAAATTTGGATTACTAGAGGAATGGCACCAAAGATAAAAAAGTGGAAATCTGCCCTAAAACTTGCTCTGACCATAATGCTGTAAAGATGGAGATGAAGCAAATAACAACCGGCACCTTTAGATGGAGGATGAATGACGCCCTTTTTAGAGATGAAGAAGTACACAGGAAGGCCCAAAAAACTTTGAAAGACTATTTCGAGATAAATATGTCAACAAATGTTGAAAAAAGAGTAATCTGGGATGCAAGTAAAGCTGTGATGAGAGGGTTTTTGATACAACAGAATGCAATAAAGAAGAGAAGTCGAAATGAGAAAAAAGATAAAATTCTGGAGAAAATAAAAGAAGGGGAGAAAAAATTGAGAGCAAAGCCAAAGTCGCAGGAGATTTTGAGAGAAATAAAACTTTATCAAGTACAATATATGGAATTGATGAATCAGGAAATAGAATGGAAAATTAAACAATTGAGACAGAAGACATTTGAGTCAGCGAACAAATGTGGGAAGTTACTGGCTTGGCAACTGAAAAAAAGACAAAAATTAAATACCATCACAAATTTGGAAGTAGAAGGAAAAGATATACATAACCCAAATGAGATTAGAAATTGCTTCCAGAAGTACTTTAAACAACTATATGCACAAGGGCCACAGAATGAAATGGACATTGACTGTTTTTTGAAAACAAATGGATTACAAAAAATCTCACAAGAAAGTAAAATAATGCTGAATTGTAAAATATCAGACCAGGAGATAGAAGGTGCCATTCAAAATATGCAATTAGGCAAGTCACCTGGACCGGATGGGCTGACTTCCAGATACTATAGATCTCTGAAAGAGTGGTTAATACAACCTTTGAAGGAAGTCTGCAATGAGATTTTGGAAGGGAAAAGGGCACCAGAATCATGGAAAGAGGCTTATATTACACTAATACCGAAAACGGAAACTGAAAAGACTCAACTTAAGAACTACCGTCCGATATCCTTACTAAATGTGGATTACAAAATTTTTGCTGACATTTTGGCCAAGAGACTGAAAAAAGTACTGATGGAAGAGATTCATAAGGACCAAGCGGGCTTTCTCCCGGGAAGACATTTGTCTGACAATTTGAGGAACGTAATTGATATTTTGGAAAAACTAGAAGTGAATATAAACACTAAAACAGTTCTGATATTTGTAGACGCAGAGAAAGCCTTTGACAATATTTCTTGGAGTTTTATGAAAAAGAACTTACAGGGTATGGGGGTAGGCCAAGGTTTTGAAAATGGTATTGGTGCAATATATTCTGAACAAAAGGCTAAACTAATTGTAAATAATGTGGTTACGGAACAATTTAAGATAGAGAAAGGGACACGACAGGGATGCCCAATTTCCCCATTGCTCTTTATTTCGGTCCTGGAGGTCCTGCTGAACATGATTAGAAGGGACCGGTTGGTTAAAGGTATACAGGTTGGAGCTAAACAGTATAAACTGAGAGCATTTGCAGATGATCTAGTTTTGACGTTACAGGAGCCAGAATCCAGTACAAAAAGAGTTTTAGAATTAATTCAAGAATTTGGTCAAGTGGCAGGATTTAAATTGAATAAGTCAAAAACTAAGGTTTTAGAGAAAAACTTAACACCGATTGAAAGAGGGAAGTTTCAGAATGAAACAGGTTTAACTGTTGTGAAGAAAGTGAAATACCTGGGGATTAGTATGACAGCAAAAAATGGGAATTTGTTTAAAGATAACTATGAAAAATGTTGGGCGGAAGTGAAAAAAGATTTAGAAATTTGGACAAATTTGAAGCTTTCCTTGTTGGGTCGAATTGCAGCTATAAAGATGAATGTATTGCCTAGAATGTTGTTTTTGTTTCAAACATTGCAAATTGTGGACAAGATGGACTGTTTCAAGAAGTGGCAGAAAGACATTTCTAAATTTGTCTGGCAGGGCAAGAAGCCAAGAATAAAATTTAAGATATTAACTGATGCAAAAGAAAGGGGTGGATTTGCCCTGCCAGACTTTAAACTTTATTATGAATCAGCAGCGTTCTGCTGGTTGAAAGATTGGCTACTTCTTGAGAACACAGACATTTTGGATCTAGAAGGTTTTAACAATGTTTTTGGGTGGCATGCATATCTGTGGTATGACAAGGTTAAAGCTCATAAAGCATTTAAAAACCATATTGTCAGAAGAGCATTGTTTAAAGTCTGGACAAGATATAAAGACTTACTTGAAAATAAAACCCCAAGGTGGTTATCACCGATGGAAGCGAAGGCTCAGAAAAAGCTTAATATGGAGGCCAAATGGCCAAAATATTGGGAGATTTTGGAACAAGAAGGTGACAAATTGAAATTGCAGAGTTTTGAGAAACTAAAAGATAAAGTGCGAGACTGGCTTCATTATTTTCAGATAATGGAGGCTTATAATTTGGACAAGAAAATTGGCTTCCAGGTGGAAAAATCCAAACTAGAAACAGAACTGTTAGAACCCAAAACTAAGATACTATCAAGAATGTATAACTTGCTGTTGAAATGGAATACTCAGGATGAAACGGTTAAATCTGCTATGATTAAATGGGCACAAGATGTTGGACATAACATTATGTTTGCTGACTGGGAACAGTTGTGGACCACAGGTATGAAATTTACGGCATGTAATGCCTTAAGAGAAAATATTATGAAAATGATATATAGGTGGTACATGACCCCAGTCAAGCTTGCAAAAATTTACCATTTGCCTGATAATAAATGTTGGAAATGTAAAGAAAATGAAGGTACATTTTTTCACCTTTGGTGGACGTGCCCTAGGATTAAGGCTTTCTGGGAAATGATTTATAATGAATTGAAAAAGGTATTTAAATATACCTTTGTGAAGAAACCAGAGGCCTTTCTCTTGGGCATGGTCGGCCAATTGGTGTTAAAAAAGGATAGAACTTTCTTTATGTATGCTACAACAGCAGCAAGAATACTCATCGCAAAGTATTGGAAGACGCAAGATCTACCCACTCTGGAAGAATGGCAGACGAAGTTGATTGACTTTATGGGATTGGCAGAATTGACTGGCAGAATCTGTGACCAGGGAGAAGAGTCGGCAGAAGAAGAATGGAAGAAATTCAAAGACTATTTGCAAAAATACTGTAATATTAAGGAATATTGAGTGATGTTGGATTGAAATTAAGGGGTTATTAGCTGTAATGGTACAAAAGAATATGAAAAAATAGTTCTTTTTCTTTGTATATAAGTAAAAGTATAAGTTACAATAAGTTAAGAAGATGGATAGAAAATAAGGTTTTTAGCTGTAATGCTATGAGATAAGGATTTGCTGGATGAACAATTTGAACTGGAATACAAGAAGGGGAGGCACGAGGAGGTCAGGGAAATATGTTATTGAAAAATAAGTTATGAAATTTATGTGGTTTTAATATTTTTTCTTTTTAATTTTTTTCTTTTTTTCTTTGTTTGTATAAAATGGAAAATCCTTTGTTTACAGAAACCATCACAGAAGCCAAGGTTTGAGGCCTTGGATGTCTTCAAGTAGGTTGAAGACCTACCTTTACAGTACCTTTACAGTCCTTTGTTTACAGAAACCATCACAGAAGTAGGTTGAAGACCTACCTTTACAGTACCTTTACAGTCCTTTGTTTACAGAAACCATCACAGAAGCCAACTGGCAGCTTGAGGCTCCGGAAAGCCAGCAGTTCTGAAACAAACACACACACACACACACCTGTCTAAAAAATAAATTGCTAGTAAAGTGTTAAAAAAAAAAGAAAATCACAGGCGGGTGAAGCCTGTGACCGTGGGACTCGGCGGGCACCTTTAGCGCCCCCCCCAATTCGCGAGGGAACCCTGCGAGGGGCTCCGGAGCGTAACGGGGAGTTTGGCGCGGTGCTGAGAGTCAATTGCTTCTTCCGTGGAGTGAAGCCGCGCAGCTGTTGCCGGAGAGCGCTGACCTTTTTCCTGTGACAATTCGGCTACTAAACAACTACCCGTGAATAGGTGAAGCTTAAAGATTGGGGATCAAAGAAAAAAAGGGACTAATTTGGCACTGAAGCGGGAAGGCGTAAACAGGAAGTCCACCTTCCGCTTTCTGTATACAGATCAAAGCAAAGACTGTTTAAGCTAAGACCTGGAGAGTTGCGTTTAAAGTCTCAAATCCTAACGTCAAAGCAAAAGAATTCCCTCCCTGAATTGCAGGAGAGGGGAGGGAAGAGGGGAAAGTATTTTTTTTGCCTGCAAAAAAAAGAAAAGAAGGAGAGAAAAGGAAATAAAGACCACCACTTAATCCTTGGGAGAGGATTGCCAGGATTATTAGAACTGCTGTACTGAGAGTCGCACTATTTATGGACAATGTAACTTTTTGACAGTTAACTCTGCAAGGGAGATACTTTTTGAATGGCTTCTTTGGACTTGAAACTGTTGCCTATTTTGTTGAAGGGGGACTTTGGAAAAGTTGGAAAAGATACTCTATTGCAATACTATTGACTGCTACTGTGTCCCCCTAGAGGAACACTGAAATTGTTACAACTAGTTGGGGAATTTTCCATTCTCAACTAGCTTGGGAATTTCGACTGCAAAACAAGCTTTGGCCGTGGGACTGACCTTGATTCTCAGACAAAGTGTGATGGATGAAAAAATAACAAGTTCGGGCAAGGTTAGATTGCAGCAGACCAGTGCAGCATCGCAGCAGCGTAGAGCATCTGCATCCGGCCCTCCTGCGCCACAGGGGGAAGATCCTGTACAAGCTGGGTCAAAAGGAATGGCCTCTGAAGAGGGATTTACTTCAGTATTAAGTAAAATTTATGAAACATTGGAAAAACTAAGCAAACAAGTTACTGAAGCAACAACTAAAATTGACCAAAATACTACTAGCATTAACAACCTGGGGCAGAAGGTGAATTCAAATACAGAATCCATTGAAAAACTGCTGCAAGAATCTACTTCTAATCGAAAGACAGCTGAGGAAGCGAGGGAAAAAGCAGCGGCTGTAGAGGAAAAGATAACACCGATATGCAAACAGCTTGGGGACCATCAGTCGCTTTTGTCTATGATTGAACTGAAGGAGAAACAGACCAATCTGAGGATCAGGGCGGTACCTGAACTTGAAAAAGACAGCCTAAGTGATTTTCTTACACAGGAATTTGCAGACTTTTGGAACTTGGATGATAAGCAAGACTTTAAGATAGTAAGTGCTTTTAGACTTGGAAGAGGAGGGAGAAAGAACAGGTCGAGAGACTGTTTGATTACCCTCCGATCAAAAGAGGAGAGAGACAAAATACTGAGTCTGCACTTCCAGAAGACCTTGGAAATAAACGAATCAAGAGTGGAGATATTTAAGGACATTCCGAAACATCTTTTGGACCTTAGGTCTAATTATGGAGATTTGGTGGCCCTGTTGAGAGGAAATAGAACCATTTTTAGGTGGGAATTCCCCCAAGGCCTATCTTTTACCTTTAAAGGGAAAAAGTTTAAAATAAGATCAGTGGAAGACAAAGAAAATTTTTTGAGAGAATACGGAGAAGACCTGCAAAAAGAAGCTGTAGAAGAGCTAAGAGCTTTAAAACCAGGAGTACTAGACATAGTACCACCACCTTTGGGATTGGACAAGCTAGAGAAAGTGATACCACTGTCAGAACAAGAGGAATTATTGGGAGCAGTTGGAGGAAAAGCAAAATAAATACACCATGTCTCTGCAACTATTAAGTTGGAACATTCATGGATTTAACTCCCCGGAGAAAACGAGGAAAGTCTTTCATTTATTGAAAAAGGAACAATTGGACTTGATTTGTTTACAGGAAACACATGTGATAAGGCTACACAGGAAAGTACTGATTAATAAAAGATTGGGTCAAGAGTTTATTTCATCGGACAAGGTTAAAAAGAGAGGAGTAGTTATTTATGCAAAAGAGAGCCTATCACCGAAATTTGTTTTTAAAGATGATCAAGGAAGATTTGTGGCAATTGAAATTCAATCACAAGGAGAAAAATTTTTAATAGTAGGAGTTTATGCACCAAATGAGGGGAAATCTGATTTTTTTAGGAAGTTGCATGAGACATTGTTAGACTATATGGATTACAACATTATTATGATGGGAGATATGAATGGAGTGGTATCTACAAACATGGACAAGTCGCAGAGACAGGTTGTAACCAAAGATGGCAGACTACCAAAAACCTTTTTTGAATTGACTGACAATATGGACTTGATTGACATTTGGAGAACTAAGAACCCCTTGGGTGGAGAGGGAACCTTCTTTTCTGAAGCCAAAATGACATGGACAAGAATTGACCAAATATGGATAACTAGAGGACTGGCACCTAAGACTCAAAAAGTGGAAATTTGCCCCAAAACTTGCTCCGACCATAATGCTGTGAAAATGGAGATGAAACTAACACCAATCAGTTCCTTCAGATGGAGGATGAATGACACCTTGTTTAGAGATCAAGAGGTTATCAAGAAGGCCCAGAAAACCTTGAGAGACTACTTTGAGATAAATTTGAACACCATTACTGAAAAAAGAATAATCTGGGACGCAAGCAAAGCAGTTATGAGGGGGTTTCTGATTCAACAGAATGCAATAAAGAAGAGAGCCCAAAATGAGAAAAAAGATAAAATTTTGGAAAAAATAAAAGAGGGTGAGAAAAAACTGAGCGAAACCAAAGTCACAAGAGATTCTGAGAGATATAAAGTTATATCAAGTGCAATATATGAAGATGACGAATCAGGAAATTGAATGGAAAATCAAACAAATGAGACAAAGGACATTTGAATCAGCTAATAAATGTGGAAAATTGCTAGCTTGGCAAATGAAAAAAAGACAAAAGCTTAATACCATTACTAACTTGGAAGTGGAAGGAAAGAACATTCAGAATCCAGTGGAAATTAGAAAATGCTTCCAGAGGTATTTTAAACAGTTATATACACAAGGGCCACAGAAAGAGTTTGATATAGACCAGTTTTTAAAAACAAATGGATTACAAAAAATCTCTCAAGAAAACAAGATAATGCTGAACCATAAAATTACAGAACAGGAGGTAGAAGGTGCCATTCAGAATATGCAGTTGGGCAAATCTCCAGGGCCGGATGGCCTAACCTCAAAATATTATAGATCTTTGAAAGATTGGATAATTCAACCACTAAAGGAGGTCTGTAATGAAATTTTGGAGGGGAAAAAAGCGCCAGAGTCGTGGAAAGAAGCTTATATTACGCTTATACCGAAAACTGAGTCTGAAAAGACACAACTTAAGAACTACCGCCCCATATCCCTGCTCAACATGGATTATAAAATATTTGCTGATATTTTGGCCAATAGATTAAAAAAAGTATTAGTGGAAGAGATACATAAGGACCAAGCCGGTTTCCTCCCAGGTAGACACTTGTCTGACAACACAAGGAATATAATTAACATTTTGGAGAAGTTGCAAGTGAACATCAATACTAAAGCAGTTTTAATTTTTGTAGATGCGGAGAAAGCCTTTGATAATATTTCTTGGAATTTTATGAAGAAAAATCTCCAGGGGATGGGGGTTGGTCAAAGGTTTGAAAATGGTATAAGTGCAATTTACTCAGAACAAAAGGCTAAACTAATAGTTAACAATGTGGTGACAGAGGAATTCAAGATAGAGAAAGGGACACGACAAGGCTGCCCAATTTCCCCATTGCTTTTTATTTCGGTCCTGGAGGTTCTGCTAAATATGATTAGAAGGGACCGTCTGATTAAAGGTATACAGGTCGGAGCCAAACAATACAAACTGAAAGCTTTCGCAGATGACTTAGTATTGACGTTACAGGAGCCAGAATCTAGTACTAAAAGAGTATTAGAACTAATTCAAGAATTTGGTCATGTGGCAGGATTTAAACTGAACAAGTCAAAAACTAAAGTTCTTGAGAAAAACTTAACACCGATTGAGAAAGAGAGGTTTCAGAAGGAGACTGGTTTAACATTGGTTAAGAAAGTAAAATACCTGGGGGTTAATATGACTGCTAAGAACTTAAACTTATTTAAAGATAACTATGAGAAATGTTGGTCAGAAGTGAAAAAGGACTTAGAAATTTGGTCAAATTTGAAGCTTTCCTTGTTGGGTCGAATTGCTGTTATAAAGATGAATGTATTGCCAAGAATGTTATTTTTGTTTCAGTTACAGATAGGTAGCCGTGTTGGTCTGCCATAGTCAAAACAAAATTTTTTTTTCCTTCCAGTAGCACCTTAAAGACCAACTAAGTTAGTTCTTGGTATGAGCTTTCGTGTGTGTATCTGAAGAAGTGTGCATGCACACAAAAGCTCATAGCAAGAACTAACTTAGTTGGTCTTTAAGGTGCTACTGGAAGGAATTTTTTTTTTTATTTTGGTTTCAATCATTGCAAATTTTGGACAAAATGGATTGTTTCAAGAAGTGGCAGAGAGACATTTCTAGATTTGTCTGGCAGGGCAAGAAGCCCAGAATAAAATTTAAAATATTAACTGATGCAAAGGAAAGAGGTGAATTTGTCCTGCCAGACCTTAAACTTTACTATGAATCAGCAGCATTCTGCTGGTTGAAAGAATGGCTGCTTCTTGAGAACACAGACATTTTGGATTTAGAAGGTTTTAATAACGTTTTTGGGTGGCATGCATATTTGTGGTACGACAAGGTTAATGCACATAAAGCATTTAAAAACCATATTGTCAGGAAAGCATTGTTTAATGTCTGGATAAGATATAAAGACTTACTTGAAAATAAAACCCCAAGGTGGCTATCACCGATGGAAGCAAAGGCTCAGAAAAACCTCAATATGGAGGCCAAGTGGCTGAAATATTGGGAAATTTTGGAGCAAGAAGGAGACAAATTGAAATTGCAGAGTTTTGAGAAATTAAAAGATAAAGTGCGAGACTGGCTTCATTATTATCAAATAAGAGAAGCCTATAATTTGGACAAAAAAAATTGGCTTCCAGGTGGAAAAATCAAAATTGGAAACAGAACTGTTAGATCCCAAAACTAAGATACTTTCAAGAATGTATAACTTGCTGTTAAAATGGAATACGCAGGATGAAACGGTTAAATCTGCTATGATTAAATGGGCACAGGATGTTGGACATAACATTATGTTTGCTGACTGGGAACAGTTGTGGACCACTGGTATGAAATTTACGGCATGTAATGCCTTAAGAGAGAATATTATGAAAATGATATAAAGGTGGTACATGACACCAGTCAAGCTTGCAAAAATATATCATCTGCCCGATAATAAATGTTGGAAATGTAAAGAAAATGAAGGTACATTCTTTCACCTTTGGTGGACGTGCCCAAAGATTAAGGCCTTCTGGGAGATGATCTATAATGAAATGAAAAAGGTATTTAAATGTACCTTCCTGAAGAAACCAGAGGCCTTTCTCCTGGGCATAGTCGGCCAATTGGTGCCAAAGAAGGATAGAACTTTCTTTATGTACGCAACAACAGCAGCAAGAATACTTATTGCAAAGTATTGGAAGACACAAGATTTACCCACCCTGGAAGAGTGGCAGATGAAGGTGATGGACTATATGGAATTGGCGGAAATGACTGGCAGAATCCGAGACCAGGGAGAAGAGTTGGTGGAAGAAGATTGGAAGAAATTTAAAGACTATTTGCAGAAATATTGTAAAATTAATGAATGTTAAAATGATGCTGGATTGAAAATAAGTGGCATTAGCAACAAAGTTAATAAGAATATGCAAAAATGGATAGATAATGGATGAAAATATATAGCTATAATATGTTAAGATATAGAGTTAAGATAAATGAAAGAGGGTAAGGATTTGCTGGATTGATTATGTAAATGGGAATACAAAAAGGGGAGGTGTGAGGAGGTCAAGGAAACGAGCAAATGAGCTTAAAGATATCAAAAAATGGATTTGTTTTTAATTTTTTCTTACCTATTCGCTTTTTGTATCTTGTATTTTCTTTCTTTTTTCTTTTTTATGTATTATTGTATTTTTTGTATTTCTTCTTATTTCTTTCTTTTTTATGCTTTCTTTTTATTCTGTAAATTTCTGTTTTTTGTAAAACTTTAATAAATATTTTATAAAAAAAAATAAATGTTTGCATTGCCTACACACAAAAAAATGACTCTGGACTCAGTTTCCCCCCATGACACTAGGCATAGAATCATAGAATTGTAGCATTAGATGGGACCCCATCTAGTCCACCCCCGCATGTGTAATATAAAGGACTGGTTCACATCCCCTCTATTGGAATCCTGAGTTCCAGCTCACAGGTCTACAGTTCCCAAGATCCCCTGGGGTGAATAAATTCATGTTTAAACAGTTCAAGGTAGTGTTGACATGCCAGACATGGCAGCCCCTCTGCCCCCTCCCCACAGGGCCATTCACCTTCTCCTCTATGATGCTCATAATTCCCTATCCCAGCAAACCAAGCCATGCACCATGTTGCATTTCTATATTCTGCTGATTCTCTCCAATTGATATATGAAAGAGAACTTTGGCAGTGCAGAGGAGGGGGGGGGAGAGAGCCAGGATTTAGAGGAAGGGTGGGGATATAAAAGCCTCCAGACCACTTTCAGAGTTGCAAAGATAACAATATGTGAGAAAAATAGGGTAACAAGTTGGAAATGTCACCCACGATCTGGTGCCATTAACACGACATGGAACTGAAATATCACATAATTAGTTTTTTCCTTGTTGTTCTGAATTGGGGAATGAGAGAGGGAGGGGGGGAGGGAGAGAGAATGTATTAAAGAGAGAGAGAGAGAGGCAGGGAAGGAGGAAAGGTACACAGATGAAGCCAGATAGTAAGTCCTTTGGTTTCATACATTTTGGGTTTTCTTTTTCTCTCTTAATGTAATAAAATTCTATCTCCTTCTCCTTGCCCATGTCTGAGGCAGTGATTTTATCTGTGAACACAGGATAAAAGAAATGAGAACTTGAAAAGTCTTGATAAGAGAGCGGTTGATTTCTTTAGGACCTCTTGGCCTTCTATGCACACTTCTTGGGAGTCTGCTATTGTGATGTCCTTCCTAGGGGAGGGCCACAAACTCTTGAAGATGACTGAACTGCAGGGCAGAGTTCATCTGAAGGACCTCCTCTGGGGTGGTGATGGTGGCAAAGAACTCTCCCTGCTCCACCTTTTTTCCCAGCCCAGTTTGCTCCCGGGGAACGTTCTGAAGATTGCAGGCCAGCAGTGGACAGGGCCAACCCAATAGTCATATCCCATTTGCACGCACACCACTACCCATCAATCAATGCCCGATTTGCACCCATCTGCTCATTCATCTTCTCATTCTTCCACCCATCCACTCCCTGTGTCCACCATTCTGTTTTAACAGAGGCAAGCTCCACTTGATCTGTTTTGTCAAAAGAAAAGGAGAAGAAATGGACAGCATGCTGAGAGAGAAAGGGAAAGAAAGCAGCAGCAGGTCTTGGTTGCTGGGAAAGGGGAGTTGTCCCAATGACCTGAATAGCAATCCATTTCTCCCTCTCAATGGAGGCCAAGCTGTCTTGCATGTTGCATGGTGGGGACTCTCATTCCGTCCTTGGTCAGTTGGCTCAAAAGTGAAGAAGGTAGCCTGTGGTGTGTGGAGAGACCATCCACTGGGCGCCATGCTTTTGAAGTAATTGCACAGAGAGGTTATGATCCCAGCTCATTAGCAGAGTCTATGGCTCTTCATCAGAAAAAGAAAATGTCATTCTGCTGCTGCAGATCTTCAAGCTTCCTTCCAGGGGACTTCAGGCAGATAGTGTAAAGTTAGAAAATGTAGAAATCCTTTGACCTTAGTTGACTTGGTTCCCCAAAACATCAAACCCAAGGTTTTGGGACTTTATTCCAGGAGAAATTACATTCCTGCCCTTCACTGTAGGCCTTTAGGTGGCAAGTGGAGACTAAGGATGGGTGGTGGAGAAATTGGGCTTCTTCACCTGTGAAAGTGAACATACCTTCCTCAAATGATGTGCAAACTGGAGGGCAACTATCCTTCAAAATTTGTGTTCTTCCGAATTTAGTAATTCACTTCTCCAACCCCAAAATGCATACAAAAATGCATATATTAGGGGGAATTGCTTGCAAAAAGATGTATTTTAGGAGAAAGGCACCCTAAAATGTTCATAGGCTTTGGTGAGAACTTTAAAAAACAATAATCAGTAGTAGCAGTGGGTAATAATAATAATCCACACCGTGATCAACCAATTTCCCCACCAGAAACCAATTTCCCCACTGTGGAAGGATGTGTGGATCCAGAATTGGCCTCCACAGTCACTTACGGACTCATTGTTAAAACCGTGTTTATGGAAGACAATCTTACTTGGCTACAAGTGATCGCCAAAGAGGGAAGAAGAAGAAGAAGAAGAAGAAGAAGAAGAAGAAGAAGAAGAAGAAGAAGAATTATGCCCTGCCCATCTGGATGGGTTTTCCCAGCCACTCTGGGTGACTTACAACAAATAAAAAAATTGTAAAACATTAGACATTAAACATTATCTATAAACATAAATCTGTATATTGATATATAAAAACAGTACTTCTGCCTAAATGCATCAGAATCATAAAATGCAAGCCCACACATAAATTAGGGGTCCTCCACGCAGCATACAGTAGTTTTCTATTTAGGCCTCTGAATCTCCCTTACAGTTTACTGCAATTTTATGCAGATTCTTCTTCCTGATCTTCCTTGCCATCAGCGCAAAGAGGGTCACATTACAGATCACTGGGGCTTCACATTCCTGAGCAGCCAGAGACCCCTCTCCGCCAGGGAGAGACAGCTTTCCTGGACAAACAAGGGATTAAGAAAGCGTCTCCTAGGTTCTGTGTATAGTGGGCACTGTTATAAATCATGTTGGATGTCCTTCACCTGCGGTTGCCCACAAATACAAATATATCTGCATACGAAACCCTATTATAATGCCCGTCCAGCACAGCAGAGGGCATTGCTTGGAGACCACGGCTCAGTAAAGGCAGATCTTAATGAAGCTAGCCAGAGTTTAGACAGGTAACTGGCTCTAAAATGCACCAACAATAGTTACAAAGCAGAAAATGTGAAGAACGGAACTTAAGATTCAGGAGAGACAGTGTGGTATAGTGGTTAGAGCAGTTAGGCTCAGGACCTAGGAGACCAGGGTTCAAATTTCTGCTAAGCTACAAAGCTCTCTTGGGCCAGTCACTCCCTCTCAGCCTACCCTACCTCGCAGGCTTGTTGTAGGCATGAAATGAGGAGTGGGAAAACTATGTATGCCACCCTGAGCTCCTGGAAGAATAAGGTGGAATAGAGATATAATAAATAAATAAGCAATCGCTGGAGAAACTGAGAAACCAAAATCCAATTCTCCTGTACCTAGTAAAGACTGAGCTGCCTCAGAGGCTGTTGTCCCACCCCTGGCTGCTGCTGGCTGCCTGCCTGCTCTCCTGTTGTTTCGTTCTTGACTGCTTCTTGCAGTCTTCTTCCAAAGAGTGGCAGCAAGGGGTGCCTAGCACCTTTCGTGAGGGTCTACACCCAGGGAATTCTTGTTTTCAAGGTGAACGTTTATTGGATCCCTTCTCATACTCAGTCAGAAATTATATTCCTTTCATTCATCAAACAAACTAAAGAAACTAAAACTTAAGGGAACTTAATGTTTCAAATTAACAAATGAACTTAATTTAAAAATACAAACGTGCTCCTCCTCCTCCTTGCTTGTGTGTCCCAAAAGCAGCCCTGCTTGCCTACAGATCTCTTGCCACAAAAGGCGGTGAGCAGAACAGGGACGAACACAGTGCCATGGCACAGAGACAGAGACAGGCAGAAGAAAAGGACTGGAACAGATCTGCAACTTCTGCCTAATCCATTCCAGCCTTTTCGTTCTGCCTGCATCTCTGTCTGTCTGCTTCCTCCCTCCTCTCTTTCACCTTTGTCTCTCCCCCAGCACCACAAAGGAAGTCAGGTTGTACTCTTTCCTTCTCACCACAACCTCCCCTTTTTTGAAAGGCATGCCCCCCTCACCTTTAGGCTCAGAGCAGCTTGCTTAGTTCCCCCCTCCTTTATTTCAACAACAACCCTATAAGGTAGGTCAAGCTCAGAGACAATGACTATCTCAAGATTGCCCAGGAAACATCACAGCTAAGCTGGGATTTGAATCCTTCTCTCCAATTCAAGACTAGCCACACTACATCTCACTGCACCAAACAGGCTCTCCAACCTGCCTTTCTGCAACGTGGTCTAGTTTTTCTCTTGGAGCATTTCCCAGCCTTGCTTCTAGTGTGTGTGTGTTTGAGCGAGCACAACCAGCTGCCGTTATCATGCACAACCCTTGGAAACCAAGTGAGGCTTTGGCAGGTCTGAAATTGCTACATAAATAAACCTTTGCTGGAGAAAGCAAATGCGTGTAGCAGGAAGCAGCTTCTAATCATTACCTTGCAGATTTCAATTTCGTCCCTGGATGCTTTGCAACTGGAGAAATCTCTCAAGAGCATTGTGGGGCAGCTCCCCCAGTGCCCTGGGGCCTAGGTGACCTCTGCGTAGTTTTGGTGCAAAAGCCAAACAGTTTTAGTTTGGCAAACCAACCTCCTCACACCTAGTTGGCAAACTGACTATCATTCCCTCTGTGGGTGCCATTATTCACCCAAATGCCTATGCCTACACAGATGCAGAGAAGGACTCTAGCTCAGTGGCAGAGCCTCTGCTTTGCCTGCAAATTATCCCAGGTTCAGTCCCCAGCGTCTCCAAGTAGGCCTGGGAGAGACCCCTGTCTGAAACGCTGGAGAGCTACTGCCTGTCTGAGCCAGGCGGGCCAAGAATTGACCTCGGTACAAGGCAACTGCCCATATTCCATGGAGGGAGGGACCAGCAGGCTTTGGGATTATTTAGGATTATTTATTTGTTTATTTATTTATTTGAGGGGACTCGCCAGCAGCCCAGTGGGGGTTGTTTGTGCTCAGTGGGTGCAAAATGCTGGCCATCTCTTTGTGGGGAAGGGGTCCAGAAAACCCATGGAGTGTGAGAAAGGGAATGGAACAAAGACCCTCCCAACATCCCTTTATACTGCACATTCATAATAATTTGTGTTCTTGATGGTATTGAGGCAGTTATGCAAGATCCTGCTTCCTATACCATGTGTGTCTGCAAACATTTTGGGGAGGACATACTCCTTTGTTGACAATCAGGGCATGTCCCGTAACTTCTTGCTGGAATCCTGTAACTTTTCATGCCAGAAATGTTCTGGAGGTGGGAGTTCCACTTTTGTCCCACGATGGGGCAAGAGTTCTGCAGGAGAACAGTTATAAGAAAAAAACTGCTCCTTTTTGTTGTCGAATGCTGCCACAGAACCACACCAGCCTAGGAGGCCTCACCGTGTATCACTGGTATCCTGAGCAGCCACACTCCCCACAGCAACGTTTCATTCCAGGCCTTGCGGATCGAGTCTTCCTCCTGATTCATTTGCACAGAGCTGTTTATTGAGCATTTATTTTGATTTGTTTGCATGGACCCAATGTTATCCCACACTTCACAGTGCATTTTTCCACTGGAAACATTCCCCCTTTTTATTTTCGAAACAGGGCTGTTGCTCAAGAGTGGCATCCAAAGCTAACCCTACTCCCAGTGAGACTGCATCAGGTTCATTAATTTCAGTGAGTCTGCTAAATCCTCCCTGAATTTGCTAGTATGTGGCTGAATTGCACACGTTCAACGATGCCAGTCTGGGAATCCCCCAACTGTCCTCTGCCCCTCTTTGCTGCCAGCCAATGTGGCACAGGACGGGGGAGGGGATCTGGCACCATTTGGGTCTGCATGTTGGTCCAGGATGTGCAAGTTAGTTACATCTTCATTAAACCATAAACTAACAGAATTTCTCCCCACCCCGCCCTGCCCTTAACATGGGTTTGTGATCTGTGCCCCAGACATTGTTCTGTCCTGTTAGTTTTACATTCTGTGCTCCCCTCTGTCTCCCCCCCTTTCCAATCTTGCTGAGTTCAAGTTGCAGGAACATTACAAACAACCCTGTCTGAGTTAATTGACCAAGACAAATTTTGTTAAAAACCCTGACATTAATAATGTGAAATCAGTGCTGGGAGTTAAAAAGAGAGAGAAGAGACAGCATGTGTTTTGGATAAAGCATGACAGGGCAACCCCCCCCCCCCACTCCTCTCTAGGCAGTTTGAAACAGAGTGTTAAGGTCAATTAGTTTAAAATTAACTTCCGTCTCCACCCACAGAGCCTGTTGGCCTATCACTAGTTTATTTAGCATCTCTAAGTGCTCTGAGCTGAGGACATTTAGACTTGGCATTTGGTGAAGCAGCCAATCCATCATGGGTAGGTTTACAAATCTCCCCTCCGCCCACCCCCTGTCCTCTGTTGGTCTCCTGTAAGGTAAATCAGACTAGGGTGGCCTTGCTTTGTGATACGTATGTTTCAATGCATAGAATCATAGAATTGTAGAGTTGGAAGGACCCCAAGGGACATCTAGTCCAACCCCCTGTAATGCAGGAATCTGATCTCAAGCATCCATGACTGGTGGCCATCCAACCTCTGCTTAAAAACCTCCAAGGAAGGAGAGTCCACCACCTCCCGAGTGAGGGAGTCTCTTCCTCTGCCAAACAGCTCTTATTGACAGAAAGTTCTTCCTGATGCTTAGTCAAAATCTCCTGTCTTGTAATGTGATTCCATTGGTGCAGGTCCTAGCCTCTGGAGCCAGATAAAACAAGCTTGCTGTATTTTCCATATTCCAATTGACATTTGTATCCCATCTTTCTGCAAAGGAACACAGCACAGCCATCCCATTCTGTCCACACAGCAACCCTGTGGGGTAGGCTGAGGATGCCGGGAATTCTGGTCTCTCCTCAGTGCCATCAATTAAAAGAACCAGGTAACAGATGACGTGAAAGGACTCTGACATGCCTCCCCCCTGCAAGGGCAACTGCCCATCAAAATGGACACGAGTGGCTTCAATGGGCAAATAATCTGATGCGGCATAAAGTAGTTCCCCACTTCCATAGGTTCGTGCCTACATGGTGTGTTTCTTTTAAAAGGGGTGGGGAGGGGAGTCCAAGCTTGCCAGGTTGTTTAATGCAGGGCTCAGTCCAAGTCCTTGTGAACTGAATTGAACTGAAGCAGCGGGTAACTAGTTGAGCAAGACCACCACCATTCAGAGGGTGTTCTTGTTGCAGGAGGCAGATCCCCAGGACCAGGGATTAATTTGCATTCATGTGGATGCATCACTATTAAGGCCTTCAAATTCCAGGGCTGCATCACACTCAAGTTGGAGCAAAGAAGGTCTGGATTTGGTCCAGTGACTCTGCAAGCAAATAATATCCCCCCCATTACCCATTTTTAAATATAGAATGGTTTTGTCAGCATGCTCCCCCATCCCATTTGCTTTCAGTCACGAACACAGAACATCTCTGTCAATTTTCAGATTTCTCTGAGCAAGCCTTTCCACATTTGCTGCATTTAATCTTCCTGTGTGTGTGTGTGTGTGTGTGTGTGTGTGCGTTTTCCCTTGGAGTTCTGCTTTACAGAGAATCGCTTTTTAGAAACTTGTGACAGTCTGATTGCTGGACCTGTTTTTTCCTTGCTACACTGATCTCCACTCAATTTACCAACAGTTTTTCCTTATGGACACTCTTGCAGGGTTTTGCTCTGCAAAAAATAAAATAAAAAGGTATGGGGAGAAAAGGATGCCTTCTTTTTCTTTAAAGACTGCATGCACACGACAGCCTAGAAGCACATCCCAAGCACATTTTCCCTCCTCAAAGAATTCTGAGCACTCTTACAGCATTACAATGCCCAGCAAACCTTAGGAGACTACAGAGCCCAGAATTCTTTGAGGGGGGAAATGTGCATGGGATGTGCTTGAAACGTATCTTGGCTCATTTTAATCTTATCTCAGTTTCTGATTTTTCCAATCTCAAGTTCACCACATTTCTGTCTCAGGACTTATTCACACTTATTTTTCAACCTGTTCTTTCCAGGCACAGGTCCACACTTAAAAGCTCTGTGACCAAGCAGTCTTGGGGTCCCCCCCTGAAAACCCACTCTTTAGTGCTCAGTCAAAGCAAACATCAATTTGGGGTTTCTGTGGACGGCCATTTGCTCTGATTGAGCTTTAAATAGCAGGCTTTTGTGGGGAAAGCTCCAGAGCAGAGAAAAAAAAGGTGCTTGGACTACATGTGATTAACCAGGATTTTT
This sequence comes from Podarcis filfolensis, assembly GCF_964270895.1. NCBI lineage: Eukaryota > Metazoa > Chordata > Lepidosauria > Squamata > Lacertidae > Podarcis > Podarcis filfolensis. The sequence continues at coordinate 1,357,231 of NC_139610.1, read as the reverse complement.
GTGGGGGGTGCAGGATTTTTGTTGGGGGGGCAGAACTGACGTGATTGGTCAGTTAGTTAAGTTTTTCTGTTGTTTTACTTGATCTGGAGGGGGGGCAGCTGCCCCTCCCTGCCCTCCCTGGCTATGCCCATGCTTGAACCCAGAGCTTTAAAGCGTGGACTGTGTCTGGAAAGAACATAGGAAAGGTAAGTGTGGATAAGCCCTCAGTCTGCATTTTAAAAAAAGTTCTCATGACAATCCATCAGCATTTCAGTGCAAATTTCTCCTGTCATATACATTTCTGTAGAATTTCCCCTAACACAATGCATTCCACTGTTCTCACTAAGAGGTGCATTCTTAGCCACACTTTTCCCTAACATGCCACTTTTTGCACATATTAATTGGTAGGAGAACTGCACTCCAGAATTCATAAAAGTGTAAGGACAGCTACATTTCTCCTTGGAATGGGCAGCAAACTGATTTTCTCCCCAAACCTTGCTGCTATGCTCATTCATGAGAAAGGCTTCAGGAGTAAACCTTGTGAGACATCTTCAGGAGAAGAAAAAGCTAAGGAGTAAACCCTACACAAATCGCCTTGTACGCCTCCTTCTGGCAACTCCTGCAGCCAAGCAAGCCCAACGTCTTGCTCTGCTTTCCTTTGGACCCCATCAGCAAGTCTGAGAGGAAGGTCTTGTCTTCTGGGCAGCCCATGACCGCCAGCCACACTGCCCAGGCTTGCACCCAGGAGAGGTTACTTTGGTGCTGCCAACACAGCTAAAACAATGCAGGAGGCAGCAGTTACCTCTGCTGGACTTTATAGGGCATAACCAGCCCTTGGTTTATTGTGCCTGGAAACAGACTGGAACCCAATGGAGCTGCTGTACCAAGGGAGCCATCTGCTCCCTGTAACCTGAGCCCCTGTTTTGTACACACACACACACACACACACACACGCATCAAATATTAGCCAATTAGTGATTAGAGACAGAGCCTTTTCAGAGGTGGCTCCTGGATTAAAAATGCCAACATCCCCAGGGGCTGCTCAGCTGGCACAATTGTTTAAGCCATTCCTGTTTACTTAGATGGACAGGAGCTTCCACCAGACCTCATTGTATGATGGAGAAAACCCAACAGGCTTGCATTTTTCCTTGAGAACAATCTTTAAGGGGACGCAAACTGGTGATGTGTGTGGGGGGGTGGAGCCAGGGGAGGATGCAGCCAGATCCATTAGTGGGTGGGCACCTCTTTTTCTCCTGCCCCAGCTGCTAATATGAAAAGTTGCCTCAGTTCACAAACCACATTCACTGCAAAAGAAGCACAGTGTTCCTGGCAACCTGCACCCAATAAACAAGGCAGCAGCTCTCCTTCTGGATGTGTGAGTTTTCTCTATGCTGTTGCTGTTGCTCATATTATTTTACTCCTTTTCAATTTGATTTCAGTGTGTTTGGCTGCAGTCCAAAGAAAGTTTATCCCACTTAATTGAAATCATTCCGACTTTATTGTGTTATATGTGGCTTGCCTGATTGTGGGCATTCAACTCCAGAGAGCACCTTCTGGATTGTTTCTCATGCCCAATGAGTTGTTTATTTTGTGCTAATGATTTTAATTTCTTTTATTGTTTGCCTGTTATACCAAATCTAAAATAAAGCTTGTGTAGGGTTAACATTTCTTCAGTATTTATTTATCTGAAGCATTTGTATGTTGCTCTTTAGCTGGCAAAGCTCCCAGAGCGGCTTACAGATAAACAGCACAGCACAAAAGGGAAAGTGGATGGGGAGGGAAGATGGGGGTGGCACCAAATCCTTAGGGTCACAAAGTTCTTGGATGGAAATGGCAAAAAAGAAGCCTTGGTGGCCTGTGAAAAGCAGGTCTTGGTAGTCCCTGGTGAACCAACCTTCCTGCAGGTGGCTCTCAGGCAGCCTGATGTTGTTGAGGTACAGGGTGGGGGCTCAGCCTTAATGGGGTCCAGCTGGACTCTACCAGCTTCTTGTGACTGATTGTGACAGGTAGCCTCGCAGAGGCCCAGTGCATATTGTCGCCTCTGAAATTGTTGGTCCTTGCGTTCTTTCTCAAGGGGCTGGTGGAACTGGCTGCCTCTGAGAGAGAAGGAGGGGGCCAGTACAGCTGCTGAGAGCAGAATTCTACACCCCCTCTTTCAGAGGATAATGTGGCCCTCAAGGCCTCTCTATGTGGCCCTCAGGACTCTATCTAGGCCACATCTCACCACTGATAATGATGATAAGGGTGTCCCCCCTTTTACAGGAACAGCAAGTTTGCCATGCCCCAGCATGGAGAAGAGAGGTGGTTTCTTCCATAGGGAGGGACCTTGAGGGCTGTGTGGGGCATTTTGCCCAATGCAGGGAGGTGGGGAACAGGCTCCTTCAACCGCTCTGACCCACACTTCCCCCTCTTCTTCTTTTGGCAACCACCCTCCCACCTTTCACAGGAGGGCCTTGGGCTGGTCTCCTTCTTAAGGGCTGAGTAGGGTTTTTCTGGGAAGGTCCTGATTAGTTCTTTATAAACGACTTGGATGAAGGAATTGAGGGGATGCTCATCTGATTTGCAGATGACACCAAACTGGGAAGGGTAGCTAATGCTGCAGAAGACATAATCAGGATTCAAAATGAGCTTAACGGATTGGGGAACTGGACTCAAACTAACAAAATTAGAATCATAGAATCATAGAATCATAGAATCATAGAATCATAGAGCTGGAAGAGACCACAAGGGCCATCGAGTCCAACCCCCTGCCAAGCATCCTTTGTACACATCCTTTTTTAATCTTAACTCAGTTAAAAGTTCTTTAGATAGCCACCCTGGCTTATTTAGGCACCTTCCATGTTTCCGTCTCATTGGTATTGCCTGAAGTTGTGCTTTTACTATCTCCCTCTTAACAAACTCCCAGCCATCATGAACTCCCTTTCCTTTTAGTATTACTGTCCATGGGATCTCACCCAGCACTTCCCTAAGTTTTATGAACGTGTCCAGAGGAGGGCAACTAAAATGGTCAAAGGCCTGGAAATGATGCCTTATGAGGAATGGCTAAGGGAGCTGGGCATGTTTAGCCTGGAGAAGAGGAGGTTAAGGGGTGATATGATAGCCATGTTCAAATATATAAAAGGATGTCACATAGAGGAGGGAGAAAGGTTGTTTTCTGCTGCTCCAGAGAAGCGGACACGGAGCAATGGATCCAAACTACAAGAAAGAAGATTCCACCTAAACATTAGGAAGAACTTCCTGACAGTAAGAGCTGTTTGACAGTGGAATTTGCTGCCAAGGAGTGTGGTGGAGTCTCCTTCTTTGGAGGTCTTTAAGCAGAGGCTTGACAACCATATGTCAGGAGTGCTCTGATGGTGTTTCCTGCTTGGCAGGGGGTTGGACTCAATGGCCCTTGTGGTCTCTTCCAACTCTGTGATTCTATGATTCTATGATTCTACGTTCCAGTTTGTCAGTTTCCTTCTTGAACTGTGGTGCCCAGAACTGGACACAGTACTCCAGGTGAGGTCTGACCAGAGCAGAATACAGTGGCACTATTACTTCCCTTGATCTAGATGCTATACTCCTATTGATGCAGCCCAGAATTGCATTGGCTTTTTTAGCTGCCGCGTCACACTGTTGGCTCATGTCAAGTTTGTGGTCAACCAAGACTCCTAGATCCTTTTCACATGTACTGCTCTCAAGCCAGGTGTCACCCATCTTGTATTTGTGCCTCTCATTTTTTTTTGCCCAAGTGCAATACTTTACATTTCTCCCTGTTAAAATTCATCTTGTTTGTTTTGGCCCAGTTCTCTAATCTGTCAAGGTCGTTTTGAAGTGTGATCCTGTTCTCAGGGGTGTTAGCCACCCCTCCCAGTTTGGTGTCATCTGCAAATTTGATCAGGATGCCCTTGAGTCCATCATCCAAGTCGTTGATAAAGATGTTGAATAAGACTGGGCCCAAGACAGAACCCTGTGGCACCCCACTAGTCACTCTTCTCCAGGATGAAGAGGAACCATTGATGAGCACCCTTTGGGTTCAGTCAGTCAGCCAGTTACAAATCCACTGAGTGGTAGCATAGTCAAGACCACATTTTACCAGCTTCTTTACAAGAATATCATGGGGCACCTTGTGAAATGCCTTGCTGAAATCAAGGTAGGCTACATCCACTGCGTTCCCTTCATCTACCAGGCTTGTAATTCTGTCAAAAAACGAGATCAGGTTCGTCTGACATGACTTATTTTTCAGAAATCCATGCTGACTATTGGTGATCACAGCATTCCTTTCTAGGTGCTCACAGACTGTTTGCTTAATGATCTGCTCCAGAATCTTCCCTGGTATTGATGTCAGACTGACTGAAAATTAATTTCAGATAGGACAAATGTCAGGTTCTGAACTTAGGCAGGAAGAACCAGATGCACAAATATAAGAAGGGGGACACCTGGCTTACCAGCAGTACATGTGAAAAGGATCTAGGGGTCCTACAGGACAACAAGCTTAACATGAGTCAATAGCAACAAAAAAGCTAATGCTCTTCTAGGCTGCATTCACAGAAGTCTAGTGCCCAGAGCAAGAGAAGTAATAATCCTGCTCTGTTCTGCCTTGGTCAGAACACGCCTGGAGTCCTGTGTCCAATTCTGGGCACCACAATTTAAGAAGGATGTTGACAAGCTGGAAGGTGGGTAGAGGAGGGTGACCAAGCTGATCAAGGGTTTGGAAACCAAGCCTGATGAGGAATGGTTATCTGCAAAAGAAACAAACAAAAAAACCCCAAAACTTTGCAAAATCATTGCAGGAGATCTTGGGATCCTTACCAGGCCCCAATGGCGAAGGTGGTTCTGTTAGTTTGCAAACCACCTGAAAGAGTCTCCTGCTGCTGTTTTCTGCAGATGCAATAGAGGCGGTGAAACCATTTGGATCCATTAAGTGGCAGGGGCAGACCATCCGAATTGGTCCCACCTCTCTGCAAAGGGGAAGGGTCGCGGAGAAGTCCAGTTGCACCAGGCAGTGATCTGATCACTTCATTTATTTCACTTTTACTTAATGTCAGATCACCCACATCCATAGAGGTGAACACCAGGACTAAGGCATGTCCATGACTATGAGTTGGGCCAAACTTATTCAGGGACAGCCCCATGGAGGCCATGTTTTCCATGAAGTCCAGAGCAGCCCCTTGTAAGGTTATGTCGGCATGGATGTTAAAATCCCCTAGGACAACCAAGCCAGGAGAACATCCGCCAAGACCTGAAGCAGCTCGGGCAGGGAATCCCTAGTGCAGATGGGAGGTCGATACACCAAAAGGAATCCTGTACTGCCCCTATTGCCCAACTTCCAGAACATGCACTCAGAGAACTGGGTCTTCCCAATAGCAGTGGCGTAACGTGGGGGGTGCAAGGGGGGCCGGCCGCACCGGGTGCAACATCTGGGGGGGGGCGCGCTCGCACTTGCAGCTCTCTGCCCCTACCTGGCTCACTCACTCTCTCTCACTGCAGTGCTGGCTGTGCGAATCCGATCCGAGCCGCTGGGTCGCCGCCAACTGTGGAGGGGGTGGGTGCCAGGCGTGCGGTGCGGAGAGAGCGCGAGGGACTATCTGGGGGTGCGACAGTGCAGCGGCCGCCCAGCGCAGCGCTGAGCGCGGGAGAGAACCACACCAGACCAGACCAGGCAGCAGCAAGAAGAAGCTGGCAGCGGTGGCAGGTTAGGGGTTAGGGGGCGCAAATTACTTGCCTTGCCCCGGGTGCTGACAACCCACGCTACGCCGCTGCCCAATAGGACACCTGGTGCAAGCTAATGACTTCCTAAAAGTCACTGCACCCCCCTCCCCACCCGTATGACTTGGGTTGCTGTGCGTAAGAAAAACCTGGTGAACAAGCAGCAGCAAGGACAGGCCCATCTGCTTCATCCATCCAAGTCTCTGTCACACATGCCAGGTCAAGGCCCCCATCATGAACAAGTCATGGATGGCAGCCGACTTGTGAATCATTGACCTGGCATTGCACAGCAGCACCTTCAGGTCATGTGGGTCTCCCTTGTTGATTCCAGTATCCTTCTGGTCATGACCAGACCCGGAGGTAGGGATAGTCCTCAGACAACGACTAAACCTGCCTCCTCAGCAGTGACATGGTCTGGTCTCCTCCTCCTCCTCCCCATGATCACTGAGATCGGGTGTCCCAGTACACCCCCCCGGAACCTGCCCCAGCCATTCTGATGGCTGGGGCCCACTCCCAGGCAGTCCTGACCCTCTCCCCTTCAGAACAGAATACAAACTATACAATAAACCAATAAAATAGTAGAAACTAATGAATAATAATAATAATTTACAGTTATACTAAAATTAAACTAATCGCCAGCCCCAACTAAATGTTTATCCCACCCCCAACAGAGCAAGAAACCCCCACAAAATTTAAAACAACACAGATTAAAAACTATTTGAAAACATTTAAAAACATTTGGAAGCATTTTTGACGTTTGTTCCAGTGAGTCTGGGCTCTTTGGGACTCACAGCAGGGCAAGGTCCCTCCAGCCTCCCAGGAGGCTAAAGCAGAGCAGGGTGAGTCTGGTCCCCGCCCCCCAGGCCAGGTGGAGAGGGCCTTGCAGGGAGTAAACCGAAGTAAACTGAGAAATCACTTATTTTGGGCGTTTTCATAAATGTTCATAAATGTACCAAGCAAACACATAAATAAATAAATAAATAAATAAATAAATAAGCAAGCCACATGTCTGAAACCCATAGGAAAAGTCCTAAAGCCATTTTGACTCTTTCAGTCACCTCAAATATTTCTCTACAAGGTCGAAGAAAATGCAGAAACCTCCCCATTGTCTCTGTCCTCACAAATCCAAATCCTGCCTTAAGGGCACATTTAAGGTGTGAATAGGGTGAGCCTGTGACCTGGCTCGGGAATTAAGTATTATCATTACAAAAGAATGGCCAGGCTCCCCAGGTAATCCAGTCAGGTGACCATTAACAGGTAACCTGGCAGACAGAGTAAAAACAACGCACTCAGATTTCTGTTGTAGACCGCTTTTTCTGTGATGAAAGTATGACGTATCTGGGGGGTGGTCTTGGGCTACACCCCTTCTGTGATGTATGTATGATGTTTCTGGGGGTGGTCTTGGACTCCAGGGCGGGCAATTTAAAATGTCTATATAAGGCCTGCACGCATGGGTCGGGGTCCTCCTCCTCTCTCCTGCATGTGAAGGGGGCACCCTGTTGCAACAGTTAATAAAGATCAGGCTTACTAGCTGCTTTGCTTCTCAGTATTCTCTGGTTGGTCTCTGTTAGTTTCTCCTACTGATAGACAACTTATAAAACGCTATTGGGAACCCCATAAAGGAAAAGGAACAGGTTTTTTTTTTACTTATATCACTTGCCTGCAGGGAGGGAGGAGAAGGCTGCACTTTTGCACAGCTGGGATGTTGCCTGCAGTATGAAGATAAGAGTCACAATCTCTGGCCCTTTCTCTTTTCCTGCAGCCCCACCTGCTGCTTCTCTCTGGTCCTGCCCACTGCCAGCATGTGGCCCCTGGAAGGCTGCCTGGAGGAAACGCAGCCTTTGGGCTGCAGTAAGGTTCCACGCCCGTGACCTCTTCATTGCAATTCCGATATGCCAAGTTTAGACAACGGAGGGAGCCCCTCTGTTCAGGGGCACGAGGCAGGACTGTGTCATGGTTGATGAATGAGGGCAGCCACGGCCTTGCTTATGGCTTTCTGGGAGCATCTGGTTTTTACTGGAGGAAGCTGGCTTCTACACTACCTGGACCTTTGGCCTGATCCTTCCCCATGACACTTCCGCCTTCTCTAAACACATGCCACAAGAAGCGTTCCCTATGGATCTACCTCATCAGGAGGGCTTTAAACTGACTAATGTGGGGGAGGGAGACAGTGCTCCTGAAGGTAGGAGTCTATCAATTGATGAAGATGATCATCCAAATGTCATAGACCGAATGGAGCAAACAGCACGCAGACCTAGTGGTGGGAGGAAAAAATCCTTAAATAAGAGACACGGGGGAATGATTAATGGACTTCAATGTCTGTACACTAATGCGCAAAGTATGGGAAATAAACAAGATGAGCCTGAGCTCTTGGTACAGCAAACTAAATATGACATAATAGGAATCACTGAAACCTGGTGGGATAAGTCCCACGATTGGAATGTAATAATGGAGGGATACAATCTATTTCAGAGAAACAGACCAGACAAGAAAGGAGGAGGAGTGGCGTTATATGTCAGGGATGTGTATACCTGTGAAGAGATCCAAGATTTAGAACCTCAAAGCCAAAGTGAGAGCATTTGGGTCAAAATTAAGGGAGAGAAGAATAACAGTGACCTCATTGTGGGAGTTTACTATAGATCCCCAAGCCAAACGGAGGACATAGATGATGCCTTCCTGGAACAGATGGCCAAGCATGCAAAAGGAAGGGAGATAGTAGTAATGGGGGACTTCAATTACCCGGATATTTGTTGGATGTCAAACTCAGCCAAGAGCATAAGGTCAAACAGATTCCTCACTGGCCTTGCAGACAACTTCATTGTCCAGAAAGTGGGAGAAGCAACAAGAGGAACAGCCATTTTAGATCTGGTCCTAACCAATGTTGATGACCTAGTTAGTGGGGTAGAAGTGGAAGGATCATTAGGCGCGAGTGATCATGCTCTTCTGAAGTTTACTATACAGCGGAAAGGAGCAGCCAAGCATACTAGGACTCAATTTCTCGACTTTAAGAAAGCCGACTTCATAAAACTTAGGGAAGTGCTTGGTGAGATCCCATGGACAGTAATACTAAAAGGAAAGGGAGTTCATGATGGCTGGGAGTTTGTTAAGAGGGAGATAGTAAAAGCACAACTTCAGGCAATACCAATGAGACGGAAACATGGAAGGTGCCTAAAGAAGCCAGGGTGGCTATCTAAAGAACTTTTAACTGAGTTAAGATTAAAAAAGGATGTGTACAAAAAATGGAAAAGGGGGGAAACCACCAAAGAGGAATTCAAACAAATAGCCAGCACGTGTAGACACAAAGTCAGAAAAGCTAAAGCACAGAATGAACTCAGGCTTGCTAGAGAGGTTAAAAGCAACAAAAAAGGCTTTTATGGGTATGTTCGTAGCAAAAGGAAGAACAAAGAAACAGTGGGGTCACTCAGAGGAGAAGATGGTGAAATGCAAACAGGGGACACAGAAAGGGCTGAACTCCTCAATGCCTTCTTTGCCTCAGTCTTCTCCGATAAAGAAAACAATGCCCGACCTGAAGAATTTGGAGCAAATGATTCAGCAGAGGAAACACAGCCCAGAATAACTAAGGAGATAGTACAAGAATACTTGGCTAGTCTAGATGTATTCAAGTCTCCAGGGCCAGATGAACTGCATCCAAGAGTATTAAAAGAACTGGCAGATGTGATCTCAGAACCACTGGCAGTCATCTTTGAGAATTCCTGGAGAACAGGCGAAGTCCCGGCAGACTGGAGGAGGGCAAATGTTGTCCCTATTTTCAAAAAGGGGAAAAGAGAGGACCCAAATAATTACCGCCCAGTCAGTCTGACATCAATACCAGGGAAGATTCTGGAGCAGATCATTAAGCAAACAGTCTGTGAGCACCTAGAAAGGAATGCTGTGATCACCAATAGTCAGCATGGATTTCTGAAAAATAAGTCATGTCAGACTAACCTGATCTCGTTTTTTGACAGAATTACAAGCCTGGTAGATGAAGGGAATGCAGTGGATGTAGCCTACCTTGATTTCAGCAAGGCATTTGACAAGGTGCCCCATGATATTCTTGTAAAGAAGCTGGTAAAATGCGGTCTTGACTATGCTACCACTCAGTGGATTTGTAACTGGCTGACTGACCGAACCCAAAGGGTGCTCATCAATGGTTCCTCTTCATCCTGGAGAAGAGTGACTAGTGGGGTGCCACAGGGTTCTGTCTTGGGCCCGGTCTTATTCAACATCTTTATCAACGACTTGGATGATGGACTCAAGGGCATCCTGATCAAATTTGCAGATGACACCAAACTGGGAGGGGTGGCTAACACCCCAGAGGACAGGATCACACTTCAAAACGACCTTGACAGATTAGAGAACTGGGCCAAAACAAACAAGATGAATTTTAACAGGGAGAAATGTAAAGTATTGCACTTGGGCAAAAAAAATGAGAGGCACAAATACAAGATGGGTGACACCTGGCTTGAGAGCACTACATGTGAAAAGGATCTAGGAGTCTTGGTTGACCACAAACTTGACATGAGCCAACAGTGTGACGCGGCAGCTAAAAAAGCCAATGCAATTCTGGGCTGCATCAATAGGAGTATAGCATCTAGATCAAGGGAAGTAATAGTGCCACTGTATTCTGCTCTGGTCAGACCTCACCTGGAGTACTGTGTCCAGTTCTGGGCACCACAGTTCAAGAAGGACATTGACAAACTGGAACGTGTCCAGAGGAGGGCAACCAAAATGGTCAAAGGCCTGGAAACGATGCCTTATGAGGAACGGCTAAGGGAGCTGGGCATGTTTAGCCTGGAGAAGAGGAGGTTAAGGGGTGATATGATAGCCATGTTCAAATATATAAAAGGATGTCACATAGAGGAGGGAGAAAGGTTGTTTTCTGCTGCTCCAGAGAAGCGGACACGGAGCAATGGATCCAAACTACAAGAAAGAAGATTCCACCTAAACATTAGGAAGAACTTCCTGACAGTAAGAGCTGTTCAACAGTGGAATTTGCTGCCAAGGAGTGTGGTGGAGTCTCCTTCTTTGGAGGTCTTTAAGCAGAGGCTTGACAACCATATGTCAGGAGTGCTCTGATGGTGTTTCCTGCTTGGCAGGGGGTTGGACTCGATGGCCCTTGTGGTCTCTTCCAACTCTATGATTCTATGATTCTATGATTCTACCTAATTGCTGATGGATTTCCTGCAATGCCCACTAGATGGCATCATGCTGTGCTGTGCATGTAAGGAAAAGACGAACAAGCCAACATTTTACTTGGCCGAGGGCTAAAGGAAGCCCAGTCTTCTGTCTCTGAGACGGCCTTGATCAATCCATTAGACCTGCGGAGTAGCAGGTGCTAGAGTGTGGACTCTTAGGAGCGGGCTTCTGCATTTATGCCATTCTCACAAGCTCCCAGGGGCACCTGGCTGGGGCTTTTGGAAAAGAGCAGTGGGCTAGATGGACATTGGATCAGATCCAGCAGTTCTTCTACTCATCTAGTTACTGTGTGTCAAAAATTATTTGCAACGAAGCCTCAGTGAATTCAGTCAGACTCATGGAGACCTCCACATTCTATGAGGCTGCTTTCAATGGAACGTCATTGGGACTCATTTTTGCTGGACTGCTCGGTTTCTCCTGCTTTTCTTTTCTAGAGCTGTGGACAACTGGATCCCATCTGGATGCCGAGTGGGCGGAGACCTGCTAAGTACACAGAACGGCCGATGCTGCGGGTTCCAGAAGGAGACAGCAGGTAGTGGTCAGGGCTGGCTAAGGGAGCTGGACATGTTTAGCCTGGAGAAGAGGAGGTTAAGGGGTGATATGATAGCCATGTTCAAATATATAAAAGGATGTCACATAGAGGAGGGAGAAAGGTTGTTTTCTGCTGCTCCAGAGAAGCGGACACGGAGCAATGGATCCAAACTACAAGAAAGAAGATTCCACCTAAACATTAGGAAGAACTTCCTGACAGTAAGAGCTGTTTGACAGTGGAATTTGCTGCCAAGGAGTGTGGTGGAGTCTCCTTCTTTGGAGGTCTTTAAGCAGAGGCTTGACAACCATATGTCAGGAGTGCTCTGATGGTGTTTCCTGCTTGACAGGGGGTTGGACTCAATGGCCCTTGTGGTCTCTTCCAACTCTATGATTCTATGATTCTATGATTCTATGATTCTATGATTCTGTTCTAAGATCCCCCCCACCTATTGATCTCAGGCAGACAGCTTCACTGTACTATTTTTGGTACATGTCAAAATGTTTTTTATTCATACAAACCTACCCAGATGTTTAGCAAGCTGTTGCGAGTCTTAATCGGCTATGAGTCTATTGTTATTTTAACTTTTCAAAAGTCTTAAATCACTGTTGTTAATTCTTCTTAGTGATAATTTTATTGTTTGAGCATGGAAACCACTCTGAGGTTTATTACAATCAAGCGGTGCGTAAATTTTATGAAACAAATAAAGAAAATAAATGTTGGAGAGCCCTTGAGCAACACAGCCTCCTTAGCAGTAGTAGACAGCAGAGTTGCACAGAGGCACTCCCCTGACCTCCTGAGGTTGAGGAAGGGTGAGGAGGCCGTGAGATTGGTGTGGTGCCAGTATAGCAGAGAGGCCCATCTAATGCCCCCCATGGCATGCACCCTGGCTGCTCTCCCTTTTCCCTCCCAGTAAGCAGCAACAGCCACTCCACCACCAGGAGGTCAGCAAAGCGTCTCTGACTCACCCATCACCCACTGCGGGAACCCTTCCTTGGAGAGTCTACCTCCTGACCACCAACAAGGAATTCCTAAAGACGGCTTCCACCCTGATCTAATGGGTAGAAATGGCAAGGAAGTGGATTTTGGCTCAACAGTAAGCAAAACCTCCTGGTGGTAAGAGCTGTCTGGCAGTGAGCATCAACTGCCTTGGCAGGTGGGGGACCATCCTTCACCAGAAGTATTTAAGCAGAGGTGGGATGGTGCTTGTTAGGGGTGCTGTAGCTGTGAGATTCCTGCACTGAGTCGGGCGTGGACTGGATGACTTCCAAGATCCCTTCTAACTTTAAAATCATATGGTCAGGTGTTTGATGGGGCTTCCATACTAATGCTCCATTGTATTTCCTGGGGAAGCAGAAGCTCTCTGTCCTGTTTGGTGGCGGGTTAAGGCATTCAGTTTTAAATCTTCAGGAAAGGGGTACACTTTGCAATATGTAACCATGGCATTGTTGCTAGTTCATTTTTTTAAAACCAATTAAGCTCAGTTGTGGCTGAGTTAACATTGAAAAGTTCTCTGCAATCAGCTGTTGACCCATGGAAGATACTCCTTCAAGAGCTGTGTCATTGGGGTGGCCAAGGATTTTAGAAAGAGGGCACCATCTTTCTTGTTTTGTTCTCAGTGTTGTGACTGAGAACAATTGGCGCTTAATAATTTCTAATGTACAGGAAATAATAGATCTATGAGCAGGATTGTATTTTTGTATCCCTTTTGATTATTATTTTCCCCCAGGTTGCCTTCTGCTTTGGGAAGGAAAGGAACAGAGCAGCCGAGGAACACAAGGCAGAAAGTGCTCTGAAGGAAAGGAGCAAAACTGTACATCTCAATAAGAAACACATTGGCCTCTTCAAAATGAGTGTCTTGTCTCGAAATCTGCCTGGTCAAGGTTTAAGGCACCTCTCAGAGCTCCCCTCTCCTTTTAACTTAAAAACATGGTCTGGCAAACACTTTCTTAGTGCTGTTTTTGCAAAGGTTTGATTTTCTCTTCCCTTATTCTTGCAAGGATCCGAGTGAATGCTGCGTGTGGGTCTGGCTCTGCTTCCACAGTGAATCTTGCTCCTGCCATCATCACCTGCTCCTCCTCCTCCTAGAAGTCCATAAGAAGAGTGCTGATGGATCAGGCCAGTGGCCAGGTGAGTCAGCTCTAGGGGACCATCAATATTTGTTGGAAAGAGGCTGGGCCCCGTCAATATTGCACATCACAGCCTCATCGGCTGGCTCCTCCAAACAATGTGACATCACCCATGCATCATGATTGTGACACCACCCCCTTCACTCTTGGGGGCAACCTGGCGCCTCTGCCAGTGGCCTGTCTTGTCCAGCACTGTGTTCTCACAGAAGCCAGACAGATGCCCATTGTGGGAAACCTGCAAGCAGGTTTGAAAGGCATCTGTGTTGGTGGCCACCCCTCCCTCCTGCAGGAACAAGTTCTATAGTTTAACTATGTGTTGCATGAAGAAGGACTTCCATTTAATGCCATCTTATCAGGAGGTCTGCACCATGCATCATTGGAACTGGGCCTTTGGTGTGGTGGCACCCCCACTTTGGAACCCCCCTCCCTTAAATATGAGACAGGCTGCTGTCTTTTGGGCACCTATTGAAGACTTCTCCTTCCAACAAGCCTTTTAAGTAGAGAGACTTTCCCTTGTGTATCTGCACTGGAATAGTTTTTTAAGATGATTTATTACTTGTGTGACTGCTGTCCTGGGCTCCTTTGGGAGGAAGGGTGGGATATAGAGGGTGGGACACAGATACATAAAATTATATTAAAAATGCATTATCTATTAGGGGGAAATTGCTTGCAAAAATATGTATTTTAGACAAGATTGCATACAACAAGATGTGTGTAAGGAGAAATGTGCACCAAATGTTGATGGAAGGAACTTTAATTCCCCTCCATACTCCACAGATGGTTGCAGAAATGTGGTGAACTGGGAAAATGAGAAATTGAGGGAAATAGAAATGGAACAATTGTCCATTTTGAAGCTGCCAATTGTCTGCACTTCCAGCTGCCGGGAAACCCCCAGCAGGACAGGGTGGCAACACAGAGCTCCCATTCTGACTCCTTGGTAGTCCACGCATTGCTGCTTCTGAATGGAGAGATTCCAGTGCCCACTCCCCCCGTTCGGCTTCTCTCCCACAAATTGGTCCAACCCCTTACAGAGGAAGCTCTCAGAGTTATGCCAGCTGAGGACGCAAGCTCTCTGCAACAGACAAGCCAGTGCTTCCTCCAGATTGTATCAGTGACAAACTGTGCTGGGTTTCCTGCATGTGGTCTAGCATTGCAATTGTGCAGCTCCCCTTCTCTGCTAGCGATGCTCTGGAATCCTTCTGACCCCAGGGGCCCCAACGCCTCCTGCCCCCTCCGCTTCTCTGCCAAGCCACAGGCCTGCACTCCAGCTCCAAGGCTCAGCCACAATCAATTCCCCACTTTCAAATATTTATGAAACGCTGATGGATTTTCTAAGTTTGAAGCTGTAGCTTTCATGGAATTCGGTTTTATTAGCTGGAAAGTCAATATTTCCACTGCGCCGTCTCAGGGTTGTTTTCATTTCAAGTTAGGCTTCAGCATCACAGGGCCGACAGCTCTTTGACCGGTTTGGATGTTAGTTGCTTAGGATATTGCTCAGGAGGAGCTGGGATACAGCAGCGATGATCGGGGCAGGAGGGGCGGGGGAATGACACAGAAGCAAAGGAGGATCTAGCTTCTGGCAGACACCTGGGATCTGTATGGCAAAGGTTGGCAGTGGGGTGGAGTGGGTGGGGGCTGCCCCGGGTGTCATCACTGAGGGGGTGACAAAACTGCACCCACCGCACGCCCCTTCCTACACCACTGCAGGAGCCCTCTCCCCTTTCATGATTTCCAGAAACCAGAAGCATTTCTGCCTCCAACTTTGCAGGCAGAGCACAGCCTTTATGGCTTTGACAGCCCTTTCCTCCATGAATCTGCCTAATCCAGAGGCGTAGCTGGGTGAGGCGGGGGGCACTGGGTGCCACACTGGGGCCTGCAGCATGCCTGAGCCACGAGTCTCTCCTGAGGGGGAGCGCGGGGCTTGTGTCTGCCCACCGCCTCAGCCGCCCTACAGCTGAGGGGGAGGCTGCGGAGAGGCTCCACGCAGCTCGCCCTGCCTTGGCTTGCTCTGCCCCGACTGCAGGGCGCGTGCGCCGCCCTGGGCACCTGAGTGGCTAGCTATGCCGCTGAAGGTTGGCTCTGTTTTCCTTGTTCCATAAACAGTGACAGATTTTTTATGGTAGGGGGTGGGCAAGGAAGATAAAAACAAATGGCTCGTGAAACTTTATGAAAATCTAAATTAACAGCCTCTAAGCATGTAAGAAAAGAAAGATGACAAATCAACAAGCAAAAAGCAAAAAGCAAGGCTGTTTGTGCGATTGTTTCTTTGTGTCAAGAAGAACTGACTTTGCCCTTAATGATACTGAAAAAAATGGCTTCTTCCTCACAGTATTCAAAGTGGGTTATTTGCTTGATTAGACCATGTCAAGCAGCTTCTAGTCAATTTTGGTCCCACTAGTACTGCTTAGGCTCCTTTTTGCACTAGTGCATATGTTTGAACCACAGAGAGGTCTTGCCTGATCACATGCATTATAGTTGATGGATTGATTAAGTCTGCCCCAATTCTGCATCCATGCAGTTGTGGGGGGTGATGCATCCCTCTGTTGTACCTTCGGAAGAGGCATTCCCTGTCCTCTCTCACACAGCAGGTAACACCTTTGTTAAAAAGGCACCAACTGTAATGTCTGTAAGTACTTGCATTTTTAAATCCCCCCTCCCAAATGTGTGCTGTTCAATAAATTGGGGCATCGTTTTAGCTGATCAAAGCGTATCTTTTTGCAATGTCCTCCTCCTCATTGAACTAATGAATTGACTGCATCACAGGGACCTCAGGTCTGGGGCCCAATGTGATCCTTGAGGCCTCTTTGTCTAGCCATAGGGACTCTCTCTAGGTTGCAGCCCTTCTCCCCAGACCATGCCCTTCCTCAGCCCTACCCCACAACCTCCTCGAGGGCTGTGGCCTGGCAGGAATGCTTCCTTGAGTTGCAGTGATGCCTCTTGCTTGCCTGGGCGGAGGCCGGAGAAATGGGGGTTGAAGAGATTGGGAAGAAACCTCTGACTTTTGCAGGAATGGAGCAAACTGTACCTAGGTAAGTCACACCTGTAGCCCTGAACACTTTTGCTTTTTGCCCCCCCCCCCGCAACAGGCATGAGGCCCTATGAGGGAAGGCAGCCCCCAAATTGAGAGTTCTCCTGTCCCTGGATTCAACATGGCAGCTCTATAAACAACAGCAACCATGAGGCGAATGTGGAAGCTAAACTTCAAAGGAATGAAGAAGGGCATGAACAGGTTTTCAATATGGTCAGTGAGATTTCTCAGGGATTTTTTCAGCACCCATTCATTGCTGGTGAGTTTTGGCTTGCTTTAAATTCCAACAAGGAGTTGGCAGCTCCTGCACACAGAAATCCACAAACTGTGGATGGTGGAGACTGCCTCCTCATCCTGATCCTTCCAGGGACGAGGAAGAGGAAGACAGTATAGATTTACAACAGGGGTTTGAGGGAGGTCGCAGCTCAGGGGCAGATGAGAGGGGAAGTTGGGAAATCATGGGAGAGCCAGAGCAACACCTGACTGACATGTGGTCATCAGAAAGCATCCCAGACCCTCCATCTCCCAGAACCTGGTGAGCCTTAAAAGTGGAGAGCAAAGAGCTCAGAGACAGAAGGCAGGTAGCAGCAGCCATAGAGGAGACAATGAGAATGACGAATGAGGAAGTGGGAGGGACGGGGGTGGAGATTCACTCGGAACAACGCCATGATCCAAGAGGGTTCTATAGGCTGGGTTCTATAGCCTCCCTCTGTAAAGATTGAAATAAAGAAGGATGGTAAGATACTTTCCTGGGAAACCAGCTGGGAGCCGCTGACAGCATCCTGACAGCCTGTATGCTCCTTAGAGTATGCGCCAAGAGGATGGTGGGCTGTGATCTCCAGAAGATGGCAACCAGCAGCCCTGTGGTGCAAGATGCCCATGTCTACACCGCAGGGCTCTTGGCCTTCGATCTGGCTGAAGGAGAACCCTGTTTTGTCCCCCAGGGTGAGAGCTGGGAGGAGCTGCTGTTTTCTGTGGGTGGTAAAGGCCAAGAATTACTTTTAAGAGAGGACTTTGTGTTTTACTTATTCCATTTGTATCTTCTGTAGTTTATTCTGGGAAAATCTTTTTTAAAATTAGAGGGCTTGGGGTGGAGTGTCACAGTGTGTGTGGAGAGGAGGAACATTAGCAGGTTCTGGCTTCAAAAACACCCTCTTCTCTGTCCTCACGGGGCCTGAACGAGTCACCTGAACTGTGAGAAGTGAGTTCTGTAGCCTCTGCTTTGGGGATTAAAGGCAGCAAAGGGAAATGTTTTGACCCAAAGGACAGCTGCAGTCATGGTCTGGGTTGGAGCAGGACATGATGGCGCCCGAGTCACCAGATCCCAAAAGGACGGTCAGTGAGGCTGCCGATGCAACATGGAATCCACATATCCAAGGCAATACGTGGACCATGTTCTGTTGGGATATTTCATTTAGGAAGCTTCTGAATCCCTTTTCCTGAGAGTTTCTCTCTGGGTTTTCACATTTCCAAATGACCAGGCATCGTTTTTGAAATGGAACCGCTGCATCTGGAATTCTCCATCATCCCATTTTGCTGTTTTCAAAATTTTGGACCAAGTGCTTTGCTTCTCACTGTGTACATATTTAGCATGGAAGGAGGTCTTCCAGGGCGGGGGTAGCTTTTTCCAAAATCCCTCTTTCTCTACCATTTGCATCCCATTCCCTGTCTGTTTAGGGACATTTTTATTAATATTTGTAAAAATATTTATAGACTGCTATTGCATTAAAAATATCAATGTGGTTTACAACTAAAATGCATGAAGCCATATATAAAAAGTTAAAAACAGGCATCAATTAACCATTGTGGAAAGATGTGTTCTTCATTGTCTGCACAGGCCTGGCAGAATAGAAAAGTTTCTCACAGGCATTTAAAAGTTGGCACAAACGATGCCTCCTGGGTGTCTAGTGGCAGAGTGTTCCACAGGACTTGGCCAATGACACAAAAGGCGCCATTTCTTGTTGCTGTCAAATGAGCCTCACCAACTCGGGGAATGACCTACGATGCTCCTGCAGATGATCTCAGTGACTGGGCTGAGACAGAAGGCTTCAGGCAGTCCCTGAGGCCCCCTGAACCTAAGTTGTTCAGGGTTGTCTAAATTAACCCAGGAGCCTTGAACTGGGCTTGGTGGTAGGTAGCCAGCCAGTGCAGCTGCTTTGACCATGGCGTTGCCACCTGTTCTCAACCAGCAGTCTGGCCACATCCGTCCACACCAGCTGGAGCTTCCAAGGGGAGCCCCACATAGGGTGCTTTACAGTAATCTAGCCACAAGGCTGCCAGCACATGGACTACAGTGGTCGGGCTCACCCTGTTCTGGAAGGGTTGTAACTGGCAAACCACCGTGGGCTCCTCAGGAGGAAGGGTGGGAGTGGATAGAAAATAAATAAATATAGAGATATATAACACACAATTTTTTTGATGGCGGAGGCTGCAGGGAGGGAGAGCAGAATCCTGCTTACCCACTCCAGGCCTCTTCACCACAATTAGGAGAATTTCCGCTCTACCTCCTATCCAGATGCTGCCCTGGGAAGATTGAAGAGACACCGGCCTCCCTCCCCTCCTTGCGCCAAACTGGGGGGAGATGCAGAAAATGGTATCTGATTTCCTGTCCCCTCCAAGCCGGCTGCACCGAGCACAATCTTCAATTATCTCAAATCTTAATATGTGTAACAGCCCTTATCATTGATCTCTGAATCGTCTGTCCTCTCTTAAATCCTGCCAATATTTTCCTGTGCATCTCTTTCATGGCACTGAATTTCATCACCTGCTCCCTGGCTGCATACAAATACACACATCTCTCTCTCTCTCTCTGTCTCTCTCTCTCTCCTTCACCTCACCCCCCCCCCCACCAGCCCCATCTCTAAAATGTGCTGGTCATTAATTTCATGGCTAGTTTATTTATAGACCACAATGCTTCATTGCTTTTCTGTCTTCCCGCAGGTACGCATAGAGGAGAAATTCTGCGGAGCTGGAGAGGAGAGCAAGAGAGCGTTCAATGCAAAAGCCTGTCTGCGAGGAAGAGTGGGGAGAAGGACTCTTCAGGCATTTAAACTGGGGATGAGGAAGCTGTGGTCCTCCATGCATGGTTGGACGATGACTTCCATTGTCCCTGATCATTGGCCAGGCTTGCTGGGGCTGATGGGAGCTGGAGTCTGGTTCCCCATCCCACATTTGTGTGGCAGAGCTGCTCTGTCCTCGTCTGGGAGAGAAGAAAGCTTCCGGGAAAGGACTGCTTCCCCATCGAGGGCTAGACAGCCTCTGGCTGCAACTTGGAGAAAGTGAGCCTGCTTTCCCTTTCTCCCTCCTATTTCTTTTTCGTTGTGTGCTGCGTAATTTTAGATTACCATCTTAAGAGCAGGCACCTTCATAGAACCGCTTTTCTGAGAGCCCTTTTTCATTACTAAAGGGCAAGGAAAAAATGCTGTAAATAAATAAATAGATGCACACATGCATGTAAACCATGTTTTGGTTCTGAGGACATCTTTGGCCCAATTTGCTGCCCAGAGGGCTGTCACTGAGCTTGGGCCAAGCTCTGCTGAGACATCAGAAGCTGCTTCATATCCCAGGCCTGTTTGTCCATCAAAATGAAATGGACTTATTCAACCATCCCTATCTCAGGCAGGCCTGAGGAAGACTCCTGCCTGAAATCCTGGAGAGCTGTGGCTGGCCAGTATTGACAGAGCTGAGCTGGATGGGCCAATGATCAGATAATGATGATGGTGGTGATGATGATGATAATAATTTATTATTTGTACTCTACCCATCTGACTGGGTTTCCCCAGCCACTCTGGGCAGCTCCCAATAGAATACTAAAAACACCATAACAGATCAACCATTAAATTATTAATGTTATTATTTTTTAGTCAGATAGTTGTTTATTTCCTTGACCTCTGATGTGAGGGCATTCCACAGGGCGGGAGCCACTACTGAGAAGGCCCTCTGCCTGGTTCCCTGTAACCTCACTTCACACAGTGAGGGAACTGCCAGAAGGCCCTTGGAGCTGGACCTCAGTGTCTGGGCAGAATGATGGGGGGTGGAGACACTCCTTCAGGTATACTGGCCCAAGGCCATTTAGCGCTTTAAAGGTCAACACCAGCACTTTGAATTGTGCTCGGAAACGTACTGGGAGCCAATGTAGGTCTTTCAAGACCGGTGTTATGTGGTCTCGACAACCACTCCCAGTCACCAGTCTAGCGGCTGCATTCTGGATTAGTTGTAGATTCTGGGTCACCTTCAAAGGTAGCCCCACATAGAGCGCCTTGCAGTAGTCCAAGCAGAAGATAACCAGAGCATGCACCACTCTGGCAAGACAGTCTATGGGCAGGGAGGGTCTCAGCCTACGTACCAGATGGAGCTGGTAGACAGCTGCCCTGGACACAGAATTGACTTGCACCTCCATGGACAACTGTGAGTCCAAAATGACTCCCAGGCTGCATACCTGGTCCTTCACGGGCACAGTTACCCCATTCAGGACTAGGGAGTCACCCCACACCCGTCTGCCCCCTGTCCCCCAAAAACAGTACTTCTGTCTTGTCAAGATTCAACCTCAATCTGTTAGCTGCCATCCATCCTTCAACCGCCTCCAGATACTCACACAGGACCTTCACCGCCTTCACTAGTTCTGATTTCAAAGAGAGGTAGAGCTGGGTATCATCCACATATTGATGAACACCCAGCCCCAACCCCCTGATGATCTCTCCCAGCAGCTGCATGTAGATGTTGAAAAGCATGGGGGAGAGAACAGAATCCTGAGGCACCCCACAAGTGAGAGCCCAGGGGTCTGAACACTCATCCCCCAACACCACTTTCTGGACACGGCCCAGGAGGAAGGAGTGGAACCACTGTATGACAGTGCCCCCAGCTCCCAACTTCTCTAGACGATCCAGAAGGATGTTATGGTCGATAGTGTTAAAGACCGCTGAGAGATCCAGCAGAACTAGGAAACAGCTCTCACCTTTGTCCCTAGCTGGTTGAGATCATCAACCAGCACGACCAAGGCAGTTTCAGTCCCATGATGAGGCCTGAATCCTGATTGGAAGGGATCCAAATGGTCTGCATCCTCCAGGCATCGCTGGAGTTGTTCAGCAACCACTCGCTCAATCACCTTGCCCAAGAATGGAAGATTTGAGACTGGGCGATAGTTGGCCAAATGATTTTTTAAGAAGCAGTTTAATGACCGCCTCTTTCAGTGGGCCTGGGAAGGCTCCCTCACAGAGGGAAGCATTCTCCACCCCACAGAGCCCATTGCCCAGCCCTTCCCGGCTCGCTTTTATTAGTCAGTATGGGCAGGGATCAAGGAGACAGGTGGTTGGTTTCACTTGTCCAAGCAGTCTGTTCACATCCTCAGAGGTAACAGATTGGAATTGATTTCATGCAACTTGACTAGACAGGACTCCAGCACTCTCCTGCCCCAGCCCTTCTCCCACAGTGGAGTCTACCACTTTCCGAATCTGAGTTACTTTATCTGCAAAAAACTTAGCAAAATCATTACAGGAGATCTTGGGGGCCCGATGACGCAGGTGGTTCCGTTAAATCTACCAACCACCTGAAAAAGTCTCCTGCTGCTGTTTTCTGCAGATGCAATAGAGGCGGCAAAGAAGGTCCTCTTTGCTGTCGCTATCGCCACCTGGTAGGCTTGAGGTTGAGCTCTAACCTGTGTCCGGTCCGATTCAGAATGAATTTTCTGCCACCGGCATTCTAGCTGTCTCAGTGATTGTTTCATCAATCTGATTGTCCAAGCAGCCTGTTCAGGTAACAGATTGGAATTGATCTCATGCAATTTGACTAGGCATTTAATTGCTGAGATTGAGGAATAGGAAAGGGTGTCAGTTTCTCTTTATTATTTCCCCAATCTGAAGTCCACATTGCAAGAGCAGTTTGTGATATACATATATTTAAAGTCCTTATGAAAAGTAATCAGTGGTTTACCACAGATTTTTCCTAATATGCACATTTTTTTCAGGGCAATGCTCCCACAATGCAAGGCAGTTTTATATGTTATTTTCAATAATATATTGCATTTATAAGGCACCCTTTGTCCTGGCATATGCAGTACTTGGCTGCAGAACTTCACTGCAAAATGTGGAGAAGCATGTATTTCAAAGGACAACTGTGCTTCAGTTGCCCTATTAATTTGGAAAATGCACATGGCAAAGTTTACTTTCAGATTTGAACTGAATTTAATTTCTTCCCCATCCTTAGTAAGGAGGTGGGGCCAAAGTCAGCAGCTTTAAGCTTCCTCATTGGCTCTTTGTCACGTGTCCCTCCCCCCGGAAGGAGTAGCTGCACTGACGCCCTGTGGCCACCTGCAATGGCGGCACTGCAAGACAGCAGAGAGCAGAGTCGGCCTGTGTGGCACAGAGGCTCAGGACCATGGAGTCCCAGGTTCAAATCCCCACCCAGCTATGAGGGTCATTGGGCAATCCCGATCATCACCTCTGAGCCTAACCTACCTTGCAGGCTCATAGTGAGGCTAAAACGGGGAGAGAACCATGCACACCTCTTTCTGCTCCATGGAGGGAATATAAGCCTGACAAACAAACATGCAACTCTTCAGTCAGAAGCAGCAAAGAGCCCACCCGGATCTTCCTGGTTTGAGACCCTGGGCTGTCTGATGGGACTCACTTCTGAGATGCGGACCAAAAAAATCAGTGTCTTAGCAAAGAGATGACCAGTGAATAACTAAACAGGAAAGGGGACAGAGGCACATAGGGGGAAAGAGGTAGCCTAACAGCGAAGCAACAAATTATGCAGGATGCTACTCTTGCCATGCATTGATCTCATTCATGAATTGCTTCCTATGTGAAATGCAATACAGTAAAAATGTATTAAACAAATGCAGATATAAAACTGGTTTATTTCATTTAATGGATTTATTTATATAAAAAATAAATACAACTATGTAAAAAGTGGTTTATAAAATAGCAACACAACGTAAAACCATGCAGTAAAAACCATATATAAAAAAGTTAAAAACAGACATCAGTTAACTATTCTGAAAAGATGTATTCTTAACTGCCTGCGTTGGCCTGGTGAAATAGAAAACTTTTCAGCAGGTGTTTAATATTTGAAACCACATGTATATATAAAACAACCAAATAATAATAATAATAATAATAATAATAATAATAATATATATATACAACTAAAACAATTACATGTAAAAAATAATTTAAAACAATTTTTAAAAGAAAAAGAAAAATGACATGTAAAGGAGGAAAGTGTTTCTTTCCCCTTTTTCATTTCTCTCTTTCCTCTCTCTCTCACTTTTCTCCATTTTTGTTTTCACTTGTTTTCTTTATACTTGTCAAGCAAGGCTCTTTGATGTATAACAGTCTTGGCTCCAAGGTACAATAATATAACATTAATAAAAATTTGTTTGAAAGATAAATAGCAATAAAAGTAAATACAAACTAATTAAAAGAATTAGGTATATAAAAACAAAAACACTCAGGATATAAATCTCCACCCCGAAAGCTTGTTGAAAGTGCTAAGTCTTCACCATGTTTAGAAAAGAATATGGAGGCAGCTCCCGCCTGAGATTTAACATTCACCCTGTGTATGGTATATGGACTGGGGAGGGCTGAAGCTCCTCTGCAAGTGATCAACACAGCTC
Source organism: Podarcis filfolensis (assembly GCF_964270895.1). NCBI lineage: Eukaryota > Metazoa > Chordata > Lepidosauria > Squamata > Lacertidae > Podarcis > Podarcis filfolensis. Next base: position 1,333,067 of record NC_139610.1, on the reverse strand, counting down.
TCTGGCAACAGCAACCTGACCCCTAATCCCGCAGAGAAGAGGAGCTGCCACACCCTTGCTGGCTCTAGCTCCGCCCACCACTAGCATAGCCCCACCCCCCAAAACTGATGACACCTTAGGGAACTTCCACAGGAAAAATATCCCCCACTCGGTGGACAAAGCTCCACCAGAGGGTGCTGTTGCTACAGCCATCGCTGATTCAAGCTCCTGGGTGTCTTCTTCAGACAGACTGTGCTGGAGAGCCATGCATGTATCACCTGATGAGTTGACTGGAGAAGACGACAGTGAGGCTGGTTTTCTCGCCTGATGTTGTGGGCAATTGTGGCTTAAAGCAGGATCAGTTCCCTGTTATGTAGACCTTAGTAGACTTAGATCTACAGCGTCTGAGAACTGCAGCAAACCAATCCTTCTCTCCATTACTCCTTAGTAAATTATGGAGCATCATTAGCTGCCTCCAAAGGTAGGAGAGCGTTTGTGTTTGCTTGCTTCATTGTGCTGCTTTCTGCACTGTTAAGTGCATCGTTTACCAAGGCCCCGTGAACAGACGTTTGCATGGCACTGGAGCAATGGAGTAGGGTTCTCTTTCTATTAGAATAATAGAAACAGGGATTTCATCAACAGAAACCTGGAAGGGAGGGAGGTGTACACTCCTCCGCAATTAAAAAGCAATTAATGTCTTGCACCGCTACCTTTGCTGTGCCATTGCTGTCGCTGCTCACATCATCGGCCCGTTAGCCCCTATTGCACTTGCCCAGCCCAATGCTCCACCCCGCTCTCCGTGATTGCCAGTTTCTTGGTTTGACTCAAGCTGTCTGTGAAAGCTTCTGCTGGAGCTTTAGATTAGGTTACAGCTGAGATAGGCTTTGCTGGAGAGATTAGCCCATTTGCTGTGATGTATTAGCCTTTGTGAATGGGGGGGGGGGGAGCGTGAGGCTTTGCTGCAGCAGATGCAGCATGAAGAAGCCAGCTCTGAATCTTACTCCACTCCACTCAGGAAAGCCCAGGAAAGGTGAACGCTCCTTGTGCAGAACAGCTGCTTAGACCCAAACTGTGAAATGAGGCCTGCTCCAAATGTGCTGCCTGGAGCTTGAGATCTTCGGGGGGGGGGGCTTCCTCAGGTTTCCCCACATCATTGAGCAATGCAGGCAGCTATTAGGTGGAGGGCATTTTCAGGGGTGGCTCCCAGTTTATGAACAGCCCTCCCCTGAAATGCTTACCTGGTGCATTAGGTAAAATGCAGGATGAGACCAATGCATGGATGAGGGGCTTGTTGATGACGACTGGTCATGATGGCTCAGCACCACCCTCCACAGTTGAAGGCAGCAATGTTTCTGCATCCTAGCTGCTGGGAACCACAGGAGGGGAGAGGTCTCTTGTTTTGGGGTCTTGCTTGTGGGTTTCCCACAGGCATTTGGTTGGCTACTGTGAAAACAGACTGGATGGGCTGCTGGCCTGATCCAGCAGCTGCTTCCCATGCACTTATATTCTAATCTGATGCCTATATGGTGGTCTTCTAGGCTCCAGGTGGGGACAGAGGAAGCTGCCTTAGATTGAGTCAGATCTTGCTCAGGATCGTCTACTCTGACGGGAAGCAGTTCTCAGGTATTCAGAGAGGAGGCTCTCCCAGCCCCAACCTGGAGACAGACCCTGGGGCCTTCGGCATGCAAAGCAGATGCTCTAGCCAGTGCCTTTTTCCAGGGGTACTCAGTGCGGGCACCTCTTTTTGTTGTTAAAGAGCGTGGCACTCCCAAATCCCAGCACCCCCTTCACTGTTATGTGCAGGTCTGCTCACATTGTTCCTGGGATTGTGTGGGTAGGGAGACTCAGGCCAAATGTGGGCCTCACACCCTCTCTGTTCTGGGACTTCCCTAGGCCACACCTACTGCGCAGCCCTACATGCCCCACTGATCCTGCTGCCCACCCTCCTTGAACATTTATGGTGGCTGGGATGTGTCCATGAACTCTGATAAGTTGCTGGCCCAGAGAACAGAGAGCAGCGCCCATCTCTGTGGAAACTTGCCTCCTGTACAAAGGCACAATTTATATGCATTGCCCATCCCACTTTCCCCTCTGACCCCTCCCATCCCTGGCATGTGGCCCCTGGAAGGCTGCCCAGAAGGGAATGTGGCCCTGCCTCCCCACTGCTACAGTGGCTTCTGTGAATTATAACGTCACTCTGCTGGAATCCACATTTATAGTTTTTGGCGTTGATGGGAACAAACGCCCTGCAAGTGATTGACACGTGCAATGGGGAGGTCGTGGAATTGATTCGCTCTGTGATTGAGGCCACTGCCAGGAATGAGTTTCCTGCTCCAGATTAAAATGGGAACCAAAACCTTTGGGCAAAGTTCAGTGCAAACTGGACAAAGACCTTTCTCTTGGGACCCTTCCCTGCCGGATCCTTACTGAGCTCTGAGGTGTTTCTGGATCACATTGCAGATGCCTCAAGGGAAAATGTTGGTGGTTTCTGTTTTCACTGTTTGACCACTGCCTTTCTTCCTCAATCCCCATTTAACAAATGAGAAGACAGCACCAACCTTGAAATGAGGAATGGCCGTGGGAAGGGGAGCAAAGAGGCTTTCTCCAAACTGAGACGTGTTGGTGGGGAAAAGATGAGGAGACGGGGGAGCGTCCAGTCTGGCTTTGCATGGACACCCATTGGTTTTTTTGTTTTTTTTTAAAGAAATATTTATTCAGATTTCACAAAGACAAACATACAAAAACACATAATAACAAAAGAGAAAAAATAAAAAATAGAAAGATAAATAAAACATACAGAAACAACAAGAAAAATTAAAAGCAATTGTTTTTCATACCATAAAACTCGTTTGCTTGTTTCTTTGACTTCCTCACACCTCCCCTTCTTGTATTCCCATTTAAATAATCAAATCAGCAAATCCTTACCCTCTTTCATTTATCTTATCTCTATAACTTAACATTTTATAACTCAGTATTTTCATACATTATCAATTCATTTTTGCATATTCTTATTAACTTTGTTCCCAATACCACTTATTTCCAATCCAACACCATTTTAGTTATTTTTTTTTTTACCTAATTAACCCTTCTTCCATATTCTTAAAGCATTACAGCTGGAAACCACTCAATTTCTATCCAACATCATTGTAACATTCATTAATTTTGCAATATTTCTGTAAATAGTTTTTAAATTTCTTCCAATCTTCTTCCACCGCCTCTTCTCCCTGGTCCCGGATTCTGCCAGTCATTTCTGCCAGTCCCTTGCATGTACACCCATTGAACAGCATCCAGCCCCACTGATTTCAAGGGCAGAGGTTCAAGTATGCACTTGACTTTCCCACTGAATTCAGTGGGGTGTAAAAGTGTTCAGCTTTGACAGAACTGTGTCCATTAAGTCCAGTTTAAAAGTCCCTGCGAACATGTGATGTGTGGAAGTAGCAAAAGGGTGTTTCAGAAGGTGTCCATCCATATCCCATTCCATTCTTGCATTTATACCCCCACTTTTCTCGGAGGAGCTCAGGGGACAGTCTTCCCTTCCCTATGTCATTATCCCAACAACCCTGTGAAGTCGGCTAGGCTGAGAGACCGTTGTCCCATCTGTTGTAGCCAATCCTTCTGAATCAAACCTTTGATTGCATCAACTTGGTTGGGCAAACATTTATGCCCTGAATCAAACCTGAGTTTTAAAAGGCTAGAATTCTACAGATTTGTCACCCCAGCAGCAGCAAAATCCTCCTTGGGTCCTCCTGGTCTTGTGTTTGGGGCAACAACTTCCAGACAGCTCTCTCCCTCCTCCCCAAGCATGTGGCTGCCCAAGAGGGTGACGCAGCCCAAGTCAAGATGCAAAACATTCAAGACATACCCTCCAACATTTTTCTGATAGAAACAGGGGACATCCTATTCAATAATAATGAAGCTGATGTTGATGCTGATGATAATAATAATAATGGTTTTGTTATTATACCCCACCCATCTGATTGGGTTTCCCCAGCAACTCTGGACAGCTTCCAACGTAATAAAGCATTAAACATTAAACAACTTCCCTATACAGGGCAGCCTCCAGATGTCCATATATATGTCTAAAGGTTGTATAGTTACTTGTCTCCTTGGCTTGGGGTTGGATAACTCCCTACCCGCCAACATTTCTCCAATGAAAATAGAGACATCCTAAGGAAAAGTGGGACATTCCACTATCAAATCAGAAACAGGGGTGGCTTCTGTAAATCTGGGCTGTCCCTGGAAAATATGGGCACTTGGAGGGTCTGTCAAGGCCACTCAAGGTATTCCAGCATCGGAGGCAGAAAATCACATGTTCGTTCCCGTTCCTCCCTGGCAGTCTAAATGCAAAGGGATGGATCCAAACTTGGTTGTCTTTCAGGTACACCCACTGAAATCCATGGGACTTAGCCGTGATTAATGGGAATCCCATTGAAAACTTAACTCACTTCAAGTCTCAAGGATTGTTCACAAGAGAATGCAGGTCCCCAGGGAGGAAAGAAAAGGTTCCCCATCCCTGAATTAGAGAAGTATGCCAGGACCTTCATAGAAAATGTAGGTTGTGATGAGGAATTTGAAGGTCATGTGAGATGGGAGTGCACTTGGACTGGTCCATGGAATCCTTCAAAAAATGTACTTTGTTGGAACTGGAAAGAAAGGAAGCAATCAAGGAAGGAAGGACCCACAATTTTTTAAATATATTTTTTTTTAGTAAAGGGGCCTTTGAAAAGGCACAGAGGCATGAATGAGCATAATCCTTCACTTCAGCGAACATCTTTGTCTCTTGTGGAAGTCCCTGGGACTTATGAGGTCACTTAACACATTTCAGGGCCTGTCTGTCATATTCATTCTGGAATCACTGCTAGTCAGTCCTGATTGCTCCCTCTGTGAATTTCAGGCTGCATTTTCATCACTGTATTCTCTTCCACCTATATTTAGAATCCTAGAATTGTAGAGTCAAGAGGGAGCCCAAGGGTCATCTAGTCCAGCCTCCTGCAATGCAGGAATCTCAATTCAAGCAACCATGACCCAATCTCTGCTTAAAACCCTCCAGTGAAGGAGAGTCCACCACCTTCCAAGGTAGTCTGTTCCATTGTCAAACAGCTCTTACCCTCAGAAAGTTCTTCCTAAAGTTTAATCGAAAAGCTCCTTTCTTGTCCTTGGAATCCATCGGTTCGGGTCCCCCCACCCCCCGGAACAGGAGAAAACAAGCTTGCTGCATCATTCATGTGACATCCCTTCAGCGATATGAAGTTGGCTATAATATCGCCTCTCAGTCTCCTCTCTTCCAGGCTAAACACACCCAAGCATTCCTCATCAGGCTAGGTTGCCAGACCCTTTAGGAGGAAGAGCTGCCTTGCTGAAAGAGCCATTGTGCCCATGCTGAATTCGCACCCACAGTAAGGTGTCCTAATTTATAGTCCTTTATTATTTGAAGGTTTCCTCTTTTTAAAGGTCTGTTCAGTCCAGGGCTCAAAGATCAAGGACCCTAAGAATGGAGACCAGCAGGAACCTAGAGGTTGTCGATCAACAAATAAAATAGTCTTCACAGGCTCACAGTCTTCTCCACTGTGGGAAGACATAGTTTTATTTAAATTATGGTCATTGTCTTGAGATGTATGTCCATATGCATGAAAAGAACATATGGAAATATATGCAAATCTGTGTCATCTCCCTCCGCCCCCCAGTGACACATTAGTATCTACACTGATCTATAGTCATATTGCAACAAGAATGTGGAAACTCAGACCTTTTGTTAAGAGGACCAACTAATATTCCTAAGGTGGGTGCAAGCTTTCAGGTTGGAAGAAGAGATACACATTTACAAAAAAATGGATTATTATTATATATTTATTTATACCTTGCCTTTTCCCCTGACAGGGATCCAAGACAGCTTGCAGATAAAATAGGACCAGCTAAAAAAGAAACCCTTATAATAAAAAATTAAACATTCATAGAATTAAAATTATTTATAAATATATCTATTAACAACATAAAGATAATTACAATAAAAACAACACAAGACCAGCCTTTTCATTAACAGCCTGTTGGAACATGAAGATCTTCATCTTCTGGGACCATGAGGAGGGAGCCTGTCCCACTTCTCCCGGGAGGGAGTCCCAAGGTTGTCTGGGAGCACCGAGGGAGAAGGCTTTCTCCTGTGTCTCCATGCCTGGGAGAGTGGTGGGGCCAAGAGAAGGGCTTCCCCCGAATATCTCAGAGCCCGGGCAGGTTGCCAAAAAGGGGTAAAAAGAGAGGAGGGGTGTGACTGTGGTAGAGTAACAACATTTCATAGCTAAAAAATAACCAGGCCCGTTCTTCCAAGGAGCATAACAAAGACTTGTGGTTTGTGCAATGGATCTCTGATCAAACATGCTGGAACAGTAAAATACAAGACATAGAAGTTACATGAAGCTTCCTGTGAACCCCAATTGGACCTTGCCATCCATCCCTTGTAAGGCAGAGATCAAAAGTCAAGCATGGTGAATGTGGTCCTTAAGTTGGCAATGGTGGGTCTTGGGGTCTCAGATTTCAGAGGTGCCCAGGGCTTCACTAAAATTTGGTGCCTCTCCACCTCCCACACTCCACTGTAACTTGTAGTTGCAGCGTCCCTGGCAGCACCCCTGTGACTCCGCTCTCAGTGCGACAGAACCAGCTGTACTCCCCTAAGTCTGCCTCTGGTGTTAGCAAAACAGGAGATTTAAGTCCCACACAGGTCAGTGCCTAATTGGGTCATGGTGACTAGTTGGATGCTGTCCACCCTACACTTAGAATTTGGTTAAGTGAGGCCTTTGTCTATCTCCGACAGAGCTGTCCAAATGTCTGGACAGAGACAACAAGGTGCCTGTTGACTTCCTAGTATTTTGTTTGCAAACATTTCTTGGACAAAATAGCTGAATGATCTAAGTCAAGAAAAGAGATGCATATGCAAAGGATGGCCCAACATTTCAGAGGAGGAAGGAAGGCCAACAAGAAGAAAATAAATTTCGCATTAATGGGGACAGTATTGACATGTAGAGTATAGAGATTTGGAGCATTCCCCGAACAGTCGAAGATTACCGGTATCTGGCAAGGACTGAACATCCAGCAAGGAAATTTCAAACCTGAAAAATCAAACATTTATGGGAGGTCTAGTTAAGCAGAACGAATTCTCACTAGCTTTGAATTTTGAAAAGGGGGGAATTTGAAATTTGGGGAGGGGGGCACTTTTCATCCCTAATTCAGTGTAAGACAACAACTTGGTCCACTTGATTTCTATGCACACCAGAGCCTTTAAATTCTCACTTGCCCCACACAGAAATTATTCAGGATATAACAAGATGGAAAACGCCTTGAACGAAGACACCTGCTCAAAAAGGACTCTAAGTCCTGAGAAAGAATAACATTTCTTGTAACTCACATCCAGCCTGAATTCTTAAAACAAGAGGAAGACCATGTTTGTTTAAAATTCCTGTCTCCTTTTAATGTCCAGAGATTTCAGTTGCAAAGCAACATTTTAGCAGAGTTCCTCAGCAATGCCACAAACATTTGGTTCAACTTCAGTTATTTACAAGCAGGCTTCTTGATTTTGAATGTCTTATGTAGATTCCCCCCCCCCCAATTTCGTTGTTCTGTATGGGACAATGATAATAAATATTATTGTATCGTATCGTATCATTACAGTCATCTTAGCATGCCTATTTTTTTTAATTTCTTTTATAAACTGTGTTTTTTCCAATTCATTTGTTTTTATCTAAGAACAGTATTTCCCCCCCCCCCAGAAACCCACACAATAATTTCCGAATGAATCACAAGGTAAGTTCTCCTCCTGCCCTACATAGTTGATGTCATAAGAGTTTACAAAGAACAGGAGTTTATGCAAGGAGTCCCTTGCTATGAGAGAGCAACATTCTTTTTTCTCCTACAGCAGGATTTGAAATTGGGAAATCACTGCTGTCATAGAATCATAGAATTGTAGAGTTGGAAGGGACCCCAAGGGTCATCTAGTCCAACCCCCTGCAATGAAGGAATATTTTGCCCAACATGGGGCTCGAACCCACAACACTGAGATTAAGAATCTCATGCTCTACGGACTGAGCTATTCCAGGGATTGCTCTCATTGCAGCCAAGCTCACCCAGAAACAAGAACCGAATGTATTAGACCAGAATAGGCAAGAATGGAATCCATGTTAGAAAAGGGATTGGTGGTGAGCTTCTGCTGGTGATTGGTTGAGCCACTCCAGCATCATGGAGAGCCCAGGCAGGCAGGACCGGCTACCATTGGCTGACTTGCTGAAGTCATGAGGGTTCTGAGTCCATGTCAGCTGGACATGGGTCAGTTCCTAGGGTTTGAGGCAGAGGAGGCTGAAGTAGTAGAGAATTCCCTGGGCAGAGGAAGAAGCGGTGCTGGAGAAAGGCAGTGTGCCAGCCTTGGTAACTGAGGAAAGAAAATCCCACAGGCACCTCCACCCCCCAAAGTAAAAATACAGCCATAACACATTAAAAAGCATCAATTTCCTGCCTTTTCATGACATCCAAAACCAGACACCTGAAGCAGGCAGCCTTTCTATACCTAATGGTACAGCTGGACTTGCAGGACTAGGAAGGCAGGAAAAGGTGACCTGAGAAGAGAAGCAGGCCAAGAATAGCAGAGGGGTCTAGGCAAGGGGAAGGGGCTGTCCAGGAGGGTACTGGGATGAGGAAGAGGCAGGAAGAGAATGAAGGAGTGCAGCCTCCAGGTTTTGCAGGGCTCTTCTTCTCATGTTTTGCCAGCGCGAGAGGTGGATGAGCAAGCAAGGACTTGGTAATGTTGATTAGGAGAAGTCCAGAGGGCTCTTGCCAATGGGCCCTGGAAGGAAGCCCACATAGACAGTATTTGTTTATTAAAGTTACACCCTGCCATTGCTGCCAAAGGAGCCCAGGGGAACAGGCATCAAGAGATGATGGCCCAAATTTGCTTTCTGTTCCTTCAAGGCTGGAATGCACCAGGCAAACTGGTGGCGCTCTATCAGCAAACAATGCATTCGTATAGATAATATATCCTTCAGGTGCATGTGTATTTCATGTATTTGTGGACACACTTAAAAACAAAAAAACAAAAAAGCACAAGCGGGTGGGGAAGCACCTGTCCATTTCACTTCTCTGGTTTGATTTATTTATTTTTTAGTCTTTAATTCATATTTTGCAGCAATTAAAAAATCCTCATAAAAGTTCATCAGCATTTGGTGTGAATTTATCCTAATGAACACAACTGTGTATTTGGTTTTGACTCATGTACACATTTTTGCAAGCATTTCCCCCTAATATAATGAATTTTATATGTTATTTTCACCAATATCTTCATTTCTAGGGACACTTCCCCACAGTAGATCCTTTTTTTGTAAATATTGTTTGGAGAACTGCTTTGCAAAATTCAGATGAGTGAATTTCAAAGGATAGCTGTTTTGGTTCACATATTGTTTCAGAAACTGAAAATTTGATAGATTCCATTTCAAATGTGTCCTGAATCTAATTTCTTCTCCATCTGTAGTTAGGATGATGCTTGGCTGTTTGTTCTCTGAAAGGTCCTGAATACTTAAGAACAGGCTTTCCTTTGAAAATTTAAAATGAGTTACCGTATTGGCCCGAATACAAGTTGCACCCGAATATAAGCCACACTCGAATATAAGCTGCACCTTTAAAATTGGAGGGGGGGAGAAAAAGAGAAAAAAATACCTGAATATAAGCCGCACCATTCCTCGCTGCTCCTGCTGTGTACTGGGGGGGGGGGGCTGCGCTGCGTTGCCAGCGGCCTTTCGCCTTCCTGGCTGTCTCCCTGGTCTTGGGGGAGAGGACGGGGAACTACACACAGGGCGGGCACCGCTTTGCCAGTCTCCTGGCGCTGTTTGTCTGGCTGCATACCATAAGATTGTGAATATAAGCCACACTAACTTTTCATGGTCAGAATTTGGGGAAAAGGTGAGGCTTATATTCAGGCCAATATGGTATTAAGTTCCCCAAACTGTAAATTCCTTGTTTGTTTTTGTTCTTTTAGGGGCCTGTTCAGAGAAGTGTGAATTTTAAAATAGCTGTTTTGGTTTGCGTAATGTTTTGGAAATTGAAAATTGGATAGATTTGGTTTGAAATGCAAACAGAATCTATTTTCTCCTCCATTCATGCCTGCAACAATTGCCCAAAGGTGAACAAGAGACAAAATATGGACACAGCATCAGAAAACAGGATCTGTCCTTGGCAGATAGCAACAACTGGGTAGTTGGCCATTGCTTTGGGGTAATGAATTGATCCACAGAAGTGACCTTTCAGCATCCATGGCATCTGGCCAATGGAATCCAATGGAAGCAGAACTAAAGATGGTGGTTAGTGCCAGAGTCTCCAATGAATAAATAAAAATGACTCAAGGACAAAGATGGCCAACCTGTTGCTCTTCAGACACTGCTGGACTCCCATCAGCCCCAGCCAGTCTGGCCGATGGTCAGGAATGATGTGGGTTGTAGTACAGCCAGAGGTCAGGGAAGATGGGAATTGCAGTCCGAAAACAGCTGGAGACCCAAGATTGGGAAACTCTGCTCTAGAGCCCTTGGCACAAACGCACATTCAAAGCGCCTTCCTGCCACACTATTGCACAGTGGTACAAAGACTCTAAATAAATAGGTTCATAGAGGAGCTTGGAGGGATATGGGTTGGCAGGGCCAAGAGGAGGGGGCAACGAGAGGTGGGGGCATCTCTCAAGAATCAGGAGGGAAAGGGTTGGAGGTCAGTGTGGCAGGGCCTCCAGGACTCTGGACAGCCCCCTGGGACAGCCCATTTGTTCTGATGACTCACAGGTTCTAATTGAGCCCTTAGATTCTCTTCGGACCTGATGATCTCTCCCACCCCTTTTGCTGAGGAAGGGGGCACCTGAAAGGGCCTCCCCGGCCTGATGTCTCCCACCCCCCTCTCTCCACTAGAGAGCCAGCATGGCATGATGGTCAGATTGTTAGATTACGATCTGGGAGACGGGTGTTCATATCCCCCTCGGCTGTGGAGCTCACGGGGTGTGACCTTGGGCAAGCCACTGCCTCTCAGCCTAATCTACCAATCAGGGTTGTTGTGAGGATAAAATGAGGAGGAGGTGTGCCACCTTGAGCGCCTTGCAGGAAAGATGGGATATAAATGCAATCAATCGGACTTCCGGGTCAGCGCCATCGATTAATGGCGGATTCCCTCTGAGTCTTGGAGGGACTAGCTCCGTGGGATCGGGTCTTACCGCTGCGGCAAAGCGGGGACCCTTTAAAAATCACAGGCGGGGGAAGCCTGTGAACGTGGAGACTCAGCGGGCACCATTTGCGCCCCCCCAATCTGCAAAGGGACCCTTTTTTTAAAGGGCTCCGGAGCGGGACGGGGTGAGCAGCGCGGTGCTGAGAGTCGACTGCTTCTTCCGCGGAGTGAAGCCGCACAGCTGTTATCGGAGAGCGCTGACTTTTTCCTGGGACAATTGGACTTGAAAGTAACTACCCGTGAGTAGGATTAAATTGGATTTGAATTGGATTTAAAAGAACAAGTAAATTTGATACCGAAGCGGGAAGGTATAAACAGGAAGTCTGCCTTCCCTTATTGTAAACAGATCAAAGCAAAGAGACTGTAAAGCGGAAACTTGAAAGGACGCTTTGGAAAAAGACTTAAATCTTAACATCAGGAAAGCGGTCTCCCCTCCAATTTGCAGGAGAGGAGGGGGGGAAATCTGAGGTGTATTTACCTGCAAAAATAAGAGGAAAAGGAAGCTAAAATCTGCTGTCTAAAACCTGGGAACGGACTGCCCCTAGAAAAGGAAAGCCGCTCGGTGGAAAGCCTATTGGTAAGCAAAGGACTTTTGACTTGCTCTGCAAAAAAAAAAAAAAAAAGATACAGTGTTACTGGACTTCTCCTGGTTTTAAAGTAACTGTTAAGTGGCCTGAAACTGTTGTTTTTTAGTGAATTTGGGGACTCATAAGGACTATATCCATCTTTAAAAGTTGCAAGTTTTGGTTGTTACTGTGTCCCCCTAGAGGAGGTTTGACATTGCTACAATAACAACTGGACTATAGGAAAATTCCTTTTCAAAACAATCTCTAACCGTGGGATTGGCCTTGGATTTTCATGAGAGTGTTATGGCAGATGGGAGAGGAAAGTTAGAGCTGGTGCAAGAAAAGATTACTAGGTCTGGAAGACAATATAGGACAGATACTGCGCAGCAGCGAAGGCCTTCAATATCTGGCACATCTGGAACATCAGGGGTCAAACCAAAAGTTATGTCGTCTGAAGACGTTTTGGCACAAGCACTTGGGAAAATTAATGAATCTTTGGAAAATTTAGCTAAGCAGGTGGCGGAGACAAATAAACAAGTAGCTGAAGCATCAGTTAAAATTGATTTGAATACTACAAGTATTAATAATTTGGGACAGAAGGTGAATACCAATACACAGTCTATTGAAAAATTATTACAGGAATCTGCTTCGACCAGAAAGATAGCTGAAGAAGCAAAAGATATTGCAACAGCCACTCAAGAGAAGATACCACCAGTATATAAGCAATTGGAGGACCACGGTTTGACATTGTCTATGATTGAATTGAAAGAGAAACAAAAAAAATTAAGAATCAGGGCTGTACCAGAACGTGAGAAAGATAATCTGGCTGATTTTCTTACACAGGAATTTACAGATTTTTGGCAACAGGACTTGGGAAAGGAAGAATTTAAGATAGTGAGTGCATTCAGACTCGGAAGAGGACAAAGGAGGAACAAGGTGAGGGACTGTTTGATTACCTTTCGAACAAAAGAGGAGAGAGATAAAATTTTGAACTTGCACTATCAAAGAACTTTGGAAATTGACGACTCAAGAGTGGAGATATTTAAGGATATTCCAAAACATCTTTTGGACTTAAGGCTTAACTACGGAGATTTAGTGGCCCTGTTGAGAAGAAATAGAATTCTCCTCAACAGGGCCACTAAATCTCCGTAGTTAAGCCTTAAGTCCAAAAGATGTTTTGGAATATCCTTGAAGAAGATCTACAAAAAGAAGTGGAATCTGGAGAAGAGCCAAGAGCACTGGAAAAAGGTATACTGGATATAGCAAACCTATCTTTTGGATTGCATGGCCCAGAGAAAGAGACACAGTTGACAGAACAAGAACAGACACTTGGTGCAGTCGGAGGTAAAGCGAAGTAACCCCATCATGGCTCTAACTTTTAAGTTGGAATTGCAACGGTCTTAACTCTCCTCGGAAGAGAAAAAGTGTTTTTCATTTATTAAAAAAGGAACAATTGGACTTGATTTGTCTACAAGAAACTCATGTAACAAGGTTACACAGGAAACTACTTATCAATAAGAGATTGGGACAGGAGTTTATTTCATCTGACAAAGTTAAAAAAAGAGGAGTTGTGATATATGCAAAGGAGAGATTATTACCAAAATTTATTTTTAAAGATGAACAAGGAAGATACCTGGCAATTGAAATTCAAGTTCAAGGAGAGAAATTTTTGATCGTAGGAATTTATGCACCGAATGAGGGGAAATCTGAATTCTTTAAAAAGTTGCATGAGACATTATTGGACTATCTGGATTACAATCTGATTTTGATGGGGGATATGAATGGAGTTGTATCTACAAACATGGACAAGGCACAAAGACAGGTAGTTACCAAGGATGGTAGACTACCAAAAACTTTTTTTGAAATGACAGACAATATGGACTTAGTGGATATTTGGAGAACAAAGAACCCCTTGGGAAGAGAGGGAACCTTCTTTTCTGAAGCCAATATGACATGGACTAGAATTGACCAAATTTGGATTACTAGAGGAATGGCACCAAAGATAAGGAAAGTGGAAATCTGCCCAAAAACTTGCTCCAACCATAATGCTGTAAGGATGGAGATGAAGCAAATATCAACTGGCTCCTTCAGATGGAGGATGAATGACACCTTATTTGGAGATGAAGAAGTGTATAAAAAGGCCCAAAAAACTTTGAGAGACTATTTTGAAATAAATATGAACACTAATGTAGAAAAAAGAGTAATCTGGGACGCAAGCAAAGCTGTTATGAGAGGGTTTTTGATACAACAGAATGCAATAAAGAAGAGAAGTCAAAATGAGAAGAAAGATAAAATTTTGGAGAAAATAAAAGAATGTGAGAAGAAATTGAGGGTAAAACCAAAATCGCAGGAGATTTTGAGAGAAATAAAATTATATCAAATACAATATATGGAAATGATGAATCAGGAAATAGAATGGAAAATTAAACAAATGAGACAAAAAACATTTGAATCAGCTAATAAATGTGGGAAATTGCTGGCTTGGCAAATGAAAAAAAGACAAAAATTAAATACTATTACAAATTTAGAAGTGGAAGGAAAGAACATACATAACCCAACTGAGATTAGAAATTGTTTCCAGAGGTACTTTAAACAATTATATTCACAAGGGCCACAGAAAGAAATGGACATAGACCGATTTTTGGAAACAAATGGATTACAAAAAATCTCTCAAGAAAGTAAAATAATGTTGAACTATAAAATATCTGAACAGGAAGTAGAAGGTGCCATTCAAAATATGCAATTGGGCAAATCTCCAGGACTGGATGGGCTGACTTCTAGATATTATAGATCTTTGAAAGAGTGGTTAATACAACCTTTGAAGGAAGTCTGCAATGAAATTCTGGAAGGGAAGAGGGCACCAGAGTCGTGGAAAGAGGCGTATATTACACTTATACCGAAAACAGAGACTGAAAAGACTCAGCTTAAAAACTACCGCCCTATATCGTTACTTAATGTGGATTACAAAATTTTTGCTGACATTTTGGCCAAGAGATTGAAAAAGGTATTGATGGAAGAGATCCATAAAGATCAAGCGGGCTTTCTCCCGGGAAGACATTTGTCTGATAATTTGAGGAACATAATTGATATTTTGGAAAAACTAGAAGTGAATATAAACACTAAAGCAGTTCTGATATTTGTGGACGCGGAGAAAACTTTTGATAATATCTCTTGGAGTTTTATGAAAAAGAACCTACAGGGGATGGGGGTAGGCCAAGGTTTTGAAAATGGTATAGGTGCAATATATTCTGAACAAAAGGCTAAATTAATTGTAAATAATGTGGTGATGGAAGAATTTAAGATTGAAAAAGGGACACGACAGGGGTGCCCAATCTCCCCACTGCTTTTTATATCGGTCCTGGAGGTTCTGCTGAATATGATTAGAAGGGACTGGTTGGTTAAAGGTATACAGGTCGGAGCTAAAAAGTATAAATTGAGAGCATTTGCAGATGATTTAGTATTGACGTTACAGGAGCCAGAATCTAGTACTAAAAGGGTTTTAGAACTAATTCAAGAATTTGGTCAAGTGGCAGGATTCAAACTGAACAAGTCAAAAACTAAGGTTTTAGAGAAAAATTTAACACCGATTGAAAGAGAGAGGTTTCAGAATGAGACAGGTCTGAATGTGGTCAAGAAAGTGAAATACTTGGGGATTAACATGACAGCAAAGAATGGGAACTTATTTAAAGATAATTATGAAATGTGGTACGACAAGGTTAAAGCACATAAAGCATTTAAGAACCATATTGTCAGGAAAGCTTTGTTCAATGTTTGGATAAGATATAAGGATTTATTGGAAAATAAAACCCCAAGGTGGCTGTCACCAATGGAAGCAAAAGCCCAGAAAAAGCTCAATATGGAGGCTAAATGGCCAAAATATTGGGAAATTTTGGAACAAGAGGGAGATAGACTAAAACTGCAGAGTTTTGAGAAACTAAAAAACAAAGTGCGAGATTGGCTTCATTATTATCAGATAATGGAGGCATATAATTTGGATAAGAAAATTGGCTTCCAGGTGGAAAAATCAAAATTAGAAACAGAACTGTTAGAACCCAAAACTAAGATTTTGTCAAGGATGTATAACTTGGTGTTGAAATGGAATACACAGGATGAAACGGTGAAATCTGCTATGATTAAATGGGCACAAGATGTTGGACATAACATTATGTTTGCTGACTGGGAACAGTTGTGGACCACAGGTATGAAATTTACGGCATGTAATGCCTTAAGAGAGAATATTATGAAAATGATGTACAGGTGGTACATGACACCAGTCAAGCTGGCAAAAATCTATCATTTGCCCAATAATAAATGTTGGAAATGTAAAGAAACTGAAGGTACATTCTTTCACCTTTGGTGGACGTGCCCAAAGTTAAGGCTTTCTGGGAAATGATCTATAATGAAATGAAAAAGGTATTTAAATATACCTTCCTGAAGAAACCAGAGGCCCTCCTTCTGGGCATTGTCGGCCAATTGGTGCCAAAGAAGGACAGAACTTTTTTTATGTACGCTACAACAGCAGCAAGAATACTTATTGCAAAGTATTGGAAGACACAAGATTTACCCACTTTGGAAGAATGGCAGATGAAGGTGATGGACTATATGGGATTGGCAGAAATGACTGGCAGAATCCGAGACCAGGGAGAAGAGACGGTGGAAGAAGATTGGAAGAAATTTAAAGACTATCTACAGAAATATTGTAAAATTAATGAATGTTAGAATGATGTTGGATAGAATTTAAGTGGTTTCCAGCTGTAATGCTTTAAGAATATGGAAGAAGGGTATAAATAGGTAAAAAAATAACTAAAATGGTGTTGGATTGGAAATAAGTGGTATTAGCAACAAAGTTAATAAGAATATGCAAAAATGAATTGATAATGGAAGAAAATATTGAGTTATAAAATGTTAAGTTATAGAGATAAGATAAATGAAAGAGGGTAAGGATTTGCTGATTTGATTATTTAAATGGGAATACAAGAAGGGGAGGTGTGAGGAAGTCAAAGAAACAAGCAAATGAGTTTTAAGTTATGAAAAATAATTGTTTTTAATTTTTCTTATTTTTTCTGTATGTTTACTTATTTTTTTATTTTTTTTAGTATGTGTTTTTGTATATTTGTCTTTCTAAAATCTTAATAAATATTTCCTAAGAAAAATAAATAAATGCAATCAATCAATCTCTCTTGACATGTTGCCTGTGGGAGTACGATACTCCCGACGGCTTCTCTCACAAGGGTGATAGGAATGCGCAAGCCCACACACCAAAACAAGGTGATGACCCAGCGAACGGATCCAGCAGCTCTTTGTGGATCGCTGGAAGTGTGAAGATTTAAGAACACCAGAAAAGTCCTGTTGGATCCAGCACTTTGTTCTCTCAGTGGCCAGCCAGATCCTCACGAGAAGGCCACTCTGCAATGCCCAGCAACTGGTTTTCTGAGGCATATAATTCCTGCTGAGATATGACAGACACTCGTCATTTGTACTTCCTGGGAATAATGGAAGGCATGTTTGTTTCAACAAGCTTTTCCAGCTGGATGAAAAGCTCTCACTGCCTTAGGTGCTCATTTTGCATTATTTTTAAAACTGATTTCCAGCATGGGGGGTGTTGTATTGCTTTTATGAGTGTTCTAGCTGTTTTTAGGAGATATCTGCAAATTGCCTTGAGACATATATGTAAAAGGGGAGCCATCATCAGCATCATAAGCCTCTACCAGCTGAGGCAGTTTGTAGCCAACATGGTTCCCATGAGTGCTGCTTCTTCTCCCGAGGAGACCTTGGATTCCACAGCTGGGCTGGGCTCAACCCTGAAAGGAACAACTCGCTCTGTTGCCAGTTCTTCCTTGCAGGTGGAAGCAGGTCTGAGAATGAAGGAAAGCCTCTCTGGGGGAACAAGGGAGAGCTGGAGTAGGGGCATTGGTTTGTTTTTTGATTAAGAACATAAGAAGCTCCCTGCTGGATCAGGCCAAGGACCCATCTAGTCCAGCATCCTGTACTCGCAGTGGTCAACCAGATGCCTCCATGGGAAACCCACAAGCAGGATCCAGGCATAAGAGCGCTCTCCTCTCCTGTGGTTTCCAGCAACTGGGATTCAGAAGCATTGCGGTTCAAACAGTGCAGGCAGATCATAGCTAGAAGCCAGGGAGAGTCTTATCCTCCATGCAGCTTGCCTAATCCTCTTCCAAAACCTTCCAAGTTGGTGGCCATCATTGCGGGAGAGAGTTTCATAGATTAGTTATGAGCTGCGGAAAGAAGTACGTACTTCCTGTTATGGGTCCTGACACCCCCCCACCTTTATTCAACAGAAAACAGATACACAATTGAAAAACAAAAACCAAGCAAAAAACATTCTAAAACAGTTTTAACTTTCTAAAACAACAACCACAATTTTAAACATCTAAAAGCAGTTTCAGTAAAAAACATTCTGAAAGCAATTACAGTTAAAAGCCAGGGGAAGGGAGAATGGGAAGAGGAAGGGTCGAGGCTGTTCCTCCTGCCCACAGGGTCCCCCTAGAAACACTCCCTGCATTTTCCCAGCTCCACATTCCCTCAGCACAGGAAAGCTTGAAGTTTGCTGAAGCAGTACACTCACCCTGGGAGTCCTGAGCTGTTGGAGGCCAGCTGGGCATGGCAGGAGTCAGGAACAGGAAAGCTGGCGGAAGTGTAGCACCCTGCTTGTGGTTAACGCTTAGCTGGAATGAAATATTCAACGCAGCAATAGAGAAATTAAAATAATAATTTATTTGTCAGACAAATAAATGAGAGACACAGTGGTATATGGTTACCAAAGCTCTGCCCACTCCAGCCCTGATGGTCAGCACTTATATTTCCTCAGCTCAGCCCCCTTGCTCCTCCTTTGGCTGCCTCTGTCCAATCAGCCTGGTTGAAATTCCTATTGGCTGTTTGCTAGAACCAATCATAAAAGATACACCCATTTCCTATTGCCTTTTATGGGAGACAAAGAGCTATATTTCCTTCTATCTATAAATGGCAAATAAGTAGTCATATATCTTAGATTTGCCTCTACAAGGCACCTTAATTAACATTTCACCTTTTGCCCTATTGCCCTATTCACTGCAAAACAGATGGCTAAAACAGATGGTGCATGGTTTTTTAATTTTTATCTTAAAGAGATCTTAGGTTCTACCTTCTCACACACCATCTATGAAATAAGAATCTAACATAAGAATCTAACATTTCTTACTTTCTAAATCCTTTGCATAATTACATTTAAGCCAATATATTTCATACATAACATATATAGATTTTTAGAAGCAAAGGCCTTTTCAAAGTAAAATTTCTTCAGTTTACACCCCTTTTCCTGGCCAGCTGCTTTTCCCATTAGCTCTTGCCCTTTAACCTGTGGCTCAAGTCTCTAATGGGAGACACATGGTATTATATTTTGTTAAACAATGAATCCTACTATTTACCAACTCTTAATTAGTGCTTTTGCAGCTTGATTGTATTCTGTAGGGTCAGTAACCTAGTAACCTTTGCTCTCAGCCTGTAATTCCCTTTTTACAACTTTGAGAATTTTGGCTCCTGCTATAAATCAGGGGGCCCTTGTCCAGGAGGATAAACATCTGCCAAAAGTCTTTTAGACAGCTGGCCTTCTGCCTGGCATTAAAAACACACAAGCATCTGCAAATATATATATATATATATATTTAAGCTCATTTTAAAATACAAGTCTTGATCAGATGCCTCAGAAGAAGCTGCTTTGGCCCTCACTTCCCAGGCTAACATGCGGACTGGAGCGCTGCCGCCCCTTGGATCTCATGCTCCCACTCACGCTGTGGCATGTCACAGCTCCAAAAATGCGTCAAAATGCATTTGGAAGCAGATATTTTGAGGTAAATCATGTTTAGAACTGAATATCTTAAGAGAAACCACTTATTTATTTTGAGAGGGGGAAAGCGATCCCCCCCCCCCTTGTGCTGATGTATTTTTATAATCACAGGTTGATATGGAAACAGAAGGGAGAAGGCTAGGCCGGCTAGGGAGTATATGGGGAAGTGACAATGGGCCAGAAATAGTGTGTGCTTGCAGCCCCCCCCTCCCCAAGTGCCCTATTTTCCAGGGACAGTTCCAGATTTACAGAAGCCATCCTGGTTTCTGATTTGATCCTGGAATGTCCCACTTTTCCTTAGGACATTCCTATTTCCATCACAGAAATGTTGGCGTGTATGAAAGTCCTGAGTTCAACCTCCAGTGCCTCCAGGCTGGGAAAGCCCACGGCCTGAAACCCTGAAGAATCGGGGCAGACCAAGGATGGGGAATCTCCGGGGCCAGAAGTGACCCCCTAGGGCCCTGGATCAGGTCCTCTACTCTGCCGGCTCCCCATCCCCAGTCCCATCCCCTCTCCCCAGACCGGGCTGCAAAGTGTTCTTCATCTCTGGTAATGTTCCTTGCTTGTCTGGATGGAAGACAGAGAATTGTGAGTGTGTCTGTGAAAAGAGAATTAGCATATTCATGGAGGAGAGTGCTAACGATGGCTACTAGCAACAATGGTTATGTGCTGCCTCCATGGTTCTGAATACCCGTTGCTGGAAACCACAATAGGTGAGAGGGCTCTGCTACTCTGATCCTGCCTGTAGCCTTCCCGCAGTCATCTGCTATGCCACTATGAGAACATTGGCTTGATCCAGCAGGCTCCCTCCTGCTAAAAGTAGAAACTAGTCTACTTTTCAAAAGTAAGAATTTTTTTTAAAAAAATAATATTTATTAACAGTTTAAAGAGTATAAAAGAAAGAAAAATAATTCAACAAAACAGTACAATACAATACAAAAACAAAAACACAACATAACACTGACACTAAAAACATTAAATTAACAAAATACAACAAACACAATTTAAAACACATCCATAATTTCAGTATCTTATCTTTCATTCACTTATTTCCACAACTTCCTCACACCTCCCTTTTTGTATTCCACTTCAATTAATTGTTTCAGCAAATCCTTTCCATCATCCTCAGTTTTCTGTCCTGTATTTTATCTTAACTTATTTTAACCTTATTTTTTTCCCTTTAATATGTTATAAATCTATTTATACTTAATTCCTTATAACCTTTCTGCTAAAGCCATATAACTTCATTCCAACATTTTTCTAGCATTCATTAATTTTACAGTATTTCTGTAAATAATCTTTAATTTTTTTCCAGTCTTCTTCCACCGACTCTTCTCCTTGGTCTCGGATTCTGCCAGTCATTTCCGCCAGTTCCATATAGTCCATCAACTTTATCTGCCATTCTTCCCGGGTGGGTAAATCTTGTGTCTTCCGATACTTCGCAATGAGTATTCTTGCTGCTGTTGTTGCATCAAAAGTAAGAATTACATTTGTGGCTCTGCCCACATTTGCCTCCGGCATGTGGCTCCCAGAAGATTGTCCAGAAAGGAGCGTGGCCCTGGGGCCAAAACAAATTTCCAACACCAAGCTAGATGGATCAATAGTTTGGCTCTGGATAAGGCAGCTTCCAAGGTTCATCCATAATCAGAAAAGACTACCATTGTCTAGGCAAGGTTCCAGCTACAACAGGAAATGTTAATATCTTTTTCTGACCAGGTGAGCCAATTGCCATCTTGCATAGTCCGAGTCCCTCCAATACCCAGGAATCCTTATGTGCCTATGACCTGTGCCCCCACAAATGCTTGTGGGACTCCAGCTCCCCGCAGCCCAAACCAGTGTGGCCATTAACCAATGCCAGGCACAAGGGGAGTTGCAGACTTGGAGCATCTGGAGGACACTGGCTACCCATGGCTTAGGGTCAGGCACCAACCAGTAGCCAGTGGAGGTTGATTCATTAAGGAAAATGGGGCTCTGCCCCACCAACGTCAGTCTGCCCCTCAGCCAGACCCTCATCTGCCTACCTTCCTCCAGGCTGTCAGTCTCCTCATCCTCCATCTCCATGTTGCAGCAGGGAGGAAGACGGGGCTGAAGATGGAATGGGTTGGTTCTGCCTAGCATTGGCTCTGGCTCTCTCTGCTCTGTGAGTCCTATTGGGCACCATCCACCTCTGCCAGTAGCCCTCATGGCTCACCACATGACAGTGTTGCACAGAGCCATTGCTTCTTGCTCCTAGTAGCTCCCAAGATACTCCCAGAGCCTTTCAGAGGAGGCTCAAAGCTCAGGTTGCCTTTGGGTTTGTAAGTGCAGCTCTGCCTAGATGCTGCCTGCTCCACCTTCCAACTCTCCCTCCCGGACCTTCCCACCAGCAGAGCATGGAAGCCACATGCATGAACAGCCACTTTTCCCCCTGGGCATCCCCCTCCTGTTTGCTGCCTCAAAGTCTCCCTGCAGCAGCTGTGCCAACAGCTTGCACGGAGATGCAATGCTTGGGAAGTATTTGATGCATTTATATCTGTCTATTATTAGAGATAATCAAATGGAAGCCAGGAGGTGGCATTGAGATCACATGACCAGCCAGCTGTCTGCCGTCCCCAAGTGAGAATTTGGTGGAGGCCCTGTGTTGATCTACAGATCCTCAGCTAGGCACCTCCTGCCACGCATTCAGGGTCTGGGGGGATTGCTGCCAGAAGCCCCACCGAGGGCATTGGGGGGTCATGAAGTTCATGTTGCAGAGCTTAAAATGAAAAAAAGAATATATATTTGTAATAAAACCCCACAGAATACAATAACAGATGCCAAATGAAATGAAATAATAGTGTAAAACGAAATATCTAGAGCCATGCCTATAGAAACAGAATTCCATACCAAAATTGAAAACTAATAATTAATATCATGAAGTTCCAAGTAACACAAATGGTTGAGTGTTCTCCAGAACCTTATCACTCCAGTATATTGTTGAAAGATGGCTCCATTTTTCGATGAAGAAATTATCTTGTTGTCTACCCTCTCTGGTTCTCACCATATATGTAAGCTTAACCAAGCCTCCTATATCCCCAGAATTTAGTTATCCATTCTCTCATGGGTGGTGTTCTCATTCTCAGTCCCAACAAATAATCATTCTGACAGCAGTCAAGAGATGCTGCACTTGTTCCACATCTTCTCTTCACACTCCATGCCGCCAACCATGCTCAAGTGGCCCACACATGAAAATAGTAAAGCCCCTGGGACTGGGTCAGGTGGTTTGCCCACCAAGCCCAGCTGCTCTCTAGGGCTGCAAGCAGGGATTTCCCCAGCCACACATTGCCAGTTGATTTATTCATTTTTATTTATTTAGCGCATTTGCACTCTGGTCTTCAGCCCAAAAGGCTCCCAGGGCAGCTTACAGACACTCAAAATGAGGCAGCCTTGCAATCTAAATAAATAAATAAGCAAACTATCACACCAAAGAAAAAGTGACAGGGAGGCAAGAGGGAAATCAGGCTCCCAACTCGGGCACCAATTTATAAGCAGATGTTCCTCTAATGACCGGCTGGCCCAGATCAGGGGCAGGAGGTGTGGTGGGGCTGGGCCTCCAGGAAAGCTGTTCCTTTTAACTGGGGAGCTGGGGTTGGAATGAGGACCTGCTGTGTGCAAAGCAGGGCCTCTCCACCACTAGGCTTATGGCACATTGGGAGCTATGCATGCCAGCCCTATTGCGATGAGCCCTGGGTGGCGATGAGCCCTGGGTAGAGTCTGGGTGTGGCCAGTGGGCGGAGTCCCAGCTGCAAACCTGGCCTCTCCCACAGATTGACTGCATAGGGCTGGAACATGCTGTGCTGGGCTTCTCAGGTGGGAGAAGCCCCCCTCCCTCAAAAAAAGAGAGGGGAAAAGGAAAGCTCCCCTGCAATCTCCTGAGGATGGAGGGGCTTCTGCTTTGCTCAATTTACAGCAGGGGCAGCCAACCCCTGGAGAAACTCCCATCAAAGGAAAACACAGCGCATCTCATGCATGCAAAGTTTCACAAGTCGGCATGAGAATGCAATTTTGAAAACGGCACGGCCTTCGATATATTATTCATCTAGCCCAATAACTTTTGAATGGAATAAAATATTTCACTTCTCCACCTCCTCCTTAATAGACTTTCCTTGCAGCTTCCCACACCTTCCCACCCACTTCCTTGCCAGGGCTCCAGGGAATGTTAAGGTATGAAATTATTTTGTAAAATCCAATAATTTTTTTAATCAGGTCAGCATCGTTACTTTGAAGGAAAGTGATGGATCTTCCTTTATGCAGAAAAATGTAAAAGATGAGAGTCAGAACAACAAGGAAAAAAATCCACACCATGCATGGAGACACAGGCACTCAGGAAAATGCGCCTTTGAGGCAGTATTCCTGTTGCACGTGAGCTCCCTCAGGCAAAACCAGGCAAGACGTGAGAGATCCATAGTTGTGTGCCAAGGCTGGGCTGTGGGCAAAAATCTGAGGTGAGAATGTCAGAGCCCTTCTGGATCAGACAGACTCTGAGCGTGGACGTTCCACTTATGGTAAGCTATCATTGGGTGGGTATTTGGGGCGGGGCCTTTTTGGTTGTGGGACCCAGTTTATGCAACTGTCTGCTCATGGAGGCTCATTTTGCCTTATTCCAGTCAATGTGCAGAAGCCGAGAAATAAATGGAGACAGGCAACTGGCCCCGCTTTGCATCAGATGGGTTCAGAAAATAGAATCATAGAATCATAGAATCATAGAGTTGGAAGAGACCACAAGGGCCATCGAGTCCAACCCCCTGCCAAGCAGGAAACACCATCAGAGCACTCCTGACATATGGTTGTCAAGCTTCTGCTTAAAGACCTCCAAAGAAGGAGACTCCACCACACTCCTTGGCAGCAAATTCCACTGTCGAACAGCTCTTACTGTCAGGAAGTTCTTCCTAATGTTTAGGTGGAATCTTCTTTCTTGTAGTTTGGATCCATTGCTCCGTGTCTGCTTCTCTGGAGCAGCAGAAAACAACCTTTCTCCCTCCTCTATGTGACTTCCTTTTATATATTTGAACATGGCTATCATATCACCCCTTAATCTCCTCTTCTCCAGGCTAAACATGCCCAGCTCCCTTAGCCGTTCCTCATAAGGCATCGTTTCCAGGCCTTTGACCATTTTGGTTGCCCTCCTCTGGACACGTTCCAGTTTGTCAGTGTCCTTCTTGAACTGTGGTGCCCAGAACTGGACACAATACTCCAGGTGAGGTCTGACCAGAGCAGAATACAGTGGCACTATTACTTCCCTTGATCTAGATGCTATACTCCTATTGATGCAGCCCAGAATTGCATTGGCTTTTTTAGCTGCTGCGTCACACTGTTGGCTCATGTCAAGTTTGTGGTCAACCAAGACTCCTAGATCCTTTTCACATGTACTGCTCTCAAGCCAGGTGTCACCCATCTTGTATTTGTGCCTCTCATTTTTTTTGCCCAAGTGCAATACTTTACATTTCTCCCTGTTAAAATTCATCTTGTTTGTTTTGGCCCAGTTCTCTAATCTGTCAAGGTCGTTTTGAAGTGTGATCCTGTCCTCTGGGGTGTTAGCCACCCCTCCCAGTTTGGTGTCATCTGCAAATTTGATCAGGATGCCCTTGAGTCCATCATCCAAGTTGTTGATAAAGATGTTGAATAAGACCGGGCCCAAGACAGAACCCTGTGGCACCCCACTAGTCACTCTTCTCCAGGATGAAGAGGAACCATTGATGAGCACCCTTTGGGTTCGGTCAGTCAGCCAGTTACAAATCCACTGAGTGGTAGCATAGTCAAGACCGCATTTTACCAGCTTCTTTACAAGAATATCATGGGGCACCTTGTGAAATGCCTTGCTGAAATCAAGGTAGGCTACATCCACTGCGTTCCCTTCATCTACCAGGCTTGTAATTCTGTCAAAAAACGAGATCAGGTTCGTCTGACATGACTTATTTTTCAGAAATCCATGCTGACTATTGGTGACCACAGCATTCCTTTCTAGGTGTTAAGCTCTTTCTTTCAAAATAGTTTGACTTACATTCTGAGCCAAACGGACTACAGAAAGATGCAGAGTTCTCCCCCCTGCCCAGACGCCAGAGGAGGGTCTGAAAAACAAGCAAACTCCCCACCACCAGAACAGAGATGGTTTCACGAAAGGCGAATTATTGAAATAAACAGGACATACAGAAGAAGGGGGCATTTATTTATTTATTTAATTTCAGTGCATTTATACACTGCAACTAATCCAGAATGTGGCAGCTAGACTGGTGACTGGGAGTGGCTGCTGAAACCATATAACACCGGTCCTGAAAGACCTACATTGACTCCCAGTACGTTTCCGAGCACACCTTGAAAGCACCTAAATGGCCTTGGCCCAGTAGACCTGAAGGAGTGTCTCCAACTCCATCGTTCAGCCAGGACACTGAAGTCCAGCGCCGAGGGCCTTCTGGCAGTTTCCTCACTGCGAGAAGCCAAGTTACAGGGAACCAGGCAGAGGGCCTTCTCAGTGGTGGCACCCGCCCTCCCACCAGATGTCAAAGAGAAAAACAACTACCAGACTTTTAGAAGACTCTGTTTAGGGAAGCTTTTAATGTTTGATGAATTACTGTATTTTAATATTTTGTTGGAAGCCGCCCAGAGTAGCCAGCCAGATGGGCGGGGTATAAATATTATTTATTATTATTATTTGATTAACATGAGTCAACAGTGTGGTGCAGTAAGGAAAAAAGCAAACACCATTCTAGGCTGCATCCACAGAGGTCTCATGTCCAGATCAAGGGAAGTATTAGTCCTGCTCTACTCTGCCTTGGTCAGAGCACACCTAGAGTCCTGTGCCCAGCTGTGGGGCTACAATTTAAGAAGGATGCTGACAAGCTTGAACTCAGCAAATGGGTAGCAAGTACAGATTGCTGAGCGCAGGAGTGATACACAGACAAGGCCTCACTCCCGCCAGCAATCGTGTTGCAGCATCCTGCTTTAATGGCAGTTAACGGATCCAAAATGAGGGAAGCCCCACATCGAGCGCAGAACTGCAGTTCAGTCCTGAAGCAACCAATACATGGACTGTTGCGGCCAGGCTTTCCTGGTCCAGGAATGGCCAGAGCTGTGAAACCAGTTGCAGGTGGTAAAGCCTAAAGATGGACAGAGACAGCTTGACCACTTTAGAGGCAGCTCTAAAATGTTCCATTATCAATGACTAGGGACAGAGGAGCCCCTGGAGCTGCCTGTATATGTACTCTCTGGATTTGCATACTTTAATAAAACTTGGGAAGGTTTCCTGCCTCTGCTGACATTTACTAAAATGGCTCCAACGAGCTCCTTACACCTCTCCACTTCCAGATTAATTATGAACTCCTAACTCTGCCAGGAGTGAGAGAGGAGAGAGGAAGCATGTGGGGTGGGGGATTAACAGATAGAGATCCATCTCCCAGGGATTGGGTCCAAGCCAGCTCCCAGACATGTATAGCAAGGCCAAAAGCAAAGACTGGTGGAAGACGTCTGGGGTGGGGGTGAAACTCCTCGGAGGAACAAAGTAGCTGTGCTGCCAGAGTGCTGAGAGCACAATGAATCTCCAGCCAGGAGGAGGTCGCCAATCTCTGGAGGGATGGAGCAGCCAAGTGCCCAGAGTAACATATTGCAGTTGAGCAGGTTCCTCCGGAGAGGCTGGCCACTTAACTGATGGCCTTGGGCCTTGGGCTGATATGTAGCTTGTGGGATCCTCTCCCTGGTGAGGCCCACCTGGCACCATCGCTGCAATCTTTATTAGTTTATAAACAATACACACAGGAAAAATAAAACATAACTCAAAAAAGAAAAAAGAAAAAAATACAACACCAAAACACAAAAATGTTATGGACAGACTACTTTCTCCACCGACTTCTGACCTCCTCAGTGTGGGTCCTTTGTTTCCTTATTAACTGCATCTATTTTTCAACAAACTTAACCTGTATTAAATGTTGTTTGTGCTCTTTTTGCCTTATGTTATTACAAGAGTTAGTGGGGACAATGTTCTTTTAAATATAATCTATAAATGTCCCATTCATTGTTAAACTTTCAGGTTGACCGATCCCTGATCTTCTCTGTAATTTTTGCTAATTCCATATGCTCAAATAATTTAACCTGCCACTCCTCTTTTGTTGGAATTTTGTCTCCTTTCCACCCTTTCAGTAACTCGCTGCACTTGTTATGTAGATAAAAATCCTCCTTCTCTCTCTCGGAATGTCTGGTGCCGTAATGCCTAAGAGGAAGGCTTCAGGTTTTTTGGTAAACATTAATTTGAACATTTTTAAAAATTCATTGCATATAACTTCCTAAAAGCTCTTTATTTTTTTACAACTCCACCACATGTGGTACATTGTTCCCTCTAATTCTCTACACCTCCAGCATAAATTTGAATCAGTTTTATACATTTTAGCCAATTTGCTGGGTGTAATGTACCACCTGTATAACATCTTCATAAAGTTTCCCTTTATAGTAAAACAAGCCGTAAATTTTGGCCTTGCTATACATGTCTGGGAGCTGGCTTGGATCCAATGCCTGGGAGATGGATCTCTATCTGTTAATCCCCCACCCCACATGCTTTCTCTCTCCTCTCTCGCTCTTTCCCTCCTGGCAGCGTTAGGAGTTTCTTCTTTAATTGCCATGCTAACATTCTCCCCAGTTTGTTTGCAAATTCAAAATTCCTTTGTTTTACCAATTAAATTTGTAACATTTTAATATTTTGTTTTACTGCCTTGTTTAGTGGGTTTTTTAATAGCTCTTTCTCATTTTTGCTTATCTCCTCCCTGATCTTGATCTTTTTCTTTTCTTTTTCTTTCCTTTGAATGGCATTTTGTTGGATGAAGAAGCTCCTAATGACTGCTTTGCTGGCATCCCAAACTACCTTAATGTCCGTCCCTTGACTTAAGCTATGTTGAAAATATTCTCTCAGGGATTCCTTTGCTTTCAATAAAATCATTTCATCATTTAATATGTTTCATTCATTCTCCAGTGACTAGTGGGGTGCCACAGGGTTCTGTCTTGGGCCCGGTCTTATTCAACATCTTTATCAACGACTTGGATGATGGACTCAAGGGCATCCTGATCAAATTTGCAGATGACACCAAACTGGGAGGGGTGGCTAACACCCCAGAGGACAGGATCACACTTCAAAACGACCCTGACAGATTAGAGAACTGGGCCAAAACAAACAAGATGAATTTTAACAGGGAGAAATGTAAAGTATTGCACTTGGGCAAAAAAAATGAGAGGCACAAATACGAGATGGGTGACACCTGGCTTGAGAGCAGTACATGTGAAAAGGATCTAGGAGTCTTGGTGGACCACAAACTTGACATGAGCCAACAGTGTGACGCGGCAGCTAAAAAAGCCAATGCAATTCTGGGCTGCATCAATAGGAGTATAGCATCTAGATCAAGGGAAGTAATAGTGCCACTGTATTCTGCTCTGGTCAGACCTCACCTGGAGTATTGTGTCCAGTTCTGGGCACCACAGTTCAAGAAGGACACTGACAAACTGGAACGTGTCCAGAGGAGGGCAACCAAAATGGTCAAAGGCCTGGAAACGATGCCTTATGAGGAACGGCTAAGGGAGCTGGGCATGTTTAGCCTGGAGAAGAGGAGGTTAAGGGGTGATATGATAGCCATGTTCAAATATATAAAAGGAAGTCACATAGAGGAGGGAGAAAGGTTGTTTTCTGCTGCTCCAGAGAAGCAGACACGGAGCAATGGATCCAAACTACAAGAAAGAAGATTCCACCTAAACATTAGGAAGAACTTCCTGACAGTAAGAGCTGTTCGACAGTGGAATTTGCTGCCGAGGAGTGTGGTGGAGTCTCCTTCTTTGGAGGTCTTTAAGCAGAGGCTTGCAAACCATATGTCAGGAGTGCTCTGATGGTGTTTCCTGCTTGGCAGGGGGTTGGACTCGATGGCCCTTGTGGTCTCTTCCAACTCTATGATTCTTTGAAACAGGGCAAGTCCACTGCGGCCGCCTACACCATGGAATTTTGGCTGTTGGCGCAAGACTTGTCTTGGAATGACTCTGCACTTTGGGACCAGTATCTTGAGGGACTGTCGGACGAGATACTGGACCAGTTGGCCATGATGGATCGTTCCACCACGCTGGACGCCCTTATTCAGCGGAGCCTGCAGATAGATGATCGGTTGGAGGACCGTCGCCAGACCCGGGACCGCCAGCACCCCCGGCTCCTGGCTCCAGTCCTTCCCAGCAGGTCCACGCCCACAGCTGAGTTGCCGGACGAGCCAACGCAGCTCGGGGCTGCGCTACCTCGCCTCTCCCCCTCGGAGAAGACGCGGCGTCGGGAGGGGAACCTGTGTCTTTACTGCGGTGGGAGTGGACATTACGCCCGATCCTGTCCCAAGAAGATGCCAGTCGCAGGGAAACCGCCAACCTCGGTAGCTGAAGGCCCTAGCAACCTGGGGTCCCAAACCATGCAAGAGGGGCCCTCACCAGTGGAATTGCGACATCTCATGGTTCCGGTGCGTCTCTACCCTCCAGGTGGGCCCTGAATTCTTACCCACGCTCTGGTAGATTCAGGGGCAACTCGCTCCTATATGGACGCTGCCTTTGCCACTCATCATCAGGTGCCACTTCAGAACAAGCCAGAACCGGTACAGGTGGAGGCAATTGACGGACGGCTCCTGCGTTCAGGTGCCGTCACTCGGGAGACCCAGCCCTTGGTCCTGTGTCTCCAGCAGCACCGGGAGGTGCGAACTTTGGTCATTGCCTCCATGCCCTGGTTCCCCCTAGTGCTCAGGATGGACTGGCTGGAGGCTCACAATGTTCAGATTGACTGGGTCAATCAGACTGTGCACTTCCCAGACCCATGTCCCCATGCTCGGTCCGAGATGCTAGCAGCCGCACCCACTGAGGAGGCTGCATCCACGCTCCCCGCTGAGTACCGGGACTACCAAGACGTGTTCGAGGAACGGGGGGCAGACCAGCTGCCGCCGCATCAGTCTTTTGACTGCGGCATAGACCTCCAGCCCGGAGCACCCCTGCCAGTGAGTCGCTTATACTCTCTAACAGAGCCAGAGCGCGAAGCTTTGCAGGACTTCCTGCACAAGAACCAGGAGCGTGGTTTCATTAGGCCTTCTACCTCGCCCACCGCTGTGCCAGTGCTCTTCGTTAAGAAGAAATGTGGGGAGCTTCACCTTTGCCATGATTACCGGGCCCTGAACAAAATTACCATCCCAGACCGGTACCCCTTGCCCCTTATTTCGGAGTTGCTGGAGCGGGTGCAAGGGGCGCAGGTGTTCACCAAGCTAGACCTCCGGGGGGGCTACAATTTAATTCGGATCCGAGCCGGGGATGAGTGGAAGACAGCATTCAGGAGCCGGTACGGGCAGTTCGAATACCTGGTTATGCCCTTCGGATTGTGCAACGCGCCCGCTGTGTTCCAATGGTACATCAACCACGTGTTCCAGGACTTGCTAGACAAGTACGTGGTGGTGTACTTGGATGACATTCTGGTTTTCTCCCGTGACCCGGCTCACCACGAGGGTCATGTCCGGACCGTGCTGCAGCGCTTGCGGGAGCACCGCCTGTATGCGAAGCTCAGCAAGTGCGAGTTCCATCAGCGGTCCGTGGACTTCCTTGGTCACCGACTCTCTCCAGATGGGGTGCAGATGGATCCTGGGAAGGTGGCAGAGGTTCGGGAATGGGCGGCACCTCGGAACCGCAAGGACTACAGCGATTCCTGGGGTTCGCCAACTATTACCGGACCTTCATTGCAGATTATGCTCATCGCACCACCCCGTTGACCCGGCTACTGCACCCCAAGACGCCGTTTTCCTGGGATAAGGAGGCAGAGGAGGCGTTTCAGGAGTTGAAAGCCTGTTTCCAGAGAGCGCCGATCTTGCAACATCCTAATCCCTCTCGACCCTTTGTGGTAGAGGCCCACGCCTCCAGTACGGCTCTCGGTGCCGTCTTGTCTCAGCAGTATGGACCCGATGCGCCACTCTTACCCTGTGCCTTCTATTCCCGCCAGCTCCTTCCAGCGGAGCGTAACTATACCGTGTGGGAGCGGGAACTACTGGCCATCAAGGTGGCCTTTGAAGTCTGGCGCCACCATCTTGAGGGGGCATGACAGCCGGTGGAGGTGAGAACCGACCACCGGAACCTGGAGTACCTCCAGACCACCCGCAAGCTGAACCAAAGGCAGATCCGGTGGGCGTTGTTCTTTTCCCGGTTCCAGTTCCGGATCCGCTACATCCCTAGCTCCCAAAACCAGAAGGCGGATGCCCTATCCTGGAAACCTGAAGACAATGCAGACACGGTACAGCAAGCAGTACCCACCACGATCCTACCACCGGCTGCATTCCTGGCCACCCAGGAGGCTGAGCCACTGCAGGCTCGGGTGCGGGAACAGCAGCGGGTCGACGCTTGGGCCCAGGAACGACTCCGGGAACTGGCCGAAGGGTCATGCCCTCAGTATCCGGGGCTGGTCTTGCATCAGGGCCTTCTGCTGCACCACGGTTGCCTGTATATCCCGCCAGGGCCACTGCGGGCTGAGGTTCTCTGGATGACCCATGATGCCCCAGCAGTGGGACACTTTGGGCGGTATCGGACCACCCATCTGGTAAGCCGTGAGTTTTGGTGGCCCCGCCTGAAGGCTGACATGGCTCCCTACGTCGCTGGTTGTGATGTCTGCCGGCGGGCCAAGGGCCCTACCGGGCGACCCCCCAGCCTGCTTCAGCCGTTGCCAGTCCCACCACGTCCTTGGCACACGGTTTCGCTGAACTTTGTAGTGGACTTACCCCCGTCTTGTGGCTGTACCTGCCTTCTAGTTTTCTCCGACCATTTAACTAAGATGGTGCACTGTGCCCCCTGCCCATCCGTACCCACAGCTAAGGAAACCGCTCAGCTGTACCTTCAGCATGTCTTCCGCCTGCATGGCCTACCTGAGCGTGTGGTGTCCGACCGGGGCGTTCAGTTCACATGCCGGTTCTGGCGAGCATTGCACCAGACCCTCGGGACAGAGGTCTGTCTCTCATCAGCCTACCACCCACAGACCGATGGCCAGATGGAACGGGCAAACACGGTGCTGGAGCAGTACCTCCGGTGTTACTGCAGCTACCAGCAGGATGACTGGGTCGACCACCTAGCATTGGCGGAGTTCGCCTACAACAACGCAGTGAATGCGTCCACCCAGCAGACCCCGTTCCAGGCCAGTTACGGTTATCATTCACGGCTGTTTCCAGATGTACTGCCGGCATCCGCGGTCCCTGCGGTGATGGAGTGGCTTCAGGAGCTCCAGTCCCAGCAACAGCTATTGATGGAGCAACTGCGCCAGGCCAAGGAGGCATACAAGGCCCGGGCCAACCACCACTGCCAGGTGGGGCCGGAACTCCACATTGGTGACCTGGTATGGCTCTCCACTCGCCACCTCCACGCCTCTCGACCTTCGCGGAAGCTGGACGCCCGTTTCACCGGACCGTTTCCTATCATGGACCAGGTCTCGCCTGTGGCATTCCGTCTCCAGTTGCCCGCAACCCTGAAGGTTCACCTGGTATTCCACAGGTCCCTTCTGAGTCCGGTGGCCCCACCCGACGAGTTCCACCCGAACCGTCCCTGACCGCAGCCAGTTTTGGTTCAGGGGGAGCCTGAGTACGAGGTGGAACACATTCTGGACTCCTGATACCGCAGGGGAAAGCTGCAGAACCTCATAGACTGGAAGGGGTATGGACCGGAGGACCGTTCCTGGGAACCAGCAGCCAACATCCACGCACCTGCCTGCCTCTGAGATTTCCATGTGGCGTACCCCAGCAAGCCGGGTCCAGACCCTCGATTGAGGTGGGGGCTGGGAGGGGGGATGGTGTGATGGCCTGGGAATCTGATTCAGAGGCTGAAGCGGAGGAATCCCAGCCTGCACAGGAGTCCCCGCCTCCAGGGCCGGCTGAACTGGGACAGGGCCTTGATTCTGAAGCGCCTGCACCTGTGCCGGATCCTCAGGAGCAGGCACCGGGTGAATCCACTCTGGCTCCGGAGGTGGTTGAGGACTCAGTGCCTACAGGTGAGTCTCCCCCTGGGTCCAGTAACCCTTCAGCCTCTCCTGAACTGCAGAGGCTCAGGGCAGAGAGGCGAAGGGAACTGGTTTCTCCCAGGAGGAGTGCTCACCTTAAGGTCAGGATAGGCAGGTCTCCTGGGGGCCGGGACCGCCCCTGGCCTCAGAGAAGATAAAGGCCAGTCGGCCCGGTCCCAGGTTGCGGGAGCAACGTCGTTGATGAGCTGTTTCGGCCAGCATCCAGTCCTGTTCCCCCAGAGTTCCTGTCCTTGCCCGGCTTCTCGCTGTGGACCCTGCTTTGCCCGAGGAGGACTGTCTGGCGACCCTCAACTCAGGTCCTGGACCTCGCCCCATGGTAACCTCCCCCCTGGACCAGCACACATACGCTTCAGATTACATACGCTTCAGGTTACAGACTCTGCTAACCCAGAAGTAGTACCTCAGGTTAAGAACTTTGCTTCAGGATGAGAAGAGAAATCGCGCGGCAGCAGCGGGAGGCCCCATTAGCTAAAGTGGTGCTTCAGGTTAAGAATGGACCTCTGGAACAAATTAAGTACGTAACCAGAGGTACCACTGTATTAGAATTCTCGCGGCCACCGTCACATATAGAAATAATTCCCTTACACTTATTGGGATATCAGAGCCTAACATCCCAAGAAGGAAGGCTTCTGGTTTTTTATTAAACACAATCTTAAGCATTTTTTTTTTAGTTCTGTATATATTTTGTCTCAGAATTCCTTAATTTTTCTGCAAGTCCACCACATATGTATCATAGATCCCACTGCATCACCACATCTCCAAAATTTATTTGACACATTCTTATACATTTTTTATAGTTTCATGGGGTGATGTACCAACGGTGCTGCATTTTCAGAAAGTTTTCTCTCAGTGTATAACAAGCAGTAAATTTCTTGTTATTCCTCCAGAGGTTTCCCCAATCTTTCATTAATATGTTGTAACCAAAGTCCTGTACCCACTTTATCATGACAGATTTTGGCTCCTCCTTCTCCTTGACTTCCTAGTCAGGGAGGAGTCGGTACATTTTGGAAAGCGTTTTGGTTTTTGAGATAATCAAATCATTTTCTAATATAGATGTTTCTGTTGCAAATCCTTTTCTTATATCCACTTTAAATGTTTCATACAATTGTTGATATTGGAGCCAATTTGACATGTATTCTTATTTCCTCAAAATTTTTGAGTTTCAATTGATTATCTTCTTTCTTTACTAATATTTTATATGCCGGCCAATTTTCTTTCATATTTTTCTTTTTTACGGAGAAGGCTTCCAGATGTGCTGGGCCTGGGGTAACCCGAGTAACACGGTCCAGGTCCGGTCCCGAATCCAAGGGTTCTGCGAAGAGTCAGTCCGACAGGGCCAAGGCAGGACATGAGGCAGGAAACCAGGCAAGGTTAGGCACAGGATCACAGGCAGGTTCTGGCAAACAGCAATGTTGCTCCCGCAACCTGGGGTGGGGTCCAGCAGCCTTTTATCTCTGTCGGGATAATGACCAGTCCTGATCCCCTGGCGACTCACCTCCCTGTCTCTCCCGAAGGCGAGCACTCCTCCTGCAAGTACTCAGGTCTCTCCTTCTCTCAGACCTCAGTCTCTGCAGCACAGGAGATGTCGGTGGGTTACTAGACCTAGAGGTCGCCTCAGCCTCCCCTGACCCAACCAGTAGTGGAGCAGCTGTAAGTGATGGCCCAGCTGGAGGCAACGAGGTAATCCCTGCATCTGGAGCCAGAGCAGGCTCAGGCTCCTGACTCAGCCCAGCTGGTGCTTGTTGCAGGGGAACCTTCAGAATCATGCCCAAGACTAGGTTCAGCTGCCACCTGAGACAAAGGATTCGGTGCGGACTGAGACTCCTCTGGCTCCAAGTCCGACCCCGAGTCCCAGGCCATCACACCAGGGGGGAAATCTGCCATGGTGTTTTTGGTTCTAAAAGATCTTTATATTTTGCGCAGACCATATAAAGGGGTCCTCTTATCATGGCCTTATCATGGCTTTATCATGGCCTTCCAAGTCTAGTAGGTCTGAGTCCTGTAAAATGCACCCTCCTTTATCCAG
The DNA here is from genome assembly GCF_964270895.1 of Podarcis filfolensis. Taxonomy (NCBI): domain Eukaryota; kingdom Metazoa; phylum Chordata; class Lepidosauria; order Squamata; family Lacertidae; genus Podarcis; species Podarcis filfolensis. The sequence goes on along the minus strand of NC_139610.1, from coordinate 1,297,377 downwards.
GCTAGGCATGCGGCTTTGTCATATAGTTTTAAATCTGGTAGCGAAACCCCCCTTTCTTTTATATCAATTAAAAGCTGATTTTTGATCTTTTCCCTTGCCAGATGAAAGAGCATTTTCGGTAGTACATTTAGTTCTTCCCTTTCTTCCCCCTCCTCCTGTGAAGTCTCCCCTCCTAACTCTTTCCTATATCTTCTCCAAAACTTATCTGCCTCTTCCATTGTTTTGCATTCCCCCCCCCCCCCTTGTAGGTAAATGATATCCCCTCTGGGTATTCCCATCTATTCGAGATGGAGTTATTTTTTAAAGCTTCAGCTAGGAATTTATAGTTGTTTCTTTTCTTCAACAATTGGACTGGGATCTCCCTGAGTATAATAATATTCTTTTCATCTATTCTAAGCCTTTTAAAAAAAAATATTTTGTAGAATTTTGTCTTTTAGTACTCTTGAGTTGAATGTTACAAGACAATCTCCTGGCCATTTATTGGTTTTGGCACGTATCAATTTCACTCTAAATGCTTTCTCTTTGCACCCAGAGATTTCTTCCTCTTGTACTTCCAACCCGTTGGCCAGTTCTTTTATTATTTTCTCCCCTAGTTATTCTGGGCATCCCTGAAAGCGCAAGGTCATCTCCCGTTGCATCATCTCTAGCATGGCAGCCACATCCCAAGTTGCCTCTTGCGTCTCTTTCAATTATTTAATTTCCTCTTTCACTTTTTCCTGATTTTTCTCCATATATTTGCATTCATTCTGCACTTTTTAAAACTACTTCTTGTTTATGTGATTTGTTTTTAATTTCTAACATCGATTTGTCCAATTCTTTATTTTTGACCGAAAGGTCCTTAATTTGTCCTGTCAGTTCTACAATTAACTTTGCATTTTGTTTAATTTTAGTCCCCACTGCATCTAATTTTTCATCTAGGGCTCTTGCATTGTCATTCCTATCTTTTCTCATTCCCAGTATCAGTTCTTTAATATCTGCATTTGGGTCAATTTCTAACATTGAACCTCTTCTTGCTTGTAATGAAGAAGAGGTAGTTAAACTTGTCAAAGTTTGTGTTTTTTGGTTGTCATTTTTCTGATTGTCTTCCGTCAAGAATATTGTCTCAAAAGTCTAATTTCTCTCTCTCTCCTATCCTATCCCTAAGAACAGATATTTCCTTTCCTTTTTCTTTTCCCCAGCTCACTATTTCTTTCTATAGTTATTTCTTATATTCATCTAGTTATTTCCTACGTAGTCTCCCTCACTTTTTTATTTTCCCTTTCCCCTCCCCCCTATTCCTTCTCCTCCCCACTCCCCCTTCTCCTCCTTCACCCTCCCCAGCTGTTCATCAATATCCCTCCCAGAAGGTAAATTCGAAGCACAGCAGAGAGAAGTCTGGAGGTTGAGGAGAGAGAAGAAAGCAGATGTCAGGAATCCAGCCTCCAGCTCAACAACACAGGGAGTGTAGTTAAGTAGAGAGAATGATTTATTGACCAAGTACACGGATAATGCCGGACGGCATTAGCCCAGCTGCCGCCCTCATGAATTACGATGACTCTTCTGCCCAGTCCCTCCCCTTCCTCCAACTTAAATAGGATTTCTGCCCCTTGCATTTCTGCTTCTGCCTCCCCCAGCGGTGACTCCATGGGCTCATTGGATCCCCTCCAACTTCTTCCTAAGAAGACAGACTGTCAATCTTCTCTTCCTCGCCTTTTCCCTCCCCCTGAGAGACCTGTCATCTTGCAATGTCAATCAAACCATGCTGAGGTTGTCCTCCTTTCCTCCTCACCCCCTCCCCCCGGTTGCTCCTCACGGGGTGACAGGGCATCCGGGAAACTCCTTTTCTGCGCTGCTGGATTCTTTCAAAACTCAAGAACCCCTCTTAAGTTTTTTAGGGATTTGCGTTGCCTTCACTCCCCCCTTAGACCCCTTTCCAAGATCAGGTTCATTGCTGAGGAGCGAACCTGTGCCCTTCCACCATAGCGATAAACCAGAGGTCTGCTTCTGGAACCCCGTCATTGCATATCTTTGGCACCAAGTGAAAAACATTCCTTTCCCTCCAGGCCTTTGGATTTTAATTTTCCATGGCCTTTGTGAGCAGGAGAATGTTTTCATCCAGCTTTTAGACTTTACTTTTTTTTATTTTAATGTATCTATTTGCTTGGTTGTTTTTTACTGTAAGTAACAAGTTATGTGGGTAAAAATGTGATCAATAAATTTAATAATTAAAAATATCAGTTATTGTTATTTTTCTTGTTTGTTTAATTTTTGCTAACCACCTTGAAAATGTAAAAGAGAGAGAGAGGCAGAATCTAAGAGTTTCCCATAAGCGAACGAAGGAAGAACTGCTCCACACAGCATTGCAACAGAAGAAAAGTCAGCGAGGTCAATCCTTCTTTGTAATCTTTTCAGTTAACCTTTGAAATGAATGTTGAAAATGATAAGATTCTCTGAAAACCCAGTTTGCACATGCAGATAGCGCCTTGTGAGATTAAGACAGCTGCCTCGCCTGGTCCTCAAAATGAACCTATGACCTTTTATCAGGCTTCTCCCATCATTGCAGATAACACAGCCAGCCCAAAATCATTTCGAAGGAGAAACGAAATGAAACGCAAAATAAAAGCTGATGCTGTTGCACTCAAGCCTAAAACAAAACAGGAAGGTATCAAATCTTGTCAACAGAGATGAAAAGAGCTTTCAGACAAATAGCTGAAATAATGCCAATTGCTGCTTGAACTGCAGACTTTATTGCGGAACGTACACTTGAAAGGATTCGGATCTTGCAAGTACATGCTCCAAATGTACCATCTAATGGAGTGTCTTTTGGGAGCAGAGGAGGAAGAGGTTCACCAGAGTTTACTGGCTTGAGATTTCTGTTCCCTGGCCATTTCCTCCTCCTTGGGCTTCAAGGACAAGAACACAGAAAATAAAAATATAATCAAATAACCCATCATCTCTTTTGACTCCTGCAGTTTTAAGTTCAGGGGTCCCAATGGACAGTGCTTCATGGATAATGCCAAGCTCTTCTTCCACACCATGAGCATGTTAAACCACATCTGTCCTCGGACACCAATACAGCCTTTCCTAATGTGCTGCCCTCAATACGTGCTGGGCCAGGGGGCTGAGGAAGAAGCAGGTTTGCTGTCTACTATACTTAAATAATGCTGCTCAAGTCTGAGTTTACATGAGCACTTCAGGATTAAAGAATAAACCTGAAGAACAAGGGAGCACCCTGCTTCCCCAGCACAGGTGGAATCTGCCCAGATGGCATCGCACACCTGTGCAGAGGTCTCCTATTACAGGGCAGTCAAGACAGGATTGATGGCATATGAATCCATATGCCTAGCAATCTCCCCCACCGCAAACAACTCTCAATGCAGTCAAATAAAGATAACCAACCAAGACCCACCCCGCCCCACCTCTCTCACGGCCAAGGAAAAACAATGACTGAATAGAAAGAGAACTTACCCAAGTGACGCCAAAACCCCACACATTCACTAAGTAAAAAATGCTGGTTTTAACATCCTCCTCCTCTCCCCTCTTCTCCCCCAGCCTTATCCTGTGTCCAACACTAATGTCTCACATCGAATGTAACTGATCTATAGAAAAGACTCTACAACCTGAAGAGACAAAGCACATACTTTTGTAACCAAAGAAAATCTTTAATAAAAATTATATAAACAAAACAAAGGGTTGATGAAGGGGCTTTTGGGCTCTGAGGGACATCCTTCCATCCTTGGTTTCATTATTTTGGTTCCAAGTATACCAAGAAATATCTAAAATAATTAAATCACCTGCTCAGGCTTCCCCACACTTGTCACTGCTATGCATGTGGACAGACAACATGAAGCCTGTCGCTCTAAGGAGCTTTGGACACAGATGTGAGCTGCTGCTAGGATTTCAATAGCCCAGCCATGGAAAGACTTGAAAAATCAGCAGTTGGCTGTATGGTATAAAGACTTGTGGACTTTGGCTATTGGGGGGGGGTACACATAATCTGTGAGTTTTTGGGGTGGTGGGCTATCCAGAATGCTGGCAGGATTTTACTTCCTATGCTTCAGACTTCACCATCCATACCAGCTCAGGAAATATGAACGCCTTCATGTATATTGATGCCTTATCATTTCCTTCTCTTATTATTTATCGCTTCTTTGCTTTGTATGTGGTATGATGCAATCCGCTGCTACTGCACTTTTAGGTTGTTAATAATGCCAATAAAGATTTTTCTTTTTAAAGAAGAGCAAGTGAGCACCTTGTTTCACTCAGCCCAACTGTAAACCTGTACCAATCCGATCCAATGCAAATACATCATAATAAAAATACGACTTTAAAACAAACTTGAACCAAATAAAGCAATATTCAATATTCTATTAGAATAAATAGTTCACAATAAAATTAGCTCTCCAAATATCAGCAAATATCAGTTTCCTCTCGCTTAACCCGACGTCTGTGTGGAGCTGCCAAATAATGCTTGAATGATGAAGAGGATTTTCCACTAAAATTAATGAAGAGGCAGGGCTGTGACCTTCTATTGGAGATCACGGTGTTCTGGATCATTAAACGATGGGTAAATTGAGCCAGAAATATGTCTCTGTGGCAGAGGTTGCAACCTCTGCGCAGACTGGAGCACAGCTACTTCTAGGGAAGGAGGATTGGGTGTCTGTGCATTAGTGCTTGTTGAAAGCCTAGAGTAAACTTGAAGTGACAGAATCAGCCAGAAAACTACCTGTGCATCGACAGTACAAAAGATCTATGCCGGATGAAGACAAGGAAGAGAGAAAAAGAGCCTACAGCAAAGGCAGGAGTTTAAGAGGAAACAATCCTGTTTCACAGCAGGCTGGAATCCACACAAATACCTCCCATTGTTCCTCAGTGCTTCTGCCTTTACTCTGCCGAATGTCCCCGCAGCACAAAGCAAGGCGTCCTCAATTAATTGCACAGCAGCTTTTCTGAGCAGCGCTCCCTTGGCTGTGCTCACATCCAGGGGCCTCCTGTAGAGCCTGCTGTGACCGTTGCACGGCTGCGACGAGGCTGGCAAGCGCACCTGGCAGATGGAGATGAGGAGAGCCTCAAGGGAGCAGCTAATCTGGAGCCTCAATTCCTTCTTCTAAGGAAGAGTCCTGAATAATTTTGGGGTGTTCCGGCAACATCAGATGGGCATCAGGATCACAGTGCAGCAGAGGAGCTCCTTGTTCCTCTTGACTGAGCAGACACAAGGGAGAGATTTCTTATTTTGTTTTAACCTGTGAGCATCTTACAGAGAGAACTTTCGGGGGGGGGGCATATATATGAATAGTAAAAGGAAAAGAATGGAAAAGAATAGCAGAAGCACCTCTCTCTCTCTCTTTAAGATGGAGAGAAGAAAGCCAATCCCTCATGGCTGAGTGATGCAGTAAAAAACCTGCTCCCACTTCCTACCATCCCCTTAGGCTTTTTCCAACAGCACCAAGTGTTTGATTTATGGGATAATCCATCCATTTTTGCCTCCTGGCCTTAGCTTTCATTGTGCCAAGGTCTTTTCATATTGTATGAGTGACAACTCCTTGTTTGCAAAGGGAGCGGCTTCAGCCAATCCCCTTGAGTAGGGAAAAGGACGTGGAGCCATTTAGCTCCTTCTCTGCCAGATAAATGCTGCTGCTCTTCCTTTTTACATGAGTGAACAGTCGTTTTAGCAACCCCCTAGTCTCTTGATGAAGTGTGGCATATACATTAAGGGTAATAATAATACTAATAATAATAGACTGATCCAACATTGGCCTGATCTAGCAGGGCTCTTCTTATGTTCTTAAATGTACACTTCCTTCAGAATCCACCACCTCCTCCCTTCTATTCCCCCTCGTTCTGCCAGGCACAGTATGACTGAATGCCCAAGGAAATTGATTTTCTTACTAAGTGGTTTAGGAAACCTTTATGAACTTTTGTCTTTTCATACCATAAATATGCATGCCAACCAAATCTATTATCATAGCCTTCTAAGTCCAGAATATCCACATTCTTTAAATCAATCCACTTCCGCAGCCAGCATAGGCAGGACGACTCATAATATAATCTCAGATCTGGCAGGGAGAAGCCATCTCTTTCCTTAGTGTATGTTAGCAATTTATACTTTATGCTTGGTTTCTTCCCCTGCCACCTCCTCTCTTCTATCCCCCCCCCCCAATACTACGCAGTATGGCTCTGAATGCCCATGGGTGGAATCCTGGGTTGCATTCAGGTCTTGCTTGTGGGTTTCCCACCCAGAGGCATCTGCTTGGCCACAGTGAGAACATAGTGCTGGCCTGATCCAGCAGGGGTGTTCCTGTGTCTTAAATGTCTCCAGAAAGGTATGCATTTACTGTTTCAAGGGACTGTCTCTGGGACAGGATTATAATATCAAAGCCTCTCATTTCTTCCATGCTTTGTCCCCATTTCTTATAGTAAAGTATTTACAGGATCCCTCCAAGGTCTCTATTGATTTCTCAGGTGGCATTTGTGTTTAGAAAGAAAGCACGGCTGGAGAGATCTTTAAGGCTGACTGAACGAGGAAACTCTCTTACGGGAAGGATTTTCCACTCTCCCTGGGAGGGATGAACCAGTGGCGACCAGGGGCAACCATAGGGGGCTCCAGGACCAAGGACAGGCAGAGCCATTTTAGTTTATGCTTCCAATATAAAATATATTTCTCTCTGAATTCCGAGGAATGTTTGTGGTTCACCCTTCCCAGAGCAACCTTAGGTATCGTAGAATCATAGAGCTGAAGAGCTGGAAGGGACCTCAAGGGCCATCTAGGCAAGGCAAGAATCCCTGACAGATGGCTAGCCAACCGCTGCTGAAACACCAAGCGTTTTTGTTTTTATTATGTATTTTGTGTTCTTGTTTTGTATTTTTATGTTGTGAACCACCCTGAGATCTTCATATGAAGTGGGGTATATGAACGTAATAAATAAATTAAATAAGCAAACTTTCTAAGAGGAAGAGTTGTTCAAACAGTATATTGAATGACCACGGAAGGGGGTGGACTCTCCTTCACTGAAGGCTTTTAAACAAAGGTTGGGTGGCCATCTGTCAGGGATGCTTCAGCTGTGATTCCTGCATTTCAGGGGGTTGGGATAGATTACCATTGGAGATCCCCCCCAACCCTATGATTCTATGATTCTATGCATACAGCATGTTTTCAAACCCTCTTTATAAATGCTCATCATGCTTGTTACAATTCCTTTTGCTGTCTTTGAAATGCCTACTGCTGATTTAACTAAGATTCTCTAAATTCACTTTGAATTTTATTTTTGGTAAAAAATATAAAAAATCCCATGGCAATTCAAGTTAAAGCAGATGTCCTCCAGCCCTCTGCCCACTTCACCACCCAACAATGCCAAGCCAGCAGCAACCTTTTGCCAAGGATTGGCCTTCGAAATCAGTAACATTGGAAGAAGATTCAAATGATGTGAAATCAATTTTCCATCACATAAATAATGTCTGTAACCTCAACTTTTATAGGTCAATATTTATGGTGTGAGTAATTTGCAGTCACAAAGATGACTATGTCGCAGAGGAGTGCATAAATGTGGGCATAAAGTGGGGAGGAGCCCCCTTAACAAGGGATAAGCTGCCAGTTCTGGAGCCTGGATGTAGTAGATGAGAAACACAGCCTTAGACTCATAGAATAATAGTCCAACCCACTGCAATGCAGGAATCTCAGCTAAAGCATCCATGACAGATGGCCAGCCAAACTCTGCTTAAAAACCACCAAGGAAGGAGACAGCTCTTATCATCAGAAAGTTCTTCCTATGTTTAGTTGGAATCTTTTTTCTTTTAAGTTGAAGCCATGGGTTCGAGTCCTACAGAGTCCCTACAGAGCAGGAGAAAACAAGCATGCTCCATGTTCCATGTGACAGTCCTTAAGATATTTGAAGGTGGCTATCACATCACCTCTCAGTCTTCTCTCCTCCAACCTAAGCACCTGAACGTCTTCAATTGCTCCTCATAAGACTTGTCTTCCAGACCCTTTATCAGCTTTCATGGATGGAGTGACCTCCTTAGCTCTGCGTTGCATCCCTTGCTTCCTTTTCTGCCTTGCTTTGACATTTCCCTAATAATAATAATAATAATAATAATAATAATAATAATAATAGTAATAATAATAATTTATTATTTATACCCTGCCCATCTGGCTGGGTTTCCCCAGCAATTCTGGGCAGCTTCCAACAAAATATTAAAAATACAATAACACTGAGGTGCATCAGAACTGATTGCATATTAAGTCATGTTAGCGTTGGCTGTAGCAGATGGCATGGGAAACACTGTTATGCCCCCACAAGCTTCAGTTATTTAGTGATAGAAAATCTATGTATCAGTATTAGGTAGAAGGAATAACAATGCTACCCCTAGTGCCTTTCCTCCTTTTTAGACCCCAAGGCAGGTTAGGAAATGTAGCACAGCAATATTCTACTTTCCATTGGCTCTGGCCTCCCTCCCTCCCTTGTAATCTAGTGGCAGTCTAGTTATGGAACCCCAAGAAGAAGGGTGAACTCACTTCGTCCTTACAGAGCTCCACAGAGAACTTCATAAAAAGCTTCTAGCCATCTATACTTAGAGCCTATTGGAATGTGAGTAATAGTTCTACATGCGCCTTGGTTATCTTCAATAAATCTATGTAGGAGAGCTTTGTGTAGTTTTGTTAATACTATCCAGAAAGAGAGAGAAATCTCCAGATGGAACAAACATTGTAGGTTTTAGCAGAAACTGAACTCTGGAGGAAACGAAACAGTGCTGCTTGAGACAAACACATCCCTGATTCCATCCCCCTGCTTTTGTGATCTGGGTTTGGGCGGCTGCTTTTTATTATGTTGCTCTCAAATGATGTTACTGAATTTTTGTTATCTGGCTTGAAACAAGAAAAAAAGAAGGCAGGGCATAAATTCATAAACAAAGACTGGGGCTCTAGAAGCAACTTTGGAGCAAGTTATGGAGGTGGGGAAGGCATGGAAAGAGGAAGGGAAAGGAAATTAACGATCACAAATTGTAATAATTCATCAGGTTAAGATGGAATTGTCAGAGCAAGTTTGATTGATCCATTGATTTCTGTGTCGCTTCCCCACCAAGACTCAGAACATTGATGAAGAAAACCGATAGTACAAATATACAAGCAGTACTTAAATAATTGTAAAACACAAAGCCTTCTCTTTTTTTGTACACGCCAACAAATTTTGACACTCAGAAGCAGAAGGGAGGTGTGTAGATGAGTGGAAAGCTGGATTGTACTCAATAATGAGTACATTTCCATTTCAAAGCCTTAAACTTACAAAAGGATGTTTGTTTGAGGGTAAGTTTATAAGTTGGTGTAACAAAGACCAGAGTTTGGGCAAGAAAGCGTCACTTGAGAGATTGACTTTCTTCCTCCCTTGTTTCAACTACACAGTCTTTGTTCAAGGCAGAAGAAAGTTAAACACATTGAAATATAAATACAGATTCAAGTAGACTTTGGGAAATGTGGTTACTCTTTTAATATCCTCTGAATGCTCCCCATTTCCAGAAGCTGAGAAGTGTTGCATTTTCTTTTGTGCATGATCAAGGCAGAAACATCGTAGAAGAGAAACCCATATGAAGTAGACATTACATTTGCATTTTCTAGCAAATGTTGGAAATTTTGTCAGTGCAAGATCACTGTACTTGCAGCAGAAAGCCAGCCTGGGAGGCCCCAGGAAAGAAAAGCTTCAGAGCTAAAGTCTATCCATCAATTTGATTCTGTTGAATTTTGACCCAATCAGGACAAGCACCACAGGGATGAGGAACCTCCAGGGACTTGCCTCAGGCCTCTTCCAGACACACACCCTCTCCCGAAGCCACACCTAGGGGATTTTAACATCCTTGCTGACACAACCTTACAAGGGACCGCTTGGGACTTCGTAGAAAGCATGACCTCCATGGGGCTGTCCCTGAATAAGTTTGGCCCAACTCATAGTCATGGACATGCCATAGGCCTGGTGTATATCTCTATGGATGTGGGTGATCTGACACTAAGTAAAAGCGAATCAAAAGAAGTGCCATGGTCAGATCACTTCCTGGTGCAACTGGACTTCTCCGCGACCCTTCCCCTCTGCAGGGAGGTCGGATAGTCCGCCCCTGCCACTTAATGGATCCAAATGGTTTCCAGAGAGTAGTAGGGGATGTTTTATCCCATGTTGATGGCCTTTCAGCTGATTCTCTGGTGGCCCGTTGGAATACGGAGTTATCCAGGGCTATCTCTGGCTCCAAAGTGCCCTCTCTGATTGCATGGAGCCCGGACAGCCCCATGGTTTTCCCTGGAGCTGAGGACAATGAAACAATATTTGAGACAGCTAGAGCACCGGTGGTGTAAAACTCATTCTGATTCGGACCAGACACTGATTAGAGCTCAGCGTTGAGCCTACCAAGTGGCAATAGCGACGGTGAAAAGGACCTTCTTCACCGCCTCTATTGCATCTGCAGAAAACAGCAGCAGGAGACTCTTTCAAGTGGGTGGCAATCTAACAGAACCACCTTCGCCATTGGGGCCTGGTAAGGATCACAAGATCTCCTGCAATGATTTTGCAAAGTTTTTTGCAGATAAAGTAACTCAGAATCGGAAAGAGGTAGAGTCCCCTGTGGGAGCAGGGCGGGGGTGGGAGAGCAGTCTGTCTAGTCAAGTTGCGTGGGATCAATTCCAATCTGTTACCTCTGAAGATGTGGACAGGCTGCTTGGGTGAGTGAAACCAACCACCTGTCTCCTTGATCCTTGCCCATCCTGGTTAATAAAAGCGAGCTGGGAAGGGCTGGGCAATGGGCTCTGTGGGGTGGCGAATGATTCCCTCTGTGAGGGAGCCTTCCCAGGCCCACTGAAAGAGGCGGTCATTAAACTGCTTCTTAATAGAAAATGTCACCTGCGACTTCCGGTGCAGCGCGACTCTCTCCGCAAGCGGGGATTTTACCGCGAGGTGAATCCCGAGCTATTTTGGATAAAAAGGGGTGCTACAGGGCGCAGTGGCCCCCAATATTAACCTCTGTGGGATACCAGAGGGTCAGGTTCCCAGCGAAGCCAGGAGCAACTCGCACGGCCGTCAGGTAACTCCAAAAGGGGCGAAGAGAACGGCGGAGCGGGCAGCGGGCTAAGGGAAGCCATTTTCTATATCCAAATAGCGAAGCCCCGAGCTTGCAAGAGGAGCGCTACATTCTCAAATATAAGAACTCCGAGCCCAATTGGATTATAAATTTGTTATAATTTGGTTAAGGAAGGTATCGGAGGCTAATAAAAAAACTTCGGAGTTCAACTGTCATCTGGAATCAACACAGACGCAGCGCAGCGTGCAGAGCTGGAAAGAGAAAGTGAGTTGCCGCTTGCGGTTACTGTTTCCCTTCTCTCCCAAAGTTTCCAAAAAAGTAACTTTCTGGGTAGCTACAAGTGTCATATGCTTGTAGAATTAAAAAGGGAGAGCAGATGGTGATGATTTGAACTTTCTTAGACCTCGATAACATCGAAAAGTAAACAGAGGAAAGGAGAGATTTGTTACTTTCACTTCCCGAGAGCAAAGAACAAAGGCTCTGGAGACAAAAGACGAAAGGAACTTCAGACGCCATTATTAGTGTTTGACTACGCAGCAGCAGAATATTGAGGGGGGCAAAGAGACTGGAAACTTTTTCTGCTGACCCCATTTATTATTAAAAAGGAACTTAGTTAACCTGTCATCTAAGTCATATAATACTGGATTCTTCTCCCCCTCTTTTTATTCTCTTTTTTTCTATAAATTGGCTCCCTGAAGACGACAAATCACATAAACTCTAGTGGCGGAAAGGAGATATTACACTTTGGTTTTCAAGTCTTTTTTTCTTTCTTCCTTTTTTTATGAGGAATATTGGAAAGGGATAAGTGCCTCTGAAGCTTAAATAATTGGTTTCCATATAACTAAAAACTCTTACCTCCCATTTTGTGTGACAAGTTTGATCTATATTGGAAGGAAACTTTAATTATTAATTGGAGCCAACCCCCGGAAACTTTCGAAGCTGGATTAGAATCTACCGCACTTCAGAACGCCTGTCCTCTCTGGAAAGACTGGATGTGACCTCTGTTATTTGTCTTCCTTTTTCTTCAAACGCATAAACATAATTTGGATCTAGCCTAATTGGTGGCAAGAAGATAAAAAACCCATCAGAGAACTCTGTTTGCAATATAATGGTCGTAACCCTTCCCCTCCTCGGTGGAATAGCCTAATTGGTGGCAAGAAGATTAATTTGGGTTTTGCAGGATTTCTTTTTCTTTTATCAATATGTTTACTATTTGTTCACTATCTGCTTACTAATTTGTTCTCTACTTGGTATACCTGGCATATTTAGCTTATCGAAGTTTGGATTGTTAAGGTCGATATCTGATATAAGGTGTACTAAGTGAGTGAAATATATAAGTGAAAATGTCACATGCAGCAAAGAAGGGAGGTGACGGGGGGACGCCAGCAGAGAGGAAAGGGTCTAAACAAGAAACAGAGTTCAAAGCAGAGATCTTAAAAATGTTTGCGGAAATAAAACAAAGTGAAAAAAACTTAGAATCAAAATTAGAATCTGTGGACAAAAAGATTGGAAAAATGGACAAAAAAATTGATGAGACAGTTAATGAACTGAAAGGGCAAATAAGAGATGTTTCTAAGAGAACACACACATTGGAGGAAGGATATAAGAAGACGAAACAAGAAATGAAGGAAGTGAAGCGGGAAGAAGAGAGAATCAGAGTGGAGGTGATGGAACTAAACAAATCCCAAGAAGAAATTAAAGATTTGATTGCGATGAATGAACTTAGACAACGGGAGGTTAATTTGAGGTTAAGAGCTGTTCCGGAGATGCAGAATGAGAATATTAAAGAAAGATTGGTCTCTGAGTTAGCCCAATGGTTAGAGCTACCAACAGAAGAGGTTGCTAAGACAGTCCAAAATGCCTTCAGAATGAGGGTAAAAACACCTAAAACAAAGAAATTTCCAGGGGACTGTCTAATTACCTTTAAGGATAGAGAGATGAGGAATTTGGTTCTACAGAAGAACAGAGAGAAAAGACTGTATATAGACGGAAGCTACATCATCATTTTTAAAGATATACCAATAAGAATATTGAAACGAAGAGACCCATATAAACCATTGGTACAGATTCTGAAGAAGAATAATATTGAATTTAGGTGGGAATTTCCGGAGGGAATCTCCTTTTTCTATAAAACCCAAAAACGAAGATTGACGAGTCCAGAAGAAACAGGGAAATTTTTGAGGAGGTACAAAGAACTTAAAACAGAGGAAGAGACATTGGAAGAAGTTAAAGGTCCAGGAAGAGGCGCAAGTGCTAAGGATGAATTGGAAGAAGAGAAAGAAGATAAGACGGAAGAGGAAGAGGAGGAAGAAAGAGAAGAGGAAGAAGAATCGGCGGAATTATAAAAGACTGGAAAGACAAATAAATTTTATTTAATTGAAATCAAAATGGCACTAAAGTTGTGGAGTTGGAATATTAACGGCATAAATGAGGAAAAAAAACGGAATAAAATTGAACAAATTTTAAAAAAGAAAAAATTGGACATCATATGCTTACAAGAGACACATGTGGCGAAGAAACATAAGAAAATTTTGATTAATAAGAGATTAGGGAACGAATTCATATCATCAGATAAAGAGAAAAAAAGAGGAGTAGTTCTATACATTCAAAATAAAATCGAAACGCAGCAAATTTTTAAAGACGAAGAAGGAAGAATTATAGCAGTTAGGATTAAATGGCAAGGCGAAAATTTGATAATAGTCGGGATCTATGCACCTAATGGAAATAAGACTGATTTTTATAAGAAATTGGAAGAAATGCTATTTGAATATATGGATCAGAAAATCATTGTAATGGGAGATATGAATGCGGTGGTTTCATTGGAGATGGATAGGCTTAGAGATGGTATGAGTAAAGAAGGAAAATTACCAAAAACTTTTTTCTCAATGGTGAAAAACTACAATCTGATAGATATCTGGAGACTCAGACACCCATTGGACAAACAGTTCACTTATTTTTCGGAACCAAATCAGTCGTTGTCAAGAATAGATCAAATATGGGTCTCGAACGACTTGACTCCAAGAATTCTTCAAATTGAGATACAACCAAGAGTAATTTCGGACCACAATCCAATAAAAATGGAATTGAAAGGATTTGAGGAAAGAACCTTTAGATGGAGAATTAACGACTACCTTTTAGATGATCAAAAAACTGTTGAAAAAGCACGAAAGAAGTTAACGGATTATTTTGTGGATAATTGCAACAAAGGAACGAAGATGAGCGTAGTCTGGGACGCAAGCAAGGCAGTGCTAAGAGGTTTTTTTATTCAACAGAACGCATTGAAGAATAAGAATAGAGAAAAAAGGAAAAAAGAAATCTTAAAACAAATAATGGACAATGAACAAAAACTCATTAAAAAACCAAACAACATAAAAATAAGACAGGAGATTAAGGTTTTACAATCACAGTTTGCAATGATTATAAACAAAGAAATAGAATTGAATATTAAAAGACTAAGACAAAAGAACTTTGAATATGCAAATAAATCTGGCAAATGGCTTGCGTGGCAAATTAAGAAAAGGAAAGAGCAAAATACGATTAATAAAATCATAATAAATGGAGAGGAAGTGGATAATCCGAAGGAAATCAGGAAAGGATTCACGGACTACTATAGACAATTATACAAAAACAGAGAAAGAAATAATATGAGGAAAATAGAGCGTTTTTTGAAAGAAAAAAAGGTGCAAAAGATCCCGACAGAAAAGAAAGACCAACTGAATGCCCCAATAGGAGAGGAGGAGTTAAAAGAAGTCATAAAGGAATTGAAGAGAGGGAAAGCACCAGGTCCAGATGGCTTTACAGCAGGGTACTATAAAGAAATGAGAGAGGTACTAATGTTACCATTAAAAGAAGTTATGAATAATATCTTAAAGGAAAGAGACATCCCAGAGACTTGGAAAGAAGCATATATTACGTTGATTCCCAAACAGGACTCAGATTTATTACAAGTTAAAAATTATAGGCCTATTTCACTACTCAACGTAGACTATAAAATATTCGCAGGGATTTTAGCGAATAGATTGAAAAAAATATTGCAAGAAATTATTCATAAAGATCAAGCGGGTTTTCTTCCAGGCAGGCAGTTGAAAGATAATATAAGGAGTGTAATAAATATTTTGGAATATCTGTCTGCCAGGAATGAAAAACAAGCTATGTTAATGTTCGTTGACGCAGAAAAGGCCTTCGATAATATCGCTTGGGATTTCATGTTGCAAAACTTAGAGTTTATGGATGTGGGAACTGAGTTCTGTAATGGAATAAAGGCAATTTATACAGAGCAGAAAGCAAAGTTAATTATAAATAATGTAACCACAGAAGACATAAAAATAACAAAAGGTACTAGACAGGGATGCCCACTCTCTCCGCTACTATTTATAATGGTCCTGGAGGTTTTCCTGAGTTCAATAAGACAAAATAAATTAATAAAAGGGATAACAGTTGGTCAGAATGAATACAAAGTTAAGGCCTTTGCAGACGATTTGGTAATTACAACGGAAGAACCATTAGAAAGCGTGAAAGAGGTTTTGAATGAAATCGAGAAGTTTGGCAATTTGGCAGGGTTTAGACTAAATAAGAAGAAAACAAAAATAATTACAAAAAATATGGATCAAGGTATGATAGAAATAATGCAACAAAGTACAGAGATAGAGGTGACAAAGAAGGTTAAATATCTAGGAATTTGGCTAACCCCCAAAAATATTGATTTGTATCAGAATAATTATACACCTGTCTGGAATGGAATAAGGAAAGATCTTGACGTGTGGAGGAGAATGAAACTATCCTTTTGGGGAAGAATTTCCACGATAAAGATGAGTGTTCTCCCGAAGATGCTGTTTCTGTTCCAAACTATCCCCATATTAAAGGGGGTAACAATTTTTAGTGAGTGGCAAAGAGTGCTCTCAAGATATATCTGGCAGGGCAAGAAGCCGCGAATCAAATATAAGTTGTTAACGGATGCAAAGGAGAGAGGCGGTTTTGCCCTGCCGGATATGAAATTGTATTACGAAGCAGCAGGTCTCTGCTGGTTGAGAGAATGGATAAAATTAGAGAACAGTCAGCTATTAGATTTAGAAGGCTTCGACAACAGATTCGGGTGGCACGCGTACTTATGGTGTGAAAAGAGGAAAATTCATAAAGGTTTTGGGAATCACATATTTAGGGGTCCACTATTGGAAATATGGGACAGGTATAAAAATTTGTTAGAGCCAAAAGTTCCACACTGGTTGTCACCACTAGAGGTAATGACTGTAAAGAAAATAAATACGAGAAGTAATTGGATTACATATGGTGAATTGACAATTAAGGAAGGAGGAAAATGGAAATTAAGGCCATATGAACAAGTTAAAGAACATGTTTATGATTGGTTGCATTACTTTCAAGTCAATGAGATGTTTAAAAAAGATGTTAAAGAAAGGGGCTATGCAGAAAAAGATTCAAGGTTTCAAATAGAGGTGATAAATAACGAGTGCAAAATCTTATCGAAAATGTATAAAATTTTGTTAGAATGGAATTTGAAAGATGAAGAAGTCAAATCAGTGATGATACAATGGGCCAGAGATATTGGGTATAATATACAGTTTGAGGATTGGGAAAGGCTGTGGAATCAGAACTTAAAATTTACCGCATGTACAGTACTAAAAGAAAACGTAATGAAAATGTTTTACAGATGGTATATCACCCCGGTAAAACTCGCAAGAATGTATAAGACGTGCAATAGGTGTTGGAAGTGCAAAGAAAAGGAGGGCACGTTTTACCACATGTGGTGGGAATGTAGGAAAGTAAAGGGTTTTTGGGAGATGATTTACAACGAAATGAAAAAGATGTTAAAATATACATTTGCCAAAAAACCAGAGATCTTTCTTTTAGGAATTACAGGGAATGAAATAAGAAGGAAAGACTGTAAACTTTTTCAATATGCGGCCACAGCAGCAAGAACCCTACTAGCCCAGAAATGGAAACAAGAAGAAATTCCGACTTTAGAAGAATGGAGACTGAAGTTGACAGATTATTCTGAATTGGATAGATTAACTGGAAAAATTAGATACCTTAAAGACCAAAACTTTATCGAGGATTGGGGAAAATTCGGTGAATATCTGAAAAGAATATGTGATGTGCAAACAACGCTAGCGGGATTTCAAGAAGCACTGTAAAAGTTGAGATATATTGTTAAAAAGCAATAGAGGAGGGAGGGAAGATTAATGGCAATATAAACAGAGAAATGCGGATTTGAGATGTAAATACGGATGATTATCAGAGAAGTTGAAGGAAGTCAAAAAGGAATCAAATGTATGGAAATTTGTACAATTTGTATTATTGTTTTTGGAAAATGAATAAAAATATTCAAAATTGGAAAATAAACTGCTTCTTAATACAACATCTTTAGACCCGGCCAATATGGTCAACTACCGCCCAGTCTCAAATCTTCCATTTTTAGGCAAGCTGACTGAATGGGTGATTGCTGAACAACTGCAAGCACGCCTGGAGGATGCAAACCATCGGGATTAAGGCCTCACCATGGGACTGAAACTGCCTTGGTTGCACTGGCTGATGATCTCCAGCAGGCTAGGGACAAAGGTGAAAGCTGTTTCCTAGTTCTGCTGGATCTCTCAGTGGCCTTTGATACCATCAATCATAACATCTTTCTAGACCGTCTAGAGGAGCTGGGAGCTGGGGACACTGTTATACAGTGGTTCCGCTCCTTCCTCCTGGGCCGTGTTTAGAAAGTGGTGGTGGTGGATTAGTGTTCAGACCCCTGGGCTCTCACTTGTGGGGTGCCTCAGGGTTCTATCCTCTCCCCCATGCTTATTAACATCTATATGAAGCCGCTGAGAGAGATTATCAGGGGGTTTGGGCTGGGTGTTCATCAGTATGTGGATGATACCCAGCTCTACCTCTCTTTTAAATCAGAACCAGTGAAGTCGGTAAAGGTCCTGTGTGAGTGCCTGGAGGTGGCTGGAGGATGGATGGTGACTAACAGATTGAGGTTGAATCCCGACAAGACAGAAGTACTGTTTAGGGGGGACAAGGGGTGGGTGAATGTGGGGGACTCCCTGATCCTGAATGGGGTAACTGTGCCCCTGAAGGACCAGGTGCACAGCCTGGGAATCATTTTGGACTCACAGTTGTCAAAGTGCAGGTCAATTCTGTGTCCAGAGCAGCTGTCTATCAGTTCCATCTGGTACACAGGCTGAGACCCTACCTGCCCACAGACTGTCTTGCCAGAGTGGCGCATGCTCTAGTGCAATGCACTGTACGTGGGGCTACTTTTGAAGGTAACTACAACTAATCCAGAATGCAGCAGCTAGACTGGTGACTGGGGGTGGCTGCCGAGACCATATAACACTGGTCCTGAAAGACCTTCATTGGCTCCCAGAACGAATCCGAGCACAATTCAAAGTGTTGGTGCTGACCTTTAAAGCCCTAAACGGCCTCGGCCCAGTATACCTGAAGGAGCATCTCTACCCCCATCATTCAGCCCGAACACTGAGGTCCAGCTCTGAGGGCCTTCTGGCGGTTCCCTCACTGTGAGAATGAGGTTACAGGGAACCAGGCTGAGGGCCTTCTGGGTAGTGGCACCTGCCCTGTGGAATGCCCTCCCATCAGACGTCAAGGAAATAAACAAGTATCTGACTTTTAGAAGACATCTGAAGGCAGTCCTGTTTAGGGAAGTTTTTAATGCTTGATGTCTTATTGTGTTCTTAATATCCTGTTGGAAGCTGCCCAGAGTGGCTGGGGAGTCCCGGCCAGATGGGCGGGGTATACATAATCAGTTAAACATCATCATCATCTCCATCTCTGGCTGTTCCTGCTGTGCACTCTCCTCGGGTGCTGCTTTCTGAGTGTCCTTGAACTCGTTCTGCGCATTAGGTGTGGCCAGGTACTGGGTAAAATTGGGCCTCTTTGGAGGGCTCAGGCACCAGATGAGTCCAGCTCAGATGGCCATGGATCGCTACCAAGGGTGGGTTGGGTGGCCTAGACCCTGGGGGTGGGGAGGCATTCAACAAGAAGGAGAGGTAGCCTGCTGGATGCTTCCAAACATCAGGATGGCCCACTAAGCATTAGCCTCACCCCTGAAAATTTTTGGGAGCAGGTCTGGGGGGAGTGGGGTCCCCAGGTCAATTCAGGATGGGTCAGCCTAATGACCCCTGGATCAAAGTTGTCGGGTGGATCTCTGGAGGAAAGAAAGAGCGCTGCTTGAGACAAACACATCCCTGATTCCATCCCCCTGCTTTTGTGATCTGGGTTTGGGCGGCTGCTTTTTATTATGTTGCTCTAAAATGATCTTATTGAATTTTTGTAATCTGACCACTAGCTGGTTTGAAACAAGAAAAAAAGAAGGCAGGGCATAAATTCATAAACAAAGACTGGGGCTCTAGAAGCAACTTTGGGGCAAGTTATGGAGGTGGGGAAGGCATGGAAAGAGGAAGGGAAAGGAAATTAACGATCACAAATTGTAATAATTCATCAGGTTAAGATGGAATTGTCAGAGCCCTCCCTTGAACTCCGATAAAGTCTCTTGCTTACATGGATTCAGGACACAGGGGTGTGTGTGGGGGACACTAGGTGACTGTACAAAGTATAATTTTTCATGCATTGCTCCATCCATTTTTGCCTCTGCCCCCCCACCTGCCACTGGAATATGGCCCCCAAATGCTTGTGCAAATGGGAATATGGCCCCCCATCCTTGATGTGTCCAATACAAGCCACAGTCTCCTCCTCCGAGATGAAGAGCTCACTCCAGTATTTAATTATCGAAACCATTTCTTTCTCGCAGTCCACCAAACTTCCCTACAAAACAGACACCCCCCCCAATCAAAACAACATCCTATTCTACATAACTCACCTTTCCGGAGCCCCAAATCTCCATAAACACGCTTATTTCCAGCAGCCAGGTCCCATTATGTTATCTGTCACTTTATGGGGGTTTCTGAGTCATTTATTTTTATGTCTATACATCGTAGTTGGTGAGCTGGCGTTGGCCTGAGAGCATAAAACTGACAAGACACGGCGGCGGAGTGTGAAAACTGTCAGCGGAGCAGCAGCCTGTGAAATTAACATGATATCGAAAGCGTCAATGTTTATTTACTGGAAATATCTGGATGAAATGCAAGAGGCAGTGGAAGGCAGTGCCAGGAGGAGGTCCCTGCGGCGGGCGAGGGGCGAGGAAGCTGGGGAGCTCCAGGCCACTTGCATCACGGAAGCCATGAGAGGAAAGGCTCGCTAAGACCTCGCGGGACACAGCACGCCTTTGCTGCCCCCCGGCTCCTCTCCTGCTTCCTTCCTTTATGGCAGGGATGGCGACCCTTTTCGAGAGCGAGCGCCCAAACGGCAACCCAAGACCCGCTTATTTATCGCCAAGTGCCAACAGGGCAATTGAACCTGAATGCTGAGGTTTTAGTTTGGAAGGGGAGGTTGGCGCATCCATGTGGAGAGAGAGTGGAGCAAATACAGTGGTACCTCGGTTTTCGAACAGCTTAGTTCTCAAACTACTTGAAACCTGAACATTTCAAACTCGGAAATGAGTGTTCTGGTTTTCGAACTTTTTTCGGAAGCGGAACGTGCTCGGTTGTGAGTAGAACTTCCGTTTTGATTGCCACACTTCTGTTTTCAGAGTGAGGGAAGGCCGGCTGGGCGGCAAGCGAGCAGGCCCCTGCCCCCCTCCCGCGCTGGGTCCCTCTGCCACCGCAGCCACAACAGCAACCACCCCCTCCGCCATCTCTGGAGGCGCTGCGTGAGGAAAGGCTGGGCTGGGGCAGCAAGCAGGCAGGCAAGGGGTGTCGCCTCCACCCCCACCCCACCCCCGCCTGCTCCTGCTTGCAGGCAAGTAGGTGTAGGATCGGGCTGCTCTGCTGGGCAGCTTTGCTGCTTGCAAGGGGACAGGAGCTGGATCGGGGCTGTTCAGCTGGGGAGGTGCAGGCTCCCTCACACTTTCCATTGAGGGGTACGCGGCTGCACTCCCCTCAAGGGAGAAGTTTAAAGCAGCCCCCACTTCCGCATCAGACCCCCTGCAACCCCATGAAGGCAGCCAGGCTGAATAGTTGCTGAGGTTGGGGAAGCTGCATCTGAGGGCCCCTGCGCCACCTGAAGGCAGCCAGGCGCTCCTCAGCTGAGCTGCCTGATCCCTCTCCTACTTGCGTGCAAGCAGGAGTGGAGGCAGGGATCTCTCAGAAGTGGAGTGGAGGCTTTGCGCTCCCCAGCTGAGCTGCCCGCTCCTGCTCCTGCTTGCACGCAAGTAGGAGTGGGATCGAGCAGCTCAACTGGGGAGCACAAAGCCTCCACGCCACTGCTGATTCCGCTCCCAGTGACCCTGGCCTCAACCTCGCAGCAGCAGCAGTAGGAGGAAGGCAGCCGCTCGGAACTCTCGGCGGCCCACCAACGTGGCAGCGCGCTTCTGAGCGTGCCCAGCGCTGCAACCTCCCCACCCACAGTGGAGGCTCCCCAAGGGAACACGTGCACCCTGGAGTTTGTGGCTCCATTTTGCGCACCCCCCCAGTGCCCCATCTGATGCGCTTGTCCTCGGACACAAGTTGAGCTGAGGACTTGATGTGCTGCCCTCGCCTTCTGCTGGCTCTGTGCTGGGGTGATGGCACACGTGCCCACAGGGAGGGCTCTGGCACGTGCCATAGGTTCGCCACCACTGCTTTACGGGCTCCTCCAGCTGACCTATGCACTGAGCGTTTGTCCTGACTTACTTGCACAAAGCTTTGGGGAAGCTTAGACCAGGACCAACTCACACAACAGTTATTTCATTTCCCTGATGTTTCCCTGTTATATCTGACCTTTCATATGGCACAAAAGCCACTTCTGGAGAACTAACGAAATACAGCACATGTTTGGTGCTCATTTCTATGATATTTGATTCAAAAACAAAACCGCTTGCAGCTCCCTTAACCTGGAAAATTTGGTGTGTGTTTGGGTGTGACAAAATTTGGTGTTCTCCACTGGCATATGGTTCTTTCCTGTGGTTTTCATGGGGCAACAGAAGCATGGAAAGGGGGGGGGCAGCGCTGAGATTGCCCAAGGACATCCACTGTGGTGTCACACCACAATGCCCACCGGGGGGGGATTTAGCATGACATACTGGGATATTAGTTAAAAAGCCACAGTTCCATGACACAACCAGTACTGCAGTGTGAAGGGGACATGAAAAAACAGGACAGAAACGCTAGCATTATAATCAAGGAAATGAAGGCATTATGCCCCAAAACTGAATGGACCCTTTGCCTGATCTTTATTGAGCATTCATTCCACTTTGTCTGCAGGTTGGTTTGGCAACAACACACATTCGTTCTGATTTGATTCTGGCCTGTTTATATACCTTCTCATGGCTCTTGTTCATTCTGTACGTTTCAGCGCCTCTGTTGTGAATCATGATTAGGGAGAGTGTGGCTTCACTCTGTTCCTCACAGGCTTCCCATGGAGGCATCTGCTTGGCCCCTGTGAGAACAAGACTAGGTGGGCCTTTGGCCTGATCCAGCAGTCAGGCTCTTCTTATGATATTACCTATGGGGTTCTATTTTCCTTCCCCCTTTCATCTCTTGCCCAACTGTGACCTAGACTCATTGCTGCATGCAGCAAGACATTTTAACTTCCTTAAACCAGTCCTGGGCGTTCTTTCAGATTTACACGTCCACATCTTCAAGTTGCCAGCTTGATTAATAATTCACAAATTCAATTAGTTAATTCAGGACTTTGCGGCTCATAATGAGGCATTAATTTGCAACTTTTGAATTCATCGTTTGTAGGCTGCTTGCAGGTACTTTGGATCGATAGTGACTCAGCCATTAATTGTGGGATCATATGCTGTCTGGCCAAAGAACCATGTTTGCTTTTGCACCTTGAAATAACACATTGTGGGGCGGTGGGGGGGGGCGTGACCCAGTGAAAAATAAGCACCAAGAATTGAAAGCTGTAACAGGTCATCAGTCACCTCCATATGCCATGCGTTGCTTTTGAAGTGAGCGTAAGGACAATCTGGTGGCAGCCACAGCCCTCGGGGCTTCTGGGTGCTAGAAGGTTGAAGCCACATTCTGGCTCAGCCAGAACTTGAATCTGCCCAGTGCACCATGCACCAGCTGTTAGGTGGCGAGGCTGAGCAGCCTAAACAAAGCCCTGCTGTGCCTCCGGTCTCTTCAGGGCTTCCTCCGCCCTCACAGACGTCCTCTTCAGTCTCCAGGGAGAGTCTCCTCATGAGCCATGAGGACTCTCCAGCTCTCTCCTGCCATTTCTGGGTTTGAATAGAATTATTTCATTGTTTCCTGGTGCTGCATGTATACACAGTCGTGTGCAAGTCGATCCCATGTAAATGGGGCACAGCCACCTGTGCTTTAATCTTTTAGTTGTTAAGTCAAGCCTGCATCCTTCCCCCAGCCCCAAAAGGTGATCTGCAGGATATAGTTCTGCAGGCTGTGAATGGTCCCAACAAGCCCCAGGCATCTGCAGTCACCTCCCGGTTCTGCCAAGGCTTGTTGGTACCTGTTACAGCTTTCAATTCTTGGCCAGGAGGGCTCCGATCTGCTTACTGAGAGCCAGAGGTTGTGTATGTTGCTCTCTGAGCATCACAGTGAGCTGAAGGGAAGGAGCAAAAGGACTCTTTCCCTTGGGCTCATGCCTCA
Source organism: Podarcis filfolensis (assembly GCF_964270895.1). Lineage (NCBI taxonomy): Eukaryota > Metazoa > Chordata > Lepidosauria > Squamata > Lacertidae > Podarcis > Podarcis filfolensis. The sequence continues at coordinate 1,273,729 of NC_139610.1, read as the reverse complement.
AGCTAACCTCGATGCTTAAATAGCAAAATATCTGGAGTGCAGGCCAATACTATTGTTCTCCCCACCCTGGAGAGAACAGGGCTGAAGGCAGATGACTGACTTGTAGAGCACCAAATAAGTCTCTGGCTGAAGGGAGAACTGCACAAACAGAAGAGCCTGCTGGATCAGGCCACTGGCCCACGTAGGCCAGTATCCTCTTCCCACAATGGTCAATCAGATGTATGTAGGAAATCAGCAAGCAGGATTCAAACACAATAGCTTTTCCCCTTCCTGTGGTTTCCAGCAACTGGTATTCAGAAGCACTGCTGCCTCCACCATGGCTAGTAGCCATCGAGAGCCTTCCGCCCCTCCATGAATTTGGTTAATCTTCTTTTAAAGCCATCCAAATTGGTGGCCATTTTGTCTCTGTGGAAGCGAGTTCCATAGTTTAACAATGTTCTGTGTAATGAAGGGCTTTCTTTTTTCCATCCTGAATCTGCCAGCATTCAGCTTCATTGGAAGTCCACAAGTTCTGGTGTGATGAGAGAGGGAGGTCAGCTTTTCTCCAGCCACTTTCTCCATCCCTTGCAGGCACTGCTATTCCAGACCAGAAAGTTCTCTGCTCTACTACAGGGGTTTCCAAACTTTTTTGGTGCACCACCCCCTTTGGTTTGCCCATTCCATCCTGCCCTAATAGGGCCTTATTCAGAATAGCAGTTTGCATTCCCCACTAAGGAAGATAATAACACGGTGAAATTCAAAAGAGGAACCATTAATTGCACATTTAGTCAGATTCCAATTAAAACTATTTAGTTTAATTAATTCAACAGAATTGATGAGCTTGATCCAGGGAGACCAGCTTTTCAAAGTCTGGTCGTCACACCTTCAGCGTCCCCTGCTGCCCCCTTGCCTCTTAGCACCTGCCCCCCAGGGAATCCCAGTGTCCCTCAGGGGCTAGTACCACCCACCTTGGGGAGCACTGCTCTGCTGTATATGAAACCGTTCTCATTGTCAAGTAAGATACTTCTTATACAGAAATTTATTGTATTTTAAGATCCTGCTTTTTAAAAAGCAATGAAAACTTATTATCAAGTTAGTCAAATTTAAAAGGATTCCAAAGAGGATCAGACATCAGTGAGAAAAACAGGAAAAGATGCAGTCAGGCTAAGAGAGACATTGATCAAGACTCGTGGTTTGGGGTTCAAGGCGATCTCTGCCTTTGTGTGTGTGAACACCCCGTGGTGCTGTGGCTCCATTTCTCCAGGGGAGGAGGCAGGCAGCACAGTCTATAAATCATTTAACTCAGAATACTTGGGCGGAAGCTAATTTTCACACTCCAACGTAAAACACATTTATCTGTGAATCAGAGGAATAGCAGAAAGCAAGCAAAGAAAACAACCCCTGAATCAACGTGTAGATGTGGGAGGTGCAAGAATATAAGAAAAACTCTGGTGGACTAGACCAAAGGCCTATTTCTCATTCAGCATCCTACCTCCCACAGATGCCTCCAGGAAGCCCACAAGCAGGCCATAAGGCCAAGGGAGCCCCCGCTGGCCCGGACCAAAGTCCCATCTAGTCCCACATCCTGTTTCCCCAGAGTGACCACTTACATTCCTCCAGGAAGTCAGCAACCAGTGCAAGTTGAGAACAGCCATTACTTGCCATCCCTTCTTCTCTCTCCCGACATGCACGATTGTGGTTCCTCTGAGCTGGAGGGCTCCATGCAACAGCTGTTGACAGACTCACAGGAAGGGGACCATGGAATAATTTATCTGAGCTCTAGTTTTTGACCAGTGTGGATAATTTTGCCACATCACCCTCACTTCCCATCGACTCAAATTGAATGAATTTTTAAAAGCACAGGCAGAGGTTGCCTCTGAAAGCCCGGCTAGAAGCTGTGGTCAGTGCTCTTGGGGAGCTGCAGAGCATCACAGTTGCGCCTCACCATATTGTCTTCAGCTTGTGACTCTGAGCATTGGGCTTGGTCTGCTGACAAACAGCTCCCCGCGTTCTTCCCACGCCCTTCTGATTCAGTACAAAGAGCATTGAAGCCCTGTGAAGCAATTGGTTTAAAAGGGACCTGACAACAGACCAAGAAGAAACACGTGCAGATTGCAGGGGTTGGGGTGACTAAATGCGTCTGGTAAATCACCTCTGCTGGATTGTGAACCAATTTGTCCTCACTCTATTCACCCAGAGCAGTTACTCAGCATCCGTAGCCTCTGAGCATACTCAGCTCTCATTGCACTGCTCTGGGATTCCCCTCAGGGCTGTTTGCTCTGCAAACCTTTGTTTTTCTCCTTCTCTCATAAAGCTAGAACTCATGAGCATCAAATGAAGCCGAATGTTGGGAGATTTAGGACAGATGAAAGGAAATCCTTTTTCATGGAACGTATAGTTAAACTATGGAACTCGCTCCCACAAGAGGCAATGATGGCCACAAACTTGGATGGCTTTAGATGAAGATTAGCGTATTCTTCTACTCCATGCACTAACACAGCTCACGGGGTCCTTAGATATATCCAGGTGTGGTGAAACCTCCTCTGTAAGAAATCTAATCCTTAAAAACAAGCCAGATCCAGAGGATCCAGCATAACTAACCTCAAACCATCCTCCTCCAGGCTGGAGACTGTCTTCCAGAGGTGTCTGAATGTCATGTTTGTAATTTTCTTCCCCCCCCCCTCCTAAAAAATCTCACTCATTAACACTGTCAGGAGTTATTCACAGGAAAGGAAAATGGGATCTCCAGTTTTGGAGGCTGATCAACCTTGTCATTGCTTTTAATCAGCCACTACATGGGTCGGGGTGGGTGCGTGGGGAGAACAGCTGTTCTGTGTCATTGTGTCATGCCAGGTGAGAACATTTATTCTGTGTTCTTTTGCCCAGCCTTTACATACCTGAGAAGCAGGAAGAGGAAACTTGATCTTTAAGGGCTTGTTCACAAGGTGCTCCGAACCTCTTCCATTATCTCCCACCATAGAGCAATTATAAAATCAATAGCCAGGCATCACTAGACCAACCAAAAATGTCACAAAATAGTGAGCAAGCTTGTGAATTATTTAGAGGTCTTCATCAGGCTGGATATTGAGCAGAGCACAATGAACCTGCTTCTGTAAAATATCAGACTTTTTTTGCAATATGGAAAGTGATGGGGAGATGCACCGGAAAGTGTGGGATAATGCTTGCTTGAGGCAATGCTGTCTAACCTCTCCAGACACAAATCAGAACAAATGCTTAAGAAACAGCTGATGTATAAAAAGCAGATATAAAAGAAGAAGAAGAAGAGTTTGTATTTGATATCCCGCTTTATCACTACCCTTAAGGAGTCTCAAAGCGGCTCACATTCTCCTTTCCCTTCCCCCCCCCCCACAACGAACACTCTGTGAGGTGAGTGGGGCTGAGAGACTTCAGAGAAGTGTGACTGGCCCAGGTCACCCAGCAGCTGCATGTGGAGGAACGGAGACGCCAACCCGGTTCACCAGATTAGGAGTCTACCACTCTTAACCACTACACCACACTGGGTCTGAAAGGTCATCTGAAAGTGCCTACCTTCTTTGAAGGGTCCGCACAAACCCACCAGGTCTGCCTTTCCAACAGATATCAGGAGTTCTGCACCACCATAGAGATACGCAGGCAAAGTTGCTTCAGGAGTGGAGAGACCCTCATGACTAACTTTATATTGCAGTCCTGCACTTCTCTACTCAGAAGTAAACCCCACTGAGATCAGTGAGACAATCCTGGGCAAATGTGTGTAGAGGACTGCAGCCTTGGTTAAGTCCAGTTTTTTGCTGGGCAGTAAGCCTGATCCAAATCAACTGGGACTTATTTCTCAGTAATATGGTTAGGAATGGATGGCTGCTATGTTTAAGCAGATCTGGAATTTTATAATGTAGCAAATCCAGGCCAAGAATTTTCTTCTTGTGACAAATCTATGTATTTGCATCATTGCCCTTTGAGAACATTGCTTGAGTTGAATTGATTCTGCATAATTCTTTTGATTTGCAGCTTGTTAATGACTTAACAATATGTGATTTGTGGCTTCACAGGTCCCAATTTTAATATTTAAGCAAACAGTCACAGAGCAGTAACATGTTTTTTATTCTTAGGAAACCCAAGTTGCTTAATTATTCAAATCATGAATTACAAATAGCAGATTATGAATTAATTAATAACCGAGCACGCATGACAAGAGCAGAGGGTGATGAAATCTATTACTTCTGAAACCTTTTGGAGGAGTTAGGCTGTAATGATGCCGGAAGGACATCTCCCAGACCAATTTGGAGCCTGGTGAACTGGCAAATTCATTCTAATAATTCTTCTTCTTCCTCTTCCTTTAACATAGAATCATAGAATCATAGAGCTGGAAGAGACCACAAGGGCCATCGAGTCCAACCCCCTGCCAAACGTTTGCTTTTGCTTTGCCAACAAACAAACAACCCTACATCTAAGCTCCACCCTGGCTCATGCTGCTCCTGGACTTGTTATAAATAGACCTGGTTTCCTTCACATTCTGGGCTTTGAGGGACACCTCTTGCCGGCACTGCATTCACTTCAGTGACAACAAACATCTCCACACAGCAGGGGATAATAGCTCATGTAGGCAGCTTACTCTGGGGAGTCTTCTTGTCCTTAGAATCAGGTCGCAGCCATTCAAGGTGAAGAACAAAAGACAATGATGAAAAAGGACGCTCTCACTCCAGCACAACGCTGCTGGGACTCCTTGTTGGCCAACAACACCCGTGCGAACATATGAGAATAGATGACGGGACCAGACCAACGACCTGCCTAGTCCAGCCAGAAGCCTCTAGGAATCCAGTTTGCATGCAGAACGTCCCAGGATAAATCCCCGGTCTCTGAAGACACTTACATTTGAGTAGACATGCAAAATGTGGTCAGGACCATGCATGCACCTCTGTACACAATTGCACACCCATACCCACACCCCATAGTTGTTCCTGCACATCAACACACAACATACATGATAGAGGTTCAGTCTGTAGAGCTGCAGTCTTAAGCACCCTTAGTTCTGTGTCCATTTAACTTGGTAAGACTTGGTTCTGAGTAGGAATGCACAGGGCTGCAAGGCAACTTACACCAGCTGTAGCTTGGTGGCTGAGCATCTGCTTTGCATACAGAAGGTCCCTGGCTCAATCCCCAGCATCTCCAAGCTCCCCTGCCTGAAACTTGGGAGAGAGAATTCTGAACTAGAGGAACCCAAAGTTCTGACTCAGTAGAAGGCAGGTTCCTGTGCTCAATGTTCCCCTCAGATGGAGCAAGCTTGTTTTCTCCTGCTCTGGAGAGTACGACTCAAACCAATGGCTTCAAGTTACCAAAAAGGAGGTTGCGACTCAATATCAGAAAGAACTTCCTGGCAGTCAAAGCTGTTGGACAGTGGGAGACTACCTGCTCTTGATGGGATTATGTTTCCTCTGAAGGAGAGGTTCGTAGCTTGGGGGTCCTCCTGGATCCTTTGCTGTCGCTTGAGGCTCAGGTGGCCTCAGTGGCCCGGAGTGCCTTCCATCAGCTTTGGCTGGTGGTCCAGCTATGCCCCTATCTGGACAGGGATGACTAACTACTGTTGTCTATGCTCTGGTAACCTCAAGGTTAGATTACTGCAATGTGTTATACATTGGGCTGCCTCTGAAGACGTTCAGAAACTTCAGCTGGTGCAGAATCCAGCGGCCAGGCTGCTCACTGGAGCAAGACGGCTTGAGCATAATGCACTGATCCTGCCCTGACTGCGCTGGCTGCCAGTTAGCTTCTGGGCCCATTGTAAAGTGCTGGCTTTGATCTACAAAGCCTTAAATGGCTCAGGATCACAATACCTCAAGGACTGCCTCTCCCCACATGAACCTACCCGGACTCAGTGTTCATCTTCTAAGGCCCTTCTTTGTGTGCCTCCTCCATGAGAGGTCCAGAGGGTGGCAACACGAGAACGGGGCCTTTTCTGCAGTGGCTCCCCATCTGTGGAATGCTCTTGCTAGGGAGGCTTGCCTGGTGCCTTCTTTAGGTGCCAGGCTAAAGCATTCCTCCTCATAATTAATCTTCTACAGCCTTTTAAATGTGTCTGCAGGGAGGGGGGCATTATTGTTTTGTTTTTTTCGTTTTAACTACTTTAACTATTTTTTCCCTTTTATTTTATCCTGTGAACTGCACTGAGATCTTGTGATGAAGGGTGGTAGATAAATCTAATAATAAAAGAAAATAAATTTAAAGCAGTTCCATACCATCATGGCTTTCCCCCAATGTCTGGGATTTCAATGGCAAAATTTGCATGGGGATGTTGTTGGAAACTCTGCAAAATATCTGGCTTTTTGCCAACAGACCAAGGAAGTGTACGTTACAGTATTACTCTTTGCCTTTTTTTTTGGTGAATTCACAAAAAAGCTCATTGTAGGTTCATATTTCCGGGGAAAAGCTCAACAACTTTTTGTGTGATTCTGCCCCCCCCCCCCAGCTCAAGCTCTTGAAATACGGCAATGGGACCCCAGTGAACCGTGGGAAGTGTCTTTTGTTAAGGGTGCTGAGAGCTGTTAGAAGACCACTTCCCCTCTCAGAGCTGTGCTTCTCCGAGTTCCCTGAGAAGAGGGATTGATTGCTAAATCACTTTGGTGATGTGCAGCAGCCATTTTGTGTGTGCATGCAAAACAATGATTGCAAAGATATCAGAACTAGTTTGAGGCAGACAGGCTCATGTCTAGAGAAACGAATGTGTCAAATATCTCCTGGGTTCCCACCCACCCACACAAAGAGAGATGGTATTAATAGTGTTAAAAATAATAGCTATTATTAAGGACATTTAATCTTCATTGGCCTCTGGCTGCGTGTACATATTAAAACACAGACTTTAAAAACAGAGGCTTAAAAAGAGATTAAAAACGCAAGATATTTAAACCATCAAGTTCCACAGAGATTTTGTCCAAAGTCTAATAAGAGCTTGCATTCTATGGAGTTCCAACCCAGTGCTCATTTACAAGGTTTTGAATGAACCTCAGAGGCAAAGTGTCAGATTGTTATTATTAAATATAATTGATTAATTATACTGATTTCAACAGTGACTCTGGTGAGCTAAGGCCTTCAGCTGTGCATGGTAAGGAAAGAGAGTCAGAGAGAGCTGGGTTGTTGTTGTTTTTAAAAAGTTGTTATTATATAAGGAGGGAAAGTAATGTCAATAAAAAGGAAATCAAATCATAATTATAACACACAAATCTCTCCTCTTCCAACACAAGTTTCAGGACAGATGAAAGGAAAATGCAAAAGAATGTGTGCAGAGGAGGGCAACCAAGAGGACCAAGGGTCTGGAAACCAAGCCTTATGAGGAGCAGTTGACAGAGCTGGGTATGTTTAGCTGGAAAAATGAGACTGGGAGGAGATAATGCCATCTTCCAGTATCTCAAGAGCTATTACATGGAAGATGGAGCAAGCCTGCTCCAGAGGAATTCCAAATAAACACCAGGAAGAACCTTCTGGCAGTAAGAACTGTTTGACTGTGGAATGGCCTCCCCTGAGAGGTGGTGGACTCTCCCTCCTTGCAGGCTTTAAAGCAGAGACTGGGTGGCCGTCTGTCTTGGATGCTGGAGCTGAGATGACCCTCAGGGTCCCCACCAACTCTACAATCCTAGAATTCAACTTCTTCACGTAGTGCATAGTTAAAACACGGAATTTGCTCCCACAAGAAGTAGGAATAGCCATCGACTTGGATGACTTTAGAGGAGGATCAGACAAATCCATGAAGGGCAAGGCTTCCGTGGCTACTCTCTGCCTCCACAGTCCGAAGCAGCCATGTGATTCCTGCTTTGTGGGGGGTTGGACTAGATGAGCCTTTGGGTCTGTTCAAACTCTACAGTTTTATGATTCTATGTAACAGCTCTAGTCAGAAATGAAAAGTGCAGGAGATTGTAGAGCACACTGTTCTTTTCTAAAAAGAAGAAGAAGAAGCCTGCCCATCCCCATAAACCTCATACAACCAAAATGCTTAAATCTAATTAATGCATGCAGAGGTTGATGGCCATAGAGTGAGCTGTCCTGCCAGGCTTAGCTAGGTCACCCCCTCTCACCTTGGGATGAAGGAAGTCAGGCCTATTGTTCCCTTAGTCTATCATGTGAACACCAATGCTCAGGTTGCTCCAAGCTCAGACCACATGGCTTTCAAAAATATATATTTTTATTTTACAAAGCCATCCTTGCATTCCTATACAAATAATTTAGGAACTTTCACCAATTTGGAACTAACCAGAGTTTTGATGCCTGTGTTTTCTGAATGCTATATGGCATAGCACATGAATCTGACCTTTGAAGAATTTGTAAGTAAACCAATGCTTAACTTACCAGACATGTGGTCTTTTTCTATGTTAGGGAAAGTGGGAAACTTTGGGAGGAACTTAGAAGGGCACATTATAAAGATCTAACTGCCAATATTCCCATACTTTACTTTGCTACATATTTTGTGGTTTTAAATCTCTGCTGAGGTTCTCTCACCAAAGGGTACTTGCCTCAAACCTAGATCTTCGCATCCGGGGAATTATCTTTCTATTTACTTATTTTTCTTTCTCAACCAACCAGGTGCTGATTTTTCCTCCAACAATATTGAAAGTCATTCTTCTGGTCTGTGTCAAAGGGCTTCGTCCATCTGGCCTTGGGGGTCACAACACAAGCACCTCTGTCTATTGCTTGATTGGCTTCTGGGGCCTTAGGAACTGCTGCAGGTACAAGACTCCCTTCCATCCATCACCTGTTTTTCTTTTTTTAAAAAAACACTCAGAAGCAGCCAGCCTGGAAGGCATCAGAGTGCTGTAATTATTTGCTGGGGCTGAGAGCCGAACCAGCTGCGTGCAAATATTCTGCCTTGCCTTAATCTAAGGCAAGATGCCCTAGTTTCCTGCTTTCAATGGTCTCCCTAATTATTCTACAGGATTTCTTTCTCATTTTTGCATGGTGCTAATTAGTTTAGCGGCATTCAAGCCTGTGTAGAGCATCACAAATGCAATAGCCTCGGAGGTGATGTACCAGAGAAGAATAAGGAATAGTGATGATTGATAGAATCATAGAATAGAGTTTGAAGGGACCCCAAGAGTCATCTAGTCCAACCCCCCACAGACAGCTAAAGAATGACTGACCGATGGGCACCTGACCTTTGCTTAAAAACCTCCAATGAAGGAGAATCCACTACCTTCTGAGGGGGTCCATTCCACTGTCACACAGCTCTCACCATCAGAAAGTTCCTCCTGGTGTTTAGTCAGAATCTCATTTCTTTGTCATAAACATTGGCAGCTGGGTTGCTGTTAAAAGTGTGCAAGAGAATTCTCCCATCAATTTTGATCCTCAGGTTTTTTGTGATTAAAGACCTCATGGTTTTATATTAGGGCTGGGGAACCTCCGCCCAGGGGTTTCCCCATCCATGAAATATTTGCAGACATGGATGTTCTTCCCAATGCTTAGCCATAATCACCTTTCTAGTAACTTGCATCCATTGGTTCAGCATCCCAAAGCTTACGGACGCAGTTCTGGGAGATTGTGATGGAGCAGGAGAAGGCAAGGCTACACGTTGCAGGACGATGTTCTGGCTGAACGAACATGGAAATGGAGATAAAGCAGTCGGCGGTGTGGGAGTGTATGCTGGTGATGGCCTCATGAACGGAGAGAAAGTGGGGGAAAGGTGGTGGTCTGCCAGAGATTGGATGCATGATATTGGGGGGAATTAAGATATAAAGAAGGAAAGGGCTTAAGATCATAAGAGCATGGTTGGATCAGACCAATGCTTTATTATGCATGGCATGGAGGAAGTGGACAGAGGTTTCTCTCTCTCTCTCTCTCTCTTATAATAGTCAAACTTATGGACATCCAATGAAGGTGAATGTTGGGAGACTCAGGACAAGCAAAGGAGGGAAAAGGTCTCTTGTGCTCAGGTCCCGCTTGGGGTTTTCCCACAGGCATCTCTAGCTGGCCTTTGGGACTCTTCCCAGGTCACCCCTCCATCACTGGCCTCACTTTACATCCTCTTGGAATGTGTTTGTCTGACTGGAAGGTTTCTTTGAATTCTGATAGCGACTTGCTTGCCAGGATGGGTGATAGAAAAGGTTTGGCGTCGCAGTCAGTCTACTCTGCCAATGTGAAATTTGCATCCATTGCTCCACCCTTTCTGCCCTCAGACACCCTGCCCAACATTGGCATGTGGCCCCCAGAAGGGAAAATGTCTCTCAGGCTGAATAAAGGTTCCCCACCCCTGAGGTAGAACATATGAGCAAAAGAAGAGGCTGCAGCTGTGCCGCCACAGGACGAGGAGGAAGGACCACGGCCATGGCTGGCAGTGCCCAGGGGTCTCCCGCTGTGGGTGGGGGAGAAAAGGTGCATCCTCCTTCCACACTTGCTTTAGAAGCCAAGATTTGGGAGGAGGTGCTGATACTGCGTGCCAGTGAGTACACCAGAAAAAAACCACTGGGTGCCTGGTTTAAAATGGAACTGCCTCCTCAGGGACACTCCCCTCCCTTTGGGACACAAGTGTCAGAGTCAAGTTTCCAAATCAGGCAGGGACTCGTCCCTCTTTCTGCTGCTTTAGGAAAGAGAGTAGGCAATCTTCATTCAGGCTGTATCACTCAGACTGCAAGTGTGCTTCTCCATAGCCCCTATCCTTCTCCATAGCCCCTATCCTTGTATCTAGAAAAGAAGCATGCCAAGAGAAAGAGTTCTAACTTAGCTTTCTCCCTGACAGGCTAGACAAGCCCATCCCAAACCAGGCGTGTAACTTTCCAAGAGCCAATGGGAGGCAGCCGCCTGATATTCTGAAGTAACTGATTTCAGCAGCCCTGTAAAAGGAGCCATCCATCTTCTAAACTTTGCACTTTATCTCAAGGAGCTGTTTTAGCACCTGTACAAAGGCGAAGAATGCCATAGTTTTAGCATATAATAAAAACACTGCCGGGAAGTATAGTTTCATATATGTCGCTGTTTGAAGATCTGCTGAAATAAATGTTGGCAATTTGATAGCAAAAGTGTCTTATTGCCCACTTTGTATCTGGCAGAAGATGACATTTGCAGGGCTCAGAGGCTTCTGGCGGTAGCCTTCTTCAGTCTCCAGGCATTCTCACTGACGGGGATCCATAACCACAGGAACACTGTGCCACTGAGACCCACAGAACCACCAAATTTAATTCAGGAGGTGCAGGAACTTCAAAACTCTGACCCAGTTTCCCCCAAACATTTGATACCTGGAGCTACAATGGCTGGATCCAAAAAAGAGAGCAGGGATCCTGTTGCACAGAAGAGGGGACTGACCCATCAGAGCTGGAAAGGACGGCAAGGGTAGTTCTGCAATACAGGAGTCATTCAAGACTTGCTCTGGGCAAACCACTGTGGAAATTGTACTTCTGGGAGGGGGGACAGGAGTCTTCTTAGCAACTCTCAGCGCCCTCAGCAAACTACAGCTCCCAGAATTCCTTCAAGCCATTATGACTTGAATGTGGCTCCATAGTGCTTCAAATGTGATATGAATATGGCCAGTTTCTTAGCTACGGTCTAGCCATGAATCTTAGAACTCTGCTTATAGATTTATGAACAAACATACTGATTTATTGAACGAAGCTTTCAGGTTTTTTCTAGCTGAGTGTCTGAGTTCCATGTCTGAAGTTTGGAGCTAGAACACCCACCAGGAATCACTGCCCTAGCAGCCCTGAAGCTGACCGGGCATGCTTTATTTCCTTGGAACATTTTAAATGACTCTCCATTTTATGGCAACCAGCTGTGTGTATTATGTTAATACCTCTTCAGTATGAATGAAATCATAGCATATTTTAAAAGGGGAATTTAGAATATTGTCTTTCCTGGGCTAATGTTTCTTTTAATGTCCCACATAATGATGACAATATTGGGAAAAGAGAAGATCTTGCTACACGTCCCAAGACTTCCCAGTTAAATTTTGATTGCTTCAGATTTCCAGGATTATGGAGAGAGAGAGAGAGAGAGAGAGAGAGAGAGAGAGAGAGAGAGAGAGAGAGAGAGGTGCCTAGTAACATTTATGGGCTTTAATCATGTAACTGTAGGATTACAGCAAATCTATCACAACCACAGGAATATGAACATAAAACGAAAGGGCTGGCTTTTAAAAGCTGTGTTAGCCATAAATAGAGAAGTGTTCAGAGAGTGGGAAAGCCTAAAGCAGAGATTTTATTGTCAAGGCTGCCAAAGGGATTTATGGGCCATGGGGAACCTCTTTCCCCCAAATTTTGAAGCTGACCCACACCTGGCACAGACAGGGCTGAGAATGACTTTGCCCATGGGCACTCCTCTGATCCATCTGTACTAGAGGAGAAAATGTGTTTGTGTGTGCAGCTGGGAAGGATTGGGTGGGGGGCTGTGCCTCTGGAACATCACTATTATACAGGAGGGATTCAGCCATGAAATCTAGATCCGAGCAATAAAAGTGGATTAGAGCACTCTGTCATCCCAGTGCAACATATCCACTTGGAAAAACCACAGACCTGGACTTACAGTACTGCAGTTTGGAAAGTGATGAGGTAATGTTTTGAGTGGCATGGATGAATGATGAATGGGAAGACAATGTATGAACTCCTTGCAAGCAATTCAGGAGGGAGGCCGACAAGTGATCCTTGGCGTCTCAGCTCCCCACAAACAAATCCAAAAGGACACTCCATAGAGACCATGCATCGTCAAGCCACCATGTAAGCTCTGTGCAAGCAAAACACGATGAAAAGCTGAACAAACAGGACCACCTCACAGCCTGCTTCAGGGGGCTTTCAGCCCCCCACCCCAAGTGGTCTGGTCTGTGGGATACATCTCAGTAGAGGTAGGCAGGCCTGCTGGCCGGCAGGTAAAGACACCCGCTCTGAGCCTGCTCTGGGCAGCTGGAGGGTGTGGAACATCTATTTATTTCTTTTGGGGGGCGGGAAGGAACGGATATTATTTATTGTATGTATGTGGGGGTTGTTGTTTTTTTAAAGCCATTTAATGCAAGTTGTTCCAAAAGGCTCCCAGAGCAGTTTCCATACAACTAGTTGCCGCCTGCATGCTTACAATCTGAAAGGCACAGCACAAAAGGGAAAAGGTTTTGAGAGGGAAGAGGACAAACAAGCCCTGAATGACCAGTTGAAATAAAACACTCACACTCCCCTGCACAAAAGTTTTATCCTCCTCTTTCAGGTTGAATGTGACTATTTGGGTTGTGACCAATATTAGGTAAATGGGGCGTGCCCTGTAGAGCTATGGGGAGGGAGCATTTCCTGCTATTCCTGCCATGGACTTAACTCCTGCATGGAGAGGGTGCAAGCATTATACTGTGGAAGGGAAACAGCTCCCTTCCTTTGGAGAAACACGGCTGCTGGTCAGCTTTGAAACTGGCCTGCTTCTTCTGAAACCATCTTAGCTTGGAAGCCAGCAGAGTTCAGCTGGAGGTTAGCGGAGGCACTGAGTGCTCAGAGCTGATTGGCTGCACAAGGTCGGTCCTCTGGGGTTGTATGTGTGGCCATAATAAAAGATACTGCATAGCCAGCCAGATTTACAGGCAAGACAAGGAGCCCTCCATCGTGAATGTCGCTCCCACTCGGTGCTCGTAATTCTTGGTCTCCCCCTCACGTCAGCAGAAGGAGGAGGCCTCTGATTCTCTGTCTTTCCTCCTGAAAAAGAGGAAAACTGAAAATGGTGAGCAGCTGGGGGGGGGGGAGCTAAAGACACCAGGGGATGGAGTGCCAATAAAATAGCTCGGGGATGAGCAACTGTTTTTCTGTGGAGAGTTGCATTCTGGGGTGGGGAAGGGGTTAATTTGTTGAGGGGGGACTGCTGTTAGTGGGTGGGGCTGGAGCCAGTGGTGGGTGGGGCCAGGAGCCCATGCCTTCCCTTCACTCATTCACCCCCTTTACTTTTCAATCTGTATTTTTGACAAATCTCTCTTTCTGCCACTCCTTTCATTCTCGTTTTCTGCCCCTCTCCTCTTCCTCCCCAGACGGTCTTTTACCCTTGCCAGATTTAACGTTCTCCCTTCTGCCTTACTTCAGGGCAGATTTGAGGGTAAACCATACACAGCACGGGTCTGTCCTTGTGGTTCGTTGGAAGTTGAAACTGCTTCACATGTACTATTACGTTGTTGTCTTTATGGGGATATACGTTTGACTTTTATTACACCTGTTTTGCAAAAGTCTAGGAAAGAATCGGAATACCATAGTTTAAAACTACTGCTAGAGGACAAGAAGCCCAAGACTACATTAAATGTAGCTAAATTCTGTGCGTCTGCAATCAATCGCAGGAAGCAAGTGGTATCCCATAATGTCCAATCCCCTAAATGTTAATTACAGGGGGCACGCTAACAATTAATTTTAATTTTTATATTTAAATTCTTGTTATTGCATATTGTCCCTTGTATTCCTGATATTTTTTATGATCTGTGATATTGTGTGTGTTGAAGCTGGTCTATGACCGTATTAATAAATTCATTCATTCATACCTCTTCCTCCCTCTCCGTAAGGTGGAGACACACCCTCCCTCCCCCTGGAGCCCCTTCTGCTCCCCTCCCTCTTCCTCGCTGCGCAGCAGGTTGTGGGGAGAAGAGCAGAAGGTCCCTGAGATCCACAGAAATTAGGCCAACCACCACATTCAGCCCCAGGATTGGAAGTTGGGTGAACCTGCCCGTTTCAGTTTCTCTTGGTTTCTCGTTGACCTAGTCTTAAGTTCAGTTCTCCACATTTCCAGGTCAGTTTGCAAGTATTATCATTATCATTAGTTGCCCTCCTGAGAATACATCTACATTTTTGTGGAAATTTATTTAAATATGTGCATTTTTGTATGCAATTTTGCCTAAAGCACAGCAATTTTTCCTTAATATTTTTGCATGATATTTTCATTAATACCTGCATTTTAATGCACACTTTTTACCTTACAGTATATGTGTTTGATATGCATTACTTGGGTGGAGAACTTCATTGCAAAATTCAGAGAGGTGGAGCGAGAAAGATGGTGTTTTGAATAGCCTGCCAACAAAAAACTGCCAGATTAAGCTTTGCCCATAACACATCAGGCTAGGCTGTCCCCCTAAGACATTGGATTCCACCCTGGCTCCATTGATCGGCAGTGGGGAACCTTTTTGAAACTGTATTCCCCTCTGGGCAACCTAGTGGGCAGGCGCCATGTTGGCAACCCCCTAAGTACTGAATATTGTGGTCTGCTGGGCAGACATTTCCTTCAAGGTCTCCAGAACCTTTTGAAATCCTTATTTATTTATTTTTTAAAGCAACTAGAGGTGCAATCCAGAGCAGGCCCAGGCATGGAGTTAAGATTGGACCCCAGTAGCAGAGCCTCTTTATTTAAGATATGTCCAACCCACCTCTCAGGGCATTGCCTTCCCATATGTTAGACTTCAACATCCATCATCCCTAAACATCCGAAGTGCTTCCTGAGTCTGGTGAACAACTGCAGTTCCCCCATCCCTGGACTTAGTGAATTAATGTCAAAGGCAGACGTAACTAGAGGCCTTGCATTCCACAGCTCAGTTGTTATACCACACTAGCTATATTTTATCACAATTGCTGTATCATCTAAGCAGGGTTTGCTAAGGCAGCACCCACAGGCACCTGTACGCCCATTGGCATCTCCCGGGGCACCCACAAAAGGTCTCAATAAATATCATTTCAAAAATTCACAACATGTAAGAAGCGGCTTGCTGTTCCTGCTCAGTTCCTGTTTGCGCTGCCTCCTAGACGGAATGCACCCTCCTAAACAGGCCCACATCTAACTGGATGCTAGGACTGAACGCCAACCTTCCCATCTGTTCTGAACAGATGATCGGCAGAAAGAGCTTCTCCCTGTGAGCAAGCGGAGCAGGAACGGATGAGGAACCTTCCCAACCATTCATAGGGAGGTTGGCGGAGGTCAGGCCTGCACAATATTGTGGACCAAGCCTGGCCCACCATGAGGCAGGGTGAAGCTGTGGAAGGAGACCCCGAGGCAGAGCCTCCGAGATTGCCCTGCCTGCCCGGCTGCTGGCATTGCCACAGATTTCTGTCAAAATCTCACAAGATCACGTGGAGTCAGTGGTGGACGTGGCAGGGCATGGCAGGATGGCACTTCCTGCTCACATCAAGCCCCGAAATGGGGAAGGCCTCTTTTCCTGTTCTTTTAGATGGGGCAGCCATTTTGTGTTAAGCTGCAGTTGCCCTGGCATCCCTTTGGTGCCCATGTCACTTTCTCAAAATTTCAAACGTGTCCCCTGACACCCTAAAAAGGTTGGTAGCCTCCTGCTATAATAGATAGACAAATAATTTGAGCTAGCCGAAAACCAGGACCTGTTCCTTTCTCGCTTCCCATGCTCAGAGGGAGAGATACAGGTAGAGGCTTGGAGAGGCAATGGCAAGGCATGACTGCCCTTGTTGGGTTTGGGAAGCATGGTGTGGGAGAGACCAAAGCAATACGGAGGGGGGGAGGGCAGTGACCTGTGACCCTCCAGGTGCTGCTGGACTCCAGCTCTCATCATCTCTGACCACTGGAGGTTCTGGCTGGGGCTGATGGGAGTTGGAGTCCAACCGTGTTTGGCAGGGCCACCAGTTCCCCGTTGCTACAACACACAGAAGGCCTGTCCACTCGCGTTCCTGGTCTTGCGCCAGAGGCCTCCCTGACCTTGCACGAAAATGGCTGCCAGCTTTTCTTGAGAGGGATGAAACTGCAGCTGGAGCAGGAAGCTGCATTTAACGGCCTAAGATTTATTATTCCTCGCCACCCCCGCACTTTTTTTATGAGGCACATAAATGTCTTCAAATCCAGGGGAATAATTAGATGCTTGGGACAATGTTTCTATCCAGGGTGAGTTCCATTCCCCTTTCAGCCTTATGGGGAGGTTTTTTTTAATGCACAACACGCACAGCAGCCTTGGCCGTGATGAAGCCACAACACCAGCTCTCCCCTTGATATCTGTGTTTGCTCTTCATGGCTTGTTTAGTTCATTCAGCTCCATTTAAAGAGAACTCCTGGCAGCGGCCAGACTCCTCACTTGAATTCCTTGGACTGGTGGAGGGATAGGATCAGGCCCAGATTAAGGCTTTGAGGGATGTAAGTCTAATAGGAGGGGATGGAGGGAGCAAGCGAAGGAGGGAGAGACACACACACCACACAGGAAGAGTGTTTGCGGTGCATTTGAACACTTCTCCAAATGCTCCTTGACGGCTCCTGAGTTCAAGGAGCAGGTTTTCCTCTATGTTTGGACAGCATTTTGACTCAAGATGGCAGACTGAACCATTCAAAACTGCACTGATTTTAACCACTGATTTGAAAACTGCTGATTTTTTCATTTCTTAGAATTTTGATTGCAGAGTCAAGAAATGACACCGGCCACATGGATAGTCTGAGAAATTACATCAGAGAAATTACTTTATCTTCCCATCATTATTTATTTACTTTATTTTTAAAAAAAATCTCCATGAGGCCTGGAGAATGTGCACGACAGCCAGTTGTTTTGCACATTAACTACTCAAATTACATTCCCCTTAACACATACATAAAACCTGTTTCCTGATATTGCCTCTGACAATTGTGTTTCTCTTTCAGAAGCTTCGAATGCTCTCTCCCTGCGTGGATTATACCCTTTCTGACTCATCATTCTTGCACACATTTGCCTATTTGCTTGTGCATCCCTCTTCTCAAAATATTATATACTGTCTCTGTTGCTCTCCATTAATACTCCGCTGAGTATCCCAACCCCATTTCCCTTGCTGGGGTTTCCTAATTAAGGGGATGTTATGTACTGAGTTGAATAGGATCCAAAATGCAGCAGTCTGATTGGCCCCAGAACAATAGGATTCAGAATGCAGCAGTCTGATTGGTCCTAGAACAATGCAGCAGTATGATTGGTCTGCAGGAGCCACCCAATCCAGCTCCAGATGGAAGTGAACCCACAACCTGATTGGCCTACAGGAGAATTCTGGAATTAGCCAATCACGTGCAGCCCATTGTGTAAATAATGTATATAAAGCAGATACTTTGAGGGGACTTTCATTCCTCCTCACCACTATGAGCTGAATAAAGAGCATGAAATCCACTCTCGACTCTGAATATATTTCACTGGCGACGAGGATGGGATCCCGCTGAGCTGACCACCACACACAGCACCGCAGCACCGCCACCTGCCGCACCGCTGCCTCGCACCGTGTATCCAGGCTTCAGCTCCGGGACCCAAGGAACTCAGAATGGCAACCGACAGCAGCTTCTTGCCATTCGACCCAGCATCGGAGACTGGGAAGCGTACACCTCCCATTTCACCTTCCTCCTAGAAGCCAAAGGAGTCACCGACGAAGAAGACGCCAAGAAGAGGGTGATATGCTTCAGTGTCTGTGGAGAGGAGATGTTTGAAATCGCCCAGGCTCTCCTTGCACCTGAAGACGTCGCTACTGTTCCATACAAAACAATAATGGAACAGCTGAAGGGGCACTTTTCGCCGCAGCCTTCCGTGGTGGCTCGTCGAAATGCCTTCTACACAAAGCGGCAAGCCCCTGGGGAAACCATAACTGGGTTTGTGACCTCTCTCCGCCAAGCCACCCGGTTCTGCAACTTCTCAGAGTTGGAGAACATGCTTCGTGACCACCTCATCGGTGGCCTGAAGGATGAGAAGCTGCAACGACCCCTCTACGCTAAGAAGGACCTAACGTTCCAGGTCGCTCTGGAGGAGGCCCTGGCAATGGAAGCTGCCAAGAGGTCGACGCAAGAGGCACAGCCGAGCCTGCTGTCCCAACCGAGGGTCCACCACAAAGACCTCACCGACGACTCAGGATCTGACAGGGAGGAGGTGCACCGAGTACAGCAGCACACTCAAGCAGCCCACATACCACAGCTGCCTCGACGAGAAGGAGGGAACTGCGCAAGCTGCGGGGAGTCATGAGAGGAGGACCTGCTGTTTCCGCAACGCAGAGTTCAGGCAGTGCAGAAAATCGGGACACATCGCCCGGGTGTGTCGGGCTCGGCCGACCCGACACCAGGCATCAGATGACCAATCCAAGAGCCCCAGGTCCCGGGCCCAATGCACCAAGGCAAGTCGACGGAGCTCACGGACTTCCAGGTATACCAGTTGCCCCACCCCAATGTAGAGAAAATTTATGTAGAGGTACAGATAGAGGGGGCCCCGTGCCGCATGGAGCTTGACACGGGTTCAACTCTATCCATAATCTCAGCAAGGACCTTAAGGAAACTGTGTCCTAGTGGGGGTCCCAAACTCAGGCCGGCCTCATTCACCCTCCGGGACTTCCAAACGTAAGGTCCCCACAATGGGGGTGGAGACCTTCAGGGTGCAATATCGAGGGCGAACACGGCAACTGGACTTGCTTGTGGTCAAGGGCCCCTACATTAGCTTACTGGGATTGGCATGGTTTGGACCACTGGGGCTAGCCGTCACCGGGGTGAACCGCACTAGTTTACAAGTGGACGTGGACGCCATATGCAAGGAATTTCCGGGGGTTTTCAATGGGAAATTGGGACAGTATACGGGGCCCCCCATTGCTCTACAGCTTGACCCCACAGTACGACCTGTCAGGCTCAAGGCCCACCGGGTCCATTCGCCCTGAAACCCTGTATAGACAAGGAATTTGACCGGCTCGTGGAGCAAGGAGTGCTGGAGCCTGTGCCTAATGCCCCCTGGGAAACCCCGATCGTCACACCCGTCAAGCCTAATGGTTCGGTCCGCATCTGCGCAGACTACAAATGTACCATAAACAAGGCCCTCATGGCCCACGCATACCCAGTGCCAGTGGTCAGCCATGTCCTTGCCACCCTGGCTGGGTCAAAGATTTTTGGCAAGCTGGACTTGGCCCAAGTATATCAACAGCTGCCGGTAGATGAGGCCACAGCAGAGGCACAGACTATTGTGACGCACAGAGGAGCATTCAGGGTAAAGCGGCTGCAATTCGGTGTCAGCGTGGCACCAGGCATATTCCAGAATCTTTTATTTATTTTATTATTATTATTATTATTATTATTATTATTATTATTATTATTTTATTCAAAGTTATAACGAAACATATTATGCAAAACCATATTCTTATTCCCCCCATTTTTCCTGCCTCCCCCTCCCCCCCACAGAACCCATCACCCCACCCCTCGACTTCCCTCAGTTCCAGTCTTTGGTTTCTCCAATAATGCTATTTTCTGCATGTTACAAAATTGTATAGACCCTCAAACTGTTTAGCTGATTATTATCAGTAAAAAAATTGTGAATGTTTATTCAAAACCTGCCAAGGAGTCCAGTTCGCTTTGTTGCATCTTCAGATACTTTGTGAAAGGTTCCCATTCATCCTTAAAGTCACAGTTATCCTTGTCCCGTAGCTTATATGTCAATTTTGCTAGTTCTGCATCAATTTTTCTTGCCATGATTCTTCAGTTGGGATTTCTTCAGTCTTCCATCCTTGTGCTACCAGAACTCTCGCAGCCATTGTTGCATACATGAAAATGTTTTTCAACTTTTTTGGCAGGTCTTTCCCTACGATCCCCAACAAAAATGCCTCGGGTTTTTTAACAAATGTTAAATGGAACATTTTCTTCAATTCATTGTATATCATTTCCCAATTTTTTTTAATTACTTTACAATCCCACCACATATGATAAAATGCTGGAGGGTGGTGCCGAGCGCACAGCGAGCCGACTTTCGCTGCTGGCGAGGGAGGAACGCCACTTTTCCGGACTCCTTTGTCCTCCTCCCCTTTCCTTCACGCTCTTCAATGTTTCCAAGGATTGCTAGATTGCTTTGGGGTTTTCTTTTGCTTATGAGGAGTTGACTGCGGCGGGTGAGAGTCTTTTGGGAAGGCGAAACAAGCATCGGACTCTGTAAGCAGGCACCAAATCCACGGGAAAGAAAAACTTCGCGCTCTGGTTCATCAAGGTCAGCACTATGACTGATGGGGACTATGACTATCTGATCAAACTCCTTGCCCTCGGGGATTCTGGGGTTGGGAAGACCACGTTCCTGTACAGATACACCGACAACAAGTTCAACCCCAAATTCATCACCACAGTAGGAATTGACTTCCGGGAAAAGCGGGTGGTGTACAACAGCCGGGGGTCAAATGGCTCTCCTGGGAAAGCCTTTAAGGTCCATCTTCAGCTCTGGGACACAGCCGGGCAAGAAAGATTCAGAAGTCTCACGACAGCATTTTTCAGAGATGCCATGGGCTTCTTGTTAATGTTTGATCTCACCAGTCAACAGAGCTTCTTAAATGTCAGAAACTGGATGAGCCAACTGCAAGCAAACGCATATTGTGAGAACCCGGACATTGTATTAAAATGTTCCCTCCTTTTCCTTACACTTCCAACATATATTTGAACTAGCATATTCCAGAATCTAATGGACTCTCTCCTTAAAGGGATTCCTGGCATCACCCCCTTCTTCGATGATGTGTTGATTGCTGGGCCCACGCCAGAGGAGTTTGAGGACCGCCTCCGCACCATTCTGTATCTTTTCCAGACGGCGGGTCTCAAGGTGAAGCGGGAAAAATGTCTACTAGGAGTGCCTCAGGTGGACTTTCTGGGATTTATGGTGGATGCAGAAGGGGTCCACCCAACTGGGGACAAGGTATGGGCCATTTGTGATGCCCCAGCGCCCAAGAGCAAGACTGAACTTCAGGCCTTCTTGGGACTATTGAACTTTTACCATTCCTTCCTTCCCCACAAGGCGGCGGTAGTGGAGCCCCTACACAGACTCCTGGACAAGCGGGCCCCTTGGGTGTGGGGCCAGCGCCAGGAGGCCGCATTCCAGGCAGTCAAGGACTTGCTCGTCTCAAACTCAGTCTTGGCACACTTCGACGAAAGGCTGCCGGTGGTGCTAGCATGCGACGCCTCACCCTATGGCATCGGCGCTGTCCTGGGACACCAACTCCCGGATGGTAGAGAGGTGCCGGTGGCATACTTTTCCCAGACACTCAACGCAACCAAGCGGAACTACTCGCAAATTGACAAAAAGGGTCTGGCAATCGTCAAGGGAGTAAAAAAATTCCATGATTTCTTGTATGGGCGGCCCTTTACCGTGGTGACTGACCACAAGCCGGTGCTTGGCTTGTTTGCCCCCGAAAAGCAGACCCCCGCAAATGCTGTCTCATCGTATCCTCAGGTGGTCAATATTCCTTGCCAGCTACCAGTATGCACTGATTCACCGCCCTGGGAAGGCAATGGGCCACACGGATGCCCTCAGCAGGCTACCACTACTGGAAACAGGCCCCGACCCAGCACCCGTGCAAGAGGTTATGAGCCTGGAGCTGCTTCCCGACCGCCCCATTCAGGCACAAGAAGTTGCACACCATTCCAAGAAAGATAGGGTCATCTCCCGGGTCGTGGACTGGGTGTGGAGGGGATGGCCCAGCAGCAGCCCCGGGCCAGAATTCGCCGGCTACACAACCCGCAAACATGAACTGTCGGCCCACGAGGGGTGCCTGTTATGGGGAAACAGCATCGCCATTCCCCATCCCCTCTGCAAAAGGGTCCTCACAGCCCCACACGAGACACACCCAGGGGTAGTGAGAATGAAGGCCCTCTCCAGGAGTTATGTGTGGTGGCCGGGGATTGACGGAAAGATAGAGGTCTGGGTCAAACACTGCCAGGCCTGCCAAGAATCCCGCCCAGATCCCCCAAGGGCCCCAGTCCAGTCCTGGGAGTCCGCCCAAGCACCATGGTCTTGCCTGCACGTGGACTTCACTGGCCCCTTTCAGGGGAAAACATTCTTCATAGTGGTGGACTCCTACACCAAATGGCTGGAAGTCGCACTGGTACCGTCCACTTCCACGTCCGCAGCCATCCGGGTATTCCACAACCCACGGGCTCCCTGAAACTCTCGTCTCAGACAACAGAACTGCATTTACGTCAGTAGAATTCCAAACCTTCACAGCACAGAACGCCATCCGCCACATCCGCTCGGCGCCATTCCACCCTGCAACCAATGGCCAAGCAGAACGCATGGTGCGGACCACCAAGGACACCCTCCGCCGCATGATGCAAGGGGATTGGGAGTACCGCCTTGCAACATTCCTTCTAGCACAGCACAGCACCCCCAGCTGAATGACTGGCTGGAGCCCCGCTGAACTACTAATGGGCTTGCAATCAGATTGGACCGCCTTCACCCCGATAGAGCTCAGGATGAGGTAGTGGGGGGGGGGAGGCAGGAACCCCCAGACCTTCGTGGCCCAGGACCCAGTGTACGCAAAGAATTTTGGGGCAGGCCCAGCATGGGTACCCGCCACAGTCACCAGGGTCACTGGCCCCGTGTCGTACGAGGTGCTAACGGATGGGGGGCAATGCTGGCGCCGCCACTGCGACCAGATACGGCGACGATTCCTGGGAGAAAACCAGGAGGAGGACAGGTCAGTAGAGTCCCAAGGGAACAGTAGGGCAGTGAAGCCCATAGAGCAGGAGGGGCCAGCAGGAGAGGCAGAATCAGTAAATAGAGAGGACCCGCGAGGCCGAAAGGACACCAGAACCAGAACCACGACAGAGCGAGCCGGTTGCGCCCGATCAAATGGCCCCATCACAGCCAGCATCCTTGGAACACGAGCCAGAACCTGAACCCCGGACCAGGGAACACCCCAGGCCGCAACGCACACGTAGGCCGCTGGCGTACCTTGAGGACTATGAATGCGACCTCCTGGGCAGGACTGGAACTTAGAGGGGAGGGGTGTTATGTACTGAATTGGTCCTAGAACAATGCAGCAGTATGATTGGTCTGCAGGAGCCACCCAATCCAGCTCCAGATGGAAGTGAATCCACAACCTGATTGGCCTACAGGAGAATTCAGGAATTAGCCAATCACGTGCAGCCCATTGTGTAAATAATGTATATAAAGCAGATACTTTGAGGGGACTTTCATTCCTCCTCACCACTATGAGCTGAATAAAGAGCATGAAATCCACTCTCGATTCTGAGTATATTTCAGGGGAGGAGGACTGGTGCCAAGGGGCAGCATTTTTGGGCACCTGTCCAGGTCCACAGCCCTGCAGAGCCCCCACTGCTGAGCCCCCAAACCTCCAGGCCCCTTCCTCTCTTGGATGCTTCCTGTTCACCTCTCACTTTCCAAACTGGCACTGGTCTCTGGAAACTATCCCCCTCCTCCTGGGAGCTCGATTGACTTGTGTGCCCAGGAGGAGGCAAACAAATCTGCAGTGGCATAGAGGAAATGGCCCTGCTATGGAAAGAAGGGCTCATTGAGAACATCTTGACTGAGATGGAAGGAAGAGACAGCCCCCACCAGAGAAGAATGACAAATCAAGTTGATGGACTATGCCCAAATGGCAAAATTAACTGGGAAGCTCGGGAATCAAGAAGACAAGAAATTTTAAAAAAGAATGGGAAATGTTTATAATGTATATACAAAATCATTGCAAACAGATCAAAACATTAGTAGTATTTTAAATACACTTGTATTATAGAAGAATGTATAGATAACTTAGGAAGATGAAAAACTGGAGAAGTGTTGATATGCAGTTGAAAATAGAATTAAAAGGACCCATGAAAGGGATGGGGGGAAGTCACAAGATTCAATGCAATTTCGATATTTGGATTATGTACTGGTTTTTTATGTATGTTTGTTTTCTTTATTTCCTTTTTCTTTCTCCCTTTTTGAAAATCAAATAAAAAGATTACAAAAGAGAGAGAGAGCATCTTGGCCCTCCAAAAACCTCGTGCTCGCAGGGAGGGATTTCTGCCTCTTCTCTTCTCTTGCGCCTCTATTAGACGGCAATAAAAATAAATTGCAGATTTAAGCAGAATGGGAGACTCTCCTCTCTTTGTGGAGCAGAAATTGCTCTCTGTAAGTTCTAGTGACTCTCTCTTCTGTTCTGTCCATCTGCTTTAATCCTGCCATGGCCGAAGGAAGGTGGGCTGGGAAAGCATTACAGACAAAAGACCACCAGGGCTATTTCTGACAGATAGAGATAGAGAGGCTCTGCCTCTGCCTTCACCATTTATTCCGCAGCCAGAAACTCCATGGATGAAGGTTTTGACGTGCAGCGTAAATTAACAATGCAGAGTTTTTAAGTGAAAGAATAAGAGCTTTACTGAGTTAAAATAAACTTCTTCATAAACAATATGGTTCCAAACAGTTTGACTGAGATTCCATACTGCTCTGCTCACAGCGGAGGCAGACGGACTCTGACTAACATCTTACAGAGAGCACAAAGTGAAACTGGCTGCCGAGTCCCCTGCCAGAGGGACTCCCCAGTTAGCAGTTAGGCCTGAATAACTTGACTAGGCCCAAATGATTGTGCAGTCCCAGCACCTCCCAGCCTGCTTGGCTGCTTCTGCTCTCATGTGTCTTTGGCACATGACAGGTTTCTCCACATGAGACACATTGTGAAGGGGAAGCTGCATCTGTTTTACGACTGCCTGTTTCACAGCCCTTTTTTCTTTAAAAAGAGGCATTTTTTGAACAAAAGAGGTGCAAATTGCAAACCCATTGTAAATAAAGGGGTGCATGTTTGTGCATCCCCACCTGAGATTAGATGAGGAGTTCTAAAGGTTAGACTCTCCACAGAGTCTACACTGTGGAATACCACCCTCTCCTAAAAACACAGGTTAAAAGTCATCCCAGTGAGCACTTTTGGGTGGAGGTAGCTTTTCACTGTAATTTTGCAATTTGTGAATTTTACAGTACTTTTAAATACAGATAGATGATAGATAGATAGATAGACATAGATGATATAGATAGATAGATGATAGATAGATGATAGATAGATAGATGATAGATAGATAGATAGATAGATAGATAGATAGATAGATAGATAGATTGATTGATTCCTGGGGCAATTCCATGAAACAATGGGACATAAATGAGTCAACAAAATCAGTAAAATGTAAACTGGGGTGGGGGTGATGCTCTTGCTTCAATAGGGGGCAATTGCCATGTTGGAGGCTGGCCATTGGGGCAAATCGGGCACGGAGGCAGCAGCACCAGGCAGTCCTCAGCCAGCTCCCAGCTGCCCGCCTTCTTGCTTACAGCTGCACTTTAGTCTCACTGCTACCTGCAGGGACTGTAGCTCAGTGGAAGAGCACCTGCTTTGTATGCTGAAGGTCCCAGGATCAGTCCCCAGAACATGCAGGTAGGGTTTATTTATTTATTAAAATATCTGAATGCCACTTTATCATAAAGAATATTGCAATGATTTGCAGTAATAGAAACACAATTGGGTTGTTTTTGTTTTGATTATGTATTTTGTGTTTTTATATTGTGATTTTATCTTGTGAACCACCCTGAGATCTTTGGGTATAGGGTGGTATACAAATAAAAAAAATAAAATAGAAAGCCATACTATAAAACAGCAAATCAGTTTACAACAGACATCAATCAACCATTGTGGAAGGATGTATTGCTATTGGCCAAAGTATTGGGAAACTCTGGAACAAGAAGGAGATAGATTAAAACTGCAGAGCTTTGATAAATTAAAAAACAAAGTATGAGATTGGCTTCACTATTACCAAATAAGGGAGATATATCATTTGGACAAAAAAATTGGTTTCCAGGTGGAAAAATCAAAACTGGAAACAGAATTGTTAGAACCTAAAACTAAGAACCTGTCAAGAATGTATAACTTGCTGTTGAAATGGAATACACAGGATGAAACGGTTAAATCTGTTATGATTAAATGGGCACAGGATGTTGGACACAACATTATGTTTGCTGACTGGGAACAGTTATGGACCACAGGTATGAAGTTCACGGCATGTAATGCCATAAGAGAGAATATTATGAAAATGATTTACAGGTGGTACATGACTCCAGTCAAGCTTGCAAAAATTTATCACTTGCCCGATAATAAGTGTTGGAAATGTAAAGAATGTGAAGGTACCTTTTTTCACCTTTGGTGGACATGCCCAAAGATTAAGACCTTCTGGGAGATGATTTATAATGAAATGAAAAAGGTATTTAAATATACCTTCCAGAAGAAACCAGAGGCCTTTCTCTTGGGCATGGTCGGCCAGTTGGTGTTAAAGGAGGATAGAACTTTCTTTATGTATGCTACGACAGCAGCAAGAATACTTATTGCAAAGTACTGGAAAACACAAGATTTACCCACCCGGGAAGAATGGCAGATGAAGGTGATGGACTACATGGAACTGGCTGAGATGACTGGCAGAATCCAAGACCAAGGAGAAGAGTCGGTGGAAGAAGAGTGGAAGAAATTTAAAGTCTATCTACAGAAATATTGTAAAATTAAGGAATGTTAGAAAGATGTTGGAATTAAACTATGTGTTTTAGCAGAAAAGATATAAAGGATTAAGTAAAGAGGAATTGATAACAGGTGAAAATGTAAAGTTACAATAGATTAAGATAAAATATTAAGATAAAAGCAAAAAGGGTAAGGATTTGCTGAAACAACTACTGAACTAGAATACAAAAAAGGGAGGTGAGAGGGGGTCAGGGAAATAAGTAAATGAAAGATAAGAGATGGAAAGACTGATTTGTTTTTAACTGTTTTTATTTTTCTGTATTTTGTATTTTTTGTATTTTTTCTTATTTTTTCTTTTCTTTTTTCTACTTGTGTAATTTCTTTGAAACTTTAATAAATATTCAAAAAAAAAAAAAAGGAAGGATGTATTGTTAATTTCCTGCATAGACCTTGTGGAATAGAAACAATTTCAGTAGGCATTTGATAGTTGGCCTGGAAGATGCCCACAGAATCTCTCCTGGGGTGTTCCACAGGACTGGTTTGATGGTGCTAAGGCTTGTCATAAGATGAGCCTCACCAGCTTGGGGAATGACTAGCGATGCTCCTGAAAATGATCTCCATGATCAAGGTGAGGTATGAAGGTTCAGCTGATCCCTGAGGTACCTGCAATTAATGCAAGACATGATCCCATGTCTGAAGCCCCGAAGAGCTGCTTCTGGCCATTGCAGACAGCACGGAGCGAAATGGGGCAGTGGTCTGACTCAGGAGTTCCCTGGCAAGACTCTGCAGGGTGGAGGAAGAAGGGGCCAAAACTCTGCCTGTCGTTGGCTCTGGCTCCCCCACCCAGCCATCGGCCTCCCTTCCAGTCCCACTGAGCATCAGCCACCATTAGCCCAGTTGGTTGGGAAGTGCTCCTGCCTGTGCAAGCAGCCAGTGATGGCTGCTAGATGGTCGTGATTAAAACATTTCTGAGAAACTTTGCTGATCCGAGGAAGGGAGCCAGCTTTTTCCTGGGAGCCATGACGCCTGTTCTCCAGGGGCCGCATGACAGAACTGCATCTTGACCCTTTCTCCCCCTTTGCAAAACAGCAGGAAGCTCTTCTGGCAGCCAATAATTTGTTTACAAGATCTTAATAAAATCTATGGTATGTTTCATCAGGCTCTGATTTATAGCCCCGATGGGAGATAAGGAAGTGTGGTTTGGAAGCCGGGGAAGATAATTTTCTCCTTGCTTTGTGAAGGAGGAGAGACTTTAAAAGAATCTTGGTCTCCGCCAGTCAAAACAGCCAAGGGAAACATGCAGGTGATCCATATTGAGGGGCAAGTCCTGCAAAAGAGGGTCTGGGACTCAGAAGGTATAACAGAATCATAGAGTTGGAAGGAAAACCCAAGAGGTCATGCAATCCAGCCCTCTGCAATGCAGGAATCATGACTAAAGAATCCCTGACAGATGGCCACCCAGTCTCTGTTTAAAAACCTCCGAGGAAGGAGAGTCCACCACCTTCCGATATAGCCAATTCCACAGTCGATTGGCTCTTGCCCTCAGAAAGTTGTTCTTAATAGTTAGACTCTCCTTTCTTGTCATTTGAATCTGTTGGTTTGTGTTCTGTCCTTTGATGCAGCAGAAAACTAGCTTGCTCCATCTTCCAAGCCCTCCAAGTATCTGAAGATTGCTATCATATCTTCTCTCCATCTCCTCTTCCACAGGCTAAACAGACCCAACCTCCTCAACTGTTCCTCATAAGGCCTGGTTTCCAAGGGGGTGGGATGTTCAAGCCAGGCATGGCTCAATTAGGTTCAGCCAGGACCCCAGGGAGACATTCTTGAAGGAAGAGGCTTGGAGTTCCACAGGATATCTTTCATAACTGGGCCCCAGGGAGAACCAGGAAAGGCAGCATGAAGTACTGTACATGCTGAACACCTTATGAACACCTTACCTGTGACCCTGACAAGCCCCTCTGATCGCATCCTGAATTTTGCCTTGATGTCCCCCCTTCGCCTCCCAAGTCTCAAGAGTAAAGGTGCCAGTGGATAGAGTTAGCGTGGGAACACTCTTTTGGTTTACCAGGGGAGGAGAGGGAGGGGGGAGGAAGAGGGAGAAGTCAGAAAAGAATCAGCTGTGAACAGTGACCCAGCAAGTGATCAGGCGAGGGTCTGGAGCACCAGGAACAGGGCAGACTCTTCAGAGTACATGGACCATGCATAGATGGAGGAGCTAGCTCTGATGTCTGAGTGCTATAGGGCCTGTTTCACTGGGATTGGTCCTTGTGAAGGGGAGGGCAGGGGTGGGTACCTGAGCAGTATTGCAGCAGCCCAAAGCCCAGTCTAGCAGGCTTACAGTCAGCACTGAGCCCTGCTGGTCTATAGGGATGAAGTACTGGAACTCAACAACTGAGAGGAACTCAGCCTTTTGCTGAGGGCTCATCCACACTTCCCTGGGTCCCATGATATCTTCTCTTTGTCCCATGATGTCTAGCCACGAGTCTCAGAATCCTAGAATTGCAGTTGGAAAGGACCCCAGGGGTCATCTAGTCCAACCCCTTCCAATGCAGGAATCTCAGCTAAAGCATCCATGACTGATGGCCTTCCTACCTCTGTTAAAAAAACCTCTAAGGAAGGAGAGTCCACAATCTCCCAAAGGAATCTGTCCCACTGTCAAACAGCTCTTACTGTCAGAAAGGTCTTCCTGATGTATAGTTGGAATCTCCTTTCTTGTAACTTGAAGACATTGGTGCAGGTCCTGCCCTCCAAAGCAGGAAAAAACAAGCTTGCTCCATCTTCCATGTGACAGCCCTTCAGATATTTGAAGATGGCCATGATATCTCCTCTCAGTCTCCTATTTTCCAGGCTGAACATACCCAGCTCCCTCCAATGTTCATCACAAGGCTTGTTTTCCAGACCCTTGATCATCTTGGTTGCCCTCCTTTGCACACTTTCCAGCTTCTCACATCCTTCTTAAATTGTGGTTACCAGAATTGGACACAGAATTCCAGGCGTGTTCTGACCAAGGCAGAAGAGAGTGGGACTATTAGTTACCTTGATCTGGACACTAGACTTCTGTGGATAGAATAGCAAGAGCTTTTTTTTTTGCTGCTGCATCACACGGTTGACTCTTGTTAAGCTTGTGGTCCACCAGGACCCCAAGATCCTTTCCACATGTACTGCTAGTAAGTCAGGTGTCCCTCATCTTATATTTGTGAATTTGATTCTTCCTGCCTAAGTCAGAACCTGACATTTGTCCCTATTTGTCCCTATTGAAATTCATTTTGTTGGTTTGTGCCCAGTTTGCCAATCTGTTAAGGTCATTTTGAATCCCGATTTTGCCTTCTGTGGCATTATCTAGCCCTCCCAGGTTGGTGTCATCTGCAAATTAGATGAGCGTCCCCTCAATTCCTTCTTCCAAGTCATTTATGAAGACTTTGAAACTTTTCTGCAGATTGACATTCAGCAGCAAACAGCGGGGTTTTCTGGGTAAAGGGGTAGGACAAAAAAGAAGCAACCTCTTGGACCTATAACTAGAAACCATGGGGAAACGTCCCGTGTGGAGGAGCCCAGCTTAAGACCACTGTGTCCTCCCAGCTCAACTTTTGTCTGCCCTATCTTTCAGCGGCTCTCTAGGATTTCAGGCTGCGCTTTCCCCCAGCCCTGCCAGGAGATGCTGGGGTTGAGCCTTCTACATGCAAAGCAGGTGCTCTGCCACAGAACTATGGCCTTCCCAAAGGCTCGAGATCTTCCCTGCATCACAGTGAACCTCTTACGAAAACCAGCAGGGCTTATTTTCTAGAAAAAAGTGCCGGTACTAACCATTGTATTCCTCTTGCTTTTCTCAGCACTAATTTAAATGTCAATATTTCTTCTTCCTCCTCCTCTTTGCCTACCTTTCCCCTCTGTTGGCTTAAAAAGCAAACACCCTCTTTCTCCCTCCCAGTGGGGAACCCTCCTTCTGGTTCCCCAGCCCCAGCACTTCCTTTCTCCTTTCCCTCCAGCCCTTTCTCTCCCCAAGTGTTCCTAAACACTGCCCCCTCACCACCCCTTAGGGCTTGATCCCTCTGTGCCTCTCGCTCTCTTTTTAATTCACACACCCTAACTGGGTCTCCTTCCCCTTCACAGTCACCCTTCAGAGCGGGGTCACTGAAAAGAAAAAGGTGCTGGTACTATGTACTACTGTATATCGCCAGAAAAAAGCACTGAAAGCCAGCATCTAATACTTCCTCTGTATATTGTGGTCTGAGTCATTTCACCATGGCATGGAGACCTTGTCCTTCAACCCGCTGCTTCCTGGCACCCAAAGGCAGCTTGTGCTGTGCTCTTCCATCTCTGAGAGATGAGGTATGGATCCGTTCAAGGGCTCTTTTGCACCTGGAAGCCTGGCGCATCAGACTTTGGCCCTCTGCCTGGGGGTGCTGCCCCCTCCCCTGAGTCCTCATGTGGTACAATCTGCATTCCTCTACTACCTCATATTCATCCCAGCTGCCTTAGTCACCTGAAGAGCTTTTGGTGGTAACACTTGACTAACAAGTAACAATAATACAAGTTATAATAATAATAGTAATATAATTATTATTATTTAATTAAATACAACTGGAGGGTATTCTTGGAGCAACTGCCATCCCTTCTTGCACTCCCAAACCATATTTGGATTCAAATGCATTTAATTTCCTTTGTAAGAGCACAAATGTTTCCTGATCCTATCCTTTGATAGCTGGGACACTCTGGCATGTGGCAGATGCTTCTTGGGGCTTTATTCCCCCCCCCCCCCCTTCCATGCACAACTGAATTAGGCTCTTTAATTGCAGTATTAAAAAAGGATAACTGGAAGTCAATTATGAGAGCCCTTGGAAATTATTAGTGTTAATAAGCATCCAGGAAAAACATGGATCTTTTAGCACCTGGCCACCAGTCAGTGGCTGTTTCCAAGACTCTCTGAGTTTGACTCTTTAATTGCCAGGAAGGAAGAGAAAATCTGCAACAGGGCTGCTCAGAACTCCCTGGGCTTTAAAATGAAACGGGATGCTTGAAATAGAAAGAAACAGAATGAAAACCAGAGTTTGCTTCATCCTAGGGTTCAGACACATCCGGTGAAGCCAAATGCTGGAAGATTCAGCACAGAGAAAGTCCTTCTTCACACAGCTCAGAGTTAAACTAGAGTCCATTCCTGAAGAGGCAGCAGTGGTCACCAGCTTGGATGGTTTTAAAAGAGGATGAGATAAATTTCACATAGGGAAGGCTGTCAGTTCCTAGCAACTGGTAATCAGAGGCTTCCAAGAGTGGAGGCAGAACACACCAGGCCCCACTGTATTAGAGGAATATTCTTTATTTGAAGCAAAAGGTCAGGCAATTTTTTGATTTTGAAAGTAACATATATGTACCAGCACTATAAACCTATGTGGTTTTATACCAGTTAGGGCCTAGCTACACTTTGTTTGCCCTGTGTTTTCTTCCGTCTGTTGTGCTTGCAGATTAATACCACCAACAGTTTTGTCCGGAATTCTGGGTCCTCATGCCATGCCTGTTCTGCGCTACTTCAAGAAGGCAGCCCTGAAAACATGTGACATCCCACCCACCGCTGCTCCATTTTTCTTCCTTCTTACCCACCCCTTTCTCAGCCCCTGGTGCCACAGTGTTGCTGCACACGCCCTTCTTTACAGTTGCTCGGGGGTTCTTGTGGTCCATTGTGTTCCTGCGCACAAGCATACAATATCAGGTTGTTGCTTCTCTAGAACACCAAAGGAGGTGTCCAACAAGCACAAGTTGAAAATAAACATATATGTAATTGATCACAATGCCTGTAGGCAGTGCTTTTTTTCTAAAAAAATGTTTAGGAGTACTCTCATTTTCCTACTCATATTGAAATACTGCCTCTCAGTGAGGCCAAACTTAGATTCATAAAATGTTTAGAGGCATGCACCCCCCAGAAAAAAGGCACTGCCTGTAGGATTGCAAAAGGGAGACACATTTGGGGCAGGGAATCAGAAGGGCACAGCAACAGGCTCTGGAGACAACGTGTGGAGACACAAGGGGCTGGGGTCACAGAGGAACACCCACACAATGTGCCACAAGGGAAAGGGAGCCCTGCAAAAGGATTGAATTGGAAGGAAACAAATTTCTATTTGGGCTTTTCAGGGTTTTTCAATACAGTCGTAAAATGTGTTGCTTTGCGTTTCCGAGTTGTGATATACATGAACAGCTTTTGGACCATTGCTGTTGATCCAAAACAAATTCTAAGAAAGCTTGGGACAAATGGACAGGCCCTTAGTGTTTGCACATTTCCCCAAACATTTCTGAGTATAAGTAGTTTGTGGGTGCTTGGCTTTCCGCGAGAGAGACTCCTGGCTCCTCCACACATAACTACACTTCCCCTGTGGGGAAGAGGAAGTAGCTCTTGAAGGCATTTACACCTGTGCTGCGTAAAGGCTGCATCCTAGCCAAGCTCCTATGCTTGACTGCCCTCCGGCCCCCGCAAAACCCCCCACCATTTTTGCACTTGGCAAAATCCCTTGTGGGCTGATATGCATGGCTAGCTGGTTACAGCGGTACCTCGGGTTAAGAACTTAATTCATTCCAGAGGTCCGTTCTTAACCTGAAACTGTTCTTAACCTGAAGCACCACTTTAGCTAATGGGGCCTCCTGCTGCCGCCACACCGCCGGAGCACAATTTCTGTTCTCATCCTGAAGCAAAGTTCTTAACCTGAAATACTATTTCTGGGTTAGCAGAGTCTGTAACCTGAAGCGTATGTAACCCAAGGTACCATTGTATTTGGGGCATCTAGCATTTTCTGATTGCTTCAGTGCCACTTCCTCTAACTTCTCTGGGTGAAAATTTTGCATTGGTGGAAGGGCACCCGTGTCATGGCACTAAGCAGAAGTTGGATTGTGCACACAAATCTCTTTCCTCGGGGGTGGGGGGTGGGGTTAAACTGTGAGATGACCAGACTCTCTAGCTCACTATTGATCTCTATGTAGATCAGGGATGAGGAACCTTTGGCCCACCAGATGTCGCTTGACTGACAACATTTGGAGTGTTTACAGCCACAACCTGCAATATGGAACCTGATGGTAGGGTTGAGCACCCATGGGCCTGCATTTCAGGCAAAGGATACACTCACTCAGGGACTGTGTACGCTGAGTGGAGTAGAGCTTTCCTAGTAAATTCTTCTAGAAAACAATTGTGCTCACATGATCAAAAGGGTGGAGCACCTGCTTTGCAAGCAAAGGCAATCAGATTCTTCTCTGAGTCCTTAGAGAGCCTCTGGCAGTCAGAGTAGGCTACAATGTGCAAGTCGCACCAATGGGCTGACATGTGTACGGATGTGCATATAAAAGACATCTCCTTAGCACCAAAACCTCAACTTTGAGGTTTTGCTTTATTTTAAGGTGACAGGGTGGGTGGACTATGCAAACTAAAGCTGGAGTGAGTGAGGAACCTGTGGCTCTATGGAGGTTGCTCCCTCCTTTGGCCCTGCTGGCTGATGGGAGTTGGAGTCCAACAACATCTCAAGGGCCACAGGTTTAAAGCAAATGCAGGAAACTAAACAGTAGAAAAAGGAGGCGCTGCACAGCTGGGAGTCAAGAACATCAAATGCCATTTTATACGTATATATCATTTGATGGCTGGAACTGAGGGATGTTGCGTTCCAA
Organism: Podarcis filfolensis; assembly: GCF_964270895.1. NCBI lineage: Eukaryota > Metazoa > Chordata > Lepidosauria > Squamata > Lacertidae > Podarcis > Podarcis filfolensis. The sequence continues at coordinate 1,238,993 of NC_139610.1, read as the reverse complement.
CACCTGAGGGCAACAAGCCCCTGCTCTAAATTGTCAAGTACTACAGCAATGGTTCCCAAAGTGGGTGTGGTTGCCCTCTGGGGGGCAGGAGGTGGGATTAACTAGGGGAAGCACCAAGAGGTAAAGAGGCAGCAGGGTATGGGTCTATTATAGAATTTGTGCAACATTTCCACAGATGGTGGCACCAACCCTGTTAACGTAGGTGAGATGCACCTTGGTCTCTAGACCTGCTGCCCTTGGGACTCCGGTTACTGCAGAGTTCAGCAGATGGTGAACACCTTGCCCCTTCTGCACCCTAGTGAGCCTCTTTCTTTTCTTACAAGCCTGCTCTGCTGTCACCAGATTTCCAGCCCTCCCACGGCATTGACAGCTGAAGTCCCGAGGAAAGGCCTGAGGGGGCTATCGGAGTCTAGCTCTCAGCTGCCAAGGATGAAGCAAGCCTGTGGGAGTTATTATGAGACAGTTGAAGGGGAACCAGAGGAAGGTTTTGCCAGGAAGGAACTCCCTGTGGAAGGTGTAGGTGGATGGCCATGGCAAATGAAACCCTGCCGGAGGCCAAGACAGACAAAAGGCAGAGGTCTATTTTGGGAGCAACTAGACTCTGAGGGCAGACAGTAGCAAGCGGATGCCACTCAGCTGCCCCCTCAAAGAACTGCAGCCACTCTGGACATCTGTTGTTTCTATAAGGTCAACACAGGCATAACTCCTCCCCACACGGCCCTGACTTTTTCCAGCTCCAAACCCAGAAATGGGCCTGAAATGGAGCTGCATTTGCAGGTGGCACCTGTTGGAATTGATCATTTGGAATGCTAGGGCTGGCTTAGATAGTCACACCCATCACTTGATCCCCTGCCATTTGATTTACCCCTGTGTTGCAGCCAGATGCATGAACTATATCATAATAAGAGCCTGCTGGATCAGGCCAAGGGCCCATCTAGTCCAGCCTCCTGTTCTGACCATGGCCAACACATGCCTGTGTGAAACCAGCAAGCAGGATTTGAGCCCAAGAGCTCTCTCTCCTCCTGTGGTCTTCAGCAACTGGGATTCAGAAGCATTTCTGTGGAGGCAGAGCAGAGCCACCATGACTAGAAGTCGCCCATAGCCCTCTGCTCCGCCATGAATCTGTCTAATCCTCTTTTGAAGCCATCCAAGTTGGTGGCCATCTCTGCCTCCTGTGGGAGGGAGTTCCGCAGTTTAACTTCATGCTGCCTGAAGGATTGTCTTTTTTCCTTGTGTTCTATAACATATAAACCAACAATGAATAACAAAAGAGAAAGTTATCCCAACAGACAGGCATTGGAGGTGGCTCTGAATCTGGAACTGCAAAGCTCCATGCCGACTTCCGTTGCAAGATGGGAATGTGCTGGCATAGGATGCCACATGCGGGGAATATTAGTTTCAGCCTGAAGTCTGCATTTGCTCATGGACAACTTTCCAGAGTCCACATGCAGCCATTGCATAGGGGCCAAGGCAACGGTGGGCAGAGCCACTGGAAGATGCGACTCTTACCTTTGTGCAGGCTATAATCCAGAGGCTGCGGTTTCTACACCTGACAAGTGAGAGCCATTGTCGCAGTTCAAGGACACATTCCCGCCAGGGAAGAAGCTTGGGGAGAGTCTGGAGGGCCACACTCACTTCATGTACCTCAGTGCACTTCCTGATGTATGGCTACCTTCAGCTTCTGCTATTTAATACTAACTAATAGCCCGGGGAATAGGAGTATAAAGCCATCACTGGGCTTCCTGCAAAAATATATAAATCCTGCCTTCTCCACCGGTGCAAACACAAGATAGATCTCAGCCATGAGATTTGTTTCACCTGATGCCAAGGACATCCTTGACAGAGGTCTCTGTGAATTCTCTAGGTTTCTTTTGCCCCCCCTCTCTAAAACAAACAAACAAAAAAAACAACAACATGAGCTACTGTTTCACTTCCAACTCTGCTGCTGCTTTTATCAATGGGGACAGAGCAAGAGTAACAGCCTTGTATCCCTTAGTATCCTCTTGGAGCTGGCTTAGTCATTCATAGTTAGCAGGGTGCTCACTGGCATCCAGATACTGCAGATCTGAAATGTAAATAGATGCCAAGCGGGCAATGCTCTAATGGAGGAGAATGGACAGAAAGGCCCTTGGTGTTTTCATTTTCTTGAAAAAGAACTCTGCTCTCCATAGAAAAAGGGCACCTGGTTCAATTAACTCAGTGAACAGGCCTACCTGGCATTGACAAACAGAGACGAGCTGATAAAGAGAGGCGGCTGGATGTACAGCTGAATGCAGGAGTTCCATTTATCACAAGCCGCAGCAGCTTCAGATTCAACATTAAGGATGACCTGTGTGAGACAGAGACTTTTGCACCTGCCCCTGCAGCAGCAGAGTGGCATTGCTCACTTTCTTGAGCATCCAAGATGCAATGTAATGATACTGTAATCCTGTACTCACTTACCTGGAAGTAAGTCCACTTAAATCCATAGTGGCTTGCATTTGAGTAGACATATATAGTAGGGATAGGGAAACTTTTTCTGACCAAAGGCCACATTCCTTTTGGCCAGCTTTGGGGTTGGGGCTGTCACATGCCAGCAGAGGAAGGGGGGAGAGCAATGCAGACGTGAGAAGGACCATCTATGCACTCACATCCATGCACATGCACCCCCCCGCTCATATTCACCCACACAATTGTTCCACACAATATGAACCACACAATATGAACATACATATTCAAAAGGCTTCATCTGTAAAGCTGCAGTCTTAAGCACACTTAGCTGTATGTCCATTTAACTTGGTAAGGCTGACTTCTGAACAGCCATACCCAGGATTGCAAGGTAACCTACAGCAGCCTTAGCTCAATGGCTGAGCATCTGCTTTGCATGCAGAAGGTCCTGGGTTCAATCCACAGTGTCTCCAGGCAGAGAAAGTAATGCCCCTTGTCTGAAATCTGGGAGGGTCACTGCCAGTCAGTATGGACTGTTGGGTTAGACGGTCTGATTCGATATAAAGCCACTTACTATGCTTATCTGAAGGGAGCTTAAGAAGCTGCCTAATACAGGCATAGGCAAACTTGGCCCTTCAGATGTTTTGAGACTACAACTTCCATCATCCCCGACCACTGGTCCTGTTAGCTAGGGATAATGGTAGTTGTAGTCCCAAAACATCTGGAGGGCCGAGTTTGCCTGTGCCTGGCCTAATACAAGGTCAACTTGGGGGTTCCTTCTAGCCATGACTGTCTACTCTGACTGGCAGCAGTTACCTAGGGGGCAGGAAGAGAGAGGTTGCTCCTTTTACTGCTACCTGATCCTACCTGAGACCTGCGGGTACAGGGCAGTATGCAAATTTAATTAATTAATTACCGGTAATTTATAATATTAATAACCAATTACCAATAAGTAATTTCGTTGTCCCTGAGAGGGGGTAATGACAATAAATATATTATTATTATTATTATTATTATTATTATTATTATTATTATTAACCAGAAATGCTGGAGGACTGAACCTGGGAACTTCTGCATGCCAGGGGTGCCAACTTGAATAAAATATGAGGGGGGGGGAGGTAAGCCCTGCCCCACATAATTGATCACAGGACGTGACACACACCATTTGAATGGCAATGTACATCAATTTTGGGGGAGCCCAGCCACTGCAAATATTTTATGGGGGGGTGGGACAAATGGACCTTGCTCCCCAGGCCTTGGCTAAGCCAAAGAGTTTATTCTGAGCCACTAGAGCAATTCTATTCTGGGAGGGTTTCTTCAAGAATGGAGAAGGAACCATTCTGCACAAGACGCAGAGTAAAGCAGCAGAGCTCTAGGCAAGCTGCCAATAGGGTGTGTCATAGATCTGAATGCTCTCAACACCTCAGAGAAAGTTTTCTGTATACAAGAGACAAGCACATCAGGGACTAATGCTCAATGGGTCTCTTTTCCTTGTGTGCTCATCTAGCATGGGGAGAGGAATCTGTGACCCTCCATGTGTTCTTGAACTCAGACTCCCATCATCCCTCACCATTGGACATGCTGACAGGGACTGATGGCAGCTAGACTCCAAGAATAGCTGGAGGGCCACCGATTCTCAAACCCTGAGCAGGGATTAAAAAACAACAACCCAACAAACTTGTGTGAGCATTTAAAAATGGGATGTCCCCACCTGCAGTCAGAGGTAGCACTGCCTGAAATGTTACCACTTTGATTGACCACTCACCTTGCATAGTGCATAGACAGAAAGGTATAAGAGCAGCACCGGAAGTGGTGCCCTTTGCTATTCAAGGTGCAGGAGCAGTGCCGCCTTTTTGCATCTGCTTGCAACCCAAGGTCAATCAGAGCCAATCCAAGAGAAGCATTAAAGATAAAAATAAAGCAAGCAAGAGCCAGAAACGAAAGTGGACAGATCAAGAAGTCAAGATTTTGCATTCCAACTATCTATAGGAAATAGTTTTTTTATTATTATTTCAAGTTTTCATAAAAATCCATAATTATTGAAATCAAAGTTACAGAGGAAGTTCGTAACTTTCTTTTTAAAATCAATTGTTGTTTTGAATTCTTGTTGAATTTCCTGTCATTGTTAGGATCGGCACTGGAGTCTGTCAGAATAGGTCCTACAAACATGGGAAGTTCTGGAGACGTCAGCAGAACACCCCCCCCCAAGAGGTCAAGGGGGAAGTGGTGCAGGATTGTGGGCCACAGAAGGAGGGTGGGGAGCTGGGTGGAGAGAAGAGAGGTTTGCATGTTTCTTGAATTGGATCTCTTTATTATTAAATCTTTTTTATTAAAAAAACCCACACACGCGCGCCTCTCATTACTGAGTTCCAGCCATTGCTCTCTCTCTCCCTTCCTCAGATCATTTTCATGTTGAACTTGCGTGGCGCATCCGCGGCAGAGCTGATGCCGGCATCGGATTTGCGCGGGACATACTCTATTTCGATGTTGTGCTTGGTGTTGCCTTTGCCCCGGCTCCAAAGGAAGAGGAGCACCAGGCAGAAGAGGACGACCCCCAGGAAGGAGATGAAGCCCATCGTGGTGGCAATGATGAGGGTCTTGATGTCAAAGGGGAAAGGCACCGTGGCTCGCGTGCTGTTGGCGTCACTCTCGTTGGGCTGGTTGGAGATGAAAGCAAAGGTCTTGTTGGGCTGGTGGGGCCAGTCGGGGGAGTAGCTGCGGACGTGCAGGTGGGCCAGCATGGTGTCGTTGCCACCAGCATTGCTGGCGATGCATAGGTAGGTGCCATTGTCTTGGATCTGGGCATAGCGCACCTCAAGAGTGCCATCAGGGAAGACAGTGAGCCGCCCATTGGTTTTGGTAGAGATGAGGTGCTTCCTTGGCGAGAGCCACATGATGGTCGGAGGTGGGTCTCCATCTGCACGGCAGATGAACTGGACCGTGTGGCCCTCATCCACAAAGATCTGCTGGGGCTTGCGGTCCCTTATCCGGGACCGGCGGCAGATGAAGTAGTTGGGCAGGAGTGCCTCAGAGAAGTCCTTGAACTCTTTACCTTGGACAAATTCAGGGGTTGCACAGGTGGGTTGACGCTTGTTGAAATTGAGCCTCCAACGGCGGCGGAAAATCCAGAGAAGCCGGCAGTCACAAGCCAGAGGGTTGTTGTCTATGATGAGAGTCTCCAGATTCCCCACAGAGTGGAAGGCTGACTCTTCCAAGGTGCTCAGGAGGTTCCCTGAAACATTCAAAATGCGCAAGTAGTTCAGGCCCCGGAAAGCGTACGGTTCCACCATGGTGAGCTGGCCACCAACCAGCTGTATCTCCTGAAGCCTGAGTAGATCGTGAAGCATGGAGCCTTCGATGGTGATGATGGGGTTGTAGGACAGGTTCAGGAACCTGAGATAAACCAAGTGCCTCAAGGAGACGTAAGGGATGGAAGTCAGGTTGCAGTGGGTGATGGACAAGGATGTCAAGTTAAGCCCGTAGAGGCAGTTGGATGTCATGGTATCTAAGTAGGGCCAGTGTGAAATCTCCAGAACCTTGAGTCTGTAGAGCCTCTTAAATGAGTAATCCCTGATGGCGTTGATGTTCAGGTGGCGCAACCGCAGCACAATCAAACCGTGCAAGTGAGAGAGAGCTTCTGTGGGGATGGACGTCAGGTTGCATTTTTCCAAAGTCAGCTGCTCTAAGCTGTTGAGGCCGCTGAAGGCCCGGTGGGAGATGTAGACCAGGTCATTGTCCCCAACCTCCAAAGACTTCAGATTGTACAAGTCCTGGAACATATAATCCAGGAGGATCACAATTTTGTTCTCGCTAATGTCCAACTTGGTGAGATTGCTGAGTCCAGTGAACACCCCGAGTGGGATGAGTTTGAGCCTGTTGCTCCTGAGACCCAGAGTCCTGAGGTTGAAAAGGTTATTGAAAGCCCCCGGCTCAATGGCACTGATAATGTTCTCGTTTAACTCCAGCTCCTCCAAGTGAGGAAAATTGGCAAATTCATCCTGGTTGAGAGTCTTGATGCGGTTCTTTCCCAGGTCCAAGAGCTTTGTCTCCGTGGGGATGCCCTCAGGGACAGCCAGGAACCGCTTCCGGTGGCACAGCACCGAGCGCTCCTGGGCAGAACAGTCACAGCGGGGTGGGCAACCTGTGGCAGAGCCTGAGAGGATGGATCCCAACATCAAGATGAGAATGGGCTGCCAGCAGGCCAGGATTGGGCTATACATGCTCAACTCGCCCACCACCATCCTATCTTTCACCTGCAGGCAAGAGAAACAAGAGGAGGTGTTAGAAACAGAATGGACATGAACTCACCAGGTGACATGATACTGTTGATATCTACGAAAAACCTGAGAGAGTTGATGGGGAGGCAATGTTTTAAAAACTCACAACTCCCTGCAGACTGCTAGCAGAGGAGCTAGCTATGCACTGAACTTGTTGGCACATTCAAACAGGCTACACAAAGACACCTCTGCATGCTGCAGGCCTGGACAATGTGCTTGCCCCCTGCAATTGATTCTTAGGCATGTTCTTGGAAGTATTTGGGGGCAATATCTCTAATAGGCCATTTGTGGTGTGGAAAAATATCTTAGCACATTTTGGGGGAAGTGGGGTTTGGGGCCTGAGATCAGTAAGCCTTAGGTGGGCTTGACTTCCCCCTACTCCAAACTACATCAGAAGCAGGTAGAAACTTGACCAATGTCCTCCTGAGGTTCCGTGGCAAGGATCAAACCATCCAATCCCAAACCTCATTTGTGAAGCACCAGCATCTTTTAGGCTGTGGAACTAAGGAGGGAGGCAGGGAATCTGCCAGTGCAATTAAGGTTTAGCTGCATGACCATGAGGGGAAGAAGAGTGCTTGAAAGCTGCTGTTAATATCCTTTGCCAGATCAAGGTGATGCTGTGAAACTCATTGGAACACAAAACCAATGGCAGCAAGGAGGTCATTTGCTCTCCGCCACCCCTGTCTCCTTCCCAAAACTCCCCCAAAGCTGCAGCCCACAAACCTGGCAAGTAGGATTGGGTAATATATGGATATATCTTCCAAAACTGGTTTGAAGTTCACATTGTGATAATTGTTTCATAATATAACTCACCAGCTAAACACTGCAAACCTCACAATATCACCTACTAAACACTGCAATCTACCACAATGTCTGAAATAACGATGCGACTATACAGAGGCAAACAGGACAATGTCCAGGCAACTATTACTACTTAGGGGTCTAAAATGGATACATGACAATATTATCAATCATCACACACTCAGTTTCATCAGCAGGCAAGCCAAAATGCACCCAAATGAGACTTTCGGTTTAGGGCTTCGCTGCCAAATGGTGGTATTCAAGACAGTCCAAAGTACGGTGAGGAGTCATAGTGAATACAAATAATCTGGGACTGCCAGGCTGCCACAAGCAGCAGAAGCCTGGTGGTGGCAGAATCAACAACCGGGGGAGGGGGGAGCAGTGGCAGCTTGCGAGGCCTTGTTGTGGTGGCAGCAGTAGCGGCAGCCTGCAAGGTCTTGTGGCAGTGGCAAAGGCGGTGACAGCCTGGAAGATCTTTTCATAGTGGTGACCATCGTGGCGGCCTGCGAGACCATGCGGTGGCAGCAGGAGATGCTGGCAGAAGCAGAGGCGGCCTGCGAGGCCTCGGTGAGGCAGGCTGCCACAGCTTCTGTCACCGCCTCCCACTACCACCAGGAGGACTTGTAGGCCGCTGCCACTACTATTGCCACCATCTGCTGTCGCCACCGGAAGGCCTCTCAGGATGCTGCTACTGCCATCACCTCCTGTCACTGCCGTGAGTCACCAGAGGCCTCTGCAGCAGTTGCCACGGCATTGTCCTGTTTGCCTCTGCATAGTTCCTCCCTTATCGCAATGTTGAAAACCAGTTATCACCCAGCCCTACCGGCAACTGCTGAGGGACTGCTTTGCAGTCTATTCATGTATTAGGATAACAGGCTCCACTAATGAAATCCCCACTACAGAACTGAGATGCGTATGAATGACGGCAGCTCCTAGCTTAGCAGGCAAGAGGAGTTGTGGGCCGTCATCCAAATGGATGACACACACAACCTTCTCCCCCTTCCCCCTGAAGCCATTCTTCAACTGCCTTGGAGAAGTTAAGAGCCAATGGACACCTTTAACACAAAAAGGTGGTAGACCAAGCATCCACCAGATGTTCCTCCCATCCTCCATGACCACTGGCCATGCTAGTTGGGGTTGTTGGGAGTTGGAGACCAATAGCATCTGGACTCCAGCTCCAGTCACTCTGGGCAGCTTCCAACACATACAAAAACATAATAAAACACCAAACATTAATAATAACAATCTGATCTGCAATAACAGGCTTCCTCAACCTTGGCCCTCCAGATGGACTTTGTTCCTCCTTCAGAGGAGGGGAAGAATGAAATCATTTTCCCCAATCACAGTCACGAGGGGTGGGGTTTGCACTCCTGGAAATCCTATCAGCTCTGAGGGCAGCTGTTTCTTACCTGTTCTTTGGTTTGCTGCATTGGCTAAATAAAGCAAGTTCCACCTATATCTTGGAATATATTGATCAATTGTCCCATATTCTGGATTGTGCAGTTTCAGACTGAATGGCTGGTGGGGCTCTTCTGAACATCCCTTTTATTTGTTAACAGCCCTGAAATTACCAGAGGCGCAGAATGCTGCTCATAAACTCTCCAGGAAGCAAGTTAGAATTGTGTGCTGCATCAGGAATTTATTGGCAGAAGTGAAGCAGCAGGACTGCAAATTAAGAGACAGGCCCCTGAGGTCAGTAAGGCTGTGGATATTGCATCTGGGGAGGACAGCATTTATGGGGCCCACTCCTTTGCAGCCAAGATGGCTTGTCTGGGCTTTCTCATTCTGCTCCCATTTGATAGGAGTTCTGGATTCAAATGGTATTTTACAGATTCAAGCTCAATCTCACGGGAAATGAGCAGCTTTATCAGCTTAAAATAGGATGTAGATCTTTTCCTTCCGAGAAAGAGAGAGAAGACATTCTCAATTCTAAGAAGTAAGCAGTTTGACAAATGCAATGACTTGAGGGATTTTTGCTAGAAGTGTTCTGCATTATGTTTCCAAAGCTAATGTTCAAGGATACCTTAATTTTAAATTATGAAATGTTGTTGTACTGTGGATCACTCTTCTGGCTTCCTTGCTGTTACTAGGCTAGAGTACAAACACACGAATAACCTGCTGGGTCAGGGCAGTGGTCCATTTAGTCCAGCACCCTCTTCTCATAGGGGCTGAACAGATTTCTGTGGGAAACCTGCAAGCAGGACTCGAGCGCAAGAGCCCTCTCCCCTCCTGTGGTTTCCAGCAAGCGATATTCAGAGCAGAGCCACCCTGGCTACTAGCCATCAAGAGTCCTTTCCTCCATGCATTTGTGTAATAGTAATGCACATGCTAAACTCAGCTTCCTGGAGTCACCAATTTCGCACATGCTACTGATGCGCTGCTCCCAGAAAGAGGCAAGTCCATTTGAAAGGCAAATGAGCCAGGAGAGAGCTGAGCCACCAAGAATCCCTGCCAAGGGACGGCACTGCATCTGATACATAAAGTTATTTGGGAGAAGTTATGGCTCTGTCAAAGCGGCCTTTCCTTCCCCGCCATAAACAAGCCCACTGCCTTGCCAGAGGGATGCTGAAACCTCCTGTCACATTGCTTCTGGTGCCTCCATCTTCTTTTCTTTTTTTAAATATTGCCCCAGCTGTTACAAAGGATTGCATCCGTTAATATCACACATTATGACGCTTCCACTCATCACCTCCACTGGCTGTGTTTATCTCTGTTGTTATGCAGATGCTCAGCGTTTGCTTTGGCTAATGCTATTTACAGCTGCTTCTGAATATATGCCACACATTACTTTCAGTGGTTAGGAGATACATCTTTGCATTACTCCTGTGCATTGCTCTCCTCCCCTACCCCAGTACTATTTATGGCTCTTGGATACACCCTAAACATTGTTTTCATAGCTTCTGCTTATAAGTGTCATTTTGCAGAAATGTATGGCCTGCACTTAACTTCCCTTCCCTTCCTTGAAAATTATTCAAACATTTTTGTAAGTTGCAAGGTTGGGAAGTGATGGGTGAACCACAAATCTGTCCGTTTTCCAACCCCCTGCCAAACCCAAGGTCTTGTGAACCAGGGCTGTCCTGGCCAGTGCAGACTAAGGGGTTAATTATGGTTTTACTCTGCTGAATTCCTTCTTCACAGGGTCAGTCCCAAACTGGATCTTGCTTCTCCATAACTCCCTTGGCAGTGCTCTTTGTGGTCAAGAGCTGAGGAAGTTGCTCTTCCAAGGGACATGCAGAAACCACACACAGTTTGTGTTGCATGCCAGTCTTACAGCAAGAAATTTGGTCAATGCTTAAACTTTTACCAAATCCAGAGGTAAATGTCAGAAAATTCTGATGAGTAAATTTGAGAGCCAGCTGGGTGCTTTCCGTAGATGTCCAAATGCCAGGCCAGAATCAGAGGGTGGCAAGGCTAAGCAGGGCTAAGAAAAAGCTTTCTGACTCAACAATGCAATTGTTCTAATTTTGCATGGAGCATCCTAGAAGGCCACTTAAGGCTATCAATGTCTGGATAAGGCTAAGTCACCCAAACCCTCTCTCAAATGAGAGATAAGGGTAAGGCTGTGACCATGGCTAGTGACCCAGTGGCCATGTCCTCCCTCCTCTGAATACCAGCTGGTGGGATGCCCAAGTGGCTGAGTTGCTGTTGCTCTTGGGCTTTGCTTGTGGGCTTCCCATCCACACCTGGTGGGTCCCTGTGAGAGGAGGCTGGATTCGGTGGTCCAGCAGGGCTCTTCTTATGTTCAGTGGCAGGCGTGTGGGAATTATATCTTTGTGTTAGTGATGTTGCTGCAATTCATAGAGCTCTCTGGCTTGCTATATTAATTTGCCCAGGCTTAAACGCTGGGCTCTGCTAAGAGTCAAGCCCCATTTCCCCAGAAGGACTCTGGCTCAGAATATTCCACCAGATTCTGAGCATGTGCACTCAGCGCTCAGCAGATCTAGTGGTCAAAGATCTAGATCACTCTTGAGATCAGGGTGGGGGCAGACTTTGATGGTGGTTTTTAAAAATAGAATGCCAGCATCTCCCCAACCCAAGCCGGGTGCAAAAGAAATAAAGAACAAGAATCAAGAAATAAAGAACAAGAAATAGCTCAGTGTTAGAGCATCTGCTTTGTGTGCAAAAGGTCCCAGGTTCCATCCCCTGCATCTTCAGGCAGGGCTGGAAGAGTTCCTTGCCTGAAACCTTAGAGAGCTACTGCCGGTCAGTGTACATTGAAGGAGCTAGATGCACCAAAGGTCTGATTCAGTATAAAGCAGCTTCCTGTGTTCCTAGGGTGCCTCTGAGCCTAGGAATTTGTTTTCAGTACCAAAACTGAGCTGAGCTTGCAGTCATTGCACACAAAAAGTCTGTGCTTGGGTATATATATATATATCAGTTTATTACAGTCATAGACCAGCAGTCAGAGAATAGAATATTAAGTGGATAAAAAACAAAACTGATAATTAAAACAGATAAAAAAACTAAAAACAAATTAAAAACATTCAGTAAAACAGACAATTAAAACAATGGACAACAATGAATTTAAACACACTGTGCAACAATAAACTATCCCAGGGAGTTGACTCAGAGTCACCCATGGAACCGGGTTTGGGGATTTTCATACCGGACTCTTTTGAGTTGGGCGATGGTCTGCGTCTACAGATTTGCACACAGAATCTGGCGACCATCCAGGTCTTCTTTTGGTCTTTGCCTAACAGCAAAAGGTCAAATTTTTGCTTTTGCAGGAGGTCGGCGAGCCTCACCAGTAGGGGATCAATGAACTTACTGCGTGCCTCTTTGTAAAAGGGACATTTAAAGAACAAGTGTTCTGGGCTTCCTATCTCTCCCAATGGACAGGAGGAAAGTCTCTGGGCATAGGGGACTTTTCTAAAGGCTCCATCCAGGACCGGCGAGGGAAGAGCCGCGCTTGTGGCAAGTGTAAAGGCCCGTCTTGCGTTTCTAGATACGAGAAAGGAGAGATATGCTGCCGGTGCGGCTATGTATCTCTCAATTTCTCCAATTTTATAGTCGGGGCACCTTCTGTGCTTGGGTAGTTTTCTCCATTTCAGCATCCTAATAATGTTGTTGTTGCTGCTGCTGCTGAGGCTAAACCACTGGAAGTCTGAAACCTTTGCTGATCTATTGCTGGTTGCTCAGCAGATCTAGCAGGATATCCCAATCCACCTTCTGTGGAAGACACATGCAATGAAGATCTTCCATGTTAGCCTTTACTCTTAAGGAGCTATGTGAACTGCAAAACCAGCTGTTTCACAGGCACAGAAACAGAAATTATTAATACAAGCCACATGCTTTTGATTAAAATTTAACAGATGTTCTGTGACCAGGCCATGCTGCTGCAGACTACGTTACCAAGCCAAGGATGAATGTTTTCCAAGACAGCTGGTAAAATCTCAAGCCATTTCCAAACTCCCAAGTGAGCAGCATTTGCTCCTGAATCATTCACACATCCCACTTCTTTCTGGCTCATTGAGATCACTGAGGAACTCCAAAATCATGGAACTGCCCAAATATTAACCTCCTACAGGTTAAAATGTGTTTACTGCGCTAGGGATGTAAACATCAAATCATACTTCCTACCACAAAACGAAGTCACTTTTCCCATTGGTCCTCTAAAGAATTGCCATTAAATGTCAACATTCACCACATTTCCAACACTATGACACAATACAACTCTTCCAGCATTGAAGGGGGTTGGACTAGATGACACTTGGGGTCACTCCCAACTCCACAATTCTAACTAGCTTTCACCATGTGGTTCTTTTCTTCTCTTATGGATTATTGAAAAGTTTTTAAGACATTTACAACAGAAGTATCTCCTCCTTTAAGGAATAAAAATAACGCTTTTTCATAAAAGGTCAGAAGACCTCAAACAGTTGCAACACCTGAGCAACAGCTTAGGAACCACAGGCTTGCTTGGAGGCTTCTCTTTACTGGCTTGGGGTTAGAACACCTGAAAACATGGCAGCTTGCTGTTAGGCTGTGCTTTATCTAGACACCTCAGCATGCTTTGGCAGGGGAGAACTTGCGCACACCTAGGGGGTGGTCGAGATGTGGTTTTATCACTTCACTTCAGCATGCTTCAGCAGGGTAGGACTCTGGTATGCCTAAGAGGATGGCAGGAAGTGGCTCTATCACTTGAGTAAATGTGTGAAAGCATAGGAACACACTTCCTTATTTGGGTAAATGTAATTAAGAGTGATGGTCCCTGGATTTAGCGGAATGGGAGATGTCAACAGGGGAGGAGAGTTTAATATTTTAATTAGGTGGTCGTGATAGCCTGTAACCCCTGCACACGCCCAGCCAATGGGGGACAGGGGAGGGACCTTTTTGCTCAAGGGATGGTGATATAAACTTGTGTTTTTCTGAAATTGGGTGTGCCTGCTTTTGGGACACCCGATTCTTGCAAGAAACATTCATGTAATCAATAAAACTTTTTGTTGCTTCACCAATTTTGCTCAAATTTTATTTTGAGGGTCTCAGGACCCCAGGCGTTTTTATATCTCACTCCCTTTCCCCCGCTTGGTGATACAAGAAATGCACCTCCTGGAAGTAGACTGACCACAATGCCCCATGGCATTAACCTTCATCTGATGGTAGATGATTGGCCACTGGGTATGCTGACTGGGGATGATGGGAGTTGGAGTCCCACAATTCCTGGAAGGCCACAGGTTCTCGGTCCCTGCATGAAAGTTATATACTGATCAAACTAGGATTATAACTCATTCATATACTGGTTGGCTGACACTTGTATTTCCCACTCCAACCAAGGTTTAAATTGGGAGCCATCTGCGAGAAGCTTTTTCCTCCTATGCTACAGGTCTCATGCCTTTCTAAGGAGGCCTCTCCATTTAAGAGCCACTCCCATAGTTAAACCAAGCCAACACGCTTCTGCGTTGGGGGGAACCAACTGATCGCCCATCACTGGCAGAGGAAGAGGTGTGCGGGGGGAGCGCACTGCCCCTGGCAGTGCAACCCCGGCAGGGTGCCATCACGGCTGCCCCCCTGCCCGTGCTGGGCACCATGCCCCTACGGGCAGCACGCCACGCCCCCGGGACGTGTGCCAGCCCCGCCCCGCCTGCTCTCTGTCGCCCATGAGATGCAGCTGGGAGAGCCAGAAAACCCTCCAAAGGCATCACCGGCTTTCCTGCAAGCAGCTGAATCAACATCTCACTTGCTTTAATCCTCTCGAGCAACATATGGGGTGCAGCAACCAGCAACCTCTCACCTACTTCTCATCCCAAAGGAGCAAGAGGAAAATCTGTTTCAGTTTAACACCTTCTGTTCTTGTGATATTCACTGGGGACATTTATTTTCCAGATAAGAGGGTATTACTTTGCACAAACCTAATTAAACTTCTTTTGCTTTCGAAAAGGGAAAAGAACAAACAGACACCTTCTTGGAATTAGCCAAGACAAAGAAAAAGATCATCCCAGACAATTAATAAATGTGCCTGTAATTGTGACTACAATCTCTACAGCAGGTAGGACTCTAGCATCTTTAAGGCCTTGTTTCGCCATGGCTGGGAATGGGGAAGAAAGTCAATTCAGATTGCATTTAGAGGCAAAGTTACCTAATTCACACTTTCTGAAACAATCTTGGAACGGAAACTTGGCCATTGTTCAAAATTTGCACGTCTCCAATTTTTCATTGCAGTTTTCCAGCCAAGTTGTGTGTTCCAAATGGCTTGTATACAAGGGCGAAGTGTGCATATACAAGCACATATTAGTGCAAGTATCATGCACAAATGCATTACGTCAGGGGAAATTGCTTTGCAAATTTATTTCATAAAATTTATACATCGCTTGAGTTTTTAAAAACTCTCAAAGCAGTTTACACAAAGAATAAAACAATAAAATTATCAATAAAAACAACTGTTTAAAACAACTGTTTTGAACATTCAAAAAATTTAAAGAAAATCAGCAATAAACTGACAGCAGATCATCACACACATCCACATTCTACATGTCTGGGTGGGCTTGTTTAAGAAAAAATGTTTTTAGCAGGCTTCAGAAAGAGTACAGTGAAGGAGCCTGCCCGAACTCAATAGGCAGGGAGTTCCAAAGTGTGTCAAGGGAAATTGCATGCAAAAATATATACAGTGGTACCTCGGGTTACGTACTTAATTCGTTCCGGAGGTCTGTTCTTAACCTGAAACTGTTCTTAACCTGAAGCACCACTTTAGCTAATGGGGCCTCCCGCTGCCATGCGATTTCTGTTCTCATCCTGAAGCAAAGTTCTTTTTTTAAAAAAAATAAAATAATTTTTATTGAATGATTTTATGTTACAAAAAAATTACAACCATACTACCACTAAAGATGATTGAGAAATAAAAATTACATACATCAATATTTAGTTTGTTATTTGTTATCTACCGTCTTATTTCCTCCCAACATTCCATACAAAAACACACATATGTACAGACACACACACACACGTGATAATAGTGAAAGTAAATATTTTTCCCCTTTTATCTTAAAAAAATCTTTTCTTCAACTTTGACTTCCTGTCAAGTCCCTTTGCATATATTTTATCTTACAATTGAATGTACACAAAACAATAAATCTTTCTATATAATTTTTCCAATACATTCTGAAAACATAATAAATCCTTAATTGTTGTCCATCTCCTTTTAGTTCCTTTATCACTCGAATGCTAGCACGGAGTCAAAACTATTATAGTCTTTTTGAAGATATCTTCCATAACCATTCCATTTTTCCGCAAATTTTTGCTTTGAGTTTCCTCTGAGTTTGCTAGTCCATTGAGCCGTCTCCACCAATTCCTGTAACTTGATTTGCCAATCTGTTATTTTTGGAGCCCCGTGATCTTTCCATCCCTTGGCCACAAGTATTCGAGCCGCTGCGGTTGCATCCAAGAATACCTCTCTTAGATTTTTTTGGATCTCTTTATCTAAAATACTTAATAGAAATGCCTCCAGTTTTTTTAGTAAAAGTTATCCCCATCATCTTTTTTAATTCATCATATATCCCTCCCCCCAATCTTAATCTTTTCACACGTCCACCACACGTCACCGTTATTTCCTCCACATCTCCAACAAGCATTCGCCAAATTTTTATACATTCTTGATAACCTGGAAGGGGTAAGTTAGGTGAAGCAAAGTTCTTAACCCGAGGTACTATTTCTGGGTTAGCAGAGTCTGTAACCTGAAGTGTATGTAACCCAAGGTACCACTGTATGGAGAAATCCACAATAAAAGGAAGGATTTCCATGAGGACTAAAAAATTAAAATTGGCAAACTGATGCTGAAATGGAGAGGCCTGAATGTAAAACTGTAAAAACAAGAAGGCAAACTTGACATATCTGCCCCTCCCTGGCCACAGCAGATGTAAAATGCTAACATGCTTGGTGGCACTGCAGCTCAGGCCCCACACTTGCAAAACCTCTGCTATTGTTCTCTCTGTTATTCTCCTTTGGAATCCCAGTCACTGTACTTGTGATCTTGTTGAGAAAGCATCGAGGAAGAAGGAGAGAGGAGCAGAAGCATCGCTGGCAAAATAAAACACCGTCTAAGGGGTCTAATTAGGCTGAGACTGGAGAGGCTACACCTCATTATATCCATGAACATCCTGCCTTATTTGGACAAGTTTGGGAGCTGACAATTCCATGTACATCCTTGTGGTAAAGAGCTGAGCATCAAATGGATATTAGACAAAAGAAGCAGAGAAGCCACTAGACTCCAGCCTCCGCCTCTTGATATTACAAGCAGTGGCGTAGCGTGGGGGGTGCAGGGGGGGCCGGCCGCACCGGGCGCAACATCTGGGGTTAGGGCAAATCCACGGGTTAGGGGGTGCAAATCCATGGGTCAGGGGGCGCAAATTACTTGCCTTGCCCTGGGTGCTGACAACCCACGCTACGCCACTGATTACAAGGCTTGTGTTTTCAGATGATTCATCTGAGGAATGCCAGATTCTCACAAAAATAACACAGCCTTATGAGGAACGGTTGAGAGAGCTGGGCCTGTTTAGCCTGGAAAAGAGGAGGCTGGGAAAAGATATGATAACCACCTTCAAATATCTAAAGGCTGTCACATGGAAGAGGGAATTTTTTTTTTTCTCCTGCTCTGGAGGGTAAAGGACTCAAACCAACGGCTTCAAGTTACAAGACCAAGAGAGGATCCAACAGTCAAGAAAGCGGTTTCTGTATGTACTAGGGAAGTATGGGGCAGAAGGGGCAATGTCAACCTGGGAAGGTAGCTCATTTAGGAGAAGGTAAACGCTGATCCTAAACCTCCACTGCCTTGCAGGACATCATTGGGGAAATAAAAGACGAAGAAGTAAACCCTAGACAAATCCAGACTGGAGTCCCTAAGGTGGTTGGATGGCACCTTGTACACCTCCTTCTGGCAACACCTGCAGCCAAGCTGGTGCTAAACTTATTGATCTGCTCTCTTTTGGACCCCCTCAGTGAGTCTGAGAGGGGTCTCTTTTCATCTGGGCAGCCCAGGATCTCAATCCACACAGTCCACACTTGCGCTTCAGGGAGGTCACTTTGGATTCATCCCCATTGTCTCTCAAGACAGAAGGATGTCAACAGCTTTGAGGAGAACTTAGTTGTAGAGAATCCCCTGTGTCTTAGCCCACACAGTTTGATTTAAAACTGCCTGGGCAAAGGAAAATATATCACCTGATGTCATTGTGATGCCAGGTGACTGAGAGGTGGGCAGCCCCACCCAGTTGCCCAAATGGCCTGTTGGGATTGGGTGCCAGAACCAATTCCCCCTCCCTTGGGCTAGACAGAACAATGGTCTGATTCAATGTCCAGTAGTTTCCTATGTGTGCAAAGGACAAACTCTCCCAATAATTACTCCAAGTTTCTCTTTAGACAAAATTTCTACAGCTACTCTGTTTGTGAGTAGTGTGGTTAGATGATCCTGACTCACATCAGGGGATTAAATTAAGTGGCCTTTTGATCCTTTCTGACCCTGATTTTATAAATCTAATGACTTTTGTTTCTCCCTCCCCCTGACAATAGCAAACCATCTTTGTCCCATCTTTCCCTTCAATGTGTGAAAGCCATTACCTTCCTCTTCTCCCTTCTTAATCTTCATTTCCCAAAGCTCAACATACACATTTCTTCCTGCTTCTCCTGACTTGTCACCATCCCTTTCAGATGCTTTAAGTCTGTGTTGCTCTTCCCTGATAAGTTCAGCGTCATTAATATATTTGAATATATTTATCCTCATAAAGTATTCGGAAGGGAGGGAAGTGCCATTATCCCTATTTTCTTTTATTACAGTATGCTTCATTTATCTGGAGATGCTCAGAAGCAACATCTAAAAACAACAACACACAACACCATTTGGATAATGAGATGTTTGGATAAACAGGAGCACTATTTACAAAGGACTGCATTTGCAAGAGCTAAACAAACAGTGGTGGATATTTCATAAGGAGCACTGAATGTGGGCAGTGTTCAATGTTCCCACATGACCAAAACACACACACACACACACACACACACACACACACACACACACAAAACAACAACAACAACAACCCTGCCCTTAGAAAGCTAGCAGGTTAGGAAGAAGCCTAGGCTAGAACTCTTCTCTCTGACTTGGGTTGGCATGCTTGTCAAGGATGACATCTGGACTGTCCCAAACAGGCTATGTGACCAAATCAGGAAAAGGCCCTGCCCACAGAAAGCTAGCAGGTCAGAAACAAGGCTAGGTTCAAATTCTTCTCCCTGAACTTGGTTGGCACAATGGTCAACTGACCTGTCAATAATTATGATATCACTTTTAAACAAAAAGGCTTCTAAAGCAGCAAACAGCAAGTTAAGCAGGGTACATTCAAACGGCATAAAGGAAGGGCCACATTCTCTCATGGGCAACTTTGGAAAGGCCAGATCCCCCTGGTGAGCAGGACAGAGGACAAGGGAGCAACAGCTCTGACTCTTTCCTTTGCACTGGAAGCTTCATTCAAGATGTTTCTGCGCAAACCTCTCCATCCAGGCAAGCAAGTGGCATTTTCACCATTCGTAGAATTGGAGAATCGTAGAGTTGGAAGGGACCCCTGAGAGTCATCTAGCCCAACCCCCTGCAATGCAGGGATCTCAGGTGGCCAGGCAACCTCTGCTTAAAAGCCCTCCAGAGCAAGAGAAAACAAGCTTGCTCCATCTGCGTGAAAGCCCTTTAAGGTTACCAGATTTTTTCCAATGAATCTGGGGACACTTTAAATAAATAAACAAATAGTGTGTGTGTGCGCGCGCACGCGCGCATAAAGTTATTTATAAAAATTAAGAAGTAATATCTTCTCTTCTGGGATGCAGGTGGCGCTGTGGGTTAAACCACTGTGCCGCTTGGGCTTGCCGATCGGAAGGTTGGTGGTTCAAATCCCCACGACGGGGTGAGCTGGGAGGAGCTGTTGTTTGGTCCCAGCTCCTGCCAACCTAGCAGTTCGAAAGCATGCAGTGTAAGTAGATAAATAGGTACCGCTGCAATGGAGGTACCTCAACAAGAGCAGCCACAACTTAAAAGAACATAAGGCTTCTCTGCTCCATTTACACCTATTGCGACACAGAAGGTACCCCCCCAAGCCCCATCCCAGCAATCTCTCCCTTTTTATCAAAGGGAAGGGAAGGGGAGGAAGGCAAGCAAGCAAGCAAGCAAGCAAGCAGCAAGCAGAGGTAGCCTCTTTTTATTTTTTTAAAGGTTCATTTTAATTTTTTGAAGGTTCATTTTTCAATAAGAAGGGAACAGGAAAGCTGTTTAGGGGGAACCAACATAAACATCCCCAAAATAAACATAAAACATTCCTCCCCTTTTATTTTTTGCTAGTGGGGGTGGGTGCAAGAGAGGAAAAATGAAGCAGCAGCACATAATGATGTATAGGGTTGGGGAACCAAATGTGTGAAAAGACAAAGGGAGAATTGGGAAGAGTTTATGGGTAAGGAGTAAAAAATGGGGAGACAGACAATAACACAGAGAGAAGGGAGGGAGGGAAGGCAGTCCAATGTAGCTCACAACATGCAGAATGGAGCAAAAGAGGCAAGACAACCCCCCCCCCAACTTTGAAGCAACAGCCTCTGTCTGGGAGAGTGAAGGGAAGGCTCAAGGCAGCATCTTGCTTTCTGCCAGCTTGGTAGCTCACAAGCAGGCAGAATGCAGCAAAGGGGGCTTTAAAGGCATGAAAAAGTGCTCCTTCTTCCTCATGAGCAAGCAAGACAGAGAAGGTGCAGAGATGTCATGCAGGGAGGATTCTTCCCTGCACCTCAGCTCTGCCGGTCCAAAGAGCAGCCTTGTCTCTCCAGCTCAAGCAAGCCAGCAGGAGGAGCAGGGCTGTTTGCAGAGCTGACGGTGAGGGAGGTTTCCGTGGAAGAGTTGCAGCAAAGTCCAGCTGCACCTCCAGCTCCCGAGGAGACCCTCTCTAGAGCTGTAGTGGATGATTGCTTCGGGCTATGGGGAGGGTCTGGAAGTCCCCAGGCATATGATTAATCTGGGGACATTACATTAAATCCAGGGAAATTCTGGGGATGGATTTTGTCTGGGGACAGATTGGTAAATCCGGGGGCTGTCCCCGAGAACCGGGGATGTCTGGTAACCATACTTTAGACCCAATCGGGCCAGGCAAAAGCACTGAAGGGAGGTGGGGCGTGAGTGACCTGTGTGGCACGGGAAAGGGCATGGCCTAGGAAGAAGCCAGGAGGGCCACACGACCCCTGGGCCTGAACTTCCCCACCCCTGTCACAAATCAATCAGCAAGCAAAATAATGCAAGACAGCAACATCACAACATAGGGAGGGCAAGGAAAAAATCTTCCCAAGCCGGTGGACTAATGAGCTCCAGGTGGCATGCAGGGTATTGATTCTCCTATTCCCCTTAAGCTGACAGAAAAGAATCCCAGGTCATAGAATAGAATCATAGAATAGAATCATAGAATCATAGAGTTGGAAGAGACCACAAGGGCCATCGAGTCCAACCCCCTGCCAAGCAGGGAACACCATCAGAGCACTCCTGACATATGGTTGTCAAGCTTCTGCTTAAAGACCTCCAAAGAAGGAGACTCCACCACACTCCTTGGCAGCAAATTCCACTGTCAAACAGCTCTTACTGTCAGGAAGTTCTTCCTAATGTTTAGGTGGAATCTTCTTTCTTGTAGTTTGGATCCATTGCTCCGTGTCCGCTTCTCTGGAGCAGCAGAAAACAACCTTTCTCCCTCCTCTATGTGACATCCTTTTATATATTTGAACATGGCTATCATATCACCCCTTAACCTCCTCTTCTCCAGGCTAAACATGCCCAGCTCCCTTAGCCGTTCCTCATAAGGCATCGTTTCCAGGCCTTTGACCATTTTGGTTGCCCTCCTCTGGACACGTTCCAGTTTGTCAGTGTCCTTCTTGAACTGTGGTGCCCAGAACTGGACACAGTACTCCAGGTGAGGTCTGACCAGAGCAGAATACAGTGGCACTATTACTTCCCTTGATCTAGATGCTATACTCCTATTGATGCAGCCCAGAATTGCATTGGCTTTTTTAGCTGCCGCATCACACTGTTGTCTCATGTCAAGTTTGTGGTCAACCAAGACTCCTAGATACTTTTCACATGTACTGCTCTCAAGCCAGGTGTCACCCATCTTGTATTTGTGCCTCTCATTTTTTTTGCCCAAGTGCAATACTTTACATTTGTCCCTGTTAAAATTCATCTTGTTTATTTTGGCCCAGTTCTCTAATCTGTCATTGAACTTAAGACCTATTTAATTCAGCCCTTTATCCAGAGACACGAGGACTAGAATCTTACAGTAGCTCAGTGATAGAGCATCTGCTTTGCATGCAGAAGTTCCCCAGTTCAATCCGCAACGGCGTCTTCAGGCAGGGCTGGGAGAGACTCCTTGCCTGATATTCTGGAGAGCTGCTGCCCCTGAGATGAGAGAATAAGGAGCTGAATGGACGAATGGTCTGACTCAGCACAAGGCGGCTTCCTATCTGCTTTCTCTCGGAAAGCTTGGAAAAACTGGGCCAATTATGGAGAGGGCCAGAGTGTGCCTGCCCACGACTAGTGACAAGCCCCTTCTTGGATGATGGAGCACCTCAGGAGGGAAATAGAAAACAACACTCAAAACACTTCTTCAGTATTGATGCTCTGACCTTTGCTCGAATAACTGCACTAAACTCATGTTACATCTCTATAAAAGGGCCTGTTGGGTGGGGGAATGGAAGAGGGCAGCAGAAATATTCAAGGGCAAAGGAGTGCTTAGGCAGAGAAGGAGAAAAGGCTGGATAGCTAGGTATGGGGACAAGTCGAAGGGACTGTGAGCATATGGGACATTCAGGTCCCCTCTGAAGGATGATAGTAGTCATACCCTCGAGTTCTAATGTATCTGCTTTTGAATTAAGTCTCACAATAATTGCAAAGCTATTGCTTCCAGCTTTCCCCCCAAATTTCTGTACTCTGGTTTCTCTTCCTAACTTCCAGTTCTGACTGTCATTACCTGTTGCAGAGGCCAACTTGGTTACACTCAGCAAACACATTTGACATTAAGACGAGCACTTTTGCCTGTGGTAGGGGCTGCAATGTGACCAAGTCCCCTTTTAGTATTATTAATTTTAAAAATTGATTTGGTTTTCTTAACATTAATAATGGCTTCCCAGTTCTGCATAAATGCATGAATCTTTGGCCAGCCTTCTTTCATCAGCTTTGCCATGATGGCATACTCAAACAGTATCAGTTTCATAAGACACAATTTCTAATCCTCACAACATCGACAAACGCTGAACAACTCCCTTTCCTGTCTCACATTTCTCTCTCACCTACACACCCACACCCACACCCACACACCCACCCACACCTGGAGTGGCACAAACCCTCAAATCACCTCCTTTCTTTGGACTTCATTGGCACAAGAACTGACGTTGGTCAGCAATTCATGTTGGCTTTAAGAGAGGATGAGACCAGTTCATGCAGGAGAAAGTTACTGGTTGTGGTGGCTATATGCCAGAGGTAGCCAAGAGGATGCTCCGCAGATGTTGTTGGACTACGACACCCTTTTCTGCTGACCATTGACCATTGCTGGCCAGAGCTCCTGGGAGTTGCAGCACAATAATACCTGGAGGGCATCCCCTTGGCCCCCCCTTGCTATATGCCTTCAGGATGAGAAGAAGCATTCCTCTGAACAGCAGTTCCTTGGAGAGAGGGCCCATACCTGCCTGGAGACTTCCAGAGGGACCAGGCTGGAAACGGTGGCAAAGAGGATGCTGGACTATAAAGGTCTTGGTTTGGATCCATCAGGGCTCTTCTGAGGTCAGCTAGGAACCCATAACCTTTTACTTCATTGGAGATCCCCAACTGCTGCTATGCCCACTTTTAATTCTCCGTCACCTTAAGAGCCATGGGTGGAGTGAATGGGTGCTCTCTCCCCTGCAGCCACTATGCAGGGAGCAGGCATGAGGGGGGCATTTTGGATCTGAAGAACAGCAGGGACCTGATCCAGCTAGCAGCTCATATGTTGGCTATCTTAGAAGGAATACATGGCACCTATGTGGAAGACATGTATTTTGGCACTGAATGGCTATCATAATCAATTCTTAGTCTCTTAGGGGTATACGGATTGTGTTAGTGGAATGTTGTCATGCAATGGAAAACACAAGTACTTTGCCAAACTTGTTGTGCAAAAGCTGATTTGTGTTGTGCAACCAGCTATCACCAAAATCCCGTTGTTGAAGGACCTTTGAGCTCTGCCACCCATAAACACACAGAACATAGGATATGGTCCCAAGTCTTAATATCCATGGCTCTCTCTTTGCCTCAGGGATGACTGTTTCATTTGTGTTGAGGACATTCTTGCAGATCCAGGATGGGGGACTCTTGCCCCCTCCCTGATGTTATTAGTTTCTGCCTGCCACCAGCTCTAGACCAAGAGTGGCCAAGGATGAGGGCAGTTGGGGCCATAAGTTTCCTGCCTCTGCTATAGATAATTTGAGGTATATATACAAAAGGAACAAATGCCTTAAGTTTCATTACTCCCCCCCCCCCTTTCTATTTGAAAGTGTGGGGTGTTATAACCACAAATGAGCTGACTTGCCAGGCTTTGGGGGAATCATTTCTTTTCCAGAAATGTGGTTCTCATCTTTTGCATGTACCAATGTTTGCATCTGGAAAAGCAGAGGTTCTCCAGAAACACCCATATATTTCCTTGTACATAGGTATGGGGAAGATGAGAGCAGCCATCCTCATTAGGCCCTTGGACTGGAAATTCACGTAATATTTCTTCTTTCCTCTCTCTGTGCGCCTGTCAAATGTAATCTCTATTGAGCTGAATCTTGCATGAATCAATTCCACCCAGCGATGCAGCCCGTCTACTAAGCTACTGGGTTCCAGTTTCCAATTTGTGTGTGCATCTTGTTGTTCCTATTTATTACCGTTCTCTTTCTGCTGAAAACCTCAAGACAGATAATTTGCTTTGGGAAAAAAACTCCAAAGGCGAAACTAAACAGGATTGCAGGACTGGGCAAAGACATATTTCTGCCTGAAGCAAAGGACAAGAAGGAGAGCCCCGCCCCCCCCGGCTCGAATTCCACATACAGAAGTCAATTGGATTTGCAAAACTAGTGACGGGGCAGCATCCCCCATAACACCTGGTTGCTGGAGGCCAGCTTCCGCAGTGCAGGGCACATGCAGCTCTACCCCCTTGTTGCTGCCGCTCCCCCCTCAAGCCTCTGGCACCTGAGGCAGCTGCCTCCTTCTGGCCAACAGCAGGGCTGGCTCTGCAAGGCTGCTATTTCAAGGCCCAACCAGAGAATATGTGAAATGCAGGAATAATGTCTCACAAACAGGTTTTATTTACATACAGTACATATGGGTGGGTAGATATGGGGAGCCAGGATTCGTTCTATGGCGCACTAATGAAAGGTGAAGGAGGAGTTAGCCTCCTCTCCCTGATGCTGTTCAACCTGCGACAGTTATTTGAAAATACAGTGGTACCTTGGGTTACATACGCTTCAGGTTATATACGCTTCAGGTTACAGACTCCGCTAACCCAGAAATATTACCTCTCGTTAAGAACTTTGTTTCAGGATGAGAACGGAAATCCCACGGCGGCAGCAGGAGGCCCCATTAGCTAAAGTGGTGCTTCAGGTTAAGAACAGACCTCCAGAACGAATTAAGTTCTTAACCCGAGGTACCACTGTATACTGATAAAGTTTGGGCTTTTCAACGTATAGCAGACTTCATATGTTATGTCATTCAGTAGTACGCCATTGTCTTTCCCCCCATTTTGTTGCTATTGAAAAAATTAATAAACACCTCTCCCCAAGCAGCACAATTCTTATTACCATGGTTGCTATTTAGTTCTCATTTTTAAACACATGTGAGAAATGCACACAGGTATTCCACAATTCATCTTGTTTTGCCCCCCAAATGGCAACCCAGTTTTTGCAATGCAGCACAGTGGGAACGCTTCTCTTCAGAGTGCTTAAAAGAAGAAGCTCTGCATTGGATTCAGCTGGACTGCAAAATATCATCTCCATGCGAATGTCTCCCCCCTTCATATCTCAGATTACCATGGCCCTTCCACCTCAAATAAGATTTTCTCACGCTCATCTTGCACATGCCTCAGTGACCCACCAACAAAGAATATGTTCTGTGAAATGATCAATAAGTAATTGCGAAGGCAGCTGAGCAGAGCTGAGGTGCAAAGCCCAAGAGAGCAGGCTGCAGTGTGGAATGGGGGGGGGGGGGGCTTCAGCTGTTGCCTCTCAGGCTCTAACATCTTTCTTGTCCATATAAGACCCAAGGTTTTCATTTGCCATGCCCTGCAAAGCCTCTTTTTTGTAGGCCATTATTTTGTATCTCAAGCAAGTGATTTGAAGAATGAGATTTTTTAAATTATATGTATTTATAGTCTGTGCTCTCATGTGAGAAAATGGGCTGCCCCATTTCCCCCCGGGGACACTTGCGGGGAGCGTACTCACACCTCTCTATCCTCTCTCCAGGCAAGCCAAATTCATTATCAGATCTCAAGGACATATTCCCAAGGAGAGCACAAGCAAAGCTGGTGAAAGGTGTGGCCTGAGGAGAGTGGCAAGGGCCAGTTCGAGGGCTGCATTTGGCCCCTGGGCCTGTGGGAACCCATCCCCTGCAGTAGCCCGTGGCTAGAGCCTTTCTCTGATCACACAACCAAAATGGTGGAAGAGTTCAGTCCAGTGTCCCTTTTCTGCTAATTGCCAACAAAAGCTGGACAACCATCTAGCATAAAGGCAGCGAAAGAATAAAACGCTCTCTCTTAGTTCTTACACTGTGCAACATCCACCAGGCCCTGAAGCAAGGATGAGCTTCCTAAATTGGTGTTTGGTGGATAAAATCCCCTCTTCTAGTGTGTAACTTTGGCAGACTCAAGCAGCAAGGGGTGTCTGGCACCATGTCATTTCCATCCTGCAGGCAGGGGGCTGCAGAGCGAGGTGCATACCAGCACTTAAAAATAAATAAACAATCTAAACACAGTCACTTCCCAGATTACAGAAAACTGGCAGAATAACACTTGCTGTCATTTTAATGTTACTTGGGCTGACATGCTAGTGTCCCCTGGGAAGGCATCTCAGAGGCAATGACAGAGTGGGGGAACCACAGATCCAGGGGGGCAATATGGCCCTCAAGTCTTGTCTGTCTGCCCCTCGGGACCCTCTCCAGGACACTTCCCTTCCCAGTCACCTCACTTTCTCTCCCCAGACCCATGCCCTTCAAGTGTCCTGATTTCTCTGGGGCATCCTGGAATTACAGAAGCCATGTCCTGTTTCCCCCCTCCAGCACCCCCCCAAGCTTGGGGAGGTGGGTGAGCCACTCCTTGCAGCCAGCGCTTACAGTGGTGCTGTGCTCTTGCACGAATCAGCTGGCTGCTGTGAGAGCCACTTAACTCAGGCAGAAGCACCACACCAAAAGACACGTGCCCCAATTTCCATCAGAGTAATGTTGGAAGGTCTGCAGGCCATGCTGCTCACCCACCTTGCTTCCCTTTTGCCTGGCTGGCATGTGCCCTTGAACTCCACTAAGGACCTTTGCTTTCCTAGAGGGAGAACACTTAGAAACTAGCCGAATGTGTATGCAAAGTAAAGTTTTGCATTCCTTGGCCTGGGCTACTTTTGCCTCTGGGGCCACCCAACACGGGCACGTGACTCTTTAGGAGGTTGCCCCAAAGAAAGCCTTGGGCTGAAAATGTGCCCACCCTCAGCTGTAGGCTGATCTGCATCTCCTTTTCTTGGGGAGGAAAGGTCCACCCTCAAAGGAGGAGGGGGAACCCTATAAGACCTCCACGGCCTATTCCAGAGGTGGATTGAGAGGAGCACAACCCATTCAGTCGCACTGGGCACGGAACCTCAGGGGAGCTGCAGGAGGTGCCACAACTATGATGCAGAATGGAAGGCAAGAGGAAGGGGGCAAATGTTGACGTTACCCAGGGCACTGCTGAAATTTGAGACCCCAAGGTCCACCACCATCTATGCCTTATTGAAGTTGGCGCTTCAGTGTTGGTACCATTGGGAAGTGCCAGGGGCAGAGGTGGAGGAGACATTAATTCAGTTCAGGTTTAAATGCAAAGCTACAAAATCCATACTTTCAGAAGCAATACGTGAACACAGCTATCCTTTGAAATCCCTACATCTCCTAATTTCATAAGGCAGTTCCCCTGCCAAACACAAAAATGCCTATAGTCAATTAATTTCCTTCCTTTTTCAGTTTTGTTTTGTTTTTGCAAAGCAAAGAACATAAGAAGATCCCTGCTGGATCATCAGACTGAAGGCCACTGAGTTCAGCATCCTCACAGTGGCAGCCAGATCCCTGCAGGAAGGCCACCGGCAGAACCTGAGCTCAGCAGCACTCTTCTCACTTGTGATCTCCAGGAACTGGCATTCAGAGGCATCATGTCTCCGACCATGGAGGCAGGACAAAGACATTGTGGCCAGTAGCTGGTATATGATGGATATGATGTCAGTGCTGCATGGAAAACACTCCAAAGTACTATGCACATGCACGGTGCTATTGTCATCATCATCATCATCATTCCAAGGCAACAAGGTGGCAAATAATCCCAAGGCATTAAAAGTTCATTAGGCCTCCAACAGGCAGCATTTGAGGGTATTAATGCCCTTGTACGGGCATTAAATGCATTTTGCAGCCTCAGAAGAGATCTGAAGTGGATTTGTTGGCAAGTGTTCTCACGCCTCCATAATTATTTGGAAGAGTGGAAATTGGAAGAATGTGTACGCCAATGGCTTTGAGAGACACTGAAGGAAGTGGAGCAGACACAAGCTATACTCACAAGACAAGAGGGAGAGCAAGACAGACATTTCACAGAGTTCCTGCGTAGCCTGGCAGACCCCCAGAGTGGCCACCAGAATGTTGCCTATGCACTTGGAGATGGAGAGCACTTGGAGCCCTTCCTCCATCTTCTATGGAAGCCCCTGCTTTGGAAGAGAAGGTCGGATTCTATCAAGAACAGGGCTTTTTTTTGGTCATAGGTCCTGTTTTATGGAATGTGTTACCCAGGGATGTTCACCATGAGCATTTGCTGACATCTAACTATTCCATTTGGCAAGACATTTGGTTGGTTGCAAATTATTTTATTTATTGAGTGGTTAAATTTGTATACCGCCCTTCATCTGGAGATCTCAGGGCATTATGCAGAGTTTGCTTTTCCTCATTTAGAACAACTGCTGCAAGCTTTTTCCTTCCTTTTAAAATGCTTGCTTCATATATATATATATATATATATATATATATATAAAATCTTCATTTTAAAATTTGAATTGAATGTCTGGGTATAACTTTTGAGAAGTAAATAATATGCAAGATGAAATCTCAGCTTCTATCATCTATATCTATCTATCTAGCATCTATCATCTATCATCTATCATCTATCATCTATCATCTATCTATCTATCTATCATCATCATCTATCTATCATCTATCTATCTTTCTCCAACCCCAACGAAGTGAGTGATATGGCCCAGGAACAAGGGTGAGAGGACCCGGTTGAATGAAACAGTCCCTCTGATGAAATCCTCACCTTCCTGTGAAGAAACCTTGAAGTGGAACAGTGATGTGAGACAAGTTTTGGAATACAGAGCAGGTTGCATAAATGCTCTGCTGAGGAAAGCAACGCAGCCTAAACCATCATTTGCAGCCAGAAGGAAGCCAGAAGGAAGCTGGTCAGAGCTGTAGATCAAAACATCTGGAGGGTAAGACAGGGATAGCCTTCATGCTGCCCTCCAGATGTTTTGATCTACAGCTCTGACCAGCCGCATGCAAGAAGGCCGGCAGTGAGGGAGGATGAGAGGTGTAGTCCAACACAGCTGGAGGGCCCCATGCTCTTCTAAGGCAGGCAGAAGTGAAGTCCTGCCACCAACAGTGTATCTACCCAGCAACAAGACAAGACAGAGAGGCAAAGCCACCAGAAGCATGAGTAAAAAGCTGTTTCTTTTCTTGAAAACAGCTTTACGCTAGTTTTTATTAATTTAGATAGGGGATGATTCTGCTAGAAAGATTTGCATTCTCATGGCACATCCCCTAAAATAACCTCCCAATTAATGTGTTGCTGTTTAATTATGCAAAGGGCTGGTGTCGTATCATCTGCGCTGCAGCTCTGGAGCAGGATCACATGAGCCATAATACGGGCACAAATCACTATGTCCTAGCGGTTTATCTGCAGACAGCATCGCTAAGCCACAGTTATCGCCCAGCACACTTCAGGCAGTCAGAACATCGCAGAACTGATGTTCCGATAACTTCCGATAACTCATGGGCACAGAAAGGTGTTCTTGGCCAACACGGCAACACTTCCAACGACAGGTGAGCACTGATACAGCTTGATTAACTTGACATTGTGAGCGCAGCCAGATTACCGGCAGTGTGAAGAAGTCTTAAAGTCATCTTGATAACACTGTTGCATCTGTCACCTGGTGGAGAGCTACAGAGCCCCGGTGCTGAGATACCAAGGCGAGAGAGGCTGATGGGAGTGCCAGGAATGAGCCACAGGGAGGAGCGGATGGGACCGAGAAACAGCCAAGTGGACATTAAAACAGAGGCCCAGGAAAGCATTCGTCCTCTCAACACAGACAAGTGCATTTTCCATCCCATGAAGAGTCCCCAGCCCACATTTCATTTTTGCCTTTGATTTGTTCATTGCCTTTTTATATTGCTATACGCAAGGCCATTTACAAGCTGTAGAAGCAACAACATCAAAGGTCACATGCCTTATAAAAATCTGATCCAATGCAAATAAGTCATAATAAAAAATATGACTTTAAAATAAGCAACTTTTATCAAGTAAAGTAGTATTCAGTAGGGGGAAGAGGGGCATATTGATACATGGGGCACACTGATACACCAACAATATTTCAATTTTGAGAAATGTTATTTGTGCCACGACATCACTAAAACGTGTCTATACATGTGTGAGTATAACAGTTGCGCCTGTGCTGCCCGCCAGTTTGCTGTTGGCGTTTGATGAGAGGAGGTGTGTTTTTAGCACGGCCAACTAAAAAATTATGTGGAATGTAAAAGTGTTCCAACACTGTTTTACGTCATTTACTTAAGATGTAAAAATACCAAAGATAAGTTGTTCCACTCAGTAATGAGGATTACAAGTGATTTTATTAATAATTGTTAGTTTTTTTGAAAATGTCTGTTGGGGCACTTTGATACACCAAGACACGGGGCACATTGATACATATAAAAGTGCCCCGCTAATGTACAATAGTGCCCCAATAGACAAGTTTGCATGAAATCTCTAAACTCATTAAATTTGAAAAAACAACAACTGTTTACTACGTGGCCAAAGTCATTTCTAAATATAATATGACGATTATCAAGTGTCATATCTTAGGAAAAAACCAGGATCTTGTATGTTTGTTTTCCCCACTGTAGAAGGTAAGGCAAGTGTTGATTTCAAGGATGTTGTTTTGCTAGAGCCGAAACCAAATTTCCCAAAGGGCACATCTCAAACATCATCTCTTTATACTTTTCCTATTGACTTAAGTGGATAGAATGTGCAATAGAAGCTAAATGTTAAGTAATTATCTTATTTTTTTATAAGCATTTTGTTTAAATTACTATTTTTTGACTACCTAATGTGAGTTCTTATACTTTCTAAGTTTTTCCAAAGTTTATTTTAAAATGGATAGGTGTTTGAGGAAAGATTAATATAAGTTTTGATGTTTTGTTAAGAAAACCTGCCATAAAGTCTATGATATGTGTGAAACACTGTTAGTTTTGATACGTAATTTAGATTTTAAGTAACAAATTGTAAGGCTGATTCTGATCTCTCACAATAAAATTTGTTTTTTCATTAAATTTTTGAAAATAATTACCATTCTCATACAATTTACGCTTTGTATCAAAGTGCCCCGTCCAATGTATTAAAGTGCCCCGTAGGTGGGGCAGAATGATACAAAACCCATTTTTTTACTGGTCATTATATTCTCATTATCTTCTAACTTTAATGGTTCTTTTGATTGCTATTATAATATTGATTAGTTATGCCATGCATCAAGCAAAAAAAATATTATTTGACTCATTTTTGTTACATAAAATATGAGATTGAATTTTTCTGTATCAATCTGCCCCACTTCCTCCTAATCCTTTTAGAATATTACACAATAACATTAATTATCAGTGAATGTTTATTAAACAGAAATCCACTCCAAATCATTACAGGAAGGGACCATTTTGCATGGGGGTTCCATTCCTGACCCCCATGTGTGTCGGCAAAGTGCGCAGAAGCCCTCCCCATTTCCCGGCCACTTCCAGGTCGGCAGTGACAAGTGTGTGCGCATCAATCGGAGACATGCAAAATGGTCGCTGCCTGTACTAGACTAGAATCAATAAAAATAGCAGCAAAGTCACAAGAGGCCATTTACAAGGGTTCAGCTGAGCAGCAAGGGCACACAGCATATAAAATTACAAAATGCACTAACATAACTGGTGCTTTGGTCCAGGCCAACACTGAGGAAAAGGGAGGGGATCCCACAGATCTTGCACTGGCTTTGGAAACTGTTGCTGTTTTCCCAACCTTTCCCAAGGTTCCACATGATACCTTGGAGATTCCTCCTTCAGTTTCCCAGAGCTAGAAACTGCCCAAACCTTTCCAGACTGTTTTCTGGGCAATTCTAAGGTCCAGGACTACCCAAATTCCAAGGATTAGTCCAGACTTCCTAACCTGGGGCTGGGGCATGTCACCCAGTCATGCTGAGCACGAGAGGGTATTGTGTCATCTTCTGAGTGAGAAGTCCTTCTAATGTTGAGAGACTGCTGTCCCGACTTTGCTTTCTCCTGGTTTTTCATTCTTCGCAATCCTAGGTTTGGTTCTCCACATTTCCATGCCAATTTGTGCTTTTTCCTTTTTTAAAAGAACTTCTCATGGAAAATTCATCAGCATTTTAGCGTGAATTTCTCCCAATACAAATTTTTGTGCGCAATTTCACACAATATGACTTTTTTGGGGTGAAGTAATTTCCCACAACAGAATGCATGTTTGCGTGTTATTTTCACTAATTTATGCATTTATTGGCACAAATCCCCAGAGTATATGCAGTTCTGTACACATTACTTGACTGCAGAACTGCATTGCAAAATTCAGAGGAGTGCGAATTTTGAAGCACAGCTGTGCTTTGGTTCGCTAGGACCAGGAGGAGACTAGGGTTCCAATCCCTACTTGGCCATGAAGTAGGGCCAGTTATTGTGGGGAATTAAATATGGAGGGGGAAAGCCATGGATGCCACTTTGAGCTCCTTGGAGGAAAAAGGTGGGATATAAATGCAATAAATAATAAATTTAGTTCGGCTTTAAATGTAAACTGGATCAAATTTCTCCCCCAGCCCTCACCATGACTCCCTTTCATCTTCTCTTCTCCAGGCCAAACATCCCCAGTGCTTTCAATCCTCCCTCGTAGGACTTCGTTTTCAGACATCTTGCGATCCTGAGCCCCCTACGGTTTCTCTGTGTCCTTCTTAAAATGCAGCACTGCATGGAGAGGCAAATCTGTTTAGCAGTGGGCCCAGGCTGCCTTGGGAGGTGGCTGCCTTTCCTTCACTGGACCGCCATCCCTTAGGAATGCTGCAGGCGCATCCTGCCTTGCGGATCCTGCACTATGTAAGGGGGTTGGACTAGGAGGCCTTTAAGGTCCTTTCCAACTCTACAATTCTGCTTTCGTGAAAGCACTAGTTTGTGCCAGCCCTTCTGATCTTCACATTGTTGTTGTTGTTTAGTCGTTTCTGACTCTTCATGACCACCTGGACCAGAGCACGAAAGGCACTCCTGTCTTCCACTGCCTCCTGCAGTTTGGTCAGACTCATGCTGGTACCTTCAAGAACACTCTCCAGCCATCTTGTCCTCTGTCATCCCCTTCTCCTTGTGCCCTCCATCTTTCCCAGCATCAGGGTCTTTTCCAGGGAGTCTTCTCTTCTCATGAGGTGGCCAAAGTATTGGAGCCTCAGCTTCAGGATCTGTCCTTCCAGTGAGCACTCAGGGCAGAGGGCAATTTTCTCTTCTTGCCCCCCTCCAACATACCCACAACAATCTGGACATAACTAGCCACCTGTTTCCAATAAACCTAAGACTGTAAGCTCCTTAAGAATAGTCTCTTTGATTCTGAGCCTGTTAGGTTGCATTCCTAGTCCAAATCTGGGGCTCTGGGGGACTTAAACACAACACAATACAGAGAAACAAAGATGGTTAGGCAGCAATTTGGAACCAGGAAAATCATTGCCACTGCATGATGGTGACAAAGGAGACCGTGACAGGCCCCTATTTGCAACCACCCAGCAGTCTTGTGTGTCCCAGAGCCACAGCCATACATTTCCTGCCACTGAGAGGCTCCATTGAGCCTTTTCTGCCCACCTCTCTTCGTAGAAGCAGAACTGAAAAACCACTGGTGTATCTAAGTATTTGATATCAACTCCCAGAAGGATCCCGCAGCCACAGCCCCGAGGCTCCTACTGCTTGCCGCTCAGTATTGCCACCATCAACTCCCACCTGCCTCTCCAGGTAAGGGCTCTTGTCCCATACATTGCAGCCATTCCAGAAGAAGCAGAGACAGGCCCACTGTGAGATTAAACCATGCAAGAAACACCCTGTGTTCCTTAAAGAGGAAACAGTGAATGTTACCCTACCCAGTGGTGCTGGTCCATTGGGGCAAATGGGGCAGCACCCCCCCACCTCAGTCTGGACGGAGCCAGCCCCTCCCACCTCCTGCTGCTCTCCCTGCTTTCCCCCTACCACCCCATGGGCAGCAGCCCTTCCCAAGCTGCTTCAGGAGAGGCTATTGGCAAATGAATGTCCACTGATCAAGGCCAACAGAGAAGAAGAAGGCCAACAGTGATAGGTCCCAAAGGTGACAGCCCAAAATATCCTGTTCCTGCATTAACTCCCCAACTTTCCAATTTGCAGTTACAGATGGATCATGTTGCTCATTTCCACCCTTTCCCATTTATTTTATTTTTTTGCTGAATGCTATGTCCACTTTATTCTGTTTTTCAAGTGAATGCATCATCCCCCCAGAATTTTTTTTGGAAGTTGTATACATTTTATATGCAAACATAACCTAAAACATGCATTTGTGGGGGTATGCTTTTCAATGCATTTCACCCTAATGTATGCAGTTTGTACATCTTTATAAGGTAATTTCTTTTACATATAATACATATTTTGTGCACACTTTCAGAGGGCCAACTCTGCATCACAAAATTAGGAGAGACATATGTAACTGTTGCATGTTTGGGTGCAACTCCGTTTGAAGAAGAGGGGTTTGCATGGGGTTAACCCAAAGATTAGGGACCTCCAGTTTCCCATACTATCCCTGTATCTTTAACCT
The DNA here is from genome assembly GCF_964270895.1 of Podarcis filfolensis. Taxonomy (NCBI): domain Eukaryota; kingdom Metazoa; phylum Chordata; class Lepidosauria; order Squamata; family Lacertidae; genus Podarcis; species Podarcis filfolensis. The sequence goes on along the minus strand of NC_139610.1, from coordinate 1,203,673 downwards.
CTCAAGCTGACCTCTTTATCTCCACATTTTTTATACCGATACTCTCAGGCTGCATCATGTTTTTGCTCCTCCTCCTCCCACTTCCTTCTCAAGCCTCAAGGTGGCAAGTCACATTTAACTGTCCTCAGAGAGAATAAAGGTGAAAGCATGGCTGCCGTATTCTTCTCTGACCTTTGGGGTCCCTCCCAACTCTATAATTCTGTGACTCTGATTCTATCCAAGCCATGCATCTCCTGCAAGAAACCACCTTGTGCTTTTCTTACCAACAAGCATCTCTTTGTGTGAGCTTGCAACAAGACAGCTCTGCTAGCTGAAAAGCTGCTCACTCTGCATACCAAAAGGGTTTCAATAGGTCATTGATCTGATTAGTAACTGGATTGATAATGTCTTCTGATCCATCTGCAAGTTGAGGACCAGTGAATGAGATCAGTCCGCTGCAAAAAGTGAACCAACCGGTTTTCTCCTCCATGCCTGATTGACAGTTTATTAAAGTCTGATACAGATTGCATTCTTAACAGTCAGAATCATAGATTTGAATTTCTATGATATCGGTTCCAACTCCCTGCTCGATGCAGGAATATTGGTCTTCGCTACTTCAAACTAGTTTTTCTGGAGCTGCCTCTGCTTGGCAATGTGTATATGTGCACTCACACAAAGACATGCAGGTCATGATCTTTGTGTGACAACAGGGAAGTTGCAGATGTACACAAGTGTCTTTACTTCCAAGCTAAGGATTGTTGGATACATAGGGTGTGAGCACAGCTTAGCAATACAGAGATAACCTGTCAGAGGACGATCCTTCAGTTTTTCATTCAGAATGCTCTACGTCACATGAATGAGGCGAATGTTTCAGATGGGTGATGCTCCATCAAAACAATCCCTGTTCCATCCATGGGGATATCCCAGCAATGCCTGGTGGATGCACATAGAGTGAGACAAGCTGCGCTCTGTCAAAGGCCTGGCCTACCACCAAACCACAGGTTATGGGTCAAAACTGTTACTGGGTTGCAAGCAGAGGCTTCTGAAGAAGCCAGAGGCCATCTGGTCTGCCTCTTAGTGCAGACCCAGGTCACTGAGCTTCCACAGCCGTCTCCTGCCATGAACCGCCCTTGGCAGGATCGGAAGCAACAGCAGCAGATCAGTTCCATGGTCATGATATCATCTTATTCCCTTGTTAACTATGCTGTTTTAAATATATTTGACTTTCTGTTTCCTGTTCATTAGGTTGTTTTGAAGATATATTTTATATTTTACTTCCTTCAGTAATGTTTTATTCTGGATTTGTTGCAAACTGCTTTGAGATTTCCCTTGCTCCAATAATGGGCCCCATTTTGATTTGAGTGCAGACCTAGGAATAAGGTTCAAGGTGAGGCTTCCTTTCCCAAACTTGCCTATGCAAAGGTGTGTTTTGTGCTCAGCTCAAGGCAGGTCAGCTCAGTGGCGTAGCGTGGGTTGTCAGCACCCGGGGCAAGGCAAATAATTTGCGCCCCCTAACCCGTGGATTTGCACCCCCTAACCCGTGGATTTGCGTCCCCTAACCCGTGGATTTGCCCTAACCCCCAGATGTTGCGCCCGGTGCGGCCGGCCCCCCCTGCACCCCCCATGCTACGCCACTGGGTCAGCTGGCTTGCCTATCTGTGTGACAGTGAGTTGGACTCACTCCTTATACAGTAACAATCCCTGGTAACTAGCCAGCTTCCTGGCAGTAAGCAGACTCCTGTCAAAGCAAAATAAAAAAATTCCTTCCAGTAGCACCTTAGAGACCAACCAAGTTTGTTATTGGTATGAGCTTCCGTGTGCATGCAAGATATCTGAAGAAGTGTGCATGCACATGAAAGCTCATACCAATAACAAACTTAGTTGGTCTCTAAGGTGCCACTGGAAGGAATTTTTTTTATTTTGTTTCGGCTACGGCAGACCAACACAGCTACCTACCTGTAACCAGATTCCTGTCAGTTCAAGATAGTTTTTATTATAGAAACAAACATCCCGAACGGGGCTTCACACGCAACAATAGATGCTCTAATCTGAATCCGAGTTCCGCTTCCAACAGGATCTATGCCAGAACCTCGCCATCGGCTCTTCTCCACTGGCAGTGGACAGAGTCTCTCTCTTATCTGCTGGCAGCCTGGCCTCTCCTTGGCCTCTTCCAGCCCTGCCTCTTCATCTGAGCTAGGAGTGTGAAGGGAGGGCTGTGGGTGTCAGTTTGGAAACCACTCCTTCTCCCTCACCAGAACCTTCAGCCTATGACCTGCTAGCTCTGAAGTTAACCCTTCTGCCTTTTGTTCACTTTCTGAGGCTCACCCTTCTGCTGGTCCTGGAGGGCCACGTTCCTGACACTCTTGCTGCAGCTACCACCACCTTTGAGCTTTCTGTGCATCTCTTCAAAGCAGCCACAAGCCTCTTGGGTGTTTTCACATATTTGCAAGGAGAACATGCAAAAGCAAGGAGATCTTTGCCAATTTGTGGCTATCTTGCTTTGCTTCTTTATTTTAACAGGGTTCATATATTGTTTAATTGTAAATAAAACCTCTAAGCAGTTTGCAAATAGCGTAAAATATACGCTAATGTTGTCAATAAATGTCAGTTAAAAACAAGCTTTAATAAAAATAAAGCCAACAAATTATATACATTATAAACTAAAATAACGATAATGTCTGGGTAGAAGCTTTTAGCAAGGGCAGAAAAAAGTACTGATGGCGGCTGCCTAATGTCAATGGGCAGGGAGTTCCAGAGAGTTGGACTGCCACCAATAAAAGTGGAGAATTAACATCATGTGGCATTTGTAGAAGCGCCAGTTGCACTGACTGAGGTGGCCAAGTGGGCATTCACAGGGTAAGGCAACACAGTTCAGCCATCTCTGAAAACTGTCCTGAAAGTTCCTGCATGCCCTAATGTTCAGTCTGACCAGCTCAACTCACTGAGCATAGGCCAATTTTCAAACAACTTTCTGTGTCTTGCTATTCACCCCTGAGTATGGATATGGCCCATTGGCAAACTGTGGCACTCCCTGCCACAAGATGCAGCAGTGGCCACCAACCTGGATGGCATTAAAAAGAGATTAGGCCAACTTATTGAGGATAAGTTATCAATTACTACTAGTCATATTGGCTAGGCATTTTCTCCAGTATCCGGTGCAGTATGTCTCTGAATACCAGTTTCTGAGGACCATGGACATGTGAGGGCTACTGCAGTTATGCCCATTTCAGCACGTGATCAGCCATGGTGGGAACAAGATGGACCTTTGGATCAGTCGAACAAAGCTTTTCTTATATCCTTGCCTACTCGTTCTGCTGCCAAATTGAGGGATTGCTACTCACCAGGGACAGGCATTGGAAAACAGATAAAACCAGAACAGCTGGAGCATGGCAACAGTGCGCCGTTCTGCCAAGCACAGCAGCCGGGTGTCTCTCTGCTCTGCAATACCTGCATTTTCTTTCGCTGGAGCCAAAGGAGACCTGGTTGGTTGCTAGAGCATGCTCACCCCTCCCTCTGCAGCCATTCAAGGCCCCCACTGGCTGCACCATCGCTTTGCTTTGGGGCAGTGAGGGAAAGGCTGTGATACGGAACCTGGCTTCTGAAGGTGACACTGCTGCAGCTGACGATACAGAAAGGAGCAGCAGACTCTTCTCTTCCCCACCTGTCTCTTCTTGCAGAGATTTTCCCCTGAAAAGTCAGATTCCTGTCACTCCCTGGGTTATTGTCAAGATACACCTAATAACAAAAAAGTATGGCCCCAGGGAAATGCAGAGAGAAAGGATGAAATGAGAGGGAGGGTGGGAGGAAGGGAGAGAGAGAGTGTTGGGGGGGGGGAGCTCTGGCTATGATCATTCTTGCAGCCTCCCTGCCTCCAGGCTGGTTTTACTTCCATACAAATATTTTCTCCCCTTCTCCTCTGTGTCTCTCGCTTGTTTGAGTTTACATTATTTATGGCTTTGTCCATATTTGCCGTTATTGTTTCATTCAACAATAAAATGGATTAGATAAAAATGCCAACTGTTCTCTGCCTTTGTTTGTCCTAAGCACTGTGTTGTGGCGCTGACGTTGCCTCGCTTTGGAGAGGAGCAGCGTCCCATTGTTTTCACAGCAGTGAACCGCCCAGAGGACATGGCTAATTGGGTGGCATATAGAATGCCCAAGACAAAATGAATAAAGAGGGAAAGAGGGAATCGAGCTGTGAGCCTTCACACACACACAGAAGCCAAGGTGTCTGGCTTGCAGTTCCCCAGAGGTCTCCCATCCAGGCAATGTCCCAAGTCAGACATGATCAGCTTCAGCCAAGAAGTGGTCCTGTGGGCTCCAGCATGGGGCCGCCCAGATGCTGTTGAACTACAGCTTCCTTCCTTCCCAGCCAGCAAGGCCAACAGTAAGGGATGATGGGCACTGTAGTCCAACAATATCTGAACATCACAACATGGGCTACCTCTACTCTGGGTCTTGAAGGTGCTGTTTTGGGGATGCATGTGCTGCCTTTGCTAACCCAAAGGAACCAGTCATTTTCTCCCCTTCAGACCATTCTTCTCCAGCCTGTTTCCTTCTCCTCCCACTTTTCCAGTGAGAAGCTGGTCTCATTATAACTGCTAGGGAACCATCTGGATGGAAGCAAAAGACAGGAATATAGATCTGGTCACACCCATATCTCCCTCTCAGTGGGACGTTAGGGGCTCAAGTATTCAAAATTCACGATGACCTGAGCTCATTATGCTCAGCTGGGCTACAAATGGAGCCGTTTTCTGGGCCAGAAGTTCTCCACCACCAATGTCAAGCCAGCAGGCCCATGCTGGGGGGGGCAGGTGGGTACACTTGCCACAGGCCTCAGAGGGCTAAGTTGGTATGGGGCCCCCCGCCAGGGACTAGCTGCTGTTTTACTTGAGTTTATAACTTTATTCCAACAAGACTCCCGCCCTGGGTCTCTGACAAGCTCTGCATGGGCCTGCAAACCTGTACTGCTTGGACCAGCATTCCGCAGGCCAACAGACATTTTCAGGGAATCCACTTGGAAGGGTCTGATATGCCAGCAGATTTCATCCAGTTATGTTAAAAGGAAGGAGGAAGTTATAGCCATTTTTAGCTTCCACACTGTAGTGAATGGGGAAGAAACACTCCTAGAATAATTTCTCAAAGTGAATTATGTGAACCAAGAGTGCTTGGTTTGCACTGAATGTACAACCCTTTTGCTCTTCACTCAGAATTGGAGTTACCCTTCTTCCAGATCTTTGCTGCCTTTCTTTTTTTAAAGTGTGGTGTGGAAAATTGTAGTGATTGTTAATTCCTGAATCCGATGCCTGCATACTCCATGAGCCAGTTAGAGACCAAAGATTTCCAATGCGCAGCCTGGTCCATTGCTGCCAGCGCTCTGGAGAAGAACGACACGTCTGATCAGCTCTTGCCTGAGATTTCCCTCGCACAAGACCCCCACAAGGTAGCCTGTGGTAAATGGTAGAAATTTGTTTAGCAGGCGCACCATGCGATGGGTCCACTGTATTTAAATGGGGGCAGTGAGCGGGGGGAGTCCATTCTCTACTGGAAGGGCAGCTGGGTCCAAATCCAGTTAAAGAAAGACCTAAGGTTTAAAGATAAAGAAGGGAGAGCCAGGGGGCCATCAAGAGTGAGCCCCTGGCAACACTCAGGTGGCACACGGGTCACGGTTTTCCCCACTTAAATCATAGCGATTCTTTCTAAATTTGCATCCAGACATAAACATTAGCGCATGCAAACTGCATGCAAAACAGCGTCCTCCTCTGCCCTCTTTCCCAGCAAAGCATAAGCAGACACCCCTCTTGGCTAAATCCCACAAGCTCCGCTCTGTTTCACTTGCTTTTCCTGAAGAACTAGACTCTGTGTGATGACAACAGAAATAAATAAATAAAAATATAATGTCAGCAATGATAATGATGAAGGGAGAATTCACATTGGGCTGCATGACAGTAAAAAGTAATCACAGGAAAGTGCCGACATTTAATTTAAACCAGAGCAAGTCACGGCAGCCAAACCTGACTGCTTCCCTCACGTGACTTGAGTCTCCCAAGTGACAGCAGGCAGCCCGGGAACTGAGAGATGGGAGGAGGCAGATGCCGGCCTCAAGAGCCCGCCTGGGCTGCCCGGCGTTCGCTTCCTCCTGCCATTGGCGGAGAAGGGACTTGAGCTGCAGGTGTTCTGTTTTTGAAGCATCTCCCTGGGGAGCTGTTACTGCTGCAGCTCACATGCCACTTAGCAAAGGACGCATCCAGTAGCCTTCCTGCGGAGAAAGGCCATTGCTCTAGAGCAGAGCCAGTAACATCAGCTCTGGAGGTGGGGGCTGGAACTGATGGCCCCCTGGATGTTGCCAAACTCCCACTAGTCCAAGCCAACATGGCCAGGGAGGATGGCAGTTTTCATTCAGCAATCTCTAGAAGGGCAAAGCTTAGCAGGCACTGACCAAGATAATTTATTTTTATTGTTTATTTTATTTATTAAATTTCTATCGGGATGCGGGTGATGCTGTGGTCTAAACCACTGAGCCTAGGACTTGCCGATCGGAAGGTTGGCAGTTCGAATCCCCGCAACTGGGTGAGCTCCCGTTGTTCAATCCCAACTCCTGCACACCTAGCAGTTCAAAAGCACGTCAAAGTGCAAGTAGATAAATAGGTACCACTCTGGTGGAAAGGTAAACGCCATTTCCATGCGCTGCTCTGGCTCGCCAGAAGTGGCTTAGTCATGCTGGCCACATGACCCAGAAGCTGTCTGTGGACAAACGGCAGCTCCCTCAGCCTATAGAGCGAGATGAGCGCGCAACCCCAGAGTCGTTTGCGACTGGATCTAATGGTCGCGGGGGGGGGTACCTTTACCTTTATACTGTCCTTCATCCCAAGATCACAAGGTGGTTTATAATATAAAACCACAAAAAGACGTACCATAATTACACATAAAAACAATTCCCACCCCCAGTTTAAAAGTCCACAGATTATTTAATTGGCCAAAGGCCTAGGAGAAGAGGAAGATTTTCACCTGGAGCCTAAAGATATGTAACAAAGGCGCCAGGTGAGCTTCCCTGGGGTCCCACAAGCTCATGAGGCCAGGCCCACCTCTCCCCTCCCCCCACTCAATGCCATGTGTTTTGTGAAGCCTGTTGGTTGCCCTCTCATTCCTTATCCAAAGTTGAAACAGATCCTTTTATTCCTCTGTGACCATGCAAGAGGTTTAATCCTGGCATGTTCGTGGTGCCTCGAGCTGAGGGCAAAGGTTGGCACTTTTTGATGCTCTGTTCTCATTTTCAGTTTAGCATACCCTCCAACATTTCTCCAATAAAAATAGGGACATACTATTCCATCATCATCATTTTACTATTTATACCCCGCTCATCTGACTGTGTCGCCCTAACATATATTAAAAACATAATAAAAGACTGAACTTTTTTAAAACAAACAAACAAACCCTATACAGGGCTGCCTTTAGATGGCTCAGGGGTCAGATAACTCCATACCCTCCAACATTTCTGTGATGAAAATAGGGACATCCTAAGGAAAAGCAGGACATTCCAGGATCAAATAAGATATCAGGACGGCTTCTATAAATCTGGGACATCCCTGGGAAATAGGGACACCGGGAGGGTCTGGTTTAGTCCAGTCTCAGGTTAGAGACCAACATCCTTCCATGGAAGATTAAACACAGGACCTTCTAAATGATCGTCTTTCCCTTGAAATTCAAGCAGCACACAAGCAAAAGCCTCACCTGCGCTAAAGATGACACTACTTCACAATGCCCACCCCCCGGTAGATTTCTGGGAGCTGTTGTCACATCCCGGGGCAAAGTTTGCTACCAGGAGCATCTACTTCTGGGTTAGTGGAGCTCGTTACCCGAAGCGTTCGTAAGGAGGACAGTACGTAACCCGAGGTTCCACTGTATAGTGTAAATGGCCAAAGTCAAGCAATTAATACTCCCTTTGCTAGAATGGGAAGAAGCCGCCTTCTAATTCAATGTTCTTCAACCTGGTGCCTCCCAAATGTTTTCTACTGCAGCTCTCATCAGCTCCAGCTCCAGGGATGATGAGGAGTCACCATCCAACAGCACTGACAGTGTGGTGTAAGGGTTACAGGGCTGGAGCCATAAAACTCACTGAGTGACCTTGAGACAATCAGAGCCCAGCCTACCTCACAGGGCTGCTGCAAGAATAAAATGGGGAGGGGGAGAGCCAAGGGGCTCCTTGGGCAAAAGGTGAGATAGAGATTTAAAAACATACAATGTAAGTGAACAAATCAGGGGGGCCACCAGTTCCCCATTCATGCTGTGGGTCCACAGATTTCACATCTGTTAGGGTTGCCAGGAAAACCCAGACATGGCATCTTTGGGAGGGCCAACATGCCCAATTGGGCAGATTTTTACATTTTAAAGGAAATATCTGGATTTGGGGGTTGGGGGGGGGGGTTGGGCTCAGGCAGCTCAGCCCTCCCCAGCACCTCTTTCCCCGGCTTGGGCTGGCAGTGACTTGGACTGTCCTCTTTTTAGCATTTCAAGATATGGCAGCCCATCCATGCTCTTCAGCTGGAGAATGGACCTAGGAACCTTATATCTATATTAATAGAATTGTAGGGTTAGAACTCAAGGGTCATCTAGTCCAACCCCCACAATACAGGAATCACAACTAAAGAATCCCTGACAGATGGCCATCTAACCTTGAAAACCATGAAAAAGAGCCCCACAAGCAGAAAAGTAGCACAGCAGGATAAGGACTGTACTGGGCTTTCTTTCCCCCCATTATTGGTTTGTTTTTGTTTTTATCTTAAATACATTTTTATTATGTGTTTTGTGTTTTTTATATTGTAATTTTATGCTGTGAACTGCCCTGAGATTAATGGATGAAGGGTGGTATACAAAATTATTTTATTATTATTATTATTATTATTATTATTATTATTATTATTATTTACTAGCTTTCAATCTGCTGTGCATTTCCCTCTGCCAACAATCAAGGGGATTTTTGATTTATTTTTTTAAATGTGGCCCATCACTTGCTGTCTGAAGTGGTCCTGTCCTCTCTCTCGCCCGAGGATTCTGCCATCATATTCTGCCATACACAATCCTGGATCTGGCCTTTTATCTGAAGCCACCAGGGAAACTGAGCAGGAAAATCAGGCAGGGTGATTGGTAGTGGAAAATACAGAGAGGATCGGGGAGGAAAGAAAAGAGACCTCTTTTGCAAATATCTCTTGCAAATGTGGCCAAATGTCTTGAAACGCAAATTTACAATGCCCAGGAGTACAAAGGAATATTTATAACTTCTGGCCAGATACTTCCACTGGGTTATTGCAGCATGGGGATCTCAAACATTCAGGCTGAACTTCTATACTCACTTGCCAGGGAATACTACAATGCACTCTACGTGGGGCTACCTTTGAAGGTGACTCGGAAACTACAACTAATCCAGAATGCGGCAGCTAGACTGGTGACTGGGGGCGGCCACCAAGACCATATAACACCAGTCTTGAAAGACCTACATTGGCTCCCAGTACGTTTCCGAGCACAATTCAAAGTGTTGGTGCTGACCTTTAAAGCCCTAAACGGCCTCGGTCAGTATACCTGAAGGAGCGTCTCCACCCCCATTGTTCTGCCCGGACGCTGAGGTCCAGCGCCAAGGGCCTTCTGGCGGTTCCCTCATTGCGAGAAGCAAAGCTACAGGGAACCAGGCAGAGGGCCTTCTCGGTAGTGGCGCCCGCCCTGTGGAACGCCCTTCCAGCAGATGTCAAAGCGATAAACAACTACCTGACATTCAGAAGACATCTTAAGGCAGCCCTGTTCAGGGAAGTTTTTAACGTGTGATATTTTACTGTATTTTTGGTTTCTATGGAAGCCGCCCAGAGTGGCTGGGGAGGCCCAGCCAGATGGGTGGGGTATAAATAATAAATTATTATTATTATTATTATTATTATTATTATTATTATTATTAGTCCTATTAAGCTCAATGCAGCTTACTTCTGAGTAGTCGTGCATAAGATGGCACTGCTGTATTTTGTTATTGGGAAACGCTGAGACGGGCGGCCTCAGCATGAGAGCAGAAATTTGCCTGTTTCTAAAGGGTGGGAAGGAATCTGACCCAGACATTGCTGCGATTGAGAGATGAGATGGAGGGGAGGCCTTCTCAGAGAAAGCCAGAACCACCAGGGCAACCAGCATTGCCTGTGGGGCATTGGGAAAGAGGCAGAAACACGGGGGGGGGGGCAGAAGAGAGTCAATAGGCAACTGTCTGGCAAAAGAGCTGCTTTGATCATAAAGGCGATGGGTTCGAAAGATATAGCTTTTTCCGTAGTGGTGGCCAGATCATGGCATTCTCTTCCAGATGAGCCAATTAATATAGATTATAGAAATCTCTCCTGTCAGCTTTTGAAGTATGATCTGCAGTTTTAAACTTGCAATACTCTTGCTGTGGTTTTCTTTTTCATTTTGAACTGCTGCACATTAATACTGTTACACAGTTAATGTATTAATATTGTCATTTTAACTGCCCATTTGCAGCTACCCAATTGTTGCTTTTATTTTTGCCACTATTTTCACCAGACGTTGCTTCAAGTGGTTGTGCTTGGTTTATTTATTTAGTTTTAAGGAAGCAGGATGTAAACACAGTATTTAAAGTGAAATGAACAAAATGCAAGTGAACAGACTGGGCGCCTTTGAAGAGCTGCCTCCATGAGGTTCAGGGTGTAGATGGGAAAGAACAAAAGCAGAGCCTGGCTATAGGATCAGCCCAAGGGACCATCCAGTCCAGCATCTGGTTCTCACCATTGCCCAGAAAACGCATATTGTGATGCCCAAAATGCACAAGGGCACACTGCCCAGCACCTTGCATGGAGAGGCAGGCTGCCTCGGATGCTGGAGGGAGGAAGAGAAGCTTCTTGAAGTGTCAGCTGAGTGGAGGATGCAAAGAGCCTCTTCCCAGAGGGCTGTCCCTGAGTGACCCAAAGAGAATTAATTTGTCGCCTGCGCAAAAGAGGTGAAAGTTGTGCTCTTGTTTTCTCCCCATCCTTCCTGTGTCGGCCAGTTGGCTAAAGATACAATTTATGCCCCCCCCCCCGGCCCCTGTCAGTGATGGATGGCACTCCAGACTTCCTGCTAGTGCTAAAGAGAGGATGGCGGCCTTTGTGGCATTTATTAGCATTTATTCAATTCCCCGGGTCAAGAAGACAATTAATGCTCACCTGCCTCGGACACGTCCACTGCTCTGCCATCCATCTTTAGAGAGCCAGGTCCTCTTTGCTAGCCAGCAGAGGCCAATGCTCAGGCTTCTCCAGGCACACATGGACTCCAGCAGCCTCTTCTCACAGTGCCCCCCCACGCCTCAAGGGGAAGCCCCCAAGCGGCAACCAAAGAACATGAAAAGAGCCTACTGGATCAGGCCAATGGCCATGCTAGACCAGCACCCTCTTCTCCCTGTAGCCACCCAGATGCCTCCAGGGGAATCTCACAAGCAGGATTCACGTGCAAGAGCCCTCTCCCATCAGAAGCCAAACTGAGCAGAGTAAGCGCAAATCCATGAGGAAAGCTTTCAAAGTGGGATGAATCATCCATGGAAGAAACACAGCCTTGTGGGGTAGGGGGAGAGCTGCTGCTTTGAATGCAGGAGGTCCAGGGTCCAACCCCCCAGCATCTCCAGGGAGGGCTGGGTGGCTGGCTGTGTCACCTGGCCTAGGTGGACAAGCAGATTGGCTCAGTCCAAGGCAGCTTCCTGCATTCCTATGGGAGAAAGGATTTTTTTTTAAAGAAAAGAAAAAAGGGGTGGGGGGTGGGGGAGAAAGCCAAGAGGGAAGGAGGGAAATGACAAAAGTGCAAATCAGAAACCTGCTTGGGAGGTTGTTCATTCTGGCTGCCACATGCTTGCATGCACGAGCTCTTGCTGGCCATGGGGTCTCTGCAAGCAAAAGGAGCAGGCTGCTTCTTTACCTGCAGCCGAGAAATCGCTCTCCTTCCCTTGCCACTGTCTGCTCCAATCCCCCCTCCCTCCTTCCCTTCAAAACGGAGGGAGAAAAATCAGCACAAAATAAAATTGAGGTCACAGCCTTTTGTCACATTTATTATCTATATCTATATCTCTATCTATCTATCTATCTATCTATCTATCTATCTATCATCTATCTATCTCTCTCTCTCTCTCTATATATATATCTATCATCATCTATCTATCTATCTATCTATCTATCTATCTATCTATCTATCATCTATCATCTATCTATCTATCTATCTATCTATCTATCTATCTATCTATCATCTATCTATCTCTCCCCCTCCCTCTCGCTGGGTGGGTTAAACACTTACCCCCCCCCCATCTGCCCTCCTGCCTCCTCACAATTCCTTTCAACTCCCAGTTGGCTTTCTTGGCAATTTTCCACCAGCAATAGCATATTCTCTCTCTCTCTCTCTCTCTCTCTCTCTCTCTCTCTCTCTCTCTCTCTGGCATTGGCTGTGCTGCAAAACAAATATCTCTTGGTTGGTCCCTGTTGCATCCCTGGGCTCATCAGATAAGCGATGGAGCTGCTGAATCGACAGATTTGGATCCCTTCAAACATGCAGTGAAGTACACACTGGCATTCCCTCCGCCCCCTCCTTCAGTTCAGGCTGAAACTGGAGACCAGTGTCCTTGTCCTTCTGCGCTGCCAGCTCAGGCTGCAGAAGAGGCGCCTGGTCTGGCTCATGCCAGCAGGTGCAGCCAGCCTGGGGAGGAGGGCATGCTGGATCAGGCCAGGGGCCCATCAAGGCCAGCATCCTGTTCTCACAGTGGCTGACCAGATGCTTGTGGGAAACCAGCAAGTGCTCTTCCACTCCTCCTCTGGTTTTCTGAAACTGCTATCCAGAAGCATTGCTTCCTCCAACTGTGAAGGAAGAACAGAGCTATCCTGGCTCCTACCCATCGATAGCCCTCTCCTCCTCCGTGAATTTGTCTAGTCCTCTTTTAAAGCCATCCACATTGGTGGCCATCACTGTCTCCTGTGGCAGTGAGTTCCATAGACTAACTATGCTCTGTGTGAAGAAGTATTTTCTATTATCTGTCCTGAACCTTCCAGCAGTCACCTTCATTGGGTGTCCCCATGTTGTTGTTGTTGGGGGGGACGACTCTTCTCTGTACACTTTTTCCACACATAATTTTACACACTTCTATTGTGTCACTCATATTTTCAGCAAACCAAAAAGCCTGAGACACTGCAACCTTTCCTCCCCAGGGAGCCTCCTCCATTCCTTGTGGTTTCTCTTTCTCTCTTGGTTTTCTTGTGATATTGGAGCTCAGAGTTGCCCCGCGGCAGCTGCATTGCTCCTCTTCCACTGAGAGACAGTTTGCCTCTGAATTACAAGCCAAGAGGATCTGCTTTAATTCTGCTGCAGCCCTCCTTTCACCCAAAGTGCAGGGAAAAGAAAAGTGTGTGTGTGTGTGCAGGAGTGGGGTGAGGAGCAACCCTGGGGGAGAGGAGCGACCATCACACACTGTCCACATGGCAGATGAGACCACAGCCCCCCCAAAGTCGGCTGATGGGATGAGTTTATGGCAGAGGTGAGGTTTGAACCAGATCCTTTTTGCTTTGGAGTTCAGTCTCTTAGCCGCTCTGCCATGGGCATAGCCAGGATTGAGGGGGTGGGCAGAACTGAGCTACCTGCAACACAATTGGTCAGCTGGTTAAGCATTTTTATCTCTTTCCCTGGTTTTTTTGGGGGGGCAGCTGCCCTCTGGCCCCCTCTTGGCTACACCCATGCACCCTGCTACTCCAACTCTCTCTTGTAAATATAACATTTAATAGAATAGCTCTGCTCTTTCAAAGTAGAGGGTTTACCAATTGTGCCAAACGCAAGCTGCTAACCAGATCATCCTGAGCCGTTGCAAGCAGATCTTACAAGGCCTCTTTAGAGGGATTATAATTTACAAAAGCAAAAGAAAGCTAGATGTGTACTTTTCAGCCTTTAAGCTTGGCACTATGGAACCCGCTAGTTTTTACACAGAATAAAATGCAGATGAATATGGGGATGAAAAAACAGGAGCCCTGTTTTAAGTTGGTTGTGCTCACATTGTGGGTCAAGGAGTGAGCTATGGGGTGGCAGAACACCTGCTTTGGGTGCAGAAGGTCCCAGGTTCAATCCCCAGCATCTCTGGGTATGACTGGGAGAGACTTCCTGCCTGAAACCACACAGAGCCGCTGCCAGTCAGTGTGGACAGTATGGAGCTAGATGGACACAATCGTCTGATTCAATATAAGGCAGCTTCCTATATTCTTACCTACTAAGACTGCAGTCCTAACCTAATCTAAACTTGGAATAAGTCCCATTAAATTCCATGCAGCTTACTTCTGAGTAAGTAGATGTTGGATAGGTTAGCAGCTTTAAGGCTCATTCACACTAGAAAGCATGGGGGGGAGGGGTGTCCAAGCAGCTTTCTGGTTGACCAGCACTTTCTAGGTTTGACCTGTTTTCCCCTTGCTTCACTCCTTTCCAGGGAAAGCCCCCTCTTTAGCTTTAAACTGGAACAAACAACAACCCACCAATTGAAAATACAAGATAGAATGGGAGCCCAGGGTATTTTCCTGCTTTAGGTGAAGGGCAAGTGGTGCCCCTCCTCCCTGGCACCAGGCATGCCTGGCACCCGCCTTCTCTGGCACCCACAGGCTTCCCTCCCTGTGTCCCCTCCCCCCTGAGCCAAGTGTGTTTGCCCCACCCTGTGGAACAGGCTATGGTGTGTGTTGGGCTGAGGCTTGTTTAGTGCCCACAACAGTTTCTCTGATTTGCAGATATGCCCGTGGAGCTGTCTGCAAAAGTTGGCAGTCCCTGAGAATCCCATACAATTGGGAGAAGTCTCCCACATCAACACCCCTGAGGGATGATATTCTCTGCCGTGCCCTGAGGGAGAAGCTGAGCAGAGGATGCTTAGGGGGTGGAAGGAGACTGCTGCCTCCCTCTGACAAAGGATGGGGCTGGTCCTGGAAATGGATGAATGGATGGATGAATACAGAACAGCAGAGCAGAAAGGGAACCAATGAAAGCCCAGTAAAATGTAAGAAATGGGGATAAAGAAGTGGCCTAATCCTGTGGCATTGTCATGCTGAAAACACAGCAGCAAATACCAATTCTATTCCCTGGATTGATTTCCACCTGAAGCATGGCACGAATGTGCAATTTCTGCTCATGTGCCCATCTGAATTCCCAGAATTCTCCACACACACCTGTCGTTCAGGTACAGGCAGTCCCCCCTGGGGGTCCCATGCTTGGTTGCAAGCCCTCTTCAGGTGTTCTGAAATTCAGCTTGCAAAGAGAGAGAGCAGGGCACGAACACCAGCCCTGCCCCCAAAAACCATATCTGGATCCTTTATGGGAAGGACTGGAAGGCAACTCAGCTGAATTCACTTTGTCTCCCTGCCATGATTGGGAACACTTGCGTAACTGGGGTTCCTGCACATTCAGTGGAATACATACATTGAGAACCTCCCTTTAGACCTTCCTACTTAATAGTGGGAGGTTGGGGATGAAGCCATACTGTGGGACGCTTGGTGTGTGTGGGAAGCTTGGTGTGTGTGGGACGCTTGGTGTTGAATTCAGGATTTAATTCCTCCTCCCCTCTGTTTGTCTCTCCCTTTCCTCCTGGGCCAATTTATGGGATCTATTTTTAATGTGAGCCCTTGAAAGGACACAGACCAATTTAACTGCTCCTAGTCACCCCAAGACCCGAGATGGAGTGGAATGCAAAATGAGCCCATTAAGAGCACTGAGTAAGTCAAGATAAAGGGGTGGGATGGGGGGGACATTATTATTATTATTATTTGAATTTATATACCGCCCTATACCCAGGGATCTCAGGGCGATTCACAGAATAAAATCAAAATATAAAAGCACAAAAACATAATAAAAATAAAAACAACAACCCAATAGCTCCTCCCCCCAAATAAACATATTTTAAAAGGGCATAGGATGTAAATCAGATCAACCAAAGTCCTGGTTAAAAAGGAATGTTTTTGCCTGGTGCTTAAAAGTGTATAATGACAGAACCAGGCAAACTTCCCTGGGGAGAGCATTTGACAGATGGGGAGCCACTGCAGAGAAGGCCCTGTTCTCGTGTTGCCACCCTCCAGACCTCTCGAGGAGGCGGCACACGAAGAAGGGCCTCAGAAGATGATCTCAGGGTTTGTGTAGGTTCATATGGAAAGATACAGTCCTTGAGGTATTGTGGTCCTGAGCTGTTTAAGGCTTTATAGGTCAAAACCAGCACTTTAGGGACATAGGAGTATAGGAGTATAGCACCTAGATCAAGGGAAGTAATAGTGCCACTGTATTCTGCTCTGGTCAGACCTCACGTGGAGTACTGTGTCCAGTTCTGGGCACCACAGTTCAAGAAGGACACTGACAAACTGGAACGTGTCCAGAGGAGGGCAACCAAAATGGTCAAAGGCCTGGAAATGATGCCTTATGAGGAACGGCTAAGGGAGCTGGGCATGTTTAGCCTGGAGAAGAGGAGGTTAAGGGGTGATATGATAGCCATGTTCAAATATATAAAAGGATGTCACATAGAGGAGGGAGAAAGGTTGTTTTCTGCTGCTCCAGAGAAGCGGACACGGAGCAATGGATCCAAACTACAAGAAAGAAGATTCCACCTAAACATTAGGAAGAACTTCCTGACAGTAAGAGCTGTTCGACAGTGGAATTTGCTGCCAAGGAGTGTGGTGGAGTCTCCTTCTTTGGAGGTCTTTAAGCAGAGGCTTGACAACCATGTCAGGAGTGCTCTGATGGTGTTTCCTGCTTGGCAGGGGGTTGGACTCGATGGCCCTTGTGGTCTCTTCCAACTCTATGATTCTATGATTCTAGAAGGCAGAGGGGCAGGCAATAATTGCAGCTGCCAAAAAAGAAATGGAAAGAGGAAATGAAGGATGGGTTGATGGAGACAGAACAAAAATGTTTGAAGAATAAGAGCCTCTTGAAGATGGAGAAGAGAAAAACGAAAGACATCCTTGGTCCATCATGGCCAGGATTGTCACCATCAAGCGTGGGAAACTAAGGAAAATTCCCCCTCCAAAGCAAGCATAGGCACTGGGAAAATTTTCTGTTTTGTTTGCTTTTCTGCTTTTACATGTTTTCATATTGCTGTTTTATTGGTTTTTACATTGCATTTTTGCTCCAATGATATACTGCGTTGTCGTTTTCTCAGACTGTACACTGCTTAAGAGATTTTTATTTTATTTTTTACTATTAACTTGCTTGTAAATACCTTTATAAAAATATATAAATAAACTGGCAGTGTCCTTTGAAGGAGGGAGGAGAAGACAGAAGGAGATGTGGATTTGCAGAAATGGGGAGCTGAAGAAACCGTAGCCTGGGGTCAAGAGGCAGCCAGCAGCAGTTACTGTCTGCTGCTCACAGAGGGAGAGTGGGCAGAGCACAGGGTGGAGCACGAAGGGTCCGTGCGGTTCAGTCAGGATTCTATGATGCCCTTGGCTGTGGTTTCTGCTGCCGCTGCTGTAGCCTTTGCAAGCTGGCCGCCCCATGGACACGGTGAGAGCCAGGAAGTGACCATGGCTGAAATGGACATATTGATCCAAGCTAAGCTATCAGCTCTTTGGCTGCAAGCTCTTAGCTCCGTTTTCTTGTGGCATTTGCATTCAGAATTGAGAGCAATTTTTGGCCATGGGCTTCCCAACAGCTGGAAACCGAACACAACGCCATCCTCCACTCTGACAGCACTTTGGGAAGCCCATAGTTCAGCAACAGAGTGTCTGCTTAGCATGCAGAAGGGTCCAGAGCCAGCCCCTGGTATCTCTGGGGAGGACTGGGAATGTCCCCCTGCCCAAATCTCTGGAGAGCCCCTTAGAGACAGAACTACTTACATTAAAACAACAACACCTGCTGCTATTGGCCACTCTGAGTTGGTGGGGAAGGGCAGGCTGCACATAAAAACCAACCCCTCCATCCTGCCCTCCCTCCAAGGAGAGAGGATGGTCCAGACCCCTTTATCCTCACAACAGGCCTGCAAAGTAGGCTAAGCTGAGAAGGAGCGACTGGTCCATGGTCACCCAGTAAGACTGCATTGCTAGACTGCACTGTCCCTGGTTATTATGAGCTGAACTTAAGACTTTAGCTTGCTCTTGTGGCTACTTTCATTTTCTTATGCAATTGTGTGTGAAGCAGTTGACCAAGAAACAGCGGCTTCTTCTGAGCCTATGAAAATAAGTAACCCTATGTTATATATTGTCAGAGCTGCCCAAGGTCCCAGCTCACAAAGGACCAACGCTGCTTCGTTGTTAAGTACAAAAGTCTTTATTGAAGTTCAGTTTCACTTCCAGAGCCGCAGCGCGCAGCTCTACGTCTCAACTGTCAGACCGCTGATGCTCCGTCTGAGTCTCCTCCCCCAGACACCAATTTAAGACTCTAGCCTTACTCCACCTCTTCCTCTGTTCCTTCCGCCTCTGGTTCCGCCTGGCCGTTGGGGTCTCGCCCTTTCTAGACTCTTCTGACGCTGAGTCCCCTGAGCCTTCCCCCTCCCTCCGGCGGGCTTTAGGAGCTGGTTCCCCATCCGGGTCTCCTGCTGTTCCCCGCGCCTGTACATTTGAACTTGGCGCGCGCGCCCAGCCGGTAACTTTTCTCCTGACCGTTTCACTGCTGCTGCTGTCACTGCTTCCCCCTCTGGGGGGGCTAGCTGCAACTGACCTCCCCTCCGTTGGAGGCGTGGTCAGCCCTGACTCACTTTCTCTCCCCGCTGGAGGAGACGCTGGCCCTGACACATGTGACTCTTCCCCCCCACTACGCTCTGGTGGGGAAACTGGTCCCGATCCCCCACTGCTGCTTTGGGGTTCCCCTCTGGCTCCTTGTTTCTGGTGCGTCCCCCCTGGGACCCCCCTTGCCCTGACCATCGGCGCCCCCTTCTGGGAATCTTCTGATTCGCTGGAGAAGCTCATGGAATCTCTCGGGCCACTGTCATACTCTCCTACGCTGCCCTCGGATTCTTCCCCTTCGCTCTCTATTTCCTCTCTCCCCAGTGCTCCTGCTCCTGAGCCCCTGACATATATATTTTTAAAGGTTCTTTTTTAACTGTGGGGATAAGAAAAAACAGGTATGTCACCCTATGGTAAAATTACTTGTAGTGATCAGAGGGCCATCAAAGGCTGTTAGCCAGGAAGCCTCTGCTCTGCCTCCCCCAGTGGAGGCAGCCATGCTTCAGAATGGGGCAGGGGTTGCTCTTGGGCTCGTGTCCTCCTTGTGTTGTGGCATCGGACTGGCCATGGCAAGATCAATGCTGAACTAGGTGGGCCATTGGCCTGATCCTGCAGGTTCTTCTGACATTCCATTTTTAAAGCCATCCAAGTTGGTGGCCATCACTGCTTCTTGTACCTTGCCGCTGCGTATTGTGGTGATCCAGACCATGCTTGGGACAATGTGCCTTATTTCAGATCACCACTCTCTCTTAGGCACAGGACATCCCATGATCCTGGCAGATTCCCTGCCAGGTAATTTTCTGCCTCCATGACCCAGTGGACAGATGCTCCTGGCCTTCCACAAATCCCACTCATTGAATAGAAAAAGCTCCCCACTCTCCATATAGTTTATCTTCCATTCTCAGGGTTGATGGCGCTTTTTTGCCCTCCACTTTGAGGGTTTCTTTGTCCTAGTCCCCCCGCCCCCCCATATCCTATATTCCAGGGGAAGATGTGATCATTTTCCTGTGCTTGGCTGTACCCATAACTAACAAGGCATGACCATGCAATACACAAGATCTGCTTTCCGATAGCTCTCCGCATACTTGTCCAGAGCTCTGCTTCTGTTAGACAGTGTGGCTGTTCATGGGCATCCAACCACGGAAATCACCCAAGAGGCAGGATCCCATAACTGGAGGAGAATTTGAACGTATGCTCCAACAGGCCCTTTTTAAAGCATCCTAGTTCTGTCCGAGCAATCATTGGCTCACAGTTGTGTCCCCGCCCCTTTTAAAAAAAGCCTTTTGAGGAGATGCAGTCTTAAAAAGTTGTTAGCATGAGTCATTTAGCATTGCCCTTCTCCCTTCTAACTCCCCAGGGTCTCTGAAAGGTCATTGTTTCAGCCAAGGTCACCAACCATTTTAGGCCTGATCTGGGCCTGATCGTCCTGCCCCCCAAGACCCCTCCCACCTTCCACCATGAGCTGCAGGAAGGGGGGAATTTGGGTTGCACCAATGGGACACACGCCCTCCAGCATCCTTAGAAAACTCCTTAACCCTGGCTTTGGTAGATTTACAGAAAGAAAAACACACACCAACAAATAAATTTTAGAAAGGGGCGAGATTAGACGAGAACACACAAAGCATTTTTTAAAAAAATCGAAACTCCTTGTGCTCCGCTCCACTTCCCCTTTCTTCCCACCCACCCACCCACCCTCGGCACCCCTGCCCTCTGCCTGCCCCCCAGAGCTAGTGTGTCCTGTGGGGCTGGGCTACGGCAGCCTCTCCTCCTCCTTGCCTGTTCCCCAGCAGCTGCTGCGCAAGGGAGGAGGCCAGCAGCAGCAGCTGCCATGGAGAGGCAACAGGAGCTCCCTCACAGCTGCCACTGCCACCATTCGGGACAAGCGGCAGCTCTTCCTCCTCCCTACGTTTGGCAGAGACACTGGTGGGAGAAAGAGGGATGTTTCAGGATCAAATGAGAAACCTGGGTGGCTTTTGTGATTCTGGGACTGTCTTTTGAAAATTGGGGCATTTGGGGGCGCATTGGAAGATGGCCGACAATACCATCTCTCCGACCCACACGGGGTAATTAAGAGGCTGTTATGGGAGTAGGCAGCCTCCCTTGTTGCCCCAAGGAAATGGGGAACACTGCCCTTGCCTGCTGTGCCCATAAATCACCCCCTAATTCAAAAGAAGGGGGTGAGGGCCCTAGGCAGAATGCCCCCGTGTGGACCTCGGCTCTCCTGGACGCTGTCTCTGGTCGCGCACTAGTTGCAGCAATTTGGAATAATTAATTACAAAAGAAGCAAATGCACATATTTCAAGTGAAGAAGGGGAGTGAAGTCTGCTAATTTAAGTGACCTCTGCGAAAGAAGACGACGGGCTGGAGAAACAGGAATATTTTACGATGAAGATACACCAAAGGCTGGGTATGTTGACAACGGGACTGAATGGGGGGGAAAACCTTTTTTACTTTCCTTCTATGTGATTTACAAGAACCCCTCCTCATTAGAATTGTCGGTTGAACTGACCCAAGCAGGATGATTAAGGTCTGTGTGGAGATAAACTTTAACCAAAAGTATGCTTTATGGAGATCGAGAAGCAATATAGCCGGGAGGAAGAACGGACTTGTTTTCAGACTGCATTCCTAGTGAATCTCCTCAGAGGTTTTGAGAAAGGAGGCAGATTGGTGAAGATGAATGACGCTAAGACTGTTTTGATGTATGGAAGTGATGTTATATGGAAAACGTCTGGATATGGCTACTGGATAACAAAAATAATATCCACGCAGGATTGCAAACTGTTCTAACCAGCTTGCGGAGACTATCAGAGGTCACAAAGAAAAAGGAAAAATATATGAAAATAACAACAAGAGATGTGGAAAAATAATAAGAAAGGACTGGATAGTATTGTGAACAGCATAAGGTTAGATTTGTGGACATTAAAACAGCAGTAAGAAGCAAGAAGTTGATTGGATCCCCTTCGGAATTTGAAATATGGGTACCCCCAACAAAAATTTAAAATTCGGCTGTGTAATTTGGAATTTATGTAATTTGGTTTGATTTGATGTGATTGGTCGGTTAATAAAAAATTATTCTTGAAAATTGGAGCATTTGGTGGGTGTGCGCTCAGTCAACACTCAGCTACCATGGAACCAGACCACTTGCCCACACAGAGCCGTCTCCTAAGCGGCACTTGAACTTGGCGATCTGTTCCCAAAGCCATCTCCCAGGTGGCGGGTGGAAAGGAAGAGTCAGGGATGCCGGTTCTCTCTGGGTCTGCCCTCCGGCAAAGCCAAGTGGCACTTAGCAATGAAGAAAAGAAAAAAGAACAGCATCCTGGCTCTTATAAACCAATCCAGACTTTCAGACAGGAAGGAATCGTGACCCTGGGATGTCACAGACCACAGACTTATGATGGAAAGATCACTGCACAGTACTAATGCATCTCATAGCCAAGGCGGGGGGAGGAGGTTTGTGTGTGGAATTATGGCTCAGGAAACTGGAATTTGTCTCCATTCATGTTGCTGTATCTCCAATGCCACATGGATTTCCGCAATCTATGTTTCTGGCAAATGTGGCACAAAGCTTCTAAAATCCTATCACTTTTTACCAGACCATCGAAAGCTTCATCTAGGACCTTCATTCTTACTTAAGATAATTTGTCTTCAGCTGAAGCAGTTGAAGACAAAGCAAGGGGATGCAGTGACATCCTTTGCTGGGTGTACCCCTTTGCTCTTTGTCCCCTGCTCCTGGGCTTGGCCACTGGGGGCCACAGGATGCTGCACCATTGGGGGTGGGGAAACGCAGGCCCAGGGCCCAAGGCAGCCCTCCAGGCCCCTTTCTCTGACCCTCAGGCTACACCCACCCTCTCCCTAGGTCACATCCTTCGCTGGTCCTGCTTCACACCCCAAGTATTTTTGTCTACAATGATAAAATTAATATTTGTTGTGGCACCTGCTTTTGCCTCCACTACACTGGCGTGTGGCCCTTGGAAGCCTGTCCTGAAGGGAGTGTGGCCCTCAGGCTGCACATTTCCCCCACCCCCGCTTGACAGTCTGCAAAGGCACCTGCGTGGGCATTGAATGAGATATTGCATCCGTCAACATCCATGAAACACCAATTAATTTTCGTTCCACCAAGGCAACTTTCCTAGCACCATGATAAGGACCCCCCCCCTCTCCTGCACTGCCTCAGAAACTCAGACATACGAGCTCTTCACTACACGTATCCTTAAACCCAGGCTATGGGTGCAGCAGCAGAATGTTTAGGCATGATTTTTCTTCCTGCAAGATTACAAAGCAAAAAATAAAAAATGTGTATATTGTCAACATTAATATATTTATAATTCAGCCTCACATTTTACCTATTATAGTAATCTCCCCCCCCCAAAAAAACCCCACATGAACTAATCCACAATTCACATCAGTGACAAATTGTTAATACATATAACATTTTTAATAGCAATTGTTAATTGGACACCACAAACATAAATGGGGCTCACTAGACAAGTGGATATCTCTCAGAATGCCCATTCTGGATTTAACTTTTTCAGTCAACTTATCAGCTGTGACAGAAAGTTGTGTAACATGTTCTAGGTAACTTTCTGGCTAGAGGAATGCCATTTTTTCCCCTGGTGAGCACCTATGGCTGAAGCATATGCAGATGAGGCACGAATTCAACTGGTGATGCTTATTTTGTCACTGTGTCTCTGAAATGGGGAGGTTCCAGCAGTTTGACTTCCAAATTCTGCCTGCTATCAAGCTGTCAAAGGTACAGAAACCCTGTCATTAAAAAGTTGTAACTCTGGGTGGGAGCTGGTTTATCAATAAGAACAAAACCAGAGTTGCTATAATACATTTAACTATGTTTAATGGTTTTGTGAATGCAATTTCCAAGCCTCTTGGCATACCTGACTGCGGTGTCAGAACAAAATCTACCACAGAGATATCAAAATTTGCAAAAGTAGGGGGTCCATGGCTTGGCTTTTGAAAAACAAGAGGTCTGCAATACTTAGGTGACTGGGAACCACAGCTCTAGAGGACCACAGATTCCCCACCCCTGACCTAACGTTTTAAGATGCAGCTCTCTTTATTGTGGCATTTCAACATCCTAGAGTAGACTGCACTTCTTGTATTCCACAGCCATTGCTCCACCCACCTCTGATGCACCAATTCAGATAGCCACGCTGGCTTGCTCTGACCCTTTCTTCAAGGTATTTAGCTTTTGTTCATATGCCTGCATTATTTCTATCCCCCCCTCCCATTTTAGGCCTCCTCTTTCCATTCGGCTTTCCCTCTCCATTTTCTTTCTCCATTTCTTCCCTCTTGCTTCAGCACAACATTTCTCATCTCCATTTCACTGCGTCTTCCTTTCCCTTCCTCTATCAAATCACTAACCCATGGCACCCCATGCAAGAGCAAGTGCAGCCACCTCCTGACAGGCAGACTCCCTCCCTGCCGTGCAGGACAGCGGCCAGTAAGTCCCCCGCCAGGAAGCCATGGAGCAAAGGCGAGAGAGAGGTCAGTCGGTGGGGTGTGTGAGATGAGCGTTTGCCTGGATTGAGGGATATGAGGATGAAGACACTGCCCTATGGAGGAGGTGTTGCTGCCTTTGCTGCTGCTGACCCAGATCCACATCTGCTGCCCCCGGGCACCCCTGGAGGCAGCTGCCTCCAACAGCCTCATGGACCTGGTTGTGGGCTTCTCATCACGGGCATCTGACCGGCCACTCTGAAAACAGGGTGCAGGACTAGAGAGGGGCCTTTGGCCTGAGTCACCTGGGCTCTTACGTTTTTATGAAGCTGACATAGATCTCTAAATCTTTCAGGTGCCACCTCGCTCTTTGCTGGCACTCTCCAAACTCCTGACAGGAGCAGCAGCAAATCCCTGTCAGATGGTAGTAAGTGAAATGAAAGTGTAATGATACACCAATTTCCATGTTGTCAAATGAGGTGAGGCTCTGAGGTTAATATGCAGGGGTTAGCAGAGAAAACTTCCAAAAGCCATGAACTAACATGGTCAAAACTGAAGTGTGTGTACCATTGACCTTGCAGATACTTGCGGTAGTAACTAGAAGTGCCACCAAATAAATTACATTATAGATACAGATGTTCTCATCAATGGCCAGTACATCTGAGAAGAAGATGTGAGAACGACTTATACTGCTTTCTTGTTGCTTGAGGTTAATGGAGTTGCATTTATGCATACCAGCATTGTCATATCTGCAGATTTGACATCGCTGCTGCCATTTTTTAGAGGCTCCTATGATTTTAATTTACTTTGTTAAACCTCTGCACTTTTTCTGCAGATCTTTACAGCGTCTAGTTTATTGTTTCATGTTTAACCTGTTACTGAAAGAGTTATTGAAATGGGTTGTTTGATATGCCAGTGATATTTCTTTTGCTATGAGTTACTGCTTATTACCTAGTTACTGTTCTATTCTTAAGCTGCCTTGGGTGCAAATTCTCCTGCAGAGAAGAAAGGGATACAAACTGAATTAGGATGCTCAATGGGTACCAGCCTTGCTGGCTCTGCTCCCCCTTCTCTGTTAGGCATTCAGGCCCAGAAGACCAGATGCTGGGACTCAATACATGACGAGAGCACCACTGTGGGGCTTCCTGTGGGCATCCGGGTGGGTGAAAACCAGTGTGATGTAGTGATTAGAGTGTCGGACTAGGACCTGGGAGACCTGGGTTCAAATCCCTACTTGGCCGTGAAGCTCCCTGGGTGAACTTGGGCCAGTCACAGCCGCTCAGCCTGACCTACCTCACAGGGTTGCTGAGAGCATCAAACAGGGGAAGGGAGAACCTTGAGCTCTGCGGAGATAAAGCAGGATAGAAATGGTGGGAGGGGGTGAAGTAAGAAAGAACGTCCTTATGGCACAAACACATTTTTTTACACCCTGGTCTGGTTTGGATGTCTTGACAAATAAAAAAGCCAGGTAAAGGTGTGTGCTGGGGAGGGGCTTTGCTGGGGTGGATGTGGCCTAGGAGGAGTTTCAAGGGCCAAATAGAAAGATCGGGGTGTGGTGTCACATTTGCTCCTCAGGCATCAGGCTCACCAGCCCTAACATAGTGTGTTATACTCTCCCCAGAAACAATCCCCCCCGGCAATCCCAATGCTTCTGACCCCCCCACCCCGAAGTGAGGCTATAGGAACCTGAGGCTATAGGAATACTGAGTCAGGCCTTTGATGCATCTAGCTCCATACTGCCTGCACAGGCTGATAGTGGCCCTCCAGGGTTCCAGACAAGGTTCTGCCCTAGCCCTACCTGGAGATGCCCCTGGGAACCTGGAACTATTCTGCATGCTAAGCAGGTGCTCTACCTCTGAGCTACAGCCCTATAGCAATCAGTATTGATATGCAAACAGCATGCAAATCTGTGCCATACCTAGTGATGCCCCTGTAGCACAGGCTTCAACCCTGCCCAAGGGAGAAGAGACAAGCAGGTGGCTGTTGCTTTGCATCCTCTGCAAAGACAGGTCAGGAAGGATGAAGCCGACAGACGTCCAAGTCAGATTCATTCCTCACTGTTGCATAAATATGAAGTGAATCTGCTGGCATCGCTTATTCTGGAAAGGAGGCAGTCCAGGGTGTGGGCCTGTGCACAAAGGCCAAAAAAGGGGTGACTTGTGGACCATCAGATCTGTAAACCTTTCTCTGGAGCCAACTGCTTTTGACACTTCCCACCAAGATAAAGACATACCTCTAAACAGAGAGATTTCATGCAGAAAGGGGAGGTATGGGGAAGTCGCCGAAAGAAGGTCAAGGAAAAAATGTTAAGAAAGTATACGTGTTTATATGTTTGTTTGTCTATGTATTGTCTTGTATTGTCTTTTATTATGTGTTTAAAATCTAATAAAAAATTTTATAAAAAAAAAATAAACAGAGAGATTTCAAAAGCAAGACACCCTCTTTTCTAGACAGTTTTATATATATATATATATATATATATATATATATATATATATATATACTGCAGAATATGTGGGCTATTTTGAGCTGCTCAATACTTTTTTCCTGATGAAATTTTATGTATGACTCCAAAGCTGGCATACTTCTATTCCAACATTATAAGAGCATGATGAAAAGAAGCCTTGGACATTTCTGATGTGAGATCTGCTGAATGTGAAGAGGGCTGAACCCTGGAAAGGGCAAAAGACTGGAGAAAAGAACAACTGATGATCAAATGCTGTTAAAGGCATGGGAGCAGGGGCCAGGGAAATAGTTGGCAACCCTAACCAGGAAATAGCCAGCCCTTCACATACAAGCCACACTGTTTTTCACAGGGTCAGAATAGTAGATCCAGTCCATCAAGACCCTGACTGTTAGGGCAGCTGCATTACCCAGTGGCTTGGGTGCTGTTCTGCCAATCCTCGAGTCTCTGGGATTTCACATGTGCATCCCTGAACATTCTGGAGAAGAAGGAAAGTGAGGCTAGAGAATAAAATAAAAAATTATTTCTTTGGAAGTTGCAAAACAGGAGGGCCTAAGCTATCCTGCCCCACTCTGTAGCGATGAGAGGTATCATCTCTCTTTCTCTCTCTGCAAACTATTCCTGAGTTATTTCTCCATTTACAAGCATTTTCTGTGGAGCTGATGACCATACTCCCAACTGGAAATTGGCGTGTGGAGATGTTTGGCTGTATAGAAGAAGTGGTGGTGGAGAGGGGGGGGGAGGATAGACACGCCAAGATTTCTGCCTGGACAACAGTCTGGGAGAAAAAGAAATGCTTCCGACCACCGTCACCATCTGAGCCAATGGTCCCCAAATCATTTGGGGCCACCACCACTCTGGTTCCATCACTCATCCCCAGAACCCCCTGCCCTGCTCTACGAAAAGCATTATTGAGAATAGAAGTTTGCACAATCTACAAAGGAAGAAAACAGCACAGTGAAATTCAAAACAGGAACAATTAATTGCGCATTTATCCAGCCGAAACTAGTGCAATTTGTTAAACAAAACTGATGAGCTTGATCCAGGGATACCAGCTTTTCAAAGTCCGATAGCCATTTACACCGCCAGCGCCCCCCTGCTGCCCCCTTGCCTCTTAGCCCTAAGTAATCCCATAGCCTGTGGGAACCACTGATCTAAACCCAGGATGGTCCTGAAGCTGCAAACCTTGTCTGCTCCATTTTTGCCCCCTCTCCCAACTTGGGAAAAGGATTTGTAATTGATGCATTCTGTATGCTGTGTTTTGGGATTATACAGTCAATTAGATGATCTTTCATTATTACTACCAGACATTTGCAGTGACACCAGAGTGGTTCAGAGTGAAAAGGCAAACAGGACTCCTGAGCCTAGAACAGTTGTGCAGGAGGAAGAATTTTGGCTGGGATATCTCATCCCACCACAGCGCTGGGGTGGCAAAAGCTGTCATGAGCCAAAACTCCTTCTTCCTACATGACATTCATGACAAAATTCCTATCCTCCTAAAGCATGTGCTCATAAAATTCTTACTCATTCTCAAAGGTTTTACAAATGTGGGTTGGGGGTGACGAATTGGATTGAGAATAGGCTTTTGACCCTCACCATTTTGCCCCTGGGGCGTTATCTGAAGGAAAGCAAGGCCGTACCTTCACTGAAGGGAACGTGGCCTAAATCTGCTTAACACCAGGATCCCACACAGCTCTGCTTGTTTCCCTAAAATGCCCTCAAAATGTTTTGGAGCACATTTCCCATCAGCTCCAGTAAGTGCAGCCAAGGGGCATGGGTGATGTAGCCCAATACAGCTTGAGGGCACTGGACTGGAGAAAGATACAGGACCATCTGCTTGGGGGGGGGGGACCTCAGGCCCGTTGGCCCAATGCAGCCCCCACTCAATGGAGAGCTCAGATGGCAGAGCACGAGACTCCATCTTGGGGGCTTGGGTTCGATTCCCATGTTGGACAAAAGATTCCAGCATTGCAGGAAGCAGGACTAGGTGGCCCTCCTAGTCCCCTCCAACTCCATGATTCTATGAAATCCTCTCCATCTTGCCTGGGCACGCCAATGGCCACCTCAGTTTGGCTGGTTGGAATATGTATTGAAGCTCTGGAAATTCTTTTGGCTCACCCAGACAGAGGAAAGAGAAGGATGTGAGACAGTGTGTAGGACAAATTTGCAGATGACACCAAACTGGGAGGGGTGGCTAACACCCCAGAGGACAGGATCACACTTCAAAACGACCTTGACAGATTAGAGAACTGGGCCAAAACAAACAAGATGAATTTTAACAGGGAGAAATGTAAAGTATTGCACTTGGGCAAA
This sequence comes from Podarcis filfolensis, assembly GCF_964270895.1. NCBI lineage: Eukaryota > Metazoa > Chordata > Lepidosauria > Squamata > Lacertidae > Podarcis > Podarcis filfolensis. The sequence goes on along the minus strand of NC_139610.1, from coordinate 1,174,804 downwards.
AAAAATGAAAGGCACAAATACAAGATGGGTGACACCTGGCTTGAGAGCAGTACATGTGAAAAGGATCTAGGAGTCTTGGTTGACCACAAACTTGACATGAGCCAACAGTGTGACGCGGCAGCTAAAAAAGCCAATGCAATTCTGGGCTGCATCAATAGGAGTATAGCATCTAGATCAAGGGAAGTAATAGTGCCACTGTATTCTGCTCTGGTCAGACCTCACCTGGAGTACTGTGTCCAGTTCTGGGCACCACAGTTCAAGAAGGACACTGACAAACTGGAACGTGTCCAGAGGAGGGCAACCAAAATGGTCAAAGGCCTGGAAAAAATGCCTTATGAGGAATGGCTAAAGGAGCTGGGCATGTTTAGCATGGAGAAGAGGAGGTTAAGGGGTGATATGATAGCCATGTTCAAATATATAAAAGGATGTCACATAGAGGAGGGAGAAAGGTTGTTTTCTGCTGCTCCAGAGAAGCGGACACGGAGCAATGGATCCAAACTACAAGAAAGAAGATTCCACCTAAACATTAGGAAGAACTTCCTGACAGTAAGAGCTGTTTGACAGTGGAATTTGCTGCCAAGGAGTGTGGTGGAGTCTCCTTCTTTGGAGGTCTTTAAGCAGAGGCTTGACAACCATATGTCAGGAGTGCTCTGATGGTGTTTCCTGCTTGGCAGGGGGTTGGACTCGATGGCCCTTGTGGTCTCTTCCAACTCTATGATTCTATGATTCTATGATTCTATGAACTAGCTTACCATGTGGAGGCAATTATTACATGTGTTGCTCCTCCCCCTTTTACCTTGGCCCCACCCACTGCTGGCATGCAGCCCCTGGAAAGTTCCCCACAAGGATTGGCAGCCCTTAGGCTGAAAAGGTCCCCCCACCATTCTTGATCTACTTTGACACCAGAGTAGGCCAAGAGCAGTCCAACAAAGCCCCCAAATCACATCTCTCCATCCTAGCTGAAAGCCTAGTAACTGAAAATGCCCCTGACTGAACTTGGATCTTTCTGCACGCAAAGCCCAGAGCAACAGAAGACGGAAAGAGAACAGAAACATCTGCTCTGGCTATTCTTCTTCTTCTTCTTCTTCTTCTTCTTCTTCTTCTTCTTCTTCTTCTTCTTCTTCTTCTGTTTGCTATTTTAAAGCCCAGGGCTAGAGGCAAAATTGCTCCTTCTGGTAATAAAACCCACAACTGCTTAGAGAAAGAAGAGCAGGTTGCTATCTGGGATCAGGGCCACCACTTTCAAACCACTTCAAGACTACTTCCAAAAAGGCATCACGGGAGATGTCTCTGAAGGAGCTGTATTAGCTTGCATGGGGGGGTGGAGTGTATGTCTGATGCTCTATGCAGTAATCTAATGGATTGTATGTTCATTTTCCACTCTCATCTAGGGAAGGAAGAGGAAGGACCATAGTTTGATGGCACACTTTTGGCAGGCTGAGCTGGGAAGGGCCTTCAGACAGGAGGTTCTCCTCGGCTGTGCTGAAAGTATCCAAGTGATGGACTGTGTCTAGGGAAAGTGTTAGGATCTACATTTATTGATTATGGAGTTTTGCCCCATGGAAAAATATTTGCATCAAAGCTCCCCCCCCCATGTTTTCTTTAATTAGGTAGATTCTTGTTTCAGCAAGAATTGGATAGCAGGTGGGATGCCTGATCAGCACTGGGCGCTTCCCTAAAAACACAGCACACAGCAAATTTGCTGTTCCTGTCACATACAACCTGAACTGAATGAGAAGAAGCCCTGGAGCTCTGAGAGAAACTCAGAAGCAGATTTTTGCTTGGGTTGGGGCTGCCCAAGGTGTTCTGCTGCCTGAGGAGAAGGGCAAGGTGGCACCATGACCTTCCCACATATAGAAACTGACCGCACTGGCAAGTGAATCTCATTTTAATATTGGTAACGGGACTGCAACGTCCACCGACCTCCGTCGCTCCTGCGGGCAGCAGGCTAGCTATTGGATTGAGGGACAGGACATGAATCTCCCTGCTTGGTCCTCTAGGAGAAGGATGGAGCCACAGGGCTTAGGAGGCACAGCCAGGGGGCTGCCTTCACTTTCCCCATCACCTGATGCCTGAGATGCTGGCTCTGCCATTCTGCCTCTGGTTCCAGTTGGCGGACCTCAGGAAAACATAAGAAGAGCCAGGTTGGGTCAGACCAAAGGCCTTGCATGCCCAGCATTCTGTTCTCACAACGGCCAACCAGATATGCACCTATGGGAAGTCCACAGGTAGTGCATGAGTGCAATAGCCCTCTTCCACCCTGTGCTCTCCAGCAACTGGTATTCAGGGACACAATGCCTCTGTTCATGGGGTAGCATGAAGCCATCACAGCCAGCAATAACTGCTGAACTGTACTGAGCCAAAGAAAGCCAAGTAATACATCTGTTGACACTGAATCAATTAGCTTTAGGCCAACCACGGCTGAGAACTATTAGAATCATTTACTGTATTCTTATGGAACAGCAATTGACAGCAGCACAATGAAGCCTAAAGTCCCATTTTTAAGATGGGAAACACTGAGGCTCATAAAGCAGGCACAGAAGTGCAACCTATGTATGAACAAAATATCATTCCTGACGCTAGCTGTGTATGTCTACTACTCACAAGCTTCACTTTTCATGGTTACCATGGTTCAGCTGTTGGGAGTCAGAAGACCTCACCAGCCTATTGCAAATTATCCAAGAATCTGCCAGTAGATCTTGTTCTTCCTTCAGCCCAGGAAGATCAGCAATAGCAGGCATTGTGTCTGTCTATCATCCTTCTAATTGAGCAACCCTTGCTAAGCATCCATAAATCACTGCAGTTCCCCAGAGCAGCCTTTCCCCAACCTGGTGCCCTCCAGATGCTGTGCACTATAACCCCTATCAGCTCTGGCTAGCATGGCCAATAGGGACATAGGAGGAAACTGCTAGGGGCCGAGGGGATCTTCACCCCTCTAATAAAATATTTGAGGGCCCCCCAAAAGTTGATGCATGCATCATGTGATCCATTATGTGGGGTGGAGCTTACCCTGCCCCCCCATATTTTATTCAAGTTGTCACCCCTGGTTAGGGATGGTGGAAGATGTAGGCAAAAAAAAATCTGGAAGGCACCAAGTAGGAGGCTATCCCGAAGGCCGTCTGAAAAGCCCTGGTATGCCATGCAGTAGAATTTAAATTGTTGAAATGCAATGGTATATTGTGGCCGCATAATGCAATGCCATTCAGTATACTCTACAGCATAACCTGCAATAACAGCTAGTATTTTTGACAGGCAACAGCTTGTGAGTTGTCATATTTGAAGCCTGCCAAAATCAACAGTCGAAATAGTGCCCCAAGTTCCAAGGTTTCACATTCAAAGAACAAATTCAAGGGGGGCTTCAGCATTTTTCTTTCAAAAGAAGCCTGGTGAATTCTGGAGAGAAAAAAATGGTGGGTATTCATTTCTGCTCCACCAGGAGGTTCTTGGTTCATATTCTGCCTCTTTCATAAGCTCATTATACTCAGTAGGTGGCCCTAGGCAATCCGCTTTCTCTTTGCCTCAGCCGCCCCATCTGCAGTATGGGAACAATAATACTTACCTCCTGCCTTATGCAACTGTTGTAGGTGAAGTGCTCTGGACACTCAAAAGTACTATATGAGAAACATGGGCACTGAGCTAACAACAGTTAAGCACTTTTAAATGCTATTTATTTCAATTTAAATACGTGCTCTCTCGCCCATTTAATTCAGCAGTTGGTAGTTGCTGGATTGTATCCTACGTTGGTGCAGCCATCATAGCAATATCATTAATATCATTTTCTGTGCATTTTCAGCTGTTTTCACCACTTCTTCATGTCCTGGGGTCTCCAGGTTACTCTCCTGCATGTCCTAATCCAGTCTTCCCCAACTGGGTGAGGTTGACCTCTTAATCCAATTGAGCTTTTTCACTCCCAGAGAAACCTCTTATCCTCAGGCCAACATGCCAGTCTGGCCCACTCGTATGAGGAGTTGCCTGAGTCTTTTGCACAGATGTGCACCAGTTGCTGACGTACACACACACACACACACACACACACACCTTGTGTGTCAATGTGGCACATTTTCATTTGTCTGTCAGTTTCTTTGTCCAGAGGTCAAGCAATCTCATACAGATGAATACTTTTGAGTTGAGCTAACTCTGGTGATGGGGACTTGGCAAGCTTTCAAAACACACAGAGCCCTTATTCAAACCATTGCCTTCTTTAAATCTCTGATGTATGTAGATCCAGAGTGGCTGGAGCAACTCAGTCAGATGGGCGCCATATAAATAACAAAATTATGATTAAAATTATTACTTGGAAGCTCAGAGGCAGAGCACAAATTTTGCAAGCAGAAAAAGTCCCAGGTCCAGGCATCCCTAACAGAAAGGGATCTCAGGTACCCAGGCTGAGAAGGTCCTCTGTTGAAGTCTCCAGAAGCCACTGCCAGGCCAAACAGCCAACAATGCACAATGAGCACAATGTACCATGAGCTTTTAAGGCTCATGTACTGGTTGGCATCTTCCGTTTCTAGATGTCCCTTTCTTAGTACCAGAACATGGCCTGGAATGCCAGAAATACAAGTAGTGCCACTGGGCATGCACAAAATCACTAAGCCACTGCAATCAGCCCACAGACAGCAGAGAGTGTCGGGGTCAGATAGCCAAGGGGCACAGCACATTCTTTGCTCATAGAATGTCCCAGGTTCTATGCCTCAACATCTACAGTCCAGGGAACCAAGCGATAAAATATCTCTTAAGTCTGAGATTCTGGAGATCCCAGCCAGTCAGAGCCCACAGCACTGGGCTAGGTGGGTGAACAGTCTAATCGGCCATATGGCAGCTTCCTAAATGTGATTCCTAGGCAGCTTAAAATCTCTGCACTGCACTGTGCTTTTGCTCTCCCAGGCTGCAACTGTTATGGTTTACATTTTTGATTCTTTGGTTTCTTCCTTGTTTGTTATATTTGTACTTAACTAAATCAATAAGAAGGAAAGGGGAGGGAGGACTAGGCACCTGCTTTGATAGTAACCTGGCTTTTAACTGCCTCCTAGGACACCCAGGTAAACAATAACCTTAAACCCAGCTGGCTGCCGGCCTGGACACTGAGGGGAACTTTGCTTCCGCCGACCCTCCCAGTTACATCCAGCAGAGGGTCACCAATGTTCAATTCCCAGCTCTCTGCCCAGGGGCCAAAGGGCCCATCAGGGCAACCCTGAACAGGCCCAGCGATTCACCCTGATGCCAAGGGAACCCTGTGCAGCCTGTTTCTCAACCCCATCTAAGTACCTGCCCCTCCCCCTGCTTCACACACTTCCTCCCAAAGGTGATAAGGGGGTCCGTGGGTTCCAGCTAAAGATGTGGGGGCAATGGCTGTGCAAGGGATGCAACTCTCCTCACATGGAGACCTAAGGCTGGGGCAGCTGGTGTGACCACAGGGAAAGCCAGTGAGTGATTTTGTCGAGGGGTGGGGAGGTGGGGAGAAGGAAGGAAGGAAGGCATTGTCAAAAAACCAAAAAACAAAAAAACAAAAGCCTCCAGCTCTGAGGCATCATCATCCAAGAAAACATTGTGCCTTGGCTGCTGGGGGGGGGGGGGAAGGCTCTCTCGACTCATCCTCTTGCAACGCAACACATTCCTGCACTCGAAAAGGACTGAGCCCCCAACGACACCCTTTTCTTCTAGACCCCTTGTTTGGTGCGCAAACACATCCAGAGAGACAGAAAGAGAACTGACAGGTCTCCTCTGATAACAGATCTGCCCCGAAGCACCCAGTCCCTATCCCTTTCTACAAGGCAGTCACACACACAACCATCGTAGATCGGGACAAAAGAGAAAGGGACATGCATTGCATAAGAAAAGGCGACCCAGAAACGCTCACCTGGGACAAAAGACCCAGAGATGATGCAGAAGGGAAAGGCAACACCTCAACCCCCACGCCGTCCATTGCAGGATCCACCCAGAGAGATCTCTCATTTTTTACCATTTAAAACCCCCCTCCTTCCTTAGTCCAAAAATAATGCCACATAGGACCATTGTACACCCGAACATCGATTCAAGCAACACATACACAGCCCCACATCTGTTAACACGAACACACACCTGGCAAAGGTAAAGGGAGAAAAAGGCATCGCTAGACAATAAACACACCCAGATGTCACTCCCAAGGAACGCAGCTTATCCTGCATGTACCCCCCCAACCCCCCCAACTATTCTCCTGGTGCATATATAAAATCAGCCAGTGCTTACTAACCTCAGAGCAAATTCACCCAAAGCCAGCAGGCTCCATAGGGCAAACCCCGAAGACCCAGGAAAGGGGTGGTGGTGATGGTGGGCTATTACTGCCTTGTTAACAGCTAGGAGTACCGAGACTGCATGCTAGGAGGCTGGCTGTGGACGGACTGGTGCAGACTGCCCCTCCAACATCAGCTCCCAGAGCAGACCCCCTCAAGCTCACAGCTGAACCCCAAATCTGGTGCACCCCCTTCCCAATCGAGGCAGGAGCAGCCCACCCGGTTCAATCAAGCTGGGGGGTGGGGAAGAAAACAAAGCCCTAAATCGCGGGAAAGGCAGGCAACCATTACCCCGAGAATCTCAAAAGAGCCAGGAACCCGAAATCTCCACAGCCCCCCGCCCTAAATCTGAAAAGGATAAATACACGCACATCTAGAGCGGAGTTCTGAACGGGCAAAGTAGGATCTCTCCGCCCCCCGCCCCCGCACCTCTAGCAAGCTCTCCATCGCCACAGCATCGAATCTGGAGCACTGTGTAAAAAGGCAGCAAATTAGAAGCGCCCCCCCCCGCTCCCCTCCCTCCTATTAAACCTGGCTCGGGTTCTCCGGCACCAAACCAGGCGACCCCCGCCCGCCCCACTACCTATTACAGCGGAGAAGCACAATCCCCGGAGCCGCGAATTATGCCTTGACAACCCCCCCCAAAGATCAAAATCCGGACCAAGTCATCCCTCACCTTCGCCCCCGCCCCGCCCGGACCCCCCCTCGTTTCACCAGCCTCCCCCCTCCGGTCCCCCGGCGCCCCTCACCTGCATCTTTCATGCTGGCCGCCCGTCTCCCTCGCCAAGAAATGGCATCGCCCGCTTCGCCCTCGAGCGCCGCCCGCCCGCCCGCCCAGCGCACCAGCCGCGCTGGCTCTCCGGCCGTCCTCGCTCCGCGCCCGGCTCCACTCGGGACTTGGCGGCGCCTCGCCCTCTTCCCGGCACGACGGGGCCACCGCCCGGCCCCTCCCGCAGGCCCTAGTCGGGCTCGCGGCGCTCCTGGCACGGCAACGGCGGCTCCTCAGGGCGCCTGGCGAAGGGCAGGTGCGACGGCGCGCGGCCCGGGAAGAGCGGCGGCACACGGGGCGCGGGCGCGGAGCAGCGGGCAGCCGACGGGAAGCGGCGCGCGTCGCCCCGTCGACGCGCAAGCGGGCGGCGCGCTGCGCTGGGACGGTCGCCGCTTGGAAACGGGAGGGAGGGACGCGAGGGGAGGGCGGAGGGAGGGAGGGAGGGGAGCCACCGATCAATGGGGCCGCCTCCTTCCTGACTGCAGGGAGGGGGCCAGTTATGCTAATCGCCGCCGGAACAATCCAGGTGCGCGAGGAAGGGGAGGGGGGTCCCTGGATGCGATGGGGGGGGGACCTCAAAGGCAAAGCAGGAGGGAGCCAAGCGCGGAATCCATTCTCCGCTCGCTCGCCCGCTTTTTCCGCCGCCCTCCCTGTAATGATCTACTAAGCCCGGAGCAAGCGAGGCGGAAGGTAGAAAGCCAAGAGAGCGGCGGGAGGGGCAGGTTGATTCTGGGTGTGGAGATCTCTCTGCCTCCGTCTCTCACAGATGGGAAGCCCAGAGATCTCAGAAAGAGAGCGGGGGGGGGTCTTCTTCTTAGGCGGAGATCTGCTTAAGGAAACGGTGGAGAGAGATGGGAGCGAAGACGAGCCTGCTGGATCAGGCCAGCATCCTGCTCTCACAGTGGCCAATCAGATGCCCCCGTGGAAACCCACAAGCAGGACCTGAGCACAAGCGCCCTCTCCCCTCCTGAAGTTTCCAGCAACTGGCATTCACAAGCGTTGCTTCCTCTGACCACGGAGGCAGAGCAGAGCCATTGTGCTTGGTAGCCACGGAAATCCTTATCCATGAATTGGTCCAGTCCTCTGTGAAAGCCATCCAGGTTGGTGGCCATCACTGCCTCTTGTGGAAGCCAGCTCCATAGTTCAACCGTGTGCTCTGTTAAGAAATAAGCTTGTTAATTCTCTACACAGTCATCAGCTCTTCTCTGTTGTGAGAAGAGAGAGGAGGAGGGAGAGTCCCAGATTCCTCCCCCTCTGGCTGCACACCCTTGTTCTTCAGTGATGTTGGAGGGGTCCAAGACCATCATGAGTGTTTATGTTGGGTTGTCTCCCCCCTTCCACAGAAAGATGTGTGCAACCTTATTCAGAGTTTTGACACCCCTGAAATTCTAGATCTTCCCCTGCAGCAGCCCTTTGTAACCCCCCAAGCGGAGTGCACACACATGCGTGCGCGCACACAAAACAGCACAGTTTGCAGGGCATTCAGAACACATCCCTGATTGGGCAGTGGGGAACTGAAATCAGCTAAACAAATGTTGGAGATCCTACTGGGATAGGACAGGCCTGAGAAACAGCAATTGGGATAATTGGGAAATGGGGGCAGGAATCAAGTTCTAACTCATGGCCAATGTTTTCCATCCACCTAATAAGAAATCCAAACTAAATATTTGCTTTGTAAATGGGATAAGGTGAAGTTCTTGGAATGGGCACATGGAGTTCAACTTTTGTTACGAGAACTGCAGCTGATCCCCAGGTCCAATGGAAGTGCCTGGATGAGCTGTTGCCAGCAGAGACATGGGAAATGTCTAATTTGGACAACAGCCGTCCCAATCTGGAACTCTCCAGATGCTTTTGACTACAACTGCCATCACTCTCAATGTTGTGTAAATGTGCTGCCTGGGGTTGAGTCCAAAAACATCTAGAGGGCACCAGGTTGGGGAAGGATGTCATGCAGGATGAAGGCAAAAAATAGGAACATAGGAAGCTGCCTAATATCACCTTAAGGTATTTGTCCACCTAGAGATGTCTACTTTGACTGGCAGCTGTTCTCCTGCAGAGAATGCATTTTTCATCACCTGCTACCTAGCCCTACAATAGAAACGGCAGAGATTGAACCTGGGACCTTCTGCATGCCAAGCAGCTGCACTACCACTCAGCTATGGCCCTTCCTTTAAGCTGCTTGTTCACCCAGCCCAGGATCATCTGCTCTGAACGCCAGCAGCTCTTCAGTCTCTGACAGGCAAGTCCTTCCCATCGCCTGACCAGTTTAACTGGAAATGCCAAGGGTTACCTCTGGGGTGTTCTGCAAAGTGTGTCTCCCCACCACCACCCTCTTTCTCTCTCACATGCAATAATTTAATGATCTGTTAATCCCGTATGGTTGGCATGAGGGGACAAGAAGTGTTTTACTCCGCATTCATTGCAAAAAGGAACATGGCATTCTCAGCACCACTTTATGGCCATGTGCTGGCTGCTTAAAATATAAGGCATGGCTGTGGGCTCCTTGTCTGCTTGCCATGTAGATTTCTCTCTGCCACAGCCAACAAAGACCTCCCCCGCCCCCTGGTTGTCTGCAGAGCAGGTGGCTCTAGACAAACGAAGCTGTCTCCATGCAGTCTGGATCTGCAGCCGGTGTGGGGTTCATCTTAAGAGATGAAGCTGCCTTACCTGAGGACCAAACTGGAGGAGGGATGTTGATCGTGTTGTTAGCCCTTGTGTGTGTGTTTAAATAAATAGCAAGCTTGGGATGTGGGCTGGCTAGATTGGAAGATACCCAGTCAAGATTGGAATCTCTGGCCACTAGCTGGGATGGCTTTGCTCTGCCTCCCTTCTCAGAGGCAGTGATGCTTCTGAAGACCAGCTGCTGGAAACCACAGGAGGGGAGGGGGCTCTTGTGCTTGAGTCCTGCTTGAGGGTTTCCCACTGGCAAATGGTTGGCCAGTGGGAGAACAGGAAGCTGGATGGGGTGGACCATTGCCTGATCCAGCAGACTCTTCTTATGAATCCTGGTGTGGGGGCAAAGGGTCTGCAACCGTTTGCCCCTCCTGCAGTCCCAATCTGGCTCAGACACCCCCCAGGGCCTGCTATTGGAAATATATATTGCTCAGGTCTTGCTTGCAGGCTTCCTACAGGTTGTCCACTGTGAGAACACGCAGCACAATAAGAACAGGATGTTGGACTAGATGGGTCTTTTCCTCTCCGAAGGTGGCCCAACTGAAAAAGAAGGATGTTGCCTAATGTATCTCTCCCTTAGTTGCCCCTACTTTATCTTAACTGATTATTTCATTCAATAGAAGTGATTTGCCAAATGAAAGCTCTCTAATAGTTCAGAAGGAATGTGCATTCTTTTCATTCTGTGACATTAAAGTACTGAAACCAAAAGGATTTTGAGGATAGACAGGTCCTCAGTTTGCTGTCGTATTACTTCATTTTTGCTCTCCTTGATTAGGACTGGCCCCTGAAGTTTTAGTTCAGGGGTGACAAAATTGTGGTCCTCCAGGTGTTCTTAGACACCAGTGCCTCTCCATTCCAGCCAGCAGGAGGATCACAGATCTGGAGGATCACAAATCCCCCTGCCCTCCTTTACCTGATCCTCCTTTACCTAAGTATTGCACTTGGGCAAAAAAAATGAGAGGCACAAATACAAGATGGGTGACACCTGGCTTGAGAGCAGTACATGTGAAAAGGATCTAGGAGTCTTGGTTGACCACAAACTTGACATGAGCCAACAGTGTGACGCGGCAGCTAAAAAAGCCAATGCAATTCTGGGCTGCATCAATAGGAGTATAGCATCTAGATCAAGGGAAGTAATAGTGCCACTGTATTCTGCTCTGGTCAGACCTCACCTGGAGTACTGTGTCCAGTTCTGGGCACCACAGTTCAAGAAGGACACTGACAAACTGGAACGTGTCCAGAGGAGGGCAACCAAAATGGTCAAAGGCCTGGAAACGATGCCTTATGAGGAACGGCTAAGGGAGCTGGGCATGTTTAGCCTGGAGAAGAGGAGGTTAAGGGGTGATATGATAGCCATGTTCAAATATATAAAAGGATGTCACATAGAGGAGGGAGAAAGGTTGTTTTCTGCTGCTCCAGAGAAGCGGACACGGAGCAATGGATCCAAACTACAAGAAAGAAGATTCCACCTAAACATTAGGAAGAACTTCCTGACAGTAAGAGCTGTTCGACAGTGGAATTTGCTGCAAAGGAGTGTGGTGGAGTCTCCTTCTTTGGAGGTCTTTAAGCAGAGGCTTGACAACCATATGTCAGGAGTGCTCTGATGGTGTTTCCTGCTTGGCAGGGGGTTGGACTCGATGGCCCTTGTGGTCTCTTCCAACTCTATGATTCTATGATCCATGGTCGGAGTAAACGAAACAAAGCTTCCATCCCTGTTCAAAAGCTGAGTTCAGAGAGTCTTCTTTCTAGTTCTTGTTACTGGATCCCATAGTGGGAGGAGAGTCAGCATGGCACCTTCAGGTGATGGAGGGTCACAACCTGCATCATCCCTAACTGCTGGCCCTGCTGGATGGAGGAGTCCTACCTCATCTGGACAGCACCATGCTGATTTAGCATCATCACTATCAATACTGTGACTTATGGATGTGAATTGTAGTGACCCGTGTTGTTGTTGCTGTTGTTGTTATTTTATATATACCCTGCCCATCTGGCTGAGTTTCCCCAGCCACTCGGAGGCTTGCAGCATATCTAAAAACATAATCAAAAACATCAAACATTAAAAACCTCCCAGTACAGGGCTGCCTTCAGCTGTCTCTGAAAAGTAGTGTTGTTCTTTATCTCCTTGACATCTGAAGGGAGGGCGTTCCACAGGGAGGGTGCCACTGCTGGGAAGGCCCTCTGCCTGGTTCTCTGTAACTTCACTTCTTGCAGTGAGGGAACTGCCAGAAGACCCTCGGAGCTGGAAATCAGTGTCCAGACTGAACGATGGGGGTGGAGACGCTCCTTCAGGTATACTGGGCCGGGGCAGTTTAGGGCTTTAAAGCACCAACACTTTGAATTGTGATTGGAAACACACTGGGAGCCAATGAAGATCCTTTAGGACCTGTGTTATATGGTCCTGCGGCCACTCCCAGGCTATTGATCCCTGGCATGCAACCAGTCCGATAAGCCATAATGAGTCTCCATCAGCTTCACATACGTTCATTTACAAAGGACAAAACATCCACAGCAAAACTTCCTGCCCTCTCTCGGCACAGGAGTTGCTCAGTCTGACTCAGACCCCCCCCCCCAGCAGGAAGGACGCCAGAACTGTGCCTTTCTCCTCCTCCCTTTCTGCAAGTCTCTGAGCCTCTCCAATCTCCTGGCATGGGGACTGAAAAGCTGGCCTTCCCCGTCCCCCTCTCAGTGGACCCTGTCTCTCACTTACCTGCTGGCAGGCCACCTTCGCTGTGGCTGCCTTCCAGCTCTCCTTCACCCTGAGAGCGAACAGTGACTTGCTTGAGAAGGAGGGACAGACAGCTGTCTAAACTCAGACAGACAGCTCTCAGCTGAAGAGTCAGCTCCTTGCTCAATGTCTGAGGCTGACCCTTTTGCTGCTCCCTGGGGGGCCACGTTCCTGACACCCAGTCACCAGTCTAGCTGCTGCATTCTGGATTAGTTGCAGTTTCCGTGTCACCTTCAAAGGTAGCCGTACATAGAGCGCATTGCAGGAGTCCAAGCGGGAGATAACCAGAGTATATACCACTCTGGTGAGACAGTCTGTGGGCAGGGAGGGTCTCAGTCTGTGTACCAGGTGGAGCGACAAGGGAGAACTATCTCAGTGCCTTGGGGGTGTGGAACCAGAATGTTGAAGTGCCTTCCAGGCTAATGTCCCCTATCTTGGAATTCATCCGTGTGTGCGTGCGCGCATGTTGTGAAGGGGAAGCAGGGAGTTTCAGCTCCTCTTTCTCCATGCACATTGTTGACGTCTGGCTTCCCATCCATCAGCACTGCCTGCTGGCTTCCAACAGAGGGCACCAGCGTGGCATGCACAGAGCCCTTGGTGTCTGGGCTGACACCACAGGAGAATCATCCAGGGATGAGAAAGCAGGGAATGAGCCTTCCTTGAAGACTCCCAATAGCGTTGTTTCACCTTGGAGCTGCCTGCCCACCTGCCCCGTCCTGAGGACAGGTTGGAGGAGAAGAGCATTGGCAGCATCCTGCAGAAACAGTCATGTTGGGTAGATGTCCCTGAGAAGCAGGAAAGGTGGAAGGCAAGGGGTGTGTGGCTCTTGCTCAATGGACAGGAGCGATTGAAATGGGTGCCCATGGCTAAGTCTCCGCCTCACCTTTTTCTTGTCCTATGTGCAGAGCCTTCACACATAAACATGAACCAGATTTTGGAGATCCATCTCTCACATCAGGCCCAGCACATAAGAAGCATGCTGCTGGATCCAGCCAAGAGTCTGTCCTGTTCCTCACAGTGGCCAACTGGACACTTCCAGGAAGACCACAACCAGGACATGATTGCACCAGCCCCCCCCTTGCTGGCTCCCAGCAGCTGCAGTTCAGAGGTAGACTGCCTCTAAATCTGGAGGTTCCATATAGCTGTATCATGAATAATAACTTTGCACAGATCCATTCTCCTGACCAGTCTGCCTTCTTTTATAACTCCCCTGCAGTTTGCCTTAATCTCAGTGGGTGCGCTGGCTGACTCCGAAGAGGAGTCTTCTACCACGTCTGGAAGTTTCAAAAGCTTTACTAATGAAATTGCTAGTGTCCCAACCTAGCACTGCAGTTACAAAGAGGTCATCCACACAGCTCCCCTTTCTCCTCCCATTCTCCCTCAGCACTGGACTACCCCCTCTCAACAACAGCTCCATGGGACTCCTTAAATTGGGAGGGGACACATCCCCATTTCCCTAGTTGAGCCAGGGGTGCCTATCTTGAGAGCCACGGACTCCCTGATTTCCCTGCTAGTCTCTCCGTGAACCTTGTTTATGAACACACAGCCGGCACTCATGCACTCCCAGTCTTTTGTCTTGCTTTTCGCAATGCAATCTGTGAAGTGGCTTTCCATTAATTTATTGATCTCTCAAAGATCAAGTCTCTAACCTTTGTGATTCCAAATATGTGTTTGGCAGCTTACAAGGCAGTCAGGGGCAGGGTCTGTGGTCCTCCTCCTCCTGGACTCTTAACTACCATCAGGCCCAGCCAGGATGACCAATGGTTAGGGACATAGGAGCCAACTCCTAGGGGCTGAGGTTCCTTCGACCCCACCAATAAAATATTTGAGGGGGCTGGACCCCCCAGTTGATGGACATTGCAATTCAAATGGTGTGTGCGTGCCATGTCATGTGATCAATTATGCAGGGTGGGACTTACCTGGGCCCTCCCCCAATATTTTATTGATATCTGGGCACCACAGTTTAAGAAGGAGATGGACAAGTTGAAAGGCATGGAGAGGAGGGTAATAAAGTAAACTGAGTCTTGTGAGGAACGGTTGAAGAAGATGGGCAGGTCTAGCCTGTAGCAGAAGACTGGGAGGAGATATGAGAGCCATCTTCAAATATCTCAAGGGCTGTCACATGGTAGAGGGAACAAGCTTGCTTTCTCCTACTCTGGAGGGCAGGACTCAAACCCATGGCTTCAAGTTACAAGAAAGGAGATTCTGACTCCACATCAGGAATAACTTTCTGATGGAAAGAGCTGTTTGACAGTGGAATGGACTTCCTTGGATGGTGGCATTTTCTCTTTCACTGGAGTTTTTTAAGCAGAGGTTTGATTGCCATCTATCATGGATCTTTAGCTGAAATTTATGCATTGCAAGGGGCTGGACCAAATGACCCTTGGGTTCCCTTCCAACTCCACAATTCTATAATTCTACCATTATTATTTGTTAAATTTATTAGATACTATTTTGCCGCAGGGAACTCAAAGAGACTTTACAAAAAAATGTGGTGGTGGTGGGGAAACCACCAAGACGGCCTCATACATTCATTAAAACCAACATTGTACAATTCAGCAGGAGGCAAGAATGAGATGGGCTGCCCATGATTGGCTCTCTGGAGGTCACCCTTGCTGTCTTCTGCCCCAGCTGCCCCAATGCACCCCCTTTGGACTCGCACTTACCATTCATGACAGTGAAACCCCCATAGGGCTCTGGTTCCTAGGGGGCTTCGTAGCCGAGGAGGGATTAGAACCCAGATCTCACAAGCCCTAGTCTGATCCTCCAGCTGCTCCAGGATGCCTTGCGCATATAGCATGGGCTTAGGAAAGTAATCACAAAGCAATAAGAGCTTTGTGGGCTTGCCCCCCCCAACTCCTCTCCTCAGCTATTCTGCAGGTGTGAGTCATCTTTGTGTGAGATGCCCACACGTGCATTCGTCCCCAGCCCCAACTGGCAAACAGCCCCTGGTGGGCTGGCCAATGTGGAGTGTGGCCCTAAGGCCAAAGTTAGTCAGCCCTGCTCTAAAGCCACAGACTTGGATCCTAATGGCTCTTCAGCTCAGATTGAGTCTTGCTTCCCTCCCTTCTCTCTCTGCAGTGCATGCAGTTCCCAGAAACTGGATCCTTGGGGCTGGGGAACTCTAACACTGCCTGCAAAGCAAACTGTTTGGGGTGTTGTTGGGGGGGAGAGAACCCCCCATGCATGCAAATGCACCCTCTGCCCATGCAAGAGTGCTTTAGGGCCTGATATTTCAAGTGCATTGTTTTGAGATGCTTACAGAACAGACAGCATCTCAATATTTTAATAAACAAACCCATTTGACACTTGAAACGTGTATTTTTAAGATGCACCTTACTTCCGTAACTGAAAGTTGTTTTCAACTGTTTTCGATATTGTGTTTTAATGTTGTATTTTAATGTCGTAACCCGCTCTACGACCTTAGGCAACCCGAGAACAGCAATGATTTGCTTGTGGGGTATTTATACCATTTTTGGTTGTTGCTTTTTAAAAAACTCAAGTCATTGCTTGTTTCCGCCCATGAAATGAAGTGGAGCTGGGCTCAGCTGCTCACTGACCGGAAGCAGGAAGCTCTGCGTCCTGGGCCTCTGCTGTCCTCAGCTTCTCAATGGGCCAGGCCACCATCCACTTTCTGAGGCCTCAAGGCTCCTCTCTCACTGTCTCTCCAGACATATCCTTGGCACTTTAAAATCATTAATAGTAACAGCAACACTTCAGAGGAGGCGGGGGGGGGGAGGTAACTTGGTGTCTCGGTAAGTATAATGAAGGGAAGTGGGCGTTTGGGGGGGGGGAGAGAAGGGGGAAAGGACAGCAAGATGCCAAAGCATCTGTGTGTATTTGTCATTTGGAAACATATGGGAGAGAGTGGGAGGGAGAAAAGGGGCTTGCGTGAAGGGGGGCAGGGAAATGAGGTGGGCAGGGAAGTGTTGCAGATGGGGAGGGGGACATAGTTAGGTAAAATTTCCTTTTATACTGACGAAGGACCACATGAAAGAGAAAAAATAGAATTCCAAAACAGGGGAAGAAAATTGCTATTCTAGGACGTTTCCAAGATCACAGGGTTGATTCCTTTCCTGTAAGTGACATTTACTATCACTTCAGCTGAACAGATTTTTGCACCCGGTGATAAAAAGATCAAAGACAAGATGCCAGATTGATGCACCTGCGCAGTCCTGCTGTCTCCAAAATCAATGGAAAGTTTTCTTTCTTTCTTCTTCGGTTTTTTTTTTTTAAAGCCTAAAGCAAATCTCACCAACAGACAACCCTGGGCAATTGTATAGGGTGCTGTTGCAGAAGGAGGAGCACTTTAGCTGCTTGGTTGTACATAGGTGTGGCAGATCTGGGTGCTCAGCTGCAGGGAAGAAGCGTAGTTCAGTGGCCAAGCACATGCTTGGCATGCAGAAGGACCCAGGTTCAATCCCCAACATCTCCAGGTAGGCCTGGGGCAAACGCTCTGAAATTCTGGAGAGCTGCTGCCAGTGTAGGCTGGACAATATTGACTTAAAAGTAAAGGTAAAGGTACCCCTGCCCGTACGGGCCAGTCGTGTCCGACTCTAGGGTTGTGCGCCCATCTCACTTAAGAGGCCAGGGGCCAGCGCTGTCCAGAGACACTTCTGGGTCACGTGGCTAGCGTGACGAAGCTGCTCTGGCGAGCCAGCACCAGCGCAGCACAAGGAAACGCCATTTACCTTCCCACTATAAAGCGGTCCCTTAGGGGTGCTTTCGAACTGCTAGGTGGGCAGGAGCTGGGACCGAAAGAAGGGAGCTCACCCCGCTGCGGGGATTTGAACCGCCGACCAGGTGATCAGCAAGCCCTAGGCACTGAGGTTTTACCCACAGCGCCACCCGCGTCCCATAATATTGACTTAGGATGCAACAATGATGCGAACCAGTTGAAGGCAGCTTCCCTGTGTTCTTCTGCAAAGTGTCTAGGGCTGCATTCTTATGCATACTTAACCTGAGCCACATTGAATCCAACGGAGCTTCAGTTTGAACAGGTGTCAAATTGGGTTTTATCAGGAACTTGACCCCCCAAAGCGCAGCAGAAGAGTTGGCCTCAGAAATTGAGCTAAGCGAGCAAGGGGCCGACTCTGCAGCTGAGACCTGCTTGTCAAAGTTTAGAGAGGACAGCCTGGCCCCCCTCCTTCCCAGGGAAGAAGCTGTTAGCTCCTATGGAGAGGAAGAGTTGAAAGTCGGCCTGAGCGTTGCCAGGCAACCGTCAGATAAGCCAGAGTCTGAGGCTGTGCCTTCGGGGAGTGGGGAGGAGACAGGCCAGCTGTTCAGTCCCCGTATGAGGAAACTGGAGAAGCTCAGAGAACAACAGAAGGGAAGGAGAAGAAAGGCAGGATTTTGGCGTTCTTCCTGTTGGGGGAGGGATGATGAGTCAGACTAAGCAACTACTGTTAATGAGAGCAGGTGGGAGGGCCGTGCTCTGGGTGTGCTTTTTCTTGTAAATAAACTTACATAAAACTGAAGGAGAGTCGTTGCTGCTTATCAGGCTGCTTGCCTGCCAGAGATTGTTATAGGCTGTAAGACTTTGTGGTGGTTGTCACAAAGGACCTTTGTCTGCTGGCCCCACCAAGCCCAAAATGGAAGGCAGTTCATGTTTGGATCTCAGACCAAAAGTCAACTTGTCCTGTGGAGGAACTTCTGCCCTTGATATTATGCAAATAACCTAATGCAAATCATGTGTCAGCTTGCTTAAATTGACTCTGCAGAATCTCTAACCCTTTTCCTGCACAAGAAAGCAGTGTGAGGGTTTAAGGCAGGAAGGAGGATTAGGTCAAGAAAGGATGGATGAAGCTTAATGGTGGTGATGGTGGGTGGAAGATGGAGTGAGAGACAGGCATAAGACCAGAAGAATCTGTAGGATAAGGGTGGAGGGAACGAGGCAGTCCTGGGGGGCAGTTAGGGCAGGGCTCTGGAGCAAGCATCCTGGGCCCTCTCAGCCAAATGAGAGAGAACTCCCCCCCCAAAAAAAAGTGTAGCAAAGCTGGTATGCCAGATGTTGAAGGAAACAGAGCAATCAATGTTACATGGTAATGTATCTAAAGTGTGTGCACTATGGAAATGTGGTGTAGTGGTTAGAGTGTTGCAACTGGGATTTGGGGAAACATAACAGCATGGGAAGAGCCTGCTGGATCAGGCCAATGGCCCACCTAGTCCAGCATCCTGCTCTCCCAGAGGCCTGTGGAAACCAGCAATCAAGGCCTAATCACAAGAGTCCTCTTCTATCCTGTGGCTTCCAGCAAGTGGTATTTGGAACCATTATTGCCTCCAGCTGTGGAGGGCAGAGCATACCCATTATGACCAGCAGCCATCGAGAGCCCTCTCCTCCTCTGTGGGTTTGTCTAATCCTCTTTTAAAGCCATCTAGCTTGGTGGCCACCACTGCCAGCCAGGTTAGCCACTCCTGATCCAAAGAGAGCCCATCCCATAAGACCACTGAGGCCAGAGTTCAAAATTACCAGACTTCACTGCCTTCTGCAGATGATGCTGGCATGTTTTCAGGCAAACGGGGTGGCTTTTCCCAACATGGTGCCCGGGTCTTTCAAATTTCAGCAGCATCCTGTGGGAGGCCAAAATTCAGTGCCCCTGTCTCTCGCCTTCCACTCTGCTCAGTTCACTACGTCATAGAGGTGACGCCCTGCAGCACCCCAAGACTCTGCACCCGCTATGGTGGAAGCGATGGTCCTCCCCTAAATCCACCCCTGGTGCCAGGGATAATGGGAGCTGTAGTCCAAAAAAATTGCTGTCAGGGCACTGCCACAGGAAAACTGGAATTGGTTAGGCATAGTGCTCAGGACACCCCTGATGAGTAGAGAAATCTGACAAGGGCAACTTCAACACACTTAAGATATTTTCACACCAGCTAGACATCTGAAATCTCATAATAGTAGTCCTAGGTCCCAGCTGGTTGTGACTCATTCCAGCAGCCTCAAAAAGAGAGATGAGCAACAGCAGAAAAGGGCTCTTTAACTCAGTGGCAAGGACTCAGATTATTGCAACCAGCCCTCTCCATGCAGGGGAATGAAACATTGGGGATTGGGAGTTTGTTTCCCCTCTCCCTTTACAAATCTGAATCAGTGCCAAGCATATGCAAGCCAACAGAGCAAACTGGTCACTTCATACATTGCCTAACCAATTGGCACAATCCCAAATGGTGTCCTGGAATGTGCACAAATTGGCAGTGTAAATGAGGTGCTTCATCCATGCATATTGAGACTGGTAATACAGGAACACAGGAGGCTGCCTTATAGCAAGTTAAGCCCATTGGTCCAGCTCCTTACTGTCCACACTGATGGTCAGCTGCTCTCCAGGGTTTCAGACAGGGAGTCTTTTCAGGATGAACCAGGAAATGCTGGGGATTGAACCTGCGGCCTTCTGCATGCTCTACCGCTGAGCTACAGCCCTTCTTCTAATTATATTAAATCACTCCATTGAGTCTGTATTCTCCAACATTACTCAACTGCATTGATGGGCAGGATATGAAATTAATTGCCAAATTATCTTGCCCTAGAATTATAGAGTTGGAAGGGATCCTGAAGGTCATCTCATCCAAACCCTGCAAGGCAGACATCTCAGCATGTGGTCCCCCATCCAGTCTGAAACCAGACCAGACCTTGCTCGGCTTTGCAAACATGCTAGCAGTCTTATTGCTGCACCACTACGAGAGGGTTGTACACATTCTCTGTTTGCCTCACATTAATCCCACCATGGACATTAGCATAGGTGTTGTTGCCCACACCAGGGATACAAGAAAATACCAATCACCAGCACCTTGAGGACTAGTAACCCTTCTTAAGCTGAAAGCTCAGGTGCTCAGAACTCTGCACTGAGTCCTGAAGTTGCACAGGTGTGCAACTGGAGAAGATAAAGAGCCCTAGATCAATATTGTTGCTAGGTTCCAGCTCTGTTAGCCATGGCCGTCCTAACAGGGGTCAGCCCTTCCCATGAGATGCCAGCAGGACAGGGAGCTTTGCCTAAAGGGAAGGAAATATTATCTGTGCCTCCGCGTGCTCCTTTGTAGTATCGCTCCCATTGAAGCTGCCTCATTTGGCTTATGCTGGGTTTGCTGGTGCAGCAGTGGCTCTGGTTGCTGAGCTGCTGGTGTGAGATGTCACAGGGGTGATGTGGAGCTCAGATGGAGGGAGCTGAACTGGAGATATGCACGTTGAGGGCATCTGTGTCTCTTCTGGGCCACCTGAGCATCAACAGAAGCTGCTTCTCTTCAAAAAGCGAGTCAAGGCAGTGCAGCAGGAAACCTGGCGAGTATGAGCAGCTCTCAGCGAGGTGGCTGAGCTGTGCATTTAGCAGCAGGACTGGGCAGGATAGTTGTGAGCCAGAATTTCCTGTGCAGCCCAGGCAATGAGGGGCCGCTCCACCATCCTGATGTGCAGCATAGGAAGCAGCTGTGGCGAGGAGAGGGCACGTCAGAAAGCCAAGTCAAAGGGAGGGTGAAGCTTTCTTGTGCTCAGGAACAGGTGAGCACCCCCTGCCATTTTGCAGGAATGTTTCCTGGGGTGCAACGTTTGCCCTGAAATGCTCCCCTCCCACAGTGTTGGTTCTGTTCTGCCCCCCCCCCACCCCCACGCCGGTGTCTCGCCCCTAAGTCCCACAGGAGAGACAATAATAAGGACAGGAGTGCCACGACACAAGCTCTTCCATGGCCCTCCCTCGGAATGGAAACATATTTAATTCCCTTCTTATGTATGTATTCCCAGCTTAATGTTTTGGTAGGAAACAGAGAGCAGCTTCCACGTGGGGCTCCTAGAGGGCAGCTTCTGCACTTCAGCCCTGCTATAGGATTAGGCACTCAGTGATGACAATAACTAGATTCCAGTAACTATAACAGGCACTTCAATGCATGTGAATTTGTGCAGCCAATTTCTTTTTTCTTCTATTGCTTGCAAATGGAGAAGAAGAAGAAAATCCCCCCAGCTTCATAAACTGGAGCCTTAAATAATTTATTCATCTTAAATGTCAGCCCACAAGCTTGGGATTTCTTGTTTTCATCCTTACACTTCCAGCCCACTTCAGGTAGACACGAGGAGGGGCTATTTGGCCACTGATGCTCTTTCCACTAATCAAGTTTTAATCTCCTCTGATTAACGAAGAACCATCTCACTGTGTTGCCAGTCCTGCGGCAGAAGCTCTTGAACCCTCTGCCCCTTTGTGTGGACCTCAGAACAGGCAGCTGGGATGGCACAACTGTCATTCGCTTGCTGTCTTTGATGTATCAAACACACTTCTGGGCTAGAGGCTGAAATTACCCTCACGGCTTCAAGTCCCAAACAACAGCAAGGTCTTACACATCTTAGGCAGGGATTCAAGTGACAAGAAAGGAGATTCCGGTGAAACTTCAAGAAGAACTTTCTCACAGTAAGAGCTGTTTGACAGTGGAGGTGGTGGACTCTCCTTCCTTGGACCTCCATCTGTCAAGGATGCCTTAGCTGCAATTCCTGCATTGCAGGGGGCTGGACTAATGACCCTTGGGAGTATTCATACCTTACATTTAAAGCACATGGCTTTTCCCAAAGAATCCTGGCAGCTGCAGTTTGCTAGGGATGCTGAGGATTGCAGCTGTGTATTTGGGAACTGCAGTTCCAGGATTCTTTGGGAGAAGTCGTAAATATGCAGCAGTGCTTTAAACGTATGGCATGGATCTGTCCTGGGAGGGCAGCAGTAGGGCCTGACTGTGCTGGAGAAGAAGCACAGAGCACCAAATCCTCCCTTCAGGTTCATTGGCCAGGCATAGCCTCCAGCCCAAGCCCGACCTCACAGGGTTGTCATGAGGGTAAAATGCAACAAATAAACCAAACATCCTGTCTTCTCTGAGGGACGTGGTAAGCAGTCATGTCCATTAACATTAATGCGTTTACTCTGAGAAGGACTAACCCTAGAAGCAACCCCCTATTTCTCAAGAGCCAATTCCATCCTTTCTGCAGGTTGATTTGTGGCTGTTGTTTTTAAATATATGCACAGAAAAATGCACATATCCACATGTATCTGAATACATTTTAAAAATCAAAACATTTATAAATGCAATTTATCTCAAGATACACATGCTTTCCCTTTAACTTTCCTTTTTAATTTTTTAAAAAAGAATTTTCTTTTTTGAGCCAAAAACTGTTCGTCAGAACATTTTGCATTTGGAAAAGTGTGAAAGCTGGTAGGTAACTGAATTCCAATCCACACATTAGTTTCGGAGGCAGCTAACAGGTTAGTCCATACAGACAACCACCAATTCCTCCGTTGTGGCTTCTCCCTGGCCCTGTCTGTCTCCCTTTTGGAGCATGGGAGGGGGCCCCAGCTCAGTGGGCAGAAGAGCGCTTGCATGGCAGGCACAAGAGCCCGGGTTCAACCCCTGACTTCTCCAAGCAGAGCTGGGAACAACTTTGCTAGGAAACCCTGGAATGTCACTGCAAATAATCAGTGTGAACCAACCTGTGGAATGGGCCGACTTGGTTTGTGGCAGCTTTCTGCATCCATATAGACACCCAACTTTGTAAATGCATTGGTATAAAAGTTTCAAATATTCTTACCCCTGGGGGGCTGATTTAGGCCCTCATGTGAAAAGCTCTGGCTTTGCTTTCCTGGGCTTAAAGAGCTTCTCCATCACACCCAAGTCCTGCTGTGCTTTGAAAGGGGCTAAGTTGACAGGAGACAAAGAGGCTTTTAATTATCCCCGTTATTCTTTTTTCTTTCACATCTTCACACATTCCTTTTTAACAGGCAGAGAGACAGACAGGAGAAGACGAGAAAGAGTGACACCACTGAAAATACCAGGTAAATCATGCCACACCTGGATGTGCTGCTGACTGCCACTCTCAGGACTTTAAGAGTACGTGGTGGTGGTGTTTGTCAGTTGCTTCACACAAGGTGGTGGACTTTCTTTAATCTTCCAGGGATCCCTTAGCTGTGGCTCTTGCATTGCAGGAGGTTGGACTAGATGACCCATGTGGGTCCCTTCCAATCTGCAATTCTGTTATTCTAAAAGGAAAAAGTATCAGCACAACTTAACATAGGTAGTGCTGGGGAGGGCAGGGGATGTGAAAATAACATCCAGCAATACATTCCATTTGGGGACATTTTACTTTACAATTTACAAAAATGTGTAAATTGGAAGAAATTCCCACAAAAATGCATTTAAAATACTAAAACCTTTGGATACTTTCTATTTCTCATTTCTCTAGTCTTCAGTTCACTTCTCCACAATTTGATTAATAAAAAAATAGAATTAAATAAAATTTAGTGTGAATTTCTCCTAATAAACACATTTTTGTAGGCAATGTTGCCTAACACACCCATTTCTGCAAAGCAATTTCCTCAAACTTAATGCATTATTGGATGTTGCATTCCTTAATATATATGCATCATTCTGGACACTTTGCCTCAGTCAATGCATTTTTGTGTACATTGAGTGGCTGAAGAACTGCGTTGCAGAATTCGAAGAGGTGCAAATTTCAAAGGACGGCTGTGATGCTGTTCTCATATTGTTTAGGAAAGTGTCAGTTAGGTCACTTTGCCTCTAAATGTGAACTGACTCTAATATCTCCCCCATCCATACCTTAGTCCCAGGCTAGCTCCATCTTCCACTTACCAGAGAAGTGGAATATCTTGGAAGCAAGAGGTAAATTAAGGCCATTGCATGAATCAAACTGTCATCTCTGTTTTACCTTTGGTGCTTGCATGTAAGTAAGCAGATAACATTTGGTTTGGGGTTGTTGTGTGAATATCTCCAAAGGCTGTTTGGCTGGAATGAACTTGCCATCTCTCCACAATGTGGCACTTACAACACAAACAGCCTCATTCTGCTTCCTTATGAAAGTAAGGGGTTTTTTTTTTGAGGGGGGGGGGACCCACCAACATTATTTGTGCCCCGTTCAAAGAATGCCTAACTAATTCCTTGCTCCCCCAAATATTGCTCATCTCACACCTCCGTTACTCCCTCTTCAACTAATTATTCCAGCGACATCTCAGATATGGAGAGAGGCTTCTACTGGGTGTGAGTCATTATTTTCAGACACCAGCTTATGGAATTAAAGGCAAACCCACCCACCTTTCCACTGGATCATGGCCAAGGGAAAAAATTCTATGCAGATACAATTCCTAACGCATAGATCTACTGCCCACTCCCTGCAAGTGCAGCAGAAGAGAAAATGTCAACATCCACTCATAGATATGAAGAACACTGGAGGAATTAGATCTTTGCATGTACTGATACAAACGAACCTGATCTGCACCTTTGAGACAAGGGCGTGGATTGGAACGTGAGTTTTCCTTCAGATTTCACACTTCTCAAAACTCTGAGCTGCTGTTCTGCACTCACAAGATATGCCAAAAGATGATTGCAAAATGGTGTAGTTTAGGAAAAAAACAAATTTAGAAAGGCATCCTTAGCTGGACAGGTGGACTCAGGTCCAGCTTGTGCGCTTCCCATGGGTCAACGAAGATGCCTGGGTGTTTTCTTCCTGAAAGGCTCCGTCTCCCCGGTCTCTCCCTTGGTCTGATCCAGCAGGGCTCTTCTGTTCCTCCGATGCCATCTAGCCTTTTTAAAGATGTACATCCAAAGCCTGTCAACCAGACCCATCGTTCTGCATTCCTGGACATGGAGAGAAACTTGTTCTTCCAGTCCACTTTCAAGGAATTCCCCCAGGGCACTGGAGATGCAATGGACACTTCCCACTCCCAGGAGCTGCAGGAGAAAGTGACCAGCTCCATTGCCTAAGGTTCCCGTATTTCAAATTGTGAAAATCCAGAGAGGAAAGTTGTTCAGCTTTTGGGGGGTAAAGGTGTTGAGTTGTTGTTCTTGGTTTGTTTGTTTTTGGCCAAAATTGCCATTTTTGAGCTACTTTTTCTGGGAAATTGGCACTTCTGCCATGGGCTGCCATACATCCAGATTTCCCCAGACATTTTTTTTTGGGGGGGGCAGTCAATTTCCACCTGGGCACTGCTGCTGGACCCTGCACAGCACACCTTCCCTGAGGACACTCCAGTTTGCTCTCCACCGCTGCCCTCGCCTGTAAAGCCTGCCACTGTTCACTCCCTTGCAACTAGCCAGGATGCTTGCCACTGTGGCAAGTGACTGGCACATTTCCAAAAAAGGATTAGAAGCAGGAAGAGAGGGGAACACAAAGAGCTGGTGTAATTATGTGCAAAAAAGAAAGAAAGAAAGAAAGAAAGAAAGAAAGAAAGAAAGAAAGAAAGAAAAGAAAAGAAAAGAGGGGGAGCCCCTTCATAAAGGGAGAAAAGAAATATATCTCTGTGTTATTTGAGTGTAACTCATGACCCCTTTTTTAGCTAATACTCAGGCTCTATCCAGGAGATCACTTTGGCTTTAATACCTTTCATAAATTACCGAATTTATAAAGAGGGAAGCAGATGTCATGTCATTCCCACAAATACCTCATTAGTGAGAACAAACAAAAGGGGAAGGTTGGCATCTCTCTTATTTTCCACCTCTCGCTTACCACCCTGCACCAAGATGCTGCAAGGCAGTCTCCTCGGGGTTTAGAGCCCTGGTTTCCAAAGGGGGCAGGGGGGTTACCTGGGGGTGCACTTCAGGACTATCAGACTTTGGGAAGCTGATATCACTGGATCAAGTTCATCGGTTTTGTGGAACTGAATAAATGTGCAATTAAATGTTACTGGTCTGAATTTCGTTGTGTTATTATCTTCCTTAGTGGGCCGTGCAAAACTCTATTCTAAATAATGTTTTTTATAGGGTAGGGGGGCACTGGGGATATATGGAACCAAGGGGGTGGGCTGGGAACCACTGCCTTAGAGTGATCAGGAAAAGCTTCTCTGTCTGTCTGTCTTTCTGTGTCTGTGTCTGTCTGTCTGTCTGTCTGTCTGTCACACACACCCAGACCAAGACATACATATCCAGAGCCCTTCTATGGTGTGTGTCTCCTATACATCTGTATGCACATCAGGATAAGACAGAAAGGCAAGACTGCTCAGGGCGACTTCCTCCCCTCCATTTTTTTTTGAGGTGTGTAAACCAATGTTGCTGTATGTTCTGAAGCATAAGATTTATTTCTGCAATTTATGTTTATCTTTTCAACCTACACGCCCAAATAAACAAAGAAAGCAAACAAAATGTCAGTGCTAAAATCACATCATGCAAAACAGCAAACATCATTCAACCATTTTGCTTAACACCCTCCCTGCTACTCAGTTGCAGCCAGTAACCCACCTTGTACAGCATAGCCAGCATTTGGTAAACTCCACATCAGTGTTTAGGACTTGATGGAGTCTTCCTGCCTCCCCCAACCCCAACCCCTGGACACCAAGGAAGTGGGGACAGAAGCAATGCTGATGCTCACTTTTCCATTCAGGAGAAACTGACAGCGCTTTTTAGGTTTCTATTTGAAAACATACCATGAGGACTAGCGACCTGTCTTTGGTGCTGTGCTTTAAAACTACCATGTAATAGCAGCTGCTCTCTTTCTAGCCTCTGTTGGCTATGGAGAGTCCTAGGATAGGGCAGATAGGGAAGAGTCTGTGTGGGCAATGCTGAAGGATGCCAGGTAGTTTTGTCCGTAAGTGCAAATGTGTCTCTGCACAAGCACCCTGATGCCAAGCTGCTGAAAATAAAGCTGTCACTGGGGCAGTGTTTACACTTCCTTTGAGTTATTTGAGTAAACCAAAGAGGACAAACTGAATCACTGGCATTTTGGCCCGTTCTGCTGAACCCTCCGTGGACAGACCGCAATCTCTGAGTCATTTGTCCTCTTGTGTTTGCTTAAATAATTCAGCAGCAATGTAAATATCCCTCACTGAGCTCCTATTCCTGGGCCGTCCACACAATGCTCTTTGCACATACCAAGTTGGGCGCCTCATCCCACATGCTGGTGTGCAGAGGAGTTGCATTCCTTCCACCACAGCAGCTACAGCTTAGGCGGCCAGCAAGTGGGAACAGTGACACTGTCAAAATCTGAATTGGCTGAGGATGCAAAATCTAGACAGCTTGCAAATGACCTCACGAGCCAAACTGGTCCATGGGCTGGAAGGTCCTCATCTTTGGTTTAGACACAACTGTCTAACTATTTCCCCATGCCCTTAAATCCCATGCTACAGGGAGGAATTTGCTCATACCTAGAGGTCTTTATGCAAACATGCCTGATTCAATCTCTGCTGACTTTTTAAAGCTGCTCTCTCATATCTGTAAATGGGTGGGCAGGTCCAAACAAATGCTAAAGAATCCTTGATTAAATTGTGATTAATGAAGCATCTCAAATTTCACAGCCCATTAAAGAATCACTGAAGAATATTAGCACCAACAAACACCTTAAGAAAAGCCACCCAAAGGGTATATAAATAAAGAGAAAGGCAGGATAGATATGCCTGGGATTGCCATGTCTGGCATACCGACACAGGAGGGAGAATTTCAAAAGAGGCAGCTTCTCCCAGCAAGATGAAGAAGCAAGAGTCTGTTGAAATCTGTCCTTCTGCTAGGGCTAGAGAGAAAGCACTGAAGATGCACAAAAGTGACCTAGTCATTCAGGAATGGGGAACCTTAGGCCAAAGTTCCCTGTGAAGATGGATTGATTTAATAATCTGGGAATTGTGGCTGGTTGGGGGAATAGGGGGTCACCTAACACCTTTCAGCCCCCTTAACAAACAACACCTCCCATAATTGTTTTGGGGAAGCCATGATTGTTAAAAGTAGCATCATAGTGCTTTCAATGTATGGCTTGGCTGTGGCCAACATCAACTGAGCCACCACCATAATTGGGGATATTGAAGAAGATCCACCAGATCTTAGGTTGCAGGAAGGGTGGCATGGGAGGAGGCAGTCCCTCAAGTATCCTGGACTTAAGCCATTTTGAACTTTAAGGGCCATCATGATCCATGATCCCAAGATCCATTACCTCTGGTACCTTCGGTCGAGTCTTCTGCATGGAAATAAACTGGTACTCTCTGATGAATGGTGACTCTCATCATGAACCCATCAGGGCCTTTGGGGGAGGTACGTGCGGACAGAAGCAATTGATAATTAACTCCTTCCATCACACAACCTTAATGAGGTAGCACAAATTTGGTCCTAATGAACATAGGTTTAACGAAGGCGGCCGCCTCCAGGTAGTGGTTTTGTTCCCTAATTCTTTTCCAGCCTTTTATGAGTTAGAAGAAATGAGCATGTTATTGCCCAATTAGAATTGCTTAATGACCACCCTGTTCATTATTCTTCTCCAAGCAAACACCACGTGCCAAAGTGAAATACTTTCTCCTCCCCTTTCAGTGCAGCATGCTGGGAAATCCTGCTCACCTCCTTGCTGTCTCCAAGCAAAGCAGCAAGGAGTGGGGGGACTGGACATGTCACCCTCCAGCATCCCTTGCAAAGTACTGTCTGTGGTTACAAGGAGGATGTCTGACGAAACTGAAGATTGGAAGATTCAGGACAGATAAAACAAGGAGTTATTTATGTTGGGTTTTCTTAATATTGATGTGGTGTTTGTAATTATAACCTGCATGGCAGCACATCTGTGAGCTCTTGACAATTCAGCACATCGGAGGTATCCTAACAATTTAACTAATTAGCAGGGGGAGTTTACCTGCTGTACTGAATGCAGCAATGTGATAGGGTAATTGATTATTTGAAAACTGTATGTAAGCTGATCAAGTGCTGTAGTGTGAACTGTTGAGGAATGGTGGTGAGAAGGGGTGTTTTGCAGCTGTTGATTTATTATATATTCAAAAATTAAAAGTGGCAAAGATATTGCAGGCAAGTTTTTATTCCATTGCCCCAGTCGCTGCGCAAACTTGGTTGGCTCAGATGCCCAACAATTTTGTCATGCAGCGCGTGGCTGGACTATGGAACTTCCAAAGGAGGTGGTGATGGTTGCCAACTTGGAAGACTTCCAAAGGGGGTCAGGCAAATTCATGGCGGATTCAGCTGTGGATGGCTGCTAGTCAGGATGGCTCTGCTCTGTCTCCACTGTCGGAGGTAATATGTTCGGAGAGAGGTTCCTGGGAATGACAAGTGGGCAGAGGGCTGCTCAGGTCCAGTTTGCAGGCTTCCCTCAGGCTGCTGGCTGGCCATTGGGAGCAGTGGCGTAGCGTGGGGGTGCAGGGGGGGCCAGCCGCACCGGGCGCAACATCTGGGGGTTAGGGTTAGGGGGCGCAAATCCACGGGTTAGGGGGCGCAAATCCACGGGTTAGGGGGTGCAAATTACTTGCCTTGCCCCGGGTGGTGATAACCCACACTACGCCACTGATTGGGAGAACAGGAGGCTGGACTACATGAGCCATGGGCCTCATCCAGCAGGACTCTTCTTATGTTTTTAAGTTCTCCTGATTTGTTTTGTTTTCACCATCCGTGGCAACTGATCCCTGAGGAAGAAAGGTTAAAGTGCTTGGGGGTTTTCATTTTAGAATAAAAGGCAGGTGAGCAAAGACATGAGCCAGGTGTATAAAATTACATCTGATGTGGAGCAAAGGTCACCAAAGAGATGCTTGCCGTTTGCCCACCAGCATCTCCTGTCTCCCCCCCCCCCCCCGGACCCCGTCTAGATGCCTCCGAAGTCCACTAGGCATGAGATGGGTTGCTCTGCCTGCTCAGTCCTGCTTCACTGTATGAAGCAGGAAAAGTCCTGTCCAGACAAAGGGACAGCTCTCTGGCTTTCTGAGGACTCCGTGTCCCAGTCCCTCTTTTGCAGCTCCTCTGTTCCACTCCCCCTGCCACCTGCTTTTCAGATTCTATGGGCACTGAGCATGAATTAGACTGTTTTGGAGGGTTCCTTGGGGGTGGGGTGGGGTGGGGGCGAGAGAGTGCATGGAGGGTGCATAAGTAGATGGCACGTACAGCATGAACATTGGAAATAGAAGGGTGTGTGTGTGTTTCAGATAATGCTGCTTTTAGAAAGGCAAAAAGCTGCCCAAGGGAAGAGGCCCTTTTATGTGGAACCAGTGAAGCTTCAGTGGTTGAGGTAACTAATGGGAAATGGGGAAGGAAGCCCAACACAGACAATTCTGCCAACGAGGAAGAGAGATGAAGATACCAAAGATTGGCTGGGATCACTGAGTAAAACCCTTAAGCGCCCCTGGGAAGCAGTGTTCCTTTCTAAAAAGTCTCTGATGCCTTGGTGGATTTAATTCAGAAGGGATTTACATACTAAAACGCCTGTGGCAGAGCAGAGGAAAGCGGGCTGGGCTGGGGGGCAGAATTGCAGGGCTCATTTGGATCTGGAAGCCAGAGACAACCCACCCCCCAACATGCTGGTCACACAGGGGAGCAGCAAACCTGTTGAGATACGGAGAAGGAAGAGGAGAAACAGCTGCAAGGGCTGGAAAGAGGGTGGGGGCAAATCTTTGGATAACTGGCTGGGAGGGTATTTATCCACATTTGAGCTCATCTGGGAACTTGAACCACTTTCTGCTGCAAATACTGAGTGCCCCACTCTCCAGCTGCACCTGCTTCCGAAGTGTGGCTACATCCACAGTATGCACTGAACCCCCCAACTACTATACTACTTAAACCATCCTGCTTCCCCCAAAGAATCCTGGGAATGGTAGTTTGTAAATGGAGAGCCCTCTTCCTCTCACAGAGCTACAGCTCCTGGAGTTCACTGGGGACGGAGGGGGGTTGATGCTTAAGTCATTCTGGGAATTGTAGCCCTGTGAGCAGATTTCCTCATAAATTCCTGCGCCCGGAAGCTGCAATCCCCAGGATTCTTTGGGGGGAAACCACGACTGTTTAAAGTGCTAAGGCAGTGCTTTAAACATCTAGCACAGAATGGGCTTTTGAGCAACAATGGCTCTGGATTTCGCACGGCCCTTTGGCAAGACGCCCTTGCCCCCGCCTCCGTCAGAGGGTCTGCCTCTTTGCCATGATGAGCCACAGCTCCTCCAGCCACTGCTCCACCTCCTCCTTGCTCCCACTGGCTAGGCCAAAAGCCTGTGATCATCACTCTTGTCTGAGGAGAAGCAAGGAGGTTCACTTCTGCATACGTAACAGTTCCCATGAAGAAGAAGAGGGCTTGGTCTGGTAGCAAAGTGGCTCTTGGGGTACAAACCATCAGCAGATGCCTGGACACCAGCCCAGACCATGTGCTCCGGTTTTTAGGCAGGCTCCGCAGTAGCCAATCAGCAGTCGGTGCAAAGTCCCAGTTAGTAGGTTGGACAAGGAGTGGTGAGGCATTCTCACTTAGCAGCCAAGTACTCTGGGTGACTTGGCCCAACCACCTGCTCTCAACCTAGCCTACCTCACAAGGTTGTCCTGAGGCTGATAGCCAATGGGGAGAGCCCTCTTTGGCTTGATTCCTGCATGCAAGTTTCCCACAGGCATCTTGCTTGCCATTGAGGGAACTGGATGAGCCATTGGCTTGATTCTTGTCTCTCTCTCCTCACCTGGCTTCCCTGGGAAGGAAGGTCATGGGCTGCTGTGTCATCACCACTGGCAAGTCACCCAGGCCATGCATCTGTTGCCCTCCATATCACTGGGCTGCATGTGAACCAGCCAAGTGGGGATAATGGTGCCAGCCTGATGAAGCCATAGCACAACATAGACAATCAGAGGGGGTTATGGGATCACCTGACTTCCCTGGTCAGGAGGATCAGGAGCCAGAAGGATAATCAGAACTCTTCAAGCTACAGTCGAGAATTGTTTTCCTCCTTCAACTTGCAGACCTCCTGATCACCTTTCCTGGCTCAGGTGTGACACCAACCTTGTGGCTCCCTCAACTCACACAGTGACCCTTCAGACAGGGCTGCCTTGAGAGGACTTTGTGAGTATCTAACCAGCTGGCTGCTCCTTCTAGTTTAATTTTTTCAAAAAACACCCAACTCGCCCCCCCCCCAGGAATGTTTAGAGTTAAATCAAGAGTGCAGGTGCCTTGATCAGAGCAGAGAAAGAGAGGAGGTGAAAAGCCCACCATGTTATGACTATTAAGATGAAAAAGTATGACAGCTGCAACATCCAGGTTTTTTTCAAAAAAAGGAAAAGAGCACTCTAAAAGACAGAGAAATTTCCCCAGGAAATTGCACTATCCGTCAAAGCCCCTGTCGGTTACTTAAACGCTGGAATGGCACAGGTCTAGTCTAAACACCTTGGCTCCATCAGCTGAGCAGAAATGAAATTTCAAAATCCATATAAAATAAACAAATGAGGTTTTGACAAAAAAAAAACCCCTTCAAATGTGGCTACATTTTCTTGACAGCCCATTCGATCCTGTTAGCAATATAGTTTCCCTTTCCCAAGCGAATGAAATGAATTAGCTAGCTATGGAAGGGAGACTTGGGCAAATTTCATGGGCGAACACCTTTGGTATTGCAGAGGGAGCTTTGGCACTCACAGCTGTTTCCTGGAAGACTCTTTCCTGGTCTTTTCACCCCCTTTTCTTCTGCTCAGCTCCTGTTCCAGCCAAGCAGGGATCAAGTAGCCAGCATGATGATGCCACAGCACAGCATAGCCAATCAGATACCATTACTGGATGACATCATAATAGCATATCAGACCACAGGAAATGCTTCCTGCCTTTATTCTGAAGGGAGAATATTTACTCCCAGCTTCAAGGCCTCCCCAGTTATTGCTAAACGCAGGAGGCGTTGCTTATTTTCATATATCTCCTGCATCTGGGTGCATTATTTATTAAATTATATTTTGATCCAACCATCCTTTCAAGGAGCTTCTCCAGTTTATCATTGTAACAACCTTGTTTTAGGGCAGCTAGGCAGAGAGTACGCCTATAAGGGACCCCTATATGGGACGCATAGTCTCCACTGGCCCACATCTCTGGGCAAACCTCTGTGATAATTTCAAGTCCAAGAAGCGAGGTCATCACATTTGGGCATTTTCTGCCCATCACAGGTGGAAGGGGACAGGGAAACTCTGAGTACGATGGCATCTTGAGTCTCCTCAAACTCAGTATCACAAAGGAGGTCTGGGGAAAAGGATGCTCATCAGCAGCATTCCTTGCGCTGTTTGTGCCTAGCCTACTTTGCAAGGTCATTGTGCGGATGAAATGGAGGAAGCACCCAAGAAAGTGGAAGGAGAAGATGCAGGTTGGTTGTGAGCAAGGCAAGGGCAGCTGCACGTGGCAACATGGCATGGCAACCTGGCCCTCCGACTCCAGGTTCTACCCAGGAGTCCACGCAACTGTCGTAGGGATGCGTCCTTTACCAACCAGCCAGTTTCAGCCCGGCCATGTTTCTAATTGAACCTCTGACCTGTTGCAACCAAGTATTCCTCCCTTGAAGTGGTTTGGGCAATGGGAAGTGGGATGACGGATCCTCAGTCATTCCATACTCTGTGAACTTTGCTTGGGCAGAGAGACAGGACTCAATGACTTCTTTCTAATCCAGTTTGGGTGAGGGTAATGCAAGGAAATGTGTCAGCAAAGCACATAATATTAGAGGGAGGTTTTTTTTTTTGTTTTGTTTTTTTAGGGCGCCCTCAGAATAATTCATGGGGAGAGCAGGCTTCACTCAGCTGGGCCTCCAAAAGCACAGGAGATTATTTCCATTGCTTCATGTTTGGCTGGCTTACTCCTAAAACTATTAGTGGAGTAAACAGAGTTCTTCAGATGGCACATTGTATGACTTATCAATAAATGCACCTTCTTATAAATCACCTCACTAGAGGACAGGTAGAAGAATCCTAGTCTTTCCCCTGAAAAGTCAGTTTTAAGAACCTAAGAAGAGCCTTTCTGGATCCGGCCAGTGGCCCATCTGGTCCAGCCTCCTGTTCTCCCCATGGCCAGCCAGATGCCTGTGGGAAACCAGCAAGCAGGATTCAAGCACAAGAGCAGCCCTCACAGCTCCAGTGATTCCCAGTAACTGGTATTCAGAAGCATCACTACCATCAACTGTGAATGCAGACAATAGGCGTCATGACTAGTAGCCATCGATAGCCCCCTCTTCCATGAATCTGTCTACTGCTCTTTTAAAGCTGTCTAGGTTGGTGGCCATCACTGCCTCCTGTGGCAGGGAGTTCCATAGTTTAACTATGCGCTGGGGGAGAAGAAGAGGGGAGGAGCGGAGGCGGGTGCTCTAGCTTTAATGGGCATCCTTTCTCACTGAGAGGGAGGCTGTGGTCACAGCAATACAGCCTGCTGCTGCCTCTCATAGACTAAGCCAGGGGTCAGCAACCTTTTTCAGCCATGGGCCAGTCCACCGTCCCTCAGACCATGTGGTGGGCCAGACTATATTTTGAAGAAAATTAATAAACAAATTCCTATGCCCCACAAATAACCCAGAGATGCATTTTAAATAAAAGGACACATTCCACTCATGTAAAAACACACAGATTCCTGGACCATCAGCGGACCAGATTTAGAAGGTGATTGGGCCGGATCTGGCCCCCGGGCCTTAGTTTGCCTACCTATGACCCAGGCAATCACCTCAATGCATTGAGAAGACTAAGCCATGGGTAGGCAAACTAAGGCCCGGGGGCTGGATCTGGCCCAATCGCCTTCTAAATTTGGCCCATGGACATGTTTTTACATGAGTAGAATGTGTTCTTTTATTTAAAATATATTTATACCCTGCCCATCACGCTGAGTTTCCCCAGCATCTCTGAGCAGCTTCCAACATATATAAAAACATAAGAAAACATTAAACATTTAAAAAGTTTCCTATACAGGATTGCCTTCAGGCAGCTTGGGGCCTGGATAACTCCATACCCTTCAGCATTTCTCCCATGAAAACAGGACCATCCTAAGGAAAAGCAGGACACTCTGCGATCAAATCAGAAACCGGAATGACTTCTCTAAATCAGGGACGTTCCTGGCAAATGGGGACACTTGGAACACCTGACATTGGTTGCTCTGCATGCTTTTGTCTCTGGCCCAGCCCACCACGGTCATGTGGTCCGCCCCTGACATATGTGTCACACAGGCCACTGATCCTTCCCTTGGCAGCTCCTGAGCACCACACAGCTGGCTGAGCCAGCAGGCCGCAGGAAACAAGCTCCTGCAGATCCTGGCACAGAAACGTTCCCCACCCCCACTCCTGCACACCTGCAGAGACCAGCAAGAGAGCAGAAGGACCTGCGAGGCAGAATCCAGCACTGCCTCCTTGCACAATTGTGCCCCCCCCCCAAGTGTGTATGGCAAAGACAGCAAACAAGAGACACAGCATGAAATAACTGCAGATAATTAAAGGATTGGAGAGCCGTATCTCGGGAGAAGCGGGAGTTTTTCATTATCCATAAATAGCTCACTTTGCAGAACTGCTTAACTCCTCATTCCTTTGCATGTGCACTCGCTCACAGAAGTATGGCTCCCACAAAGGCAGTGTTTGCATTTGCAGAAGGTGGAAAGTTCATGGGTGCACTTAAAAGCCCATCTGAATATGCAGAGCTCTTCGGGTGGCTTGCCCCATCTGGGTGTGGTTTCCCAAATGTTGCCTTGTGGCCAGTTTGGACCCCCCTGGTGGGCCAAGACTGGCTTGCGGGCCAGAGGCTCCACACCCCTGGTCTACACTGACTGGCAGCAGTTCTCCAGTTTTTCACACAAGAGATGCCAGGGATTGAACCTGGCAACTTCTGCATGCCAAGCAGATGCTCCATACCTGAGCTATTATCCTTCAGCTAAAAATAATGTAAGATTCTGGTCCTCATGAACTGCCCCCCCCAATACAGCAAACAGCATGGCCTGCCACAAAATATTGGAAGTGTAGAATGCTCCTGTTCAGGTTTCCAGCCCAGATTGGTAATCTGGCTGGTGTGTTTGCTCCGGGGAGGAAGGGGGTGGCTTCCTTCATCTTCCCGTGAATTGCACTCCCACACGCACATACCCCCACCTCCTGTGCTGTTGAAGCAGGCAGTGCCAGGTGAGGGCTGCACAGCAGAAGATGCAGGACATATTGGTAAAAGGAGCATGAAAGGGACACAGGAAGCCATTGGCACATGGCCCTGCTCAGGGCCACTGGGGATCAGAGCACCATAGTAGGGGGCTGAGTGAGGGGGTGAGAGTCAGTTCCAACACTGGCACTAAGCCCAGAAGTGTCTGGCACATGAGCAGCATAGCACTGCAATTGGCTTTGATGGTTCTTGCACCATAAGACTGCAAGGTCTTTTTCTTAATCTGGAACCAAATACCAAAATATAAAAGATGTCGCAGGACATCTTTCTTGCCATTTAAGATTTGTTCTTTCTATGGAGAAGGCTGCCTTGCCCACAGTTTTGTATGCCTAGGTTATGTCCAGGTCAGATTACTGCAGTGTTCTCCACATGGGGCTACAGTTGAAGATGGTTTGGCAACTGGTACTTCTACAGAAAAAGAGTGAGGCAGCTAGTAGGAGTTGGGCCAGGATTCTGCATTGGTTACATGGGCTGCCTCTGTCCTTATCAGGCTTATGGGAGGTGCTGGGATTGGCCTTTAAAGCCCCCCATCAGGGAGTCATTGGCAGTGGGTGCTACAGCCCTGAAAGTTCTTCTCAAGCTCAGATTTGAGTCTTTGGTCGGGATATCAGAGAATTCCTGTGAAAATGGAAATGGGAACGGGAATTGCTAATGTTTGCTTATTTGTGCCATGTGCATAAAACAAACCCACCCCGTTATCAGTATTCACTGTTGCTGCTGCTTTCTTTCCTCAAATTATACATAATTGCATGCACATGCAGCCATTTACAATGTGTTTCCTTGGCACTGAAATTGATGGAGTGGAGCAGAAAGCCATGCCTTCTTGCATCCCTAGTCTTGAGGGTCTTTTGGAAAGCTCACAGATAAAGAAGCAATGTGACCTCATGGAGAGCCATATTCCAGAAGTACTGGGGACACCACCCCAAAAGCCCTGTCCCCAGTACCCATCAGCCTAACCTCTCTTATTGAAGGGCCCATGGAGCAGGACTCCCAGCAGAGATTTTGGGTGAGATCTCACCCCGAATTGGAGCAATCCTGCCTGAAATTGGTGCAGATGGCGGCACCACTTCTTCAGCAGCAGATGGGGCACATTGCGCAGTGCTGGTGGCGGCAGTGGCGGCAGGAACAGTGACAGCGCCGGCAGGGGCAGGGGCAGGGGCAGGGGCAGGGGTAGGGGCAGGGGCAGGGTGGCACTTCCCATTTCTCCTCACACGGAAAAATGGGATACCCCCAAAGGGGGGTATCAATGCAAGCAAGGAAGGATGGCTGAGCAAATGGAAAACCCTGGAACTGACAAAAGCATTATTTCAGGTTTGACTGTTACCAATGAGGAAGTCACCCAAATAAGGATGGATGGCATTTTAATGCTGAACCGGAGCAAAGTGGACCTTCTAAGGATCCTACCAAATGTTCCCTCCTCAACGGAAGATGCACAAAGTCTACTGAGCTGAGAGTCCTAATGCAGGAATATTGTGTGTAGTTACTCTGAACTCCTTTTCTTCTCTTATTAGCACCACAGAAGCCTTTCCTACAAGTTTCCCAAGCTTCCTTCATAGCTGAGAGTTGATGACAAAACATTGCTTTTTCCGAAGGGGGTGTGGACTGGGGCTGCAGGATGGGGAAAGTGGTGGTGGCTGACCACTTGCTCCTATGGGAACAGTGGAGAAGACAACTTGCCGTCTTAAGTTCTCAGAGTTACATATTTGCTGAAAAGCAGAGGGCTGTCCTGACCAGGAACAACATGAAAGGCCTTGGGAAATTCGTGCATCTGCAGTGTACCAGGGAGCTTGGTATCTGCAGGAGGTTACCAAGGATGACCCCCGCTCCAAAACATGATGCTGCCCATCTTCCCCCTAAAGTGGTACATTCCTTTACACCACATCAGGACTCAGCCACCTGATTCTACCAACATCCGTGGGAGGTTCCCAGTGGACTTACCTTGTGTGTGAGATCTTGCTGGTACCAAGGAGAACTCTGTGGAACAGCATCAAGACACCATATATCTGGTTCTAATGGAGGTCCCTCTTGTTATCGTTTTAATAAATCCCCCATTACAGAAGCCAGGGCCATCTCTGAAAGCCTGTTAGCAATTAATACAAATTCATTAGCCAGCCGGCCTCCATATATGTGGCACTGTCCTGCCCTCTCAGACACAATAAATCCACTCAAATGGGCTTTTTAATCATTGCCTAGCAGAACTCCAAACACAAGGATGGTTAATTATAATGGAAGCCAATTGCCTTTTTGATATCCTTCACTGTTGAAATCATTTGCAATTATCAAATTACATTCTGCCAACTGGCTTGCCTCAAGGGGTCAGTCTGTTAGCAAGCCTAGGGAGGCCATATGAGCACATGGGGGATTATAAATATGGATGTTGAGTGACAACAAGATGTCAACCAGGAGATATGGCAGGAGAGAGTGTAAGGTTTAGAAGAGACAAAAGATCCATCTGTGCCAACAGTCTCTAGCTAAGTATGAGCAGCCAAGGGTTTGGGCCCCACCAAGCAAGGGATGGAAGAGATGGTCCTGTTCCATGGATGTCCCTGGCCCCAGGCATTCAACCGTCCACTGCAAGGATGGGGATCCCAGGCTTCTCCAGGTGTTGCTAGATTCCAGTTCCCATCAGTCCCAGACAGCAGGGCTGGCCCAAGACATCTTGGCACCTGAGCTGAACCACCAATGGGCACCCATCCCCCCCAGTTTAGTGAATGTGGGAGGGGGGGACTATGTGCCACACCAACAGATAACTGGAAAGAAATAAAATTTAAAATAGATAGTGGGCTTGTCCAGACTTCCTTTTGTGCCACACTTTCCAGGCACAGATCTGTGTTTTAAAGCTCCAAGTGCCCCCTCCCCCCGTCTTGGTGCTTTCCCTGGGGAAACCTGTGCTTTACCACTAAATTGAGGCAAACAACAATCCACAGAAAACCCAATTGCCATTTGCTCAAATTCAGTAGTCAAATGCAGGTTTTTCAGGGAAAGCACCAGGACAAAAAACAAAACAACAAAACAAAAAGCAAAAAACCCCACCCTGCCCAGACATGGAGCTTTAAAAGCTATACCTGTGCCTTGAAATGTGGCACAAAAGGCAGTCTGGAAAAAACATCTTTGTCTTACACCCTGCAGTTCAAAACAAGGCATCTGACCCTCATATGCAAAACGGCCACCTTTACATTGCTTGGTGCCTTGCAGTTCCACACCAGAGAGACAGGGTGAATTTCACAGCTAAGTCTTTTCCTGCCAGTAGCACCTTAAAGACCAACTAAGTTAGTTCTTGGTATGAGCTTTCGTGTGCATGCACAGTTCTTCAGATACTATGGCAGACCAACACGGCTACCTATCTGTAACAGCTAAGTCTGCCAGTCTATGCACTCTGGTGTGTGAGTGAGTACAACTGAACTTAGACTGACTCTGAAGAAGCATCCATAGGTTTATGCTGTGGATCCTAAAGACTGACTGACATGAAGCAACTAAGCAGAGCAACTGGAGAAAGGAAAAATTAAAGAAATACTTTTTTAAAAAATGAAATCAAAATGCCCAGGCCACAGTCACTCCACCATGATTTCTTCTCTTCAAATTAAATACAAATGATTGTGCCATCCCTAGGTCCCCAACATCAGGCAAGAGGCAGGAAAAAACTGAAATGCTGTATATTCCTAGAGCTTTTACAGACATTATCTCAGAAATCCTTACAACCACTCTGTGTTATGCAATCTCACAATGTCCTGTACAAGCTAGGTTCCCCTCTCTTATTTTCTGGAGCGGGAGGGGAAGACACCAGGAACAGTCCAGGATGCTGCTCGTATGCTTCTGTCACTGTTTTCTGATTGACTCCAGCAAATCTCATAAGATCTTGGAAGAGCTGGGGTCACCACAGAGGTAACAGGGGAGAAGTTTGCATCCACAACAAACCACCTTGAGCACATTCTACAATTTTGCTCCATTTCATAGAATCATAGAATCATAGAGTTGGAAGAGACCACAAGGGTCATCGAGTCCAACCCCCTGCCAAGCAGGAAACACCATCAGAGCACTCCTGACATATGGTTGTCAAGCCTCTGCTTAAAGACCTCCAAAGAAGGAGACTCCACCACACTCCTTGGCAGCAAATTCCACTGTCGAACAGCTCTTACTGTCAGGAAGTTCTTCCTAATGTTTAGGTGGAATCTTCTTTCTTGTAGTTTGGATCCATTGCTCCGTGTCCGCTTCTCTGGAGCAGCAGAAAACAACCTTTCTCCCTCCTCTATGTGACATCCTTTTATATATTTGAACATGGCTATCATATCACCCCTTAACCTCCTCTTCTCCAGGCTAAACATGCCCAGCTCCCTTAGCCGTTCCTCATAAGGCATCGTTTCCAGGCCTTTGACCATTTTGGTTGCCCTCCTCTGGACACGTTCCAGTTTGTCAGTGTCCTTCTTGAACTGTGGTGCCCAGAACTGGACACAGTAATTCCACATTTCCCACCCCCTCAAGATAATGGACTTGAAGTCAAGACTGCATTCTCATTGCTCCCCCAGTGTTTGGGTTCTGGGGTCCTCACTTGTCAGTTGCCCACCAATATTGCAGTGGTACACTTAGATAACTTTAGATCCTAGGCTTAATGGTCTTATGGAGCAGGGGACTATTGAGATGGTCGTGTATGTTACTTCACTTCCATCAAATGGCTCTTTAGATGGTAGTCTTTACTATTTCTCCTGCTCTGAAATGAGATCAACCAGCCCTGCTGCCTTTGAGGTCCCCTCTTGCTTATTCTGTTTAGTTGAGTCCTGGATGTCTGCCCCAAAGTCTGACTCAAATAGCATCACTTCACCAAATTGACACAATAAGAGCAGGCAGCTGCTCCCAGCAAGCTTGTTGATGATGATGGTCTTCCACTGATGTTGTGACTCCTGATAGGTGAGTCCCGAAGGAGTTTCACCTCCATTGTTCTGGTCTCCTAGCAACAATGCTCACCAAATTCAAAGCCTAGGGGCAGTTTCAACAACATAGGACTATTAATGGGCACAAGAAAGACACAGCTCCGATTACCTAGTCATAATGCAATCTCCGAATCACTGGCAAATGGATTTTGCCTGTGGTCAGATTAATGTATTCTAAGAGTTCACTCAAGGACAGGGATCTGGCTGCCAGTAACGTAGGGCTTGAATTGACTCTTGGACGAAAGCTCTCATTATTATTATTTTTAATGAAATGGAAATTAAGAAGAATAAACACAGAAGAGTATAGGGGGCTGCCACTTTCCAGTATGGCAAATTATAGCCTTCTTAAATTGTGGCACCCAGAACTGGACATAGTACTTATTTGGCAACATGGTGCCCCAAGAGAGGAGAAAAGTTGGCACCCTCACTCAATCTCACCTTCCTAAGTTGCAACTCAGTCATCTGTCTGACTGTGGTCTAACTTTGAGTAGGTGTCCATATAGGTTTTTTTATTCTTATTCTTATTTTTCACCCCCTTGGAAGTCTGCCCTGTGTGAGGCAACCGTCCACACCTCGCTAAATCCATCACTGCAACACTCCAGATGGGGTCTGACCAAGGCAGACTAGAGCGGGACTATTTCTTCCCTTGATCTGGTCATTATACTTCTGCTCATGCAGCCTAGAATTGCATTAGCTTTTTCCGCTGCGGCATCACATTATTGTCTCATGTAAGAAAACCTGAATAGGAATTAACTGCAATCCTACACATCTGCTCAGAAGTAAGACCCACTGGGTTTCATGGGGTCCACTCCCAACTAAGTGTGCAGCAAAGGTGAGGAACCCTTTGCGTTGTGAAGGCAGCTTTCTCTTGCAGGGAGCCGTCCAGGCGCCGCAGGCCAGTGGAGGCAGAGGTAAAAGTGGCTGGGCAGTGGAGGGGACTCTTGCCTTTGTATAGCTGGCACACAGCCACAAAAGGTCAGAGGCATAGCTGTCAACTTACAGATTTGAAAATAAGGGATCAGCAGCCTTGAAAATAAGGTATCAGCAGCCAAAATAAGGGACCTGCAGCCTCACCTGTTCCAGGCACTCCAGTCTTCCTGTCCTCCTGCAGTCTGGTCAAACTCATGCTGGTAGCTTCGAGAACACTGTCCAACCAACTTTGTAACCAGAGGTTCAACTGAATAGAATCTGAATCACATGCACCACAAGGCCTATGCAGCCTCAACTTAAGATGGCTCCCCGGCCTGGCTTTGCACTGCAAAGTTTGCAGCAGCACGGGCAACAAAATGGTGTCCAGCATTCAAAAACGCCCTTAGCTTGCATTAACAAGCCACACACACACAGCCTCCCCCCCTCGCCACGAGATCGCCAGTCACCCACCATTTTAGTCAACCAGCTCTTTTCTTTTCCCCCATAAGGCAATCGAAGGAGCCTCCAAAACAAATTCAAAAGCCCCCCCCACAAGATCTCCTTTCCTTTTCCCCCACCATGTGCCCCCGCTCCAGACAGACCTTTTCGCCGGCAAGGGTGAGTGGACCGTCGATGACGTATCCATCCAATTCCGATCCGAGCACTCAGCACAGGTATGTTCAACTTCTGAGCCCCTCTGAGCCAAAGGCAGAAAGCCCAGCCAGCAGCCAAATGAGGCCTCAAGGAAAACCGCCGTCACCTCTCCACTGGGAAGCGCTGAGCAAAGGCGAGTCCCCAGGCAATGCAGCCGATTTGATCGGCACAAGGCATGCAAGCTCCACCCCCCAGTCGTTCTTAGACTTCTTATTGGGTGAGCAACACAGCCAAGCAACACAGTTGGAGCCTCCCTCCTCCCTGGCCGGCAGGGAGGGAGGGAGAGGAGCTGCTTCCTTTGAAATTTAAGGGACATCATTTAAGGGACATTTAAGGGACATGCATCAATAAGGGACAGCACCGGGACATGGCACTGGAATAAGGGACTGTCCCTTCAAATAAGGGACGCTTGACAGCTATGGTCAGAGGTCTACTGACACCCAGCTCTCTATTCAATGAAGCAAGAGACATTCTCCCTGTTGAAGGACATCTTTCAGCCAGGCTGACACACTCAAGCAGGGCATGGGGCAAGGCTGGTTAGAGGTGTGGCTTGAGTGGGGGGCATAGCCTAGAGAGAGTCCTGAGGGCCAACAGGGAAGCCTGGGGGACACATTGGGCCCCTTGGTCAGAGGCTCCCCAAGCCTGCTGCATAGAATTGCGTCCTCAGATAAATAGGAATAGCCTTCCCTTCTCGCTGGCTAAGAATAATGTGTGCCTCAAAAGATGCGGGACATAATATACAAATGACGGACTGCGAGAGGCTGTGGAAAACTGATCTGAAATTTACGGCATGTTCTTCATTGAAAGAAAACTATATGAAAATGATGTATTGGTGGTACTTAACCCCAGTTAAACTAGCAAAAATGTATAGAACAAGTACCAATACATGCTGGAAATGCAAAGAAAAAGAGGGTACCTTTTATCACATGTGGTGGAACTGTGATGTAATCAAAAAATTATGGGAAATGATATATAATGAAATGAAAAAAAATGTTCAAATTAACTTTTGTTTAAAAACAACAACACGGAGGCTTTTCTACTAGGAATTATAGGTATCGAGAATGCAAAAGATCAGAAGAAACTATTTATGTATGCTACAACGGCCACCCGGATGCTGCTAGCCCAGAGATGGAAGGAAGAGACATCCCCGACCAAAGAAGAATGGTAAATCAAGTTGGTAGACTATGCCGAGATGGCAAAATTAACTGGGAAGCTCAGGAACCAAGAAGACAAGAAATTTTTAAAAGAATGGGAAATGTTTATAATATATATACATAATCATTTGTAAACAGGTTAAAACATTAGCAGGATTTTAAATATACTTGTAATGGAAACAACATATAATTTAGGATAATGAAAACTTTGGAGAAGTATTGTTGTGCAGATGAAAACAGAAGTAAGAGGACCTATGGATGAGATGGGGTGAAGTCAGGAGATTCAGAGCAATCTTGATATGTGAATGTGTATGACACTTTGATGTAAGTTTAGTCTTTATTCTTTCTCATTTTTGTTTTTACTTTTTCCTCCCCCTATATATAGGGTGCCTCTTCTCTGGAAGTGGGCATGGCAGCCACTTGGTTGCTTCTTTATTTCATAGAATCCTACAACTGTAGAGTTGGAAGGGACCTTGAGGGTCATCTAGCCCAACCCTCTACAATGCAGGAATATCAACTAAGGCATCCCTGACAATTGGGCATCCAACCTCTGCTTAAAAACTTCCAAGGAAGGAGAGTCCACCCCCCATCCTCCGAGGGAGACCATTCCAAAGTCGAATAGCTCATACTGTCAGAAAGTTCTTCCTGGTGTTTAATCAGAATCTCCTTTCTTATAACCTGGAGCCATTGGTTCGAGTCCTGCCCTCTAGAGCAGGAGAAAACAAGCTTGGCCCTCCTGCATGTGACAACCCTTCAGATATTTGAAAATGACTGTGATATCTCCTCAGTTTTCTCTTTTCCAGGCTAAACATACCCAGCTCCTTCAATTGTTTCCTCATAAGGCTTGGTTTCCAGACCCTTGATCATCTT
Source organism: Podarcis filfolensis (assembly GCF_964270895.1). Lineage (NCBI taxonomy): Eukaryota > Metazoa > Chordata > Lepidosauria > Squamata > Lacertidae > Podarcis > Podarcis filfolensis. Next base: position 1,130,045 of record NC_139610.1, on the reverse strand, counting down.
GGTTGCCCTCCTCTGCACACGTTCCTGCTTGTCAACATCCTTCCTAAATTGTGGTGCCCAAAACTGGACACAGTATTCCAGATGTGGTCTGACCAAGGAAGAATAGAGCAGGACTGTGTTCACTGCATTGCACATGGGTGTGAGGGATGTTGTTTGGAGCTGGGGAGTACATTTACTGCCATTCTTTGCTGCTAACAAAAACAAAACCTCCTCCATCCTCAGCCATCTTCTCATCTTCCTATTGCCACCCTATCACTTAGTGTGGCCATTTGCTACGAACCCTATCTGTTATGTACTGAGTTGAATAGGATCCAAACTGCAGCAGTCTGATTGGTCCTAGAACAATAGGATCCAAAATGCAGCAGTATGATTGGTCCTAGAACAATAGGATTCAGAACGCAACAGTCTGATTGGTCCTAGAACAATGCAGCAGTATGATTGGTCAGCAGGAGCCACCCAATCCAGCTCCAGATAGAAGTGAATCCACAACCTGATTGGCCTACAGGAGAATTCCGGAATTAGCCAATCACGTGCAGCCCATTGTGTAAATAATGTATATAAAGCAGATACTTTGAGGGGACCTTCATTCCCTCCTCACCACTATGAGCTGAATAAAGAGCATGAAATCCACTCTTGACTCTGAGTATATTTCACTATCCCTTGCCCTTCCTCTGTTCCTCAAAGCAGTCAGCTTCTCAGGACCAGGCAGCATCAGGCCCAACCATGATCAAGGCTGTCCTTGATGCCGCAAAGGCTGAGGTAGATCAGACAAGAACTAAGTGCCTGAGTTCCCACAATTGAAAGTTGATGGTGTGTTGCACTGGAAAATAGTGGCAGACGCCCTCGCTGGAAAAAAATACAATTATTTCTCCCTCCTTGGAGGTGATTGAATTTCTCCATCAGTGGCACAAGGAATGGAAGGGCTTCAGCAAAGGGGAGAAGAAGTGGTGGGGCATCAGTCTGTTTCTGGTCTGTGTCAGTTCCACATGTGTCACCCATAAATCTGTTCTATCCCATTTCTTCATTAATTTGCTTTAAAAATAAAATAAAATTGCACACAAATTACATTTCAAGATGGGTCAGAATACATATTTTTAAATGTGCTTTCTCTTAAAATATGCACTTATAAATTCACTATCTTAAAAACACACATTTCTAAACATGCAAAGTCCCTCTCGTTGCTTATTAAGACAGGTGCCATTTCTATTGTCTTTTCATGTCTGTTGAAGAATTTCCTCTTCCAACAAGACTTCCAAGTGGAGGCGTTTATCTGAGTCAGTATCTGTATTAGATTTGAAATTATTTTTAAATATGTTGTATACTGTGTGTGTTTATATACTAAATCATTTTATATGCTTTTATTGCATTGTAAAATTGCTTTGAGATGCTTCAGAGGAAGTAATTCATAAAAATTATTATTATCTTACTATATAATGTTTTTGCAAGAGAAAAGGTGTCACACTGGAGTTGACATGGTCGTCAGTAAGAGGACACACAAACAGCATCATTGCAAAAGCGGGAGGAGGGAGCGAGCGAGGGAGAGAGCGAAAGGATTGGTGAAGCTGGCCAGCAACATGAGCAGAGGCAGTAGCCCCTGGTTGTTATTATAAATGATGCCCTCTTCTTTTCAGAGGTGAGAACTACACCAGAATGCTTGAGAAGTGTAAAGTGTGATGGAGAACTGACTTTTGATCTGCCCCTTAGTCCAGGTGGTCAGTTGACACAGGGATTTGCAAAGATCAGATTGGTCAAGCATCTCTAGGAAATGGTGGGTGCCAGATACAACCCCCCTTTCTGTAATCTAGGGGTGCAGCCCTCCCCAGGTTGCTGGTTGGGGCTGGTGGAAGATGCAGCCCAGGGACATCCGAGGCCACAGCTTCCGCAGTCCTGCTGCTGCCATCCTCGAATGCCCTCCTCTCTCTCAGCCTCTTCCCACCTTTGTCTCTAACAGACGCATTGATTCATCTATTGATCAAACAGTGCACACAAACACAGAGAGCAGATGGTTTCCAGAGTAAGGGTTCCCCCTACCCTCCTCCTCTTTCCCCATTCATAGAATATCATAGCACAAATCAAAATTTCATCAGAAGCAAGAAGCTGAGATCACAGAAAATACTTTCGAAGGCTCTCTCTGAGTATCAAGGGAGGCCGTTGCAACTTTCATTGAGGGCCACAAACCCTAGCTACTTTTTAGCTTTATTTTTATTTATTAAGAGGACAAGCACCAACCTTTCTGTTCATTCTGATGTTTGACAGGACAACTAAACACTGTAAAAATAATTGTCATTGAAACACATAAAACATCAGTAAAACTTAAAATCATTCTAGGTCATCACCTAGAATTATATATCCAGATTATATATTTGGACAACCTGGCTTAAATAAAAACAGGTTTAAACCGATATAAAAAAATAATACAGCAAGGCCGCCTGCCTAATTCTTGTGTGTCTGTGTATTTGAGAGATCTTTGTCCTCCACTTGATGCAGAAGAGGGAGCAATCTGAGGCTCTGCATCCTGAAAGCCTCCTCCCCCAAAGTCTCTCCTTCCCTGGAGGTTTTTCAGCAGAGGTTGGATGGTCAGGGATTCTTCAGCTGATTCCTGGATTGCAGGGGGTTGGACTAGATGACTCTTGGGATCCCCTCCAACACTACAATTCTATGATTCTAGCCATTTGCCTCTGAATACCACTTGGCTGGAATCACAAGGTCTTGCTTGTGGGCTTTAGAGAGGTGTTGATTCAGATACTGAAAGAACAGGACTCTGGACTGGGCAGATCTTTGGTGTGACCCAGCGGAGCCCCTGTGTTCTCACACTTTCCTGGAAAGTGCCTCTCACTGTTTCTGCTGGACTCCACAAACCCAAGTCACCCAGTCCTAAGCAAACCACACTGGTTTCCGCAGTACTTACTTCCAAGTAGCTAAGCCTGGCACTGCAGCAGAAGGTGCCTAAGGGGGAAATGCAAATGGTCGGTCCAGAATCTAGCTTGTCAATTGGAACAACTTTGAGCTAGAATCAGCCCATTCCACTCGTCCCCATCTTATGGTTTTGTTTTGTTTTTAAAACTTTTATTCAGTTTTACAATATACATTTGAATTTAAACATTAATCATAATCATAAACATATAGGATTCCCTGAACCCTTAGACTTCCCTCCGTCCCTCCATGGTTTCCATTGTCAAACGTTTTCTACTGCATCTTATAGTTTCTCCATTTATCTTAAAAATCATTTTTACTTCAGTTTTTCATACATTACAAGTGTTGCTATAATCCTGCCAAAGTTTTTAGTTGTTCACAGTGTTCTCTTAGATAACTTACAAATTTTCCCTATTCCTTGTGAAAATTTCTGTCTTCTTGGTTTCTGATTTTCGTGGCCATTTTTGCCATTTCGGCACACCCATCTTACGCTTTGATTACAATCTTGAACCCGATGGGGAGAAGAAAAAGGCCTGACAACTCCAAATATAAAGTGGCTTCTTCTTAGAGATCTTCAGAAGACGGGAAAAACGATTTTAAAAAGTGAATGAATGAATCTGCACAAGGCACTAGTAAAATAATTCATCCTCCCTCCCTCTCTGTCCTCCATCATATTTTAAAACTGCTTGGTCTATTAACTCTGGGTGCATTTATTTTATTCAGCTGAACTGGTGCCTTTGAGTGTGTGCGTGTGAAGTGGTGGGGGGAGAGACTGCATGGTTAATTTGGGCTTATTTGCCATGGGATTTTGAAGCTCTTAGAAGTCCACGCACTCCCTATGGAGCTCAGAACATCTGCTATGCTTGTCTTCAAGGACATTAGGAAATCTATAGGGGGTCTGCCAAAGTATTTTTAAAGTGTGAACTGAAAAAGCCAAGTTAAAGAAGTCTAAGGGTGCTGTCGTCCTTCAGGAAGCAATCTTGCAGTGAATTATTCAGGGTGCCTTGAGGCACCAAAATGTTGCAGCAGGTGGGTGAGGATCACAGGGAGCTGCCTGGGAGGGAGGGAGACCTTTGGTCCACCAAGGACTCTTTGCTGCAGTGATGGGCAGTAGCTGCCCAGGTTCCAGGGCAGAGCATCTCCTCTCCTTGCTCTACATGGAGATTCTGGGGTTGAATCTGGGGGCTTTTCCATGCACAGCCTGTGCCATAACCACTGCAATACAGCCCTGTGCTGCTCCCACAGGTATGGAGGGGAAAGGTTGCCCAGGAGCAGAAGCTGCGGGTTTGAAGAAGAAAATGGTGGTCAGCAACACATTTATTTATTTATTTATTTATTTGCTTGCTTGGCACATTTTGTGCCCTGTTCTTCAACCAAAATGGCTCCCAGAGTGGCTTACATGCGGTCGAAAGAAGGCAGTCCTTACCAGTGGTCTTACAACCTAAAAAGACACGATATGCAAGGGATAAAGGAAAGGGAGGGAAGAGGAAAATCCAAATCCAAACTCAGGGACCAATTTCTAAACAGAGGAACAGCTGGCATGGTTCCCAGCAGGATGCACCTGATGGAGCTGGTCTCTCGCAGTAGAGCCAAGGGATTAAACCTCCCCTCCCCAGACATACACCGTTGTTCCCAGGCACACTGCTTTGAGGCTGTTTTCCATTTTTAATTTTTTTTAAAGTCCACAGCAGATAGCTGCTCCCTGAAATAACTAGTGTATCCCCCCAAAAATGCTTTGTTATCTCTCCTGGCTCCTGCAAACCATTCTCCATCAACTGTGTTATCAAAGGGAAGTGTAAATTTGGCAAGATGCAAGGGGTTTGCTGTACGTGCTTGACGTTAGAGGCTTCTGAGGATTCCTGAGGGTGTCTTTTTTTCATTCCTTTCCAATGGCCTACAACCTTCCCCAGTACAGGCATTTCCTGAAAAGTCCACAATGTCCTCGCCTAGGCTTTTTCTGAAGTGCAGAAAGCTGAGGAGGCTGTCTTCCAAGGCTGCACACTAGATCTGGCTGAATCTCAGATCACAAATTCAATGGGGCTGAGGCAACCCTGGACCAACCTAGAATCCGAGACCAGGGAGAAGAATCGGTGGAAGAAGATTGGAAGAAATTTAAAGATTATCTACAGAAATAGTGTAAAATTAACGAATGTTAGAATGATGTTGGATAGAAATTAAGTGGTTTCCAGCTGTAATGCTTTAAGAGAATATGAAAAAAGGGTTATAAATAGGTAAAAACATAATGGCAAGGATTTGCTGAACCAACAATTTGAGGTGGAATACAAAAAAGGGAGGTATGAGGAGGTTTGGGAAACAAGCTAAAGGAAAATAAGCAATGGAAAATTTGTGTGTTTTTAATTATTTTTATTTTGTATTTTTGTTATTTTTTTCATTTTATTGTAATACTTTAAAAAATCTTAATAAATATCTTATAAAAAAAATGGATTGGTCCACCCACTGTGATCCGGGGCTCTCGCAGGGGTATAGGAAGGGAGGTGCAGGGAGTGCAGGCTCCCTGGGTGCCATCCTTGGCCTGCAGTGTGCCCGAGCCACACATCTCTCCTGGGAGAGATGCGGTGGCTTCATTTTTGAAGGGGAAAAAGTGCGTCCTATAGAGCGAAAAATACGGTACATTGTGTTTAACTGTGTCTAACTGCCCCTCTGATTTTTAAGGGGGAGATAAAGTAACGGAAAACTGAAACTAAATTTCTTTCTTGAGTTACATTTTAAAAGGAGTTATTTTGGATAAATATAAGTACAGATTGCAACTGTGTCCCCCTAGAGGTAGTTGTGGAAACTGTTGTAAGAGCCGGACCAGGGGAATTTTCCATTAGAAAGATAAAACTGCCTGACTGTGGGATTGACCTTGGACTTTTTGAGTGTTATGGCAAATGGGAAAGAGAAAGTAGATTTATCAACAACGAGATCTGGGAAGCCTTGGCAGCGAAGAGCGTCAGTATCTGGTCCTTCTGTACCATCTGCAGCTGCGCCAACTCAACCTAAAGAAAGAGGAATGTCATCAGAAGAGGCTTTAGCGGCGGTGCTAGGTAAGATAAATGAATCTTTGGAAAAACTCAGCAGGAAAGTAGATGAGACAAATATAAAAGTTGATGCATCAAATGCGAAGGTGGATGCCGCAAATGCCAAAATTGACATAAACACAGAAAGTATAAGTAGTCTGGGACAAAAGGTGAACACTAATATAGAAGCAATACAGAAACTGATACAGGAGTCTGCCTCGACCCGTCAAATTGCAGAGGAAGCTAAGGGAAAGGTGGACGCTGTGGAAGTAAAGTAACACAACTGGAAACAAAGAGAGTCCCAGATATTCAGAGACAGGTTGAGGATCATAGGCTGATTCTTTCTATGATTGAGATCAAGGAAAAACAGACGAACTTGAGGATTAGAGCCGTACCTGAATTGGAGAAAGATAGTTTGATAGAATTTGTTACGCAGGAATTCGCAGAGTTTTGGAAGCTGGACTTGGAACAAGAAGGAGTGAAAATCGTGAGTGCCTTCAGGCTCGGAAGAGGAGGAAAGAAGAATAGAGTAAGAGACTGTCTGATTACCCTCCGATCCAAAGAGGAGAGAGATAAAATTTTGGGCTGGCACTTTCAGAAGCCTTTGGGAATATTGCAGTCAAGAGTGGAAATATTTAAAGATATCCCAAAATATCTTTTGGACCTTAGGGCCAATTACGGAGATTTGGTTGCTCTGCTGAGAAGGAACAGTATCATCTTTAGGTGGGAATTTCCCCAAGGCCTATCCTTCAGCTTTAAAGGAAGGAAAATAAAAATAAGATCAGTTGAAGATAAAGAGAAATTTTTGAGTACCCACGAAGAGGATCTACAGAAGGGACTTGGAAAAGAACCAGGAGTATCGGACAGAAGATCACCAGACAGAGGACTAGAGCAAAGAGTACTGGACAAAAGATCACCCATACTGGACTTAGCAAAGCTAAATTTTGGATTGGACTACTCAGCGAAAGGGATACCAACACCACCGTCAGAACAAGAACAAGCACTGGGCGCAGTTGGAGGTGACTTAAAGTAATTACATCATGGCACTGCAAATATTAAGCTGGAATATTAATGGGATGAATTCCCCCAAGAAAAGACGAAGAGTCTTTCATGTATTAAAAAAGGAACAATTGGACTTGATTTGCCTACAAGAAACACATGTGATGAGGCTACATAGGAAAATATTGGTAAATAAAAGATTGGGACAGGAATTTATTTCATCAGACAAAGTAAAAAAAAGAGGAGTAGTACTCTATGCAAAGGAGAGCCTATCACCAAAATTTCTTTTAAAAGATGATCAAGGAAGATTTGTAGCAATTGAAATCCAATCGCAAGGAGAGAAGTTTTTGATATTAGGTATTTATGCACCAAATGAGGGAAAATCGGAATTCTTTAAGAAGCTACATGAGACTCTGATGGACTATATGGACTACAATATGATTTTGATGGGGGATATGAATGGAGCAGTGTCTACAAATATGGATAAAGCACAGAGACAGGTAGTTACTAAGGATGGTAGATTGCCAAAGACTTTCTTTGATATGACTGACAATATGGACTTAGTTGATATTTGGAGAATTAAAAACTCTTTGGGAAGAGAGGGAACCTTCTTCTCTGAGGCCAAAATGACATGGACAAGAATTGACCAAATTTGGATAACTAGAGGGCTGGCTCCAAAGACTAGAAAGGCGGAAATATGCCCCAAAATGTGCTCCGACCATAATGCTGTAAAGATGGAATTGAAATTAACACCAACTGGTCCCTTCAGGTGGAGGATGAATGACACATTGTTTAGGAACAAAGAAGTGACCAAGAAGGCCCAAAAAACTTTGAGAGACTATTTTGAGATAAATATGAATACCACTGTAGAAAAAAGAATAATTTGGGACGCAAGTAAAGCGGTCATGAGAGGATTCTTGATACAACAGAATGCGATCCAAAAGAGAGTCCAAAATGAGAAAAAAGACAAGATCTTGGAGAAAATAAAGGAAGGAGAGAAGAAACTGAGAGCGAAGCCAAAATCGCAGGAGATTTTGAAAGAGATAAAGTTACATCAAGTACAATATATGAAAATGATAAATCAAGAAATAGAATGGAAAATTAAACAGATGAGACAAAAGACATTTGAATCAGCAAACAAATGTGGGAAACTACTGGCTTGGCAAATGAAAAAAAGACAGAAACTTAACACTATTACAAATTTGGATGTAGAAGGGAAAAACATACAGAATCCAGCGGAGATTAGAAAGTGTTTTCAGAGGTATTTTAAACAACTATATACACAGGAAACTCAGAAACAAATGGATAGAGACAGTTTTTTGAAAATAAATGGACTACAAAAAATCTCTCAAGAAAACAAGTTAATGTTGAATTATAAAATAACGGAGCAAGAGATAGAAGGGGCCATCCAGAATATGCAATTGGGTAAATCCCCAGGACCGGACAGTTTGACTTCAAGATATTACAGAACCTTGAAAGAATGGATAATACAGCCTTTAATGGAAGTGTGTAATGGAATACTGGAAGGGGAAAAGGCACCAGAGTCGTGGAAGGAAGTTTATATTACACTTATACCGAAAACAGAGTCTGAGAAGACACAGCTTAAGAATTACCGCCCCATATCTTTGCTTAATGCGGACTATAAAATCTTTGCAGACATCTTGGCTAAGAGACTAAAAAAGGTATTAGTAGAAGAAATCCATAAAGACCAAGCTGGCTTTCTCCCGGGTAGACACTTGTCTGATAACACGAGGAACATAATTAACATTTTAGAAAAGTTACAAGTGAATATTAATACCAAAGCAGTTTTGATATTTGTGGACGCGGAGAAAACTTTTGACAACATTTCTTGGAGTTTTATGAAGAAAAATTTACAGGGGATGGGGGTTGGTCAAGGTTTTGAAAATGGTATAGGTGCAATTTATTCAGAACAAAAGGCCAAATTAATTGTGAATAATGTGGTGACGGAAGAATTAAAGATAGAGAAAGGAACACGACAAGGTTGCCCAATCTCTCCATTGCTTTTTATATCGGTTCTGGAGGTTCTTCTAAACATGATCAGAAGGGACCAAACAGTTAAAGGTATACAAATTGGAGCTAAACAGTACAAACTGAAAGCATTTGCTGACGATTTGGTATTGACACTACAGGAGCCAGAATCTAGTACTAAAAGAGTACTGGAATTGATTCAAGAATTTGGACAAGTAGCGGGATTTAAGTTGAATAAGATGAAAACTAAAGTCTTAGAGAAAAATCTAACAGTGATGGAGAGAGAAAAGTTTCAGAAGGAGACAGGGTTAACATTGGTTAAGAAAGTGAAATACCTAGGGGTTAACATGACTGCCAAGAATGTGAATCTGTTTAAGGATAACTATGAAAAATGTTGGAAGGAAGTGAAAAAGGATTTAGAAATATGGTCAAACCTGAAGTTATCATTGCTAGGCCGAATTGCTGCGATAAAGATGAATGTATTGCCAAGGATGTTGTTTTTGTTTCAAACATTGCAAATATTAGATAAAACGGAGTGTTTCAAGAAGTGGCAGAGAGTTATCTCTAGATTTGTCTGGCAGGGCAAGAAACCTCGAATAAAATTTAAGATATTAACCGACGCTAAGGAAAGAGGTGGATTTGCCCTGCCAGACTTAAAACTTTATTATGAATCAGCCGCTTTTTGCTGGCTGAGAGAATGGATGCTTCTTGAGAACACTGATGTGTTGGATTTAGAAGGTTTTAATAACGTTTTTGGGTGGCATGCATATTTGTGGTATGATAAGGTCAAAGCACATAAAGCGTTTAAAAACCATATTGTCAGAAAAGCACTGATTAATGTTTGGATAAGATACAAGGATTTGCTTGAAAATAAAACCCCAAGGTGGCTGTCACCAATGGAAGCGAAGGCTCAGAAAAAGCTCAATATGGAGGTCAAATGGCCGAAATATTGGGAAATTTTGGAACAAGAGGGAGACAGATTAAAACTGCAGAGTTTTGAAAAATCAAAAAATAGAGTGTGAGATTGGCTTCACTATTATCAGATAATGGAGGCATACAATTTGGATAAAAAAATTGGCTTCCAGGTGGAAAAATCAAAATTGGAAACAGAACTGTTAGATCCCAAAACTAAGAATTTGTCAAGAATGTATAACTTGCTGTTGAAATGGAATACTCAGGATGAAGCGGTGAAATCTGCTATGATTAAATGGGCACAAGATGTTGGACACAATATCATGATGGCTGACTGGGAACAGTTATGGACCACAGGTATGAAGTTTACGGCATGCAATGCCTTAAGAGAGAATATAATGAAAATGATATACAGGTGGTACATGACACCAGTCAAGCTTGCGAAAAATTATCATTTGCCCGATAATAAATGTTGGAAATGTAAAGAAACTGAAGGTACATTCTTTCACCTCTGGTGGACATGCCCAAGGATTAAGGCTTTCTGGGAGACGATCTATAATGAAATGAAAAAGGTATTTAAATATACCTTTCCGAAGAAACCAGAGGCCTTTCTCCTGGGCATGGTCGGCCAATTGGTGCCAAAGAAGGATAGAACTTTCTTTATGTATGCTACAACAGCAGCAAGAATACTTATTGCAAAGTATTGGAAGACACAAGATCTACCCACCCTGGAAGAATGGCAGATGAAGGTGATGGACTATATGGAACTGGCGGAAATGACTGGCAGAATCCGAGACCAGGGAGAAGAGTCGGTGGAAGAAGACTGGAAGAAATTTAAAGACTATTTACAGAAACACTGCAAAATTAATGAATGTTAGAATGATGTTGGAATGAATTTATGTGACTTTAGCAGAAATGTTATAAAGGTTTAGGAAAAAACAGACTGTTAATTGGTGAAAGGAGGGAAAGTAAATTTATATTAATATCAAGATAAATTTACAGGACAAAAATTTGAAAGGAGGGAAAGGATTTGCTGAAATGGAAAAGTGACCAAGAATACAAAAAAGGGAGGTGTGAGGAGGTCAAGGAAATAGGCTAATGAAAGAAAACAAATGGGAAGAGTTGCTGTATTTTTTTTTCTTTTCTTGACTTTTCTTTTTGTCTAATGGATGTTAATTCTCTGTTTTTTTACTTTGTGATTGTTCTTTTTTCTTTTTTGTATTTCATCTTGTCTTGTTTAAAAGGATGTTTTTTTTAATGTTTCTTTTTGTACTTTAAAAAAAAAACTTTAATAAATATCTTATAAAAAAAAACACAAAGGCCTGGTGGAACAGCTCTGTCTTGCAGGCCCTGCAGAAAGATGTCAAGTCCCATAGCAGTGAAAAAGCACCCAGCAGGTTGGAACTTTCTGCTCAACAGCTGGTGAGTGGAAGGTTCATTTCTGCTGTCTGCAGTGATTTTGGGTGGGTAGGATAAGGATATGCTGTTTCTCCTCTCCTGCCCCTCCCCAACCCTATGTTTTAATAGGGTTTTGAGAGACAGCCTCTCCTTCTCCTCTCACTCCAAACTACATGTTTAACCAGGCTTTTAAAGCCTAACTAAACATTAGGGCTGACCCCTGAATTGATTCAGGGCCCATATCCAGGTTGGGTCAGCCCTGAAATCTTAGTTCAGATTGGGGAGGTCATGTGCATCCCTAGTAAAAAGTGCAAGTACAAGATGCACAGAAATTGCCTAAGATGGGATGGAACAGCTTGCAGCAGGATGGATCAGGATGGAATGGACATACGATTGAGTCTTAGAGGGACTAAAACTGGATGGAATCCGCTGCTCAGCCAGTTCCCTAGGTTTAAATTTACAACTACCCTTGAAGCTCCATTACTTTTGAGAGCATCAGTGGGGCTCTCCTCAGAATATACTTTGATTTGTGCTCAGTGGTGGAACTAGCTGCTCTGGCACTCGGAGTGGCGTGCACCTGGGGGCAGGGCTAGCCACCCATGGGGGCAGGGCTAGTGTCCCATGGGGCAGGGCTAGCATCCCAGCACCAGGACTAGCATCCCAGGGGGGCAAGACGAGCATCCCAGGAGTGCACCACCTAAGCCAGGCGTCCCGGGGTGTGTACTGTGCCGCCGCCCACGCTGAGCGTCCCGGGGTGTGCGCGTGTCCCAGGGGTTGCACCACCCACACCAAGCATCCCAGGGGGCGGGGTGGCGATGTCACCCCCGTCAGGGATGACACCCGGGGCAGACAGCACCCACCGCACCCGCCTTGCTCTGCCTCTGTTTGTGCTTCCTCCAGCTAAGCAGAGCTCAGAGAAGGAAAGGCTTGTAGTGTCAGAGGCCCACTAACATGCCTCGTCAGAACATCAGTTCTGGCTTATGGCTCTCTCTGCTCCAAGGGTTGCAGAGTGAATTGAGGGGGCTTGGGGAAATGGGACTGGTCAGATGTATCGGGTTACCCAGCTTTACCAACTCCCTGCATTAGATGTTTTCCCAGACGATGGTGAGACTCCGCTATCTCTCCTTGGTTCTTATATGTCAGGAGCAGGAGGGCCACGTTCCCTTCTGGGAAACCTTCCAGGGGCCACATTTCAGAAGTGGGTGGCCAGAGCAGAGGCAGAAATGGGCAGAAAAATGAATGCAATAAATCCCCCCTTTGTGCATTAGGCAGCCTTTCTATGCACACCCGCTACGCAACCCTCTATACTCTTCTTCCCAAGAGGCCTTTATCAGTATTGCAGCCGGTCTAGAGCATTCAAAAGGGATGCAAACCAGGACGCATGAGGGGGGTGGGCTGGCGAGAGAGGTTCCCGAGAGCCAGGTAGAGAGCCCTGGAGGGCCATGTTCAGTCCCCAAGACTGAAATTCCCCACTCCTGCCATTTATACTGGGGCTAGTGATGGGGTCTCACAGAGTCATAGCTAGGTGATCTTGCGCCCCTGGCAGAACCGTCCAGATTGTGCCCCCCAGCCATGGACAAATGAGCTCTTCTTTCCGCCTCTCCTCCACCCCCCCATTCAATTCACCCTCTATTTAAAACCATTTCTTATGAGGCAATAATCAGTATTTATATTTATGGACATATTTTAAAGCCAATTTTATGCTCCCCAATTGCCTGCGCCTGTGGCCCCTTGCTAGGGCCCTGGGTCCTCAGTCAAGAAGGAAGTCTCAACTAGTTGTGGTTCTGAGCTGATCGGGAGAGGGCCCCAAATGCTGGATGCCAATTACTGAAAACAAGTCCTGAAAATAAGAGGAAATGACGAGTGCCTAATGGGTTTCTTGAAAGGATGACTGAGCAAACGTGGAGAGTACCAGCTTCTGTTTTCATTCACAAAGACTTAGAAGTATTTTGCAACTTTGCAGCTAGGTGAAATCATTAATTTACTTGGGAGTAAAATTGGAAGGAGATGGAGAAACGTCTATTGCATTCAAATTCTGTATCAGCATGCAGACACACATACCCAAATGGAAAAGCATTTGCCACTGAAGTATCTTGGGAAATTTGGAAATCCATAAACTTGCCTTGCATCACTGATTTGACCTTCTCTCCATTTGGGTGTGTGGCATGGACCCCTTATTGCAGCTGGAAATAAAGCGATGCCCGTGTGCTTTCTCCCCATCAATCAGCCACGCATCCGGAGTGCAACAGAAGTGCTCTGTCTCCATTGCACATCTATCACACCATCCCTTGGCTGTCTCTGCAGCAAGACAGCCTGACAGATTAACAAAACGACAGGGAATGGGAGGGAAGGACAACACCAGAGCCAGCAAGCATTTCCATCTGACACACAACAAGGACTTCCCTGTACATGGGGTTGTTCTTTCACAGGCTCTTCAGACAAAGGGTTACCTGAGACAGCAGTGAGACCCCAGAACCTTTTGCCATTGTTCTATTATCCAGTGCCATGTGCACTTCATAGGCAGTGAACATTGCAATGGGAGGAAGGTTGTAGCTCATGTCCAGTATAATGGGCTTGTTCACACATTACACTGAACACAGCTGCAAATTGTACCTGCACGTTCAGAGGTGTTTTTATGAAAGAGAGTACACTCTGCACTATGTACACAAGTATGCACAATACTTTCACAGGTATGCAGCTCAACTATTTGCGTACACAGGCACACAGGAACACAGATCGTACACTTCTTGAATGTAATGTGTGAACATCCTCTAAGATTTATTCACACATTGCCCTGATTAGAGAAGCTTCCAATGTTCTCTTCCATCAGCAGTTATGAAGTCCAGAAACAGCATCCCCACGTTATCCCAAACTGCCTTCAGCATGGGCTAGAGAGCTTCTCAAATATTATTTCAGCCATATGCTGCATTAAATAGTTGATGATTAGAGATTGTGCATGATCTCTGGTGGGCTTCAGGATGGGACAAGCTACCTGTAGGAATACATTAGTGAAGAAATAATGGTTGCGAAATCAGGTCAGGCATTTTGCTTAAGATGGGTGAGCTTCTTAAGTGCTTTCGCTGGGCAAATATGGCAGCTTGCTGAGCCAGAGTTTGGCCCCATTGCTAGAGATTATTGAGCGTGATTGTTAATCCAGCCCTGTGTTTCTGAGATAAGGCTTGCTTCCCTAGGCCAGGGGAGACACATCGGTGAGAAGGATTACCAGTCCCATATCACCTCCAGGAAGAACATGAAGCCCTCCAAAGAAATGGCTATTCCCTTCCAGTGGGAATAAGCACTGTTGCTTAACATTTTATTAATACATCTGCTAGGTTCCAGCCCTAGTTTTTGTTTGGGATTCCAAGGCAGCGCCAGGACTGTGCCTCTGCCTTTATCTTCTCCTTTTCTACCCTGACTTTTAAGAAGCAAGTGCCTTCTTCTTCCCCCTTGAAGCATACAAAAAATAACAACTCTGTGTCCGAAAAGCACACGGCCTAGAAAAGCTGAGAAGATAAACATATTTGGACGTGTGATTTCACAGTTGTGACGCTGATAGCTTTCAGAAGCAAAGGCCTGTCCATCAATTATGCCCAGTGTGCATTCTTATGTGATGGGAAGAACAAAACTGTCTTATTAGAGGGGAAAAGAGGTGAGTGAATGCCAGGACATGTTTAAGGAAGCAGCCTGCATTTCAAGGACTCGCTGTTTTCTGAGTCAGAAGATGCGGAAGATTTATCTCTGTCTAGAAGGCTTGCTGCCATTTTGCCAGCAGGGCAAAAGCTTTTATCTTGGAGAAAGCTAGGCAACATTCATGGACAGGGATAGCCTGACGATGGCATATGCGCCAACATTCACTGGCTCGAACCCAGGACACCAGCTCCCACCCCAAAGTGCGCCCAGGCTGACTTGGCTTGCCACTGCCATCCAGCGGCGGAGCAAGCCGATCAGTTGCCTGGGGCGGCACACGTGCCCAGCGCTTGGGGGTGGGGCCAACCGGGGCAGGACGCTTTGTGGGGCCTCCAAGGAGTCTGCCTGCCTCCTCCCACTCAGCCGCCCCACAGCTGAGGGGGAGGCAAAGGGCGGACCGTTTGGGCAGTGTGGAGCCTGCATGCGCCCAAGCCACCGGGTCTCTCCCAGGAGAGATGCGTGGCTCGGCTGCGCTAGAGGCCCCACGGTGAGTGCCGCCCGGCATTTTGTCACCCCCCCTTAGAGGTGATACCTGGGGTGACCCGCCCCTACTGCACCCCCTTCCTCCGCACCTGCTGCCACCTCCCACTTGCCCAGGTTCACTCCCACCTTCCGCCTTAAATAATAATAATAATAATAATAATAATAATAATAATAATAATAATTTATTATTTATACCCCACCTATCTGGCTGGGTTTCCCCAGCCACTCTGGGCGGCTTCCAACAAAGTATTAAAATACAGTAGTTTGTTAAACATTAAAAGCGTCCCTAAACAGGGCTGCCTTCAGATATCTTCTAAAAGTCTAGTAGTTGTTCTTCTTTTTGACATCTGGTGGGAGGGCATTCCACAGGGTGGGTGCCACTACCGAGAAGGCCCTATGCCTGGTTCCCTGTAACTTGGCTTCTTGCAGTGAGGGAACCGCCAAAAGGCCCTCAACGCTAGACCTCAGTGTCTGGGCAGAACAATTACCTTCAGGTATACTGTGCTCAGGAACGTACTGGGAGCCAATGTAGGTCTTTCAAAACCGGTGTTATGTGGTCTCGGCGGCTGCTCCCAGTCACCAGTCTAGCTGCCGCATTCTGGATTAGTTGTAGTTTCCGGGTCACCTTCAAAGGGAGCCCCACGTAGAGCGCATTGCAATAGTCTAAGCGGGAGATAACTAGAGCATGCACCACTCTGGTGACACAGTCTGTGGCTGATAGGGTCTCAGCCTGCATACCAGATGGAGCTGGTAAACAGCTGCCCTGGACACAGAATTGACCTGCGCCTCCATGGACAGCTGGCTTCCTGCCACCACCCCCAGAAGACTGAGGCCGCAAGGCCTGCCAAGGCATTTTGGCATGTCCCTTTGAGATGGCTGGAACGCCTTTGTGGAAGGCACCCTGGGGGTCGTCAAAGGAACGCACCAGGGCAAAGGTGCTTCTCCTTGGCGCATCCCTGGTGATGTCAAGCTTGCACAACCCCCAGGTGTGCTGGTTCAGGGTCAGGGATGCTGCAGCCTTGCAGTGTCTGAAGGACCACAAGTTCCCCATCCCAGTCCTAAACCAAAACTGCATTCCTCACCTCTGCTGTGCAATTCTTGACCAGGGATGGGGCCTCTTTGGCCCTTCAGATGTTGCTGAACTCAAATGTCTTTTAGTGTTAGCAAGTATGGGCAATGGTCTGGGATGATGCAGACTCTAGTTCAGCACTCTCTGGATTATTCCACCCCTCCAAACTGCAAAGGACCTCCCTGTTGCCCATTTCTTAGACCTCTTAGAATGTTCCAGAAAGCTTTATTTAAAAAAAAACAAAAAACAGAAAGCTTGGTGAAAATGAGAGAATAGCAGCGGTAGACTTTGATGTATGCAGAAGGAGCCGGGCAAAATGGACAGTCAAATGAAAACAATCCCTTGAAAAAGAACCAAAATGGAATTTCAGAACTGTTGATGTGATCAAGCCCTATCACAGCCGAGTTGTCCAGGAAACTTAATGAACACACTGGAGCCACCATCTTTTACAGAGAAGTTCTCATGAGAGCTCAATTTGAAGCTGATTTGCCAAAGGGCTGCAGATATAGATGCTGTTTGTGTGCAGGAAAGTGCTGCTTTGTTTCAACTCAAAGAAATATTAGCTTAACATGCTGCGGGTTATGTTGCATAGGAATATAACAGGATTGAGATTTATGTCCCCAGCAATGTATAAGGGGAGTTCAAGTCCCAAGAGAACAGAGACAATGCGAAGGCATCTAGTGAAAAATCAACAGTGTCTAAGACGGTGGCTTAGGGCTACTTCCTCTGTTTCTCTCTCTCTCTCTCTCTCTCTCTCTCTCTCTCTCTTATTTGTATCCTCCACTACTCCTCTGAGGAACTATGAATGACAGACATGAGGATTACTCATTTTCTCCTGAAAACAAAGCTCTGGTTGTGAGGTAGGTTTACACCAGGGATGAGGAACCTCAGGTATGGGGGCTAAATGTGTCCTCCTTGCCTCTTGTAGGAATGCCAGAGGAGCCTGCGAGCTCAGGCCAATAGCCCATCTAGTCCAGCATCCTGTTCTCACAGTGTCCAACCTGATGCCGCTATGGGAAGCCCTCCAGCAGGACCCGAGCACAAGAGCCATCTCCCCTCCCGTAGTTTACAGCAACTGGGATTCAGAAGCATTGCAGCCTCCAACTGTGGAGACAGAGGAGAGCCACCCTGCCTAGGGGACACCAGTAGGCCTCTCCTCCATGAGTTTGGCGAATCTTCTTCTGAAGCAATCTAGGGTAACGGTTCTCACTACTTCCCGGGCGAGTGAGTTCCATAGTTTAACTCTGCACTGTGGGAAGAAGGACTTGCTTTCAACTGCCCTGAATCTTCCAACATTCAGCATCATGGGATGTTCATGAGCTCCAGTATTCTGAGAGAAGCAGGAAAACTTTATCCACATTCTCCAGAGCATGCATAATTCTATAAGCCCCCACCATGCCACCTCTTACCTTTTCTCTAAATTGAAAGACCTCAAACCTTTCTTTTTAGGGGAGTAACTACACCCCTTGATCACTCTGGCTGCCCTTCTCTTATCCTTTCCCAACTCTGCAGTATCATTTTTGAGCTGAGGTGACTCTCATTCTGGGCCTCAAGACTCCCCTCAGACCAGTGGCATGTGGTCAGTGGATGAAGGGGATTGGGATAGTCCCCTAAAAGTCCCCGCTGAATTAGAATATTGAAGTGTTAAAGCCTGGCTCCTCCTTCCCAAAGCCCGGAAAGCTTCTGTCCAGCTTAGGGAGGGAAGCGCGATGCTCACATGCGCAATGCCCCACTCCCTGCCCATCGCCCTTGCATGCTGGAGCCTCTGGCCCTATCTGTCCCCCTATGAAAAAGTTCACAACATGCCGCTGCCTCGGACCACGGCCCCTCCCAAGGCACACCCCTTTCCCCAGGCCAGGCCATTCACCAGCCCTGCTTTGACGCCTCCTCCAACATTTTTTCCTGTAATGTGTCCTCGAACTCTCATGATGTCTTTTGCTTGCCCAGAAGGAGGACAGAAATGTGCTTGTGTGTGTTATACGATACAGTGTACAAAGAAGCCTCCTGTACAGAGGCAACATTGACATTTCTTCTCTGCTCCATCTTGTCCCTGTTCCTGCCCACCACTGGCTAAGGTTGCTGAGCAGGGAATGAGGCCCTTGCAGTGATAATAGTTCCCCATTCCTGTGGGTGCTATTGAAAGGCCTAATGTCACCCACTGAGCTTCATGACTAAGACAAGGTTGTTGGGTAGCATGTGGTTGGCTCTATGACGCCTGTCCAGGTTGCCACTTATATGTGGGTTAGAACCTCTTCCTGAGCACTCATCACTGCCAGCTGACCCCTTTGTGTTGCCCTGCACTCTTCTGGCAGACTGGCCAAAGCATTCCTCCTGCCTCCCAACATCTCTGTCCTGTGCCATTTCCCAGGTTCTCGTCTGATCATGGGCTTTGAAAGCCGCTCCCTCTAATGAGAACAGCTCTGATGATGAGCGAGACACAGGGGAGATATTTCTTTTCTGAAACTGACACTATAATTTCTGGGTTTTTTAACCCCACCCTCATCTTTGTTCAGAGGGAAGATGCACAACTTTTTTTCTCTTTTGCTATCACTGTTGGGGATGTATACTGCCAAAACAAAGTTGGGAAGGAATGAGGGGCGGTAAAAGGAAGTATGTCAGGAAAGCAAGGTGGCTTCTGGGAACTTCTCTCTGTCCTGTTTCCCCTTCATCTCCAGGGAACCTCAGAGAATCGCTTGGATTTTGCAGACTTGCATTTTACATCAGTGAAATATGATGGGAAGAAAAATCCCCTTGCTGGGGAACACACATGGGGAGAGGGCTGTTGCACTCAGGTCTGCTTGTGGGTTTCCCACAAGACTACCACGTGCAGGCCTTTTTAATTTAGAAAACAAATGAGGGGGCAGGATAGAAGTGTATAACATTATGCAGGGTTGAAGAAAATGGACTGGGATAAGTTCTGTCTCCCTTTTTCATAATATTAGAGTTCAGGCTTCCGGTTCCGATCTGCCTTAATGAAGGCAGCTCCCGCAACAGTGAGAGACCGTTGGCGAAGGTAAAACAAGGATAATTGAGGGTAATTATCCTTGCAAGTCCACCACAGGAACAGGGGGGAAAATGGGCTTCACTCGCAGTTCGTCTCAGTGCCTGGTTCTCACTCCGGCATGGAATGCAGGAGGTGCTGAGTGCAAAAGCTCTTCGCTTGCCGATAACCTTCCTACGTCACCATTAAGAAGCAGTGGTTCTCCTGTTAACAACTGCAGAAGAAAGCCAACTGCAAAAAATTTTAAGGTTTGAACTTGAAATAAGACTTCATTTGGTGCAAAAGATGGGTGGAAGGAGAAGGGAGCCTACGGTTTCTTTCATTAAAGTTTTCCCCTCTACATTTATGATTTGGCAACCCTCCTCTGAATGTTTAGTTCAAATTATATTTGTACAAGCGAAGATGGAAGAAATTGGATTATAGATATGGAATATAACATTAAATGGAACTGCGTATGTAAAAAAAAGGGAAAAGGAAGGGAAGCTCTATTTTGCAAAAGATTTACGATGGAAACTTAGAGCTGACTCTTCCCCATCCTTTATTATTTACGGAGTGAACAGAATAACCCTAAGAGGACTTGGAATTTAATTTAATTTAATTGGATGGAAGGATGAAAAGAGTCTGTGAGCTTGCCAAGGAACTGATAAGGTTCATTATAGAGTCACCTGCAGTTCGACAGACCACTTTTCTTCCAAGGCTGAGAGGAAAAATGGTGAAAACAGGTTATTTATTGGGACAGAGTGATTTTTACAACTGTTGTTAAAGTTGCAAAACAACAAAGCATGGGACGGAGCAATGGAGAAATTTCTGAAACAACAATGGGATATCAGCTTTGCCCAAAGCATGATGGATAACAGCAACAACCGGGGAGAGAAAGACATGACATGTTATAAGGACAGGAAGGAACACCATGGACAGAATAACTGCCACAGACAGGAAGAACAAGGATATAAATTGAGTGCCTCACTTGTAGTTTTATAAATCATTTAATGTGTCAATACAAATAGAAGTTATTAATATTGCAGTTGCTGCATAAGGGATTGTTATTATGAGCAGAATGTTATGGAAATTAATAAGATTTTGGAAGGCAGAAATAAAGCAAATAATTAAGCCATCAATTTTAGCATGCGGAGGGCCACCTTATCTAAATTATATAATTCTGTATTTGAACAATTGGTATTAATAACTGTATAATAAATTGGTATTGTTATAATAAGGCTTTTATTGGATTGTAATTGAAAACTAAAAAAAATTATATAATATTAGAGTTCAGGGCCATCCAATGAAGCTGAATTTCGCAAGATTCATGACAGTGCATAGTTAGACTACAGAATTTTCTCCCCCCAGAGGCAGTGATGGCCCCTCTGGAGGAGGATGCTCTCCATGCCTACCAGCCTACGAGAGCTATCTCCATGACTTGAGGCAGTCCACCTTTGAATCCCAGTTGCTGAGAACCACGGGGAGGGACAGGGAGAGAGATGTTATCTTCACGTCCTGCTTGGGGGCATTCTGTTTGGCCACTGTGAGAGCAGGATGCTGGTCTAGATCTGGTTCTGCAGGATACTTCTTACGTTCTTCAAAGATATGGGGGGCATCAAGTGCCCAGTCGGCTACAACTGATTGCTCCGGTCAGGTTATGGGTTTCCAGTAGGGCAGACACAGGTCTTATTGGGATGCCCCACCTGCCTTCCCTTCCTCCCTTGAGAGGTCAATGCACCAGTCTTTTGGCTTCCCTCCAGCTTCTTTTCAGTGCCTCTTGATGCAAGCTTGTGGAGACAGCGTCAAATTATCATTAGAAGCATGTATCCATATTTCTTGTGCTTATTTCTTTTGAGGCCCAACTGCTGAGATTTAGAGAGTGAAAGAAAGAGGACAAGAATTTTAGGATAATCTTGAAAGCAGGGAGGGGGGAAATTACTGCATGTCAAATGCTGAGTGGGGAGTATAAAAGGCTCCCAGGTGGGCTGCAGAATTAAATGTTTGGAACTTTGTTTCCCCCTGTGAGGGAAGGACTGGAATGTCTCCATGGCAACCAAAGGGCAAAAAGCAGAACAAATGTGTGGTGCCCACTTGGCTATAAGGGGAAAGCCAGCACTGGGAGAGGCAGAAGGGGTGGAGCTACTCCAGAGCAAGTGCTACCCCTCTGCCACTAGGGAGAGCCGTTGTGCTGCCATTTGGTGGAGAGAAGTCTGGGGCAGATCTGGCTGAGAAGAGAAATCCATCCTTCCAGCGTTGTTCAAGTGTGTGGGATTTCACATTGTGGAAATCAGTATTGGTATACTGTATCTTGACCAACAAGAATGTTTGCCCCAATATGCGAGAGGGCAAGAAGCTGCAAATTTGAGGATGAAAAAAGAAGTGGGATGATGAAACTCAGCCATTTAACACTGTTATTAAACAGAATAGAAAAGGCTGGCTCTGAGCTTTAAGAAAATGAGGGGAGGGTGGAAGAGCTGAAATGATTCTCAAAACAGCTCCGACCCAACTGCCCCAGATCAAATCTCTCTGTGTGTTTTTCCATAGGGTGGTGCCACTCCTCCCACTGGCTGTGGTGCTTCAGGGATGAAGGGGGGGGCACAGTTTCTTCCAAGAATGCAACCTGGGAATGACTAAAGCATTGCTCCATGGGGATTTTTTTTTTGGGGGGGGGGGCTGTCAGCCTGCTAGGAGAACTGCTGTCACCACCACTGAATTGAAGTCCACACTTTAGCTGCCCCTTTGCTCCTATTTCGTCACCTTCAAAAATCTCTCCTCCAATCCTCTCTCCACAAAAAAACCCAGAAATTTTGTTCCCTAAAAATGAAGCCAATGAGGAATCCATGACCTCCAGATGTTGCTCCATCATTCCCAGTCAGCATGATCAATGATCAGAGATAATGGGATCTGGAGTCCAACAACGTATGGAAGTCTCTGCTTTCCCCATCGCTGCTATATTTCCACCCACCTTCCTGCTCTGGATGGAAACTTTGCCTGGTTGAGAATAGTTTTACACATTGCTTTTTATATCTGATTCTGACCTTCCAGCTCTGACTCCTAACTTGACCCCTTGGCTTTGACCCTGGTTCCCAGCTGCTACCTCCCACTTTGTGCCTGCATAGGTATCATAGAATCATAGACTTGTCTCCTCCTCCCCAGGACTTCTTCCAAGCAATCAGAGACTGCGCCTGCGTGAAGCCAACCTCTCCTCCATCCTTTTCATGCCCCTTCTGGTTCTTTGAGACAAGGGGGGAGGGGAACTTGTTGCAGCAAGAGGAGGAGACACTTGTGACTCTGCACCAGCCTGACTCATCTCTGCCTCTTGGCCTCTCTCCACCCACGCTCCTATTTTCCACTTCTGCCCCTCCAGTTTCGGATAACTCCTCCTCCCAATCTTCTCCCTCTTCTCCCTCTGACCACTCACCATTGTCCCACCACCAATCCCTGGGCTCTGAGCCTTCCACCATTCCTCTTCATCCAACTAGTCCATGACACTGAATATTTCAGCCCTTTAGATATTTGGAGATGGCTATCACATCACCTCTCCGTCTTCTCTAGGCCAGGCATTCCCAAATCCTTCAGCCAACTCCCTTTGTCAGCTTGGTCGCCCTCTCTGTCCAATGTGCATCATCAAATGACATTATATCCTCACTACAGATGGACCACCTCATCAGTCATTTGTGATAACAAGGCCAAGGAAAACAGGAGTCCTGGGAACACTTCACACCCAACATATTGCAAGCATATGATACATGTGTGCTTTCATGTCTGAACTAGGCAGGGAACTGCAACTGGCTGGCTCTTGCGCATGCTGCAATGGAGATGAGCACAGCTGCTCCAAACATAGCATAATAAGCCTTGTGTGCAGATATTTACACATTGTGCACCCTCTTACTCAGGAATCCATGAAGTGGTCCAGAGATGGAAGACATGTGGTGAACCTGCCAGCCGGCCCAGCTGGAAAAAGATTGATCGGCGGCCTCTCTGGTGTTATTTACCTGTTGCCTTTGTGGATTGCAACCAGGCAAGGGGAGCTGGGTCTGTGCTGCTTGGGGTTAATTGCACATTAAGTAGCTGCTGTTGTGCAGGCTGAGCTGCCTAAATTCTGGGTAATTGGCACTACCTGAACTCTTTTGCTAGAAGGCTTTATGCTGGCAGCCACAGGTAATGAGGAAAGCAAACATTGCCTCTCTTGCTTCTCTTCTGCATTAGCGTGGTCACTGCTGGCAAAAGAATGTAGGAGGGCAGAGATTGTTTTCTCTCTGGAACATCCTAGAAATGCATTTGCTTGGCAGGGCCAAAAAGAAAAAAGAAAAATGGGGTGCTGTGAAAAATGTTTGAATCAAAGCTCTGGCTAAGGACCTATGAAGAGCCTGCTAGGTCAGACCAAAAGGCCTTCTCTTGCATGCAGTCTCCTGTTTTCCTTGGTGGACAACTAGATGCTTCTTGATGCCGTCTCTCCCTGTGGTTCCCCAGCAATTGGTCCTGAGTAAGATGCTGCCACTGAACCAGGTAGAGCAGAGCAGCCCCCAATAACCTTTTCTGTGATGAAGAGGGAACCCCATAAAATGAGAGCTCTAACCAGGCACCCTGCTAGCATGTCCACATGGTCTGTGAAAGGGAGGACTTGAGTTAGAGGGAAGGGACCCTAAATCTTCAAAATAGAGAGGTGGGCAACCTTTTGCTCCCCCAGATGTTAGACCACAGCTCCCATTACCTCTGACCATTGGCCATGCTGGCTGGGGCTGATTGGAGTTAGAGCCCAACAACATCTAGACGCCCACAGATGTTCAATATCCCACAGATGTTTAATATCTCCCTAGATGTGGATTTGTGCAAACTTTTCTGTCCATTCCAACAGTTTGACATAACAGCACACCTGCAAAACCCTCAGTTCTCACAACTTTTTGATGGGCAGGAGCGCTAGATGGGGGTCATCTCATCCCTATAGTGATGATGCAGAAAAAATGTGCACTTGGGTTTCTGATGCAGCAGCCAGAGAACCACTTAGCCCGAGGAAGAAGAAGAAGAAGAAGAAGAAGAGGAGGAGGAGGAGGAGGAGGAGGAGGAGGAGGAGGAGGAAGACAACAACAAACAAGAGTGGTACAAGCTGAGGGCTTCTAAGAGAAGTGAAAATCTCTTTGACATCTCACAAATAACAAGGCCTCTCTCTTCTCACCATGATTAATGAATCCAAAGTACCTGGCACACTCCTGGTTCAGAATGTGCAACCACTAGAAACCTTACTTTACCTGTAAAAATAATTGGAAAATAATGAAGAGACATAGACCCTTTCATCACTCATTAACCACCACACCTATGAGTTCCAAAGGCTGCAGTCCCTTGCTGTGCTTCACAAGAACATGGAAAGATCCCTGCTGGATCCCAGTGAAGGGAGTGGAGAGAACAAAAAAGTTCCCATTTCTGACATTTTATTATTTATTTATCTCACAACATCTGTGTACCATTTGATTGTAATAAAGCCTCTAATCAATTTACAAGAAGTATAAACCAATACAAATTATCAGTAGAACAGTTAAAAACAAGAATTTGAAATGTTCAAAAAAATTGAAATCAGCAATAAGTTAGAGCCAGATTAAAACACAAAACAGCTTCATAGCTTCTCCATGTTTGGATAAGCCTGCCGAAATAGAAATGTTTCTCCCCACCACCACCAGATACCAAAAAGAGTACAGTGAAGGCATCCAACTGGTGTGTCAATAGGCAGGGATTTCCAAAGGAAGGAGCATGGTGTGTCGCGGTGTTGGTGTGTTCCAGTGGTTGAGAGGGCATATCTGGGGTGAGCTGGTCTCACAAGCAAGGGCTTTATGTACTAATAGCAACACCTTGAACGTGGCCCGGTAGCAGATTGACAACCAGTGCAGGTCTCTGAGCAGAGGTGTTGTACCTGTCCAGCTCTCAATCCTGGTATCAGTCATGCTGCAGGGTTCTACACTAACTGCAGCTTTGAGATCAAACACAAAGAAGCCCCAGATAAGACTGCACTGTGGTAGTCCAATCTTCAAGTAACCAGTGCATGGCACATAGCTTTCTAGTGTCTTCCCACGACTCCGTACTGCTTGTCTCCAGTGCCCCACATCAACGTCTTCTGTGCCTTGCTCAGCATCCTCATTTCTAATAATGCGGCTGCCTCTAAAATGAGCAGAGGAGAGACAATGTGTGTTCAGGTATCATAGAATCATAGAATCATAGAGTTGGAAGAGACCACAAGGGCTATCGAGTCCAACCCCCTGCCAAGCAGGAAACACCATCAGAGCACTCCTGACATATGGTTGTCAAGCCTCTGCTTAAAGACCTCCAAAGAAGGAGACTCCACCACACTCCTTGGCAGCAAATTCCACTGTCGAACAGCTCTTACTGTCAGGAAGTTCTTCCTAATGTTTAGGTGGAATCTTCTTTCTTGTAGTTTGGATCCATTGCTCCGTGTCCGCTTCTCTGGAGCAGCAGAAAACAACCTTTCTCCCTCCTCTATCTGACATCCTTTTATATATTTGAACATGGCTATCATATCACCCCTTAACCTCCTCTTCCTTTCTAGGTGCTCACAGACTGTTTGCTTAATGATCTGCTCCAGAATCTTCCCTGGTATTGATGTCAGACTGACTGGGCGGTAATTATTTGGGTCCTCTCTTTCCCCCTTTTTGAAAATAGGGACAACATTTGCCCTCCTCCAGTCTGCCGGGACTTCGCCTGTTCTCCGGGAATTCTCAAAGATGACTGCCAGTGGTTCTGAGATCACATCTGCCAGTTCTTTTAATACTCTTGGATGCAGTTCATCTGGCCCTGGAGACTTGAATACATCTAAACTAGCCAAGTATTCTTGTACTATCTCCTTAGTTATTCTGGGCTGTGTTTCCTCTGCTGAATCATTTGCTCCAAATTCTTCAGGTCGGGCATTGTTTTCTTTATCGGAGAAGACTGAGGCAAAGAAGGCATTGAGGAGTTCAGCCCTTTCTGTGTCCCCTGTTTGCATTTCACCGTCTTCTCCTCTGAGTGACCCCACTGTTTCTTTGTTCTTCCTTTTGCTACGAACATACCCATAAAACATACCCATATCTTGAGGGATATCTTTGCTCTCAGCTTGGAATGGGCTCAAGCCACCATACATATGAGAAGGGATTACAAAAGAAGTTAGCTGATTACCACCCTCTGGACTAACTTACATAAGCATAAGTTGCCCTCCCGGAAATGCTATATGAAAGATTCTGCACCTTTGCTTCAGCTAACACCAACAAGGTAATTCAGAATTTACATAGGACTTTCAGCACCTTGAAAAGAGTCTAAGGTCTGCTGCAGCACCATCGTAGGAACAAGGGAAGCTGCCTTCGACTGAGTCAGACAACTGGTACATCTAGTTCGATGTTATCTATGCTGAATGGCAGTGGCTCTGCAGGGTTTCAGCCAGGAAGTCTCTCCCAACCTACCTGGAGCTGCCAGGGATTGAACCTGGGACCTTCTGCAGGTGAAGCTGATGCTCTACCACGGAGCTACGGCCCTTTCCAAGCACTAGTAGGTCAACCCAAGGTGAATTTAGGACTATGTGTTGATAATCCTATGCAATCACAAATCAAACAACCACCCTGGTGAGGCAAAATCTGAATCTGGGTGTGTGCAGCAAAAAACAGAATAGAGGGGCCACTGCATCCTGATAAATGACAAAATACACTGATTACATTGTGCCATATAGTGGTACGCTAGTTCAAGTTAGTGTATTGGGGTGGGGTCACAACTATGGGGGGGGGGGGAGAGAGAAAAGAAGATATTACCAAAAGCTAGCTTGCAAACTCAGCCTTTGGGACAACTGTCCGGTGGAGAGGTTAATACCATATGATTATAAGAAGCGCCCTGCTGGGTCAGGCCTATGGCCCCTCTAGTTCAGCCTCCTGTTCCCCCAGTGGCCAACCAGATGCCTCGATTTGAAACCCACAAACAGGACTCAAGCGCAAGAGCTCTCTCCCCTCCCATGGTTTCCAGCAATGGGTATTCAGAAGCATTGCTGGCTCCAAGTGTGGAGGCAGAGTATAGCCATCATGATGACTAGCGATGGATAGCCCTCTCCTCCACAAATTTGCCTCATCCTCTTTGGAAGCCATCCAAGTTGGAGGCCAACACTGCCCTCTGTGGGAAGAAATTCCTTAGTAGCCACAGGTCATTCCTGACATGCCACCCTCCAGCTGTTGAGATGCTGTATATGGCCGTAGAGAAAGCACCTGCTCAATTGTGACTGGATTCCAGGGCTGACACTTGTCTCTGGCAATATTACTGGAAAAGGAAGCATAATGCAGAGACTGTTCATTTGACAGCCTCCCAATATTTGGAGACATTTCAGTGTTTCTGGCTGAATGCTGAGAGTACTGACGTGTGTGTGCATACATATGACCATGCACATGCGTGTGTTGGAGAGACTGCATCTCACAGACGAATGCATGAACAAAGGGATCTGCTTATAGCATTGTCTTTCTGTTACCGGTTCTGGCAGCATGAGACTAGGGCTGCCTGCTTGCACGGCTCCTCCAGGGCATTTTCTTTTCCACAGAGGTTTCCCTGAAGCTCTACATTAATGTTTCTTCTCCCTGCCCCTTCCCTGGACATGGTGTGTGCATGCGCATGCATGGTCATGGCATGGAAAGGAGAAGACAGGCCGTTAGGATGCAGTTTGATTTGGGATTTGTTGAAATGGGTTTGGATTGGTCTGGAGTGGAGCAGATCCAATCCAGATTTACAAATTGGGGCCATAGATCAGATTGCAAGGCCCACCACAGCCCCAGTAAAGGGGGATAATGGAGAGCAGAGAACCTTGGTGAGCATTGAGATGACCTTTGGAGGCTGGGCTTCCTCAGACCAGTCTCGAGGGCTATCTGATGTTGACAGCCTAAGAGAAGAGCTGTCTGTGGGCCTTATCAATTTGAGGAAAAGATGTGATTCAATAAGGTTCCACCAATGCATTTTGCAATATGTTGGCTTTGAGGAGCCTTAAGCAGTACTAGCAACTAACCAAGGCAGAGTTTCACCCACAAGACAATAGTTCCTGCGTGGGGTAGATATAAATCAAATTATCCCTGTTGTATATCATGGTCTATGTCCAAAATTCTCCATCCGCTAGTGCAAGAACTCTAGAACTAGGATTGGAGAATTTTAAAGTTGTGCAACAGAGGAATATAGTGCAACTTCTTCAACAGATTGCACCATCTATTAAGCAACTAAATTATCAACAACTTGACTTTAACTAAGAAGAAGAAGAAGAAGAAGAAGAAGAAGAAGAAGAAGAAGAAGAAGGGGAGGAGGAGTTTGGATTTGATATCCCGCTTTATCACTACCCGAAGGAGTCTCAAAGTGGCTAACATTTTCCTTTCCCTTCCTCCCCCACAACAAACACTCTGTGAGGTGAGTGGGGCTGAGAGACTTCAGAGAAGTGTGACTGGCCCAAGGTCACCCAGCAGCTGCATGTGGAAGAGCAGAGACGCAAATCCAGTTCCCCAGATTACGAGTCTACCGCTCTTAACCACTACACCACACTGGCTACTGCTACATTGGCTACCCGCTCATGTTTCTTGTTCGTTTATTTCTTTATTGTTGTTTAGTCGTGTCCGCCTCTTCGTGACCCCCTGGACCAGAGCATGCCAGGCATTCCTGTCTTCCACTGCCTCCCACAGTTTGGTCAACTCATGTTAGTAGCTTCGAGAACACTGTCCAACCATCTTGTTAAATTTATATACCACCTTATGCTTTCAAGGTGCTCAAAGTGCTGTACATGGTTCTCCTCCCCCCTGTTTTATTGTCACAACAGCCCTGTGAGGTTGATTAGTTTAAGAGATGGTGACTGGCTTGAGGTCACCCAGTGAGGTTCATGGCTGAGAGGAGATTTGAACCCTGGTCTCCCAGGTCCTAGTCCAGCACTCTAACCATTATGCTGTGCTGGCTCTAGTTAGTTGACTAATAAAGTTATGGTACTCTTTTATATAGAAAACGTGTGTGTGTGTGTGCGCGCGCACACACACACACACACACACACACACACAGAGCTGGCACAAAACCTTCAATCATCTATTAATGGCACCCAGGATTTCCTGTTTGAGAGAGAATCTTTCAATATGCAGCATCAGTTTGATAATTCCATACTTGTCACAATTGATATCCTTACACCACTATAATCACAGAATTATGGGATCCAAATTTCATAGGATTTTCTAATTAGCAGACTGATCTTGCTGCAGAGGTTATCATCACCTCAGAAACACTTTTTTAAATTTAAAGCATCAGCTTTGAATGATAAATGCTGTCTACAAACACATTCTGCAAGAGTTGGCATTGTCTGCCAATTCATTTATGGGAAAACTTGGAAAAGCCATAGGAAAAGAGCTTCCATGACTAGGAGTCTGGTGGTGGTACATTGATTGCAGCTTCCAAACAGGCCCATGAATGAATATGATTTCTTGGGTACTCCGTTGTACCTCATTCTGAGGAAACCGAACCCTGCGGAAGCACCTGCAATCCCTGGGATCTCACACCGTTTGGAGATAGGGGTGGAGTGCAACAATACTAAACTCTCTCATCCGTTCCTCAGAAGACTTGGCTTCCAGACCCTTTATCATCTTGGCATACATGCATGCCAGTGTATCTATTTGCTGTCACTACCACCTAAAATCCAGAGCAGATAGCTACTGCTGTCTAAAGCTCTACTGGTTATGATATTAATACATGCAGACTGGATCAATTGACCACCTGCATCTGACTTTGAACACAAGCAGTGGAAGGCTTTCCTTTCCTTTTCTCACATACACTCTGTCTCTTTCCACCAGCAGGAGGTGATCTCATCAGGAACCACACTGATAAAATAATGGGGAGTGACTGTAAACAAGTTTGCTTCTTGATCTCTCAGAATGCACGCTCCCCATTCTGCCCACGTCTCTCCAAAAGGCACACACACAATTTCTGCCAGAAAGCACTTTTGCAAACTAAGGAGCTGTAAGGACACACCTTGTGAAGTTTTGGAACTGGGCGGCTACTTGTTTTATTCTTTTACATCAGGCTCATAGAAAATCAGAATTAAGAAGAACCTGAGTGTCTCATGAATCTTTATTGTGGCAAAAACTATGAAGAGATGAACTTTCCTTGTGTTCAGGAAAAAAACCACACACTAATTTGTTTCCCACTTGTTTTGTCAATGCACCCAGCAGGTGCTGCAAGGCACTTAGAAGACTCAGGACACAGGCCTGCTACACAAATCTGCATAAAAGTTGCCCATGTTAAAATTGTGTTACAGACCACCCCAATCTCTGAGCAGTGTCTGAGCAGGGTCTGTGTTCCCTTTTAGGCAAATGAGGCACAGCAGAGCCTGGGGTGTCTTTATGACATATGGCTTATCTGCAGATATGTACAACCTAAGTCTAGATTGGGGGGGGGGGAATCCCAGCATTACACCCAAAGAGGGTCTCTTGCATCTTCATTAGGCACAACAGTCTCAGATTTTAAAGCAGGGGACAGCAAACTTTTCCAGCAGGGAGCCGGTCCACTATCCCTCAGACCTTGTGGGGGGCCAGACTATATTTTGAAAAAAAATCATGGACGAATTCCTATGCCCCACAAATAACCCAGAGATGCATTTTAAATAAAAGGACACATTCTACTCATGTAAAAACACATTGACAGTCAGCAGGCTGGATTTAGAAGGCAATTGGGCCAGATTCGGCCCCCATTGCCTACCCATGTTTTAAAGAGACCTCAGCCATGACTTTGCGTCTCTCCCTCCTGCTTGCCAATTCCAGACTGGAGAGGATGTTTTCCTCCTCACTAACATCGCGCTCTGACCCCTCCTGCTCTCAAACTTGCAAAAACCGACTCTTCCCTCCCGTTTGCGTACTTCAGGCCCACAGTAATTCTGAAACTCCCCCCCCCCAACTCTGGCATTTTCTTTGCTAACTCCTCCCCTTTGGGGCTGGCACAGCCTCTGCTTTGCTGATCACAGAATCACAGAATTTTAGAGTTGGAAGGGACCCTGAGAATCTTCTATTCTGTGAGTAGGCAAACTAAGGCCTGGGGGCCAGATCCGGCCCATTCACCTTCTAAATCCGGCCCTCGGACGGTCCGGGAAACAGCGTGTTTCTACATGAGTAGAATGTGTCCTGTTATTTAAAATGCATCTCTGGGTTATTTGTGGGACATTCCCCCCCAAAAAAATACAGTCCGGCCCCCCACAAGGTCTGAGGGACAGTGGACTATCCCCCTGCTGGAAAAGTTTGCTGACCCCTGTTCTAGTCGGACCCCCTGTAATGCAGGAATATGCAGCTGTCCTATACAGGGACTGAACCTGCAACCTTGGCATTATCAGATAGCCAATCTTTGATTCTGAACAGCTTATCTGCCAAGGGATTCCCCAGTCAGGAAATCTGGTTTATCCTGTATTTTTACACTGCTAAATTTAGGAGAGATCTGGCACCTGGTGAGTCAAGGCACCCTACACACCCATATCAAAACAGATTGATAAATACAAACCTCTGCAAACCTTTTTTTTTTTTTTTGCAGGATGACGAGGAACATTAGTGAGCATTCATTGGGGCACCTAAGTCTAGTTTCATTCCCCTCCTTCTCCCTGCTGAGTTTTACAAGGGTGACACTGAGACTAAGGAGAAGGAAGTTGACAGGCCTCGTCTGGTTTTAAGAGGGCAGGTGGGTGGCTTACGGCAGATTGAGATCAGTGGGGCACTGCCCCATTTAGCCCGATGGACCGAGATTCATTGGTGGCTAGGGGCTCATTCTTTTTGCACTTTATGTCATGCTCAGCTCCCTATAAACAAAGTAAAGCATGTTGCTGATTTTATGAAGTTGGGAAGGAACAGAAGACCTGGACCCCATCACCAAAGGTTTGGAGCTCGGCCCCCCTCAAGCTGCCCCCTAACAATGTGTCTGGGTGCACTTGTGCCTTATCATATTGTTCCCTTGGAACTGATCCTCCCAGCACCAATTATGCACACCCCTTCCAAAGCAAAGGGTCCCAGGAGAGCAATCCTGGAAAATGTGTGCACACAAATCGGCAGATGGAAGAGATGCTCACTAAACACATGGCTGTGCTGTTGAGTGGATGGTCTCATTGCATGGTTTTCAGCAATCAGAGTTTCTCAAAAGCTTAATATCATGTCCATACAAGGCATCAACCTTCAGTGCCTGGTCTGCTGAACACAAGTTGTGCACACTCAGAAACTCATTGAGCCTTCTGAGCCTGCCAAAGACTTTGGGAAGGACATGGTGCTCAATTTGTAATACAGCCAATCATTACAGGCTGGACAGAGTGCTCATAAACTTTGTCAATATCACCAAGGCTGCATTGGTTGCTCTGTTTTCCTGATGTTTCCCTCTGTATTATTTTCTCCATTATATTTGAGCTTCTGCGTGATGTAA
Source organism: Podarcis filfolensis (assembly GCF_964270895.1). Lineage (NCBI taxonomy): Eukaryota > Metazoa > Chordata > Lepidosauria > Squamata > Lacertidae > Podarcis > Podarcis filfolensis. The sequence continues at coordinate 1,097,182 of NC_139610.1, read as the reverse complement.
AAGCCACTTCCGAAAATATAGTGGAACATAGCGCATGTTTGCTGCTCATTTACATGTCCTGTGCAAATGGAATATTTTTCTAGAAAGAAAAAAAGATGGAAATGAGCACTAAAATTGTGCAATATTCTGCTATGTTTCCAGAAGCGTCTTTTATGTTATGCGAAAGCTAAAATAGGAAGTGGAAACAAACAGTAAGAGAAACATTGCGGAAACGGAATAAAGTGCCACTTGAATGCCACCTGACTAGCATTGCCTGCATCACGTTGTACCACTGCTTAGGCTTGGTACACTAAAGACTCTCCGTCCATCTGTAACAGGGGTGAGGAGACATTTTTTTAGCCCCAGGACCACTTTCTCTAGCACTCTGCCTTGCAGAGGAGACATGCCACTTGTGGGTGGGGCCAGAGGCCCCATCTAGGCAAGCAGGAGACATTAGCACAGCTCAAGGGCATGTTCCAGACTGGCCAAATCACTCAACAAGGATGTGGAGGGGGGAGGGAGTATGGCTTGGGGAGGGGGCCAGGGAGAGTCTCAAGGGCCAGACAGAGAAGCTGTGGGGTGGCAATGGGCTCTGGAGTTTTCTACCCCCCTGCTCAGCTTTGCTAGAGCGGGCCCTCAGCTCCCTGGCCACAGGGCTGTGGTGGTCTTCTCCAGCTGGTGGCTGGATAAAATGGAATCCTCTGGCTCCTCCCTTCCCATTGACAAGCCCATTCTCTCTGTGTGTTTGTGATTATGGGCAAACAAAGGGGAAAATGGATTCCTTTAGATAGCAAATGAGTTTAATAGAAATGGTGATGAAGTGACACAGCAAAGGGAATGTTAATCCTGTGCCTGATGTGGACAGACTACCAAACAGGCCACTGAGGACAGAGGGAAAAGGGTTTTGTTTTCTGGTCTTTCTTTTTTGCAGAGGGAGCAGCTAAGAGAATGGCAGCCCTTGGGTTGCAAAGAAGGATTCACACATGTTGCCCCTGGCAAAGAAGAGCACCAACCATCTCCAGCGCCTGTAGCCCACTGGCCCAAAATGTGAGGCTGAAAACGTTATCCCATATCTTCATGTTTCTTGTCTGCAAACATTCCTTCTAACCCATTGCTGACTTGTCTGAGTAGTAGACATTCTTCAAAGGAATCAGGCAGAGTTTTATTTCTGCAGTCCTGCTACATGAGCGCTGACATATATGGAATAGATTCTGCACAGGAGCACTGTGATGGTTATTTCCTATGCTGTCTTTGGATATCTTTCAGGAAAAACCCTCATCTAGAAAATCCCAGGTTCAATCCCCAGCATCTACAGGTAGGGGGAGAGACCCCTGTCTGAAACCCTAGAGGGCCACTGCCGCTGTGTAGACAATATTGAGCGAGATAGACCAACGGTCTGACTTCATCTAAGGTAGCTTCCTATGACCCGAGAATCACGCCTTTGCATCTTGCTGTTTGTGACATGGAGACGTCTCAGGCTGGCCCTTGCCGACAAATCCTCCTCTAGAAAGTAGCTTTCCTCTCCCAAGTTTGCAAGAATAAATGCTCCCCTCTTTACTCAGAAACGATTACCGTAGATCTTGCATTTGTGTTGCTGCTGCTCTCTTGTGCCTTTTAACATAATGGGAACAACCTCCCATCCCTGGGCTGCCATGGTGGATTTGGTTCTTTTGCTAACCTGACCTCGTTTAGTTCATTAAAAGCCTCCAGGATCATGCAACTCCAGACTTCAAAATAAAACATCTCTGATCAATGGCACAACCAGCTGGGGAAGTATAATTCAATTTGTCGGTGTGCCATTATTAGTTACTCTGATGAAGCTGTGGAGTCCAGAGATCAGCTGGCGTGGGCCCTTTGAAGATGCCTGGCACAGGAGAGGATGAAGAGGAAGGAAAGCTTGGCCACAGCAGTTCAAGCAATGGTTACTTCAAGGCTGGACTACTGCAATGTGTTCTATGTGGGGCTTCCCTTGTTCTTAATCCAGAAGCTGCAGCTAGGGCAGAATGCTGCAGCACAATTGCTGATGGGAGTGAGGCCTTGTCAGCATATAACGCCTGTGTTCATAGATCTACATTTGCTATGGGGCCAAGTTCAAGCGGTTACTATTAGTATATAAACCCCCTAATAACTTGGGACCAGTTTACCTTTGAGATCTCCCTGCCCCACCTGTGCCCAATAGACTGCTTCGATTGGTGGAATTGGTACTGTTATGGGTGCCACATAATACTTCTTCCAGGGGTGGGGGTGGGGTAGGGGCTGCTGCTGCTGCTGAGATTGCCCTGGGCACATTTTTCAGGGGGTGGAGTGGGGGCCCTCCCTTAAGCCACGCCTGCACCACTTTGCCAGGCCTTGCAAGGCTGCTCAGGGAGGGCAGTGTGGGGACGCGGCAGCCATGCAGCCTTTGATTCCAGCCTTCCTTTGCTGGAGAGGCTGGGATTGAGGGATGTGTGGCTGTTGTGCTCTTCTCTGAGCCTCGCAGGGCCACTCAGGGAGAGTGTGGCATGAATCAGCAGGAGCTGAGTGGGCGCAGTGGGCTCCATTCATCCTCCACCCCTTGCTGTGTCACCAGCATGGGTGTGTGCCTGTGTGCACACACACCTGCCGCAGGTGCCATCGACACACACCACTGCTGACTCGTTCAGCATCTATAAGAAATCAATCTTGTGCCAGCGCCAGCACTTTGGAACTCCCTGCTGATCAATATCAAGCAGGTATATTCGTGGTATACTTTTTGGCACCTGCTAAAAACATCCTCATTTAGACAAGCCTGTCCAGATGCTTAGAAAGCTGAGGTGGTTTAAATCCATTTTAGTATTTTAACTTTTATATGTTCTTAAGTATGTTTGACCCCCCCCCCTTGATTTTATTGGTTTAATTGTTTGTAAATGCTTTTTTACAATCAAGCAGTATATAAATTTGTAAACAAACAAACAAATTAGTTGGAGCCTTTGGAAGGTTTCTTGTCTCTATTGCTGGCTCCAGGGATTTGGGGGAAGGTGATGAGGCGCTCAACAAGACTCCCTCTGTTGTCCTCCTTGAGCCTACCTGCTCCCTACCATCACCACCGGCAGCTATTGCTCTACTTCACCACCAACTTGGATGGCATTAAAAGAGGATTGGGCAAATTCATGGAGGAGGGGAGGGTAACAACAACAACAACAACAACAACAACAACAACAACAACAACAACAATTTATTTATACCCTGCCCATCTGGCTGGATTTCCCCAACCACTCTGGGCAGCTTCCAACAAAAGATTAAAATACAATAATTCATCAAATATTATAAACTTCCCTGAACAGGACTGCCTTCAGGTGTCTTCTAAAAATCAGATAGTTGTTTATTTCTTTGATGTTTCTTTGACGCCCTGTGGGTGTTCCACAGGGCGGGGGCCACTACCGAGAAGACCCTCTGCCTGGTTCCCTGTAACTTGGCTTCTCGTAATGAGGGAACCATTGAGGGCGCTGGACCTCAGTGTTCAGGCAGAAGGATGGGGGTGGAGACGCTCCTTCAGGTATGCTGGGCTATGGATGGCTCCTAGCCAGGATGGCTCTGCTCTGCCTCCACAGTCAGAGGCAGCAATGCTTCTGAATACTCCTTGCTGGCAACTGTGGGAGGGAAGAAGAGGGTTGCTCTTGGGCTCAGGTCCTGTTTCCCTTTAGAGCATCTGGTTGGCCCCTGTGAGAACAGCATTCCGGACTAGATGGGCCATTGCCCTGATCCATCAGGCCCCCCTTATGTTTCTATTGCTACCACCTGCTTGCTTGCCAGCCAGAGAGCCAATGTGGAAGTGGCAGTGGCGTCTATGGCTTCTCCTTCTCAACAGCACTGTTGTATGGGGCAGAGTGGAAGGTGGATGAGCAAGCAATGCAAAAGAGGAGGAGCAGGTCGAGGGAGGAAGGTCTCTTCTCCCCTGCTGGTGTGTGACTCTTCGGCATGCAGCCCTTGGCATTGGTCCAGCTGTTACCAAAGCCTAGCTCAGCAGTAGAGCTCACACTTTGCATGCAGGAAGTCTGCGGTTCACAAATAGAACTGGGAACTGCAGTATTCCCATGGACTATTGTTAATGCCAACAACCTTTGGGAAAACTGCATTTCTGAGATCTATGCATTCTTTCTTTCTTTCTTTCTTTCTTTCTTTCTTTCTTTCTTTCTTTCTTTCTTTCCTCCAACTTACTCCAGGAGAGTTACTAGGATGTAAATGAACACGAAGAAAGGAGGTGAAGGGATTTCAAAGATTATTGATGGTGAAGGTTTGCAAAATGGCTGGATGGGAGAGAGGAAGGAATTCTTTCCTTCAGCTCAGATTACATCCAAGCCTGAGAGGAATTTTGAGGGGAGGAGGGATGTGATTCTCCCCTTGTAATTGAGACAACCACCACAAGCCCCTGAGATAAATATTTATGAGTCAGGAATACAAGTCTCTTGGTGACATCTCCAGACTCCATCCCTTTCATTGTTCTTGCTCTTCCTGCAAGGAAGGCTGTGGTGCTGAAGCATTTCAAATTGCCTGTACAGTTGTGGGAATGGGTAGCTCCAATGCAGTCACTGAAGGATATCGCTAAGGCCATTTGGAAAGGATTAGAAGATGCAAATTAATTCACTGGAATGGGCTGGAAGTGGTGAGCAAATTCTCGGTGAAATGTCTGCTTGAGCTCTGTGGCGGACCTTCACTGTATGTCGGGAAGCCAAGAGGGATGACCCCAAAGAGGTGGCGGGTGTTCAAATGGCTGTGGGACAAGGTCTGAGCTCTGAGTGGGACCTGCCGGAAACATGGAAACATGGAGTCAGAGCAGCAACCAGAGCAGAGAGGCCGCTTGCCAGGGCATGTGTGCAGCCTCCGAGAAAATCAATTACCATGCCAAATGAGTGTCTAAGAGGCTTTGGGGAGCCTTATCATATGCCTCTGATTCCACTCCATCCGCAGCCTAGCCTGAAATTACCAAACCGATGCTCCTAACGTGCAATGAAAGGGGGGCAGGGAGGGAGCTCAGGGATCAGGGCAGGCAGTTGCAAGTGTGTGAGAGAAACCTGCCTCACTAGATTCTCATTCCAGCTCGGAGGAGCATTCCTGCCTCGCTTGTTCTGAAGTCCTGACTGTTCCTCTCCCCAATCCCTTGGTGGCCATGTTGATAGGCCTCCCAAAGACTCCACAGCCTCCAAGGCATCTTAGAGGTGAATCATCCCCCATTCTGCTCCCTTGATCCTGACTCTCAGAAGTAGGGAGGGAGGTCCTCAGGTATCACAGATGTTCACAGCCAGGCGCCATGGTGCAGCATCACCCAAATGTTTGCAGGAACCATTCATTATTTAATCTACCTGCAAATTGGAATAAATAGCTCTAATGATAATTGTAGAGCCTCTGTATTTATAGAAAGCAGCTAATCCTCCCCACAGCAAGCTATAAATATGCATTGAGGTGTGTGTGTGTGTGTATGGATTGTGGCAACATGTTCCCAGTGTTCTTAGCAGTGTGAAATTTGATCCACGCAGGAGGCGGAATTACAAGGGGAATTGTTATGGCCTCTTTGCATACAGCGGCCTTCCTCTGCCTGGTGCATTCCAGAAGGTGCTGCACTCTAACCCCATCAGCCCCAGCCAAGGGGCTCAACAGTCAGGGACGGTGGGTGTTGCAGTCCAACAACCTCTGGAGGCCTCCAGGTTGGGGAAGGTTTAGAGGCAGCAAAGCAGTACGGCTGGTGAGAAGCTTGAACAGCAGTCTGATTAAGAACCGGCGAGAGCATTGGTGTCCGGGGCTGGCAGGGCTCTGTAGTGTGTGTGGCGGAGGCAGGGGACCAGGGGAGTGACCCAGGAGCAGGAACCAATGACTTATGGGGTATGGTGCCACCTGCAAGGCAGGAGCCAGGGGAGAAGGGGGAATCAGGGCAGTCCAAGGTCGCCACAGTACACAGTACACAGGATGACGTGGAAGAAGAAGGGATTCCTCACCTTCTCCCATCCCACTGTTTCCTAGAACAAGGAGGGGTTTGACAAGGGAAGAGCAGTGATGACTTCCCTGCAGGAAACGTCTTAGGTTGAAGGCACACAACCCATCAGAGGAGAGTGTATAAGCTGGAAGAGGGGAACAACTGCTCCATAGGGCTCAGACCTGTGGACTGCTGCCTAGAGGCCAGAAGCTTGTGTGCATGTGTCTTGGAGCACAGCGGAAGCTGCTGCAAGTGTTTCTCTTGCTAATAAAGGGCTAACTATCAGACAAGTGCTTCTTCAGTATCGGGGATGGGCTGTGACAATTGGCCAGGTGGAATCAAGACACAGAGTTCCTTACATTCCCTTTCCTTTTTGCAACATTGCATAGAGAGAAGCAATATCATTGAGGAATGGAGGAAGCTGCCCTATATTGAGTCAAACCATTGCTCCATTGTCTACCTTGACTGGTGGTTGCACTCCAGGCTTTGAGGCAGGAGTTTTGCTCAGCCCTGTCTAAAGGCCCCAGGGATCAAACCCAGGACCTTTGGCATGCAAGGCAGGTGCTGCCCTCCTTCCCTTTGGAGAGCAGATTCAATCTGGGAAGAGCAGAGAATCCCAGATGATGCTGAATCTTAGAGCCTTCAGGGTAAATATTGCCTTTCCATATTGCCCTGAGTTGTGAGCTGGGCCCCAGAGCAGATTTCCATCTGATTTCTCTACCCTAAAGACAACAGAGAACCTTTTCAATAAGCAGTGAGAATCCCCTTCAGATCTGGTGCCTCAGCTGCCGTTCAGAAGGTGCCATCTGCTTGGAGAATTCTCCAAAGGTGACAGAAACTTCTAAAAATAGCTGGGAACTCGATCAAATTTTCACAGCAGTGGCTCCTCTTCCCATCACACCTTGATCCACAGAGGTCCTCTCACTTCCCTCCATCGTGAGTTGCCAGAGAGAAGAACCGCCCAGCAGGAGGGACTTTGTTGTCTTTGTTCTCTGGACTGGGTCTGGCCCTGCCCTCTGGGGCAACAGAGACTGGCATGGGGCCACTCCCAGGACCTTGGCTGGATGAGACACTGCACTATACCGAGACCGGGAGTGGGAGGGCATGGCAAGGTTGGTGCAGTGGGGACACAGCCGTGGGATCACAGCAGCACTATCTGCGGGAGTTGGGTAGAAAGCTCAGGCATTTGCATGAGTGGAATGTCATAGTGCGCCAACGCCAAGGATGTTTTGCCACTAGAGGCAAAGCAGAAAATACCCCTCACCCACCACTAAACCCCTGCCCTGTGCCACGTCCTCCACCTCCTCTGCTGCATGCCTGCCCACTGCCCGCCAGGATGGCAGAAGGAGGCCAGAGAGGAGCAGGCAGTGAACCCCCTTGGCCATATAAACACACATCTCTCCATCTAGGCAAACAGGAGACAATGGCACAGCTTGGTTTGCACCCAGCAACTGCTGTGCGTGCCCCTTGGGCACACCTGCCCGTCCCTGGTGCGCATGCACACCCCTCCAGCACACATGCACCCTCCCCGGGCACTAGGAGCTCACACTACATGGCTGCCACCATGCAGCCTCTGGAGGCTTCCACACAAGGAAACGAAGCCTTCCTGCTCAAAAAGGTGGTCCCCCACCCCCTGTGTCCCCTCAGACATTTTGTGAGATCTTTTTCTTCCTTGGCCCATTGTGTAATGGTGGGAGAAGGGGGGAAACACCTTCTGGAGTTCTGGGGGGGTCTTTTAAGCTCCCAGGGAACTGGGGGTTTTTTAAAGGGAAGGGGAACTGTCCAGGAACAAGACTGGCATGGAGCGAGTCCTCACCACTTGTGCACATATGAATCGTTAATAATGCAACTGTTGCAGTTACTGGGGGGGGGGGGGGAGGAACCACATGGCCACCTCAAACAATGAACTCCCCTGTTCAGTCAAACAGAAAAGCATTGAAGGAAGAAGAGACACACAGCTAATGCACAGCCACTTCTCTTTTAAATACAGTGGTACCTCTGGTTACGTACTTAATTCGTTCCGAAGGTCCATTCTTAACCTGAAACTGTTCTTAACCTGAAGCACCACTTTAGCTAATGGGGCCTCCTGCTGCTGCCGCACGATTTCTGTTCTCATCCTGAAGCAAAGTTCTTAACCCAAGGTACTATTTCTGGGTTAGCGGAAGCGTCCGCTAACCTGAAGCGTCTGTAACCCAAGGAACGACTGTATTTATTTCCAAGGCTGCCTTGGAGCGTCTTCTTATTGAGACATAACGGCATCTAGCCCTGACAGCTCACAGGCCACTGCCTTGTCTTGCTAGAGGGGAAGCAGGCAGGGAAGCCCTGACTGTCTTGCAGGAGGCCCAAGGAAGCTGGGGAGGCTGTTTGCTTGCGCTTCTGAGTCACTCTCAAGCCCACCTATTGGGCTACCTGAGGCAGCTGCCTCAAGCGGCAGGATGGGGAATGCTGGGAGAGGGGGCGGATCTGGGAAGGAAAGAGGGGGCATCCTCAAACGCCTCTGCTGCTCCTTGTGTGGCTGTAGATTCTTATTCATTGCTGTTATTAAGTATTAAACATCTTAGTTGCTAGTCACCTGAAGGTTTCAAACCAACACACACACACACAGAATGCAAAAAGGGGGGGATCATACATGGATCATATATGGAGGTGAAAGCAATATTTTGTCAAACATAATATTTAGGAAAAAACAAAAACAACACACCTACCATATAAATGGGACGCGGGTGGCGCTGTGGGTTAAACCACAGAGCCTGGACTTGCCGATCAAAAGGTCGGCAGTTAGAATCCCCGCAACGGGGTGAGCTCCCGTTGCTCGGTCCCTGCTCCTGCCAACCTAGTAATTCAAAAGCACATCAAAGTGCAAATAGATAAATAGGTCATGCTCCAGCAGGAAGGTAAACGGCATTTCCATGCGCTGCTCTGGTTCGCCAGAAGCGGCTTAGTCATGCTGGCCACATGACCCGGAAGCTGTACGCTGGCTCCCTCGGCCAGTAAAGCGAGATGAGCGCCGCAACCCCAGTTGGTCACGACTGGACCTAATGGTCAGGGGTCCCTTTACCTTACCATATAAATAGCAATTCCCCCGCCTAAGCCTCTTCACCCCACACAACAGTGTGGAATCAGGCCAGCTGTTGCAAATCATAGGTGGTGGGTGGCTTCATCTTCCTTCGGTGGGGAGCAGTACCAAGGCAAAGCAGGAAGATGGCAGCATTTTTTTTTAACCTGCTTTGCTGTTGGGTCTGGTTACTGCTCCCCTTCTGCTGACGGGTGCAGCAACCCAGGCTATTGATGCCCCATGCTGCCTGGTGGCTCCCTGGGGCACCTCTAGCCCTCAGGCCAGGGCTTCCTTGCAGAGGCCTCCACAAGGCAGTAGAGGTGGTGGCAGGGCACACAGGCCCCAGGCCCCAGCCCTCCTTCTGCCTTTGGCCAACGGCTCCCCAACATTGCCCCCACCCAGAGCCAGGCAACATGCTTGTCTGCCACCACCCCTCAAAGGAGTGACTCTTCCAGGTGTTTTGTAAACTATAATTCTGCTGGTGGGGGACATTTTCAGATTCACCTGAGATGGCAAAATCCTGTATTGGGCCAGCCCTGCTAGTTTGCCAGGCTCCTTCCTCCCTCCCACCTTCCAAACAACTTGCAACTGAGGCTTCTTTCTTGGCTTTGGGTGGTGAGAGTGGGTAGGAATTTGATTCAGTTCGCATTTCAAACCAAACTAATGCTCACTTTCCAAATCTCTATGCAAACTGCAACAGAGGCATCCTTCAAAATTTGAAATCCTTTGAATTTTGCAAATAATGTTTACAAAAGAAATGTACATTAGGGTAATGTGTGCATAAAATGAATATGTTTGTGAAAATCACTCACAGTACTGCATTAGGAAAAATTGTGTACACAAATGTGTATATTAGGAGAAACTGACACAAAGCTTCTGGTGATATTGCATGTGGACTCATATAGAAACTGAAGTTGAGATTGGAACAATGAGGAACTGAAGCACACACCTTGCCAGATATGGAGGTGGGATGCTTGATCTGGGTTTCTGCAGGAGAACGACATGGTGAGATGTGCAACTGACACACCCCCTTGGTCCTATTTCAAGCAGAGCCCTGATAGGGATGGATCAGGTTGGGTTTTTCTCTCTTTCTTATTTTTCCAGACTTAGGTTCAGTTTGCCACATCAGTTTGTGATTGTGTGTGTTTTTAAAAGAATCTGCACAAAAACCCATGCAAATTTTCAGACACATTTCTAATATGCACAAACTGCACATTAAAATTAAAGTGGAAGTGTGGGACACTTTTGTTAACTAGATATTATCTTCAAACTTCAAAACTTTCACCAGTTTATTGTTCCGCTAAATCTGGTAACGGTTTTCCAGAATTTGTTCAAACGATCTGGTTTTGTTTATTTATTTCCTTGCCCAGAATCTGTCTAACCCAGCTGCAACTAGTTAGCCCAGTCTTCAAGGTTCCCTGCTTTTGAGGCTCTCAAGGAGTCCCCTTACTCCTGAGATGCCTGGTTCTTCTGAGCCTGGAAACACATGCTCCATTGATGGGTTGAAGCCTTACCCTGTCCTTCAGAGGTTCCCTGGTGTTGGGCATCTCTTCTTGAAGATGGACCCTTGCAGCCTCTAGAGGCAAGTTAGGATGGGGTGTCTATGGATCCTTCTAGGTCCTGAGCTGCAGATGAGCTAGGAGTCTCTGATCCTGTAATGCTGGAGGCGTCTTGGGTGGTCCTGGAGTCAGGAGGCCCCATAAGGTCTTTGGAATTTGTGACTTCCATTCTGGGCCTGGGGCAAGCATGACACCTTTGCTATCTTTGGACACCCTGAAAGATCATAGAATGGGGAATGCTTCGGCACTGTCAACTTTTGGTTTTTTTTTTAAACAGAGCACCATTTTGGCTTCAACAGTTGCTATTATGTTTAAAACAGCCTATTACACCCAAGCTTGGAAGGGGGTGATGACATAATGAAGGCAATCTTTTGTACAGAGATTTGGAACATATTGGAATGCTAAATTCCACTATGTTGCTAAGCCTTATCCTTCATTTACTGTGATTTGATAGTACTTTCTGATGCTTTAAGATGTTTTGAATCTAGTTTATATTTGTGATCCATTTCTTACAGCTAGCTTAGCTTACTAGAATGTGTGAGCCGTTTTATACCCACACAGTGGTATTCTTAGTGGTAAGTATATGTGTTTGCATGAAATTTAAACATTTTTTAAAAAGGAATGCTATATAGGCACAGGCTTATCCTTTCATTACTGGGCACTTTTCTGCCTATCACCAGAAATACTTCAGCACCACAGCTGGAGATGCACAAGTTATGAAACCAGAGCATGATCACCTAAAAATCCTAAGGAGTCAGAATTTCGACATCTTGCTTTCCACAGACAGAGCCTTTGAGGAAGCGCACAGATGGGCCATAAAGGCCTCCAAGACAGAGGGAGCTTGTGTGATGCCCCTAGATGTCGCCCAGTTCCCAACAGCCTCAGCCATCAGGCCCAAGGGTTGGGGATGATGGGAGATGGAGTCCAACAACACCTGGAGGTCCACGGGTAATGCATCCTTGCTTCACTTTGACAGAAGTCCTTCCTTCTGAGTGCTTACCAATTTCATTCACAGGACTGCAACTTCTAGTATTATTCAAGTCATATGATTAGAATTCCTCAAGCATCACTTTCCCCAAGTGGGGCACCTGCCTGGATAGTGGCCTGGGAGGGGGGCAGTGCCCACTGACTCCCTTTAATCCCCACAGGTGCTGGTGCTGGGATCCTTCTCTGGCTCTGCTCTAGTCCAAGAAGGAAGGTGGTAGGGCACAGCAGAATCCTCAGCTTCTCGTATTATGGAGGGGAGTTTCAGCTAATTCTTCCACCATAATTGAGCTCTCTGGAGTCTTCTTGATGAGTATGATGGCAAAGTCCACAAGAACCTCAGGGGTCATGTTGGGGTCCATCAGAAGTGCCCCATCAGAAGATCTCCGTGATCAAGGTGGTCTTTAAGGTACCCTGTGCCACCTTCATTTTCAAAGTGATGGGTTCTGGAGTTAGGAGTGTGTTTAAGAATGACCGATTTCCCCCATCACATCTTGTTTCTTTGTTGTTGCTCTGGTTTGCTCTTTGAATGCTCAAGGTGGGGGGGGAGGGAGTCTGGGGAGGCACAGAGGTATTTGACTTGTCCACAGCCCTGGTTCTCAAAAAGCCCTTGTTTGTTTTGTTCTTGTTCTTGTTTTTTTTTGTACATTTTGTGTTCTCATTTTGTATTTTTATGTTGTGGACCTCCCTGTGATCTTTGGAAGAATGGCGGTATACCCATTTTATAAATAATAATAAGAATAATAATTTTTTTAAAATAGATGAAGTATAACTCCTTCTGCTGAGCAGACAGCTTCTGATTAATAACCACATAACCATATTACAAGAGAATAAGAGATTTAAGTCTTTAAAATATGAAGTGCAGAAGATTGTTTTTCCTATCTTGCTGTAAAATAATACGACATTCCCGTAGAGGTGCATAAACATGGGGCCAGCCATATTAATGCAAACTTTGCCAACCTATAAGTAGTACTTGGGAGTTATAATGGCATTTTACACATCCATGCCAATTCTTAACTGTTTCTTGAGCATGCTGGATTTCCTGTGCATGTTTGCACGCCTTTATCAGCGTTGTCTATGCTGGCTTGGTCATGTCCACAGAAGGGAAAAGAACAGGATCCCCAAGGACGTGCTCCAAGGGGAGCTGGCCTCAGGTACCAGGCCTGTTGGCAGACCAACTCTGTGCTACAAAGATGTCTGCAAACAAGACATGAAGGCTGGCAACATGAAGACTGGGAATTCCTTGCAGATGACGGCAGTGCTCAGAGACAGTCAGGTCATGTATCCATAACAGTGACCAGAGGAGGAATGACTGCTGGGAGGAGCACAGAGAGAAGAAGTGCCCTGGTGCATCTGCAGCAGCACAACTAGATGCCTTCCTCTGCCCCAGATGCGACAAAAATATTTTCTCCCTCATCAGTCTCTACAGCCACAGCAGGTGCTGCAACTGCCCAACAGCTTGACCTCACCCCAAAGGCGCACTCGTCCATTGCCAACAAGTGCCCTCCTGTCCCCGAGGTGGTGGACCCACAACTGGAAACCCGACGTGGCCAGGCCACAGAGTTCTATGAGCATAGCAGATATTTGCTTAAACCAGGCATGTCCAAAGTCCGTCTCAGGGGCCTAATCCAGTCAGTTTAATCCGGCCCCTGTGGCAGTTTACTTCCTGGGGCAAAATCCTAAAAAAACTCAACAACTTTGGGGTAAAATCAACAACTTCAATCCTAAAAAAAGGTTAAGAACTTTGGTTGGCTCTTTGGTCGGCCCTCATAGCCCTTGACTTCATCAAATCTGGCCCTCTTTGAAAAAGGTTTGGACACCACTGGAACAACACAGTCAGCACTGAGCCATGGGGCACATTCCAGACGGAGGGTAGCATTCAACCCTAATTCTATTCAGAATACACTTATTGATGTCAATGGACTTGGTTAACCTCAGTTCATTAATTTTATTCGGTCAACTCTGAGTAGGGCTGGGAGAGAAGCCTGTCTAAAAATTCTGCCAGTCAGTGTAGACAGTACTGAGCTAGAGGGACCTGTGGCTGGACTCACCATCAGGTTCCTGTATTCCTATGCTGAGTTTAATGGCACTTATTTCTGAGTCAATTAGCGTAGCAGGGAGGAGGAACCTGCGGCCCTCCAGACGTTGCTGTCACTCAGCTCCCATCACTCCTCAACATTGGCCATGCTGGCTGGGGTGGAGTCCAGCAACATCTGGAGAAGGTCCCCCCCCGATTCCTGATGTATAGGATTGCATGGTCATTTCTTAAGTTGTGTCCTTGTGTACAATATATATGAATGTGTGTTTTCACACACACACACACACACACACACACAGAGAGAGAGAGAGAGAGACTTCCCTTCTGCTCAGCCCAAGAAATATTGATTTCTTTTCTGCCTGCAATATTTCGCTTGACTGAGCAGATTTAGAATTGAGGAGGCAGACTCTGCCTGGAGACCAAAACCATATTTAATTCCATGGTTTAAGGAGGCCGGGAGCAGTTTTTTTCTTTACAATACCAGTGTATTTAAAGTAAGTGACATTTGAGGGAATGGGGGGATGGAGCCGGTGGCCAGGGACCAACCCATTTCGCTGGTGGGCAGAGATCAAGCCTTTGGTGACAAGAGCATCATTCTCTCATCTGTTTTGCAGGAGCCAGATTCATTTTTAATGTGAGTCTGCCTGCTCGGTAGGATGCAAGACAAGGAAAGACAGACTGAGCCAATGTTTCATGCAAGGAAGTTTCCCCTCTTTGCTTTAAATCAACACTCTGAGAGGTGGACCAAAATGGCTCACTCCAGTTTCACAGTTTCCCTTAAAAGCTGTGACTATGGAAGAGGCATCTGATGATATTTTGGGTGGGGAGCGGGTAGCATTGTACAACTTTTTTTGCTGCAGAGGGGGGGATGACTGGGGACAACCCATAGGAGCTTGCTCACCATTCTGATTGGCTGGGTGGCCAACATTTTCCTTTTCCAGAATGCCCCATTGCAAGAGGGAATTCCAGGGAAGCAATGGCAGACCCACAGACCCTCCATGTACAAAGTGGGTCTGTGTCTGTTTCCCTTCACGACAGACACAAATTTCATTGTTGATAAGAAAAGAACAACAACAAAAAAGAAAAATGGTAGTAGTGTGTAAAACACAGATTTTGATAGGCTTCATTGCATTTGTAACACAGCCCTATGCATGTCTACTCAGAAGTAAGTCCCACTCAGATCGGTGGGCATTTCCCCCATGTATAATAGCACTGCCTTAGTGCACTGAAATCATAATTCTGCAAAAATCTTGAGGAAAGTGATTGCAGCTTGAGGCAGAGCTATGATGGCTTTGTTGATCTGATTCCCTGCTGGTTTAAATTAAGCATTAAATAGCTCAGAATGCGGTAGCTAAATACGTATTTGCTACATACCTTGAGATTAGAGTAAATTCACCTGCATTGCTTACAGGGGCCGTTAAACCATAGCTGGGAAACCTGAGGACCTCAGGATGTTAAACTCCAATTCCCATCAGTTCCAGCCAGCATGACCAATGATTAGGGATTATGGGAGGCGTAGTTCAGTCACTTCTGGGGGACAACAGGCTAGCCATCCTAGCTTTAAGTGAACCAGTTCATGGCATAGTTCCCTCCTATCATCAGGCATCTAATTTAAGGGAATACTGGTAGGCAACAATTTATCAGCCAACTAGGCTCCTCCACCCCAGAGCGGTTCCCATGCAGCTCCCCACCCATGTGCTGACCTGGCCTGGACCTGCTTAGCTTCAGCAAGGTTGCTGCATCCCCATGCCTGGGCCTCTTTGTGAGCTAACTCTCAACAGCAAACAGATTTGCATTCCTCTAGCGCTGAAGCAACATCAAGGGCTGCAGCAATGCATGCAGGAGACCAGACTTGTGGTTCAGAGGAGACCAGCAATCTTCATGGAATAGATATATGGTGTTGACGTTGAAGGGGAACCACAGAGCATCAGCGTCTCTGCCAAGGAGATCAAACACTGCATCCGCTCTCCCTGACTGTGAATTGAACTTCGTTCACACAAAGATGGATGATTGTGGCCTGGTCCTTGGTCTATCTGGCCTCAAAGAAACGTGCCCTGGCAAGCGCATGAAAATACAGCCAGCATTGAACCAGCTTCCTGGGACTGGTGGGGAAAGAAGAAGCGAAGAATAATCAAAGGGAGTGTGGATATTTGAACAGGAATGAGACTCAAAGTGGTCATAAATCCATGCCAGTACTTTGGATATCTGAGCACACATCCCACTGACCTTGTGGTCAGGTGTTGAACACTTGAGGATGGCACTAAGGATAATAATAATAATAATAATAATAATAATAATAATAATAATAATAATTTATTTCTACCCTGCCCATCTGGCTGGGTTTCCCCAGCCACTCTGGGCAGCTTCCAACAGAAGGTTAAAAATACATTAAAACGTCAGTCATTAAAAACTTCCCTAAACAGGGCTGCCTTCAGATGTCTCCTAAATGTCATATAGTTGTTTATCTCTTTGACATCTAATGGGAAGCCGTTCCACAGGGCGGGCGCCACCACTGAGAAGGCCCTTTGCCTGGTTCCCTGTAACCTCACTTCTTGCAGTGAGGGAACCGCCAAAAGGCTCTCGACGCTAGACCTCAGTGTCTGGGCAGAACGATGGGGGTGGAGATGCTCCTTCAGGTATACTGGGCCGAGGCCGTTTAGGACTTTAAAGGTCAGCACCAACACTTTGAATTGTGCTCAGAAACGTATTCAGCCAATGCAGACTTCTCAGGACAGGTGTTATATGGTCTCGGTGGCCACTGTCATCAGTCTAGCTGCCGCATTCTGGATTAATTGCAGGATGTAAGGAGGCAGCAATTTCCATCCTGTCCTGCATTCATAGCAATCAGTGCTGTTCCTGTTCCACTGCAGTTTGTCTTCTGCTAAAACCTACATAATTTGTCGCACTATCTGCTATGACTGAAACTAATGCAATTCTAATTAAGTAACACAATGTAATTAAGGAATTAATTTAACTTCAGTGCATATCAGTTCAGTAAAAGCATCTAAACAATGCAGAAAATAATGTTATTATTTGTGTAACATTGTATATATTTATATAGCAAAACTCATATCATATTTATATAGCAAAACTCATATCTGATTTCAGGACCTGTTCCCAACCTTAGACAAACATGTGAACAGTGGCAATTTCTGCTCTCATTTCAAAGAAAGTACTTCTCTCCATGCAGCACATCATTAAACTATGGAACTCACTTGCACAGGATTGGAGCCAACCGAGATTGATTTAAAAGCAGATTAGTAAATTCATGGAGGAGGAGAGGGCTATTGAAGGAGACTGGCCATGATGACTAGGCTTTGCCTCTGCAGCTGGAGGTAGCGATGTTTCTGAATCCTGGTTGCTGGAAACCACAGAAGGGGAGAGCAGTCTTGTGTTCAAATCCTGCATCTGGTTGGCCACTGTGAAAACAGGAGGCTGGTGCAGATGAGCCATTAGCCTGATCCTACTGCCGGCTCTTCTTGTCTTCTTGTGTTCCTTTTCTGACAGCTTTCTTCTCGTTACATCCCTAGTCAGGATTTGGCTTCTGTTCCAGTCCAGACGGAGACAGAATTAGACCCGGCTGAAGGTGGGCTTGGAGGTCATCTCTCCCCTCACATCTCCAGGGTTTTGGAAAGGGGAAATTCCCAAGTCATACCTGGAGATGCCAGGGACGCTCTGCTGTGGAGCTGCGACTCTTCCCTAAGGCTGCTAGAGAGGCTGCTCCGGAATGGGAAGATCTGTCTGGTGTATTTGGGGGAGATGCTTTTCTGTCTGAAGTTTTTTTATTAAGTTTTCCAAAATTTCACACATCCATTTCAATACAGAATAAAAACTTTCCCCCCAACTTCCCACCTCATTTTCCATGGTGTTTCTGTTTCTTTGTCTCTGCTGTACCCTGTCATCTATCTCTTAAACCTTAACAAAAGTACTATAATCTTTAAAGCCTTCTGTTACTCATAGTTCAAATCCTGCTTGTGTGTTCATCATAGAATAATATTTCTTTAAATAATCTGAAAAGGGTTTCCATTCTTCCACAAAACCTTCGTCATTAGGTTCTCTTATTTTAGCTGTTAACTTTGCCAATTCTGCACAATCCAACACCTTGCTTATCCAGTCTTCTTCAGTGGGTATTTCTGCTTCTTCCCATTTTTGTGCATAGAGAATCCTAGCTGCAGATGTAAAATACCTAAGCAATTTAGGTATGCTGTAATTTGCTGTTATTTTATTGATTATAGTTTAGTAATTCTTTATTGTAATTGAGAAGTGTAAACTGTTAAATTATTCTTTGCTGGTGTTTAATTTTACTGTTTACTATTGGATTCTGATGGATTATTGAATATTGCTTTATTTGATATAAGTTGTTTATTTTAAAGTTATTGTGACTTTTTATATAAGATATGATTGTTACTATGAATGTTTGATGTTTTATTATTATTATTTATGTGTGTTGGAAGCCGTCCAGAGTGGCTGGGGCAACCCAGCCAGATGGGTGGGGTTATCATCATCGTTGTCTTTTGGGGACTTCTGGGAGATGCTTTTCTAAAGGTGGGTGAGAAATTATGTTTATAAGCCAGGATTTTGAACACCAACAGAGGCAGGACATTTGTAAATGGAAGTTTTAAGAGGAATAGACAGAGTGGCAATTGCTTGCGAAGCAGACAAGAATGCTGGGGGGGGGGGACCTCTTTGAGGGCTCAGCGAACTCCATTGTGAAGAGAAATTTCATGAACGGACCTGCAATTCCCTTCTCTCATTTATCTCAGCCCCACATCACTCTTGCTCAGGGGATAACAGCTGCCCTAACTCTCAAGTGCTCCCAGCTTCCATACTTTGCTTCTCTGGCTGGAAGGGAGCAGATTTGAAAGAGCTCTCTTAAATCTCCGTCCTATGACTGCAAAGAAGCATTTGGTGACAGGAGTCCTTGCTCTTCCCCGAGTCTATCTAACTGCTGAGCATTCATATCCAAGGAAGCTGCTGCCTGTCTGTTGTTCAGCAAGCAGAGAGGACCACTTTTGACAGCCTCTAGACCAGCCTGTGCTGACTGGGGCTGATGGGACTTGTATTCCAAAACATCTGGAGGGCACCAGATTAGCAAAAACTGCTTTAAAGAAAAGAGACGAAGACACCTCAGACATCTTGAGAACCAGTATTGCCTAGTGGTTAGAGTGTCGGATTAGGACCCGGGAGACAAGGTTCAAATCCCCACTCAGCCATGAAGCTCACTGGGTGCACCACCACTCAGCCTAACCTACCTTGCAGGGTTGTTGTGGGAGTGAATTGAGGAGAAGGATAACCATGTACAGCATCCTGGGTTCTTTTGAGAAAAAAATGATATACAAATGCAATAAATTAATACATAAACAAATTCAGCTGCCTGCCTGTCTGCAATGAAAGTGCTGAGATCACAGCAGCCATCTGATTTTTGAGGCAACCAGAATGGAAATTGCAACACCCATAGTAAAACAGCAGGGAATGTGAAGCTTGTCCTTGGCTTTCCCTTATGCAAAACGAACCCATGAAACCAAGGCCATTGTCTTACAAACAGCAGATGGGTCTGTTTTCTTGGGAATCCTCTTCCTTTGAAAGAAGATTGATGCAACTAGAAAGTTAGCATGTTAAGAAGATGGCAAAGCTTGAACCCTTCTTCCTGGCATACTAGTTTTATAAGTAGAGGGATTTTTAAAATTATAATTTTATGGAGGAATATGCAACAAACCTGTGCCTGAAATCTGAATTGGAACTGTCCTCTGTCAGGTGCATCTCCCCCGCCCCCACCCCCCCAGGCTCTGAGGTCAGTGGGGGCACTACTGCTTTAGATGTTGACCTACAGCAGGGCCTTTTCCATAGTGGTGCCCAGTTATGGAAGCCCCTCGCTGGTGAGGTGCACACATGCCCCCACCTTCATCATCATTCAGAAGGAACCTGATACTGTTTCTGTTCACCCAGGAACTTGGGGGGTGAAATCTGATGGGCTTTGCCAGCTTATAACCACTGTGCATGGTTATGTTGTGTTTTCAAAAATGATAATGTTTTTAATTGTGTTATTGTATGGCCACCCTGGGCTCCTTTAGAGAAAGGGTGGAACAGAAATCTAATCATTCTCATCAATATCTGCCTCATTTGCTGGACCAAAAGGATCCTGGTTAAGAAAAAAGGGTAGATAATGTTAAGCTGAAATCAGATCTCTCCTGTTTCACTGTATGCCCTCCAAATTTTCACAGATTGAGGCTGTGGTCCTATGCGTGTTTTCTCGGAAAGAATAAAGGCCACCCTAAACAATGAAGTTTCCACCCTTGATAAATTGTGCAAAGGATTGCAACTGAAATTGGGGACATGGTTGAGTATTTATTCTTCTTCTTTTCTTCTTTGATGAGCACTTGTAGCCGAGTAAGATTGTCTTCCATAAACACAGATTTTAACAATGAGACCGTAAGTGACCGTGGAGGCCAATTCTGTTTGTTTTTTTTTAAAAAAAATAATATTTATTGAAGTTTTAAAGGTTACAAAAAGAAAAAGTAAAAAACACCATATTAAACAAAAACAAACAACACATCACAATAAGGAAAAAAGAAAGAAAGAGAAAAAGAAAAAAAACCCAGAAAAATAAAATCCATTAAAAAACACAGCGAATCTTCCCATAACTTATCTTTCATTTGCTTATTTCCTTGACCTCCTCACACCTCCCTTTTTTGTATTCTAGTTCGATTATCTATTTCAGCAAATCCTTTCCATCTTTTCAAATTTTTGTCCTGTAATTTATCTTAATATAATGTAACTTTACTTTCCCTCCTTTCACCAATTAACAATCAGTTTTTTCCTAATCCTTTATAACATTTCTGCTAAAACCACATAACTTCATTCCAACATCCTTCTAGCATTCATTAATTTTACAATGTTTCTGTAAATAGTCTTTAAATTTCTTCCAATCTTCCTCCACGACTCTTCTCCCTGGTCTCGGATTCTGCCATGTGGAGGCCAATTCTGGATCCACATGTCCTTCTGCAGTGGGGACATTGGTTCCCGGGCGGGAGTTGATCACGGTGTGGAGGGGCTTCCAGATTTCACGGTCCTGCCCCCGTTACCATTTACCGATCGCCATGGGACTTTTGGGGTTTGGGTTGGGTTTTTGGAAGATGCCTGTGCATGAAATTGTTTTATGTGTGTAGATCAGTGCACGCTGATCAACGCACAGTCTTCGCAGTAGGGCTCTGTTCCAATGGCATGAGTAGTCATGATGAACCGGTAGATCCTGTCTGCTGCAGCCTTCATCCGCCTTCACAGCCGTTGTAACATACCGCTTGTTATCATCTGCCTATTCTGCCATTGAGGACTTCTTGGATCATTCTTTGTCTAGCTCCTTCCCTTTGACCTGCTGGGTGACCCTGCTGGGAGTACGAGATTCCCGACGGCTTCACTCGCGAGGGTCATAGTAACATGCAAGCCCTCTCACCACGACAAGGTGATGATCCAGCGAGTGAGTGGGTATTTATAACACATTTATAACACATACCCTTTTTCACATCACTGTCAAATCATCATTATACATCGCTGAATTAATCCTGTCTTCTGCAGCTGTTCACCCTGTAATGTCCTGTAAAGGTAAAGGTAAAGTTACCCCTGCCCGTACGGGCCAGTCTTGACAGACTCTAGGGTTGTGCGCTCATCTCACTCTAGAGGTCAGGAGCCAGCGCTGTCCGCAGACACTTCCGGGTCACGTGGCCAGCGTGACGAAGCTGCTCCGGCGAACCGGCACCAGAGCAGCACACGGAAACGCCGTTTACCTTCCTGCTATAAAGCGGTACCTATTTATCTACTTGCACTTAAGGGTGCTTTCAAACTGCAAGGTGGGCAGGAGCTGGGACCGGACGACGGGAGCTCACCCCGCCGCGGGGATTCGAACCGCCGACCATGCGATCGGCAAGTCCTAGGGGCTGAGGTTTTACCCACAGCGCCACCCGCGTCCCTAATGTCCTGTAATGGCTTCTAAAGCTGATCAATGGATCACAATAATTTCCACCATTCCCTTTCATATTTTGGTTGCCCTTGATGAGTTTATGTAGGTGTGTGTGTTTCTAGACTGGTGCTTTCTGGTAGGTCTGTTCTGCAACATGTAATTGACACAATATTCTGGACTGTCTACATATCATTCCAATTTACTATTGTTCTGTGATGCATTTTTAACAGACCAAGATGCAGGCTTCTGCTACCGAACAACAAAAGCTAGACAACAAACTAATGGACTCGAAATATTTGTGGTATGAAGAGTTATAGGATTTCAGCAGGAAACAGTGGGCCTTCATTGACTGGAAACAAAGTGGTATGACTGCTAAAAATGTCTGCCAGTGCAAAGAGTGTTGAAAGTGGGATCACATAGAACTACCCCAATACCATCATGAGCACAAATAATGAAAGAATCTAATATATAACTGGAGAAATGGTTGGTTGGTTTGTCCACCTGTTTGTCTATCTGTTCACTATGCATTCAAATACCTCACAAGATATTGTCACCAAACTGAACACAAGGATTCCCATGATTTTCAGTGTAATTCGGATGCTGGTACCCAGAAGTGGACATGTAGTCCAGGTGTGGTCTGACCAAGGCAGAATAGAGTGGGAATATTACTTCTCTTGATCTGGACGCTACTGTGGATGCAAGCTAGAATAGTGATAGCATTTTGCTGCTGCATCACAATGTTGATTCATGTTAAGCTTGTGGTCCACCAAGACCCCTAGATCATTTTCACATATACTGCTTGTAAGCCAGGTGTTCCCCATCCTATATTTGTGCATCTGGCTATTCCCATCTAAGTGCAGAAGCCTTCATTTTCCCCTACTGAAATTCATTTTGTTAGCTTGTGCCCAGTTCTCCAATCTGTTGTCATTTTGAATTATGATTCTTTCTTCTGTGGCATTAGCTACCCCTCCCAGTTTGGTGTCATCTGCATATCTGATGAGCATCCCTTCAGTGTCCTGGGCCTGTTGGAAGAACAACAGGCCCAGGACAAAACCATGTGGCACCCCACTTGTCACATTTTTCCAGAATAACAAGGAACCATTTGTGAGAACTCTTTGAGACTGGTCAGTCAATCAGCTACAAATCCACCTAACATTTACCTCATTCAGCCTACATTTTACCAGCCTCCTTGCAAGAACATCAAAAGGGAATTTGTCAAACTCCTTACTAAAATCAAGATACACTGCATCCACAGCATTCCCCATATCTACCAAGCTTGTTTTATAAAAAAGAAAGAAAAGAGATTTGTTTGGCATGACTTGTTTTTGAGAAACTTGGTACTCTCAGCATCCTTTTCTGACTGCTGAATGATCTGTTCTAGGACCTTCCCTAGTATTGACATCAAGCTCACCAGTTGGTAAGTTACCTGGGTCTTCTTTTTCTGCTTTTTGAAGATGAGGACAACATTTGCCCACCTCCAGTCCTCTGGGACTTCACCTGTTCTCTATGAATTCTCAAAGATTATAAACAGAGGCTCTGAGATTACATTAGCAAGTTCCTTTAGTACTCTTGGGTGCAGCTCATCAAAATTATCTTAACAGGTTGGAGAATTGGGCCCCAAATAGCAAGATGATTACTGCATTGCAGGGGGCTGGACTAGGTGAACCATGGGGTCTCTTCCAACTTTTATGATTCCATTGAATGCTCCCCCCTCAAGCAAAACTGTCATTATTATTTTTATTTCATTTTTCTTGTAAGTTTTGGTAAATAGTACAGCACATTTCAGAGGAAAATGGTGACTAAAAAGCCAGTTTGAACTGGCATTGTCCTTAGTCATCCTCTTGCTGTGCATTAGCCTTTTTATTCTGGATTTTAACCCCCCCCCAAAAAAAACCTCCAGTCACTCCCCGCTCCTTTTCTCCTGACACATGAATAGGGACTGAAGTACCTCCTGCTGTCTCCATGCTATCCAGGGGCCCATTACAGCCAATCAGAGCCACTGATACAGATCAAAGCTCCTTCATTAGGAATGTGAATTTGCTCTGCAATCCTCCAGCTCCTGGGCCCTGCCGCTCTGTTAGGCAGCTGACAGGAGAAGAAGAGAAGTCATTTGGTGTATTAGCAGCTAATTCCTGCCCCACCCCTAGCCCCACAAGAGACCACCCTCCATTATTATTTGTACCTTCTTCTTCTTGATATGGGACTTGAATGCAGAACTGACCATGGATAAGCTTAGAGTCACTAAGTTCTGGTATTCCCCCTGCTCTTGCTGCTGGGTGGGTTTGTGCTAAAATCTATTCAGCTATCATTTAAGCAGGTGGTCCCACAAACCACAGTTTCTTTTTGACCACTCACTGGCTGGGTTTGAAACAAATGCCCTTCTGAATATCCATGGGTGGTTGGAGGGTGGAGAGAAGAAGAAATGTCTCTGATTTTGTGTGTGTGTGTGTGTGTTGCTGCTTACCTTAACCTAACAAGGTGGGAAAGGATTTCCCATTTCTCCTCAAGAACATAGGAACATAAGGACCCATCTAGTCGTCTTCTCAAAGTGAACAACCAGGTGCATGTAGGAAACCCACAAGGAGGACCTGAGCGCGAGAACACTCCCCCTTCCTGTGGATCTACCATACAGATTTGCTGTAAAAAATAAATGGCAGCTCTGCCAGCTGCCAGGCATATCACCCTCCCCACCCTGTCACCACTGAACAGACCCCAGTTTTAAGCCTCCCTTCTGCCAAACGTTTGATCACCAAGCTTTAAACTCAGCGGCAGAATGACTCTTTGACATCAACGAAGGTAGGTTGGAAAACTTGCTCTCCAGGTCTGAATTTCTGTACAGCCATGGCTGGAGAATCCACATCTCATGGCTGCGCTTGTGGGTGGCCAGAGTCTGAGAATCAACCCACAGCCTGAACTTGAATTTTTTTGTCAATGCCTGGAGAACTCCTGCTCTAGCTCTGGGTTTCAGTAGGGCCATGGTTAAAAATTCCACACCCGATGCCTGAGTTGAGGAACTCTATACTCCAAGCAGGACTTCAGATGTAGCTGCCACGCTATGCAATGGTGTGATCTTGGCAACGGTGTCCAGAAACCCTTCTGCAGACAGCAAGGGAAGCAGTAAAAGGTAAAGGGACCCCTGGCCATTAGGTCCAGTTGTGACCGACTCTGGGGTTGCAGCACTCATCTCGCTTTACTGGCCGAGGGAGTCGGCGTACAGCTTCCAGGTCATGTGGCTAGCATGACTAAGCCACTTCTGGCAAACCAGAGCAGCGCATGGAAACACCATTTACCTTCCCGCCAGAGCGGTACCTATATATCTACTTGCATTTTGATGTGCTTTCGAACTGCTAGGTTGGCAGGAGCAGGGACCGAACAACGGGAGCTCACCCCGTTGTGGGGATTCAAACCGCCGACCTTCTGATCGGCAATTCCTAGGCTCTGTGGTTTAACCCACAGCGCCACCCGCGTCCCAAGGGAAGCAGTAAGCAACACTAAAGAATGCCAAAATGCACAACACTCTCTCGATTTACCCCTGAACTCCTAAGTGGCTGCAATAAGGTGTTGAGTAAAGCCCCCCCCCCTTCAAATTGACACCATTTGCTATGAAAGCCTGGCAAAGCATGTAAATGATCCCCTTGCGTATATTTTTCTTTGCTCTGGGGCTTTGAGTTAAAAGCTTTTCATTGGCTGCTGGCTCTCGGGACTCTTTGATGTGGCTTTGTTGTGTGTTTGATGTGCATCTTCCCTTCTCCCAGCAAATCTTGCCTGTTCCCCCATAAGCCTTCTCTAATCAATGCCTCATCCTTGGGTGGGGGCTGTTATTATTGTCTATCCGCAGGTGGACTTCATCTGGTTTCAGTTAAGTGCTTGTGATTTTCAAAGCCTCCGAGGGACTGGGGGGAAATGACGTGGGCATGTAGTCCCTGCTGAAATGGAGAGCGACAGTATGTCTCAATCCTCTTGGTGGCTTTGAATGTCTCAACCAGCCTGTCCAAATCACACCAAGAGATGTGCTCAAAGCTGGGAAACTCAGATCTAATTAGTGATGCTTCTGTGGTGCTCAGGTAGGAATCCTGCAACACAACTCAAGACATTTTGCCACTGGAGGAGGAGAAGGACAAGCTGGGACTCCCCCCACCCCCGTCAGAAGCCACCTTCAGCCCCAGTATTGAAAAGGGCAGCATCCTCACTACCACATTTGCGGCAGCAGGTCAGGGACTCAGGAGAGGCTGTGAGGCAACCCTGGGAACTGACTGCCAGTATCATCACAGTGTTAAAGAAATCGATGGTGTCATCACACTTGGAATATAGTGTACAGTTCTGGGTGCCTCACTTCAAAAAGGATATTGTAGAATTTGGAAAAGGTTCAGAAAAGGGACACCAAACCATCCCCTATGAGGAAAGGCTGAAACCTTTGGGGACTTTTCGGTTTAGGGAAAAGGCAACATGATAGAAGTTGGAGGTTTGTTTTTTTTAAAAAAAGATATTTATTGAGATTTTACAAAAACATAAGTTTACAAAATAGAAAAAGGTCATATAAAAAGAAAAAGATACAAAAAAGAGAACATAGAAAAATACATAAAAAAGAAAAAAGAAGAATAAAAGTACAAAATACAAAAGACAAATAGCTAAAAAAGAATTAAAAACAAATCCGTTTTTTGTAACTTTAAACTCATTAGCTTATTTCCTTGGCCTCCTCACACCTCCCCTTTTTGTATTCCCATTTAAATAATCAAATCAGCAAATCCTTACCCTCTTTCGTTTATCTTAACTCTATAACATATTATAACTCTATATTTTCATCCATTATCAATTCATTTTTGCATATTCTTATTAACTTTGTTGCTAATGCCACTTATTTTCAATCCAACATCATTTTAACATTCATTAATTTTACAGTGTTTCTGAAGATAGTCTTTAAATTTCTTCCAGTCTTCTTCCACCAACTCTTCTCCCAGGTCTCGGATTCTGCCAGTCATTTCCGCCAGTTCCATATAATCCATCACCTTCATCTGCCACTCTTCCAGGGTGGGTAACTCTTGTGTCTTCCAATACTTTGCAATAAGTATTCTTGCTGCTGTTGTTGCATACATAAAAAAAGTTCTATCCTTCTTTGGCACCAATTGGCCGACTATGCCCAGGAGAAAGGCCTCTGGTTTCTTCAGGAAGGTATATTTAAATACCTTTTTCATTTCATTATATATCATCTCCCAGAAAGCCTTAATCTTTGGGCACGTCCACCAAAGGTGAAAGAATGTACCTTCATTTTCTTTACATTTCCAACATTTATTATCGGGCAAATGATATATTTTTGCAAGCTTGACTTGTGTCATGTACCACCTGTAAATCATTTTCATAATATTCTCTCTTAAGGCATTACATGCCGTAAATTTCACAGAATCACAGAATCATAGAGTTGGAAGAGACCACAAGGGCCATCGAGTCCAACCCCCTGCCAAGCAGGAAACACCATCAGAGCACTCCTGACATATGGTTGTCAAGCCTCTGCTTAAAGACCTCCAAAGAAGGAGACTCCACCACACTCCTTTGCAGCAAATTCCACTGTCGAACAGCTCTTACTGTCAGGAAGTTCTTCCTAATGTTTAGGTGGAATCTTCTTTCTTGTAGTTTGGATCCATTGCTCCTTGTCCGCTTCTCTGGAGCAGCAGAAAACAACCTTTCTCCCTCCTCTATGTGACATCCTTTTATATATTTGAACATGGCTATCATATCACCCCTTAACCTCCTCTTCTCCAGGCTAAACATGCCCAGCTCCTTTAGCCGTTCCTCATAAGGCATCGTTTCCAGGCCTTTGACCATTTTGGTTGCCCTCCTCTGGACACGTTCCAGTTTGTCAGTGTCCTTCTTGAACTGTGGTGCCCAGAACTGGACACAGTACTCCAGGTGAGGTCTGACCAGAGCAGAATACAGTGGCACTATTACTTCCCTTGATCTAGATGCTATACTCCTATTGATGCAGCCCAGAATTGCATTGGCTTTTTTAGCTGCCGCGTCACACTGTTGGCTCATGTCAAGTTTGTGGTCAACCAAGACTCCTAGATCCTTTTCACATGTACTGCTCTCAAGCCAGGTGTCACCCATCTTGTATTTGTGCCTCTCATTTTTTTTGCCCAAGTGCAATACTTTACATTTCTCCCTGTTAAAATTCATCTTGTTTGTTTCATACCGGTGGTCCACAACTGTTCCCAGTCAGCACACATAATGTTGTGACCAATATCTTGTGCCCATTTAATCATAGCAGATTTAACCGTTTCATCCTGCATATTCCATTTTAACAGCAAGTTATACATTCTTGAAAGTATCTTAGTTTTGGGATCTAACAGTTCTGTTTCCAATTTTGATTTTTCCACCTGGAAGCCAATTTTTTTATCCAAATTATAGGCCTCTCTTATTTGATAATAATGAAGCCAGTCTCGTACTTTATCTTTTAATTTCTCAAAACTCTGCAATTTCAATTTGTCTCCCAATATTTCCCAATATTTCGGCCATTTGGCCTCCATATTGAGCTTTTTCTGAGCCTTCGCTTCCATTGGTGACAACCACCTTGGGGTTTTATTTTCCAATAAATCTTTGTATTTTATCCAGACATTGAACAATGATTTCCTGACAATATGGTTTTTAAATGCTTTATGTGCTTTAACCTTGTCGTACCACAAATATGCATGCCATCCAAAAACGTTGTTAAAACCTTCTAGGTCCAAAATGTCTGTGTTCTCAAGAAGCAGCCAGTCTTTCAACCAGCAGAATGCTGCTGATTCATAGTAAAGTTTAAGGTCTGGCAGGGCAAATCCACCTCTTTCCTTTGCGTCAGTTAATATTTTAAATTTTATTCTAGGCTTCTTGCCCTGCCAGACAAATCTGGAAATGTCTCTCTGCCACTTCTTGAAACAGTCCATCTTGTCCAAAATTTGCAATGATTGAAACAGAAATAACATTTTTGGCAATACATTCATCTTTATAGCTGCAATTCAACCCAATAAGGAAAGCTTCAAATTTGACCATATTTCCAAATCTTTTTTCACTTCTATCCAACATTTCTCATAGTTATCTTTAAATAAATTTAAATTCTTAGCAGTCATATTAAACCCCAAATATTTTACTTTCTTAACTAATGTTAAACCTGTCTCCTTCTGAAACCTCTCTTTCTCAATTGCTGTAAAATTTTTCTCAAGCACTTTAGTTTTTGACTTGTTCAGCTTAAATCCTGCCACGTGACCAAATTCTTGAATCAATTCTAATACTCTTTTCGTACTAGATTCTGGCTCCTGAAATGTCAAAACTAGGTCATCTGCAAAAACTTTCAATTTATATTGTTTGGCTCCGACCTGAATACCTTTAATCAGACGGTCCCTTCTAATCATATTCAGCAAAACCTCCAGAACCGAAATAAAAAGCAATGGGGAAATTGGGCAGCCTTGTTGTGGTTCTTTCTCTATCTTAAATTCCTCTGTCATCACATTATTAACTATTAACTTAGCCTTTTGTTCTGAGTAAATTGCACTTATACCATTTTCAAACCCTTGGCCCACCCCCATTCCCTGAAGATTTTTCTTCAAAAAATTCCAAGAAATATTATCAAAAGCTTTTTCCTCATCTATAAAAATTAAAACTGCTGTGGTGTTGATGTTCACTTGCAGCTTCTCCAGAATGTTAATTATATTCCTCGTATTGTCAGACAAATGTCTACCTGGGAGAAAGCCGGCTTGATCTTTATGTATCTCTTCAACTAATACCTTTTTTTATCTATTAGCCAAGATATCAGCAAAAATTTTGTAATCCACATTAAGCAGGGATATGGGACGGTAGTTCTTAAGTTGGGTCTTTTCAGACTCAGTTTTCGGTATAAGTGTAATGTAAGCTTCCTTCCACGACTCTGGCGCCCTTTTCCCCTCCAAAATTTCATTACAGACCTCCTTTAGTGGCTGAATTAACCAGTCTTTCAAAGATCTATAGTATTTGGAGGTTAGACCATCCGGCCCTGGAGATTTACCCAACTGCATGTTCTGGATGGCACCTTCAACCTCCTGTTCTGTAATTTTGTGATTCAACATTATCTTATTTTCTTGAGAGATTTTTTGTAATCCATTTGTTCTTAAAAATTGGTCTAAATCAGTCTCTTTCTGTGGCCCTTGTGTATATAGTTGTTTAAAATATCTCTGGAAGCACTTCAAAAAGGATATTGTAGAATTTGGAAAAGGTTCAGAAAAGGGACACCAAACCATCCCCTATGAGGAAAGGCTGAAACCTTTGGGGACTTTTCGGTTTAGGGAAAAGGCAACATGATAGAAGTTGGAGGTTTTTAAGCAGAGGTTGGGTGGCCGTCTGTCATGGGTGTTTTAGTTGAGATTTCTGCATTGCGGGTGGTTGGACTAGATGACCCTTGGAGTCCTTTCAAACCTTCCTATTATAGAAGTCTATGATTCTAAGTTTATAAAATGATGCATGGTGTGCAGAAAGTGGATAGAACAAAGTCTCCGTCTCTCTCTCTCTCATGCAGCACAGAGTGAAACTATGGAACTCCCTGCCACAGGAGGCAGTGATGGCCACCAACCTACATGGGCTGTTCAGCTATCTGCTGCATGAAAGAGTCCTTTCTTTTATCTGTCCTGACCTCGGAGACAAATCCCTACTCAGTGACAAAACTCACTGTGTGACCTAAACTAAACTCTTTCAGCCCTGGTGACAGGGAAGCCTCCTCCGCTCTACCACTAAGCAGCAGACTAGCAAGGAGGCTGCCGAGCAGACTAGGTTTTTTTTGGGGGGGGGTATGGTAGACTGCTGCTTCCCCCCTGGCCGGAGTCATTCAGGGGCCAGGCCGGGCCCCTGAATGACCTCCTCATTCCAGCTTGGAGCTCTTGTGGAGCTCACACATTCGCCTCCCCATCAGAGAGATGCACAGGTCAAAACTCTGCCAAGGAAACAAGGGGGAGGGGAGGGGAAGCAAAAGGGTTGTGAGCGCGGTGGGAACTGAGGGAGCAGCAGGTGCAGCAGGGCGGCGTGTTTCTTCAAGCCATTTGTACAGGGATCTGCCACTGCTCTGGAGAGGAGATTGTTTAAAGCCTCTAGTATTGGTCTCTCAATATTAGTTTCACTCAACAGTTCCTTTCTCAGTCCCAGGGGAAACGAATAAACAGCCGCCCCTCCTTCCCCCACACCTTCTTTCCCCCTGCTTGGTTTTGAATTCTGCATTTGCATTTTTGCATCTCCAAATCCACCCCTCCCCCTTCTCTCAACAGAAATGCACTGAGCTCGGAGTCATGGGTTTTGGCACGTTTATTGTATAATATATGAACTGGTGCTGATTTTATAAGCCTCTCCTGACTCAGATCGTATTGTAATTCTAAACAGCCCTAAACTCATTTAAATCCTAATAAAAACACTGCCCCGAATTTGCATTTGCTTCTCTGCTGGTCCCTGCGGCTGCCGTGAGAGCGGTTCCTGTGGAATTGATAATGCCTGGCACTTTGTGTGCCGGAAAACTATCTTGCATAGACTGGGAAGGTACCCAAGTTTAATGGTGTGATTGGGAGCTGGGGGGGGGATTCACTTGCTATGAGTCTTCCAACCAATTTGAGGGTTTCGGGGGACTCTCTTCTTCTGCAAGAGACATGGCTGACATCGACTCACAGGGGCTCTCCAGGGTTTCTGGTGGAATTCCTTCCTGCTCCATCTGAAGATTCCAGGGACTGAACGTGGGACCTTTTACATGCAAAACTTGTTCTCCCCCATGGATCCAGTGATCCTTTCCTCGCAAGAGGTCTCTGAATGTGTGTCCTGCCCCATTCCTTCCAGTAGCTCAGCTCATGGAAAGCTTTCCATGCCAGCGTTGTCTGCAATGACATTAACACAAGCTCCCTTGGAAACAATGAGATTATGAGCAATGCCTTTCCGGTGCTAGAATTACTAATTATTGCCGAGATAAATGGGAATATCAATGATGAAAGTCAATATTATTGTCTTCTTTGTTCCTGTTTGTTTTATTTGGAGATTAAAAGAGCACTCAGCCCGTCTCCTCAGGATGTGGCTGGGAGCTGGAGGGGCTCCCGTTGGCAGGCGCACACACAAAGAGAAGCCACGATAAGAAATCACACTAACGCATACGCTTGCAAAATCCTCTTTAAAGCAAATGCTTGAGCCAACACTATTGTTTTTGATTAATTCATAAAAAAGGAGATGCAGCCTTTGCCCTGCTCACTGGCACGAGGGAAGCTGTGCAAGGAGCAGCATGAGCAGATGTCAATGGCAAAACACCACGGCCGAGTCCTTGTCCCACGTTTGGGTTGGCTCTGTTTGCGTAGGACGTGGGTAGGCAAACTAAGGCCTGGGGGCCAGATCCGGCCCAATCACCTTCTAAATCTGGCCCAGCGGACGGTCCGGGAATCAACGTGTTTTTACATGAGTAGAATGTGTGCTTTTATTTAAAATGCACCTCTGAGTTATTTGTGGGGCATAGGAATTTGTTCATTATTTTTTTTCCAAAATATAGTCCAGCCCCTCACAAGGTCTGAGGGACAGTGGACTGGCCCCCTGCTGAAAACGTTTGCTGACCCCTGGCGTAGAAGAATTAAGGCATCATAGACCTTTTTGTTTCATGCTGCTGGTGTAGGAGAAGTGCCAGGACAAGGGCGCCGGGGTTTGCATCACTGGGATAATGCCAAGGCCCACAACCCAGTAGGGGCCCCACTACCACTTCCTGGATCCATGTGGGCCTTTCCAGGTCTCCCCTTCCAACTGTACTCTATTCATTTCTTTGCTTGTTCACCTGCCACCCGCACAAAGCTGCAGTCGTGCAAGTAAATCACGTGTGATTTGTGGCTCTACTGTGCAGCTCAGGGGGGACAGGACCCTCTGGTCCACAGGCTACGTTTGGCCCAGAACAGGTTCCAATGTGAATCAGAAAGCCATTTCACTTAAAGCATGTGAGATTGAAGAAGTGGCTGCCAATACTCCAAACAAGAGCCTTGAAGCACCCTCCTGGTTGTGCACTGGCAAGAGTGGCAGGCTGGCACTGCCAATCAGCTGACTGATGGTGAGCCTCAGCCAGCTGGAATTGGTTGCACAATGTACTGAGTTTGCCATGGGGAACTCCAAAGCACAGCTGATCCCAGCATAAAAAGGATCTGAGAGTTTGTGCCGATCAGCTGACAGTTCCACAGGGGACTCCACAGCCAGCTGATCCCTGGCAGGACTTGCAAAGAGCCAAGCAGAGGTCTCCGCAGGCCCCCTGCTCCTTGCAAAGAGTCCTGCTCTGCACTTCGGAGTGTCAGCGACCAGCTAATCAGTGGCACTCCAGAGTACCACCAGGACTCCTTGCAAGCCCCGTGTGGTGTTTTGAAGTTCTGGTGATTGTGGGGACCGCAAAGCACCCCACAACTCAATGTCATTGTGCAGTCAGGTGATTGACAAGTAGGCAGCCCCTTCTCCATTTTGTCCTCACAACAACCCTGTGAGGTAGGTTAGGCTGACAGAGGCAGTGACTGGCCCAAGGTGAGTTTCATGACTGAAGTGAGGATTTGAACCCTGCTCTCTCGCAGGTTCTACTCTGACACTCGAACCACTACGCCACCCTAGCCCTCTCTGGTGGCGCTTCCTTCCATTTGTAAAAGGCTGAAGAGGATAAAACTCTTCCCAGAAGTCAAGCAACAGCTTTGCGCACATTTTTTAAAGTCAAATAGATGGCCGGTTTCCCATGCAAATTTGAAATTCAAACTGAAAGCTTCATTCCAGAACAAAGCCCAGCTCCATTGCTGGATTTCCTGAGCTAAAAAGTCTGGGAGTCCCTGCGATGCAAAGGTAGAAGATCTGTAACTAGAAAGGAGGCTATCTGCAAAACAAAGGTCAGAGACCCTCAGCAAGGTGAGCAAATTTACTGTTATACATCCTGCTGGGATGTATCTTAGGATGGATGCAAAGATTATGCAGCAGCAAATTTGCTACCAAGTAATTTGCTCTGTGAGGAGTCACAGTAGCTGATGAAATTGCTGGAACAGGACACGTGTTTGCCAACAGATCTTTGCCACACAGTCACATACCCTGCGGCTGCCACCACACATTAAAAGTATATTGCCCTCACATCTGTAGGTGCAAAATGCGATGAACAAATCTGCCAGTTTCTTCTTCTCCCAGTTTCTCGTTTTCCCATTATTAAATGCAGTTTACCACATTTCCACATCTGTATGACTTAAAAAAAGAGCTGTGCATTTTCACGAAAATTCATTGGCAGTTTAGAGTGCATTTCCAATACATTTGTGGCTGCAACTTGGCTCAATGTTTTCCCAAGCAATGCCCCCTAATATAATGTGTTTTTGCATGGTCACTCACCACTATTGGAATATGCAAATATCTGGCTCATTTAAGACTATATAGAATCTTTATTCTCAAGAATAATGGAAGTCACAGGTAGAGAATACTTTTAGTTTTAATAGTTTATTATTTTTAAAGGGAACTTTTGTATTTTGACTCTTTGTTTTGGTTTGTTATGCTTGCACTTCTTTGTTAATAAATCAATAATAAAATGAATGCATTTTTGCCTGCTTATTTTCACCAACAGATGAATTTGCATGCACACTTTCCCATAAAATTACATTTTTGTACATGTTTTTGGGTTGGAGAGCTCCATTGCAAAATTTGAAGGAGGGTGAATTTTGAATGACAACTGTGTTTCAGTGACATCAGATTGCATGAAATTCTTCTACTAGTTTTATGTCTTTCATTGTATGAATCTTGTGGTTTATCTTCTCAGCAATTGTGAGGTTCCATTTCTTATACCAGCGCTCAAGAGACAGATAATTAAAGTTCTTCCATTTTTGTGCAATAGAAATCCTGGCAGCTACTACAAACCAAGTTAGCAGTTCCTTCAAAGATAATAGTTACAGAGTGCCACCTCATATATTTAATAGTGCTAATTGTGGTGATGTCTGGATTTCAGTTTCACCAATGGGCAGTGGCTCTCTGGGGCTTCAGAAAGAGGATTTAACTAATAAGGATTGGACCTGAGTTCTTCTGCAGCCAAGGCAGATGCTCCACCATTAAGCTGCAGCTCTTCCCCCAAGAACGGTTCTCCGCTGCTCTCCACCCATGGAGTTGATGAGCAGAGGGGAATGGGTGAGGAGGACAAATGGGTCCTGGTGGAGGAGGTGAGGCTCTCAAAATGATCCTGAGCATGAGAACTGGGGTGTTACCACTGACCCCTATTTTCCATCTGTTAAGTCTTGGAAGGCAGTGTGTTTGTGTGTTTGTGCCTGTAGGGAGAATATTTTATGTGTTTGTATGGGAACAGGAGCTCTCAGGAGTTATGTTATGAGGAAAACTGGGACATAAAAAGCAGTAAATAAAACCAATACATAATTCATACAGGTATCTGCACCAGGGAAAACCTGCTGTGCGGAATAATATAGACACACCTTTACTGTGGCAGAACAGGAGACATGATCTGCTAATGAGCTCCAAACTGCTGAGATGTTCATACCAGACACTGCTGACATCACCATATCTGAGAGCCATTCGGATAAGCTGCTACTGTGAGAAACATAAGACAAGTCCTGAGGCCCATCTAGTCCAGCATCCTGTTCTCACAGTGGCCTACCAGATGCTTGTAGGAAGCCCACCAGGGGGACCTGAATGCCACATTTGTGATTTCCACAAACCGGAGGCATTCTACTTCAGGCAGCCATTGTGGCTGGTGGCCAGCAATAATCCTCTCCTCCATGAATTGGTCCAATCCTCTAAAAGTCCTCTAGGTTGGTGGTCATCCCTGCCTCCTGTGTGAGGGAGTTGCAGACTTTAGTCAGGATGTGGGTGGTGCTGTGGTCTAAACCACTGAGCATCTTGGGCTTGCTGATTGGAAGATCGGCGGTTCGAATCCCCACAATGGAGTGAGCTCCCACTGCTCTGTCCCAGCTCCTGCCAGCCTACCAGTTTAAAGGCACACCAGTGCAAGTAGATAAATAGGTACCACTGTGGCGGGAAGGTAAATGGCATTTCCATGCGCTCTGGTTTCCGTCATGGTGCTGTGTGAAGAAGGACTTTCTTTCCTGTGTCCTGAATCAACAGTAGCTTCCCTAGGTGATCCTGAGTTTTAGGAATCTGGCAGTTTTGTTTTCTCTCAGCATCTCATTATTTTCAATCTCAAATTGAGTTCTCCACATTTCCACATCAGTTTGCATTAAAAAAAATCCTCATGAAAATTCATCAGTATCTGGGTGCAAATTTCTCTCACACACATTTTTTAAATTTGATGTTGCTTAATATGGGCATTCTTGCAAAGCATTTCCCTCTAATACAGTGCATTTTTATGTTATTTTTTACCAACACACACGTTAGTGCATGCTTTACCTCAGCACATGCATCTTTGCAAAGATCACTTGGCTGGAGAACTGAATTGCTAAATGACATGGCTGAGTTTCTGTTCATCCACTCGCTGTGAATTTGGGAGATTCGCCTTGAGATGTGAACTGAATCAAAAAATTATTTCACATCATCCTCATCGTATTATGAGAGAGGGAGGGAAAAAGGTCTCTCCAACCACTTCTTCAACTACACCAGTCATAACTGTGTACACCTCTGTCGGATCTGCAAGATCCCTTAAGGTAGCCTTCACCAAACCGATACCCTCCAGATGTTTGGACTAGAAATCCCATCAGCTCCAGCCTGTGCTGAAGGCTGCATAAATATCCCGGGGGACAAGCAGACCTGCTCTCCTTGCACTAACAAGGATTCTCTCCCTATTCAATGTACATCTCCTTATTTAGAGAAAACCAGAAACAGCCCTGTAGGAGTAATTATCTCAGGTTGCTTTTCATTTTTCCTTCCAAGAGTCGTATCACCCTGAATAATTCACAGGAGGTAATTAAAAGAAAAGGGGAGGGGGTAAAAAACCCCCACCCTCCTCCACTTTTTATGTGTCAGGAAGTAATTAGCCATAAAGAATCAGAGCCTAAGCCAAAACAACTCAGTGGCCATGGGGCTCCTCTTGCACTCATCTCTATGCCAGCTCTTCCCCCTGTTTAACATTAAACTGACACACTGGGCTGAACAGTGAACAAGATAACAACCTTCCCCTTCCCGAGATGGAAGTTTATTGCCCAATTGATAGAAGGAGATGGAGGAAATGGATTGTTTTCAGTCTTAGTTATAAAAACTCTTCCCTTGGGGGGCACCCAAGACCCCTTCAGGCATTGCGATTGCAACAATTACAATCACATGGACGGAAAGAGTAGGGCTCTAACCCCACACTTGACATCCCGGTGCAAAAGTCCCAGGTTCAATATCACGTGTGTGTGTGTGAACAGTTGTTTCAACAGTTTTTATATAGGTGAGCATATTG